>NC_134644.1:155746190-157050675 GCF_030463565.1 Pelecanus crispus | reverse complement strand
GCTGTTAGAAGCTTCCCCTATGTCCGATACAGCCAATGCCAGCCGGCTCCATGACAGACCTACCACTGGCCAAGGCCGAGCCAATCAGTGACAGTGGTAGTGCCTCTGTGATAACATATATAATAAGGGGGGAAAAAAACCCACAGGGACACAAACTGCAGCTGGAGTGAGGAGTGAGAATATGTGAGAGGAATGACTATGCAGACGCCAAGGTCAGTGGAGAAGGAGGGGGAAGAGGTGCTCCAGGCACTGGAGCAGAGATTTCCCTGAAACCAGTTGGTGAAGACCATGGTGAGGAAGGCTGTCCCCCTGCAGCCCATGGATATTAATGGTGGAGCAGATATCTACCTGCAGCCCATGGAGGACCCCACGCCAGAGCAGGTGGAGACCAGCCGGGTCAGCTCAGTTGGTTAGAGCATGGTGCTAATAACACCAAGGTCACAGGTTCAATCCCTGCTTACTGCAGGGGGGTTGGGCTCGATAATCTCTCAAGGTCCCTTCCAACCCAAAAGCATTCTATGATTCTATGATGTGCCCAAAGGAGGCTGTGACCCCGTGGGAAGCCCACACTGGAGCAGGCTCCTGGAAGGACCTGTGGACCTCTGGAGAGAGAGGAGCCCATGCTAGAGCAGGTTTGCTGGCAGGACCTGTGACCCTGGTGGGGACCCAAGCTACAGCAGTCTGCCCATGAAGGACTGCACCCCATGGAAGGGCCTCATGCTGGAGCAGTTCGTGAAGAACTGCAGCCTGTTGGAAGGATGCATGCTGGAGAAGTTCATGGAGGACTGTCTCCTGTGGGTGGGACCCCATGATGGAGCAGTGGAAGAGTGTGAGGAGTCCAGTTCTTGAGGAGGAAGGAGCAGCAGAGACAACGAGTGATGAACTGACCACAACCCCCATTCCCCACCCCCCTGCGCTGCTTGCGGGGAGGAGGCAGAGAAAATCAGGAATTAAGCTGAGCCTGGGAAGAAGGGAGAGGTGGAGAGAAGGTATTTTAAGATTTGGTTTTATTTCTCATTACCCTACACATGTTCCCACTCCTCTCTCCTATTCAGTGTTGATTGTTAATAAATTGAACTGATTTTCCTCAAGTCAAGTCTGTTTTGCCCCTGATGGTAACTGGTGAGTGATCTCCCTGTCCTTTTCTCAACCCATGAGCTTTTTCATTATATTTTCTTTCCCCTGTCTGGTTGATAAGGGGAGTGATAAAGCAGCTTTGGTGGGAAATTAACATCCAGCCAGGGTTAAACCATGACATGAGGAAAAATTATTATCTGCAATATTTTGAAACAGGTATACTAAAAAGTACCATAAGAGAAAGATCTGCACTAGCAGGGCTACAGATACAACTTGTTTCTATCTCTGAAACCTGAAACTTTGTAATTTAATCCAAGTCCTCATATCAAAACAGTTGCTTTACAAAATAGTGAATAAAAGAACATGTAGAGCATTTATTTGTACTCAATATTTCAAGAAAAGCTTTTATTTCAACAAATATATACATTTAAAACACATAGTTCCTCACTGTTCTACAGATGTATCAGGGGAAAATGAATTACTCACAAGGAGCTGGGTGCACCCTCCCCCCCCCCCTCCCCCCCGCGCCCCTGCAGAGAGGTTTCTAAACTATTTTGGAATTTAAGACATCATCAGGAAGACCTTTGGTTACTGTGATGGTTAAAATGAAATGTATCATTGCAGATCAACTGCATGCTCTTGACTGAGAACACTGAAAGAGGATAAAATAATTAGAATTTTTACTGTAAAGAATTTTTAACATTTGTGAAACAAGGGAGTATATTAAGTGGGAGCTTGTAAAATCATAGAATCACAGAATCGTTTAGGTTGGAAAAGACCTTTAAGATCATCCAGCCCAACCAGTAGCCTAACTAGCAAGTACACCACTAAACCAGTTAAGGGTAGAGTAATAATTAATTTCATGTTTCCTGGCTTGGTGGATGGATTATTTTTTAATGAAAGTAAAACTAGGAATCATTAAGGTTGGAAAGGATCTCTAAGATCATCAGTCCAACCATCAAACCAACACCACCATGCCCACTAAACCATGTCCCAAAATGCCACGTCTACCCATTTTTTGAACACTTCCAGGGATGGGGACCCCACCTCCTTCCTGGGCAGCCTGTTCCAATGCTTGACTATCCTTTCCATGAAGAAATTTTTCCTAATATCCAATCTAAACCTCTCCTGATGCAGCTTGAGGCCATTACCTCTCATCCTATCACTTGTTACTTGGGAGAAGAGACCAACACCCACCTCACTACAACGTCCTTTCAGATAGTTGTAGAGAGCGATAAGGTCTCCCCTCAGCCTCCTCTTCTCCAGACTAAACAGTCCCAGTTCCCTCAGCTGCTCCTCATAAGACCTGTGCTCCAGACCCTTCACCAGCTTCCTTTACCTTCTTTGGACACTCTCCAGCACCTCAATGTCTTTCTTGTAGTGAGGGGCACAAAACTGGACATAGTATTCCACGTGCGGCCTCACCAGTGCCGAGTACTGGGGGACAATCACCTCCCTGCTCCTGCTGGCCACACTGTTCCTGATACAAACAAGCATGCTATTGGCCTTCTTGGCCACCTGGGCACACTGCTGGCTCATGTTCAGCCGGCTGTCTACCAACACCCCCAGGTCCTTTTCGGCCAGGCAGCTTTCCACCCACTCTGCCCCAAGCCTGTAGCATTGCATGGGGTTGTTGTGACCAAAGTGTAGGACCCGGCACTTGGCCTTGTTAAATCTCAGACAGTTCGCCTCAGCCCATCGGTCCAGCCTGTCCAGGTCCCTCTGCAGGGCCATCCTACCCTCCAGCACATCGACACTCCCACCCAATTTGGTGTCATCTGCAAACTTAGTGAGGGTGCACTCAATCCCCTCATTTAGATCATTGATAAAGATATTAAACAAGGCTGGCCCCAAAACAGAGCCCTGGGGAACACCGCTCGTGACTGGCCGCCACCTGGATTTAACTCCATTCACCACTACTCTCTGGGCTCGGCCACCCAGCCAGTTTTTTACCTAGCAAAGAGTATGCCCATCCAAGCCATGAGCCACCAGCATCCTTAGGAGAATGCTGTGGGAGACTGTGTCAAAGGTTTTGCTGAAGTCCAAGTAAATGACATCCACAGCCTTAACTTCATCCACGTAGCTGAGTCACCAGATCATAGAAGAGGATCAGGTTGGTCAAGCAGGACCTGCCTTTCATGAACCCATGTTGGCTGGGCCCAATCCCCTGGTTGACCTGCACATGCCTGTTGAGTGTACTCAAGACAAACCGCTCCATAGTCTTCCCCGGCACTGAGGCCAAGCTGAGAGGCCTGTAGTTCACCGGATTCTCCTTCTGTCCCTTCTTGCACATGGGCATCACATTGGCAAGCCTCCAGTCATCAGGGATCTCCCCTGTTAAACAGGACTGGTGATAGATGATGGAAAGTGGCTTGGCAAGCTCCTCTGCCAGCTCCCTCAGTATTCTTGGGTGGATCCCATCTGGCCCCATAGACTTGTGAGCATCCAGGTGGCATAGCAGGTCGTTAACTGCTTCCTCCTGGACTATGAGGGCTTCATTCTGCTCCCTGTCTCTGTTTTCCAGTTCAGGGGGCTGAATAGCCTGGGGATAACTGGTCTGGCTATTAAAGACAGAGGCAAAGATGACAGTAAGTACCTCAGCCTTTTCCTCATCCTTGGTGGCAAAGTTTCCCCCCTCATCCAATAAAGGATGGAGATTCTCCTTGGCTCTCTTTTTGTTGTTAATGTATTTGTAAAAATATTTTTTATTACCTCTTACAACAGTGGCCAGATTGAGTTCTAGCTGTGCTTTTGCTGTTCTAATTTCCACCCTGCATGACCTAACAAGATCCCTGTACTCTTCCTGAGTTGCCCACCCCTTCTTCCAATGGCAGTAGACTCTCCTTTTTTCCCTGAGTCCCAGCAAAAGCTCCCTGTTCAGCCAGGCTGGTTGTCTTCCCCGCCTGTTGGTCTTATGGCACATGGGGACAGCCCACTCCTGTGCCTTTAAGACTTCCTTCTTGAAGAACATTCAGCCTTCCTGGACCCCTTTGCCTTTCAGGACTGTCTCCCAAGGGACTTTCCCAACCAGTGTCCTGAACAGGCCAAAGTCTGCCCTCCAGAAGACCATGGTAACAGTTTTGCTGGCGCTCCTCTTTACTTCACCAGGAATCAAGAACTCATATCATGGTCGCTAAGCCCAAGACGGCCTCTGACCATGACATCTCCCACGAGTCCTTCTCTGTTTGTAAACAGCAGGTCAAGTGAGGCACCTTCCCTGGTAGGCTTGCTTACCAGCTACATCAGGAAGTTACCTTCCACACACTCCAAGAGCCTCAGAGACTGTTTCCTCTCTGCTGTGTTGTACTTCCAGCAGATTTCCGGCAAGGGTAAGTCTCCCAAAAGAACAAGGGCTAGTGATTGTGAGACTTCTGCCAGCCACTTATAGAATGCTTCATCTGCCTCTTCATCCTGCTTGGGTCGTCTATATCTGCCTTGCTGGCCTTCCCCCTCATCCTTACCCATAAACACTCAATCTTAACATCACCACTGTTGAGCTCTATACAGTCAAAACACTCCCTAACATACAGAGCCACCCCACAACCTCTCCTTCCATGCTTATCCCTTCTAAAGAGCTTATAGCCCTCCAGTGCAGCACTCCAGTCATGAGAGTCATCCCACCATGGTTCTGCAATGGCAACTATGTTGTAGCTATCCTGTGCTTCCGATCCTGCAACCAATCGTCCCAGTGCCCTGAAGTCCCTTTTCATCACTTTAGTCCTTCCCTCTACAACCTCATCACTGCCCACCTGTACAACCAGCAGTGGGTAATAATCAGAGGGCTGTACCAGATCAGGGAGTTTCTTAGTAATGTCTCTAACCCAGGCCCCAGGGAGGCAGCAGACTTCCCTGTGGGAAGGGTATGGATGGCATATTGGGCCCTCTGTTCCCCACAGGAGGGAATCACCTACCACAGTTACCTTCCTTTTTTTCTTAACAGAAGCAGTCGTAATGCATGGGGCTGACTGACTTGCCCTAGGAAACCCCCTGGATGAACCTTCACCTTCATCCTCATTTGCCTGGCCCTCAAGTTCCAGAGCCGCATATCTGTTGTGTAAGGGCAACTGGGAAGGTGAGGGAGGCCGGGAAGGGATTCGCCTGCTGCTCCGAGCAGGGACCTGTTTCCATCCCCCCCGTCTCTTGGATCCCCTCCTTCTGCTTGCTGGAAAGAGGGCAGGGGATCCTCTGCTCCTTGTGGGGCCTCCACCTGCTGCCCTGGCCCCAGGGATGGCAGGGTGCGGCTCCACCAGTCTATTCCCTCTCACACTCCCTGATACTCCTCAGCCTTTCCACCTCCTCCTTCAGCTCTGCCCCCAGGCTGAGCAGTTCATTCACCTGGTCACACCAAAAATAGCTGTTGCCTGTGCTGCCCTGCAGTATGAGTGACAGGCTCAGGCACTCCCTGCAGCCAGAGACCTGGACAGCTGTATGTTTGTGTGGGAGTTCTGTCTGGGTCACCACATTCCTTCTCGTGATGGCTTTCAGGTGAATGGAAACCATAGCTGCTGGGTCCTCTCCTGGGAGGGTAATGACCACTAGTTGAGTTTCCTGTTAGAGCCAGGAGGAGGACCGCACCCTGCCCATGCAAACTGCCACACCACACCACGTCCTGATTGTTCGTGGTCCTTAGGGGCGGCTCTTGTATGTGAGGGGGTTTGGATGCTGTCACTCTTGTCCCCGCCCACGCTGAGTCAGAGCTGCCTCTCATCAGGAGCTCACTCTTTCTTGCTCTGGGCAGAGGGGCTGGGGTACCCTCTCCCTCCCTGCACTTTTGTCTTTGCACTTGTGCCACCAATTTGCCACTTTAGGAAGGGTCCCTTGTTGTGATCCTCCACTCCAGAACCCTTTGCCTCGCTGACTTATGGCTGACTCATGACTTTAATATGGCATTAAAGATTTATATTGAGAAAACTATACGATATCTCTTGTCCTGATTTCAGCTGGGATAGAGTTAATTTTCTTCCTAGTAGCTGGCATACTGCTGTAGTTTGGATTTAGTAGGAGAAGAATGTTGATAACACACTGATGGTTTAGTTGTTGCTAAGTACTGCTTATGGTAGTCAAGGACTTTTCAGCTTCCCATGCTCTGCCAGGTACACAAGAAACTGGGAGGGGGCACAGCCAGAAGAGTTGATCCAAACTGCCCAAAGGGCTATTCCATACCATATGACATCATGCTCAGTATATAAACTGGGGGGGGTTGGCTGGGGAGCAGCGATCGTTGCTTGGGGACTATCTGGCTATCGGCCGGTGGGTGGTGAGCAATGGCATTATGCATCACTTGCTTTGTATGTTATTATTATTATATTGTTACTATTATCATTACTATTTTACTTTATTTCAATGATTAAACTGTTCTTATCTCAACCCAGGAGTGTTTCTCACTCTTACTCCTGTGATTCTCTCCCCCATCCCACTGGGGCAGGGGGAGTGAGCGAGCGGCTGTGTGGTGCTTAGTTGCTGGCTGGGGCTAAACCACGACACTTTTCACTAATTTTTCATCAATTATGTTGATCAGAAAATAGCATGGTTCTAAGCATTCTTTCTGTATCAAAAGAACCCGACTAGTTTCTTCAGCGAAATTTGAAATTTTTATTGTTGTTTGTTCCATATGTATTGGAACACTAATGGTGGCACATTAGACAATTTTTTTCTGCCACAAATAAATCTTTGCAAATTCCCCTTCCTCCTTCTCCAGTTCCCTGAAAATTTGAACAGTTGATCAGGCAAAATAAAGAGACAACAGCAGTATTCCTGGGTTTTTTTCCAGTTTTTGTACCATAATGACTGACTGTAGTCAGGCATGCTTAGAGTGCCAAAGTAAAAGAAATGGATTATAGACTGTTTTGAACAATTTTGTTTGGAGAATTTTAGAACATTCAGTTGTGCTGGTTTGGGCTGAGGTAGAGTTAATTTTCTTCATCGTACCTAGTATGGGGCTATGTTTTGGGTTTGTGCTGGAAACTGTTGATAATACAGGGATGTTTGAGTTATTGCTGAGCAGTGCCTACACAGAGTGAAGGTCTTTTCTGCTTTCACACCAGCAAGTAGGCTGGGGCTGCACAAGAAGTTGGGAGGGGACACAGCTGGGACAGCTGTCCCAAACTGGCCAAAGGGACATTCCATAACATATGATGTGATGATCAACATATAAAGCAGGGAGAAGAAGAAGAAAGGGGGAGACATTTGAAGTGATGGCGTTTGTCTTCCCAAGTAACCATTATGCATGATGGAGCCCTATTTTCCTGGACATGGCTGAACACCTGCCTGCTGATGGGAAGTAGTGAACAAATTCCTTGTTTATCTTTGCTTGTGTGCGTGGCTTTTGCTTTGCTTATTAAACTGGCTTTATCTCAATCCACGAGTTTTCTCATTTTTACCCTTCTGATTCTCTCCCCCATCCCACCAAGGGAGAGTGAAAGCGTGGCTGTGTGGTGATTAGTTGCCTGCTGGGGTTAAACCATAACATCAGTTGCAATGATACATCCCTTCAGCTTTATCTCATTATTGTTATTATTATAATTTCTATTATTATCACTGCATTTACTAGAACAGATGTGGAAGTTATTAACCAGTTTTATGTAAATGAATGTTTAGGATTGGGTGAGTAATTTATATCTACAGCAAAGTGCAGAAATTCATACAGAATAGCTATCAAAACACCACAATGCTGGGGTGTCTACTGTCTACAGAGACATTACTTGTAAGTTTCAGGAACAAAATGTCTTAGAAGAATAGCTTTTGTTTATTTTTATTGTATTTTTATCATTATTTCTTATTATCTTCATTTCTCTTTTTTCTTGCCTTCCTTAAACAACCTATGAAATCGCTGATCATTCTAAAACAAATGGTTCTGTGAGTTAATTTCTGATAGTTTTACTCTTTACCGGTGAATTCTGAAGGAAAGGGACCCTAGTTGTTAATAATGTGAAACAACAATTTTATGTTATACAATGTTGACGATAATGTAACGTAAATTCACTCATCTTTCTTCATACGGCATCTCCTAATATTGGGGAGAATTAAGGATCTCTCTGCCATTTTTAGGATTTTTACATAGGATTCTGCCCTTTACTGAAATAATCTGGGAAAGTAGAGAAATAAGGATACAAACAAAAATCAGTCTAGATCAAGCACTGTTTAATATTTCATTTGTTAATTAAAAAAATATATTAAGTATCCAGTAAAAGCTGCATATATCACACAGATTGGTTTGGTAATAAATAATTTGTACAGATAGCGAACAGTGATACAAAACTTACTTATTACAAATCTACCAACCCAAAGAATGAGTTTTTAAATAGTCTAAAGAGAACTGGTTTGGAAAAAAAAGTAGGTCATCTCTAGAGAGTGGAAAATTTTATTCTGCACAATGGTCAGCTGGAATCACCATAGGAAACAGTAACATGCAGTGTCCTAGTGACTTAAGGCAGAACAAGAAAAGGGGATTTTGTGATGTGCTCAAGCTACCATCTTGTTTAAACAAAAGACTTAATGAGTGCAAAAGCTGCAAAGCTCACAAAACCTTAATATATTACAAAGCCATATACTCTTTTACATAATGTTGTTCTCTATAAAAAATCTCAGTATGATCTGTTCAGTGAATTAATTGATGTATGTGACTAAGAGCATCAAAACTGTACATCAGAAAAGTTTTTCAAGATGTCACATTGCTAAACTAACTAAAATAAATTTCTCTGCCATAACAAAATGATTTTGCATTTTTTGAAAGCAGATTAATATGCTTCTTTTAGGTATACTAACTAGTGCATGTTTCATTAGAAAACAAACCTTGAGTGTTGTAAAAAATAAATTAATAGGAAAATACTTTACCTTGCAGCAAAATGGCCAGTAATTATCTTCATCTTACTTTGTGTACTAATGTGCAATGGTATTGGAAACTTATTATTTTCTATTTACACTAAAGGAATGAATCAACTAATAATAGCTCTATTACTTACTAAAGACCTAACTTGAAACACACATTTGTAAGCCAAACAATGTATTAACAACTAAAGCAAACTACTTCCAAAAGAATTTAGCTTTTAGCGAAATAGCTAATTAAGTTTAGAATAAAATGATGATCTAAATAAGTAAAATGAGGAAAAACAATAACAAAAAACCCCAGATGGATGCCTACCTCAAAAACATTTAGGTAAATTTTATCCAATTATTACAATAAAAGCTAAATACCCACTTATTTTTCTAAGAAATAGGAACATAGTCATTCTGGAAACTACTTATACTGTTACATAGGTAAAATTAAATAGAGCTTTTTTAAGTGTGAGATTCTCATCACCTTTTGGAGAAGGTTAATAAGGAATTAACATGAAAACTTTGTAGATTGTATTACGATATATAGCAACCACAAGAACTCTAATGTAGCTGAATTAAAAACTTGCATTCAAAAAACTTTAAAAATTCTTTATTCAGACTTCTCATTTATTGATTTGTATAACCCAAATTAGCTTTTGATGAAACTTTTCCACAGAGTATTTGTAGAAAAAAGGTTTTTTTACCCTGTGCTACATTTTGTCATCCAAAGGTCCAAAGGTCCTGATAAATTTCTGATAAAGGTCTGATAAATTTCAGGGTGTCAGTCTTCTCCTACATGCTGCCAAGCTGACTTTCCACTAGTTAATCTTTATTTTATATGCAGGAGAACCTAATTCTGATTATAAATACCTCTTGATTAAAATAGGTGTAATTGTCTTGACTTCAGTTATTTCAGTGGGGATCTATACTGCTGTGAAGAAGAGGTGACCTTGTCCCTAAAAATAATCAGACAGCTTGACTCATTGATATGCACAGAAAAGTGCAGGATGTTAAAAGTTTCCATTAAGGACATTATTATGGTCTTTGATTTACTGCTTTGTTTCATTTTAGAGAACTCCTGTAAGATTATAATTACAGAAGGAAAAACTAAAACACTCTGTCCATGAAGATAAGCAATAAAAACCTTCAGATCCTTACACTATGCTGATATTCTCTAAGTAGCAGACAGTATTCAAAGGCCTAAACATAAATGCAATAAAATATTTTTGTAATGAGAATACATCACTGGGAAATTCCATAAACATACCATGTTAGTATTTACCAAGGTCTTTAAGAAAGTACACTGTAATTGCAAACTTACAAGAGGAAAAGAAATGAGAAAATAGAACTTGTCATGACTATTGCAAATCAGTATACCCTGTATTTCTGTCAATATAAAAAAAAAAAAAAAAAAAAAAGGTAGCATTTTAATACAGACTTCCTGTTGCGTGGCTGAGATATTAATAGTTTGCATAGAAAATTATACATGCACTCATAAAATGACCACAGTATTTCTAATGATTTTCCATAGACATTTGCTCAGGCCATTGTAGATCAGAAAGATGAAACCTGTAAAAAAGGTAATTTAACATTTCCTCTTAACTCACTTTATGGAAATGCAATTAACTCCAAGTAAGTTATTTTTTCTTTAATTGAAGTGCATACACAATATTAAAAATAAAGTAGCTTTAAATTCAGATTTTACTCTTTTCATTTGTGGACACTCAGGTGTGTTTATTTTCAGCAGAACTTGTAGCAAAGCTGTAAGTTTATGTGGAATGAAAGAGCACCTGTTTCCTTAAGTTATCTGGTTAAGGACTATTCAGTATGAAAGGAATAACAAACAAGAAGAAAACTGAATAATTAAGCACACACAAACTTGCAGACTTTATGGAATGGATGGCAATGGAGACAACGGAGAAGACCAGAAGCCATGAGCCAACTGAGGGTTGGGCTCTTAGAAGAGAAGCTCAGGCACTGCCTTGAAAAGGATCAGTCTGAATTTGTCACTGATACAAAGAGGGAAACAAGACTGACATGATATTTGAGGGTGCTTGTGGGACTGTGCAAAATTTATTTTGGTATGTTTAGGAGAAGGGCCAAAGGCAGGGAAAAGGAATGAAGCCGGTGGATCAGCGAGGAAGAAGGATGGGGAAATGCGGGTGGGTGGGTAAAAGGAGCCCATCACATGTGAGCAGGTCTTTGTGCTTGTCTGACTGCATCCTGTATAAGATCCATGCAATCTAGCCTATCTTCTATTAAATCCTTAACTATTTTTTTTCTGTGTAACCTCACTATCCTGCCTGAGTGCTGCAATATGTGAGCATCAGCAAACGGAAAAGCAGCTGGGAATCACAGGACATATAGCTCTGTGTGCCAGCAACTGGAGACACCTGGTGTATTTATCTTTCCTGAGTTACTTTATTTGTGAATATGTATGTGCATGTGTCATCCATTAACAAACCTCAAGTTGGACTAGCCAGCAAGCAGGAGACCAGCATCTGGAAAGGCACAAGGTCTGAGCATGGATTTCAGGTAGATTTCGGTTTTGTGCTAATGGTTGAGGAATCTGTGACCGTGTGGGTGCAACATTGGTGTGAGACAAGTATGCAAGTTTGCTAGTGAGACTAGCTGGCAAGCAGGAGACCTGCACGACAGATAAGGGGCCCAGGGTCCAGCCATGGGCATTAAATGGACTGAGAGGCTGTGTGGGTGTTTGAGAGATCCATGACTTTGTGTGTGTGTTTGTGAATCTACAGGGTGAGGATGTATGTGAGCTTTTATTTCAGTCCTGATCAGCCAGAAAGGAGGAGCAGGACTGTGCTGCTTTATATAAGTGCTGTTGGTGTTCAGGAGGCTGCTGCTAAAGGCAGTACCCTGTCTTTGGTAGTCTGTGTGGCTAGCTATGTTAGTGTCCTCTGTGTGTGTATGTGCACGCATCTCTGGGACACGGGCTCACGTTTCTGTATTTTGCAGTAGCGTTTCTTGCCTTCTATTCAGAAGAAAAAAACCACAAAAACTCAAATATGGGAGGACTAAACTCCCAGAAAAGAGAAAGAAAAAAGAAAATTTGATTTGTAAGTCAGGGAACTCTGATTATTCTGAAAATCGATGAGAAGATTAAGCCAAACTGTTAGGTATAAACAAAGGAATTCAGTAGCCAAGAGGTAGGAGTTTTTGCAAGACGGTATGTTTGCCGTTCTTCTCAATAGAGAACATGTAAGACTTGTTTCCCATATTTGCCTTAGCATACACTGAGGGACACCATCTTTAATCATATCTTAGATTACTTCAGTACTTGTGATAGAATTTCTTTGATTCAGATTAGTAATATTCTATTTCTGTTCTTCCATATGCATTTCATGATGAAGACAATAAATAACAATCCCTGAAAACAGGTTCTACTGTAGCAAATGTAATACTATTATACTCAGTATCTGCTGTCTGAGGGACAAAGAAGCAGTTATCTAAAGAGCATGAAGAATGCTACAAAACTTGGAAATAAAAATTAAGCCCTTGAGCTGGCTGAAAGTAGCAAAAAAAAAAGGGGGGGGGGGGTGGGCACGGCAAAAGTCTCAATACATGAGAAAGTAATTCTAAAAGCTTTAGGACAATGCCTTTCCTTTGAAAACACCATTTTGTCCCCACTCCAACTCACTCTATTCTTTCTCTTTCTCTCAATCCTAACTCTAACTTTTCTGCAGGCATTTAGAAAACACCCAACTATCACCCAGAAGAAAATGTTCCCACAGCTCAATTCTGTCCTGCTGTGCAAAGGAGACTGCAACAGGTTTGCATGCAGAGATCTGTTAGTGGAGAGTCTAGCCGACAGCATCCAGCAACTTGATGATGAAAGCTACTCCAAAAGAAAAAAAAAAAAGGTGACAGAGAGAGAGGGGGGAAAGAGAGGGAGACAGAGGAAACAGAAAATCAAAAACTCTCCCCAGGTGGCCTGTCTGGAAGAGGAGAAACATGGTCCCAGATGAGCATTTGCCAGTGGGAGCTCTCACCAGTGCAGCAGGTGGCAATGATGAAGATAATGATGATGATCTTTTGTTGTTTTGTTGTGCTTTACCTCTAGTTCTATAGACTTTCCATAAGGAGCAGCATAAATTCCCTATTGGTTGTGACTATTTATGATGTTGTTAGCACTGATTGAAGTATGTTAATCAGAAGTAAATTTGCACACTGATTGGTTGTTAAGTTTCTGTCCACAATGTTATTAGATAAAGTTTGTCAAGTATTCAAATTACTATTATCCACTCAGCTGAGAATTATGCTTTAGTTTCTTTAATATAAGCCAAATTTCACAAACAAGACATGGAAAAGAAGGGGGGAGAATAGAGATGACTGAGACTACTGATATGTACTTCCCATGCAAACACATCAAAACAACAAAATCTAAGTATATGTGTGGGTGCATGAGAATGAGAAACAGCAATCTGAGACTAACAGTATGACCACTCAAAACCAAAAGTGTTGCCACACTGGAAAATATTATATAAAGAAGTGAAAAGAAAGGTCACAGAATTGCAGATAGGAGACCACTAGCATTAATAAGGACAAGTCACCATATTACCCAAGAGAACTTGCAATAAGAAAAAGAAAGGTTTTCTCTTTCTCTCAACCCTACCTCTAACCCTCATACTTCCTTTGCACCTTAGACAAGGCCCCTAGCTGTGGCCCCAGGGAAGGATGTCACACAGGCTAGGGCTCTTTGCAGCCTGCTGTTCCCTTTCTTAGAGCCTTGCCAGCTCTGCAGCACGTCTCTCAACCCAAACCCTAATCCTAAGTGTAGGCTGAGCTTGAGGCACTGCTTCTGTTGTAGCAGGGTTAAGTCTAACAGTATTTTTCCATGAGTTGTACCGCATGTCTTCTATAAATTGTCTTTTTTTTAAAAAAAAACAAAACAAAACAACAAACTAAACCCAACAGACACTCTACATGTAATGCCTTTCTTTTTTTTCTCAAGATATTTAACGTCATTAAACATTTATATTACTGTGTTTCCATTTCTGAAACCCATGAACCTGGAGAGGCAGATGGCTAAATGGTTTGCAGATGGTTGAAAATGATAAATGGCTGTGACAAGGTTAGCAATAGTACTTTTGTTCACTCTATTAGTGCAATCTGTTTCTGCCTAGGAAGCAACCTGAGCTATTAAGTGAACTTAAATTAGCAAAATCTTTTCCTCTACTTTTTGCTGTTACATTTCATAGTTTTGTTTTCAACATAGTTCTTATTTACCTGTAATGAGTGCCATTTTTATATCCTGTGTAGTTTTGCAGCTATAAGATATATCTTGGGTGTCACCTACCATTTTATCTGTGTATATTATATAAACCTTTTTTCAGACACATTTACAGGTTTTTCAATGTCCTTGAGTTCATAACATATACTAATAAAAAAAGAAAAACCATATGGCCTCACAGATGCATACCGCAATTATCCTGCAAAGCTGATAGAAGGAAGTGCTTGTGTTTGGTTTTGTTTTATTCCTTTGATTTAATATGTCAGCTACAATAACTGGGAATGGCAAGAGCACTAACAAAAAGATGTATTATGCAATCATAGTTTTTTAAGTGTATTTATTGATTATTTTCCCTTTCCCAATTTACAAGACTGACAATGAAGAAAGGAGATAGTGAAGGATAATTAGGGAAACAGAGCATTGGTGCAAGGTAGGGAAAAGATTACCACAGAAATATGGGAATGGATACTTACTGTGATTCAGACCAATGGTTTGTCTGGTTAGGCCTCCTTTACTTAACAGTGTCCAGCAACATTTATTTTCATAATAACATAGAAGAAAAACTAAGGCTGTAGTCATTGACATTCCCAGTAATTCAATGTGGCCTTAATTTTATCTCCATTCCATTTCTGAGGAATAATTTTTTTTCCTGGAATAGTTTCTCAATAAACTATTTATTTAAAAAACAAAAACAAAAAAAAAAAAACCCAAACCCACGAACAAACAGAACAAAACCAATTATTAGCATACAACAAACAGATTTTGTCCAGACACTGCTTTGTTTTTTACAAAGTTTTGTTCTAGCACAGTTTATGAATGGCCTTGTCATTTTCAACAGGGAATTTTATCTACCATTGTACTTCCCATGCCAGAAGCTTTATTAAATTCTATAAAGCTCTTTACCATCTTCTCAGATTTTACTAAGAGTATTCATATGCAAAACAGTGATAAAAATTTCTAACATAATTTCTACTCGGGACCCATCATTATAAACATATTGCAATGGTACAGTTAAAGCAACAATTTATACTAGTCTTCCTCTTATCTAGTTGAAATCAAGTAGTGTATGTCTCATGTCCTTTCCAAATAAAAATATGTTCATGAGAGTTTATGGTGTGTGTGTGTATATATATATATATATAGTATTTTAGCCATCTCATATGTCTGGCTCTTATATGTTTATGTGACTACTTTTGACACCTTTAATCTTCATCATTGGATTTCAGACTCTTTTTTTTTTAATGCTTCAGTTGCTGATAATCCCTTAAAAAGAAGGATAAGCTAGATTGTGCCCTTGTAAAAATAATTTAGTTTCTTGTCAATGTTCCTATTCTTAATCAGAGTTATAACTTATCTATGTAAAGGTATTTTCAGGGAGTGTTGGACGGAAATGCATTTCATTGCATTGAGTCACAGTGCTAAACCAATCTTCACCAAATTTTCCTAATTCTTAAACTGAGTGTCCCGTGACACTTATTTCTCCTGTTATCATCTTTGCACTTCAAATGTCCACTTTGGTTTTCTAACTTCCACTATCCATTTTCTCCTTTAAAGTATTTTATGTTTTCTATTGGATTCAATAAAGTTGGATTTCCATTTTCTGAAAATGTATTTCAGCATGACAAGAACACTAGATATTTCCTTTGAGAATACAGGTTTTTTTCACCTGTCCTTCTGTCTGCCTTCCTGCTCCCTCTCCGCCGTCTCTCAGCACTTCAGAGATATTCACCCACTCTTTGATGCTACAATTTGCCAGAGGACAAATCTTTCAGTACAAATCCAAGTGTTTCTTTTTCATTAATTCTAATAATATTTTTGACTAGTATGTACTTAAAGAAAAAAAAAAAGTCCTCTAAAAAAGTCTTTTTTTCAAAGTTTCTGGTTCAGGACTAATTTTGGCTCTAGTTTCAATACTTTTCAATAATTTTTCTCCTAATATTATTCTTTAAAAAAAATCCTGCCCACTTGGTAGTTTTGTACACTGTGATGACTCAGAGTGACTATTTGTGCCTTTTAGTAGGCATGTGATCAGACTGCACCCTTGCCTTGGCCATTTGGTGTATTCCATGTAATGTGCATGACTTAAGGAGACCATCAAGCACCTCTAATAATCATTTTGTCCACCTCTTATGCTATGGTCCTCTTTTCCCCATTCTCTTCAGCCTTTGTTATGCTGAGTGCTGCAACATTAACAATTGCTTGCCAAGTTTGTCTCAAACTTTTGCAGTTGTGTCTCCTGTTGTCAGATTTGCATTACAAACCACAATGTGAATAACAGTGGCTTTCAGCTGTTGACAGAACCTGGTCTGCCATTCCACTGGATACATAAAAATTATGCAGTATGTAGCAGGCAACAGCAAAAATTTTGGAACAGACGTGCCCAGGTCAGTTGTTTGTAGCAGGTCTTGCACCCGCTTAAAAGTAACTATCATCAAGCTTTTCTTGTCTACAAAACTGAGCAGAAGAAAATGTAATTGTTAACTGTGACATTAAAGGATGAAATAGTGCATGGGTTGTTTAAACACTGAAAATTTTAAAGAATTTTCTGAACCTCAGTGCTAAACTAAATTGCCCTCAGTCTATAAACTAGATCTCCCTCTTTTCAGGGTCCACATATGAGATATAAGGAACAAAAATACAGAGCACAAAACTTATTTGGTTTAAAACATTAAGTGCTCCAGAACTCTTAATTTGTAAATAACTCTACTGCTTGCCTTCTGTAGTCACTTCTTATTTCTTGTAAAAGTCCAGATCTTGAAAAACTGAGGAATGAGCTTTGTCCAAATTGGCCCCATTCCAGTTATTATTGTGTCATGTGTGGTCTTTCTTGTGTTTCAGATTACATGTGGTGTTAGGAGCTGGGGAGGTGGAGGGGAGAAGTACAAGTGAAAATTTTTGAGAATGAGAAGTAGAAGATTACAATAATTTTCCTAGACAGGAAACCAACATAGTTAAAGTAACTGCATAAATTCCAATCCTAGATAAGCCTGAACTGTGTTTTACTTACATCCTGAAGACATGTGAATCAAAGCAGCTAATACAATTTATTTCCTCAAATTCATTAGTCAAAGGAAGTTTAAATGAAAGGAAGTATTTTGCAGATTAATTTCAGATGATAAGGGAGATGCATTGCAGGGTCCAGCATTGAAGATGATATATAAACTGAGATACTGTTTTCTGACCATTATCTACCACAGCTGACAGATGTTTGGAGAAATTCTAAACAAGATACAAAATAAGAAATTAGTTTTAGTCTTATCTGAAGTTTCCTTCATTTGAAAGGGGACAGGGTGGCAGAGACAGGTGCATTTGTAGCTGTGTTTCTAATTCTGTAAGGGAGAACATAACCCACTATTTTGCCAGAATGCAGCTTATTTTTATTTGAAGACTTCCTAAGTATTTAAAGTGATCTCAAGAAAATTTCAAAAGTACAGTCACAAATCCAGCCAATTCTACTGTAACTTGTAAACCCAAATAAATTGTTGCCTCAGGCCAACCTGCAAAGATATATGTGGGAATCTTAGCAAATGTATCCTGTTGCTCATTAAGGTGAAGGTTTTCCTCTGGCATCAAATAGAACAGGGCAGGATCCCGCCATTCTTTGACAAGAGGTGTACAGTAGAGCTATAATACCTCTTTTTCATAGAATCACAGAATGATTGAGGTTGGAAGGCAGCTCAGGAGGTCATCTGGTCCAACCTCTCTACTCTAGCAGGGTCACCTAGAGCAGGCTGCCCAGGACCATGTCCAAATGGCTTTTGAATATCTCCAAGGAGGAACATTCCACAGCCTCCCTGGGCAACCTGTGCCACTGCTCAGTCACCCTCACAGTAGAAAAGCATTTCCTGACGTTCAGAGGGAACCACCTGTATTTCAGTTTGTGCCCATTGCCTCTTGTCCTGTCCCTGGGCACCACTGAAAAGAGCCTGGCTCCACTTTCCTTTCACCCTTCCTTCAGGTATTTACATACATTGATAAGATCCCCTGAGCCTTCTCTTCTCCAGGCTGAACAGTTCCAACTCTCTCAGCCTTTCACCATATGAGAGATGCTCCAGTCCCTTCATCATCTTAGAAGCTTTTTCTTTGACTCTCTATTTAAGTCATGGGAAGGACATATACACAAAGCCTCCAAAGGAGTGGAAACCTTACAGTTTGCCTCTGACTCGCTTAAGAGTCTACTGAAACCCCAGCCTGTTAAATTACATACAGCTTAAAATTTTCTAGGGCAATTCAAAGTGCTGATAAAGATTCGACTGTGAATTCAAGAAAAAGTACATATGGTCATGAATGGTATGTACAAGTGAGGTGGCAGGTTGGAATTTTGCACTGTTTCTAGGCACTTTTAGCTCTGTGTTGGTAATACGTTTTCAATACTTAGACAATAAAAATTGTGTAGGCTATAATTATGCATTTCATTGACCAGAAAAGTTTCCCCAGATGTGCAGTTTTATTTATGAGCTTCCAGAGAGCATGGTATGTTACTGAAATTATCATCAATAGCATGTAAACAAACATGCTCCAAAATACTATTCAGAATTGATTTACCATACTTTAAAATAAAGTCAATATTCCCTTTTTTTTGTACATGTAGCTTTCTCTCATTGTCTGAGACAGTGATAATGACAAGGAATCAAGGCTATGTCTGAATTATAATGTTTCATGGTATCAAGAAGCAAATGTACCATCAGGCTTACTCTTTAATTGCTTAATCTTTGGCACAGTTTCATCCCAGGTCAGCTAGCGCTCTCCTAAATTCCAGGACTTGTTTAGGGGATAAACTGATCAAGAATTCCAAAAATACATTATGGAAAAGATTGCATTGATTTGTGTGGGAAGATATTAACCCAAGAATAGGTCACAGTACCTCTTAGTTTACTGATACAGGTGTAGCCCTAAAAATGAACTTATTCCCACCTATCCAAAATCATAATGTATAGAATTTTTTTTTTCATGTTTTGCTTTACACTTTCAATTATTTATTCATGAGCTCTAGAAACTATTTGTTAATGAGAAATGGAAACTGAAGTTTTCCCTTAATGTCATAATGCTTAGAATGGAGTCTAGCAAACTCACCAACTCTTCTCAGGCTCCTGAAACTAAAGGAGTTAGAAACAACGAGATATCTTACAGAAGCTCATCTCTAGTAATGTGTACATAAACTAGTAATTTTTTTAACTACCCCAGCAACTTAAGAATTCTGCAGTGTAAATATCTACATTGATTTTTCTTCTTCCAGGCTCCCTTTATAATTAAAGAAATAAGTAATTCTGAGGAGAAATTGGTCTGACCTGGTTTAGACTTCTACTTCATAATAAAATGAATCACTGTATAAAGGTGACAGTTTCTCTCCTATGGGTTAAGAAAATCCAGGTACCTAGCTGTAGTGGTCCTGTCTTGGCCACAGGATAAATTTAGCTGGCTAATTGCAATGGAGCAGCACATAGACAACTCCCCCTTGGCACCAGTGATTGCCTCCCTGATGAGACTTCTTCCCTATCCAAAAGTGAAGTATGTTCTTATGCAAATATCCTTTTGCTTGACAATAGAAATTATGAATAGAATTGTTTATATCTAAGAAAATCCTGTGAGAGCTTTAAAGACTATAATGCCGATGAACCTTTCCATGGCAGGCAGCATGTCATGCCATAGCTGCAGGTCCACTCAGTGTGGCACAGCTCAGGATTCCCAGCATCTGAAGATATGTCAGATTATCTATCCTCTTTTTCTTTATAGTGTTTGTGCCAATAAATGGTATTTAAATGAATACAGAGTCCAAATGCCTTTCTTACTGAGGTCATAATGAACATTAACACTGGTGCGTTATGGTAGTTCCAATATGGTAGTTCTAAGCCTGGATTTGGTCAGCTGAATCCTTGACTGCTCTACAGCACTATATATGTCTATTGTAATTTGGTAGTAAGAGGCAAGTTTATGGACAAAAGTTAATGCATAACATACTGTTAGATGGCTCCACATCAAATATGTGTTTTGGCTGATGTTATAATCTTTTTTTCCATTCTATGTTAAAAGAAAATACACTTGATATTAAATTCTTCTTATTCCTTACTCATTGTACTGCATTTAAATTACTTAATTTGACCAACAAAGCCTACTATATGATGATTATTTATAGATTTGAGTGACTATTAATAATTCATTTATAAGTTGTGATCAATAACAGCCTTGTGAGAATTAGCCTACAATATTGCTCTATGAATATGTATGCATTATTATAATGTTCATCCTTCACAAGACCAGAGAGGGAGAATGGTACAAATAAAGCACACAGTAAGTGCTACATTCATAAAAGGTTATTTTTGCAATTTCTATGTAAATAGACTACTCTCTGTGGAGAAAATGTGTGGAATGAGGAAAGAGGGAATGCAAACTATCTGTTCATGACTGGAGTCCTGGGGTCAAAGGCTTTTTAAAGTAATTACCTTCACAGTTTCAGGGCAGCAGTCAGCTCCTCGTGATGTTAATGAAAATATTCCCATAGACTGGGAATCTAGGTGGTGGGATCTGCTCAAAATTGAAGTGGATTTTACATTAATAAATAAATCTTTCAATAAATTTCACATATTCAATGTGGCTTTTTATTTCTTGGGGCTTTTTTGAACAATAAGGTAGATGGTGCATGACTAAGTTCAACTTTATGTATGATTAAGAGGGCCTGAATTTACTTCTGCTTGTGTGAGTAAGGGGAGTGTAGGTCTACGGGAGAAAAGTTGTGCCTGGAAGGACAGTTAATTCTTTTTGTATTAGCTATCACTAGATTACATGAACATTAAAAACTCTTGTCTCAAATACCAAGTATTAAAAGTGGTTATTGCAAAGTATACTAATGCTTTTAGGAACTAAACACTGTTTATTTTCTTCCCTGTCTGTCATTCAACATTGAAGCTTCAAGGATTCTGATGGTAATATTTATGAGCAATATCACTGTCAATTGCTATGTGCTGAATCTCTTATCAGAATTACTGCTGCTCAGATTTTGTAGCTTGAATTATTTCTCCTTATTTTTCAAAGTAGAATTGCAGCTATATATTATTTGTGTTTAAACAATCCATTAGTAGATCCCCCCACCCCCTGCCAATGCTCATTGCTCAATGGAAGTTTCAGTTCTTCCATAGGGCAGACCTATATCGCTTTTGCCTTCACAAACAACAGTTGCTGTTTTACTGGACTTTAGTCAGTCCTTCCTGGGCTTCCTCCATGTAGCTGTCATTTGAAAATCTCTGTCTTTCAAGAGATGTGCTAAGCTGTATCAGTGCTGTGGGAGAATTTATTTAAGCATAATTTATAATTGTGGCCATATCACAGTACTGTGTAAGACTATTATGATGGATAAAGATGAGGTTATGAATAAGCTTCCAACTTCCAGTATGTCTGATTCTAGCCAAGTGTGATAAAGTTGCTCAGATGTATTGCTGAAAGACAGAAATGTTCGTTAACTATTTCTGTTCTGTATTCAGAGTGAAGCAGGTTAATGTTTATGTGGATTAGAGAGACTTCTAGTTTCAGTGAGTAAAGAGTATGTTTCATAAATACAGAAGAAATATTTAAAATCTGGAGAGCTGGAAAAGCTGCATGCAGGATGTTAAGAAATTTCTTGCAATATTTTTTAATCATTGGAAGTGATTTTTAAGAAAGTATGGAATTCTGAGAAAGCACCAGAAGACTGAAAAATGAAGGAGGTGATATTCAAAAGGACTTGAGGGAATGAACTTGGTAACTGTATGGTGAGCAGGTCATCACTGATCATAGGTTAACAAATTAGAAAGCTATTTAATAGTAATAATAATGATAATAAAAATTTCAAAAAAAAATTGGCTTCTGAGTAGATTTTGACATTGTTTTTGATGAAACCTTGGTTAAAGTAACAAATTTGGCACACAGAAGTTTCTATGCAATGTTTTAATGGCAGTCTGGTTAGAAAAACAGCTATGACACAGAATCAGTGTGACTCTCACCAGATGGATTAAAAATGATTAATTCATACCTTCACATCTACAGTTATGCTATGAGGCCTGTCGGACACTACATGAAATTTTTAATGTGGTCCAGTAATGATCTGTTGTCAGCCAATGACGTCCACTAGATTTTATCAATTTTCCAGAAGAAAATGTAGAAACAGTGCTAGTATAATCTTGTCAATACATATATATTAGAGAAATGGTAAATAGTTTGGAAAAAAATGAAAATAACCTGGAATCGTATCTGTCACATTAATTTTTATATTGCTACATATAATCATAGAATCCTAGAATGCTTTGGGTTGGAAGGGACTTTAGAGGTCATCTAGCCCAACCCCCCTGCAGGGAGCAGGGACAGCTTTAACTAGATCAGGTTGCTCAGAGCCCCATCCAACCTGACCTCGAATGTTGCCAGGGATGGGGCCTTCGCTGCCTCTCTGGGCAACCTGTTCCAGTGCTTCACCACCCTCACTGTACAAAATTTCTTTCTTATATCCAGTCTAAATCTACCCTCCTTTAGTTTAAATCCATTATTCCTTGTCCTGTCACAACAGGCCTTGTTAAAAAGATTCTCCCCATCTTTCCTGTAGGCCCCCTTTAAGTACTGAAAGGCTGCAATAAGGTCTCCTTGCAGCCTTCTCTTCTCCAGGCTGAACAACCCCAACTCTCTCAGCCTGGCCTCATAGGAGAGGTGCTCCAGCCCTCGGATCATTTTGGTGGCTCTCCTCTGGACCCGCTCCAGCAGGTCCATGTCCTTCTTGTGCTGAGGGCTCCAGAGCTGGATGCAGTACTCCAGGTGAGGTCTCACCAGAGCAGAGCAGAGGGGCAGAATCACCTCCCTCGACCTGCTGGCCACGCTGCTTTTGATGCAGCCCAGGATACGGTTGGCTTTCTGGGCTGCAAGCGCACCTTGCCAGCTCATGTCCAGCTTTTCCATTGTAGAGTAAATACTCCACAGTGATGAGAAGATACATCTTGTAATTCTGAAAATAGCTTTGGGTCTTGCTATATAAAACCCTAAGAACATGAGTTCCTTTCTATTGTAGTAATATGGCTCTATGAATTAACATAATATGCAGATTTTTAGCAGATGACTATAAAGCAGAAACAGTAGGTATTTTCTACACAAACAATTAGGTTTGACTACTGCTGGATTAGTGCATCTAGTTCTGATGCCTGGATCTTCAAAAAAGATTTTAAATCTATGAAAGACAACAGAAAAACCTTTAAGGTTGATTCGATTTAGGAAAAAAATCAATTTCGTGTAAGAGTAACCCAATTCAATAAGTTTAGTTCTTTAAGAAGTAAAGATCATGATTTACAAGAGTCTTCAGAAGAATCTTTTTGTAGCATAAACTTTTAAGTCATTCCAAAAAAGACATAATATACTCAGTAGCAAAACACTGAAATAAGGGTTGTTCAGACTAGAATTTTCAAGTTTTTGAATTATAGTATTAACAATGAACTAAATTATTTAGGTTACTTCTATGTTCTCCATCCTATTTATTGTGTAACTCAACACAAGATATCTGTTAAAATATATATGAAACAAACTGATGTAGAAATTGCTCAATATTTTTCTTCCATGTTACCTCTTAAGATAATTATCTGATAAAATTATTGTAACTGTTCTGCATGGATTGCAAATCTATTAAAATTGGTATTTACTACTTTTTGTCTTGGAAACACCAAACTTTAAAGGAAATTATAAAAATCAGTTACACACACACAAAAAGAGTTAGACACTTCTGAGAAGTTATGCTTTTATTGCATTTCTTCATAACTCTCCTATGGTTCTTCATTTAAAATATTTTGAGACTAATAGACACTCACTTATTTCAAAAAGTATTGAATTATCCTTGTTACAGCGTATTTCCTCTGAAGCAATCCAGTGTGCAATAAGTGGATTGGATACTTAAAACCTGCGTGGAAGTTCTGTATCAAACTATACATCATAATTATACAGTTACATGCTGACTCTTTTTTGGTGGAAGGGAAGGATGAAAATCTTTAAGAAAGCAAAAAAATACCTTTCAGTGAAACCAAACCTGTATGCACACCTTAATGGTGGCTGTTGAGGCTGTAGTGCTTTTCACAGTGTAACCTCAAAATACTGCACATTCTGGCTCTTGTCCTGTGGTGCCTTATACGATCTAACTACATGTAGACTGGACTATCTAAATGCTGTTAACTTCTGTTACTAAGTGCCTTAGCTTCTGTTTCTGAGTTTTCTTCCATTGTAGGGCATTTAGTATGGGTCACTATGGCGTGATGATATAAAAGCAAAGAGGCAGTATACCTGCTAAGTTTGATCAGCAGAATGATCTTCAGGCTCGAGGAAAGAAAATGGAGAACATATTTAATATCTCAGGAGATTATGGTACAATGAAATCAAGGCAGTGAAAAAAACATGGAAGTATTTCTCTACTTGAGTCACTGAAGTGAAAATTACTTTCTTTCTGTTTTCAGTGCTGTAATAGTTTGTTATTATTTTTTTCCTATAAGTTTTGAAGAGTTTATTGATTTTTATAATAAAATTGAGAGCAACAAAATTATACTACCTTGAGTATATTACCCCGGCTTATGAAATGTTGCTCTACTACATATATGACTGAATGTGCAATCATAAAAAAGAAGAGACAGGGGCAAGGAAAGGTGGGCTGACCTGTCACTGTATATATTTGCATTTGATATCCACACCAGCGGGGATTATATGCCAGCAGTTAGCAGCCATTTCAAATATACAGTTCTGTCAGAACATCTGCTGCATTAAACCAATAAAGGTTTTAACTTTCCCATTGGAAATCATTCTGTATCTTTTTACATTTTTACTAGGTAGTATTTCATGGTGTGTCAAATCACAATATAATTACATATTTCAGAAAAATTAAGTACTAACTTCCTACTGGAAATTTAAAAGATGCACATCTGTTTCCCCATGGGAAAAAAAGCACTTATTTCACTAAGTATCTTTTCAAATAGCCCTTGAAAAAGACTTACTTGGACAAATTGTTGAAGTTATTCAATTAAAATTCAGGTTAGAATAATCTAAATTACTTCCCAAACTCGTGTCTGGAATGTTTACTTTCACAGAAAGTAATGTTTTCAATTGGCCAAATTCTGTAGAGTTTGCATGCAACTTTCAAACTCTAACATGAAGGATTGTGGAACAATTATAAGATCAAATATTTAATTTTTTTCTCTATTTTGTATTTTAAAAGATGAGAAAATGTTCTTTAAAGTTACAGCAAGAATTTCTTCTAAGAAACACAAATAAATATCATAAAGGTATATTTCAGTGATCTTTTGTAATTTTCCACGTACTTGAGTAAGCACTTCATATTTTTATTAGTCAATATCTTCTTAACTAAATATTCCTGAATAGTATATTTTATAAGTACTATCTCTGTTATCTCACTGATCTGCATAGGAAACCAGCCAAATACTCACCCAAGTAACTGCACTTAATAAAGGAAAATAAAATAAAAACAAAACTACATATATTTTTCTGAGGAAAATTTCTCTACCTTGATATTATTGTCAAACTAAAACTGTAGTCTTTGATCTCTTTATTCATAATCTCCTCTGTACCTCTGTTAGTTTTAATTATGTTCTCCAGTAGACTCTTAAAAGGACATGGAGAAAAAGTCCTCCTAAGCGTCTTTTAAAGCAATGGGGTCTGGAAAGCAAGGTTATTATACGTTCTGTAACAGCAGGCATGCATATTCATAAAATAATTAAAAAATAAGAGCTCCAAAAAGAACAGCCTTGGTTTATTTCCAGTTTAGTATTTTCAAACATTCCAGGAAACTTTGTCAGGAAATGTTCTTAGTGATCAGAAAACTGTCTAGTAATATCAGTTGATGCGACTGTATATATTGCAGATTGGTAATAACACATAGATGGAAAAAATAACTATGTAGATAAACTCTCCTTCTAGTACTAGTCAATGTACATTGTTTTGTTTGGGGTTTTTTTTGTCTACTTAGAGGGATGTGACAGACTGCATGGAATTTTTCAGTCAAGTGCACTTCAAGACTTTGTGCTCCAAGAACACAAACTACAGTAAGGTACAGTTCTTGGGGGACTTATGGGCCATATCCACAGTGATATGAGTCTGACATTTAAGGAATAGATCCAGTTTTGGATCTATTTAGTTTGGCAAATAAATTAAGCTTAATTGCCAGAAATTTCAATTGCAGTGTCATAACTGTTGTGTAGGATTTATTTTCTCAAGGAGGCAAAACTAATTCACAAAAATGAAAATGTATCAAGAATGTTTATTACAAAATAGAGACTCCATTTGAACAATGGAAACACAATAACATCTTAATTTTTGTTATTTGAAGTTAGTCACCCAGCAAATATGACTGAAAAGTTATGCAGTAGAAGCATATCTGTTATGTTATGTTGAATCCAATAGTAGCCAAATGTAATGTAATTGAACTGAAAGTGTTAAAATGGGATAGATTGGGGATGGAGGGTAGGTTGTAGCAAATATTTCTCAGATGGTCTTATTCTTCTCTGATGTGCAGATGCAGAAGAAAAGCACTTTATTACAAGCTAGGAATAACACCTCATAGAAACTATTTCAAATATCTTTTCCTCTACTTAATTCTGTTCAACATTTGGTGACACTGATTCTGTCTTCAATATAATATAGATTTAACAGAGCTGTTTAGCAGGGTGATAGAACACGCTCACTTTTCTATGAAACATAACATTAAAAGATTCGAGCATAATATTAACCAGGAAAATCTTCAAGAACTTCCTCAGTGATGCTTTGACAGTATGCTTTAAATGTGTAAAAGAAGGTGGAAAGGAGCTCTGATGAACATAAAAGATTGTGGTATATTTGAGAATAGATTCTGTAACCATCCAGTTCTTCTGTGAGGTAAACAGTCCTTACATCACAGACAATTTGCTCCTACCATAGGAAAAGGTAATACTGTGCCTTTTGAATCACTCATTTCCAGGCAGTATAAATATTTAGCTCTCACTGAGGAATAGACTTGACTATATTAGACTACAATAGTAGTTCATTTGGAAGGGATCTACAACAATCATGTAGTCCAACTGAAATATTTAAATATTTTAAACTAATATTTAGTACTTTTCAGCTTTGGGCCTGCATGCACAATATGGCTATATTTGTCCTTGTTTCTCACAGGAAAGCTATACCTGCATTTGGA
Organism: Pelecanus crispus; assembly: GCF_030463565.1. Classification (NCBI taxonomy): domain Eukaryota; kingdom Metazoa; phylum Chordata; class Aves; order Pelecaniformes; family Pelecanidae; genus Pelecanus; species Pelecanus crispus. The sequence goes on along the minus strand of NC_134644.1, from coordinate 157,023,364 downwards.
ACACTGAGAGAAGGTGCAGAATTTTCACAAGTATAAACTGCTTATGGCATAAAAGTTCCTGTTTCTCTTATTTACCTTTCACAGTGCTGTAGCCCACATACTTCAGATTTTCAACTGGAAACATGTTGAAAAATACTGATGCAAAAAAGACATTATTATGAGCCATTATCTTTCAATGTGTGATAGTTTCCACCCTCTGTCTTTTATTTTCATAAGCAAAACCACGAGGGGGCCAAACTGTGCATATGTATGTCTTATGTACAGAGGAAGTGTATTTGTTCAATCCCATTTCTAGGAAAGCACAGATGAGGAGAATGTCTTTTGAACTGGAAAACATTGAAAAGAGGAAGGATCTTTCTATTTTGCTCTTTACCAGGCAGACAACAGCTACAAACCATTCTATGTGAAAAGAGGAAAAAAAGTGGTTATTTTTCTCAATATATTTAACTAAAAACTTTCTTGTAAGAAAATATGAGTAAAAACTTCTGTTGCAGCAAAGGATAAACCAGGGCTTTATACTTATCTGTTTTAATCAGAGACAAATGTTAGATCTCTAATGTTATTTTTATAATGTATATTTGTGTCAATTAAGCTTTATTAACAAGCTAATATCTGTTGTATCTGAAGAACATGCAGTTCTGAGGTTGACAAAGTACTGGCCCTGGTTATTTTTAAAAATCTGCAGAGAGAAACTGAAAAATCACAAACATGCACTATCCTACGTTTATCCTCTACTATACACCTACGGTCTATTTGTAACAAGTTATAAATGAAAAGGGAATACATAAACATGGATATGGGACACAGACTAGGGTGGGGTACCTGCCCTGTGGGATGGAACTCTTTATGGGATGCAGGGGAAGAGCATGCTGGGATTGTGCAAGAGAGGTGGTGGAGTCACTATCCCTGGAAGCGTTCAAAAAACTGGTAGACGTGGCACTTCGGGACATGGTTTAGTCTAGTCTACCCTTGATTGGCTTAGAGTAGACTTGGTAGTGTAGGTTAATGGTTGGACTGGATGATCTTAAAGGTCTTTTCCAACCTAAACGATTCTATGATTCTATGATTCTTATGGGATGCCTGAGGAAGGAACCAAAGACAAGGAAAGGGAGGAATCCAGGTGGTTTGGGGAGGAATAAACACAGCAAAATGCAGGAAGCAGGGGATAAAAGGGGACCAGCTGCTTGTAAACACATGCATGTCTGTCTGACCATGCTCTGTGACGGGTCAGTGGAGTCTGTCCTGTCTTCCCATTAAACTCCATTTCTAACTCTTTTTCTGTGCGCATTTGTGTTTGGGGCCTGAGTACTGAAACTACAGTCAGACCACGGCCCATGTGTCCATGGTGCAGCAACTGGAGAGAATGGAGTACGTGCATAGCATGTGGGTATGTATACCAGCATGTGATCACTAGCTCATACCAAGCCAGAGTAGCCCACAAGAAAAATATGAGACTTGGGAGCCAGATACTGAAGCAGCAAGAAGTCTGGGACAGACATGGGTGTGCCTCTTTGAGCTGGCTATCACAGGTCTGACTGGGGACACCATGAGGTCTGGGCATCAACTGAGAGACCCTTTTGCATGTGTGTTTCTGCGCATGAGTTAACCAGCGATGAAATGTTCCTGGGGCCTGCTAAGGTCAGCTACTGGAAGGATCTGTGTTGCATATGTGTAGACTTTCATCTGGGAAGGGAAACAGAATGAGGCCATTGATGCTGTTTATGTTTGCATGAGTGATAGTGGGTTTTTTTTTTTATGTTGATCTGTGTGGACAGCCATGCATATACAGCATATGTATATAGTATGTGTGTGTGTATGTGTGGTTGTGTATGCCTACTAGTATTACATTCTCTGCTCCACTCCTGGCCGGACCTGGGGACCTGGAGCTGCAACAGCCTCACCTCCACTGGGCCACTGGATTCAGCAATGCCTAACAGCTGCAAATAACATCCAGACAAAACATCTTAAAAAATAATAATACATGCTGTATATAGCAAGGAAAGAGTACAAAAGACTTTCTTCTGCTTTCCCACGTAAACATCTTTTAAAAATTCCTAACTTTATATATATCCCATTGTTCCTAACTTAGCCAATTTCATTGCTCTATACAGCTTAGTTTTATTGTCTGTTACTAATAGCAAATCCTTTTTTCTGTACCTAGAGTTGATTTCTTCTGGCCAGTACCATTTACTGGCAATAAATCTTTGTTAATAATATTCCTATTCTGGGAATTCAGGCCAACAGTTTTGTTAAGACATTAGCTAAGGTCTCATCCGCCTTGGAAAATGGCTGTGCAGTTAAAATGTTACATAGCATCTCTACCTTGTGTTAACAGCAATTTATTTCCGATGTGACTTATTTTAGGCTTTGGCTCTTCTGGTTCCAGTTGGAGTGATTAAGGACAAGACTTAGCTTCTCTAGCTGCTTGGCTATTGCTGTATACTGGAAGCTCCCCAATTTTCAGTTCTGCCAAAAGACAAGAACATACAAGAACTTACTCTACTTCAAGCAAAACAGCCAGTTTGGCTTAAAATGTTCTTTTATACTTCCACGCTCTGAAGGAGTAGAAGGAGGCTATCATTGCAACACCTGTTAAACAAGAATGTCTCTTCTTTCTCTGCTGTGTAGTTTATTCTCAAGCCTTGCCTAGTTAGTCACATAGGGTAAGGTACAGGAATTAGGATGGGTTTGGAAATTTAAACACAGTAACCTGTAATAATGAAAGCAGTTAATTTAAGAAAAATATTTCTTTCTGTCTAACAGCTTTAAAACTTTATTTTCTTGAGACAAAGATATAAGCAACCAAAAAATCAGTAGAAATGTACTTAAGGGTCAGGATCAACCCTTCTTCAAGATACTATGTGACCTCTATGTAAAGAAGACTTGTATGCAAACAAAAGAAGGAAAGGGGAAAAAAATGTTTTCCTGAGCTTTAGCAGTTGGTAAAACTAATCACTGATTTTAAAAGAAAGCATCTGTGATGCTAACTTGGAAACAGGAACAATAAGAATCAGATTATTATATTGCCTGTTCATCAGGCTGAAATAATCCCTGTACTTGTGGTCAAGGAGTGAATATGCTGCCCATCCTTGAACAGGATGCCAATACCCTCCCAGGCAGAAACACTACAAAGCCAGCTAAAAGAGAGTGCCTTGCTGGCTTTAAACACAGTAGGAAATTTACTTAGCTTTTGTCAGCTAGAAGTCACTGTTCTGTACATCACACGCATTACATTTGGAAGCCTTTATTCTCAAATGAGAACTACAATACCAATAATTTTAAACAGTTATTTTTAAATGCACGTAATACAATTGTGAAATATGTTTTATATAGCTTTCTAATTTCCTCCTACCAACTGATATGTCATTAACAGAGAATAACTTTTTTATTTTTTCCAAGGTTGTCCAACAGGCATACTCTTAACAGAAGTACCAAAGGAGAGTCCAGAGTGACTTTACATGAATTTTCAGAAAAATAACATTCTCTAGTCAGAGTCCTCTCTACTCTGCTTAGGGTCCACAACCTATCTCTAACTCTTTATTGAGACTTTGAGGATGTTCTTATTTGACACCTTTCTGGGTAGTAACATTACTGTTTTAGAGAATGAAGTATTTCACCACAGCTCTGAAGCCTAATTTCACTGATGTTTTTTCTTTTCAGCATGCGCAAGGACAATATCTGGACGAGCAGAAGAGTGAGGACACTGTTGCTCAGGTTTAAAAGGATTTCAAATTATTTAACATTATGGACATTGCAATATAATCATAAAAATTACTGGGTTTTTTCTCCTTTGCTATTACCGTTCCTTTGTTGAACAGGGCAAAATGACAGTGGAGATATATTAAGCTAATAAATGCAAATGTCATCCCTTGTTCCTCTTCGTATATATACTAGGCTGACTATCAGAGCACTCAGTAATTCCTTTCTTACACTAGTAAATGAAAGAGCCATTTTCTTGAAAATGTCTGATACTCATCAGTTCCGTTAAAAACCTCATGGACAGGTAAACAGCAAAACCTGAGTGTTTTAAAAAAATCTATGTAAATGCATGAAAGAATTCTAAATTTATTGTCCTCATGTACACTATTGGACTCTAGGTAGAATCTTTAAATAGAATCATAGAACCATTTAGGTTGGAAAAGACCTTTAAGATCATCCAGTCCAACCATTAACCAAACATTACCAAGTCCATACTAAACCAATTAAGGGTAGACTAGACTAAACCATGTCCCAAAGTGCCACATCTACCCATTTTTTGAACACTTCCAGGGATGGTGACTCCACCACCTCTCTGCACAGCCTGTTCCAATGCTTGACTACCCTTTCTGTGAAGAAATTTTTCCTAATATCCAACCTAAACCTCCCCTTGTGCAGCTTGAGCCCATTTCCTCTTGTCCTATTGCTAACTACATGGAAGAAGAGACCAACACCCACCTCACTACTACCTCCTTTCAGGTAGTTGTAGAGAGCGCTAAGGTCTCCCCTCAGCCTCCTCTTCTCTAGGCTAAACAGCCCCAGTTCCCTCAGCTGCTTCTCATAAGGCCTGTGCTCCAGACCCTTCACCAGCTTCCTTTACCTTCTCTGGACATGCTGCAGCACCTCAATGTCTTTCTTGTATTGAGGGGCCCAAAACTGGATACAGTATTCCAGGTGTGGCCTCACCAGCGCCGAGTACAGAGGGACAATCACTTCCCTGCTCCTGCTGGCCACACTTTTCCTGATACAAGCCAGGATGCTGTTGGCCTTCTTGGCCACCTGGGCACACTGCTGGCTCATGTTCAGCCGGCTATCTACCAACACCCCCAGGTGTCATATTGGCAAGCCTCCAGTCATCAGGGACCTCCCCTGTTAACCAGGACTGATGATAGATGATAGAAAGTGGCTTGGTGAGCTCCTCTGCCAGCTGCCTCAGTACTCTCCAGTGGATCCGAGGTGGCCCCATAGACTTGTGAGCATCCAGGTGGCATAGCAGGTCATTAACTGCTTCCTCCTGGACTGTGAGGGCTCCATTCTGCTCCCTGTCCTTATCTTCTAGCCTGAGTACCCTGGGGATGACTGGTCTGGCTGTTAAACACAGAAGCAAAGAAGGCGTTAAGTACCTCAGCCTTTTCCTTATCCTCGGTGACAAGTTTAATTTTTTGAAGACTCTGTGTGTGGCTGATGCAACTGTCCTGATAAAAATGGGGTCTTTGTTACTTTTTGAGCCTTACTTTTCATGCCCTTATTGCCCTGTTGTGGCTGTTGTCCCATACACAGTCACCAGTAGATAGAGTCTTTGGGCAATAGGAACAGGACATGACCATATATGACCAGAGGTCAGATTTGACTAGGGTATAAATGGAGTCCTGCTGGGGGGCAAATCTAGTCAGTCCTCCTCAGAGTAGTGGGTCTGCAGTCACGGACTCTCGCTTTGGGTCGGGATGCTGCCCAAGGTAACTCCTCAAGGTTGCCTCTGTAACATTAAATTAGCGTTGTCAGCAGGATGTCAACAGTGAATTATTATGGAGGCACAGCTGTACCCCTTCTGCCCCAGGCATACAATGGGTGAAGGAGAAGTGGTTCGACCCACAGGCAGTCATAGAAAGAATAGCACAATGCCACAGAAATAGTCAGGATGGCAAAGGTGGAGGAACTATTTGTTCCATCCTAGCTCCCTGTTTAATTCAGGTGCAAGATTGTTATAATTATTCCGGAATGTTAGAAAAGAAAAATTTTAAAAAGCAATTAGAAATAGATTGATTGAAGGGAGAACTGAAAAGAGAATGAGAGCATACACATCTATTTGAACAAAAAATCAAAATTATGCTAGCACAAGCAAACTGTCCAAATCTGAAAGTTAATCGTGGGCGCAGATCCCAAGGATTTGGATGGGGACATATGGGCACACCTGGATGAAAATAGCTTGGAAGTTGAGGAACTGGAGGAAAGGGATGTACAACCCCTTATTAAGACAGAAAGGTCCACGAGCCCGCAAAGCAGTAACCCCCTGAACCAGTCTGCAAAACCCCATGGACAGGACCTGAACTCAGTGATCTCCAAGCCAGGTTTTTGTGCAGACTGGGAGAAACAGAAACCAAATATTTGTGGAGAGTCTCTTTAACAGGGTGGGAACAAATATTGAGGTAGAGGGGGTTCTGGGACCCCAGAGTGTTTCTGAGTGACGGACCAGCAGGCGACCAGCAGATAACTTCCTGAGTGGCTTACTGGGCTGGGGGTGTGGATCCCAAAGAAAGAGGAGAGCCTATTACTATCAAGGTGAAGGGAGTGTCAGAACTAGCAGGAGTACAAAAGGCTGTTGCATCCAGGCAATGTATGAAAGAGGGCAGCACGGGATACCGATGGCTGCACCGGTGGACCCCAGCCACCTGGCCCCTCATTAGAGGGCTACCAGATGCTTTAAAAATACATGTCCAGCCTCTCAGAGAAAGGATTCAGAGGGCCATAGAACACAATCAGCAAAACCCTCAGAATCCGTCTGTGCATGTGCTGACTTGGGCGCAGACATTACACAGTATAGTTATTTATGGGTGTGAGATGGGATGGACTGATGCAGGCGGTGGTGCCAATGGGAATAGCAGGACCTGACACGCCAGTTGCAATCCTCACCTTGGATGGTCCCTCCGCCCAGGGAGTCTGAGTCCTCCCAAGGTAAACTGGATCGAACCTACAATCTAAGAAGGAACAACCTTTGGCAAAAGGCACTAGACTTGGGAGTATCCCTGGCGATGTTGCATGGGCCATCCACCAACCATATCTGGAGGCTGGTGGAATTGTTAGAAAGAAAACCTCAGGGCCAGGGAGATACGCAGGTAACCGCCCCTCCTCATGGGGCCCCTTCACACATCTGCAAGAGGAACTGAAAGGGTTCAAAAGATAGAAGTTGCAGTTTGGGGTTAGGGCCACCCACTCCACATGGTGAATTTCTACCAATGGTCTGCTGACAAGGAGCTTTATATACACATTCCTGGGGGCCCAAGGTGAATGAATTTAGAATTCCTAATTGACTTGGGGGCCCAAATTAGTGTTCTAAATAGACAACAAGCTGATGAGTTAGGAATTAAACCATCAAGAAAAGCTATCAACATAATAGGAGTAACAGGTGTAGCAGAAAGATGTCCCTTAGATCAAACCCAACTCTGCCTACCTGGAGAAAAGTGGATGACGGCTGTGGAAGCAGTTCTAAGCACTCATAAGGGGAATATATTGGGATTTGATGTGCTGGTGGGCCAACGATGGTATTTACCTGACAGCAGTGTGGAGTTTTGGAGGCAGTGGGGCAGAGGCCATCCATGTGGGAACTTTGCAAGTCATCCCCATGCTACTGCAATCTAGAGTAACCCAAGCCCCTCAATATCTGCTACCAACTGCTGCCAAATGGGGCATTTCAGAGGTAATTAGCAACCTCAAGAAGAGACAGATCATAAGCTGCACACACTCCCCTTATAATTCTCCAGTCTGGTGAGTCTGTAAGCCAGATGGGTGATGGCGTTTAACAATTGACTACAGGAGGTTAAATAGTAATACTCCACCAATAACTGCTGGACAGCAATAGAGGCAGCCACCCATCTGTGGATGTCCAGCCTAGATGTTAAGGATATATTTTTTCATGATTCCCCTAAGGGAGGACGAGGATAAAGCACAGTTTGCTTTTACTTGGAAAGGGACACAATGTACCTTTAATCTACTCCCACAAGGATACAAACACTCCCCAATATTGCCCACAATGCCCTAGCCAAACTCCTCAACACTGGAATTGCCATCAGGTATCCATGTATATCAATATATAGATGATATTCTAATTAGTGGAGATAATAAAGACCAGGTAAGGCAAGTGACTGGAGCCATCTGGCACCTGTTGACTGAGAATGGACTAGATATCCTGCCTTCTAAATGCCAAGGTCCCAGCCAAGAAGTCAAATTCCTGGGAGCTTGGTGGATAGCTGGAGCAATTGCAGTGCCCGATGACACCCTGTCAGCTATCAAGAAGGGGTAGACTCCAGGTAGTAAAAATTAATTACAGCAGCTGACGGGCACACTGGGCTACTGGAGGAAGCATATACTGGGGTTTTGGTGATTGCCCACCCTCTATATGACTTGTTTGGAGAGAGTAGGGAATGGGTTTGGACTCTGCAACACACAGAAGCCTTTAATATCCTGAAGGATGAACTCAAGGCCTACCAGAGGCTAGGCCCACTGCACCCATGAGATCTGTTGAGTGGAGTGGGGATTTGTCACCCATGCCTCATACTGTGGCATGTTCCAAAAGGGACTGCAGGGACAAGCAAGGCCTTTGTTGTTCTCCTCCACCTCATGCAAGGAGACTGAACAATGGTACTTGGATTGGGAAAAGGGGCTCCTTTCCCTCACTAGAGCAGTTAAAGAGGCTGGGAAGTTGTGCACCCTACAAGATGTCATAGTACAGGACCCTTTTTCCCTCTTAAACTTGATACTCAATGGATCACTCCCTACCTAGAAGGGGTCAGCCAATTGCTTCCATTGAAAGAACGCCTGATGAAGGCTTCCAAGTTACAACTACCTGTAAACCCAGGCCCTACATTGTTAGGGTGACCTTATAAGCACTCTTCAATTAAGGAAGCACTTGAGTTCATGCCGAACTCAGATTTGCAGGGAGTATGGTTTACTGATGCATCTGCTCGTTGAGTGGAATCCATGTGGCAATATAAGGCAGTGTAAGGCAGTAGTGTTTGAAATTGGCACCAGGAAGACACTCAAAGAAGAGGGTGAAGGCAGCGTACAAGTAGGAGAACTGCGAACTCTCCTACTGGCTGCAGAAAATGGTGTTATATCCATTTACACCAATTCCTACGTGACCTACAAGGGTGCTATGGAATAGATATGTCAATGAGCACCTAGTAAATAGGAAGTGGGTCACACAAAGGTGTGAAGAACAGAGGAACGGCAATGTCTTCTGGCAATAGGGACATCCCAGCCTTTGAAGGTGGGGTGGGTAAAAGGCCACATGTGGAATGCAACCAGTACTACAAAACGGAACCCGCAAGTTAGACCACTTAGCTTGGATCAGGGCAGTTGGTACTGAAAAGGAAGATTGGGATTGACTAGCTGAATGGCTGCACAGTAAGTGAGGACTCTCAGGGAAAGCAGATCTCCATTATGAATGCCAGTCTAGGGGTTGGCCAGTGTCTATGAAAACCTGTGAGGCAATTCTTACTGCTTGCCCACAATACTGAATAAGGCTCAAGACTGATCACCTGAATCAAGCTCTGACCCAGCATTTTAGACAAGGCAAGGCTCTTTGGAGCACCTGGCAGATTGACTGTGTTAGGCCCTTGAGACCATTCCAGAGGAAGAGATATATTTTAGTAGCAGTAGAAGTGATACCTGGACTGTTGATGGCTACAGCTGTTACCACTGACACTGGAGATCAGACGGTTGAAACATTGCGAGGCTGGTTTGGTGTTTTACCCATTCCTGAATGTATCTAAAGTGATAACAGTTTGCATTTAATGGCCACAGTGGTACAGGACTGGGCATGAGAGGAAGGCATTAAATAGGTGTTCCACACACCATATTATCCTCAGGCCAACGGCATAGTTGAACAAACGAATGGTTTGATTAAGAGACATGCTGACATCTCACGCCATGACTGGGATATATGGTTGGCACAAGTGGTCTCTATTTTAATAACTGCTGAGGAAGTTACGGGAGCCCAAAAATTCGAGCATTTTGTCCTACGGGTTCACTGATTGGTGACTACCCCATACCTGATGATCAAAAGGATAAGTTCCCGCTGAGGACATATGTGGTACAACCTGTTGTGGTAAAATTGCCCTCCATCGGTGTGGTACCAATGACACTGGCAAAATCTAGAAGCTTATATGCATGGGAAGCACTGGATGGGAGCGGGAAGACCCACTGTATCAGAGCTTGATGGATAATTCCCAAATTTTAATCTTTATCCTGGCTATACCCTATCACCAAGGTTCAGTTTCTTTCTGTTCTCTTCCAGGAAATGACAGACCATCATCATTCTGTCCCTCCTGATGAGTGGAGCAGCATCAAATTTTGAAGATAAGCAAGGCCTGAACAACAATGTAGTGACGAAAATCATAGTAGGATTCGCCCAAATGATGAACTTAACTTCGGTTATAGTTTGGCTACCCACCCCTAAGTCGGCTGAAGATCCTTTGACAATTTTTGTGCAAGACCTTAACATTTCATTAGCTTTAGAGCTCACTTGGAAAATTAATACCTATTACATATAGCCATTCTCAGGCTACTGTAACTTGGGATTTAGGCACACAATAATATACATGAAACATGAAATATATACATGAAAAATATACATGATACATGAAACCATTAAATGCTTCGTGGTGTATCAAACACCCCGAGCAGGACAGTAATGATTGTCCCAATGTGTGCAACCAACAGACCAACACCAGGTGTCCATATAATTATTTATGGAATTGTTTATGGTCCTGACTGGGATGGAAGCAAAACAAGAACACCCCCACCAGGAAGATCCCCATTCTGGGATTGCCAAATAGAAATTGGACGTAAAGATACAGATAAAATGTCATTATTGTTATACCCTCCTACTCAAGAAGCTTTAATCCAAAGTTGCCTGTGTAGTAATAGTAGTTACTTGAGACCTGCTGTGTTAGAGTGTCTGGAAGGTGACATGGAGGGACTCGACTTCAAGGGGTCTAGCAAAGGATTCACCCCAATAAGTTGTGAAAAGAGATCTTGTAAAACTTCTGCTGTTACCACACCTCCTAACTTAGTGTGGGCATGTTCTGATGGCCACCTATATTGCTGATTACATCCTACAGTTCCTGGATTAGCTTGTACTCTTGCTGTGCTTTCTCTTTGTCCTATCAATCGAGAAGGACCCATGCCACATAAATGGTGGGATCATTCTCTGCAAAGTGTGCAAGATGGATGAAAAGATGGAATAAAACGACTCAGATGGTGGACGGAACCACTTTTTGGGCTAGGAATCATGAAACCGGCAGGCCATTCTAGAACTACGTTTACAAATATCAACCTTAGCCAACGCTACATCTGATAGTCTGGGGCTCTTGAAGCAACAGTTGCAACATGCCAGCAAAATGACCATCCAAAACCGAGCTGTATTGGACTTAATGTTGCTAAAAGAGAAGGGTATATGTGGTGTCCTGAACCTGACAATGGATGAGTGCTGTGTCCACATCCGAAAGGTGTCAATGCTGCTTCAGGATCAGATCAACAAAATGAAGAAAGTAGCAAGACTCAGAGGCAATTGTTGCTGCGCTGGGGACTAATTGGTTGGGGAAAGTTTTTGATATGTTTGGGTTTTCCCTGTCAGGATGGCTAACTAGCCTCCTCCAATCTTTAATAATGACTGTAGTTATGGTTGTTGTGATCTGTATTGCAATAAGCTGTATTAAGAGCACCATAGTGAAGTCCATGCTAACAGCAGAGTATACCACCTTAAAACCTCTTTGTGTATTAGAAGTTCCTGTTCAACCTTAGAATGATTGAGTAATGATGGCCCACAATGATCGATAACCCCACCGAGACTGTGCTCCCTTTTAACTTTAGAGGCAAGAGGTGACTGTACCACCACTCCAAGGAAAACAGTTGAATCATGACTACTGTCATGGGGTGGATTGTGTTGGCACATGCACTCACTCTGACAAAGAATGGGCCTTTGTTACTTTTCACACCTTACTTTTTGCCCCCTTACTCCCCTATTGTGGCTGTTGTTCCATTCACAGAATAGAAGATCATACACAGAATATTAGATTAAATATTATTTTTGGTTACCTCACCTGCCTAATTTGACTTTATGCACCTCTGCGACATTACAGTGTACTCAAAGCCAAGCTCTAATTACTATCTTTGACACATCCAGGTGTGGCAGACGTAGTGCAGAACCATGCTGTCACAGTCACAGCACAAACAAGCCTACGTGGAGCTTTATATTGCATTTTTTTCCCACATTCTGCTCACTATTTGGATGCCCATGTGGGTACTGTATACTGGCTTCTTTACTGCCGTAGATTTTGAAGTTATTTGTATCAGTTATTGTCCTTTGGTTGTCTTCTAACTGAAATATAAGCAGTTCTATAATCAGAATATAATATGCTTCAACTTCATCAAGCATCTTTTTATCAAAGTGTTAACAGTCGAGTATGATAAATCAAGAAGGATTGTACAGTTTAAATACTGAATTTTTTATTAGGTCATTAGACAAGTGTAATGCGCATTTGACAGATGATTTTTTAATATGCAAAAGAGCAATCTCATTAATACTGCCATTTTCTTTGTATACCTGATTGCCAGTGTAATGCAGGTAATTACGAGAAGAAAAGTGAAGGTACATATCCATATAATATATAAGCTATTTGAATTAAGCTAAACCTTATCTCTGTTCTGCACTACTTATGAAGTGTCTCTGAATTTGAAGTGAGAGGTCTTCATATCCACTGAAGAAGATAGCAATCACTGTAGAGAATTTGAAATTATATTTGGCTACTGCTGTTCCATAGCCCGTGGAATTCATGTTAAAAGTCAATCTATAAGGAATCTGTACATTTCACCTACAAAATAACTCAGGCTGGGACTGAAGTTACTGCGAAAAACCTTTGCTAAATTAACTTATTTAGCTGGTCCAATTAGTTTGATTCATAGTAGTATAATTGGCATATTTCAGAAATAAGTTTAACAATCCATTTCTTTTTGCACATATGCACCAACCTCTACTGTGGAAAATTCATTTAACATACTGGGCACTGTAATACTACATATTACACAATACCGGGTCATAAACCCTTGATGTCTGTCCCGCAAATATATGTATTTACAAGCAAAAGAGAGGTGGCTCTCAAAGCAAAATTATACATTTAAAAATACATATAGAGGCCGGGCACAAAATAATAGTCAAAAGTACTTTTAAATGTTCCTTGTGTTATTTAATAAATAAAAAGCAAAGAGGAGTCTGTTTCTTTTCAAGAGTAGATTATGCAACAGTGTTATATCAATTGCACTGAGGTTTAAAAAAAAAAAAATTGAAAGATAGATAGCTTCTGGTTTAGGGTTTTTTTTATTATTTCTTAAAGCTAAATATTTTCATTTACCATATCTTCCAAAGGTGATTTTACTCAACTTTGGCTTATTTATATTTAGATAGGAATAAAATACAAGTATTTAAATAAGTGTAGTGATGGTGCTTTTTGGACTTAAATGATGATGATCTTCGTAGTGTGTTATTGTATCAATGGATTGCTACAGTTAGGTTGCAAGTTATTTTCATTGCATCTCTAACTTCACAAATGCCAACACATTGAGAATCTGTTATTTTCTCACCTTTTGTTTTCCTCTTTGTGTACCTTAATAAAAATAGTTATGAAGAGTGAATATTTTCCATCCAGCTGAGATTCAAGCATATTCCAGGTTACTCTAGTGAGCATCCAAAGTTTTCATAATTAATGCTGGCAATCAGAAAATACTGATATAAGCTTCCTCTAGAGAGCAGGTCTCAGACTCGCTTGTGAAGGTACAGCAAGACTCTCTGTTATCTGTTGGATGTATTGGACAAAATGCGTTGTGGTAACAGTTACTGAAAAGGTGTTCTGGTGTTCTAGTTTTAACCATATACACTCTTTCTTGTTAGTCCACAACACCCTCTTCATTTACACTGAAACACCCAACATTAAAGTTACCTACTTGACAGGCCATGCTAAGGTAAAGCAAACAAAATTACCAGCTGGCAACATTAAAACCAGGAAAAAATTATTGTCAAGTTTTACTGAGCAAAATGTAGTAGACTAGAAAGAAAATTATGTTTAATCTACTACAATACCTTCACACTTCCCTCTCCACAACATGCTTTGAACTCTACCTGCCTATGTAAACTAATTGTACAAGGCCCTAATCCTAGAGGTAGCCAACATTTTGAGGTTAAGTTTACTAAGATAGTGCCATCATCCAATGTCTGGTAAGAATTTATTTTGGATTCAGGGCACGTGAAGATTGCCTCTAAGTGTCTCCAGTTTCCTCCAAGTCATTGGCAGCTACCTCACATAGCAAAGTTTGAGACAAAGCTGTATTTTTATCCTGCACCTACAAGAAAGTTATCTAAAAGATAATGAGGCATGACATGAAAACTTTTCTTGACAAGAACAAAGATCTTCAAAGCCTCTTAAGGTATCTGCCTACATCATAGCATCAGAAGGTGGAGCACAGATAATGCTGTCTAAGTTTCTCACAATTTTAGGACAGTGAAGTTCCCAGGAAACATTCTTGTAGGATGGCTGAAAAATTGTATCAGAGGTAAAATACAAGGAAAGAGACTGCAGGACCTTAAATGAAAGGCTTAATATGCAGACCACCACATTTATGCAATAGAACAGATAGAGTTTTAGAAAAGGAGATAAAAAAACTACAGATCTAGCAGTCTGGACTTCCTCTTTAAAGATCCCAGGCTACATACCCAGTAGATGGTCCATATACTCATATACTGGTATAGGACTACATAGCATACAGGTATATAGAAAATGCTGAATATGTGTTTTATTTATACCTTTCTTTATACTTTGTACCTTTTATGCTTGTTTTTATACTTTATCATGTGTATTTAAGCTTTAAGATAGAAACCATAAAATATTAAGTAATTTTAATCTTTCATTGTTTAATTTGGTTTCTTAACCTTAGTGGTCAGTTTATGAACATTCAAATACATTAACTTATTTAATGTTTTAACACAAAATTTTCTTGTGTCATCTGATGAAAGGTAGAATTGCCTATAAGTGTTGTGGATCGTATTCAGAAAATGTGTAACACAGTGTTTGTTGTAGATGCTATAAATGGTGTGAAATGGGTCCTATTTGCAAACTATTGATGCCCAAGAACAGAGAAAGTTAAAGGTATCTATCACTGTATTCTCCCATCTAGGAGGACTTTCTGCCACCAATGGCTCTCTGCCCTTGGCTGTAGCAGGAAAAGGCAGTCTAATGCAAGGCCCAGTATTTGACATAAGGTTAATATTGCTCATAGCTCACAGTTATTATATCAAGCTTGGGTGAGAATTTCTACATCAACAAGAAAGCTGTTTCCTACCACTGACATCCTCTCCTTTTTTTTTTCCCTTTTCCCTGCTGAACTCCATATTTCCGCGCTGCATCTGAAAGATTAAAGTCATAAAGATGTGGAATGACATTGTACTAAAACATTTTGCCTATTAAAGATTAAATTTCCTTCTATTTTTTAATTAATACAAGAAATACAAACATGTTCATTCTTATCTGGTTCTAGTTACTCCTGAAATATTGATTTTTTTTTTTCCTTGGGTTTTTTGTTTGTTCATTTGGTTTTGGTTTTGTTGTTTTGTTTTTTTTTTCTTGCTAGTCTTTCATTGAGATCAGAATATTACTTTTGTAGATAAGATATTGCTAATACTTCAGCAAAACATGGAAACATGGATCCTGTTTCACAACGGGAGTTACACTGGAAGAGGTCTGTGGAATTGTGATGCGTTATAGCAAACTTCATTAAGAACTTTATATGGAGGTTTGTCACAAAAATTATGATTGGTCACAAGAATGATGCAAAAAATATTTCTTTTTCTTCTTGCTCAAATTTCTTCAGAATTAAGTACTGCATTTTCTCTGTAGTGAACATTTTATGGAAAAGTCAAAATGACACAGAAGAGAAGAAACATAACTGGTACAGTCTTTTTTATTTGTTTCTTTCTTACTTAGATTTTTCTTTCTCTACTTATTCTTTTTTTCCCCTCTTTTTTTTTTTCTCCTGACAGTTCCTCTTCCTAAATTAAAGAAAAATCCAGTGTAAAGTTTAATTTCTAGATATGTGTTCCAAGGAAATTCATCAAATCCTCCAACTTCATATGAGAGCCTCTTGTATTTGTGTGCTTTGTTTAATTCTTTATCAAGTAGGAGTGTATGAAAGTTCCTGTCTGTGGTTTTGAAGGTTTCTGCACTGCAAATTTATTAGATAACATTCAAATGGACAGAAGGGTGGATAATTTTGCCTTCTTATACAGTCACGACCAAAATGCACGCAATATTATGGAATAAAGAAACTAATTTTCCACTTGTTGCCCATCCACACTGGGTGGTGTGGTCAAACAGAAAAGGACCAGCTGTTTCTCTGGCTGCTGGATATGGATCCTGTTCTTGAATGTCCTGTGGTTTTGCAGTTCACCATTTAGATCCTTTTGTATACAGTCTTACAAATATCTCCAAATACACAGGTGCATAACAGGCAAATAACTGCTGTGACACAGATTTTATAAAAATACTAAAAGACAAATAACATATGGCATTTATACATATAATTAGTTTTGTAAATTTCAAAAAATCCTTGAAAAGAATTTTTACTGTATTTATCCCAGCACTGTTACTAACACCTTAATTTAGAACCTATCTACAAAATATCTGCATTTTTGCTTCCTAGATTTCATTAACAAAAATGAAGCATTTTCCCACAGTTGTAGAGTGAACAAGGGGCATTGCTGGAAGAAGAAACAAGTATATATGCAACATTATACTCCATTCATATAGACAGGGTATGCATGGACTGATTACGTTCTTTCAGATTCTGAATATCTTCAGGAAGGAATTTATGGACTTAATTGTGTCCAGTCTAAATTATGTAATTAATTGTCTCTAGACTATCACGGGATCACTGTTGTGTGAAACAGGTCTTTTAGTGAGAGAAACTACAAGAAAGGCTGAGGTATTCACTCCTTTTCTTAAGAAAAGCTTAAAACAAAAAGTTAACAAGTTCATCTCCTAGGTTTTCCAGGTTTGGGAGAGAGGGGAGTAGAGGAGCCTGAGTTGGGACTCCTCAGGTGAGCTGGTCATTTTCAAGTTCATGGGACCAGGCTGGATGCATTTGAGAGAGCTGAC
The DNA here is from genome assembly GCF_030463565.1 of Pelecanus crispus. Taxonomy (NCBI): domain Eukaryota; kingdom Metazoa; phylum Chordata; class Aves; order Pelecaniformes; family Pelecanidae; genus Pelecanus; species Pelecanus crispus. The sequence continues at coordinate 157,006,469 of NC_134644.1, read as the reverse complement.
AGATCTCCAAGATTTATGAGACCAGTTTCTATCATGTTTGAAAAGTCCTGCTGATCAAGGGTGGTCCCTGAACACTGGAACACTCTCTTACACAATGAAGGTAGTCAAACTGGAAAGATATGGAGTGGATAGGTGTATTGCATGGAAAGTGAAAGTCTAATTGGACTGTTGGGTTATAGGGTAGTGGTCAAAGTGAAACTGGTTACTGGTTCTGAGTAGTATTTTTAAGGGGTTTATACTGGGAGCAATTCTGTTTTTAACATCCTTATCAACAACCTAGATGATGACCAAGATGTACTTAGGGGTTTGGAATATATTACAGACTGAATGAACCAGAAACTTAGACTGGATAGGAAAACTAATGCAGAGCTAATCACTGTACAGAAAATATAAAGTTTGTTCTCTTGCACTGCAACTTTCCTCAAGAAATGATAAAACTATCAATCATGCACATATTGCACTTATATAAGGAAACAAACACATTGTGTAAAAATGCTCCATGCAGGGAATATATTTGGTTTGGTGTACAATAATAATATTCATATTAGGTCATACTTTATTTGGCCAACAGCAACTGAAGAGTACTGTAGAGAAAGTGTTTTAGACCTCCTATCTAAAAAAAGATACAGGCCTTCAGCTCCATTTAGGATACCATTAATCAAACATTTCTTTCTGTTGTGCATAATGTGCATAAAGTGAAGTGATACAGTATTCAACACCACAAAACTCTTCTTTTACTAGCTTCTATATAAGGTAAAAATTGACAATATGACCTTTCTTGAGAAAAGTCAATGTCTTGCTGAAATCCCACTGCACACATGAAGAAATTTTCAGATGGGAAGGAAAAACCTTATCATTTAAAGCTTTGTATGTAAAAAATTTTCAGATGAACTTTCAAAGAGGCACAGGTATGTGTTTTCTGTCATAAGGAACGTATTGTGTTGTGTCAATGAATGGCACTAAAGATCATTTGAATTTCTTAATATCTTGAGGCTGTCAGAGGGCACAAGGACAGATTAATTTTCTTGGTTTCATGATTCATGTGTTGAATGAGCAAGAGAATAAGTTTTTGCATATTTTTTTTTTTTTTTTAAGCAACCTCTAAATTGTCTAGACAGGACCAGTAATCAAAGATCTATTGCCCACTGCAGATTGTTGTAACTGGTGGAGTCAGCTATCTAGAAAGACCTGTACTTGGGGGAGGGGATAAAAAAAATCCTTGGTAAGTTTGTACATTTGATTTTTTTGTCTTCATTAAGCTGTGTGGCTACTTTTCTCATCAAGCTAATCTAGGGGTTTTGTTCATGCTCCCACATTGGTTATGTAGCAGAGATAGTTGAGCATTTGATCACACCTCTGTTTTAATTCTCTCTGTTGTATTCTTCATAAGAAAGGAAATGGAAGTAATAATTCTTGACCAGTCAAAAAGGGCAGGCAAATAACAGAGACCTAGATAGACTGTATGCAGCTAACGGTTATGGAAAGAAAGGAAATAGCTTCTGCAACTTGATGCAGATTTTCTACAAGACCCTTCCTTGTCTTCTGAAGATTGTACTGGTTTATACTGTGCAAACCGGTGACCAATCCAAAGGAAATCTGGTGTCTTCGATAGCATTCAAGCAAACTGAGACTTCTTTGCTAAGGAAATTAGGCAATAGTTGGTATCAGTGCCATGACAAGAGCATTTTTTGATTGGCAGTAGAGTAACTGAGGAAGTGGGCAGATTATGATCAATAAATCAAGGGGAAAATAGTGGTTTTTTCATTCTGCTTAAGTGCCACTGAAGTAATGGTCCTGTCTGGGACAATTTGAACAGAATGATACAGAAGGCATACCTAGGATGTTGTATAGCATTCACAAACACAAAGTTGTGGAGGGTCCTTCACAGGATGCTTTGGGTGCAAACAATTACACTGTTACAGAGAAAACTAGAAAAATCGTGAATGAGAAATTTGTTGACAATTATTAAACACAGAGATATTTTTAAATTTTGGAAATTCCTGAGTAACTTAGGAAGTATTTGAGGGAAATATATATGCTTGTGCTTTTCTTATACTCTCCCACAGACATCTACCTTTTGCTACTTCTAGAGACAGGACACAGAGCTGGATGGATATTTGATCTAACTCTGTAAGGTTGCTTTGACATTCTTAGTTATTTCTGCTTCATACCAGTCTTTTTTGGGGTTATTATTTTCACTTCCTAGTTGCTGGCAGTACTACAGTGGTTCAGTGCTGTAATCACAATTATCCTTGGTAATAATTATCTTTTTAGTGTAATCTTTTCCTTAAAATGTAATGCATTTAAGAAGATAGCCTTCGCGTGGCATGTAGTTACATATGAATTATTTTTTAGAGAAGAAAAAGCACTGGTGTTTGATAGCTATGAACTTGTATTGACAATCAGATTTGAGGTTGCAGTTTTCAGTTAAAACTATTTTTTTAAAAAAAGTACACCAAGCAGAAAAGGGAATGTTTAAACTTCTCGTAAAATTCACCCCATTTAAAGAATTTATTGACACTTAAGTAGTTTTAGTGATGATTCACACAAGAAGCAAACTCAAAACCCTGCAGAAATGTGTAATCATTAATTTTTACTCTGAGTGATTCCAAAGATGGTATCCTGTGTACAACAATTAGCTAACTAATAAATTAATATATTGAACAAATTATTTAGGGCAAAACAGACAAAAAGAAGGTTTTAACAGAAGGGTATAGTAACCAAGACAAATGATCAACATAATGATATGAGAGACCTACAGGCAGTGCAGAAGATGCCAATGCAACTGCCTGAAGAGTCTGCCAATGAACCAGATGCTGCTGCAGGGAAAATATATTTCTCAGCTGGTATCTGGGTAGTGTTTGTCATCTGAAAGAGAAAACAACCTATGATTATAATGTGTTGGGTTAAATAGCACTATTCCATCACTGTATAGTCACCTTTATTAAGTGTCTTTGGAAATCCATTCTGTATGTGGATTTTACATTTCATACTTCATTTGTGACAAGTACCTCACCTAAGTAATCAGGAGAAAAGTATTTGATACTCTTATAGATAAATGGTAGCACAGATAAAAAACATTTTCTATTTCATCCACAGAAAGAACCGCACTTTCCCTTTACTCTTTGCATTTCAATGCATGTTTTTTTCAGACTGTATGAGAATAATAATGAATATTTTCTCTCTTGAGATTGGACAAAGATGAAGTTAAATGACATCAATGACACTGAGATTCAGAGCATTTTTTTCCTAGTTGAAAAATTCTGAAAGGATACTTCACATATTTTTTTATATCTCTGTATAGATAGATCATAGATATCTATACAGAGAGAGATATCTAAAAATACAGAGAGAGCATCACAATCCCCTTATTACACTATGTGTAAAACAATCAGACTTCACCTTTCAACATTTCTTCCACTAAAAGACCCTCAAAACAGAATTACCGATGATCCAGGTCATGCTCTACTTCTGACTTTATGACAGCTCTGGAATTCTTCAGACTTCAGCAGAGTCTTCATGGATTGTCAAGGGATTAAGAACATTAAAAAGCCAAAAATATGGCTTAGTGATACATCAAATTGCTATAAGAATTATTTATTTTTGATCTCAGTACAGAAAAATTTAAGTTGTCATTCTATGCTCTTTCACGGTAAAGAGATCCAGTGATAAATTAAAAGTGAAAAAGGCAATAGACAGAGTGAAATGGCTGGTTTTCCTGCTGGATTAAGTGTGACAAGTGAATGCACAGTATACAGTCATTTTTTAAAAATGTCACTGTTCTTATACAGCTAAGAATTTTTAAGAAATTAATTGCAACCCATTGACCATGGGTTTCTTTTGGGTTTTGTTTGTTTGAAAGAATGCCTTACATCCTTAGCTAGGGTGCATCACCTCTCTGTGCATGTTTGTTTGTTTGAGTGTAAGTGATGATAACTTTTGTATTTCCCCAACACTGAGTTTCTGTGGAGGACTAGTAAAGCTAGTGTACTCAGTTTCACAACAGAGAGTCTGGAACTGAAATAAGAAATGTTATCAATGGGTGTTGTCAAAATCTTGGCCTAAAGACACTTCTCCCAGCCAGCCCATTTATGTTAAACATAGAAACAGAGAAGAAAGCAGGAGACATGGCAGCCTGAGCTGCCCTGGGACCAACCATTATTTAGACAATCTTCCAGTGGTTCTAGGGATTTTCTGCATTTGAAAAGTGACTGCAGGAGAGAACCAAACCCACTAGCATAGAAAGCCAAATCTAAATTCATTAAGGTAAATGTCACACAAGATTTTCTTTCCATTTTGAAAACTTACATACAGTAATTTTACTGAGAGATTCAGCAAATCAGATCCGTATTTTACAGTCCTAATACTAAATGTAATAAAAATCCTACCTTCCATAATAATATACAGCAGGTGAGAAGTATAATTACTCTGGTACTAGATCACAGAATCATAGAATCATAGAACCATAGAGTCACAGAATCATAGAATAGCCCAAGTTGGAAGGGACCTCGAAAGATCGGCTAGTCCAGCCTTTCATCAGAAGGGGAGGCTAGATGGGATTATCTAGCACCCTGTCCAGTCACATCCTGAAAACCTCCAGTAATGGGGACTCCACCACATCCTTGGAGAAGTTGTTCCAGAGGTTGATTGTTCTTACTGTAAAAAAAAAATCATTTTTTATCAAAATGAAACTTCTCCCAGTACAACTTGCACTCATTGCCCTTTGTCCTGTCCAAATGATGACCAGCTGTAGCAGATTAGCACAAGCCCATTGAAGTCACTGGAATGGCACCATTTGACAAAAGATTACTAGTAGCCCTATTAACCTATATACCCAGCCCAATCTTCATCCAATAGTTATATCAGGATCTGGGTCTGCTCTTTAAAGTTCTAGAAAATTGCATTTGGCTTAGTGAAAATTTAATGGCTCAAATAATACAGTAATTTTTATATCAGTAATTGACTCCCATGGAGACTTCTACATAAAAGCTGGTGCCGTGTTTTGTTCTAATAATATTTGGTAGAGTTCGCTCTGGTGACAAGAAACCACCCACAGAACAGATAGCACTTCTAAGGCTCTGGGGCTGTAAATAATGTCCTGATACAGTGCTTATGGGGATCTCAAATTCATTTTTAAACATAGGATTTGATGTTGAAGTTTCATGAAAAACAAAATATAGCAACCAATGAATGTTTCAAGGAAACTAATATTGTCATTTACTGTTTTATGAGTTTTGCTGCTTGGATTGCATTTACATGTCCTCCCACAGCTAAATAACAATAGTTGGAGAAAAAAAGAAAAAAGATAAAATCAAGAATTCTGATTTGGAGAATGAATTTTTGTTTTCATCAGGGATAAAACATTTTCAAGCCTATCTATTCCACCCATTATTCAATTTCTAAATGAAAAAATAATTCTTTCAGTGTTCTACTGTATTTAGCCATTCTTGCAAAACAAGAACATTTCATAAGCAAGAATTCCATCTGCATATTTGAAATCTTGCTCCTACCTATACTGCAATATGAAATAATAAATTATATTTTTAAAATAGTCACAAATATTGGCAATACCTGTGTTATGACATTTTCTGATAAATTAAATGGCTATATAGCATAAGTGTTACCACCAGGAGATTTCAAGGATAAAACGGGTCAATCTCAGTTAAACCATCTGTCACAATTTAGTAAAGTTAAAATAATTTAATTGAACTTGTGTTTATCCAGCATGAAGAGGTGTTGTGGTTTAACCCCAGCCAACAATTAAGCACCACACAGCTGCTCACTCACCCTCCTCCCCTCTGTGGGATGGGAGAGAGAATTGGAAGAGCAAAAGAAGGAAAACTTATGGGTTGAGATAAGTACAGTTTAATAGTTGAAATAAAATATAATAATAATACAACAACAACAAATTGTAGTGAGAAGGGAAGCAACAAAAAGAGAAACAAAACCCAGGAAAAACAAGTGATGCAAGCTCTTACCACCCACCAACCGACACCCATCACATCGCCAAGCAGCAATTGCTGCCCCTCAGCCAACTCCCCCCCAGTTTATACACTGAGCATGATGTCATATGGTATGGAATAGCCCTTTGGCCAACTTGGGTCAACTGTCCTGGCTGTGCCCCCTCCCAGTTTCTTGTGCACCTGGCAGGGCATGGGAAGCTGAAAAAGTCCTTGACTAGTGTAAGCACTAGTTAGCAACAACTAAAAGATCAGTGTGTTATCAACATTATTCTCATCCTAAATCCTAAACACAGCACTATGCCAACTACTAGGAAGAAAATTAACTCTATCCCAGCCAGAACCAGGACATAAGGGCAGTGGTACCCTTAGAGGATTGTTTTGTGAAAATAGTGGCTTGGAAAGGAATTTGTCAGCTGTATTCAGAGCCTGATAAAGTATGAATTAATTGAGAATTTCCCAGCTGACAAGGATTCTACATTAAAAAAAAAAAAAAAAGATCCATTTCTGTGGGTCAGTTCCATTAGAACTATTGCTCTAGTGTGTTACTAAAAAACACACCAGAGATTTCCAGACTAGACTGCTTGGAGTAACAGGAGGCCAGAAACAATTTAACTTGTAAATAATTTAAGAATAATAAACAGTTGTCTATCCAGTATTTCCAGAAATATAATTCAATATCTTCACACTAGTTTGCATCGGTAATCCATTGCCTTGCCACTAGAATCTGCTTTAAAAATTCTCATTAGAAACTTTTTTAAAAATTTAGATTAATGTTTACATTATTCTAAATGAAATATAAATCACATTCATTAAAATTAATAATGATAAATGTCCTTGTTTGCATGAAATAGAAATGCATAATCAGAGAAGATTAAAGTCATACAAATTAATTAGTTCACAATATTGGGAGATGGTGGGGATGCCAAACAGATGCAAGTAAATAAATGGTTGGATGGATAGTACATTATCAATTTGTATAGAGGCTGTTCTGCAGTAGGCACAACAGTCCCTTCCAGTTCCACAGGGAATAATCGAAAAATTAAACTAAGTAATAAATTGATGTGTTGTTTTTTAAGAGAAAACAAATCTGCAAATGAACCCCACAGAGTATGTGGTATTGCAAAATCAAATTCAGCCTTACCTTTTCAATTTTATTCATTAAAGGCCTGAGAAAATAAATGAAAATGAGAAAATTATTGATCAGATGTAACCAGTTTTTGTTTAATAAAGATGGTGAAATTTCTAGAATATGGGAGGCTTATTTCTGAAATACTTACCGTACATGATTACTTCAAACTTTGAAATGTATGCTGTGTGTTTTTCTATGTATTTTTTTCTGTTCTCTAACAAGCTGACTTTGTAACTAATGAACTCAGTGGGAAATCTGATTATCATAATCAAAATATATCATTCCAAATTTTCTTTCTACAAATACAGGGCACAAGAGCTTAAAATCTCTATAAACACTCATTCTAACAATGGCTGCTATATCTAACAGGATGTAATTTGTCACCAATAACAAAATTTTTTCCACTTTGTAATCTCATTATTGTTTTGTTTATGTATCTTTCTTCCACTTATTCTGTCTGAATCCTCAAAAAATTCTCTCAAGTCCAGCATTGCACATTATTTGCAGAGTGCTCATCACCTCATATTGCATGAGGGATACTCTTTGCTGTTGCTGTAATGCAAACAGTAAATAAGAATTCTAAAATTATATTCAATTGCTAGGAGTACTTGAGGCAGATAAATACATGTGTAAGAATATGACCATAATTTTTGTCTTTTTATTATCATGTGATTGAGGTGCAAATGAGGATGGAGTTCCACTGTTCTGGGCACTGTACAAATAAATGAAGTCCGGATGAAGCAGTGGTGTGGATGGATGCATGTGACCAGCTTTCTGTCTCATGAGCAAGAGGAAATGTTGTGCCAGGCAATGATAGCAAGTAGAACAACTGCTGGCTGCTCTCTCTAGCCAAGAAAGTAATGCAACAGCAAAGGAAAATCTTTATCAGGCCCGTGACTAGAGTCACTGGTAGAAATTGCCATATGTGAGTTTCTGTGCTATTAGCTACACCAAGTTGTGACTTTTCCACCTCCCCAGCTGTACTTTGTCATGTTTGCTCTGACATGAGAATGCTCCAAGCATATTTGCAACTACTGACTATGCTGATGGGATGGAGAACAGAAAGGTTATTTTGAGATTCTGTTTTCAGGAACTTTTTGATCCTTGATTCTTTCGTTAGCTATAAAGCAAGAATCCACATATATTTCCAAACTCAGACACAGGACTAGGTGCTTACAGAACAAAATCAGCTTGGGTAGTCCATTCATTCAGTATAATAGTATTTTGCAACATATGTGTCAGGCCATTTTCCATGACTAATTTATACCCATGGATGTTTTTAAAGCCACCTTTCAGGTGCCTGTAACTCTTTAAGTAAAACTTAGCTGATTATCTGTAAAGAAAACAACAGAAATAAAACTATGGATCTCTTTTTTTAAAATAATTGCCTACAAAATAATAATTATTTTGAATAAAAATTCATTGTAATATAAAGTAATGAAATCTTAGAGTTATAAGGCCTAAAGAAATTTATAAAAAACAAAACCAGTGTTGCAGTTTAACGCCAGTAGGCAACTAAGCTGATTCTCTCTCTCATCCCACCAGGGGGGAGTAAGTGAGTGGCTGGAACGGTAAAAGTGCAACCAGAAAGCATTCTGTAGCCTATTTCTTCCAAGCTAATATTTATTAGACTGAAATTTATTAATTAATTTTACTTACTTAAGCTTGGGTGTTTTGATTTGGTGCAACATTATGGATTTTCAAAGAAGAGATGATGAGTCACATTGTTCAGATATAAACTGCATTTCACTTATTTAGAGAACATGTTTATCACTTAGATATAAATCACAAGGAAAATATCTGCTTTGTAACTTGAAAATTCTTGATATTCCTTTGTTATTTGATTTCTAATTCATAGTGTCTGTTATTGGCAAAAATAGGGAAAATTCTTTAAGCAAGATTTTCTTTTTGGGAAGAAAACAGTTAACAGTGATCAATAGTGGCGCAATAGAGCCAATACAGTCTGATTAAGTAGCTGTCTAAGCTGGGAGTGTTTGCTACACCATGGAAAAAAAAGAAAAAAAAAAGAGCAGGGAGATGTTTATAGCCCTGGCAAGCAAGCAGAATAGCCCCAGAGCGTGAATAAACATTACAATAATGTAATCATTTATATGAGAAAAAATGGCCTAGAAAATATATTGTACTTACTTAATCCTGTCACCTCAGGCTTGCAAATGTAAAGAAAGTGACTTAGTGCTAAGTGATTTGTGTTATTCAATCCTGTACTGTATTTGACTGGCTGATAATTTAGACAGACTTTAAAAGACAGCAGCATTAACCTTGTCTCTTCATCCCAGATCATTGAAGATAATTAGCCTTTCTGCTTCATTAGATGCCTAAATCCACTACTTGGGCACCTGTGACATCTTTCAAAATATGTGTTAGTTATCACTAACTCAATAGGTAACTGCCTGTTTGGTGAATGCACCAAGCTATTTAAGCTAACAACATGACAGGAGTTTCATCTGAGACCTCTCTGGAGAGAAAATCTCAACATAAGTGTTCCCCAGGTGCTGGCCTCAGAAGGGACCTTTTCATCTATAGCTATCTAGTGTGTGCTTTGGCTGTTTGAGCAGATATTAAAAATACACAGGTCTGTGTGAGCTGAAGATGAACACAGATGTCCAGGGTGATTATCAGGCTCCTATCTGTTCTGAGATATCTCAGTATATGCCTCTGGCAGACATGTTCTGCTCTATAATTGGAGGACTAAGGGAATTTAGGGATGAAAGAAATTGTTCACATTTTTTGCAAAAAGGTTTCGAATCTTGGCCTTTCACATCCCTTTGGGAGGTGGCTATCTCAAGGTAGTGGGCATTCAGTGGTAAAGTGTTGGCTCTGTTCCATCATAGATATGATAGATAGGAATGTAAAAGCTGTGTAATGACAGCTTTTGCTTAGAGGACAATAGTGGTCCTTGGCCTTGTCAGCAACAATTTTCCAGGCACAGTTTGGCCAGGATCCATTATCAAAAAGCAGTTTTGTTACACTCAAAAATTTGTTATGGGAAAAAAAAGGAAACACCTTATACATAAATTCAGGAATTTATTACTACAATAATTAAAATCTTAGCAGCTTAATCCAAGAATCATTATTAGTCCAGATCTAAATATCAGAAAATTAAAATAAAATCAAGAAATAAATACTAATATATATGTAAAGTCTCAATAATAATAATGCAGATAAAATTGATATGCATGCAATTCCTTTTTTCTGTTCCTTTTCCTAATATTATGGCCACCTTTTCATGTCTCCTCTGGGTCCTAAGGTTCAAGCTAGCACTGGTGGTGTTATGGTGAGCCATCAGTATCATGAGTCCTTCCAGGAGGAATATGATATTGATGGTTTACTCTTCCTCATTCTAGGATCCACTTGAGGTAATTTTTATTTTTGCTAACACATTTTTATACCATACTTTTGCACCTTCATTGGTCTGCAGCTCCAAATTAGATCCAAATGTACTGTATATCATAGAATCACTGAATAGTTTGGGTTAGAAGGGACCTTTTAAGATCATCTACCCCAACTCCCTTACCATTGACAAGGACATCTTTCATTAGATCAGGTTTCTCAAAGCTCCATCCCACCTGACCTAGAGCACTTCCAGGGATGGGGCACCCACTACTTCTCTGGGCAACCTGATCCAGTGTCTCACCACCCTCACAGTAAAAAAAATTCCTTCCTAATGTCCAATGTAAACCTACCCTCTTTCAGTTTAAAATCGTTGCCCCTTGTCCTGTCACTACAGACCCTGGTAAAAAGCCTCTCTCCATCTTTCTTATAGCCCCCTTTATACACTGAAAGGCTGCAATGATGTTGTCCTGGAGCCTTCCCTTCTCCAGGTTCAACAACCACAACTCTGTCAGTCTTTCTTCATAGGAGAGGTGTTCCAGCCTCTGAACATTTTTGTGGCCCTCCTCTGGACACAGTCTAACAGGTCCTTTACTTTCCTGCGCTGGGAACCTCAGAACTGGACACAGTACTCCAGGTGGGCTCACACGAGAGCGGAGAAGAGGGGGAGAATCACCTCCCTTGACCTGCTGACCATGCTTCTTTTTACACAGCCCAGGATACGGTTGGCCTTCTGGGCTGCAAACACACATTGCCAGCTCATATCTAATTTTTCATCTACCAGTATTCAAAGTCCTTCTCCACAGAGCTGCTCTTAATCCCTTCATCCCCCAGCCTGTGCTGATAATGGGGATTGCCCTGACCCAGGTGCAGGACCTTGCCCTTGGCCTTGGCAACCCCGATTGTGCAAATTTAGGCTTCAGGAAAGCTAAAAGAATTGACAAAAGTTCCTGAGGAAACAGCACTAAGCTTTAGTTTGATTTCTGGTACACTCTGGATTGCAGTGCTTTATGCACTTGATTAGTTTTCATCTGTGTGCATGGGTCTTGCTCTGTGCCCTGGTGCACTGCCTGCATTTGCATTTTTTTTTTATTCTGCTTCAGTAATTAGAGTGTGGGATTATGTGCTAGAAGTACTGTGTTACTGCTGAGATTATATTTATTAATGGAAATTTGCTTTCTGACAAGTCCTGTTATTACCTGGCATGCACACTTTGTGGTGTTATGTTGGCCACAGGGTGCCCTTCTACAATAATCATGTGACTAGACACAGTCTTCCTTCAGATGAGAGATGTGCCCTTATGAAGCCCTTGTATGCATTTTCCTAGATGGCTAACTAGATTGGATTTCCCTGACCAAAGACACAGAAAGTAGGCAAGAACCATCCTTTGCACTTTCTAGAATACAGCAGAAGATGTTTGATGGTTCTTAACACTCTGCCAAAGGAGAACAGAACTGTTTGCACGCTACTTTCTTCTACCCTTGGCTTTCCTACACAAAGGACATAGAAAATTTAGCCTCATGAGAAGGATGGTTATCACAACTGACTTTGGCATATTAGCGTATGTTTAGGATGCAATCTTTGAAAATACTGCAGGCCTTTTGCTCTCAATAGTGGATTTCCAATAATATTTAACAATCTAAAGATGAAGTTATTGTGAAAAATGTGGTAGCCATGAATAATAATAATACAGCTTTAACTGCATTCATATTTGGAAGTAATACTGAAGCATGGAGGAATGAGGAGTTAAGACACATAGAATAAGTCATACAATAGAACAATACCAAAGGAAGAAATTGTTCAGGTCCAGTTATATTGAAAGTTTTAAGCAGAAGGCAGCTAGAAAAGTCCTGTCACTTCTTACAGTTTGCAAGTCTACCTTCTGTCTTCAGCAAGATTTCCAGATACTAGTATAAAATATGAAGGAAAGATGAAGAGAGTAATTACTCTGGGTTCTTTTCCATTAAAATCAGATTATAAAATGTATCAGGAGAACAGTTCAAGTACCACGATTTGTCAGTCATTAAACCTGCAAGCACAAGTTGAATAGCTACATGTAGAAATGTGCTGACATTTGCATACAAGCATATTTATGGATTTTTGTACACATATTGTATATAATTCTCATTTGACATGCCACACAGCAGACCCTTCAAGAATCAGCTCATCCTTACATGAGAAAGAGCTAACGTTTTTGCATGTATGCATCTGTAGCACTTCAGACACAAAAGAGATGAGTTTAGTGGACTCAATGGTGTTATTACCTTTTGGATTTTCTGATCAGTGAATAATCAGAAACTTATACTGAACGTCTCACACTCCAGACATTTGGAGGAGTATAAAATGTCAGTTAGGTCTTTATTTATTATCATTAACTTATGATCCAGTAAGCCTTCACCAGAAAGACTGTTTTGGTTTTTTTCCCCCCACAATGTACAGCACCTGGTCTCTTTTGGCAATAAGTTCTGTGTGATATACAGCAATTACCTCTGAAAAATAAAAAACTCCCTGAGATTTGGAGTTGAAAGCTAACTTCATGGAGTCTTTTCACAGTCATCAGAATTATATATGTTTTTCATTGACTGTTTTACATAATTTTCAAAAAGTTTTTGATGAATTCAACACCTTTAAGCTGTAATTTTTAATCCATTTAGCATTTTTGACAGGCAATTGTGAAACTCAGATACATCTAGCTAGCAGAGGAAGAAAAACTTAGAATCTGGGACTTTATACATTGCATATTGACTCTTTGGATTCAATTCACTAAAATAAGCTGACAAAATGTTCCTGTAGTATAATATTTTGGCTGCTTTGTATTTTAGAATAAAGTCCATCATTTCACTGAGTCATGTGATGATAAGTATGATGGGAAACTGACATAAAAAGCTACAATGTGGAATTCAAGAACTTGTTCCCAGAGTAACAGAAGAAAAAGTTCCTGAAAATTCAGAAATATATATTTGTCACTGCCACAAAGAGAAAGTACTCATTTTCAGTGCAAAAATGTAAAGAAATAGCCTTTTTTTTTACCAGCAATTAATATTAAAATATTACTGACATTGTATGTGCCTACTATTTATATGTTGTGTTATTATGTACTGACAGTGGCATGATGATGTTGTACTTAATGTGACAGTTCCTCTGTTATTTTCACCAAGAATCACTTTTAATTTTGAAGACCTGCAGCTTGGGTGAGCTGCCAGGGAATGAGACACAAGGCTAGAGGGCAGGAATAATATCACAAGGGATTTTGATGAACTCAGAAAGGACTGTAGCAGGGTTAGGAATGGCATAGTGTGCATCAGCCTGAATAGAGAACAGCCAGAGAGAACAACTGTAAAAAGTCAAGAGAATATCAAATCAAAGTCAAGACTAAAGATATCTCTTGGCCAGGGCTCAACCTCAGAGCAAGAGCTTGCACTACCTCTTCCATTTTCTAAGGAAAAAATCCAAACTATTTTGCTGACATACTTATGAATCTCATTATTTATTTGTTTTCTTTTTGTCATAAGCTTATTAAATAGCCATGGCAGTGAGATCTGGACTTTAAATTTGTCTTAAAAGGATCAGAACATAGCAAAAACTGTCTTAGAGCTGGAGTTCCAGGAGTCTTAGGATGAAGATTTCTGTGTCTTCTCTTCTTGCTCAGTGGTGCCCCTAGTGTGAGGCAGTTTGTCACTTCTCCCTTTCTGGTCCATGCCTAATCTACCTGGATTTCTCCAAGGCTTTCAATGCAGTTTCCAACAGCGTCCTCCTAGAGAAACTGATGCGTTATGGTCTAGACAAGTCGTCTATATGGTGGGTGGGGAACTGGCTGACAGGCTGCACCCAGAGGGTGGTGATAAATAGCTCCTTTTCAAACTGGCAACCTGTCACAAGTGGGGTTCTCCAGGGATTGATATTGGGCCCAACACTGTTTAGTAACTTCATAAGTGATCTGGATGATGGGATCAAGTGTACCCTTATGAAGTTTGCTGATGATACCAAACTGAGTGGGGAAGTGGACACTGCAATGGAGACCCACCCTGCAGGAAGACCTGGATAGGCTGGAACAGTGGGCCAACAACAGCCTTATGAAGTTCAACAAGGATGAGTGTAAGGTCTTCCACCTGGGAAAACATAATCCAGGGGTGCAGCACAGGCTGGGATCTACCCAGCTGGGGAGCAGCTCTGTGGAAAGGGACATGGGGGTTCTGGTGGACAACAAGCTCAATATGAGTGAAGAGAGTACTGCTGTGGCAAAGAAAGCCAACAGGATGCTGCGTTGCATCAATGAGGACATCACCAGCAGAGATAAGGAAATCATTATTCCACTCTACTCAGCACTTGTCAGGCCACATCTGGAATAATGTGTTCAGTTTTGGTCCCTGCTATACAAAAAAAATGAGCACAGGCTGGAGAGGGTCCAGAGAAGGGCCACAAAAATGATCAAAGGACAAAGGAAGGGTGAGGAAAGGCTGAGAGAACTGGATTTGTTCAGCCTTGAGAAAAGAAGGCTTAGAAGAGACCTTGTTACCACGTTCCAGTGTTTAAAGGGTGGCTACAAAGAAGATGGAGACTCCCATTTTACGAGTCCCATGGAAAAGACAAGGGGTAATGGGTACAAGTTACTCCTGGGGGTATTCTGATTGACACAAGAGGAAAATTGTTCACAATGAGAACAATCAGCCATTGGAATAATGTCCCCAGGGAAGTGGTGGATTCCCCAACATTGGACACTTTTAAGATTTAGCTGGACAGGGTGCTGGGCCATCTTGTCTATACCATACTTTTGACAAGAAAGGGGGGACCAGATGAGCCTTGATGTCCCTTCCAACTTAGTATTGTATGATTAAATTGTGGAATCAGGAAATCACGTCTTAACCTTCTACATTTAGTCAGATGTGGCATACACATTGAGTGTCTGCTGTTAATTTTCTGACCTCCTGTCATCATGTAAGCCTGAGCATGGTGGTGTAACAGAGCTAGCCTCTTGGAATTAAGATGTCACAAACAGCAGTTTAATGTTTTAAATTTGGCAAAATTTATTCTTTAAATGGGCTGACAATTTTGTCTCTAGGCATAGACAAAATTGGCAGTAGGACACCCTGTGACAACAAATCTGCTGATTTATTATTTTTCTAAACCAGGAAGACTGCTTATTGCTTGAAGGGGAAATTCAAATTGTAACTGCTCAGCAGTGGTAATTTGTGACCAAGGGATGATCTGGCATGGAGGACAAGAAGGCCCACCTGCAGAAGGGTTTACATTGGCTGGAAGCAAGAATGCCAGAGACAGAGCAACTCCCTTTCAGGGAGTCAAATTTCCCTTGGTGATGAGACAAGAAACAGCAAGCATTAACCTGTCTTGTAGCCATCCTGGAATGTAGGCACTCAGGGGCCACCTTTGGGCAGCAGAGCTGAGTTGGGGTTTGGACTCAAGGCTGGGCTTGGTGCCCCATGCCAAAGTTCACAGGATTGGTGCTGGTGCAAGTATCTATAAGGATTTGGCTCATGATGCATCTTTGCAGACTCCTTGTAGAACGGCTTACGGTGGTAGGATTCTGTCCAATGCATTGTTCATTTTTTAAAATACATATTTAAGCACAAATGTATGTTTAATTCACTGCAAGGGGTACAATAAAAAATCTCCAACATGCTGATATCACTGATGTAATGGAAAAGGGACATTATTTGTCTCTGTCCCTCTGCCTATTCCATAGTAGCCGTGGAAACAGCAAGTCCAACTCTTCTACTATGCTACATTGTCCCACTTCCATACCTTCCCACTACCTTGCTACAGAATCTTTAGGGCAGCAATATTCAAATTACCTAATATAAAAGATCTGAAAATAGTGAAAGAGCTCCCTGGTAACTATGAGCAGCTTCTGAAGCTGTAGAATGCACAATACAGGGCTTTTGGGAACCAGTAGTTAGAGTCGGACCCAACTGGGTAGAACCAGAAATAGTGTAATTTTTTTTGCATAGCAATTTTCTATGCATAGCAATCAATTCAGAGCATTTGGGCTTACCTGTTCCTATCCTAAGAATACATCAACAGTACAATAGGTATTAAGGATAAGAAAATTACCTTATGTCTGTGTGGTGGAAAATATGTAATTATGTCATATGTCTAAGAAAAAATATGAGGCACTGAGCACTAAATATTTTTGGAAGATACACACATGTATTTGTGACAAGAATAGCTCTAGAGTAGGACAAGTCCAAAAATAATGTACCATAAGAGCTTGAATCTTGTCCTCATTTTTCACATATTGATGGAAAAGCTCTTCCAAATTTAAAATGAGTCTCAAGAGAAGTACATGTTCTGGAGTGCAACTTAAGCAGAGTCTAGCTTACACCAAAGAAGTAGAAATATCCTTAGCACAGAGAAACCATCTCTCCGAGGTATAATAATCTATTCTGCATGTCAGCCTGGTGCCCACAATGAATGTAGATTGTTGCATTCATCACTTGTATTATTTAGGGTCTTAGAATCAAATCAAAGTAGATATACTACTCCTTCCTTGGTTTCTCAGTTAAGTTATGGAAGAATTATATTTTATTTAAAAAACAAAAACAAACAAACAGATAGTTGGTTCCTGGAAGGGACTTTATTAATGTCTTGAAGAAAAAAATACTAGGCATTAAATGTGTTAAACCTTTTATCAGAAATTATCATACATTTTGATCATACAGAAGCGACTGGTCATTTTCACCAGTGCAGCCAAGTTGTTCTTTGCCTAGGACTAAGAGAATGAAAGGACAAAGTAAAGATTCTTTTAGCACTGTGGCATGCAGTTGCCAATAAACTTGTCTGACCTTCTGGAAGCTTAACCCATTGGCATCATAGACACATCGGATCAATCAAGCGGTATGAAGGCCTGAAAGCAGAAGACATCTGACTGTACCTCATTCACAAGAAAAAAATTCACAGTTCTGTCAACTATATTCTGTCTGCTTTGAGCTGTTGAATACACCAGACATAGTCAAACCCAAACTAGCATTATAACCCAAATTAATAATACATACTTTTTACTTTGTGGGACTGTTGTAATGTGGTCATAGTTATTACGACTCTAAACCACTTATATTATTTACCACTCTTAAAATGACTGTAGATGTTTAGATGGTGAGGAGGAGAAATGAAATTATAATGATATCAGAAATTAAAAATTAATGCACATATATAAAAGCTAGTTAGAATTTAGATAATAAATTTAGATTTGGATGAAAATTAGTAATTACATTTATTCATATGCAAAGTAGATTTTCATCTTCCAATCTGTCATCTGAATAACTAGCTTTAGTATGTCCACCAATCTGAATTTCAAATAAATCAGTAATTTGATAGGGTAATATTTGGATAAGACAAAGTAAGCAAACAGATAATTTTAAAATGTAGTACAACTTCATAGGAAACATTCATCTGATGTCTTGGATCCTTTTTTTTAATAAACTGAGGTTCAGACAACTTTAATATAAACACTTCCCTAGTTTTTAACACTGTTTTATCAAGAATGATGGCATAATCCCATATATTGCAAAATAAAATTATACAGTATGCAAATGGGCATTAGAAATCAGGAAAACAAATCTGAACATTTCACAAATGATCAAAAGCACATATTGCAGACAAGTCAGACTGAATTTTTAATTGTCCTAATGCTTCAAAAGATGATATGACCTTTTTAACATTAATCTTATAATGTTAAATAGTGTCTGTTTTCTGTTGTGTATGAAGGAATGAATGTGCCAGCCATTTGAGAAACTACCATACTAAATTGGAGATGGATTCTGTCATTTCTGGAGAGATGTGTGTGGATTTTTTAATCAAGTAGAGTGGATATATACTAAACTTGTGATTTAATTTTACAACAAATAATCATCCTAAGTAAATTTCTCTATTCCTTATACAGACACTGAAGAGAGATAAGCTAGGAAGCTGAATCTTGTCTGAAAGTCTTTATAAGCATCAGTCTTATCCATTGAATACAGACAGCCTGAACTACACAGGATGACTCTGGTGCTTCTAGACATATTAAAAATAGTTGTGCCTTTATAGTTAGTTAGAAGGATGTATTAAAATTTGCATTGCACTTGAAATTCAAAAGGTCATTGTATAGTTGGCTTATCTACACATGCTTTAACTGGTGATTTTTGTCTTTTCAGAGAGAAGCACAAACCCCTGTTTCTGACTGCATATTACTACCACCTCAACAAGGAAGAAAAGATGGGTCATAGTCATAGGAGACTCCCTCCTGAGGGGAACGGAGGGTCCAATATACCGGGTGGACCCTCCTCATAGGGAAGTCTGCTCCCTGCCAGGAGCCCGGGTCAGAGATATCACCAGGAGACTTCCCAGCCTGGTACAGCCCTCGGACTACTACCCCTTACTGCTCTTCCACGTGGGTGGTGACGAAGTTGCAGTGCACAGCCCAATCATAGAATCATAGAATCATAGAATCATCTAGGTTGGAAAAGACCTTAAAGATCATCCAGTCCAACCATTAACCTACACTACCAAGCCCACCTAAACCAATCAAGGGTAGACTAGACTAAACCATATCCCGAAGTGCCACATCTACCCGTTTTTTGAACACTTCCAGGGATGGTGACTCCACCACCTCTCTGGGCAGCCTCTTCCAATGCTTGACCACCCTTTCTGTAAAGAAATTTTTCCTAATTTCCAGTCTAAACCTCCCTTGGCGCAGCTTGAGACCATTTCCTCTCGTCCTATTGCTAGCTACTTGGGAGAAGAGACCAACACCCACCTCACTACTACCTCCTTTCAGGTAGTTGTAGAGAGCAATAAGGTCTCCCCTCAGCCTCCTCTTCTCTAGGCTAAACAACCCCAGCTCCCTCAGACGCTCCTCATAAGACTTGTTCCCCAGACCCTTCACCAGCCTTGTTGCCCTTTTCTGAACACGCTCCAGCACCTCAATGTCTTTCTTGTATTGAGGGGCCCAAAACTGGACACAGTATTCCAGGTGCAGCCTCACCAGTGCCGAGTACAGGGGGACAATCACCTCCCTGCTCCTGCTGGCCACACTATTCCTGATACAGGCCAGGATGCTGTTGGCCTTCTTGGCCACCTGGGCACACTGCTGGCTCATGTTCAGCCGGCTATCTACCAACACCCCCAGATCCTTTTCAGCCAGGCAGCTTTCCAGCCACTCTTCCCCAAGCCTGTAGCGTTGCATGGGGTTGTTGTGACCGAAGTGCAGGACCCAGCACTTGGCCTTGTTGAACCTCATACAGTTGGCCACGGCCCATCGATCCAGCCTGTCCAAGTCCCTCTGCAGGGCCATCCTACCCTCCAGCAGATCGACACTCCCACCCAATTTGGTGTCATCTGCAAACTTACTGAGGGCACACTCGATCCCCTCATCCAGATCATTGATAAAGATATTGAACAAGGCTGGCCCTAAAACAGAGCCCTGGGGAACACCGCTCGTGACCGGCTGCCAACTGGACTTAACTCCATTCACCACTACTCTCTGGGCTCGGCCACCCAACCAGTTCTTTACCCAGCGAAGAATGTGCCTGTCCAAGCCATGAGCTGCCAGCTTCCTGAGGAGGATTAAAAAAGACTTCAGGGCCTTGGGACGCTTAGTGAGGGAATCGGGGGCACAGGTCATCTTTTCCTCCCTCCTTCCACTTGTGGGAGGTGACATTGGTAGGAACAAGCGGATCCAATCTCTTAACACATGGCTCCAAGGCTGGTGCCACCTTCACAACTTTGGGTTCTTTGACAATGGGATGGTCTACATGGCACCACGCTTGCTGGCGACAAATGGGAGCCACTTTTCTCAAAGGGGAAAGAGGGTCTTTGCACAGGAGCTTGCGGGGCTCATTGACAGGGCTTTAAACTAGATGTGAAGGGGGAGGGGGAACATACCAGGCTTGCCTGTGACAAGCTGTGGGATGGTATGCAATGGTTAGAAGGACGGGGTGCTACTGTGAGCCCTCAACCTATTGCGCAGAGACACGATGGGGACACTGCAGCACAATTGATGTCTGGCAGAGATGAGCCGGGGGCTCCTGAGATAGTTAGAGCTCACAAGGAAACCTTCATGAAACACCCCGAGAGAAACAAGGGATGTTCCACTAAGAAGGCGACACGGCCAACAGCCCAGATGAAATGCCTCTACACAAATGCACGCAGCATGGGGAATAAACAGGAGGAGTTGGAAGCTGCTATGCTACTAGAAAGCTACGACCTGATTGCCATAACCGAAACGTGGTGGGATGAATCCCACGACTGGAATGTGGCTATCGATGGCTACAGGCTGTTCAGAAGGGACAGGCGAGGAAGGAGGGGCGGAGGCATTGCCCTCTACGTAAAGAAATCAATACAGTGTGAAGAGCTGTCCCTGAAGAATAGCCACGAGCAGGTCGAAAACTTATGGGTAAGAGTCAGAGACAGAGGCAACAAAGGGAACCTTGTGGTTGGTGTCTACTACAGGCTGCCTGATCAAGGGGAGCCTGCTGATGAAGCCTTCTTCCTCCAGCTCTTGGAGGCTTCGCGCTTGCAGACTCTTGTCCTGCTGGGGGACTTCAACCACCCCAACATTTGCTGGAAAAGCAACACGGCGAGCTGTAGGCAATCCAGGAGATTCCTGGAATGCATTGAAGATAAATTCCTAAGCCAGGTAATAGACACACTTACCCGAGGGGATGTGATACTGGATCTGATGGTCACCAATACAAGTGAGCTCATCGGTGATGTCAAGACTGGAGGCAGCCTGGGCTGCAGTGATCATGCATTGGTGGAGTTCACACTCCAGAGGGACATGGGAAAAGCAAGGAGTACAGTCAGGACCCTAAATTTGAGGAAAGCAAACTTCCAGCTCTTGAAGGAGTTAGTCAGAAGGACCCCCTGGGAGACGGTCCTCAGGGACAGGGGAACGGAACAGAGCTGGCAGATCTTTAAGGACACCTTCCATAGAGCACAAGAGCTATCAGTCCCCAAGTGTAAGAAATCAGGCGAGGAAGGGAAGAGACCAACATGGCTGAGTCGAGACCTGCTGGTCAAACTAAAGTGTAAGAGGGAACTGCACAGGCAATGGAAGCAGGGACAGGTGTCCTGCGGGGAATACAGGGAAATGGCCTGGTTGTGTAGGAAGGGGGTCAGGAAGGCCAAGGCAAGGATGGAGCTGAATTTGGCAAGGGACGTAAAGAATACCAAGAAGGGCTTCTACAGGTATATCAACCAGAAAAGGAAGGCTAAAGAAAGCGTACCCCCCTTGATGAACAAGAAAGGCGAACTTGTATCAATGACGAGGAGAAAGCTGAGGTACTCAACAACTTCTTTGCCTCAGTCTTCACCGGCAACCTCTCTCCTCACCCCTCCCAAATCGATGGACCAAAAGCTGGGGAGCAGGGGGGTAAAGCCCCTCCCACTGTAAGGGAAGATCAGGTTCAAGATCACCTGAAGAACCTCAATGTACACAAGTCTATGGGACCTGATGAGATGCACCCCAGAGTCCTGAGGGAATTGGCTGATGTAGTTGCTAAGCCACTCTCCATGGTATTTGAAAAGTCATGGCAGTCCGGTGAAGTCCCTGCTGACTGGAAAAAGGGGAATCACGTTGTGCCCATTTTTAAAAAGGGAAGAAAGGAGGACCCTGGGAACTATTGACCTGTCAGCCTCACCTCTGTGCCTGGGAAGATCATGGAGCAGATCCTCCTAGAAGATATGCTCAATCACATGGAGGACAGGGAGGTGATTTGAGACAGCCAGCATGGCTTCACCAAGGGCAAGTCCTGCCTAATCAACCTAGTGGCTTTCTATGAAGGAGTGACTACATCAGTGGACAAGGGAAAAGCAATGGATGTCATCTACTGGGATTTCTGTAAAGCATTCGACACAGTCCCCCACAACATCCTTCTCTCTAAATTGGAGAGATATGGGTTTGATGGGTGGACTGTTTGATGGATAAGGAATTGGCTGGATGGTCGCATCCAGAGGGTCGTGGTCAATGGCTCGATGTCCACATGGAGACCGGTGACAAGTGGTGTCCCTCAGGGGTCTGTACTGGGACCGGTGTTATTTAACATCTTCATCAATGACATAGACAGTGGGATCAAGTGCACCCTCAGCAAGTTTGTGGATGACACCAAGCTGAGTGGTGTGGTTGACATGCCAGGAGGACGCGATGTCATCCAGAGGGACCTGGACAAACTGGAGAGGTGGGCCTCTGTGAACATCATGAGGTTCAACAAGGCCAAGTGCAACATCCTGCACCTTGGATGGGGCAACCCCCGGTATCAATACAGGTTGGGGGATGAAGAGATTGAGAGCAGCCCTGTGGAGAAGGATTTGGGGGTACTGGTGGATGAAAAGCTGGACATAAGGTGGCAATGTGCGCTTGCAGCCCAGAAAGCCAACGGTATCCTGGTTGCATCAAAACAAGCGTGGCCAGCAGGTCGAGGGAGGTGATTCTGCCCCTCTGCTCTGCTCTGGTGAGACCTCACCTGGAGCACTGCATCCAGCTCTGGAGCCCTCAGCACAAGAAGGTCATGGACCTGCTGGAACGGGTCCAGAGGAGAGCCACCAAAATGATCTGAGGGCTGGAGCACCTCTCCTATGAGGCCAGGCTGAGAGAGTTGGGATTGTTCAGCCTGGAGAAGAGAAGGCTGCAAGGAGACCTTATTGCAGCCTTCCAATACTTAAAGGGGGCCTACAGGAAAGACGGGGAGAATCTTTTTAGCAAGGCCTGTTGTGACATGACAAGGAGTAATGGTTTTAAACTAAAGAAGAATAGATTTAGACTGGATATAAGAAAGAAATTTTTTACACAGTGGGTGGTGAAGCACTGGAAGAGGTTGCCCAGAGAGGTGGTGGAGGCCCCATCCCTGGCAACATTCAAGGTCAGGTTGGATGGGGCTCTGAGCAACCTGATCTGGTTAAAGCTGTCCCTGCTCAGTGCAGTGGGGTTGGGCTAGATGGCCTCTAAAGGTCCCTTCCAACCCAAAGCATTCTATGATTCTATGAGTCTAGTTTTGCAATTTGCAATTATCTACTCCTAAAATATTTTTCCTCTGGTTTTAATAATTGGATATATTTTTTATACAACTGACCTTGTTTTAAAGATTTTATTCTCTGTGTCTAAATGTTCAAACTAACATCTTTCATTCTGTATCTGTGCCTGAAAATTTATTAAATTTTCATGTTTATTAATTCAGTTGCTACTTCTTCTGAGGAAAATGGATAATCTGAGTAGTTTTAGAAGGGCTTATCTTTTTTTGTGTTTGAATAGCTGCAGCATATCTACAGCTGGGAGAGAAATTTAGAAGGCCTTGAACTGAAATACGCCTTTTAAGGTCCTTCTGAAAACCTGCCATCATCTCACAGGACTTTACAAGCTTTTAAAAATGTAATTTTTGTCCTCAGCAGAATGTCTCAGGAATTTGCTGCAGTTTCTAAGCATTTCTCAGAACTTTTCTGTTCCCCATAGCTCTAAAAATGCCTTTCCCTGTTCCAGCATCACACAGCTCCTTCATAATTGACTGTCTCCCTAAGAATGTACCGAGACATAGAGACAGTGACTGAATATAGGAGCCGGACTCTGAGCTAAAGACAAGTGCAGGAGTTCCTGCAACCCCACCAGAGTCAAAAATGAGAAAGTGATAGCAGGGGACATGACCTGGTCGTGGCTCCTTGTCTAACCTCTTTCACTAGTTACTAGAAAATGTGTACATGTCACTCCTACCTAGGTGTACTTCTAACTAACAAGGTCCTCATGACCTTATCTTGAGGGATATGATTTTTTTCTTCTTACAGAGAGAATCAGAGACTTCTCAGGAGATGCAGGTTGGCTGGCTGATAGAAGGAGGTGAGCAAAGGTGCAGTTAAGGCACTTCACCTTTTCAAAAAATGGGGCTTTTCTCTGCTTGTTACCCTTGGTCAACTGAAAGGTCTGTATTAATTTATGGTAGATACCTCTGAAGTATTTGTATATAAAGGGCTCCTCAGACACATGCACAATCTGTGTATGCACAGTAGTTTAGGTAAAGCCAAGAAATGGTTGTTATAATTGTTATAAATTAAATCTTAAGAGTCTAACCATTATTAGTTCATAAAAAATTGTTACAGAAAAAGAAAGAATAATAACGTGGTTCAAATTGTTACATATACACTGTAGTTACCCCTTTCCTGGTATTACGTTCATCCTTGCCCTTCTCTGGGTTCTAAGACTGGTGGTCTCATTCTGATCATGGTGGTGATGGGGTGTTACAGTGAGTTGTCAATTCCTGGAGACCTTCATCACCAAGAGGAATATGATGTGCATGTTGATGGTTTCTTTTTCCTCTCTCTAGGATCCACTTGAAGTCATTTTTCTGTATATTTGTTAACACACTTTTACACCTTTGCCCTTTCTTCATTGATCTGCAGTTCCACATTGCATCAAAAGTTACTATATATAGTGGCTTTTACCTATTTTGGATACTACTTCATTGTTCTCCTTGTTCCTTCTAAAATCAGTTTTCTCATATTTTCAATCTGGCCTCATATGAATATGATTTTATATAAACAAACAGGTGTGCATCCATTTTAGCAAGATCCACCTGTGCAATCAGATCATACAAGTAGTTTCATTTCTGTTATTCATATTCTGAGTTACTTATAGCCATTTTGGGAGAACCATCCACGTTTCCTAGCAAGACTTATACTGTGTATTATCATCACAGTGTCTGCTTGCTTGCTTTTGTCTCACTAGCTGAGGAAACCTGTTTCAATTTTATTGTCAATATTTGAGCACCTGTAGTGATACTTTTATGATAACCACATATTTTAAGCCTGATAACACTGAGTGTTATGCCCAACTGAATAAGGAGATAAGGATGATATAAAATGGCTATGCCAGGCATCTACTGACCCTCTTACATCCTTTCATTGGATTAAAATGGAGCACTCTTACATTAACAAGAAAAACATCTGCTTTTTTCTCCTCTCTCCTGTGTTCTCCCATGCCCACAAGTTTTTTTATATTTCAATTCCTATTTAAAAGTTTAATTATTTTGCAGATTACTTGTAATGTTTTGTCATGGCTTAACCCCAGTCGGCAACCAAGCACCACAGAGCAGCTCGCTCACCATCTGCCCGGTGGGATCGAGGAGAGAATTGGAAGGGCAAAAGTAAGAACATTCTTGGGCTGAGATAAGAACAGTTTAATAATTGAAATAAAATAGAATAATAGTAATAATAGTAATAATATTTTTTTATGAAAAGGAAAACAACAAAAGAGAGAGAGGAAGAAAGGCCAGGAAAAACAAGTGATGCAACTGCTCAACACCCACTGACCAAAACCCAGCCAGTCCCTGAGCGGTGATCATTGCTCCCTGGACAACTGCCCCCAGTTTATATACTGAGCATGATGTAATATGATATGGAATAGCCCTTTGGCCAGTCTGGGTCAGCTGTCCTGGCTATGCTCCCTCCCAGCTTCTTGTGCAGCTCATCACTGGCAGGGTATGGGAAGCTGAAAAGTCCTTGACTAGTATAAAAACTACTTAGCAACAACTAAAACATCAGTGTATTATCACATTATTCTCAGCCTAAATTCAAAACACAGCAGTATGCCAGCTACTAGGAAGAAAATTAACTCTATCTCAGCTGAAACCAAGACAACTCTTTTCTTTAAAATCAAATGTTTTGCCTCCAAATAACTTTTTAAAAAAATTCCTTCAAAATTACAAAGTTAAATTTTCATTAGAACATGACTATTCATCGTGACCTTAATTTTTACTGACACATTTTTACATGTTTTTTTATTTATGGGAAAGATTGTTGGGACTTTTTAATGGATTTTTTTAAAAAAAGATTATTCTTGGAAATAGAAGCATGAAGTCTTTCTCTCTTTTGTAATCACTTACTTCCAGAGGCTGGGCTATTTAGGGAAAAAAACAGAAAATTCAAAATATCTGACAAAAAGACAATTCCATACTGGGAACTGGCAACATTGCAAGCAAACACCCTCTGGGCAAGCAATTAAGATGGGTCAGAATTAAAAAAATGTAACATGTTTGAAGTGTCCTTTTCCTCAGAGCTCCATCTGTTCCCTGATGGTGGGAAAGTCAGATTTGGAAACAGCTCCACCTGTACAGCTGGTTGAAGAAGAGCTCCCCCTGGCAGCACTGGATACAAAACTCAGCCAACACAGGTTAGCATCTGAAAGGCTAAAAGTATCCACTCTCATTTAAACAAAATAAAACTCTTGTTTATTTCTGCTTTGGTTGTTTTTGTTTTGGATTTTTTGTTTGTTTGTTTGTTTTTTAATTAATATTTGTTTCTGCATCTCTGTGCATTCCCATAAAAAAGTAATAAATGCTGATAAATACTACATTAAATATTCATTTCAATGTGTGTACTAGGTTCTTTCCAAATATTCAGGAGGGGAATACTCATATTCCAAGAAAATCACCATCTAGGGATAAATAAAAGTAAAGATGTGGTGTAAACAAAGGGAACAGAAACAGGAAATTCCCGGGGGGGGCGGGGAAAGGAATAGAAAAAGAAAATAATAGCTGAAGGTGCAGAGCAATTTAAAGTATTACAGCAAATCAGTAATGTGTTGGAAAACCTCATGCACTGTGATAGGGAAAAATGAAATAAAACCAGTGAACTCTATATATTTTCAGTGTGAAAATTCAAGCTTTTCTTTTTTAAAATATTACATTGTACATCTCCCTTATACATTAGCTATTAAAATCCTGGAAGCAAAAAGGCTGGTGGTATCAACACATACCTAGGGTTCACAGAGAATTAGAGGTTGAAGCATAGCCCATAGATTGATGAAAGTGAATAGAATCTAGAATACTATATCCATTTTGGGGCTCACAATATAGAAAAGACTTGAAGAAACTGGAGTTAGTTCAGTGAAGGGCAACTAAGCTGGCTGGGGCTGGAGCACCTGCCTTGTGAGCAGAGGTTGATGCGCTTGATCAGCCTGCAGAAGGGACAGCTTTGAGGGGGTGGAGGACTGTTTGAGGATGGGGCCCGATAAAAACAGCGCATGGTGGGTAGATGAGCAATGAGCATAACTTGAATTTTTTCCCCAGCACTGGAAGAGGCTGCCCAGAGAGGCTGTGTAGTCCCGATCCCTGGAGGTGTTCCAGACCTGGACAAGCCAACTGGATAAAGCCCTGAGCAACCTGGACTGACCTCACAGCTGACCTTGCTGGACCAGAGACATCCTGAGGTCCCTTCCAGCCTGAATGAGCCTACCTATCCTATCTTTAACTGCTGTATAAGTTAAATGTAATATTGTGAAACACCAGACAGTTTTTTATGCTTATTCCAATATCACCTATGTTCATTACATACTCAGCATTTATCCTTTTTAATGTGTATTAACTGGCATGAAGTCAGTGTCATTTCCATGACTGAGAGATTCTCTTTCATACAGAAAGAAATCTCTGGCTTCCAGCAGCCTGCTGCAATGAACAACTGGGTAAGAGGCAAAACGATGTAGTAATAAACCATGACTTCTAACTCTTTCCCCACTGTTTTCATTAAAAATACATAATCAATAGGGCTAAAAGCCACACCATTAGAATGATACACTAGGTTTCAGCCTCAGCATATCTCCTCTACTATGCTTGTTAATTTAGACTACCTTTCTTAAGTATTTATCCTATTTTGCTTAAAGTATATGAGATGGAATAAGATGTTCAGCTGGTCTGCTGGCAAATGATAATAATAATTCATGAGGTAAAGATAGATACAATTTTAATATAATCCATTGGAGAAGGTCAGGAAACATAATGTAAATCTGTATCTTCTTTATGTTTGCAATAGTGCATGAATTTTTTAATTCTTTTTTAGAAATTCATACAACAAACAGAATGAACATTTCTGAAAAAAAATTACTTAATTTCTTAATTTCTTCCAGAGTTCTAAAAATTTCATCAGCCATTTGAAATTAAAAATTATTAAAATAGGGGGAAAAAAAAGGAGTTACTCAATTACAAGGTTTTTGTTTTCCTGTTAAAGACCATTAAGCTGTTTTAAATACAACAGTGTGTTGAATGGGTAATATTACCATTGTTAAAAGTTGTCATCTTAGAAGGCTGAAAAGACTTACAGAAAATTTCAAAAAAAGAGTGCTATAGGAAATTTGAATATTTTCCTTCTACTAAAATGGCACTTCTCTACCATTTATGAATCTTTTTGTCTATCTATCTGACTGATTATAGACTCATAGAATCATAGAATAGTTTGGGTTGGAAGGGACCTGTAATGGTCATCTAGTCCAACCGCCCTGCAGTGAGCAGAGACAGCTTTAACTAGATCAGGTTGCTCAAAGCCCAGTCCAGACCTTGAATATTTCTAGGCATGGGGCCTCCACTACCTCTCTGGGCAACATGTTCCAGTGTTCTACCATGCTTATCATAAAAAAATTCTTCCTTATATCTAGCCTGAATCTATCTTCTTTTCATTTAAAACCATTACCCCTTGTCCTATTGCTACAGGCCGTATTAAAATTATCTGTCATACTGATTGGCTATCATCAAGCCAGCCAACGTGTGGGACTCCAATGACCTCAGTACAAACCATGGGTTAAAATTCTATCTGTTCCGTATTTGTTTTTATTTTAACATCTTATAGATTCTCTTTTATCTGTCTTTCAGATTCATCGGTGAAGTTTTCCTTTGAACTACTCAATTTCTGGCATGCTCCACTTTTTTTGAAAGGTTTATTCCTGGTGTTACTGCTCTCTGCTTGTGATAGAGTTGTCACATTCAAAAACCAGATCCATCTTTTTCTATGTTAAATTTCTTCGAATAGAGTTTGGTCATTGAGTCTGTTAAAATTTCCATCTACATATAACAAAGAAATGATCTGTCTTTTCTGGAAGAACTTTAAATTCTAGTAGTCAACACATATTTTCAAAGTCAGACTACAGATCATTTTGTGGAAGCCTAAAATTTTTAGGAGTACCTGTGTCCTAACAGAATATCCTATTCTTAAAGTACAAGACAATCTGGTTTTTGTTGCTATATTGCACTTGTTCATATTTGGTAGTCATCCAATCAGATTCACAATCACCTCATCTTTGTGTGTACTTGTGAGATGGGAGGATTTCTAATTATGTCCGTATGACTTGCTAATATTTAGGAAACTGGTACTCCTTCATGAATGTCATATTGCTGTATATTCTGTGTTATCAAATATTGAATGGTGGTGAATATCCTATCTGCAGCCTGGAAGGATGACTGTCACATAAATCTGCCTGACTTCAGTTCTGTGCTAGCATGTTGCCAAGTTTTCTGTAGTGAATATGAACCTGTTGGAGTTGAGATGATAAGAAACATGAGATGAGATGGAATTCTTCAGATGGAATGAGGTTTGGGCATTTGAGGGATATAACCATTTTGATCATAGAGTTAACTGTGTTCAGTTCTTGACCTCTTTGAACGCCCCAGAATATCTGCTCTGTATTGTAAAAACATAATCTTTGGCAGGATTTTTGCCTTCTAACATAAACTGCAGCATATTCTATGTAGCCACTGATAGCAGTGTCTGCATGTCTTTAGGAAAGGTATTTTCTTACTTTTTGCAAAAGATAAAACATGCTTTCTATTGGGGAAACTGGCCCATTAACAGAGATTTAATTTGACATTAAACATTCCAATATTCCCAGAGGCTGTTGACTTTCTACTTTCCTGATCCTAATCAACATACTTAACATCCTTACACCCCAAATCATTCTTCTTGGATATGAATGTATAGCTCCTTCCTGATTTTTAGTATAAGAATATTTCACTTCTGGATCCATTTTAATCTGCTGAACTTTTTTTTTTTTTTTTTATATATATATATATATAATCTGTATTTCATGCACTTATGGAGCTGGTAATCATTAACTAATGTTAAAATCATAGAATCATAGAATAGCTCAAGTTGGAAGGGACCCATAAGGATCATCAAGTCCAAATCCCTGCTCTTCACAGGAGTACCTAAAACTGACCCTAAGACTAAGAGCATCATCCAGACACTCCTTGAACTCTGACAGGCTTGGTGCTATGACCACTTCTGTGGGGAGCCTGTTCCAATGACCAACCACCCTCTTCTTGGTGAACTTTTTCCTAATGTCCAATCTGAACTTCCCCTGATGCAGCTTCATCCCATTTCTTCATGTCCTATAGCTAGTCACCAGAGAGGAGATCAGCACCGCCCCCTCCACTGACCCCATTGAGGAAGGTGTAGACTGCAATGAGGTCACCCCTCAGCCTTCTCTTCTCCAAGCTGAACAAACCAAGTGACCAGCCTCTCCTCATAAGTCTTGTCCTTGTGGCCTTTCACCAACTTAGTCTCCCTCCTCTGGACACACTCTAATAGTTTGATGTCCTTCTTATATTGAGGCACTCAAAACTGCACACAGCACTTGACGTGGGGCTGCACCAGTGCAATGTAAAGTGGGACAATCACCTCCCTCGACTGACTAGTTATGCTGTACTTGATGCACCCCAGGACACGGTTGGTCCTTTTGGTTGCCAGGGCACACTGTTGACTCATATTCAACTTGCCATCAACCCAAACCCCCAGAACTCTTTCCGTGGGGCTGCTCTCCAGACTGTCATCCCCCATTTGTGTTTATAACCAGGATTACTCCCTCCCAGGTGCAGAATCTGGCACTTGTTCTTGTTAAATTTCATATGGTTGGTGATTGCCCAGCTCTCTAGTCTATCCAGATATCTCTGTAAGGCCTCTCTACCCTGGAAGGAATCCATTGCTCCTCCTAGTTTACTATAATTGGCAGATTTAGTTAATGTACATTCAATTCCTGTGTCCAGATCATTTATAAAAACTTTAAAGAGCACTAGTCCTAAAATTGAGCCCTGGGGAACCCCACTGGTGACTGGCCACCAGCCTGATGTAACCCCATTTACTATAACTCTGAGCCCAACCCATCAACCAATTGTTCACCCAATGCATTATGGACTTGTCTAGCTGTATGGTGGACATTTTGTCCAGAAGGATACTGTAAGAAACAGTGTCAAAAGCTTTGCTAAAATCCAAACCCCCAAGTCTATTGGCTTCCTTTGGTCAACCAGATGGGTGCGCTTGTCATAAAAGGAAATTAAGCTAGTTAAGCAGGATGTTCCCCTCATGAACCCTTGGTGGCTATGACCAATGACTGCATTGTCTCTCAAGTGTTTTTCAATAACTCCCAGAATAACCTTCTCCCTTTCCCCCTTCAAGTCTAGTTTAAAGCTCTTTCAATGAACCCTGCTAACTCTTGTACAAAAATCCCTT
The DNA here is from genome assembly GCF_030463565.1 of Pelecanus crispus. NCBI lineage: Eukaryota > Metazoa > Chordata > Aves > Pelecaniformes > Pelecanidae > Pelecanus > Pelecanus crispus. The sequence goes on along the minus strand of NC_134644.1, from coordinate 156,974,780 downwards.
TCCCCCTTTGAGAAAAGTGTACTCTGTTTCTCGCCCGCAGGCCTGGTGTTGTGTAGACTGACCCATGATCAAAAAACCCAAAATTCTGCCAATGACACCAGTCACAGAGCCAGGCGTTGGTCAGCTGGCTTTTCCTGTGTCTTCCCTCGTCATTCCCTGCACCTGGACAGATGGAGGAGAACACTACTTGTGCTCCTGATCCCTTAACCAGTTGTGCCAAGTCCCTGAAGTCTCTTTTGATCACTCTTGGATTTCTTCCTTAACTTCCTGTTAAGGAATCATTTCCTATGGTTTAGAATTAATCACATTTACAAATTAAATACTTTCATAGGTCAACTATCTTAGCAGTTAAGCATTTATTTTATCTACACATGCATGATATTGCCATTGTGCATGTAATTTTTTGTACTTGCGTATAATTTTCTACATCTACTCTTTGGGTTCTCATAATGTTGTGAAGTTCCTGAAAGCACTAAATGTTGCTAGCATTGGGCTTATGATTCTTTTTCAGTCTTAAGGTGAAGATCACTCTATGACTGGATGGACAGGGAAATGTAACAGCAGTCCAGCCAGCAGTTTAAGTGCTCATGCATGCAGAAGCTTTCATCATCTCTGAGTAAAAAGGTCATTACAGGTTGTCTACAACATTTATGATAACCAGATTTGAAGACTCAAATATTTCTGGGAAAATCAAATGCAGCTGTTATTTCAGGAGAGCACCCTCATACTGGAGCAAAATTTAGGACAAGGCTATATCTGTAAATTGAACAGTTCATTAGGGTGTTTTCTGGCACTATTGAATTTAGTAGTGTAGAAATAGTCTTAATAGGTTGATTGGCTGGGCCTGAACTTCCCAAAGATTTTCCTCTGGAGTAACGATATACACTTGACATGCAACTGTACCTAGGCTAAATGAATATCCATTTCAGATGGAGTGTGTTTGTGAGGTAAATGAAGATACAGAGGGTGAAAATACACTGTCTACACACACTGTAGGATAAAGTGCCTACCAGAGTGGATATCAGATGAAGAAAAGCAGAGACTGTTCCTTTGGGATGTGAAACCGAGCATCTCTGATTTCATAGAATCATAGAATCATTTAGGTTGGAAAAGACCTTTAAGATCATCCAGTCCAACCATTAACCTAACACTACCAAGTCCACCACTAAACCAATTAAGGGTAGAGTAGTAATTTCATGTCATTTGAAGGGTAAAATGAGACATTTCTGAAAACCAGTGTGGGTCTTTTATGAGATAAAGCCAACTTTCTTCTGCTTATATTTAATTTTTATATACTGTGATAGCTTAAGCTCAGGTTGTCTATCTTCAAGCATCTCAGCATCTCACTACTCACATCTTCAAAGGGCTTTTTTTTTTTTTTTTTTTTTTTAATGGATAGAGTGTTCTGGAGAATTATGTGAATTATGCACAATTTCTGAAGCTAGTTAATGGGTCCCACTGAACTGCCAAAGCTTTGGAAATACATCTTTAAAATGCTAATTTTCAAAAAAGATAATTATGCTGATATGAATTACTACATTGTGACACAATTCTATGAAATGAAAAAGAGGAAAGTGCTCAGGGCATATTTGTTTCTATCTATGAGAATCAAATAGAAATGAAATAATATGATGACCTACCCTTACTAAGCTATATATCACCTACCTCTAGGCAAAAGAAACTAGTAAAATATGTAATAATCTTTTAAACAGATCATATCAGAGAAAAGTGTTCTTATTAGATCCATGGGCTGATTTAATTGGCCCAAAGTACTTGACATACTGTGTTATGGAATTTTTGTACTTTCCTCTTGGACAGTGTTTATCTTCTACAACTACTTCACAAAAATTTTACAACAATATTATTCTGTTTCCATCTATTTTAATGCCTTTGAACTTATTGTCTTGCCTTGTATATACGTAACATATTAATGACTGCAGTTTTTAAGTATAACAAAGTTTCAAAAGTGAAGCTCTGTATTTGTCAGTGATCAGATACATCCTCAAGGATTTGTCATCTTCAGTGTCAACCTGATGAGAAGAGTTTAATGTGTAAGTGAAGTATTTGGAAGAGGATGTCATAGCAGTGAATGAGTGAAGCTGCAGCATGTTTCCTCTGATTATCCAAAGGTTTCAGGTGTGTCTCACAATCTTCAGATAATATCTCTACTGTTATGTCACTGCTGTATAATGGTATAATTGTCTGCTTCTTTAACTTTCAAAGGGGAAAGCACACATCTATTCACACCCACCCACAAAATGCACTGTAGCTTTGGGTTGTTTTTTGTTTTGTTTTGTTTTTCTTTTTCTTTTTTTTCCCCAGCTTGATAGGAGTAGCAAAACATCATCTGGCACTAATCTCCACTCTGGCTAATAAAATAACATGGCATCAAGACAGACCTTCTATTAAAATGGGTACTTCAGCAGTACAAATGGACCAACACAGAGTACTCTGACATAACATAATATGAATACCAGTACTCTGAATGTGGGTGTTTATTGTTTTTTTATAAAATGAATGAAAGGCATATGTTCTTTGACCTAAAATGAATTAGAATTTTATTAAAACCTTAGAGCCAAACTCCCCTTCTGCTACCAGAATCACTCAAGAGTGATTGAACAGATTACAACAGAAACAGTATCACTATTTGGCCTTAAGGAAAGCCTTATGGTCCTATGGTTCAGCAAGATGCTGAGCTGGGAAACAGAGAATTCATTTCTAATCTTGCTTCTGCAACTGATATCTTCTACAGTGTCACTTCTTTACTGGTATCATTTGAAGGGTAGATTCAATTCCTAGATTATGCAATTTTACAGTTAAAATACAGAACTTGTGCTTTATAAATGTGCAATTTCCATCTGTAATGTTAATTTTTCTCTCGATCATAGCAAAAACTTTCTTTAAATCTTATGTATTAAATTAATGTATTAAACAGTAATTTTATGGCAATTTCACATTAATTTTACAGTAATAACAGTAATTTTAAGAAAAACATTGCAATTGTCATTCTGAAGGGCTAAAAATGATGAATTAATCAACTCTGCTCTTCAAAATCTTGAGATTAGAAGGTTACTGAACATAAGAACTTTTCATGATTTTTAAATAATTCAGTTTTTGTTTATTTCATAGAATTTGCGTGCCAGCCAGCCAGTAAACTGAGGGTTGTTAAACTAGTCAAGAGGAAACACCAAGGAAAAGCTACTATAGGTAATCAGCTTCTGTTACCGTAGTGCCTCCCTCACTCTGAACTTCAAAGAAGCATCTTCCTGCAAAGAGAAACTAGAGCTTCACGCTCCTACCAGGCCATGGACCTTGTAACTCCAAATGAATAAAGGTCATAGCACTTATTCAGGAGGTCAAAAATCTACTGCCAATTTTCTTCTTGTGTGAAAGAAGTTAACCCACATTCAGGTACCAGAAGGTATAAAATATACACTAGTGTGTGGGGTTTTTTTTTTCTTACTTGAACTATACTAATTTGGATAAATAGTCAGTTTATTTGGAGAAAAAGGAGGAAAAAAAGAGATATGCTTAATATAACTTACTATGCAGTGGTTAGGGTGATCACTAGAGAAATAGCGAATGAAAGTTCAAGTCAGCCTTATAAACTGTGAGATTTGATATTATACCTCTTATTCTATATTAATGTCCTAAGCACTAACTTAGTATGATGGAGATCAACAGTGCTACAACTTTCTGTATGTTGTGAGTAATGATTAAAAGACTCTTGTGAATTTATCTTTAAAAACTGTAAATTTTTAAAAGGATGGAGATAAACCATTATGACATTTTAATTTCTTTCTTCTTTCTTGGGGGGAGAAAATTCATATAGTATCATATTACATAAAGCTGCATTTTTGGTGAATAGGTATTCTACAAAAAAAAAAAAAAAAAAAAGGCCAGTTTGTAATCATAATAGTTCAGTAACATAGAGTAAGTAAACGCATATAGTCTGTTTCAAGTCAGACCTAAAAGAACAAATAGATAGAAAGAAACTATAAATCAGTACTTTTTGCTGGTTGTAGTGCAAAGATGTAGGTTCATAGGTTCACAGTTCTAACTTTTTTATTCATTTTTCTGTAGTGTTATGTATTTATTCCTGCAGAAAAGCATGATATTACGGAAGAACAGAGAGCTTGTAAATAGCAGAATAAAATCATGATATTCCTATCATAGATGTTCCAGAACTTTTGGTTCATGTTGGTTCAAAACAATTTTTTTTTTTCTTTTTTTTTTTGTATCAGTGAGTATGTTTCTTACTTTAAAACAGGTAATAGTACTGAGAGGGTGAATAAATTATTTAAGTGTTTGTACTTCAGTTTAAATATTTTGACAATTAATGTAAGTATTTAGATTCCTAAGTGTTGAACTAAATATTAGTTGATAAAACTGTATCTTTTAGTTTTTCAAGAACTGGAAAAATAGAAACTTATTGTTCAGAAACAGTGGAAAAAATACTCTAATCTCCCAGTCGAATTTGATATAGCCCTTAATAGAAAGTTATAGACGTATTCTGGCAGCTAGGAAAAGAAGGACCTGTGCATATTTAAACAGTAACAAATTAGTTATTTCTGTAAGGGCCATTTGTAAACACTTGTAGGGTGACTGCAGTAGCCAGGAAATGCCACCTAATTAATTATTTTTTTAACTGCTGAAATATATGGCTAAATTTAGCTTTTTTCTTAATATTTGGAAGTCATATAAAAGAGGGACAATGAAAATGGAGATGAGCAGTGCATATCAATAACATGGTGTAAAATCACTTCAAACCCCATTTAATATATTTTTTCCTCACTAAGAATTTCCTAACTAGAGTAGTAAGATTCAGCTCCTGTGAGGTAAAGGACAAATGAAAAGAAAGAAGAAGAAAAAAAAAAAAAGATTAAAAGTTCTGAGAAACATGATTTATTTCTTCTTCTGGAAGAAACAACTTAATTGGGAATTTGATTTTTGCAGACACAAAACTTTCATTGAGCTCCTCAAGTACCAAACCACAGGATGCTGATGTATTTTAGTAATAGACCTGAAATATTTGAAATTTGACAATGCTGAAGGTCATGGTCTGGCTTTGTAATCCCTTGTTTTAACTTCCTTCAAGATATTAACCTTTAAAGTCTTACACAGCTCTACTGGTCTGAAACTTAGGGTCATTTTCTCCTTGAATGTTATCATTTGAGGGTTGATGGCTATCCCCATTACTACTGTTCTTTAGCCACATGTCATCTGGACTATTAGGTGACTCTATCCACACTCAGTGGGAAGCCATTGTGCTATTCTTCAGCCCTGCCAACAGTGCTGTTCTGAATATACTGTAAAAGATATTCTACCAGCCAGTACTGTCTGTTCTGCCCTCTAGTAATCACTCTCCTCCCTCACTATTCACAACAAAGACTCAGTGTGTCTCCATTCTGGTTTTAATCTCTATCCTGGTCTATCCCTCTACTTTAAATTATTTCATTTTATTCTCCTGTTATCCTTGTCGTCTCTGCATTTTATCTTGAACTGCTCTGCTGAGCTTTCATGTTCACAGTTCATTTCCCTTTGACTCGGCATGGATAAAAGTTCCACCCATCGTCCAGTAGTGAGCTGGGATTACAGCATGAGGCTAACATGTCTCTGCTAGTCTGCCATTGAAGTATATGTCCAGACATTTTTATAGCAGACCATGGTAATCTCATATTAAAACCACATGTAGCTTCCAACAGGTCTTTGCTTTTGTTTTTTTACTTCCCTTGAAAGTCTTCAGTTCTTAGAAGTTTTTCTTATTTAAAAACTGTCATCAGGACAACAGATTTGTAAGACATTGCATATATCTTCATAAAGACTGAATTGAGTTACATGGCTTCTTAAATTCTACTTTTTGTTTTAAAAATATCACACAAATATGTGGCATATTTTGAATGGGCTCTGGATAATATATTATTTAGGTACTTGTTCTTCCTTTGATAACAGTTGTAGTAGTATACATTGTATCTTTCAAGACACAATTCAAAGAGAATGAAACTCCAAGCAAACTTTTTGGGTTTTTTTTTTTTTCTTTTTTTTTTCACTCTGGCAACAGTTACACATGATAGCATGTCTTGAAACCTTAGCAATTTAAAAACTGCTTTTGTGAATGCTTTGGTTAAGAAAGGATAGTATCATCAACACAGCCACTGTGAACTCCACTTTGACAAAAAGGGCTATGCTTCCATTTGCAGTATAACATTTACTTCTTGGACATCCTGGAAAGATAGGGGTTTAAGAAAGGGAAGAGAAGATGATGAACAGAGAGATACCAAAAAGAGTAGTTAGAAAATACAGAAGACGTGACAGATGTGGTTTTTAGAGCATATCCCAGTTGTCAGGTCAGTTACTTTCATCACAGTTTATGGGCACCTAGAATGGAGTTCTCAAAATGGAACGTTAACCTGGTTACAATGCCATGCTCACAAGGCTATGGCATTTGGATGAGAGCTAGTTCATATTTTGCCAACTTAGATCTCAGCCAGGCTGAGCTCAGCTGAGATCCATGACCAAGCAGTTATGACTATGAGTGATTTAGATGAATCAGCTTTAATGGCCTGGCAGCTCATGGGCTAGTTAGTTGTGTGTTTTTATTGAAAGTACATTTTATCTCAGCAGGTACACTTAAGCGGCTAAAATATTATAAAATAGCAACCTTCGTATACAGCAATTTAACAAGTTAATAAATCTCACTATCATTGGGAATCTGGCAGGCAATAATAATATATTATATATATGTGGTGGTACATCTCCCCCTGCCCCTGTTCTTCTGTTCTGTTTTTCCCCTTCACTTCGGCCGCTTTACAATCTCAGGAATTCCAGGCCGCAGATTTTGTGTAGCGAGTTGGTCAGTTAAGCGCCCCTTAATTGTACCAGAAACTCCTACATGGCTGGAGCAGAGAGTGGCTCTGTTCTTATCAACATTCCTATTATGGCTAACGAGGGGAACGAGAACAAACAGCTACCCCAGACAGCCTTGAAACAGGGTGGTATCATCGCTGCTAGAATTCCAGCAACAAGCTGACCCAAATTGTGGCTCGGATGGAAATTTACTGGTGATTAAAGTCAATCATCTCACAATCCTATAAACGGCAGTCCTAAGTGAGGCCCTTTGAGCTCTCCTGGGCCGCCGCAGGCCGCACCAGCATCTCCCTCTGATCAAAATGTCTCTCGGAGTCAGCAAAACTTAGCAGATTCCGAAAGTCTGCTGCTACCAGAACTCCATTGCCGGAGATCAACAAAGGAGCCTGGGCTGCTGATATTCTTCACTCCTCGAGACTCTGCTCTCGCCCATTGAGAAATGCCAAAGCATTAGACGTGAGTATTTCACTAAACTCAAGGGGAATTTTTAACAGGTATACTATTTTCATATATGCATTTATAGTTGTAAGTGTGCATGCATGAATCAGTTTAAGTAGTTTTGTAGATGTATGATTTAATTTTAAAAGGAGATTTATATTGCTGTACTATTCTTATGGCACTACTCTCCTAAACCGTGGACCAAGTCTGAGACTAAGAGTGGGCCCAGCTGCACCTCGGCTCCTCTCTGAGAAGGAGTTTAGAAAGCAAGGGGGTCCATTCTGAACCTTGTGACTCAACAGGAGGGTTTCCGTATCCCCTACATACAATTTCTCTCTCTCATATAGTCCAGTTTCCTTTATGTACTTTCCTATGTATTAGATAATACATATATGCATATACATACATTACCCTTATCCATATAAACCGTTGACCAAGTCTGAGACTAGGACTAGAACTAGCTGCACCTAGGCTCCTCTCTGAGAAGGAGTTTAGAAAGCAAGGGGGTCTAGTCTGAAGCTCCTGACTCAATGGGAGGCCCGCCCCCCCCCCCTGCTTTTATTCCATATATACGCAATGCTTTTATGAATCATTTTAAGTTGTTGTGATTTAATTCTCTTTTATGTGCTTCTATGTAGTAATAGAGTGAACCTTGCCATCTTCGAATCTGTAATTAAGTCACTGTTTTGATCAATTTTGTCTAATCACTTTATTAATAATTAATGATTGAGTGCTATTAAAAATACTATAATCAAATTCTGCAATTCACTACAAGTAAATTATAACTTTTACTAAATCAAACTGTGTAAAGTCACTCATTCATAGTGAATCAACATAATCAGCAGGATTCACAAACCTGCATTCGTGATAACATATGGCTTCATCCTAGAATCATGTCTCCCCATTCTGAGATACTGCACTAAGTATGCTTTGTGTTGATATAAAAATAACTTGGATTATGTGTGCAGTACCTTCCTTATGGGTTAAAAGTGAATGTCATATTCATTTAAAAGGAAGGGAGAAATGAAATTTAATCAGTTATTTCCCTATCATATATTTAACTGATGTGAATGCTTTCTGTTTCTCAAAAATAATTATTATCACTGTTGTTTTTTTCTCTCCAAAGCTGTTGTATGTCCTATGTTCTTTAAAGTTCTCATTATTTCATAGGCTATTTTTTGGTAAGCAAATGTTGTTTATATACGTACCCAGGAAAGGCATTCATTGTTATTGGAGTCACTGGGTAAACATCGATTTGTTGATACTAGACTCATGCAGAACCTTAGTTATGTAACTTAATCTCTTGAATTAACCCTGTTAAAGTTACAGTTTCAGATGGAGAGAGTTATATTTGCAAATCTGCATATGAAATGGGTTGGACGTCTAGTAGGGACAGTGGTACATTTGGAGAGAAGTGATTAGCCATTAGTGATTAGAAGTGATTAGGTCATTGTGCACTGTACACAGGCATTGTGGTTACCTTGGGCATATTAAGGTCAGAAGAATCATACTGATCTTCTTACTGAGCTGTTATATTAATTTTGTTGTATAGTTTTACTTGTAACTTTAACAATGAGCTGAAGTGTGGATTACAGTAGGAGACTTACTTTTGTTTTTAGCTATTCATGATTAACACAATGTTAAAAATCTGAAGCTTATTTCAAATCAGAATTTTCTAATTCCTGGTAATTGCATCTTGTTATGCTTTTGTCTACTAAATTAAATAACTCAATTATAGAATAGGATCTCATGGGATGGTGATCAAGTTGCTTCTTAATCTTCTTTGCAACAAACTGTACAGTGATTTCCTTACATTTCTTATCAGAAATTGTATTAACCAGACCACAAAATACTCTAGAGACAGTTTTATGAGACTTTTTAAAGGTTTTACTATCCCTTTTGTAATGCAGCCTTTGATCTCTCCTGCTCCCTCTCTCCAGTGTTTACAGTATTTGTGTCTCAAGTAGAATCACAGAATCATAGAATCATTTAGGTTGCAAAAGACCTTTAAGATCATCCAGTCCAACCAGTAACCTAACATTACCAAGTCCACCACTAAACCAATTAAGGGGAGAGTAGTAATTTCATGTTTCCTCTCTTGGTGGATGGATTAGTTATAATGAAAGTAAAAACTAAGAAGCTTTAAGATTGGAAGGGACCTCTAAGACCATCAGTCCAATCATCAACCCAACACCACCATGCTCACTAAACCATGTCACAACATGCCACGTCTACCCATAGTTTGAACACTTCCAGGGATGGTGACTCCACCACCTCTCTGAACAGCCTGGTCCAATGCTTGACTACCCTTTCCGTGAAGAAATTTTTCCTAATATACAATATAAATCTCCCCTGATGCAGCTTGAGGCCATTTCCTCTCGTCCTATCACTAACTACTTGGGAGAAGAGACCAACACCCACCTCACTACAACCTACTTTCAAGTAGTTGTAGAGAGCAATGAGGTCTCCCCTCGGTCTCCTCTTCTCCAGACTAAACAACCCCAGTTCCCTCAGCCGCTCCTCATAAGGCCTGTGCTCCAGACCCTTCACCAGCTTCGTTGCCCTTCTCTGAACACGTTCCAGCACCTCAATGTCTTTCTTGTATTGAGGGGCCCAAAACTGGACACAGTATTCGAGGTGTGACCTCACCAGCGACGAGTACAGGGGGACAATCACTTCCCTGCTCCTGCTGGCCACACTATTCCTGATACAAGCCAGGATGCTGTTGGCCTTCTTGGCCACCTGGGCACACTGCTGGCTCATATTCAGCCGCCTGTCGACCAACACCCCCAGGTCCTTTTCTGGCAGGCAGCTTTCCAGCCACTCTTCCCCAAGCCTGTAGCGTTGCATGGGGTTGTTGTGACCCAAGTGCAGGACCCGGCACTTGGCTTTTTAAACCTCATACCGCTGGCCTCGGCCCATTGGTCCAGCCTGTCCAGGTCCCTCTGCAGGGCCACCCTACCCTCCAGCAGATCGACACTCCTACCCAGTTTGGTGTCATCTGCAAATCTACTGAGGCCCCACTCAATCCTTTCATCCAGATTGTTGATAAAGGTATTAGACAAGACTGGCCCCAAAACTGAGCCCCAGAGAACACCGCTCATGAGCAACTGGACTTAACCCCACTCACCACAACTCTCTGGGCTCAGCCACCCAACTGGTTTTTTACCCAGCAAAGAGTACACCTGTCCAAGCCATGAGCTGCCAGCTTCCTAAGGAGAATGCAGAAAAGGTCTTTGCGTTGTGATAGAGGGCTGGGGAGCATTTTATGTTTTATAGTGTATGAATATATGCAAACTGTGATGTTCTCTCTTCTCTTTAGGACTAAATTATATATTACATAATTATAGAGCATGTTGAATTGCAAAATTCTGGGCTTAGTGACTGTGGTAGTCTCTTATGTTTTTGAATGCCTAACTGCATCCACCTTTCAAGTATTGCTCTTGTCAATGCCATGTAGGTAGATGACATTACCTTTTTCCATTGGTTAATATTGTCCCATCTTTTGCCATTTTTAAAAATCTCATCTTCATATAGAAAGATGTAGTTCTAGAGCCAAGTGCAGAATGATTCCTCTTCCCACTAAAAGGTTCAGCCTATAGTTGTTGCTGTAGTACCACAGCAACTTATCACTTCTTTCCCAGTTATGTGCACAGTGGTAGCTGGACAGACAGCAGAAATGAGAGCAAAGGATTGTGGAAAGTGTCCTTTGATTTCTCACCCTCTGTAGTTTCCTTCTAAGCACTATTCTCATGTGTTTTTGGCCAACTAACAGAGATATAGGAACAAGATTTTTCTCAGCTAGGTTCAAAAGGAACGTTGAATTCAAAGGATTTCAATCAAGGAAATAAAAATATTGCAGTGTAACTCAGATCATCTGTCAAGAGGCATTTTTTGACAGATGATCTGAGTTACACTACAATATTCGTAAATTCTGAAGTTCCAACATATTTAAAAATTAAGCAAAGAAAGATTAAAAAAAGGGGGGAAAAAAAAAGAGAGAAGAGGTAAAGAGGTAATGTTCTGTTTTCCAAAACATATTTGCTTGTTTGCTTATTACTAGATATTAGATTTAAGGAAATTAACATATCCAGGATTTGAATTTTAAGTCATTACTTAGAAAAATGTAGCTCACCGTTTGCTGTGTGCGTATCTCCTTTAGTATGATCTACAGAGGATTTGAGACTGTTATCATAGAATCATAGAATATCTCAGGTTGGAAGGAACACATAAAGATCATTGAGTCCAACTTCCTGCTCCTCGCAGGATTACCTAAAACTAAATCTAAGACTAAGAGCATCATCCAGAAGCTCTTTGAACTCTGACAGGCTTGGTGCCATGACCACATCTCTGGGGAGCCTGTTCCAGTGACTGACCACCCTCTCCTTGGAGAACCTTTTTCTGAATGCCCAATCTGAACTTCCCCAGATGCAGCTTCATCCCATTTCTTCGTGTCCTATAGCTGGTCACCAGAGAGAGGAGATCAACACCTCCTGTTCTGCTGCCCCCCTTGAGGAAGTTTTAGGCTGTGATGAGGTCACCCTCAGCCTTCTCTTATGAGTCATTGACAAAAGGATTCAGTTCATGTCATAATTCAGGAAGCAAATAAGAGAATCATAACACTAACTTTCACTAGGAATTCTGCCTGAGTAAGAAATGCAAGTACCTACTAAAGAATGTATGATAGAATAAAGTGTTAATATTCATCAATGGGAGATGACAGGTGAAAAGACACATTAAATTAAGGTGCCAGGGGCACAAAGAATGTAGTAGAACAAGACTTACATTGGAAAGGGAACAAAAAAAGGAAAAGACACAAAGGAGAAGAAATTATAGTGGGTTTACAAGGGACACAAATCTTTATGAAAATATCTTTATGCAGAATGTCAAATTTGCCACACATTGCTTATTAAAGTCATAAACATAAAAGAAGGAAAAGACAAAAAGAGAATATCAAACAGTACTAATGAAAATGGTTCAGGGCAAATACACAGGAAACATTTAATATCAAAGGTGGAGGAAAATATATGTAATAATTTACCTTAAAAATTATTATCCTGTGAGGAGCAGGGAGTTGGACTCAATGATCCTTATGGGCCCCTTCCTATGATTGAAATGTCCTATGATTCTATAATACTGTTATATAATTATATGATTATATATCTTATAAAAATATAATAAATATGTATATATATTATATGTATACTGGGTGATTTTTCTACAATGCTATTTTTACTATCTCTTAAAAATATTGAAAATTAAAAAACAGAAATAAGAATGACAATTTATCTATAAATGCTCTAAAGAACACCAGAATAAAAGTTGCAAAAACGAGTTCAGTTTACATGGATAACGTGTAGCTAGAAATAGCAAATTAATCAACAAATCACGTTCATAAGAAAGCACTGGAAATCTTGAAAGAACTCTTGTCATGAGATAAGTAAATATGCTACTTATCTTTCAATACAATAAAAAGACAAATTTGAGGTGTCAGGAACTCATGAAGGGCTCAGTGGTCTGCACATTATTGTGTACATTCTAGTTCTAGTAAAACAAAGTATTAAGAAGAGAAAGAATGCTTAAATGTTAAAGACAACAGGAACATGCAGCATAAATTTACAGAAAATATTAAAAAAACAATCCAACACTTTTTTCCACAGCCTTTAAAAAAAGCAGCATAATAGATAGCATACAGATAATATGCTTAAATTTTAATATTATTTGTAACAACACTGGAAGTTACTGGATTAAAAAAAAAACTGAATACTGCAAACAAATGATTATTTCGTATGGCAAAGGATCAAACAATAAGGAATGGAAGGGAGGTAACAAGCAAGAATTCTATGGTCAATAATAGCTACTGTTACAGAATAATGATCTGGAAGGAGGAGTAAACAGCCTGTTACTGAAAATCACTGATTATCTCACAGAGCCAATAGAAAGAGCATAAGCAAGGTTAAAAACTGGGATAGAAAAAAGGTAATATGTCCCTTTGTGGAGGTGTGTGTAGGTGTACAGTGACAAAAAACAAAGCAAACCCAAAACAAACCAAATGAGAAAAATCAACAGCCTCCCCAAACCCCCCAAAAAACCCAACCAAAAAAACATTTCACCTTGGAAACAGTAAACCAAGATACTCAGTGACACTGAGAAGTCAGGAATTTGATTCATACAGTGGTGGAAAAATGAAGAAAATAAGTTTCAAATAGTTTCTTTGAGCATTTCACTGGCTTTGATTTTCCATTGTGTAAAGTGGAATCTTGAATTTCCAGTCTCCACTTAGAGTAGACAGAAGAAAAGAATGATGCTGGAAAATATAAGTTCTCCTGACCTTGGACTTGCTGACAGACCCACTTGCTCACCCCACCTCCATTTTCCATTCCATCATTAACTTCTCTAATGAACTCCAGTCTCTCAGGAACAGGAAAGTATTGCCAGAACTTCAAGACCTGAAGGAAAGAAGAAAATAGAGTGCCATAGAAACTACCTTGGAGGGTCCCAAAATTTGTACATATAGTTGGAGCTGGGTCATGCCTGGTAAATTCCTTTGAAATCAGATCACAAGCCATGATTTGGCTCTCGGTTTTAGGGAGATATAATACCAAGAGATTAAAGTAATTGAAGTGAGCATCACTTGGGGAACCAGCAACATAAAATTAAACAAAATTCTTCTAAACAGTGTTTAGATAAAGCAGGTCCAAGTGGTTTTGGAGTACTAGCGCAGATACTAGTCTGAAGCTCCATAAAGAGTACTGTGTTGACCAATGGGGTAAGACAGAAAGCATAAGATGACTTTAACAGAAGCTTTGCTTTCTCTCAGTGCCATGTGCTTTCATTCTCCATAAAAATGATGCTACAACTTCTCTATATCATCAAAACCAGAACTTTCCTTATCATAATAAGGAAAAGGCTATTTCCCTGAGCACTTTCCTTTCTCTGCCATATTAGAAAGGTGTCACACAGCATCTTCCATGGTGGATTCTGCTTGTCTTCCTTTCCATTTCTTCTTTTTGTTTTGCTTCTCACTGACAGAGCTTGTTGGTTAATTGAGATACTTTCCTGATGTGTTTTTCCCTGAAACAGTATAAGCATAACACTCAATTATAACATAATGAGTCTCAGTTTGAAAATATTGGAAGAAGAAATCTGAATTAACCATGGACAAGAACTGTCCTTCACCATCGCTGATTAGGATATAACTATGATTTACTGTATTTGGCAGCAGGATTTATATGCCAAGCTGCCATTAAAATCTTATGATGTGAGATCTCAGGAGTCAGCACATTAGTCTTACTACTATTATAACTTCAATAAGCATAAAATGAAGACAAGGTCTTGAAGTTCAAGTGAAAGTTTTTTCCAAAGTATTTAAAACTTTAAGAAAAAAAAAAAATGCAGACTAATCTTTTCTGAAAGTTTTCTTTACCACTGGATAAAGTCTGATTATCTTAGATAGATAACCTTTTGGCTTTGATCAGGTTTTATGGAGTACAAATTAAAGTACAAATTAATCTAGAAAGTACTTCTGAGTTTATATTCCTGAAGGACAAAATTTCTATGTTAAAATTAATTCTCCACTCATTTTTTGAGCATTTTTCTACATATCTAGAATGTTTATCCTTTGGTTCTCACTGCAGTGTCTGGAAGACAGTCAAGTTTACCGAGCAAGTAGATCAGTCATTAAAGAGAAACTTGAGAATGAGCAATGCATTCTTTAATGTGTTTTGTATATGCATGAAGTATGTGTGAGGGGAAGACAAACCAAGACAGAAAAAGCAGAATAAGTTGGTTGTTAAGCTCTGTATGTGAAAATAAATCAAAACAAACCGCCCCTACATTAACACTGTGAATGGATTCCAGAAATCAAATGCTTGTGTACCTTTCTTCTGACCAAAAAAGAAAACATTTCTTGCTGCTAGAGACAAAGCCAATTGACAACACTGAAAATATTTTGAAAGAGTAAAGCTCAAAATCCAGTCACTTCAGCATGACTCAGAGAGAACAGCAGTAGCACAGAATCAAAAGCTAATTGTGACATGTCTCCTTCACTTGGCCTGAAGGATTTTTGTGCCTGGAATAAATTTCTATTTGTTTAAAAACACCCCCGTAGTTTTTAAAAGTCTAGGCACTCCTCTGAAAGGAATTCTCATGTATACGTTTTCAATGTAAATTTTCAACCATCTAGCCAACTACAGCATGTAGCTAGTTTCAAGTATTTGTTCATATTTGCTTGTATTTGGTTCACAGCAAAGACTAGAAAGGCAGATAGAAAGAAAGAAATATCTTTGAAAATGTCATGAGATCTCAAACAAAAGCAATGTTAGGCTCTGTCCTGAAAAATGTTGGGTTATTAAAAGATCACAAGTGATCTGTGAAGCTTCCAAGGGAATTCCAGGTTTAGGTAAATGTATGCTCAGTAATTGAACAGTGAAAATGAATCTGTAGGATGCAAAGGAGGTTCATAAATCCAAAACCTGTAGTTAAAATATAGTTCAAAAGCAGACTGCACTGAATTATTGAATGAAAAACATAACCTCATGGACATATTTAACACAAATTCAATGCAGGAACCGTGCTCCTTCATTTAAACAGTGCAACATCATCAACAGTCAATATCAGCATAAATAATGTCATAGTGCTTTATAAATTTAGTCCCAAATTGTGAATGCCTTTTATATCATAATCAATAATCAGCATCAGGCTATTTAACCATAACACAATTGGCACAACTAAAATATCAAGAGGCAGAGCAGGGTTGAACGCAGGCTGGTTCTTGGGTCTTCAAAAAGCTCAGTAAATCAGCTCTAATGAAGTTGGGACTTTGACAAGATAGACATTACAAATAATACTGCTTTTCAGTTATGTGTGAGTAACATTTCTTGGTAAGCCTTAAATACTACAAAGTGTTTCATTGATTATGTTACTTGAGATTTTAATTATTGGTTTTTTTCTGAAGAATTTTTGTTTTCTCATGTTTTATAGATTCTAACAGTTATTCACTGCCACAGTGCAGGCAACCTTTCCCTTGATGACTATAATTATTTTCTGTATTGCCTGGGTTACACTTTCAAATTAAAAGAGTTCCTGCTCATTTTTAACACTGCTAATTTGCCATTCTTTTTTACTATTTTAATGCATTCTCTACCCTGTCACCCTTCTGTATATGTTATATTTAACCTAAGAATCATGCATATTCTTAGTATTCTTATTCAAATATTAGTAATTTAAATTAGTTTCTCAACTGTCAGTTTGCCAGATTTATGCCAAACCCTTTTCTTTTGCTGCTTTCAAAAGAAGTCTAACAGACTTCAAAAAGTTTGGTAGAACGTTGTCTGTCTTTGGCCTCCAGAACAAGAGACTTAGTGAGGCACTCTGAAAATTTCTGCTCATGCTTTTGCACTATAATGGACAAGGTAGAACCCTTTTCTTTATCAGTGTCTGGTGCAGTAATTTCACTGTGACTAAGAGAGGAATCATCCAACTACAGATATATAACACAGAATTAAATGGGGCATAAAAACATATCCAAAAGAGGTCTTGATTTCTTCCTACACAGGAAATAATCCAGCCTGTAAGGCACCTCCAATGACATGTGTGTGCTTCAATGAGAAATGAGTGGATGGGTACCTTTGACAAAGTGTAAAGATGTCACATGTTATTTAAATTATAAGATGAGCAAAGACACTTTATCACCCAGGAGGTGCTCAGATGTAACCATAGGATTCATAGGCATTAACCATATAACTTCATTGTCACATTGCATCATTTAGAAGTTTACATGTCCTGTTCTGGGGGTGTTTTGTTGGTGGGGTCTGGTTTTTTTGGTTGGTTTGGTGTTTTGTTTTTGGTTTTGGCTTGGTTTGGTTTGGTTTTTTTGGTAGGGCTTTTTAGATACCCTCTTTTGGAGGCAGGAAACTCTCCTGACTACCTGTGTTGAAGAGTCTGAAAATAAGCAGTGATTATGTCTGAGGAGACTGGAGCCCCCTCTCCCCCCACCTTTTAAAAAAATAATTTCTATAAAATAAAGAATTCTATAAAAGGACTTACTACATGTGTATGACATTTCTGTATTTCTATGCATTAATGTACATCCTATGCCTCAGCATTACATGATGTGGTGTTTTATTTGCTATCTCATACTGATCATAAAAAACAGATACAACACACAATTGTAACATGATGTTGTCTCAGGGCACAAGAGATATAGAGATTGGGCTTTATTTCAGATCCATGTTTCTCACTGCATTATGGAAAATGCTACTTTTGCTTTTTTAATTTAAAATTGCTTATGTACCAGGATGGCCTATACAACAGATATCAGGAAAAAAAAAAAAACAACAAAACCCCACAACGCTAAATTTTACTAAGTGATTGGCAAAAATGTAAAACATATTCCTCCAGGTTGTTGTTTTTCAGAAATATGCAGAACATTAAAAAAAAAATTTCACTGAAAAAAAAACCACTGTAGGATCACAGCTTTCTGAAAACTGACTTTTGTTAGATGTAACCTAGCGCCTGGTGTTCACAGTCTTGCTGTTCGTTATTAAATGCCTTCCTATTTCTATCATTGTGTTTAATTCTAAGTGTCTGTCTTTAAACAGTGATATGTTTTGTGTCTTGGCTGTCCTGAAAAATAAAGGAAAACATTAAAGACTAAATTTTGATTTTTACCTTTTCCCAGGCATAAATAATAAAATCAGAATATTCAGGAAGTTTTGTCTGGAATTTTCTAGTATTTTATGTTTCCATAATTCCATATAATCCTTCATACTATATTTATTCAAACAAAACCTTTCCAAGATTGCTGCTCAGCCAGTAAGAAGATAGATTCATGGAATGAAAAAAAAAAATAGATTGAGCAGCATGACTGCTCAGGGGTGCCCATGGGTATCAGTAGGACAGGGCATCACAGCCAATCCCACCACTCCATCCACGGAGCAAGGCAGGCTAGGGGGCAGCTAGGGGCAGCTCGAGCCCTGGATATCAGGCACCTCCTTAGGGAAAGGACAGGCTAAGGACAATCCAGGACACCAGCCTGCTGGGATCCTGATCAGGCCCAGTGAGATGAATGGGGGTCAAACTTGGCCCTGGGATCACTGGGATGGGCCGAAACCAGGCCAGGATGTCAGCGTGTGGGTGGGGATCAGATCAGATGGTCCCATGCCTGGGCAGGGCCGGGCTGCAATGTGGCAGGAGCTGTAGCTCAGGGGAACCAATGGTAGAGCCTCAGCTTAAAAGCAGCTCCCCTGGGAAGGAGGAACAAGCCTCACTGAGGCCTCTTCTGGCTCTTTCTTCACAGCAGCTCTTACCAGCTGCCCTTGAACCCAGCTGGCCAAATGCTTTGCCCTGAGCCCAGCAACCAAAGCCCCAGGTGGGGGGGCCATGGATATATACTGTGGAAGGCAACGCCTTCCACCTACTGCAACCAAACTAGTGACGTGTATTCCATTTTCACAAGGCTTTGCTAAACAAGTACTAAACGTTTCTTTTAATGCCTGAGGCATGGCCCACACCTGGTCATGCTGTGACCTGGATTAGTGTGACCTACCATCAGGTAGATGTGGCACTTCGGGACATGGTTTAGTCTAGTCTACCCTTGATTGGCTTAGAGTAGACTTGGTAGTGTAGGTTAATGGTTGGACTGGATGATCTTAAAGGTCTTTTCCAACCTAAACGATTCTATGATTCTAACAGAAAAAGCTGAGTAAAACAGATGCCAAAATCAGGACACATAATTGCCTTCTTACAAGTTAGCTATAGTAGCATGGGATGATACTACATGAATCCTTTGAATGACTGCATTTGCCATCTGCTATTCACTTGCAAAACACTGTGCTTCTGCTTAGCACTCCTCAACGCACCCAAGCAGTACCCAGCTACCTTCAACCATGAACAGAAATGGTGTGACCCATTCCTCTATAAGAGCAGCCCTATTTGGTAATATGGCACCAGCATGTGATTGTAATTAGCAGTTAATGTTAACACTGGTAAAAAAGATCTGTTCTGACTCTAGTTTCCCAGTGTACAGAAATCTCTGGAGTTTTATTGTCAACAAGAGGTCCTCATTTGTATATTTAAGCTGGTGAGAGAAATTACATTTATCAATGGTCATCATTTTAACCATTCTTTGGAGTATTATTCATGGTACTTTTCAAATGGGTATTAGTCTGCTTAAGGTTTCTGTGCAGTCAGCCTTTATGAACGAAGAAATTTAAAGTTTGCAGACTCTGTGGTGTTCTGAAGACTGAATACAGCAAAAGAAACCACTCTGTTCCCCTGACAAGACATACACTTGGATAGGATCGGTTTACTGAAGCACAGATCAGTGTTCTGACTTTTCAGAATGTATTAAAAAGGAATCAAACCTCAGGGCAATTATAAGCATGCAACAGTAGTTCCCTGCTGCCTTTCAAAGTATAATTTCGCAGTCAAGGGAAAAAAAAAAAGAAATAACCTACATAGAAAATATTTTTAGTACTTTTTAAGATGTTTTGTATTATACAGAGTAATGTAGATAACTTTTAAAATAAAAATTATTTGACAGTAAGTCTGCTAGCATTCCTCTTACACAGTACCCAGCCTTCTTCTGATGCATATCATAATGTAGGATTTCAATATAAAGTTTATATTTGAAAACATATAAAACATGCTTCTTATATTTTTTCCCCAGAGCTGATTTCTTAATCTATTATTTCTCTTCCCAGAAATGTTGCTTGCATATTCAGTTGTTAAAAATAACTTCATAGCAACTGACTTTTCATATCCCGTGCAAGACCACTCTGGAAACCATAACTGTCATCATTCCAGCCCTCTTGTCAACAACTGACTGCTCTCAGTTGCTGATGAAACCATCTAGAGCAGTTCAGTTATTACAGTCTGCATGTAATAATGTTAATGCTGTGGATTTGTATAAATAGACATAGAAAGCTACCAGGTAGAAGCAAAATAATGTTTTGAAGATATGAGCATATTTGATGTAGAAGAGAAAAGAGCAAGCTCTAAAATGCTAACTTGCAAAATTTGTTTTCCAGAGTAAAAGGATACCGTAAGTGATCATTTAATTTTGAAAAATAAGAAATAAATTTTTGGCACTAGATGAAGAATATTTCTCCAGGTAGTTTTCTAGTAAAACAGCAAAAATCTATAAGCCTCCAAATGTTTTGTAATAGAGGTATTCTTTGAACATAAATGTATTGGCACTAGTTTTCTTTGCAGTTAATAATAATAACAGTAACAACAAGAGTAAATATATCTCCGTATATAAGTAGAGATAATTTTGCATTAAGTTCTTTGGTTTTTTAATGGAAGATGACATTTGAGGTATTAGTTTAGTAATTTCTCACTTTGGTTTAGAATTCTCACTTTATGAAATTAGAATATACAAAACTCTTTTTAAGATGAACTGCCTTCATATCTCTGTCCTGTGGCAGCATTCCTCGCTTCATCTGATTTACTGCTAGATTTTGATAAGAGAGTCCAGATGTAAATGAAGAATTTAATAGCATTAAATGTTATAATCAAATAAATAAAACAAATGTACTATTAATTCCAACAAAATCAAATTAACAATGTTGTTTTCAGCTATTGATGATATGTCATTTTGATGGCATTTTGTTTGGCTTTGCATATTCATGTTATTAAACCAAATCGTCATCTTCTATCACATAGGCATAAATCACCTTGAGTCAAGTTCTTGTTTCTCTTGTTTTTCTGAGGACTGCACTGGAAATGCTAGGAGAAATAAGAAGATTTGCATGTGCAGAGTACTGGCTACAAACTAAATTTGCCTTCAGAACTAGATGACCAGTTATATAGGAAATGTGGATGCATGACAAGGAATAATGATCTTTCAAATTCTGTTAATTTGGCTGGGTCAAAATTCAGTAATTACCTTTTAAGATTCTAAGAATTAATTTGAAACCCCTCCTGCCCCTAACGTTGCAAAATGGTTGTAGTATTTACACATCTTTTTTCGTATTAAAAAAAATCCAACACAACATTCCTTTTTCCTGTTAATTACATTTTAAGATGATGTAGATGAGCGTAACTTTATTTTTTTAACCTCCACTCTTAAATACGTAGAATTCCCTAGGAATTAGGGAAAGCTAAGCTCTGAGTCTACTGAATAACTGAGTACATAATCAGTAAAAAGTGAGTTCTGTGACTGATTATGCAGATGATGTAGTTTTCAATGGAAGATGAAATGTGATTCAGAAAAATCTTTACACCTTGCACCTCTTCACTTTAAATAGTAGCTGCTGGAAATTTCTACTTGCATAATAGAATGGAAAATTTATCCTTCCTCCTAATTCTTACATACTGAAGTTACCACATAACAGTTTTTCCTGACTGACCAGTTCAGTGACTAAAGGAGGACAGGCTTTGTTATAAGAAAATATACCTTTACAATTAAACACATGATTCTGAGTATTTTTATATCATTTTCGTTTCTTATAGAGTTATTATTTGAATCTGACCTAGACTCAGGTCCATTTTGAACATACCTGAAGGTCATATACCGTTGAAAATGAAACTAATAGATGATCTAATGATGCCTGTTGTTAATCTGTTATGGATAAACTGGCAGAGTTACATAGTTATTATATAAACAGCAAAAGAAAATGTGCTTAAAATAGGATGTGATCGGTCCACAGTAATGTTGAATTACCAAAATGGGATCTAAAAATCACTCTGCATTGAGATAATTGACTATATTTTTTCCAGAGAGAGATAATTAACCAAAGCATAATTCTAATAATTCATGCCAGCCTGATTTAAAATGAATGTACGTTTGAAGGGTAGGTGTATATTAATAATTCCATTTGGTAAACTGGAATTCATAAATCAAGTTTCTCAGTTAGGGGAGAATATTGTGCAAGAAACCAAATCCAGCAACTGATCTACTGGCCTCTATGAGTTGTGGCAATTGGGTCAATTTCTAGAAGATACAAGGAGTCTGTAATTAGAATCAGTTTCTTCAGTATTTTGCCTTGCTGTTACACGAAGCTTTTCAACATGCTATCAGGTCTATTCCTAACTGAACATTTTGGAGTATTTTCCTGCAAACAACTCATTTATGGGATGTAGTCCTTGTACTATGAAAACCCAGGTTATCATGTCTGTTTAGAGTCCATACCAAAGGTGGGAAACTTTCTGTATATTAGTTGACCAAACTATGGTAAGGCATAACCAAAGTGTCAGGATTGTTCTGGATAAGAGGGGGCACAGCTTATATATGGAGAAAATAATATATCCTTAGTCTACTTGAAGTGTTAACAACCTAATCAAAATAAAAAAATTAATAATACTAAAAATGCATGTGATTTCTAGTTACGAACCTCTTAGTTCAAATGAATTCAAGAAAAACCTCTTTGACAACACAGCTAAAGCTGTAAAAAAATTTTAAAAACCCCAAATGACCAACCCCAAACAAATGAAGAAGAATCTTATTAATTTAATCCCTTTTATTCTGGTGCTACTTTCACCTATCCAATATCCTTCTGAATCCTTATGTCAACAGTGTATTTTAAGCAGAAAGATGAGGCGTTAAAACTAATTTAAAATGGCTCAGGGCAAGACAAATCCAGAGAGTTCATGCAACCCAGCACAGGCAGGTCAGTACAATGCCCAGGGCCTTTTCTTAAGGGTGGGGCAAAAATCACATTTAGTTGGCTATGCTGGGAAAAATCCATGGAGTTTAATCTTCCCAACATAACAAACTAAACCAACGATAAAGAGAGGCTTCAGATGAGATTCAAAGAAGGATCTGGGAAGTGTAATAGTCTGTGGGTACGGATATGGAATACCAGTAATTGTTTCAAAATTTAGTTAAAATTTAAATATAACTTAACTAGTCTGGATGGAGGATTCAGTGGATCCTTTTACACAATCTTGTTCAGGAGTGGCCAGCTGTACATCCTTACTCCAAACCCCAGACCATTTATTCATACAAATTACCTCCTCACATCTGAAGATCTACACCTTTCACAAAAACTAAAAGTTGCTTTTGGAAACTATAAACTATTTTTATGTGTTTAAACCCACATCACATGTGTCAAGTAAATGCGTGTGTGTGCATGTGTTCTGGTTCCTGATATGGCAATTTCCATTGATATTGCGGTTTGCTTGCAAATCTAAGATGAAATGTCTGACTGCACTCTTGAGCTGCATGTATTTTGACATCACAACTGTTCCTATGTGCCCAGTGGAATATATTCTGCCTTACTAGCAGCCACATGCATATGTAAAATCTATCTCTTTGCCTCTGTTCTATTTAGCTAATTTTTTTTTTTGGCTCATGCAAATCAAATATTGTCCAGAAGAGATGGACTTGAAGCAATGAGGCAATGAAGTCTCAGAGGAGGGAGCTTCTGCAGAATAGGGGGGAAGGTTTTGAACTAATTTGCACACTAACCGTCTAAATGCACATTGTTTTGGCAGTTATCTTGCACTCACACGAAAAAAAAAATTCTGTTACAGGCACAATGCCACTGGAAAGATGGACAGGAGAGTAGACAGAGAAAAGATGAACTGTGAGTATGCTATAGGTTTACTAAAGGTAGTAGAGTGTTGCCAGACATTCACTGTTCACCCTGAGGATATTACCTTTATGAAAGACAATATGCTATCTCTAATCAAGCTCTTGAATACATCGTAGTTCTTACCTCCAAATAAAAAATTGCCACCAGAGTTACATACAGTATTTCTGACTCTGTCAAGAATGTTTTTACTTCTGAGTCATGGTCGTACGCTGTGGTGTAAAGTTGTCATCCAGAGGAGGACCACAAAGGTCATCAGAGGGCTGGAGCACCTCTCCTATGAAGAAAGGCTGAGAGAGTTGGAGCTGTTCAGCCTGGAGAAGAGAAAGCTCTGGGGAGACCTTATAGCAGCCTTCCAGTACTTAAAGTCCTTTGTAAAGGACTTCCAGTACTACAAGAAAGGTGGAGAGGGACTTTTTACAAGGGCATGTAGTGATAGGACAAGGGGTAATGGATTTAAACTGAAAGAAGGTAGACTTAGGAAGAAATTCTTCACTCTGAGGGTGGTAAGGCACTCAACAGGTTGGCCAGAGAAGTTGTGGATGCTCCCTCCTTGAAAGTGTTCAAGGCTAGGTTGGATGGGGCTTTGAACAACCTGGTCTAGTGAAGGTGTCCCTGCCCATGGCAGGGGGGTTGGAACTAGATGGTCTTTAAGGTCCCTTCCAAAACAAACCATCCTATGATTCCATGATTCTATGATTCTATGATTGTTATGCCTCATGACTCAAGTATTCATTCAGTTGCCTGACCGCATTTTGGCTATCTTTCTGACAAACACTCTCTATTGACAAAGGTGATAGGGAAGGATTGTATGCAGTGGCTTTTATTAAATCCTTGGAAAGGGGCTGCAACATTTAGTCAGGCCATTTGATTTAGATGAAGTTAGCATAGGCTGCCTTCAGATATAGTCAATGGAAAGGTTCAGCCGAAGGGTAATTCAGAACAGAAGTCTAACTTATGTACCTCTAAAACCTGCCTCCCTCTGCTAGCTGTAAAGGAAACATAAAGATCTGACAATTTCCTACTCAGGTAACAACATTGCAGTAGAGATACCCCCAATTTACATCACGTTAAGAAAAATAGATTTTTTTACAGCTTTTTCTTAAATAACTGGTATTTCTCGAGCTGTATAATTTCTGACACAAAGTAGCAGGACTCATCTGGAAAAGATGACCATGACAAGCTGCTGCCAGACACTAGACAAGCTGCTGCCAGACACTACAAAAATGTGATATATATACACATGGAGTTCACAGAGGAGTAACAACTCCTTCTCAGATATATTACAGTGAGGATTATAAAAGTTGAGAAACTTTTTATATCTGTGATTGACATTCATATTAAGAACTTAAACACTCAGAAAATGACAAAAGTCAGCTAAGGACAATGCCTGTCCCAAAACAGCTTATTGTCTAAGTATAGTTAAAAGAAGAGAATTAAGTAGTTTGAGAGAACAACATAAGAATATCAGTATGAGGAGAGGAAGATCACGTGGTAAATGGCATACCCACAGTCAAGCTTAGAAGAACAGAAGAGTTTCCCTGGGATTTGCCATGTGATTTAAAAAAGACATTGAAAATTGATGAAGACAGAGTGAAGGAAAAGGCATCTCTTTGACTAATAGACAAAATGATTGTATTAAATTCATGTTACCCATCCGTTTCAGTGTGTCCAGGTGTCTCTGTATAACGAGTTTCTGTGCTCTATTTTATTATTTTTGCATTATATTAACTATGGTGTGTGAGGGACTGAAAGAGTTAATGTCTCAAACATTGTGGTGAGGCAAATTAAGGTCTGCATAGAGACAAGTTAAGGTCTCCATAGCGATAAACTGGGGTCTGCACAGCACCACATGAGAAGCTGATTGGCATGGAGCCCGGAGGCATGTCCAAGGATTCGCAGTTCCACCTTCTGATGGCCAAAGGTCATGCAGAGTTCATTTAAGGAAGGGGCTCATGACCATCTGAAAGACCCCTCGAGACCACCACCCCCCCCAGTGGTGCCTGCGCAGAAGATGAAGAACATTCTGGAACAAGCCTTAAGGGGCGGTGAGACTAGAAGCAGGGACTGGCCTATAAAAGACACAACTTCGAGGAGCCAGGTGTGCACACCCACCACCCGAGGGCTCCACGCTGCTGCTGCTCCGGACCTGCCTCCCCCAACCGCTGCCAGTGCAGCTGGAGGCCCTGCGCTCCGGGAGCAGCACGCCCACCGCAGGAGGACTGATGCATTTACCATCGACATAGTGGGGCTCAAGGGTGGTGATCTCTCTCTCTCCCCTCTTTCTTCCTTTTCCTTCCCTCTTATAAGTATTTCAGTTAGAAAACATGTTGCCTATCGTTGCGCTTTCCTGGTTTGTGTTGCCTACCATTATGCTTTCCAAGTTCCGGTTGGTGATCACCATCAGTAAAGTGTTTAAGTGATTGTTTGGTGTTGTTTCACTTTAATTTAGGCCAAGGGAATCACAGAACCTCCATGACCCTCTCTGGACAGCCCAGTTTGTGTTGTGACATGGTGCTAAACAGATGACTAGAAACTTTTTATTATGCTTATTTTCATCAAAAATATGTGTGTACATATATGTATGTTTGTGTGCGGTGTGTAAGGGATGGGGGGGGGAATTTCCATGTCAAGAGCTAAAGATCATGTCACAAGGACTTCAGCATTTAGGATTGTAAAGAGACAAAAGGCAAAATACTAAGTTTATGGAAAATTTTGTTTTTCACAATATGCCTTTGATCAAAATTAGATCAAATTCATTAAAAAACAATCATGTGAAGAAGAATCTTCCTAGTAGCCACTTAGTAAAATTGACCTTCTTGTCAATGTTGCTGCTAAAAGCATCAGTGGATCCAATGAGAATGTCACCTTCATTTAGCTTTAGAGCAGGTCTGCACATTTATAGCCGATTCTGTGAATTTAAAGGAAGCCACAGTTTGATCTGCAGTGAGAGGCTTAGTAATTTTAACCGTGATAGCTCCAGATGGGTTTTCCTCAGGGATTTAGGGATGAGCCAAACTCCAAACAAAACTCCAAACAAAAAAAATGAGTTCTCAGAGCTTTCACATGCCAAACATCAAGGGAAACAGTTTAGGTTACAGACACAGGGCTCTCCAGGTTTAGAAGTAGCCAGTGATGTAGAAGGTTAAGAAACTTCTTGCAAACATTTTGAAATCTGAAAAGAAGAATGGATTGGACTGAGTAAGAGCCAGGGGAGGATAGCCCTGGATATATAAAAAAATACTTTTGACAAGATATTAGATCACATTATTGCATATAAGAATATTCTGACTTCAGATATATTGTTCCTTGGCTAGCAATGCAAAGTAGCTAAAATCCTTGATGGTAAAGCAGATCTGTTGAACTCTGTTGGATATATTTTTTATAACAGACTTGGCCTAAGGATCATCATTGTAGTACAATTCAGGATTTGAAAAAAGATTCTGGGTCTTGCTGTAGGTCAGATCCAAAAAGTGACCTAAGGAAATTAATTGATGCTACGTGTACTTAGGTTTCAAACAGTTACTCTTTCATTCAAATGCATGAGATTTAGATCTAATGTGTTCTCTAAAAAGCTTAACCAGAAAGAACAGAAAGTGAAATCTTCACTTGCTCCAGAAGTAAAATATCCACTGGTGACTTTCTTATTTAACCTGAGAGTTTTGTAAGCATTTGAAAGTACGCATGTCTGCAGAAATGCCTAAAAATATAGATATATAGTTGTTGATATGCTTCATTATGACCTGCACTAATTTTTAGTTATGTCTACTCTTTTTTTCTTATTTCTGAGATGTGTCTAACATACTAGTCATATTCAAAGCACACCTGAAAAGAGTTAGACCTCTTTCAATTTGTCTCCAAATATTTATTTTATGTAATTACTGTCTAATAAAGATGTTGAAACAACCCTGCAACCAATGACCACCAAAACCTCCACTTTCTTCTTCAGTGGCATACACCCTACTTGTAAGGCACCTACTTGCAGAAAATGTGTAAGGACAGTGTAAGGACTCAGGGGGGCAGCACTGTACATGCAGTCTCTAGTCAAGTGTCTTAACTGTACGAAGTGGTGGAGGTTGCACTTGCCCTTTTTGTGTACAGTTCTTTGTTAGTTCTTGGTAGCTCCACTCATCATGTATGACTTCTCAGTCAGTTTTCATGGTTTCTTAAGACCTTTCACTGACTGAATAGAAAATTTGAGCATTAAATTCATAATGTTCTAACCTTTGTACTGGACTCAGGAGCCTGGTTTTTTTTTGAAGCATTCAAATGTGTTTAGTTAGAGGTACCTCTGTAAACAGTGAGATCCATCCCCACCAGAACTTTACAACACTCAGTAAAATCTTGTGTTTTAGTTCCCTTTTGCACAAAGCACGAAGGTAATATATGCTGGCAAGACACCTAACAAGGCCACACACAGGAACAGGAAGTACAGGGTGGAAGAGACTAGGAAGCACAGTAATCCTGCACATTAGCTCTCAGTGGAGACTTCCATGGCTATACACAGAGTCACAAAGAAGGGCATGTTATAGCCTAGGATGAGTGCTCATTCTGTTCATGAGGTGAATAATGAGAAGTATATTATAACTGTGTCCTTCAACCCTCCCTTTTACAATGAAGCTGAATCAAGTAGATTATCTTTAAAAAAACAAACAAACAAACAAACAAACCAACAACGAGGTTAGTAAATGCATTACAGAGTTTTTGTATGCTCATGTGCCTGTGCAATAGCCCATCATGAGGAGTATTCTGGTTATCCATCCCCAAGTTCAGACAGAAACTTGGGACAACTCAGGCTGTGTGGGATGTGATGTATAGACGGAGGTTACAAGGTCATTTACAAGATAATGTCCTTAATTTCTCTTTCTAACAAATAATAAGTAAATATTGATGTCTTATATTGTTAGCATTATCTTGATAACGGATAACTGATACTATTCTTGTTTCGCACCATATTGCTCTCATAAACTGCTGGTGTGTTATATGTAAAATCATTGAATCATAGAATAGCCGAGGTTGAAAGGGATCTCTGGAGGTCATCTGGTCCAAACCCCTGCTCAAGCACGGACACCTAGAGCCAAGTACACAGGACATGTCCAGACATCTTTTGGATGTCTCCAAGGAAGTAGACTCCACAACCTCTCTGGGCAATCTGTGCCAGCGCTCAATTACCCTCACAGTTAAAACATAAGATCCTCCCTGAGCCATCTCTTCTCCAGGCTGAACAGTCCCAACTCTCTCAGCCTTTCTTCCTATGAAAGGTGTTCCAGTTTTTTAATCATCTTCACAGCCCTTTGTTGGATTCTCTCCAGTATGTTCATGTCTCTTTTGTACTGGAGAGCCCAGAGCTGAGCACACTACTTCAAATGTGGCCTCACCAGTGCTGGCTGGGATCACCTCCCTCGACCTGCTGGCAGCACTCCTCTTGATGCAGCCCAGGTTATCCACACACATGCACATATACATGTGCACACAAACACACACGCGCTCACATACACAAGTTTACTACAAAATTTTCATGTTGAGTTATCTCCCCATGTCAAAGTAAGTCTCAGCTGCTTTCCTTGGACTTAGGATTGTCCAGTTCCAGAATACTTCAGAGATCTTTATAGTGCTCATAAGTAGACTTGGCAGTTGCAATCATAATTACGTAATTCATGTTCTCCTATCAAAAGCCCATACTTTTCCAGGTAAAGAATGGTCTCTTCTAACATTGAAATCTTGCAGTAGAGACATGAATTTGTGTTTCCTAGGCTGTATGAGGGCTTAAATCTTTTCTCTAAGCAGATTTCTCTTTTTATTGTTACAAGGATATAATCCTTTTCTAATCTATTAGAAAGAAATGCAGAAGAGATCAATATTTTTTTTCTTTTTTTCTCCTATATAGGACATTTTTCTACTTTATTCTTCTGTAGACATCATGTGCTATTGCAATATCAAATATATAATATATTATACTGTGGTTTTTTCATGTTCCCAAATCCTGCTTCCTGTTAGTACTATGCAAGTCCTTCTCCTCTGAGATTGTACTTGGAGAAGAGCATTGAAACCTTCTCCTTTTACATTAAATGGCTTGGTCTGATCAAAGAGGGCAGAGGATGTTACCATAATTCTGCTTTGATTAAAGAAAATAAATATTTGGTTTTGAATGGAGTATATCCTGAACTTTTTCTAAAGAAAATTAGTTTGCTTTCCATTTGTTTTTACTTTAGCAATTTGATTTTGCTGTGTAAGTATCTAATGTACTGAATGACTTGAATAATCATAGTTTTGTCAGAATGTTTCAGCTAAATACATGCAATGACCATCTAGGCTTAGAAGGAGTATCTATCGACCTTCAGATTTACTCTCCAGCTAGTGTGATTTTACATCATCGTACTGTGGTTCACAGGTTTTCCTGGGGCCAAAGATGAGAAAGAGGTTTTTTTTTTTCAGTGAGCGCTCTACATATGTACTTTGAACAAGTAATTATCTAGCCTTAGGACAGCAGAATGCCTTGACACGTTAGTGCATATTAGCTAGCAAGGGTTATTGCAGATGAGAATTTGGGAGGAGGAATGGATTACCTAGAGAATGGTAGCAAGAATTCAAACAGATTCAAAAGAGAAATGCTTATTATTGTCAGAGTTGGTTTGGGATTTTTTTGCATTCTTCCTCATCTTAAACCTATTTTTGGAAGTTTTCTAAAATTTTAAATCTCATAGAATCTTCTAGCAGACCTCCATTGTAAATACTGCAGAAAACTGTTTCGTTCTCGTGTTACATGAAAATTCACTACCATAAACTACACATTGTCTTTATTCATATAATAATAATTCATTTAGAAAAGCAAGCAAACAAAAAAGAAACCTATAACTGAGAAAATATAATTACACTTTTTGCCCTATAGGTGAAAGATGCTAAATGACAAACAACGAAGGAATCCAAACAGAATCTAGCAGTTCCCAGCTGAATTCAAATTTAATTTAGAGTGACACACAAGCAACGTTTTTTGGAGGGAGGAGGAGAGGAAAAATTATTTTCACCTAATTAGCCCACCTAAAAGTAAAGTGTCAGAATTAATTCCTTTCAAAGTAGTTTCAAGCTTTTATGGAGGCGTTTAATGTAAAAGTGCATCAACAGACATAATGAATTAAAAAGTCAGGACCACAGACAAAGAATATATTGCTGTCTTTATCAGCTTGCTCATAAATAATAGAATCTAGGTAAGACATAAGTCTTCAGAGGATCCATCATGTACCATTTCAGTTAAACTTGCTGTATTTCAGTAATCCCTCTATAGTCTGCAGTTCCCCTTCATTTACCAAATACGGCATACATCCAGCACTCTAAAGAATTTAGGTAAATGGCTCTATCTAAAGTGACTCTTCTTTGACAAGACCTTAAATTAGGTGTACAGAATAAAAAGTTTGGCAAATGACAAGCTGTTTTTGGAAATTCTTAAACTTTTATTAATTACATTGTTGTGGATAATCAATAAAATCATTATATTATAGGAGCTTATAATTTTTATTGGCTAACTGTGTTTCTGAGCAATTCAGAGAAAGTGAGGAGAAAAATAAAGTTAAATCAGCTAGTGCACCTCTTTTTTTCTGGGATCATGCAGTAAACTACTTAAACTATAATGAAATTTTAAACAGTTTTGGGGTTGTTCTAACAATTGCTTTTCAGGAAAGAGTGCATTAGGATGATTCCTGAAGCCATATTCTGAAGATCTTGTTCTACCTCCATCTCCAAAGTGTGAAAGTGGAGCAGGATGTGACTGTGCCTTGGATCCTAGTTTTGCCTGAAAATTCATTAGCAAAGTTTACTCTCAACAGATCTTTCTGTTTTGTTTTGTTTCTTTTTATAAGTTATCTTCATTTTCAAAAAATATGAAAGGATCTTGTTGAAAATAGAAATACATATTTTTTTATGTCAAAGACAGGTAAGAATCTTTTAGAATTGATTTTAATTTTTTTCATAGTAGCAAAATACCAAGTGTGGAAATTTTATTGTGTACAGAGACAATGTTAAAACTCTTACTGTACAAAACTTCACAATCAAGGTATGGATAGAAATGTTCTTTGACATATTGGCCAATAGCACTTGAATTGGTCATCTTCAGAGACATCTCCTTACATTCCATTTTTAACACTGCTACTCTATTTCATTGACATTTAAACAGAATGGTGCAGGGCTCTTCTCTTCTTAAATCTGAAATAAGGACATACTTCATACACTGAAGTTCAGTTCACATTGAGAAAAGATTTAGTTTTATTTCTTCTGTCACATACTCCAGTAAATAATTAGTGGAAACAAAAGTACTACTCTTGCTTTTCCATGAGTTTTAAGATTAAAAGTAAAGCTGCTGCAACCTCAAAAAAACCTCTTTTTTTAAAAAAAAATTATCTCCCATCTCTTCCCCTCCCCCCCCGCCCCCCTTCCCAAATGAAGCTGAATTGGAGACAGATTTTGCTAGCACCCTTTCTGAGCACTGTAACAGGAAAAAGTAGATTAAGCAATGCTGCAGTTATATTTGCATGTGTCATTGAATTTTCCATGTGTGATTGATGATAGTGGTAGATGAAAAAGAGACGGTGTGACAAATTCTTAGGTAACTGGAGAGCATGGGCAGTAGGCAATAACTGCGAGTCTAGTGGTCTGTAAATTTTTAATGAAATGTTCTTCTCATCTTGTTTTTCTTGAAAAAATTGGAAGGAATTGTTGTCAAACACTTATGCTACAGGGTTCTTTTTATTTATGAGTTCTGTCCATTTCATTGATTACAGTATCATATCTTGCAAGAATAGCTATCTTCCTCTGTTACATAGTATATTAAAAATGAACAAAAATTCCAGAATCTTATTCTGAGCCCTGCTCAGTAATTTCAGCCAAGACACAAACTTCATAGTTATTCATGTTATCAAATCTTTTCAATAACTTAATGTAAACAAAAATTTAACATATTACACCAGCATTTGATATTTCTAAGTTACTTATATACTTAACAAAGATGAACAACTTAATTAAAACATCCTACTTATCTGTATATTTATACAGGATGTTGTAATTTATACAGTATACTGTATATAACAGTATATTATTCCTTTGTTAAAATAAAAGATTAGTTTCATAATATGACTATTGAGTGGGCTCTTGTTTGCCCCCTTTTTTTTTTTTTTTTGTGTCAGTAAAACAGACCATAAATAAAAAAGAAATAATTGTATTTGTATTTCCTTTGGTGATGCACCAGTCCCACTGGGAATTTCTATGATCAGCTCAGTGCTTATACAGCTTTCACAAGGCATGACTTATTTTTCAGTCCCTGAATGAAAGTGCCTGAATTGCTTACTTGAAGACTGATTTATTTATTTATTTATTTATTTAAATCCATGAAACACAACAGTAAGGGAAAATTCAGTGTAAGATCATTATTGCAAATACGCTTCAAACCTGGACTGCAGCTATCTGCTACTAAGATAAAACAGTCTTCCTATCTGCATGATATTGAGTCATTTAATGCTTTTCTATGGGTTGCCAGTAAAGGCAGAAAAGTGTGATTGTGTTGATGGTTTTATTTTCAAATCTGGTGAACATTTCTCTCCTGGGAACTGGATTATGACAAATCAGCTCACTTTGTGTAGGTCAGGAGATAGGCATCAGTATTAACTTCAGGGTTTTAGTTGGAAGGAAACTACTGGCAATTTTTCAAAGTCCAATCCCACTATGTCACATACATATCGAAGGATTCCTGGATGCCTTCTGTGGACATGAATATGAAAAAGACTTCCTTTTCATTAGGCTGTAGAACACAGAAATTTTATGTGCTATGTGTGGTTCTCTGACATTTGAAGTGGAAGATGTTAAATTCTATTATGAACACATTACTTTGCTCCATTCAAGGAAGAAAAAAATAATGTTTAAAGACTTTAACAGATCGTAAATAGTTTTTGTATTCATCCTAACATAGGAACAACAGGAATACAGTAATCAACATCCATTTAATCTCTCTCTTAGTCTCCATCAGTTAGACCGTCTCTGACTGTAAATCCACAAAATAAGTCTAAACCCATAAGAAATAAGTAAAATGAAATAATTTCTTTGAGAAGAACAAACAAAACCCCAACCCCCCAACATTTCATTAGTTACACAAAGAATATAAACATGTTCATACATATGTTATTATTACTCATTAGCCAATATATTAGGTGTCACAGTAATACATGTCATGATCAGATCATGCTATTCTTTCCACTCTGTATTCTCATATTTCATTTTAAGGTTATCTGGGTCAGAAAACTGTCAGTGAAGTGCTTGTTATTGTCTCCATGTGTGATTGATGGCTCATTTTAAAACACACCAGCAGCATGATTCTATCAGCATAAGATATATCAGAATATTTTAATATTATACACTCTGGTATTTTAGCTGCTTTGAAAAAAAGCTGATGTTAATTTGATTTTTAATGCAGAACAGAGCAGAGTAAGGATTTCTAACTTATGCCATGTCATTGGTATCTTTAACTTACCTAAAATATTAGTAAATAGCAACCTATGTAAACAAACAACTGAACATCAAATATGTGATTTAGACTTGAAATGAGAGAAATCTCGCAGGTTAAATAAATACAGATGACTGACCAAAATTAAGTTCCTCAGGAAAAAAGAGAACACCCAGAAATTTTTATTTAATTTAATTTATTTTCTTATAGATTGTATTGTAATGGAAATTTGAAGAGCTGAAAATATTATGGGATTTTTTTCTTTTAAAGAGCCTCAAACATTTAAAACCCATGAAACTCACAGACATCAGAACTATAAAACAATTGTAACATTTCAGTCCATCTTATTGAAATTTCTATATCATTTATATTACTAATTATGCAGCAGTACAGCTTTGCAGTCTAGCTGCTGTATTCCTAAACCCTCTCAAATGCTCGACGTGTAAGTGCTTTCTTACATACGTGTGGGTTTTTATGCTTGATTGTAGTACCATTTTGAAATGTCGGTTTAGGAGCCTTACACAGCATTCAGCCAAGAATTCCAAGGAAGGGTTTTTATCCAGTTCTTTTAGTTCTTCAGGAAGGTAATCACAGAACCTGAAGCCTGGTTGTCTACTGAAGCCTTTTTAAGCAGCTTTCATGTTTCAAGACGTGATAAAACCCCTTTCATAAAGACTTGGACTTTCTTGTCCCCTATAACTGGCTTCACTATGAGACTACTTCTTTTGCTTGTAATTCCCTCCTTCCTAATTCACTACATATTTCACTACAAAAAAGTAATGTCAGTCCTACAGACAAGAGTTTTCTTCAGTACACAGCTGTAACATGTTCAAAGTCATCAAAGTCATGAGTCCTGAATGAGGAAGAGTATGATGTTCATGGTGGGGCTTTCTTCCTCATCAGTCTTAGGCCACTTGGGTCTATTTTTAAGCTTTCTTAATGCACACTGTTTATGTTGTCTTTCTTTTCCTTGCTTCCTAAATACCGAGTTCTTCTGTTCTGTTTGTTATCAATAAAACTTTTTCTACCTGATTCACAAAACTGCAATGCTGCAGTGTCCAGAAATTGACCACAGTGATATGTGGGTGTCATGGTTTAACCTCAGTCAGCAACTAAGCACCACACAGCCGCTCTATCACTCCCCTTCTCAACTGGACAGGGGAGAGAAAATATAATGAAAAAGCTTGTGGGCTGAGATAAGGACAGGGAGATCACTCACCAATTACCATCATGGGCAAAACAGACTCAACTTGAGGAAAATCAGTTTAATTTATTAACAGTCAGCACTGAGTAAGAGAGAGGAGTGGGAATATGTGTAGGGTAATGAGAAATAAAACCAAATCTTAAAATACCTTCCCCCCACCCCTCCCTTCTTCCCGGGCTCAACTTCACTCCTGATTTTATCTACCTCCTTCCCCCGAGCAGCACAGGGGAACGGGGGTTGCGGTCAGTTCATTACACATTGTCTCTGCTGCTCATTCCTCATCAGGGTAGGACTCCTCACACTCTTCCTCTGCTCCAGCGTGGGGTCCCACCCACAGGAGACAGTCTTCCACGAACTGCTCCAGTGGGGGTCCCTTCCATGGGGTGCAGTCCTTCACAAGTAGACTGCTCCAGCGTGGGTCTCCCACAGGGTCACAAGTCCTGCCAGCAAACCTGCTCCAGTGTGGGCTCCTCTCTCTCCAGAGGTCCACAGGTCCTGCCAGAAGCCTGCTCCAGTGCAGGCTTCCCACAGGGTCACAGCCTCCTTTGGGCACATCCACGTGTTCTGGTGTGGGGTCTTCCACAGGGTGCAGGTGGATATCTGCTCCACTGTGGACCTCCATGGGCTGCAGGGGAATCTCTGCTCCAGTGCCTGGAGCTCCTCCTCCCCCTCCTTCTTCACTGACCTTGGTGTCTGTAGGGTTGTTCCTCTCGCATATTCTCACTCCTCACTCCACATGCAGTTTGTGTCCTGGTGGTTTTGGTTTGGTGTCGTCGTCCCCCCCCGCCCCTTTCTTAAATATGTTATCCCAGAGGTGTTACCACTGTCGCTGATGGTCTTGGCCTTGGCCAGCGGCAGGTCCGTCTTGGAGCCATCTGGCATTGGCTCTATTGGACATAAGGGAAGCTTCTAGCAGCTTCTCACAGAAGCCAGCCTTGTAGCCCCCCCTGCTACCAAAACCTTGCCACGCAAACCCAATACAGTGGGACCATCTAAGATCTGTGGTATCATCTTATTTCTCTGCTCATCCATGCCTCATTTTTGTTTTAGTGTCTTAGATAGTTCATTCCACAGTGAATAACTTCTGTTTCTATTAACTAAACCAAACTGCAAACAATTAACGCAGAAGCTTCCTGACTGACACACTGTATTTGGTTTGTGTGGCAAGGGTTTGGTAGCGGGGGAGCTACAAGGGTGGCTTCTGTGAGAAACTGCTAGAAGCTTCCCCTATGTCTGATACAGCCAATGCCAGCCAGCTCCAAGACAGACCTACCACTGGCCAAGGCGGAGCCAATAGGTGACAGTGGTAGCACCTCTGGGATAACATATTTAAGAAGGGGAAAAAGTTACTGCACAACAGCAATTGCAGCCAAAGAGAGGAGTGAGAATATGTGAGGAACAACTCTGCAAACACCAAGGTGAATGAAGAAGGAGGGGGAGGAGGCACTCCAGGCACTGGAGCAGAGATTCCCCTGCAGCCCATGGTGAAGACCATGGTGAGGCAGGCTGTCCCCCTGCAGACCATGGATATTAATGGTGGAGCAGACAGCCACCTGCAGCCTATGGAGGACCCCACACCAGAGCAAGTGGATGAACCCAAAGGAGGCTCTGACCCCATGGGAAGCCTGCTCTGGAGCAGGCTCCTAGCAGGACTTTTGGACCCATGAAGAGAGAGGAACCCATGCTGGAGCACGTTTTCTGGCAGGACTTGTGACCCCATGGGGGCCCATGGTGGAACAGTGTATTCCTGAAGGACTGCACCCCATAGAAGGGACACACACTGGAGCAGTTCATGAGGAACTGTAGCCTGTGGAAAGGACCCACATTGCAGAAGTTCATAGAGGACTGTCTCCTGTGGGTGGGACCCCATGATAGAGCAGGGGAAGAGTGTGAGGAGTCCTCCTCCTGAGGAGGAAGGAGTGGCAGAGGCAACATGTGATGAACTGACCACAACCCCCATTCCCTGTCCCCCTGTGCTGCTGCGGGGAAGGAGGTGAGGTGGAGAACGCAGGAGTGATGTTCAGGCTGGGAAGAAGGGAGGGGTGGGGGGAAGGTGTTTTAAGATTTAGTTTTTATTTCTCATTATCCTACTCTGATTTGACTGGTAATAAATTACACTAATTTCTCCAAGTTGAGTGTTTTTCCTGTGACAGTATTTGGTGAGTGATCTCTCCCTGTCCTTATCTTGAACAACGAGCCTTTTGTTATATTTTCTCTCCCCTGTCCAGCTGAGGAGAGGGAGTGATAGAGCAGCTTTGGTGGGCACCTGGCATCCAGCCAGGGTCAATCCACCACACACAGAATTTGTATCACATCTAAAACAAGTCCAGATCAGCTCCGGCTATGACAAGACCTCATGCCCTGTGCTGTCAGGTCAATATAAAATCTGTGGCCTTCTACTAGCAAATTACACTGGTCTACAACTGATAGGATTTTGAGTCAATTTGAGAAGTAGAAGATCCTTTTGGCTATATTATATTCATGTCTCACTGAGTTTCTGAGGAGAAATTTTGAAACTTTTTGGTACATCAGACATCTGCCACTTGGTTTAATGGAGTAAATGATACCAGGTTTTCCTTTTTAAATGGAATTATATGAAAAGGTTAATTTTGCCTATTTGTTTCACAAGCACTTGGCTGAAAACAGAAGAGTACTGAGGGCCAAGGATTTTGGACGTCACTTCAAATTTTAGAGTCTCTGGATATTATAAGTTCATAATTCTTTTCATCAGTGGCATACTCAAGTTAATTTACCTCCTCATGACCTCTGTTCAACACTCTTTATCGATACCTGTTCTGATCATCTTGCATTCCTTTTCTTGTGATTTAATCCTATGACCCAGTCATGTGCAATGCAATCCTGCTAGTGCAGAAGGAATAACGATAAACATTACCAGAGTGACTGTTACTATCTGGTTTCTGCCCAAGGGCTTATATTCTTTGGCTTCAGGTAGTTTTTTGTCTGTCTTTGGAGATTCATCCTTTCTCATTTGATGGTCAGGGTACCTGTATGCTTCTCTTATACTTTAGTATAGTCTAAAGATTCAGTGCCTAGCATTTGATTTGCCCGATTACTTATTCTATGCATGAGTTACGTCCTGTAATATGTCTGTATTTGGCAGCAATGTGCAAGGTATTGCATTAAGAAAGGGGTTGACAGGATGAAAGACTTCAGACATAAACTAGAATATATTGGAATCACAATCTGTGCTGTTCTGGGTCACCTATTTCTTATGAAAGTTGCAGAAAGTCTCAAAACCTTGTTGTCAGTTGGCTGGAAATTTCAACTAATTAAAATCTTACTGGGAGGATGTGGCAGGAGAACATTTGGACTCCGAGACAGACTGAGCTGTATAAGCTGCCTTTTCATAGGAATGTTGCCTAAATACACATAAACTGAGTATAAAACACTTCAATAAAGAGCCAAATGTCTGAATCTTCAACTAGATGAAAGCATGAAAAACTGCATTGGAACTTTGTCCTTTCTGAGTAATTAGTTTTCTGATCTTATAGCAATATTATTTTAGGAAATTCCTGTTCTTCTCCTGCCCCTGTTGCTCTTTCTCACCTCTGTAACACAGATTGACACTCTGTTGACACGATTGACATTGCCCTGCTTGCCAATACTGTTTTTACATGGAAAAAAACCCACTTTTTTTCCCCAGGTTTTATTTTTATATATATATGTACATATACATGCACATATACTGATGAAATTCATTAATCTAGCTCATGAACAATTGTTCCCAGGGTTTGAAAAAGCAGCTAAGTATAGTAAGTGATTTCTTAAGCAGATATTAATGTCAGAGTCCCCATACCAAAAATTGCCTCTAATTTACATGTATTTTGTATTGCTGTTAGCATTAGTTATTTATATTATAATAATTCACAGCAGCTGTACACATGAAATATATACATATATGTAAAAAAATTCTAATTCATACAATATGATGAAAGACAAAAACATGTAAAATATGCCAGCAAGATAACCAGTAATGTAATGCATTAATTATCGTCTTCATGTTTTCTTATTTGAATTTGTGATTGCTTCTTGACAAGTTAAGTCAGTGTATCCTTTATCTGGAATTTTAGGTAATAGAACTTTTTCTTTCTTTACATGTGTCCTGGTTTCAGCTGGGATAGAGTTAATTTCCTCCCTAGTAGCTGGCACAGTGCTGTGGTTTGGATTTAGTGTGAGAATAATGTTGATAACACATTGATGTTTTAGTCGTTGCTAAGTACTGCTTATGCTAGTCAAGGACTTTTCAGCTTCCCATGCTCTGCCACGTGCACAAGAAACTGGGAGGGGGCACAGCCAGAAGAGTTGATCCAAACTGGCCAAAGGGCTATTCCATACCATATGACATCATGCTCAGTATATAAACTTGGCGGGGGGTTGGCCGAGGAGCAGCAATTGCTGCTCAGGAACTGTCTGGGTATCGGTTGGCGGGTGGTGAGCAATTGCATTGTGCATCACTTGCTTTGTATACTATTATTATTATATTGTTATTATTACTACTATTATTGTACTTTATTTTGTTTTAATTATTAATCAGTTCTTATCTCAACCCAGGAGTGTTTCTCACTCTTACTCTTCCGATTCTCTCCCCGATCTCACCAGGGCAGGGGGAGTGAGTGAGTGGCTGTGTGGTGCTTGGTTGCTGGCTGGCACTAAACCACGACAGGGTTAAACCGTGACAACATGATTGAAGTAAAGCAAGTTGTTTATACTGACTTCAGGTGAGCAGAGGCTAGGATCCTTAATAAAGGTATTTTAGATATGAAGAGCTAAACCTTAGCCATAGGCCATTAATGATATACCTCAATACTGTTCTCTTTACTTACAAAAAGTGTAGCTGTCTGAATGTTCAAAGCGAGCTAAGATTTTTCAGACCTTTATAAGAAATATTCTTACCTAGCAGTTAAATGGGGCTGTCAAGAAAAACAAATGACATAGGCAGCAAATTAACTACAACAGAATTAATGATGTGAGAAGGAAAGCTGGGTTTGGCCCTCTCTGTTCTTTCTTTTCTCAAGGCCAGATATATTTGCCTGGACACTGTTCCTTGGATATTTATTTAGTTTTTCTCTTTCTGCTGTGGACGTGATTAAGAATTAATCTTTAGTTCTGTCAGGCTGTATTCATGATTTGGACTTCTCATCAAAGTTTGACTTTCTACCTTCACTCAATTCTAAATTTTGATGTGCAGTCACTTCTCCGATCTTGAAATAATTAAGTAGATAATAGTATTTTCCTGTCATAGATTTTCGGTGCAAAATGTCTGGAAGCATTTAGAATGAACTATTTATAACAATGAATATTTTTTCTTTGGCTTGACATATCCTAAGCATCATTTTTGGCTTTTAAATAATCTTGCAGAATACTGCCACCTTGGTAATAACTTCCAACTGGCAGTAGATAACAATACATAAAAAAAAATTATTTCACTTCTTTCCAGCTCTTTGTCTTTGTTTTTACTCTAACCTTGACTAATGCTTTATTAGTGAAGTTTCAAAATTTTTAGTAGTACTTAATGAAAACTTAGAATTAGTAATTTATTCGTAACACCCATGTCTTTTATGTTGGTTAAGCATAAGTAAAGTTTTGGGGATTTACCTGTTTAATCATCTTTACCAGTTTTCCAGTGACTCTTTATCCTATACAAATTTTAGCAAATGGAGTGCTGAATAAGGTTTTTTTGATGGCTCTAATTGGTGAGCGAGGATTTCACATAATTTTATTGGGACTGCATTATTAGTCACTTTACTTGCATGGTATCGTTTCTGTTGCCTTACATAATCCTTATGGAAATTACTGTTTGAAAACAGCACTTGTAATCAGAGACAATGTATGAACTCAAGAGACCTATAACGTGAGATAAGACAATCAGAGTATTTAAGATAGGCATTTTGCAGCGAGAATGCAGTATTTTGTTTTAATTCTGTTTTATTCAATCATGATATAAAATTTTCATTTCTGGATACCATTCTGGGAATTATAGCTACTGGAAGAAAAGAAAATCCTCATTGGAGATTTAAGAAAAAGTAGGTGTTCTGACTCTATATGCTTTTGCTAATATACAGTCTTAAAATTTTTATTGTCCTAGCATAAATAATATGTCTTTCATTTCTTCCATTTTTTTCGGTCGTCATAAGGAATGCTGAGATCTACATTTTGTTATTTTATC
Organism: Pelecanus crispus; assembly: GCF_030463565.1. Classification (NCBI taxonomy): domain Eukaryota; kingdom Metazoa; phylum Chordata; class Aves; order Pelecaniformes; family Pelecanidae; genus Pelecanus; species Pelecanus crispus. The sequence goes on along the minus strand of NC_134644.1, from coordinate 156,933,063 downwards.
TGAAGTTTAGTGGGCAGGTCATGCCTTTGCAGAGGTGGTTTAAATGTGCAAGACAGAAAAAAAGAAAACATGGAAAGTAATGTAAAAAAGTAAAAGAGAGAGACAGAAACATGAAATTTCAGACAGTGGTGAGGAATCAGACGACTGGACTAGGTGATACTGTATCTTCATTTACCAAAAAAAACCCCTCCAAACAAACTCACATGAAATTAATGGAGACATTCAGTGGGATATGAGATGAATTCACTGAGGTGAATTTAGACAATTGACTCTGTTTCATGAAGCACTATACACTTTACTACGGTGCCCATCTGGGAAACATGGAAAATAGGGATGGTTTCTCCTGCCTTCCACCCATCTGCTGCTGATGGTGGAGACCACTGGACAAGCAACTTCTGCAGTTAGCCTGCAAGACTCTTGAAGCAGCCCTTACTGGAAAAGCAATTAAATGAGGTTGGTTGCAGAGAAGTTAATTGAGCCCACAGATTCAATGGGAGATTTCCAACATTTCTAACATTCCAACACTTCATGTAGAAAATAAATAAATAAATACACAGAAACCTCTCCAAAGATAGAAACAGCCAGTAAAGAAAACACCTGGAGAAATCAAATCAACATCCAAAAATATTTGGGGGGGCAGTAGGCAGGGGGGCAGCACTCGCTGCTCAGGGACTTGCTGGGCATCGGTCAGCAGGTGGTGAGCAGTTGCATTGCTTGGTTTTTTCCTGGGTTTTGTTTCTCTCTCTCTTGTTGTTCTCCTTTTCATTATTATTATTATTATTACTATTATTATTATATTTCAATTATTAAACTCTTATCTCAACCCACCAGTTTTATTACTTTTGCCCTTCCGATTATCTCCTCCATCCCACTGTGGGGGAAGGGTGAGCAAGCAGCTGTCTGGTGTTTGGCTGCTGACAGGGGCTAAACCACAACAGTCCTTGTTGGCGCCCAATGTGGGGCACAAAGAGTCTGAGATGATAACAGATTAACCAGAGCTTATTAAGGAATTTATATCTGTTAATAGTTGTGGGTCACAATATTGACCCATCTATTCTTGATCTTAGTTTATCTGATCTGCACCATGCTCCTTTTTTTACTGTGTGTGTTAAAGATTGGTGCTGTTTTTTGCAGTTTGCTGTCTTCTGCAGTGATTAGCAATGTTTCGCCTGGGAGACTCGTTACTAAAACAGTGGCCTTGAGCTTAATGTGGTATTTGGGTTTTGTACTGAAACCATTAATATACTTTGGGTACCACCTCGTGGAGACAATTGGCAATTATACTACTTCTGCTGAGAGGTTTTTCTATGGAGGAAATACAGAATGGTATCTTTGCTACCTTCTATGATGTCTCCTCCTTCATCGCAATAGCTTTTCAGTATCTTAAACATCCTTGGGTAGTTGAGAGATATCTATTGGTATTTCTTGGGAATATTGTTTTGATTTTGTCTAAGGTTGGTAAGCAATTTAAGAATATCATCCAGAGATCTGCCCCAAGGCTGGATAGTTATGAGTGGCAGGGTGTGTAGGACAGCATGGGCAAATGCCTAGGATGGTGGGCACCTCCGGTGTTTTGTAACTTCACCCCTGAACAAGTGCGGAATCCTGAAAAATTAGTAGAATATTTGGAAAAAGTATGTTGTCACCCTGGCAACTCCAGAGAGATACAAATCACTGCAAAGCGCTGGGGCCTGACCCATGCCTACTGAGCCCTGTTCAACGCTATTCAGTACCCTCAAGGGGAAGAGAGGGTCTCTGGATCTGACAACATAGCTACAGGCACTGCAGCTACTCCAACCCCTGCCACAGGCACTCTGGCTACTCCAATGCTGGCCACAGGCACTGCAGCTACTCCAGGCAACCAACCCGTGCTAGTATCAGCTCCCCCTATGCACAAAAAGAAATCTTGGAAGCAAAAGTCAGCTCATTTAGAAAGGGAGGATGAAAAAGCAGGGCCATCACAAGAAGAGGAACACAAAGAGGAAGAACTCATAAACAACAGAGAGAGAAACAAAACCTAGGAAAAAGCCAAGTCATGCAATCACTTATCACCAGTCAGTGGACTGATGCCCAGCCAGTCCCCGAGCAGTGATCGCTGTCCCCCCAGCCAACACCCCCAGTTTATATACTGAGCATGACATCATACGGTATGGAATAGCCTTTTGGTCAGTTTGGATCAACTACCTTGGCTGTGCCCCCTCCCAGTTTCTTGTGCACCTGGCAGAGCATGGGAAGCTGAAAAAATCCTTGACTAGTATAAGCACTAGTTAGCAACAACTAAAACATCAGTGTGTTATCAGCATTATTCTCATATTAAATGCAAAACACAGCACTATGCCTGCTACTAGGAAGAAAATTAACTCTATCCCATCCAAAGCCAGGACAGCAGGGAATGATTTATACTATCAACATTTCTAGGTGTTGTAAAAAAACAGCAGAAACTTAAGAGCAGAACGTAAAACATAAACAGGCACAAATTTACCCAAGATTGCCTCAGGAGCATCACATCTTGTTGTATAACATACTGAAAAGGGCAAAAAGGCTCACATACTTCTGCAGTGTTAATTTCACCTCAGGCTATAGATACATGCTGAGATCTGTGTGGGCATTCTTTTTCAAAAATGCCAACATCTCCTCTTCAGACTACACCATACGGAGTAGAATTACTGAAATGTCAGGAGACATAAAGTAACAAATAATTGAATGTAGGAAATGAGCAAAATACATCTCAAAATATTTGCTATATATTGAGATGAAACTACTGCAGAAAATCAGTTGTGATGGTTCAGGAAGGATACTTTTGCAATGCTTATTTCTGAAAAATGGCAACAATGAAACACGTTATTCCCAAGAAGATGTTAATTCATTCTTATAAATGAGAGTAGTATCAGATCTGCCTGTTGCGACTGTTCCTCACAAATTCTTGAGAGTATTTGTCTCACTTACCATTCCTGTCTGATATTTCAGCACTTTGGCCTCATGTCATCAACACTGTCCTTTTTGCATGCAGTTGATCCCTTGCTACTTCATAACAGTTCAAATACAGTAATTTAAACTATTAAAATGTGGTGTTGTGTATCCTTGTAAAACCTCAAATCTCCTACACAATTTGGCCAGGTTATAAAAGTGTAAGTATAGGCTCGACATTCTAGAGATAGTGACATTGCTCCAGATCTATGCCAACTCCATTTTTGTAACAGTGGGAGCCGGAGTATAGTCTGCTTTCTGGGGTTTACAATGTTGCCATGGTTCTCAACTTGCAATTAATAAGCAATCTGTCCATAAAGACCCCTATGATTGGAGGAGCAAGGAGCTTGACTACAAGGACCAGATATCTGTTTTATTAAAACATTTATAATTTCTTTAGAAAAGAACAAAATGTATCGCCTGAAGGGAAAAGACCAAATTTGAATTTGTTGTAAATAAGCATACCTCATTGAACATGGTAAGTCTGATTTCTGTTTACACAGAACTTAATATGTGTGCCATAATTGAAATCCATGGGAGATTCCCCCCCGTGGCAGACAGAGGGCCCCATTGTCTGACCTGACCTGCTGTATAGGGAGGTTTGCTGCTTGCCAGGGCTCAGACTGGGGATGATTCTTGTTCAGCCCCTAGTCTATTATCAACTGCTCCTTTTCCATGTGGATACTGACACTACCATTGGAAAACCTGGAGAGTATCAAGCTTGACTACATGTCTCTGGAGGTGACAGCGAAGGGCATAGGGACCCAGGTGGTTTTCTCCTTGGTCTTGTTGATGAGGCAAAAAGGCTTGAGGTGCGTCTGGATGCTGCAGGTCAGTACTTGTTTGCACAGCTGGTGTTGACCAAGGGTGTAAGGATATGAGAAATGCCAGAGCATCTGGTTCTTTACGTTGTCTGGTTAAGGACTGTTCAGTACAAAAGAAATAACAAATAAGAAGGAAAGTGATTAATTAAGCACACAGACCCACAAACATTAAGGATTTTGTGACAATGGAGACAACAGAGAAGCCAGAACCCATCAGCCAATGAGGGATGGACCCTTAAAGGAGAAGCTCAGGGACCACCTTGAAGAGGGTCAGCCTGAATTTGTCACTGATATAAAGGGGGAAACAAGAGTGACACAAGTACTACAGGATATTTGAGGTGGCTTCTGGAGCTGTGTAAAACTTACTGTCAGATATTTGAATGCATCTGTGGGATATTCAGGTGAATGGTCAAAGGTGGGGAAAGGGGGCAACCAGGAGGAATTGAGGAGGAACAAGCATGGGAAAAGGGGGACAAGGGGTCTAAAGGGACTAGTGGTTTGTAAGCCGTCAGCCAGTCAATAAATCTGTCTGATTGAGCCCTACACCTGATGGTAGCAGTCTATCCTATCTTACGAACTATTAACTATTTCTTAACTATTTTTTCCTATGTAATCTCTACCCCATGTGTGAGACTTGCAAGGTGTATGAGTTGTAGGAACTGGAAGAGGGACCTTGCATTCCTGTGTAGTATTCAGCTCAGAAGACTATCGTATGAGCAGTTAGTGATCCACATAATAGCTAATCTGGGATCATATCTCTGTATGATGGATACCACCTGACTGCTACTTAATCAAGGTATATTTAATCAATGGTATAATTAATTTATGTATGCAGAGTCAATGCATAATTAGTCAGTGTATATACAATGTGCCTTTAATCATAAATACATGTATAGTATATTGTCTTGTCCTCTTGAAATATTATAAGCACCTGTTGACCTCAAAATTTTAATGAGATAAGAATGTTAGAGTGTGTTGTTCAAGGGACTTCAGAGTTGTGCTCAGATTCCAGATTTTATTGCTGTCTGTGGTTGATGAATCTGTATTGTGAGCAAGAACCTACCAGAATACTAGTGAACTTGGAGATGGACAAACTACACCACAGACAGGATCTGTGCAGCATCCTGTGCCCTGACCAGAGGTACATTCAATGTTTTATCATCTTGGGGTTCCCAGCATCAGAAGGTCTGTAAGATTTTATAACTATCAGCTTCTCTGGGTTATTAAAAAAGAGTTACCTGCCTTGTGAATTTTTGTGCCTTTCTTAATGGCATCCAAAAAGAACCAGCACTTCCCCAATGCAAAACAGCCTGGGTGCCAGCAACCGGAGGGACTGGGGTGTCAATATATGTGTGTGTTGAAAGGTACAAGTGTCAGCAACTGGGGGCATCATGGGCCACAGGACTCAAAGGCCTGTATGCCAGCACTGGAGAGGCCAGGATGTACATGCAAATGTGTGAGCTCTAAACACCAGCAACTGGGATTACCTGGAAGTGTTTATATTTCCCCAGTGAATTTAATCCTGTATGCGTGTCAGTGTATGTTTAATTGACTAGCAAGCTTCAAAGAGGACTAACTGAAGAGTGGGAGGAGACTTGTACTTGGAAAGTTGCAATGTCTGAGTCAGTGGCTGGGTGAGAAGCTCAGTCTCTGGGAGCGGATATTAGGCAGACTCAGAGCCTGTACTATGTGATTGTGGAGATAATTCTGAGATGAATGTGCAACTGCATGCATCATGCATCAACTGGACTATCCAGAAAGTAGACGACCTGCATAGTGGGTAATGAAGCCCAGGGTCCAGGCATGGATATTAGAAGAAATTTGAGTCTGTGATGGTATTTGAGGGATCTGTGAAGGTGCATATGTAGTGAATCTGGAAAGTGAGTATGTGACTTTTCACTCGTGAACTTCATTCCTGATCAGTGAGAGGAACAGGACTTCGCTGTCTGTACTTAAGTTTTATATGATTTCTGGTATTATTATATGTGGATGTTGCTAAAGGCTGTGCTCTGTGGGAGTCTGTGTGGCCAGATAGGTTAATGTCATCTGTGCACATGCGTGTGAATATATGTGTGTATGTGCCTCTCCGGGATACACACTCAGCCTTGCCACTGACTGAACCTGCAAGCAGGAACAGTGCCAGACACATCCATTGGACTGGGAAGGAAAGAACCCTGGGGCCCCAGACTGTACCTGTCTAGGCTTCAGCAGCCAGGAAGGAGGAATCTTCTGTCCCTGGAGTCTGTTGGACTCAGCGGATCCCATACCATCTCTAACAGAGGGATTTGGCTTTTACAACCATGGGACAGGCTTTGAGCATTGAGGACTGCTAGGAAGAGATGGAATCCACCTGATAAAATGAGGTAAAAACATCTTTGCCAATAGGCTGTCCAACCTGGACTCCAGACGTTTAAACTAGGAATGATCTGGAAGGCAGGTGACAGCTTACACTGAAAGAAAGCAAACATCACTCCTATCTACAGAAAGAGCAAGGAGGAGTATCCAAGCAACTACAGGTTAGTAAGCCTTACCTCAGTCACTGCAAAGGTGTTGGAGCAAATCCTCCTTGACACAGTTTCCCAAGATATTAAGGACAAGAAGGTGTACTGGGTCTGGCTGAGACGGAGTTAATCTCTCCCATAGCAGCCCTCGTAGTGCTGTGCTTTGTACTGGTAGCCAGAAAGGTGTTGATAACAAACCAGTGCTTTGGCTACTGCTGAGCAGTGCTCACACAGCATCAAAGCTGACTCTTCAACATTTTTCCTCCCTCAGCAGTAGGCTGGGGGCAGGCAAAATCTGGGAGGGGACATAGCCAGGACAGATGACCCAAAATGACCAAGGGGATATTCCATACCATACGACATCAGTTCAGCAATAAAAGCTAAGAGAAAGGAGGAGGAAGGGGGGGCCATTTGTTATTTAAGTTTGTCTTCCAGAGCAACAACTACATGTACCAAATCCCTGCTTCCCAGGAAGTTGCCAGACATCTCCTGCTGATGGGAAGTAGAGAATAAAATCTTTGTTTTCTTTTCTTGTTTCTGTACGTGGACTTTGCTTTTTTATTAAACTGCCTTCATCTCGACCCACGTGGTTTTTTCCATCTCATTTTCTCCCCATCTGTCTTGCTGAGGAGGGGAGTGATAGAGCAGCTTGGTGGCACCTGGCATTCAGCCAAGGTCAGCCCACCACAGAAGGTAACTGAGAGTAGATAGTATGGATTTACATAGGGGAAATCTTGCCTGACCAACACGATAGCCTTCTGCAACGAGATGACAGGCTTGCTGATGAGAGGAAAACAGTGGATGTTGTTTATCTTGACTTAAACAAGGCTTTCAATATTGTCCCATAATATTCTCATAGACAAGTGGACAGTGAGGTGGATTGAAAACTGGTTGAACTGCCAGGCTCAAAGCATCATGATCAGTAGCATGAAGTCCTGCTGGAGGTCGGTCAATAGTGCTACTCTAGGGGACTGAGAGGGCTGGAACTCTTCAGCCTGAAGAATAGAAGGCTCAGGAAAATCTTGTGTGTAAATACCTGGTGGAAGGGAGTAAAGATGGTGCCAGACACTTGTCAGTGGCACCCAAGACAAGAGGCAATGGGCTCAAATAGAAATACAAGAAATTCCACTTAAATATAAGAAAGTTTTTGTTTGTTTGTTTGTTTGTTTTTTACTTTGTGGGTGGTCAAACCCTGGAACAGGTTGCCCACAGAGGCTGTGTTCAGCCTTGGACGTATTCAAAACCCCACTGGACACAACCCTGAGCACCCTGCTGTAGCTGACTAGATTAATCCACAGGTACCTCATTCATTCTTTGATTCTGTGATCATTATTTTCGTTGTTGTTTTTCTGGCCCTAACAAAAGTGCCGTGAAATATGAGCAAGATCCCCTGTCCTATGGGTGTAGTAGAAGTCAATCAATGTTTAAAGCACAGACTGGTGACACTAGGTCCACTAACATGACAAAAAGTTATTATAATTAAATTAGAGATGTAAACTGATAATTTAAAAAGGAGCATGTGCTCAAAGCAGATAGAGGATTGTTTTTCCCTGCATTTCTTGTGATGTATATTTCTAGGGCTAAGCCTGAGCAATTCTTAAATTGTTTATTAGAACAGGAGTAAATATTTTATGTACACTATTTTTATGCTTAATAGGGCTATCAACACCAAGGGCATGCAACTCTTTTTCAGGGCACGCATGCAACAGCAAGTAGGCCAACTATTTTAAAATCAGATATTTGTCAGATTATTAATTAAAAAAAAAAATTGCCTGAATGTAAAGTTACTGAATTCTAAATGAATTACAAGTAGTTGAAACAGTTCGGTTTATTTGTATGTCTGTGTGTGGAATCTGGGTTTAAAAAACAATCTCTTCTACTAATCTGAGACAGTGAAAATAAAACTGTCAGTGTCTCATGTTCTTTCTACAGTTTCTGTTAAGCCTTGTCGACCTTTTTTCTATGTGTGGCTGAGGGAACTGGGGTGGTTTAGCCTGGACAAAAGGAGGCTCATGGGAGACCTTATCACTCTCTACAACTACCTGACAGGAGGTTGTAGCAAGGTGGGTGTTGGGCTCTTCTCCCAAGTAAAAAGTGATAAGATAAGAGGAAATGGTCTCAAGTTGCTCCAGAGGAGGGTTAGATTGGATATTAGGAAAAATTTCTTCACCGAAAGGATTGTCAAGCTTTGGAACAGGCTGCCCAGGGAAATTGTTGAGTCCCCATCCTGGGAGGTATTTAAAAGACATGTAGATGTAGTGCTTAGGGACATGGTTTAGTGGTGGACTTGGCAGGGTTAGGTTTAACAGTTGGACTCAATGATCTTAAGGCTCTTCTCCAACCTAAATGATTCTAGGATTCTAGGATCAGACAGTTGTTTCTACACCGTGTAGCCAGTTGCTATGTATATCACAGATAACAATAGGGCATAAACTACACAGTTACACAAAGCTTTAAAAACATGCTGTTCATCGAAAAACACAGACTTGACCCTCTGTGAAATTCTTGACCTCTTATAGTTCTATTTTTATCTTTTCCCATCAACAGCAATGCTAATATTTTTTCACCAAATGTTTTGGCAAAATTAATTTCTCAGTTAACTACTCAGCCATCTGAAAGAAATGAAGCCTCATTAATACCTTTTTTGAACTCAAAGACTTGCAACAGAATATGTTACAGGAAAATTTTAACTCTGACTGATTGATCAGTTTTGTCTGACCTTGTTTAAATAACAAAAAATTAAAACATTAAAAAATCCCCAACCCATAGTGTAATTTCTTCACTATTTTATATATAATGCCTCTCCAGTTAGGTCCAAGCTTTTTTGGCTGTAATGCAAATGAGCAGCAAGCTTTTAAAAACTGATCTAACACACTTTTAATATGGCAGTTGTATCCTACAGAGATTGTAGCACTGAAAAATGTCTGAACATGCTATAGATACAAAGGAAAAAAATATATCATTTAACAGGAAATATGAAAGTAGAATATAATTATCGAAACTAGGAAACTGTCTTGGAAAAGATCATGCATGATGTCTGTATAAAGAAATTAACCAAGATGTCTTGTGAATGGTAGTCTTATAGGCATCCTTTGTTTCTTTCTATTCTGTGTATTTTTATTTTCTCTGCATTGACACTAAACATGTCCATCACAGCTTAAAGTCACTGATTTTTTTCCCCATTTTCTGTATGAATAAAGGATTTCTTAATATTTATTATTTCTACAATATCATAAATCTTCCACATTCTTTGGTTTTGCTTTGTTTGGTTTTGTGTGTTGTCTTTTTTGGTTTGGGTTTGTTTCTTTTTTTCACGTACAAATGTTTAATTAGATCAATGTCATTCATCTTTTTAATTCTTTTTAAATAAAAGCTTCAATTTTATTTCAAATCCTCCATCACCGTAATTGAATTCTGGTTTTTTTTGTTTTTTTTTTTCCTGACTGCATCTGCAATACTTTCCTTTACAAAAGAACACGTTAGCATCACTTTTTTCTGTAGATATAATAAACAAATCTTAAGGTAGCAATCAACTTTGTTTTAGGCTGAGTTGCAAAGAAGCTTCTATCTCTTCTTAAAGTATTCCAGTACTTAAATGGATATCCCTGGAACTTTTCATGAAATTAAGCTATTCATTTTCTTAATTATTTAAAGTTTTCAGCTATTCTATGGTTAGTACATTTGTTGCAAAATCTGTCTGTGTCAAAGAGCATATGCTAATCTTGCCCTTTAGAACACAGAATCAAGAGCAAAGGTCAGAGACAATGACATTGGCTAACCAGGGGAAAGCTCACTGAGTCTTCAAACCAAGTGGTGTAACATCAAGTTCCTAACTGGAAAGTTTGGAACCTAGGTTAATAGCCTGATTTTCAAAAATGGAGATGTCGGTGATTCCCACTGCTTTTCTGAGAGCAACTGTAGAAGTATAAGTTGAAATTCTGTCCCCATGTAAAGATGATGACCCACTATAAAGTGAATAGTGCAGTCATTAATCATTAACTCATTACATCTTTGCCTCAAATCTAAAATGACCCCCATGATCAGCACACATGGTGTCCTGGTTTTCTCTGGGATAGAGTTAATTTTCCTCCTAGTAGCTGGCATAGTGCTGCATTTTGGATTTAGTATGACAATAAAGTTGATAACACACTGATGTTTTAGTCATTCCTAAGTAGTACTGACACTAGTCAAGGACTTTTTCAGCTTCCCATGTTCTGCCAGGTGCACAAGAACCTGGGAGGGGGCACAGCCAAGATAGTTGATCCAAACTAGCCAAAGGGCTATTCCATACCATATGATGTCATGCTCAGTATATAAACTGGGAGGGGTTGGCCAGGGGGCAGCGATTGCTCCTCAGGGACTGGCTGGGCATTGGTCAGTGGGTGGTGAGTGGTTGCATTGTTTGTGGGATTTTTTCTCCCTTGGGTTTTGTTCTTTTTCTGTCATTTTCCTTTTCACCTTTTAAAAAAAAAAAAAAAAATAGTTATTACACTGTTCTTATCTCAACCCATGAGTTTTCTCACTTTTCCCTTCCAATTCTCTCCCCCATCGCACTGGGAAGGGAGGGTGAGTGAGCTGCTGCCAGCTGGGGTTAAACCACAACACATGGTCATCCACATTTGCACTGGATCTTATCTTTTTCTGTTTCCACCATAATTGCAGAGTATACCTTTTGTTTGTTCAATGGAAATGTCAGATAGAGTGGTTCTGCAGAGACAAGCAATGGACTCTGGACTTTCAAGATGGCCCTTGTAGTAAGCAGACCAAGTCAGCATTAGAAATTATCTAAAAATAGACTTATTGGTGTAGCTCACTAAAAATTATTTTGCCATTACTAGTAGAAAACCACAAGTGTTGAATTGACCTCTCAGTTCAGGGACTCGGGACTTACCTGGCTTTGCCATGGCCAGAGTTGTTTTTTCTTTCTTTTAAAAACTTGGTAATGGCCAAGTGACTCTTGATTAGCTTGCCTGAGGTTACTCTTTCTGACTATCAAATATAGTAAAGTTTTGACAAACTAAGGTAGTGACTTCATAACAAGTAATAGACTTTTATGTTAGTTGGAGTTGGTGGAGGCTATTGTGCAACAAATTGTATAGTCAAACTGTAGCTGGGGATGAATGAAAGTAGGCTGTGATAAGAAAGCCCATAACAAGAGCTCCAAGCATATTTTGAGATGGAGGAGCAAGGGACCCTCACCACGAGAATCACTTCTAATTGAACGGCTCAGGACACTGAAGACTCCCTCTGACACTCCATCACCTCTCTGCTTGGGAAAGACTGTTGCCATTGGCCATGAAATCCAGAGAAACATTGGAAGGATGAGCATAAATGTTAGAGGAAAAAGGTAGTTATTAGGAAGGGTTTTTTCCTATAACAATTTTGAGGTTATTACTGAGTCTTTTTGTATTAATTTGAACTCTGAGTGTTAGCATTACTGTAACAAGACCAAGAAGAGCTGTTTCTTGTCTTTTGATTCAACTGTTAAGATTTTAATAACAATAAATTCCTGTCTTCATGTGTATACGGCTTGTTCCCTTAGCTGGTAACAAGATTATGAGTGTAACAGTGACTACTGGGCAAAAGTTCAGGTTTTTTGCTAATGAAAGAACTATGCATAGAATGGAATGTTCAGAATTTTGCCCATGGTCAAGTTGCTTAGAAAATTGCCAGTTGTGATTATTACTTAATTCCTCTTTCTTTTTGTGTATATTTACATCTCATAATTACACTGCCATCTAAGACTATCTAAAGTAGGTTCTCACTAAGAAATATAATTTATTTATATCTTGTTAGTTTGTTTTATCTCTTAAGGATAAGATAGATTCCAAGTTTTTAATAGCTTGAATGAAATGGAAATTGTACACAAACTACAAACATGCCATGGCACTCACTTAAATCACTTGCCTTTCAGTAAAGTGGAAGTGAAAGAAAGCACTGAGATAGACAGCTACTTGCAGAGACAAGGAAAGCATGGGAGAGGGCATATAGAGTTTGTTTTCTTGCTTTCTGAAGAAGAAAAAATGAAGGAGTTAGAAGAGCTGAGGAAAAACCTGAGGTGATGGAACTAGATCAAAGGGGAATGAGAATGGTAAAGAATAGTTAATCTTGCAGACAGAAGGATATGACAGGGAAAATAAATGGAAGTCTGCATGGGAATAAAGCACAAGAGTGACAGGTGAAGGAAGTGATATATCAGATGGTGATACTTAAGTTCATGGGAAAGTCAACGTATGCTATTTGACTGGAGAATGGGCATCAAGGACTGTGCATGCTGGAGTTACACTGAATGTAGAAATAATGGTGCTTGACATGTATGTAATACAGCAGAAATGAAGGGGAGAACAGGTTAACAATGAAAGCCAAAGAAGCCAACACAGCATTACCTTATAGATCCTTCATACTAGGATCAAGTATAGACACAAAGTGCCTTTTGTGGCTAGTAAAACTGAGTTTATTAAATTTTCTTGCAGTAATACAAAAAAGGACATAGACACCCAGGAGGTTTAACAGAAGAAAGTATGCAGTATAAATTAACTCTGTTGATGAAAAAAAGGAGGAACTGGAAAGTTAAAAAATCAAGCATGGATGCAAAATAATGGACAGAACAGTTCAGAATTCACAGTTAGAGTATTCATAAGGAGGTCGCTAGAAGGTGTGTGCAAATGGAATGAGCTGCTGGCCAAAGCAAATCAGCTTGGTAATAGAAAAATCTGAGGATAAACTATGTTGAAGAGTGGAAAAGATGAGTCATTTTCACACAAAAAAATAAGGGCAAGGAAAAGTGAGACTAGAGGGACATTTGAGACATCAATATGAATGTGAAAATTACCATCAATGTGGATGGAAGATTAGATTCTTCACTCTCAAGCTTTCTCCCAGAGTGAAAGCCCTTCCACATCCCAGATTGGTTGGATGAACTACATATTTCTCCTTGCAAAACTCTGGAAAACAAAGAAAGCATGGATTTGTTATGTGTAGGCCTTTTGCATGTGACTAAGAGCCAAATGTACACTCAGAGAGACTGCGAAAATTAAAATGATTTGGGGAAATTAGTTCAAATGGTGCCTATGAATTTGAGTTCTCTAAGGTCAAGGGTAGCAAACATACAGGCTAAGGCCCAAATTCTCAATAAAACACACACAGAGATGACCATATTCATAAACTCAGTCTTGTTTGACAGAAAGTAAATTCAGGAACATACATGTACAGGTATATGTATTTTGTTATAGGGTTCCTTAAAAACACTTGCTGGTAAAAGGGAATTTCAACTGAGAACAAAAAAATGTATCTTTTGTTAGTCCTCTGTAAATTTAGCAGCTCTTAATTTCATCAAATAGGGGCTATATACGCAAGAATTTCACTGACAAAAAGGCCTGCCAGAATCTGCAAGATTATCCAATTACAACTTAAAGATATTTACAACAAAGATGACTGACTAAAGGTAGAAGTCTCTGAAAGCATTAGGAAAAGAGAAGGAGAGTGTGAGAGAGAGCAAGAGAGTGAGAGCATCACATTCTCATGTGAGTAAAGTGCGGAGAATTATACCTGTCCTTAAGTTTTGTGGTGATCAGAGTAAAGTTCCCTGGTGTCACATTTGTACCTGCTTACTTTCCTTCCTTTCTTCTTTTCTTCTATTTCTCTCTCTCCCCCGTTCTGCTATTTCTATGTGCCAATCCCATACTTACATGAAAAACTTCCATTAATTCTTATATAAGGAGTAATTTTTGATTTATGTATGTTAACAGAAAGCTTCTCTTAATTTAGCACCTCTTTCTGGGATGGTACCAACAGATAATTAAAAATTCCTGTTAATCCTGGGCTGAGTCAAGGGAGTGGTAGATGGCTGCTTCTCCTGGGAACAAAGAAGAGGTTCCAGAGAACCACTGCTTTGGAAATCCCATCCAGATCAGGATTCTCAGAAGCTAGCAGCTCTTTCAACACGTAAAAGCCCTTCCTAGTTCTCTCTAGGTGCTGTCTAGGAGTTCTCCACATAAAGAAACTGTATTGTCATGCCTGGATGAAGAATTATTTGATCATGCATGCACATCCTATGTCCATCACAGATTTTGTGATCCCTGAACTGGCACAGGAGAGTGTCCAGCAGATTCAGAAGCATTTGAGATTGACGGCTGATCAAGCCCATTTATTCTTCTTTATTGGTAACAGCTCCTGTCCAAGTCAGGCTTAGGCATGGGTGGACCACCTTACTGTTTAACCCTTACAGCTTCAGATCTGAACTTCTGCTTCAGCCAGCATCTCTGTGAGTCAGTGGATTGCCTGGGCACAAGCTGGGAGCTCTGCTTAACAGATTTAAACATGATTCAGTTAGAACCATAGAATCATAGAATCATAGAAACGTTTAGGTTGGAAAAGACCTTTAAGATCATCCAGTCCAACCATTAACTTACACTACCAAGTCTACTCTAAGCCAATCAAGGGTAGACTAGACTAAACCATGTCACAAAGTGCCATGTCTACCCATTTTTTGAACACTTCCAGGGATGGTGACTCCACCACCTCTCTGCGCAGCCTGTTCCAATGCTTGACCACCCTTTCCGTGAAGAAATTTTTCCTAATATCCAATCTAAACCTCCCCTGACGCAGCTTGAGACCATTTCATCTCGTCCTATCACTTGTTACTTGGGAGAAGAGGCCAACACTCACCTCACTACAACCTCCTTTCAGGTAGTTGTAGAGAGTGATAAGGTCTCCCCTCAGCCTCCTCTTCTCTAGGCTAAACAGTCCCAGTTCCCTCAGCCGTTCCTCATAACGCTTGTGCTCCAGACCCTTCACCAGCTTCGTTGCCCTTCTCTGAACACGCTCCAGCACCTCAATGTCTTTCTTGTATTGAGGGGCACAAAACTGGACACAGTATTCCAGGTGCGGCCTCACCAGTGCCGAGTACAGGGGGACAATCACCTCCCTGCTCCTGCTGGCCACACTATTCCTGATACAAGCCAGAATGCTGCTGGCTTTCTTGGCCTCCTGGGCACACTGTTGGCTCATGTTCAGCCGGCTGTCTACCAACTCCCTCAGGTCCTTTTCTGGCAGGCAGCTTTCCATCCACTCTTCCCCAAGCCTGTCGCATTGCATGAATTTGTTGTGCCCAAAGTGCAGGACCCGGCACTTGGCTTTGTTAAACCTCATACAGTTGGCCTCGGCCCATCCCTCCAGCCTGTCCAGGTCCCTCTGCAGGGCCATCCTACCCTCCAGCAGATCGACACTCCTACCCAGTTTGGTGTCATCTGCAAACTTACTGAGGGTGCACTCAATCCCCTCATCCAGATCATTGATAAATATATTAAACAAGACTGACCCCAGTTGTTACAAGTAAAAATTGTTTCCCCCGCAAAATTTATAGACTCGGTGTAAGAAAGGACATACCAGTGGCCTTTGCAAGCATGATCGATATTTTACATACTTTTCTATAATGGACTTTCTATAACATTATAGAAGGTGTTGATCTCTGCAGTACCTGAGATTCTGCCCACACCTAGTTCAAACCCTGAGATGCAGTCATTATGATGAATACAGTCATCAAACAAATTTTAAGAGTACGTACATAGAACAGAGAAATTGGAAGTATTCTGAAACATTGCCATCTTGGCATACTTAAAAGAAAAAAAACTGAGAAAAGCAGATTTTTCTGTCGCACATACTCAAGAAAAACATGCTAATGTTTTATATTTCTCTTCCTAATGTATGCCTTTTTATCCTTGTTAAGTTTCTGAATGCTGTTCTAAGCAAAATGAATGTAATTTTCTTTTAAAGTAATATACGATCCTGTTTAATGGCTGGAATAAATTCTGGCATTTCTTGACAAAAAGAGAAACCCAGAAACTTTTAGAAGATTCCCCTTTTTTCTTTAAGATTACATCTGTAGAAGTAGTATTTGGTTTTGACAGCATTTTATTTTGTTTCTTTAAAAAAATAGTGATTTCTTTTTACTTTTCTTCTAATAATTCAGAGATGAAAGCAGGCACAATTTTTTACAGTTTTGCTTGTTGATTTTTTTTATGAATAAAGTCAACAGAAAGGCAGTGCTTACCATGAAATGCAGTATGTTTGACACTAAATCACAAATTGCGATATCTTACCTTCAGGATATTTAGTCCCTCTGAGCTGGCAGTCTGAGCCAGCAGTTGGAAGTACAAAATATGCTCTACCGTCCTACATAAAATAATGAAAATACCAGTAATATCAACTACAATGAAAATACTGCTTCACTCTGTTGTAATTACAATTATTGATAAAATAGTCAACATCCTATTAATAATGTTAACATCCAGCTTGTATTTGCAGTTTAGGCTGCTTACAAGTTTTCTACTAAATATGCTGCACCTTATTTACTACCTTGTTCAAATGATAATGTCCAGATGTACAGGGATTATGTTTTTCACCTGCTGAGATATAACCAACATTGGCTTGGAATTTAGTGTCTATTCTAAACATTCTGACAAGAAAGTAGACTAGTTTAGGGACATGAAGTGAAGATATTTACATTATTATATGAAAGTACAGAGAAAAAGATGATATTCTGATGTAATTTATGAAGTTTAAATAGAGGGATATTGGGATACTTCTTTTAGCAGAGTCTGATCAGAAAAAAGTAACTAGAATAGAATATGAGACTTTCATCAGTAAACTTGAAACAGCCATCCCAGGAAGGTACAAAATTATGACAAAGAAGTCTTCCTTTCCTTTCAAATCAACCTCAGTTAAATTGGCATTTAGATCCCCTTATGAAAGGGGGATTTCAATTTAGCCTTGGCTAAAATGAAAAGAAAAAGATTATTTTAGGGGTCAACTCTTCCCTTATCTGACATGTTTTAGGTGTCAGTAGGAGATGAAGCTATGCATAAATTTAATCTTACAGACAAGACCTCACCATCATTAGCAGCACATGGGCAGGAAGTGCAGAAGCTCACTCTAATCTCTTACTTTCAAATATTTTTTGCTACTTCCATGACCTTTTGCAGTCTTGCAGGTTAATAATCTTGATTACTTGTACTCTACCAATTCAAAAAGGTCTGCACTGTCTCTTTCCATTACAGGAAATAATCACAAACATGCATATTACTCCAGAGGAATCATCTAAATGTCTGAAGTGGCTATAACATACCTAACATACCCAAACAAATAACAGTTCACTACAAAAGAAAGGTGTGAAAAATAGCTATTAAAAGAAAAGAGTAAATGCAAATCAAATATAGACAGCTATTGGCACATTGTGAACTTACTTTCCCATACTAACAAAAATATACTTCAAAAATATTAATGTAGGGTTTTTTGGTTTGGTTTTTCCACCCCCCCACCCCCCCACCCCACCCAGGCATTTGGCAACAGTTACAGACACTCTTTTACAGAAAATCTGCTTCATCTTCATGTTGAAGGGAAACTACAGTCATGGTACTCTGAGTAAGCAGGAAGATGAAATTATCTCTTACCCTTCTTTGTCTGTTAGATCTCTTAACTCAAAGGATACTTACATTTTTTTAATCCATTTCATCACATGGACGCTCACATTTATATAAAAAATCAACTGTGAGAAAAGAGAAAAACAAGCCTTTAGTTTTCACGTAATTGAACTGTAAAGGAAGTTTAATATAACAATATAAGACGTAAAGCTTTTCATGAGAGAGATCAATGTGTAAGCATTTTCTCACTGACATCAGTACGTCACACGGGGGTCAATCTAGCCAGAAAATCTTTCATTTCTGAATTACAGTATTTCCAAAATATCTCTGATCTGGAAAGAAGCCAAGCCATTCAGCAGAAATCTTAGACTCCTGTGGAATTTCACTCCCTAAAGCAGATAAATAAAATTTCAATGTATTTCAGTAACAATATCATTGCAAATTAGGAGCCATCTAGAAGATGGGTTTAAGAAAAGTTTTTTTCTACTCAGTTCTTTCTTGCTGATACTCCCAGGATACGGCTAGCAGTTCAATTCCCAATGTCCTAGCAGGTCCCATGCGAAACATGAGCTCGATTCCAGCTCAGAATCAGATTTTCCACAAGGCTGCTGCCCTTTTCATGTATGACAGAAAGAAAAGTCAAAAACTTCAAGGATGGCAGAAGCACCATATAGCTAGAGACTAAAAACACCTTGAAAATGTCAATGCAATGTCAGTAGCAGTTCTCTCATACTAAATTGTTGACCTCACCTGAAAAATGGCTCCATGTTTGTTGCACATAAACTGCTGTGTCATTTGGGAACTATGCAGAGAGCCTTTTTTTATTATCACAGCTAAAGTGAACGGGATTTCCCTCTTTTTTGTTGTTTCTCATCTTGTAAATCATGGGTTCAAGAAAGCATGCTCTCCTCCATGGTTAATCGGAAATTCAGTGGTGGGACATATCGCAGAAGCAAATGCATATTGATCGACTGCTCTTTAGAGAAAAGTTCTACTGTAGTAAATAACATGGATCACTATTGTTAAAGCATTTATTACATTGCAAAAGGCAATTTTCAACAGAGTTATTTTAAAAGGGCATTGTGAGTAAATTCATTTTGGAATACGTCAAGGTAACAACATATAAAACCTTCTGTTACAAGGACTAGTATGAAGATTTTAGACCATGTAACCATCTAATAAAACATTTTTGTCCTCTCAACATATTTTTTTCAGTCTATATAGTTCATGTAAAATAGCTTTTGTAATTTGAATACTCAATTAAAATAATAACAGGAAGGTTCTACTGACTTCATATTAAGTTTTGCTCACACAGGTGTAAAATTTGTGTTTGACTTTTCAAGTTAGGCTATAAAGCTTGTTGCAGAGTTGTGGTTTAGTGAATAAAGTAAAGAAGGAAATACAAAGTCCAGATGGTTGCTAGTAACTTGAGGCATTGTCATGGATGGAATGAGAGAGAAGCAAAAATACACTTTATTGATATAAACCAGTGAGTTAACAACGTTCAATGGTAAATGTGACAGTGGTTTAATAAGGCTCAATGGCAAGGTACACTTGGTTATTTACTGCATAGAGGACAGGGTCAGACAAAACTGTCAGGGACAACATCCCATTGAATCATGAGGTTCAGAGAGGACCCCCTTGCTTTCTAAACTCCTTCTCAGAGAGGAGTCTAGGTGCAATCCTAATCCCAGACTTGGTCAGCACTTTATGTCTAAAGGTTTATATATGAGCAGTCAATCCTTTATATCACTTAGCTAAGGTTTCAAAGTTTAGCATGCAATGTCACTTACTGAGGATCTGTTGTGGCAAGGAATCTCCCAACCTCTAGGAGTAACCTTGAGAGGCATCCCTGCTCAAGGGGAGATCCTGATGTGCAGCCTGCTACCATGCAGGAGATCTCAATGGGCCCTGGGCTGTCCACTATTTAAGAAGTAAGGTGATTGACTTATAGTCATACTTGCATACCAGCAAGACATCTGGGGCCCTGCTCCAAACAGCCCTTGGCTCTTGTGTTGCCATCCATCCCCAAAGTCCAGCATAAGCTGGATGCAACCATCACAACCCGCATTGGTGGTTACTGCTTACGCAGGGTGGGGAGGGGGAGAACACTGCCACAGGGATCCCTCAGGGATCAGTACTGATATCAATAATGTCTAACGTCTAATGTTTATAAACCTGGATGACAGGATGGGGTGTACTTTCAGCAACTTTGTGGAGAACACCAGATTGGGGTAGTGGTCAGTACACAGGAGGGTAAGAATGCCATCACAGGAACCTTGACAGGCTGAGGAAATGATCCAACGGGAACCTCATGAAGTTTAACAAAGGGATATGTAAAGTCCTGCACCTGGGGAGGAATAACCCCATGCTCCAGTACAGGCTGGGGTCCTAACTGCTGAGAAGCAGAACTACAGAAAATTCCCTGTGGGTCCTAATGAAAAAGCTGGCCATAAGCCAGCAGTGCATTCTTGCAGCAAGGAAGGAAGGCAAACAGTCTTCTGGGCTGCATTAGGCAGAGCATTGCCATCAGGTCAAGAGATGTGATCCTTTTCCTCAGCCCTGGTGAGACATGTCTAGGTTCTGCATCCAGTGCTGGGCTCCCCAGTAAAAGAGAGACAGGGACATACTGGAGATAGTCTAGTGAAGGTTGGAAAGATGGTCAGGGGCTGGAGCACAGGATCTACCAGGAGTGGTTGAAAGAGCTAGACCTGTTCAACCTGGAAAAGAGAAGGCAAATAGCAGAAAATATTGCTATCTTCAAGTACCTGATCAGAGGGTAGAGGGAATATGAGCCACACTTTTTTTGGAGGTGCTCAATGACAGGGCAGAGGCAACAGACATGAGTTGAAACATGGGAAATTTCTATTAGATATTAGGATTTCATTTATTTATTTATTTACTTATTTTGTGTGAGGGTGGTCAAACACAAGACAATTACACAGAAAGGTTGTGGACCATCCATCGTTGCAGTTGTTCAGGGCTCAACTGAACCTGTCCCTGAGCCAGATGACTTAACTAGTCCTGCTTTGAGCAGGGGGATTGGACCAACTGACCACCAAAGGTCCCTCCTGACCCAAATTATTCTGATTCCATGATACTATTTTTTCTTAGGCTCTTACTTATGCATTTAAGTTAAAGGTATACGGAGTTTGACTTTTACCACTAATTATGTACTTTCATGACTAAGCTGGCTGAAGTAAGTTGCTTCCAAAAATTTCTTAACAAATGTAATGTTGCCAGGTGTTTGAAGAAAAGACCTTTGCTTTAGTTTGTGCCATAAGACTGTTAACTAAATGGGTAATAATGATAAGCTTTAAAAAGTTTTCTTGTTGAAATGATTAGTGGGCTTGAGTATTCTTTGTAGCAACAGAAAGCAATAGCCTACTGGGAGTTTTTAGCAGTTATAGGAAGGCTGATACTGTTCATCTCTTTTACTTTCAACCAAAATAACCTTTAAATGAACTTTTTTCTTCTTTTAGGATAATAAGGAAATTTCAATAAATTTCTTTTTCAAATGTCATCCTGAATTGTAGTGATTACTACTCTGGTCAGTTTTTACAAGATAGGCCTGTGTTCATTCATTAGATGTAATGAATATGTGTAGATCCAGCCTCCAACCTGTAGTTTCCTTTCTTTGGTTTGTTTTGAGTCAATATCAATTGTCGTTAGTGAAATGGTACATTTGAAAATTACTACATTTCCAATACAAGCAATACATAGTCATACACCCAAACACCTGACACAACTCTCGTATTTGCTTACGTTTTAACATATTATAGATTCAGTGCCAGGAAATCACATACATACAGCAATAAGGAATATACAAATGATACAGTGACAAAATAATTTTTTAAGTAATCTGTCTTAGCTTTTAGGAAGTCTTGCAAGAAATTTTGATAAATTCAGTAGATACCAGAAATACCTTACATATTATTTGTTCAGATATGGTTATAGTTATACTGATTACAGTTGCATGTATGCATGATCCACTCATATAATTTGGATTCAACTGTAATGAAAGGTTATACAGGTGTGGGAAACTGATAAATAACGATGTATCTGATGGTGCTCATTGAAATTCTGACTGGAGGAAATTGTATTGTAAGGTAAATATATGTATTAGGGATGTCTGGTGCTATATAATGGAACTTGCAAAGAGTTATTCTTGAAAGTAAATTCATTTCCATTATAGTATTTATTAATTTTTCATGACAAGAGAGTGATTTTTTTTTTTCCCCCTGTATATTTGGAAACTGAAAATCTTAAGAAACACTGTAAGAGTGTGAGAAAATGGAAAGAAACTGAATATTTACTGGGCCACGTGAGGGGAGGAAGATGTTTGTTTCCCTTGTTAGGCTTAGGAAAGTTTTAATGTCTATCCAACAATATAAATAATGGAACTAGTCAAAACTAAGATAATTAATATCAGAAGGGTCAAAGGCAATATCGGGATGTTGGACAACTCACAAAATAAGAACACTTTCACTTGGACTAACGAACTCGCAATCAGATTCTGTAGAATAAATCTTCAGAGTGAATGGCTTTCTAAGACATAAAGACAACAGTTCTACAGACAGAGAGAATATATCTTTTTCTTGTAAAAGTTTTTAAATAAAAGATTTAGAAAATTTAAAATATATCTTATAAATTTCTTTAAAGGTGGTAATGTTTCAATTGTTAATATATATTTATGATTGCTAGTAAAAATACAGATCACTGTATATTAGCATTGTTTACTGTTAAATTAAACAGACAGTTTGTATCTGCAAATGTTAGTTTAATTTTATTTTTGCAAATCAAATACCTTAATATTTGTTGCTTTCTTCATATTTAACATGTTGGAGGTTTTTTTCCTGTTAAGTTGATTTGGAAGTATAAGTTCATTACATCTGTGTTTTGAAAGTATTTAGTTTGTGAACTGCATAGGAAAACATAAAACCAAACTGTAATTATGTGAATAGATGAGATAATACCAACAGCATTTATAAATTTTGAAAAACAACAGACATGGAGTCAGTACATCATTCATAATACCAGGCTGGCTTGAGATCAGATGACCAAAGAAAGGAAAGGAAAATGAAAACTTCTTGTGCAGAGTGTGTTAGAAGATAAGGCTTAAATTAGATAAACAGATGTCTCAGGACAATGTATTCAAGTCATGAGGTATAACTAGACCTCAGAATTAAAAAAAAGGTGGATGCTAGATCATGCAACAGGAGAGACCTGATATGTGAAGAGCGGTCAAAAGCAAAACAAAGAGAAAAGAAGATGCAGGGGAGTCAGGAAATACAAAAGACATGCCAGCGGGAAAAATCACAAGGAGAATAAATCGACCTGTGATGACAGTTGAGGGCTATGACACTATAACTGACTGCAAGAGAAGAGCTGCTGTTGTTAATAAAATAGCTTCAAGAAAACAATTTAAGTTGTCAAAAGGTCTGAAAAAATGTCATGCTTGTAACATAACTTGTGCATTGTGTTTATTCTCTTTAAAAACAGACTTGTTTTATGAAAAAAAAACCAACAAAAACCATCAAAATAATAATAATAATAAACCCCTGTGTCTTTATGGAAGACAAAAATTATAAGCAGCAGCAGAACTTCTTCAATGTTTTAGTGTTGGACTTGCATCAAAATGGGTTGTCAAAAGAAAACCAAAAGAGACCAGGGAGTGAAATATGATGTTCCCTACTGCTGTGGTTGAACAAATCCTGGAGAAGTATGAAGCAGAGTTGTGGTAAAATAAATTGGCCACAAAGGTAATGGAGAGAATTGAAAATAAAAGAACAAAAAAAGGCAATTTTTATGCTGCCACAGATTAGGTATCATTTAAAGAACTTAAAAAGATGGGAGCAGCATTGCAAGATATAATCATAAGAAAGCAGAAAATCAGACATGGGCTAATAAAGTCACCACCACCAATGACAGAAGAAACTGAGGTCATAGATACCACTGTTAAAGACAGTTGCAGCCATATGTGATGGCAACGGTAAAAATTCATGACTATGTTCATCTTCCCTCAGCCTTCTATCACAAAGCCATCCATTCCGTTTTTTAACCATTCATCTGCAACTTCAGTGCTATACTTTCCACCCCTTCTATCCTTAAAAATTAGAATTCAGTCAGTCTGCCTTATTGCCAGATCTCTCTCTTTCACGCAAAATCAGAACACTCTTCAGAGGCCCGATTCTTTTGGAACTTCTGGTCCAAACCAACACACTATTTTACATCTGCCCTGAAGCCCCAAAGAGAAGGGGCTTTAATTCCGTCATCTTGGAAGCTCTTAGAATTTTAGTTATTAGGGATGATACTGCTTCCTATCCAGGCAGGTCCTGCATATCCTCACCTTTTCTCTTACTGTTCATTCAGATGCTGCAGTGAT
Organism: Pelecanus crispus; assembly: GCF_030463565.1. Classification (NCBI taxonomy): domain Eukaryota; kingdom Metazoa; phylum Chordata; class Aves; order Pelecaniformes; family Pelecanidae; genus Pelecanus; species Pelecanus crispus. The sequence goes on along the minus strand of NC_134644.1, from coordinate 156,908,966 downwards.
TAGCCCTTGGTGACAGACCCTTGAGGCTCAGAATGAGACACCCCAGTTCTACTTCTGGTGTGTGACAAGAAATAAAAATCTTAGAATAGCACCCAAAAAAGGCATTACATTGAACAGTCAGGTGCTGACACCTAGCAAATAGAAAATGATTATGAAAAAGATTTGACTGAAATTGCTTTTTTTCTTGTGAATGAGAAACTGCGAGAAAGACTATTTACATGGGATCTGCAGTCAGAAACAACAGTTCTAGCAGTCAAAGCTTCTACCCTATTTTTCACAACGGCAAATAGGTGTTTTAATTTCACAGTAATGATGGCAATCTTTGTTTGTTTGTTTGTTTTCTCGCATAATTAAGGACTAGGAATATTTGTTCAAGAAATAGATGACACCTACTGAATTTCTCTTTTACCTGCAAGGACTCAACTCCACATTTTTTATTGTAATACAGAGTGCCCTGAGCACCTGCCCATGGGATGTGTTGGTCAGAATGTGGGGGCAATACTCAGCCACACCTGCTAAGATGTGCTATAAACTATTTGAGATTAATTGGCCTTTGAAGAGTAGGAAAAGTTAATGCACTAACCACAATTTCAGGTTTGGGAGGATTTTTAATCACTGACATTTTTAAAAAGTGAGTGGATCACTTATGCAGATGTTTTCAGATAAAATGTCAGTTATGATTTCATTTTTCGGTCTATAAATACATTCCATGAGTCTAAAAAATAAAACTGTCTCCCTTTCTGATAATTTGAGAAAATGCCAACCATATGGCAATGAAAGCAGACCAGTTCAGGACTTAGAAAAATATCAATAAAAACTTTCTGGCTGGTTTAGACACCTCCAGGGTAAGTGGCAGCTGAAAAGAAGTTTTAAGGTTTGAATTTTTAAGTTTAAGATGTTACTAATGAAGGTAAGCATCAAAATGTTCTGAATAACTATTCTTAAAAAAAAAAACCAAAACCCCAAACTTATCCAGTGGGATGTACACAGTGAACTTTCTATGGTCTAGTGGAAGCAAGAGACTTTGCCCTTTTTAATACCTGACCTGTAAAGATCTCGAGTTGGTCATTTCATCCTTTGTACATGGATACTTCTAAGGTAAAAATAATTCACAGAAATCAAACTTAATATAAAAAATGTATCATCATTAGATAAGGATTTTATTGGGTAGTTACATATTGTAAACATTCAAAAGAATTTATATTTTAACTTCACAATTGAGGTAGCAACACTAATGTATTTTTTCAGATTTTGTTCCTGAGAATCTCAAGATTTCTGCAATGTTGTGACATGAGCACCAAGAGAAATCTCCATCAGGAAAAGCAACCTGAGGAGTTTACTAAAAATAGAGGAATATATCCAGGTTTCACCCATCCAGCACTCAGTGTCAAGAAAAGGAATTTTGATCAAGAAAGGGAATTCTTATGCTTTTGACCTTGTAAGAATCCATTTTCTAGCATTCCCCTTATAGTGTTGTGAAAAAAAAACAGAATAAGGTCCACACTTTTACTGGCAACATTGGGTTGCTTGTCACATTTATAAAGAGGTAAATTTTACCTTTCTTTTCTCTTTTTTTTTTAAGATACAATACTGATGTTTTTATGTTCAGGCCAGCTATGGTTCAAAAATGTTCTGCTTGCATAGCCAGTCAGTTTGCATCCAATATGTATCTATGTGGTTCAATTGCTGTATCAACTGGCTTCAAATGATGACAAGCAACTAGAACAACTCCTTATCTGCCTATGCAATCTGTCTTCTGTAGTGGCTAATCATTAATGTAGCAGACAGGTTTTGTAGCTATTTTGATGATACATCTGTAGATGTTCAACAGCTTGAACGACAAGAAGGTCAGGGAACAATCCAGCTATCCTTTGACAGTTTCTAATAAAATAAAAATATCACCTGAGATTCAAGATTAATAATTTTCCTGCCAACAAAAGCATGCAGAAAAATGAAAATAAGCCAGCCCTTAAAGGTATCAAAACAGCTGTATAACAAAGAGCATTAACACAGGTAGTGCAGTAGCTGTTAGAATTACTCTCTTTAAATAATGGAATAACAGAGATTTTGGATAATACTTTATAGAGTTGTTACAGTGATTTTCCTAAAGGTAGAAAAGTAAGCATACATACAGAAAAGCACGAAGGAAAAAATAATCCCAGTGAGGAAATAAATCATTATTCTGAAGTGAAACTAAATATGCCCAAACCTCAGATTGTGCGGTAAGAAAAATTTGACCTGTAAAGGTGTTAACTCCGAAATAAATCCTGCAGTCCTAAGACAAAAGTCAAAATGACTGAATCACTAAGTGAAAATCTTGACAGAAGATATTAAATGTTCATTGTAGAGCTGGACAAACTTATTTCTAAGTATTTAGAACACCTGCATACAGTGAAAAGACAATATTGTAGCTTCAAAGACTATTTATTAATTACTCCAGGAAAAACAGGTTTCTGGGAAACCCAAAGTAATGTAGGGAATATATCCTTTTTTTTTCTCCTCTCTCACAGCTGATAAAAACTTCCTGTGTGCAAAAGGGAGAGGAAAGCAATTTAGAATAAATTACTGTGTCTTGGGCCCTATCTTGTGCTGTTGGTAAAGTTAATTCCATGGCGTCCTGATTAGAATTGCTGTGATTTTCATTCATCTGCTTACAAACTTTAAATAAATCATATTTATATAAGATTCTAGCTCTATGCAGTTAGAATGACTTTTTACACTTTACATCCAATACAAATATAACATGAAGGGATTGTAATTGCACATACTATTTAGCTCTTAGGTGGAAAGTAATTTGCATTGGAATGTTTGTCTTTCACAAACATCTAGAAATAGTCATGCTTATGATTTAATATGATTGATACTAATAAATAGATAACTTAGCATTTAAAATGTCAGTAACCTTTTTCACACTATGATAATATTTTCTGCAGGTATTAGGGCAGTCTAATGGATCAATGGAAGATGTTAATGCAAGATTTGCTCTAAGTGAAAATTCCATTCTTACGTTATATATTACCCTTATTAAAAAGAAAAGCAGTTTGAGAAGATTTAGTAGGTTGTTCAGCTGCATGTTATATAGGTAGGAAAAAATTAACTAATGTTTTTACAAAGCCTGAGTACCTCAGCAAATTGTGGGTGGTTTTTTTCCCCCACATATGCTTTAATATATGAGCAATCTCTCGCTGCAGCTCTAACGTATCTGATGTGAGATAAGATTGCCTCACAGTCTGTCCTAAATCACTTAAATATATTTAACACATATTTACACATTGAACCTTACACACTGAATTCAGTGGGATTTAATCATTGTAGTACTTTGCTAAATTGAGATTTTTTTTTTTTTTCTTTTGAAGATACCTATCAGAAATCAAGCCTTGGACCTCTTTGGACCATTTGATCTATGTATTAGCTAATTATTGCTTTCTTCCATACTATTCTCTCTGGCCAATTCAGAGTGCATATTAAATGCAGAAGGCCTCCCTGGAACAACCTAATCTGTTCAATTTTTACCCGTCATGACATGGTAATCAATATTGCGATTTATGTATAAAACTATCAGTAAAGATTTATATCCAGTTTTCCTTTAGTTAAAATGTGAATTTGAGGGTGGGCTTTGTATATTATTATTGTTATTTTCATTATTATATTGTTATTACTATTATCATTACTATTTTACTTTATTTCAATTATTAAACTGTTCTTATCTCAACCCAGGAGTGTTTCTCACTCTTACTTCTCTGATTCTCTCCCCCATCCCATCGGGGTAGGGGGAGTGAGCGAGCAGCTGCGTGGTGCTTAGTTGCTGGCTGGGGCTAAACCATGACAGGGCTGTTCACTTATGTATTTGAAACCTGTTCTATGAATAACAGCAAGACTATACAGCAGTTGAAGATATGTGAAGATGCACAGGCCTGAACTGTTAGACACTGTAAAGCATCACAGAATCACAGGATGGTTGGGGCTGGAACGAACCTCCGTAGGTCATCTGGTCCAACCTCCTTGTTCAAGTGGGGCCACCTACAGCAAGTTGCCTAGGACCGTGTCCAGACAGCTTTTAAATATCTAAAAGGAGGGAGACTCCACAACCTCCCTGGGCAAGCTGTGCCAGTGCTCGGTCACCCTCACAGTAAAAAAGTGTTTCTTGATGTTCAGATGGAACCTCCTCTGTTTCAGTTTGTGCCCAGTGCCTCTGCCAGTGGTCCTGTTACTGGGCACCACTGAAGAGAGTCTCGCTCTGTCTGCTTTGCACCCTTCCTTCAGGTATTTGTACACAGTAATAAGAACACCCCTGAGCCTTCTCTTGTCCAGGCTGAACAGTCCCATCTCTTTCAGCTTTTCCTTACAGGAGAGCTGCTCCAGTCCCTTAATCATTTTAGTGGCTCCTTGTTGGACTCTCTCCAGTATGTTCACATTTCTTTTGTACTGAGGAGCCCAGAACTGACACATTACTCCAGGTGTGGCCTCACCAGTCCTGAACAGAGACGAAGGATCACTGATCTGCTGGCAACACTGCTACTAATGCAGCCCAGGGTACCATTATCCTTCTTTGCAGCAAGGTCACACTGCTGGCTCATGTTCAACCTAGTGTTCACCAGGATCCCTAGGTCCTTTTCTGCCAAGCTGCTTTCCAGCTGGGTGACCCTCAGCATAAATTAGTGCCAGAGGTTGTTAATCCCCAGGTGCAGGACTTTGCATTTCCCCTTGTTGAACTTCCTAAGGTTCCTGTCAGCCCACTTCTCCAGCCTGTCAAGGTCCTTCTGGATGGCAGCAGAACCCTCTGGCATATGATCCACTCCTCCCAGTTTGGTGTTGTCTGCAAACTTGCTGAGGGTACACTCTGCCCCATCATCCAGATCATTAATAAAGATGGTAAACAGATCTGGACCCGGTACTGATCCTTGAAATACATCATTCATTACTGGCCTCCAATTAGGCTTTGCACTGCTGATCATCATGCTCTGGGCTTGGCCATTCTGGCAGTTTTCAATTCACCTCATTGTCTGCTCATCCAGCCCGACAGCTTCTCTGTGTGGATCTTACAGGAGACAGTGTCAGAGGTTTTACTGAAGTTCAAGTATAAAACATCTACTGCTCTCCCCTCATCTACCAGGCCAGTCACTTCATCACAGAAGTTTATCAAGGTGGTCAAGCAGATTTCTGCTTGGTGAAGACATGCTAACTACTCCTCACTATTTTCTCATCCTTAATGGGCATGGAAATGTTTTCCAGAATTAGCTGCTCCATCACCTCTCCAGGGACTGAGGTGAGACTGACTGGCCTGTAGTCCCCTGAGTCCTCCTCACCCTTCCTGAAGATAGGAGTGACATTTGCTTTCTTTCACTTTTCTAGCACTTCTCCCAGTCACTATGATGGATCAAAGATTACCAAAAGTGGCCTCACAATGACATCTGCCAGCTCCCTCAACACTCATGGGTGCATACCATCAAGGCCCATGGACTTATGTATATCCATTTTGCTTAAGTATTACTTGTCCTGATCCTCTTCCACCAAGGGTGTACCTTCCTTGCTGTGGCCTTTCCCCCTGGTCTCTGGGACCTGGGTTTCCTAAAGGCCAGTCTTGCTAGTAAAGCCTGAAGCAAAGGTGGCATTCAGTACCTCAGTGTTTTCCAGGTCCACCGTCTTGTTGAGCAATGGGCCCACATTTTCCCTAGTCTTCCTTTTGTCACCTATGTACTTACAGAAGCCCTTCTTTTCTTTGACATTCCTGGCCAGATTCACTTACATTTGGGTTTTAGCTTTCTTAACTTCATCCCTGGATGTTCAGACAATGTTTCTGTGTTCCTCCCAGGTTACTCTTCCCTGCTTGCTTCCTATCTCTGTATGCTTCCTTTTCCTGTTTGAGTTTGGTGAGGAGCATCTTCTTCATCCACACAGACCTCCTGGCATTTTTGCCTGACTTCATGTTTGTTAGACAAATTTGTTAGAATTGTTAGACACTGTTAAGCATCGGTTGCTATAAGCATCCAAGCTGAAAGTGTGTTTTGAACTTTCCTTTTTTTTTTTGTTTTCAAAAGTTCAAATTTGTGAGGTTTTTTTTTGTTTTAAAAGAAGATTTTTCTGGCATAGGGAGAAAGCAGCAGTTTAGACATACTTCCTTAAGATGGTTAAAATAAATATCTTCACAGAACTATAACCATGAAAATCCTGTAGTGGTGGGTTCTTTAAATTAAGTTAAGAAACTATGGCAAAACCTAGCAGTATTTTAAAAGCACTTGTCAAATGAAATAATACAGTTGAGGAAGTCTTTGTACATGGTTCATCTGTTTTATTACTGGTTATTATGGAATTAAATGCAGTTTGTGCTAGGTGTACAATGACTCAGAGTCCTGCCTAAATTAGAGTCTATTGTGCTGTGTATTGTCACAGGGCGGAAAACCATCAGTGAGCCTGCAGGTGCTTTTAAAGGTGCTTGTTCAGCATGAAAGAGCTGATATAAAATGCAGTGGTTACAGTGCTGCTTGTATATGTTTGTCTTTTGGAAAAGATAGACTGTATCCAATTATAACCTTGCTATGATGTTCATCTTCAGACAAGGCATGAAAATTTGTAACCGCAGCAGCATCAGTGACAGAGTGAGTAGTTTAACCTTTGTATGTGAATGTTCTCTTACGCCCACATCTCAGAACAACTTGCTGGGTATCAGATATCTTAATCGTCTGCTGCTATGTATAAAGAGCAGTCATACTGTAGAAGTGATATGGAAGAGCTTGCAGCAGCAGCATCTCTAGTGAAAAAAACTCCCAGAACTTTTCACATCAGTCTTTTTAAGGTATAGAGTTACTAGGAGGCTTGGAAGAGACAGCCTCCCTTTTCTGCTTCATGTACTAAGGCAGCTTGTGAAAAAAAGCTCTCACAATTCAGCAAACATTTTTTCCCTTTTTCCTCTCTCATATCCATATTGTGCTTACATCTCTCCTACATAGAAAAGAAATGTTAAACTATTAAAAATATTTAATTTTTTTAAGAGATTGTTCTACTTACTGCTAGAATCTTCCACCAAAGTTTCTTGGAAATCTTTGGCAGGGAAAATGAACAGTTAGAATCAGATTTTAAAATGAGTAGATAAAAAGATTGGTTTAGTTTTAACTATATATGCATGACACTGACTTTGATAAGAATCCAAATCTGAAGTGTTTATGACCTTACCTTTTAAAATGTGTGTCATAATGACGTATCAGCTATCAGGTATTACATAAAATCAGTATTTTTCAGAATAGTTGCTTTTATCTGGGCTGCAGCCTAGAGTCAACATGGGCAGTAAATGATGACTCCACCTAGACTAATATATGTGTCTTGACTGGTAGGGTGCTGTCATGGTTTGACCCCAGCTGGCAACTAAACACCACACACCCACTCGCTCACCGGCACTCACTTTATTAGAATCTCCTGAGACAGAAGGGAGAATTCAATGAAAAGCAAAGTCCTTGACAACCAGGTTAAAATGTTAAAGATAAGCCAGTTTCTCTCTTTTTTTTTAGAAACAATAAAGTCACAACTCCTTTTGGAGGAAGGGACAGTTCCTAAAGGTTTTGTTAGGAAGATCCTAAGTATAACTATATGATTGGATGCCTATGGCTATTTTCAAACATAGGGAAAGCATTCTGGGAGAAGGAGCTGTCTGTACAGCCAGCTGCAGATGTTGGTTTCTATTTCCCTTCTAGCCCTGTCAGGAGTGGGCTGGTGGCTAATACAGAGCCAGTGGCATTTGCATTGAGTCTTTCTGAGACATGCTTTTTATGTCGTTTTTTACAGTTTAAAGCACTAACGTAATGAAAGACTGATGCCTTTGATCAGAGGGCACTAGCAGCATGTGTTGCCTTGGGGCACAGTGCGAGGGCGTGTTGACATATTTGAAGGTGCAAGTCCCATTCAGACAGCGGTAGAGGACTATGCCAGGTGGAAGAAGTCATGCATGACACATTTATACTGTGTGTTTGGGACAGACTGTGGAACAGCTATTCTGTCAAATCTGACATGATTTTTTTTTGGAAGGAAATAGCTGGCTCACTCCAGGGGGGATCCAAGGGTAAATGAGAACATACACACAGGGATGATTAAGGGACCAGGGCCCTAGAAAGAAACAGGGAGCAAGGTAAGCAGATGTGCAAAAACATTGAATCATAGAATCATGGAACCATTTAGGATGGAAAAGGCCTTAAAGATCACGCAGTCCAACCACAGCCTGTATCTATACCACTGTTAAACATACTAGCTCTACATGCCATTACTCCGTATTACCAAGTTTCCTGAGAGCAAGTGCCTTGCTTATGGCTACATAATGCAACATGGAATTCCTCCAATACAAGTTTTGACCCTTGGATTTCACTATAACAGTACTGTGTTATATTTTTGATATCTTAAAGCAGTGGTTCACAGGAAATAAAATACTAAAGTGCAAAATAAACAACTAATTTTGAAATCTAAATGTCACCATTATGCTGCATGATGTTTTTATATGAAAGAAATGGATAGTAAAAAGGTTTCCTTTTGACAGCAAAGAAAAGATTTTTTTTCCTTGGTATGACAGTTATGTAGGTGATAATAATTCTACCCAGAGTTATCAACTCCTTGCTTTAATAGGCTTTATTTCTTATAAGTATTTAAAAAAAAACCACCAAACAACTGAAAACCAACAAAACCCCCTGAATTTAACAAAGTACTACAATGGTTAAATCCCACTGAATTCAGTGTGTAAGGCTGAATGTGCACATATGTATTAAATATATATTGAAGTGATTTAGAACAGACCGTGAGACAAGCTTATCTCATATAAGTGAAAAAAAACCCTGAGAACAGTGATTTTGCTACCACTCCCACAAAGTACCCCCTCCCCAAATCCTATAACATTCTCAATAATGAATGAAAAATAAGTTCAACAGTTGGCTCATTATTCAACTATGATGATGAAGTATACTTTGAAGAAGGATCTCATCCACTACGTTTGAACTGAATTTTTTCCTCTCTACAGGCAAGAAATTACAGTTCCTCTTTGGCTGTGGTCATTGTGTATTTAAGAAAGTGAAAGAATCTATTTTGTCTTTACTAACAAACCTATTAATCACAAACCCTGTCCTACATACCAGTAGAATTCATGTTTTCTAAAAGAGATAGAAAGATCAAGCTTAGAAATTGATTAGTGTTTATAGTAATTTAAAAACAATGTCTGTCTGAGACAGACAATGTCAACTATTTGAATTTTTCATTGGTTGAGGGCTGTTTAAAAATAAAATCAGTTACTATGTGATATTATAGGATAAATTTTCATGTAAGCAGTGGGTGATCAAGTTGTAGTCCAAAAGGAGAAAAACTCATTAGTTTTTTCTCCAAAGTATAATACTTTGCAGCTGTCTTTTACAGCAGCAAATGACACACCTTTTCCCCAGGCTCTAGTAGTCAAGTATAGATAAAGAATAAAATCCTAGTTCCCTTCTTGCTACTGGTCACTTTATCTATATGGTGTGAAGAACCCATAGAACCTACGTAGCATATGCAGGTTTAAAAAAAAACAAAACAAAACATGTTCCCTTGTTATTTGAACAATATACCTATACAGGGATATAAAATTGAAATAATCATAATTTAGAAACTGACCACACAGGGAAACAGAAAGCTAAGGCAGAAAAATTTTGAAATTTCAAATGTCGTTGTAGATCATCTGCACGTTTCCTAAATGTAAGCCAAAGAAAAGTCTCTTTGAACTTGGCTGAACTTTGGATGACGTTTGTTTGTAGATCTGTCTTTTCCTAGTAGATATAATGACAAACTTTTTTTTTCTGTTTCATATTTTCATTTTACTTTATTGCTTAAATGGAGTCTTTAAACTGTGGAGTCGTTCTATTTTAAAGTAAGAATTTATACTGTTATTTTATATAATTTTTTACATTAAATACATTACTGAATTGACACTCCTTCACACTTGTATTAGCTATTAAATCTAAAGAACATTCCAGCAGAATTGACCTAATCCAAATAGCTAGAGTCTTTCACTGTCCTCAGGTGAGTTAATTAGTGAAAGATATGATAAACTTTTGCTATCTTTTGCATTTGGAGGAAATTTGGAGGAAACCTGTTATAATTGCTTGAAACAGATTTTTTTAAATCTCAGTAATCAGCTTGTGTAGTTTGCATACTTGTATATTTGTTATATTTATTTTAGCATCCATCTATTTTTTATTTTATTAACTATCACAGTTTATTTTTGCTTTCAGAAAACTCTTTATTTTTGTAAAGACTCCCCTCTTCCATTATTATTACTGAGAAATATGTCATAGAAGAATATAGAATCATAGAATCACTTAGGTTGGAAAAGACCTTTAAGATCATCCAGTCCAACCATTAACCTAACATTACCAAGTCCACCAATAAACCAATTAAGGGGAGAGTAGCAATTTCATGTTTCCTGGCTTGGTGGCTGGATTATTTAAAATGAAAATAAAAACTAAGAATCATTAAGATTGGAAAGGACCTCTAAGATCATCAGTCCAATCATCAACCCAACACCACCATGACACAGCTTGAGGCCATTTCCTCTTGTCTTATTGCTAACTATGTGGGAGAAGAGACTAACACCCACCTCACTACAACCTCCTGTCAGGGAGTTGCAGAGAGTGATAAGGTCTCCTCTCAGCTTCCTCTTCTCCAGACTAAACAACCCCAGTTCCCTCAGCCGCTCCTCATAAGGCCTGTGCTCCAGACCCTTCACCATCCTTGTTGTCCTTCTCTGAACATGCTCCAGCACCTCAATGTCCTTCCTGTAGTGAGGGGCCCAAAACCGGACACAGTATTAGAGGTGTGGCCTCACCAGCGCCGAGTACAGGGGAACAATCACTTCCCTGCTCCTGCTGGCCACTCTATTCCCTGATACAAGCCAGAATGCTGTTGGCTTTCTTGGCCACCTGGGCACACTGCTGGCTCATGTTCAGCTGGCTGTCTACCAACACCCCCAGGTCCTTTTCGGCCAGGCAGCTTTCCAGCCACTCATCCCCAAGCCTGTCGCGTTGCATGGAGTTGTGACCGAAGTGCAAGAGCCAGCACTTGGCCTTGTTGAACCTCATACAGTTGGCCTCGGCCCATCGGTCCAGCCTGTCCAGGTCCCTCTGCAGGGCCATCCTACCCTCCAGCAGATCGACACTCCCACCCAACTTGGTGTCATCTGCAAACTTACTGAGGGCGCACTCAATCCCCTCATCCAGATCGTTGATAAAGAAATGAAACAGAACTGGCCCCAAAATGGAGCCCTGGGGAGCACTGCTTGTGACTGGTCACCAACTGGACTTAACCCCACTCACCACTACTCTCTGGGCTTGGCCACCCAACCAGTTTTTTACCCAGCGAAGACTACACCCATCCAAGCCATGAGCTGCCAGCTTCCCAAGGAGAATATTGTGGAAGATGGTGTCAAAAGCTTTGCTAAAGTCCATGTAAATGACATCCACAGCCTTTCCTTCATCCACCAGGCGGGTCACCAGGTCATAAAAGGAGATGAGGTTGGTCAAGCAGGACATGCCTTTCATGAGCCCAAGCAAATGGAACAAACCAAAACTTTTTTTTCTTCAAATCCTAGCTCTATCCATCACTGTAATGTATTTTGTCATACCTTGATTAAGTGAATTTACATTGCTGTGAAAATGTCTTGAGTTATGGAGGTATCATTCTTCCATCTGGTCCTTTCAAACTCACTTTCATTTTGTCAGTTCTACTTGTCTTTCTTTTCTGAATACTTTATTAAGCCATTTTTTACAAACTACTCTTGATCTATCACTTTCATTTTGTGAGTTCTACTAGTCTTTCTTTTCTGAATACTTTATTAGGCCATTTTTTTACAAACTGTTCTTGATCTATCCCTCTGCTCTTTTCCACTTTGGCAATTATCATTCCTAGATCTGGTCAAACAGTGATATACCTGATGAATCTTGAAAGTAAGAAATACTGTTTATATAAGGTTATCTTGAATCACTTTTTCAAATTCTATGAATGGAGAATGAACGGACAATGAATGTGAATATCTGGATGTAGGAGCACCAGAAGGAATGACAGAAGTCTATAATAAATGCATACATTGATGCCAATAAGACTAAGAGGTCAACAAGATTGCAACAAATTTATGTGCAGCTTCTTAGGACACATAAGCTGGGAAACAAAGGACAGCAGTTGATGAGGCAGGATGGAAAGACTAAACAATGTTGGGTATTGAAGATTACAAAGAAGATATATCCCAAACCAGCACATTATCATAAATTTAAGAAGAACCAAGAGGATGCGATGAGAACTTGATCTATGCCATTACCTGTCCTTCATTTCATTGCAAGGATATCTGTGCAGACCACATAAATACATATGTCACAGTGACTGAAAGCCAGATAGGTCACTTGGAACAAACTACTTAGGCCCATGTTTCTTGGTGCTTATGAGTATGCAGGTATGAGAGTGTGAGCAAGTAAAATAAAATAAAAACTATAATGCTTCAGTGTTTTTTTCTAAAACTTAAACAGTCTTATCCACTATTAAACTCATATGCTCATATGATGATTCAGGATGGAAGGGACCTCAGGAGGTCTCTAGTCAAACCCGCTGCTCAAGGCAGAATCAAGTATCAGGTCAGACCATGTTGCTAAGGTTGGCCATTTGAATCTTAATCACCTCCAAGGATGGAAACTGCACAATGTGTCTGGGCAACCCGTTCCAATGCTTGACTGTCCTCATGGTGAAAAAGTTTCTCCTTATATACAGTCTGAACTTCGTGTTTCAACTTATGCCCATTAGCTCAACTTATTTATGTGGATAACAGGAGCTAGAACCAATACATTGAATAAAGTTGTTATCTCCATCTTCTCTCTTTTTTCCCCTTTATATAAGTGCAGACAGCTTCAGACCCTTGTTTTTTTCAAGCTAGTAAGTGCTTGTAAATTTCTATTAAACTAACCTCTGATTTACAGAATATTTTTACAGAAGATTTTGTACTGAAACTGAAAAGAACATTCATTTTTATTGGCCTTTTCTATCACTTATTATTTTCTGAGCTTATTATTCTTCTATCTGTAACCTCTCAGTTCTCCACAGTAGGATCCACCCACATTAATGGTTTAGAAAGCAGGCATCACAGAAGATGTTGAAGTAAAATAATGACAGCAATAACTAACATAATTGTTCTCCTGTATTTTTATTCTCAGTAGCAATTAATGTCTCACAACCCTCCACATCCTAAAATACTTTATTAGCCAAGAAATCATAACAGGAAATACAAACCAATATTTTATAAAGGCAAAACTATTCTTTAACTGTGGTGAAAACATGTCATTTGTCTGGACCCTTACTTACCTCTTTCTGAGTTACTTGGTTTTTAAAAATTTTGAAATTTTAACTTTACTTGCAAATCATAAACACAGAAGACCCATTTCACCCTACTTCCACCCTGCAGAACAGTAAAATGTTACCTCTTTCAGGCTAGAAATGAATGAGGAGTGTGTAAGTGTGATTCATCAATACAGGACACCCTCAGGATAGAGCTGCCACTCATCTAGCATGGGAGAATCCTAGGTATTTGTCCCTCAGTTAGAAAACTTAAGTTTATCACTGGAATTTAAGGTTAAATTAACCTTCATAGAACTTTTCCAGTTTCTAGAAATGCCATTTTGCTGCTTGAGTGAGAACATAAAAGCCTCTGGACACGTCAAGTGTTTGAAGCCATACAGATTGAAAAAAAAAAAAACCAACCCCAAACACCAAAAAATCCCACAGCTGTAATTTGTACCCAAATCATTTATATCACCATCTTCATCATTCTTCAGCATGCATAGGATTTTTTTTTTATATTCTGACAGGATGTGCACAAAATATAATACCAAAAATATACTTGAAAAGTATTGTTGCATCAGTAGTGAAAATCAAGTCATGATTTTCTACTTATTTGTTATCACTTCAATATTAGCAAAATAAACAACATGACCTCATACTTTAAATGTTGCTTACAAGATCTCTGGTAGATGTGTAGTTGGTTGAAAGTTGAATTTCTGTTGTTGCTTCCCTAGCAGTGATTGCTATATGCAAGAAACATATTGGCTCTTGAACAGGTGAAAACACTGTGATTAGATGTGCCACTCTTCAGCATTAAATTATATAAAGGTATACAATAATAGGGAGACATAAACTAATCAATGTTCCCTTGTTGTACTTATTTTTTTTCAGCCAAATATAATAATAAAAATACAATGGAAGTCTTTCTTAACATTGTAAGTGAGGTTCAAAAGGGAAAAAAATTGTCATGTCAGGATTAATGAACACTATTAAAATGAACCCAGATGGAGAAAAAAAAAAAAGATTTTGTTTTCTGTTTATTCAAAAAGTATCACACTCTGGTTTTTCACTTTTTTAAGATAGCAAAACCAAAGCAGATTCAACAGCTATAGGTATGTAGAAATATGCACACACAAAATATTCATATCAAGTCTGAAGAAACACATCCCTCAAAAAGCTATTCACCAAGAGGTAAATCTTGGACAAGATTTACTTCTTGGGTCAATAAATCTTAATTTTCATCTCAGCATATGTCAAAACTTGTTTATTTTTTAATTAAAAATCTCAGGAAATGGCTGTTGTTGAAATAAAGTAAAACAGAATGTATCTTGCAAAATAATAAAATAAAAATGGCAGAGCTTGGCCTTTCCTAAAATTTAATACAAATGAAAATGAAAAGATTGATTTAGAGTGTAATAACTCTTCTTCAACAACTATAGCAACGGAATACCTTGCTAAACTAAACAGAAATACAGCATTCCCATTGCTTAGTAAGAACAATTTTGCATAGGGATAATAAGACAGGATTATATTTAAAGAAATCACTAGGGAAACATCATTGGGACTTCTGAGCTTACTGAACTGGTGATAGAGCCTTTTCTGCTCACTCTGGCCGCATCATGTGACCAAAAAACCATTTAAATTGATGATTTAAACACCAATCCTGCAATTAAATCAGGTGGGAGGACCTCAGAATTCCTCTCAGTTGCATGAAATTGCACATGTCTTTCTGTACAGAGTAAATGGCAAGATCAAAGCTAAGGTATATCCCAGAAGATATGTAAAAGTTGCAAAGGACCTCCTCTTGACCTACTTACAGCTATATATACCTTGACAGCTTTTTGTTATTAAAAAGGTACTGCTGAGTCTCAAAAGTCTCTGACTCCATTCACTAAATGGGAAAAAAACGGTAAATGACAGACCAAAAAATTTCCCAGAACTACAATTATGTTCTGGAATATTTGTCAAACCGAAGCCTTTTTGTTTCTGGCTGTTCTCAATCTGTCACTCATGTTATTGAGGTAATGAAAGTCAAATTTATTTTCATTTTCTATTTTTTCTCTTTGTTTTCCAAGATTATTGTTAACTACTGACATTGTTTGTTTCCCTAAATAAGAACTCAGCAACTTACATACACATATATGTATATTTTAATTAGGGATTTTAGCTTTGTAAAAATGTATTTCAGAGAACAGCATGTTCCAGTCATTTGTCACTAGTGTAGAAAATTCTTATTGTGTAAAGCCAAACTGAATTATTTGTTGAATAGCTATGCACTCTGGGGGAGAGTAAGATATTCAAATGATGAGTGTAGCACATGACCCTGACTGAGCAGGAAACTGGACTTTCCTTTTTCAGACAAAGATATTGTAGATTGTAATTTGTTTAGCAACAGTTTGCTCACATGAGCCTCATAAGACACATAAAGATCATTACTGAGTAGTCCTTTATTCAGACATAACAAGAAGTCTGTTAGCAGTTTGACATAAAGATATATTTGATATAATATTTATCTGTTTAGAAAGAATTAGGTTAAAGCCCCATCTTAGAAATGCTGTTGATTAGAAACAGAATAGCCATTATTAGTAGTTATAAAAAACTAACAGAATAGCCAACCTCAGAACTGAAGGTCCTCATTATAAAGAAGGGCAGTCTTGCCATATATGGTAGTGAGTTTCAAGAAAAAATGTTACATACTCCAGGGATTTGGATTGTTTGCTTATTCTTACATTCCTTCATAAATATACATGTGTTTGTTTTCACAGGTATATAATGTCCTTTCATGTCTTTTTTACTAATTTTCTTGAAAACCTATTCTCAAAAATAAACTTTGCATCTGATAGATAGCTTAGTATTTTAAATCCCATTTGCCATTTCCATACACTTAAATCCTTCTGAACATTTACATTAAGTACTAATAGGTGACCTGGAATGCCTTCTTTTCTTCTCTTTTTGGTTATTTTTATGCTGTGTAGATTTCTTAACATCTGTGGAAAATTACACATGAACAAAAATGTATGAGCTACACTAAAAAGAGTAGCATCAGGGAAGGGCTGAGCAGACTAAAGTTCAAGTCTGGAGTACAGGGAATAACTATTTATAATGATAACAGGGTTGTCATAACCTTTTGTCTCTACTTGTTGCCCTCCATAATAGAGAGGGTGATGTCTGCATCTTGCATCTCTCAATGTGCGAAGGGCCAGAAGAGTCACACTAAATACAAAATACTGTTAAACAAGGAGCATTATCGTTAATAAACATTTTAAAGATTGAGATAAGAAAAAGTAGGCCAATATTTAGTTCCTTCCTCCCTCTTGCTTTTATTTTCTCTGAGAGTGTATCAGAAGACAGGATGATCCACAGATACATTCTCAAAATGTGCAAAGTTTCATCAGTCTCTGGTCCTTCTTTCATACTCCTTTCTTGTTTGTTTACCTTGTTAGAATCATAGAATCATAGAATAGTTTGGGTTGGAAGGCACCTTTAACGGTCATCTAGTCCAACCTCCTTGCAGTGAGCAGGGACATCTTCAACTAGATCAGGTTGCTCAGAGCTCTGTCCAACCTGACCTTGAATGTTTCCAGGGATGGGGCATCTACAGCATCTCTGGGTGTTGTGGTTTAGCCCCAGCCAGCAACTCGGCACCATGCAGCCGCTCGCTCACTCCCCCTGCCCTAATGGGATGGGGGAGAAAATCAGAAGAGTAAGAGTGAGAAACAATCCTGGGTGGAGATAAGAACAGTTTAATAGTTGAAATAAAGTAAAATGGTAATGATAATAACAACTATATAATAATGATAATGATAATGATGATGATAATAATAATAATAATATACAAAACAAGTGATGCACAATGCAATTGCTCACCACCCGCCAACCGATAGCCAGACAGTTCCCAAGCAGCGATCGCTGTGCCCCAGCCAACCCCCCCCCAAGTTTATATACTGAGCATGATGTCATATGGTATGGAATAGCCCTTTGGTCAGTTTGGATCAACTCTTCTGGCTGTGCCCCCTCCCAGTTTCTTGTGCACCTGGCAGAGCATGGGAAGCGGAAAAGTCCTTGACTAGCATAAGCAGTACTTAGCAACAACTAAACCATCAGTGTGTTGTCAGCATTCTTCTCCTACTAAATCCAAAACACAGCAATGTGCCAGCTACTGGAAAGAAAATTAACTCTATCCCAGCTGAAACCAGGACGCCTCAGGAACCCCTGGCTTGTCTCCGTAAGACTTCAAGTGTGCTGCAGTGTAGCCAGCACATCTCAGAGCAACAGGCTAAGGGTCTTTGCTAGCACCCCATCCCTCTAACCTTGGCATGTCATCCCACAGCTCATAACAGGCAAACCTGATATTATCCCACTATCCCACTCCCCTTCAAGTCTAGTTTAAAACTCTGTCAGTGAGCCCTGCTAGCTCATGAGCAAAGACCCTCTTCCTCCTTTGAGAAAGGTGAATCCCATCAGATGCCAGCAAGCCTGGTGCCCTGTAGGCCATCTCATTATTAAAACCCCTAAACTGCGGTGGTGACACCAGCCACAGAGACATGTATTATGTCTAGCATTCTGGAGAACTTGTATCTTGCTGTTCGTTACTTGTTCCTACTTTTATCCAGCAGAAATACAAATGCCAATGAAAAATTTTCTGTAGCTCTGCAATTCTTCATCCACCTTTTTGGTTCAGTCTTAGAACTAAAATTGCTATTAGTAATAACAGTAAATCAGCATTTTTCACTGTAATTTACATTCATAATATAAAGTACAGATGTTAGGCTGTTTTTAACATCCTCCACTCTCTGTCAGATGAAGTGGGACAAAAGGCAAAGCTAATTAAAATAATTAGAAAAGTTCAAGTATGAGATTTGTATTAAATATCACAGAAAATCCCAGTCTGCAGTAGGATGTTGATATGTTAATTAGCTTGTACTTTCACGAAAAGAAAATGTTAAATAAGATCTCCACAGACTTTATAAGCAGAACAGCTTGAATAATGCTTATCTTTAATCTAAAAAATCTTTTAATGAAAAAATTCTTTGGGCTTTATTACAGTTTTTACAGTAATATATCCTTATCCTCTACAAAGGTAAGTAACATTATTATTCATTTTTCATATTTAATGATAAATATTTCTTTTTAGTTTTATAAAGAGTATTCATCATAGTCCTTTGGCTGCAACAAGGAGGCAGGATTTGGAAATAATTTAGACATAAGGCTGGCAATGTCACACCTTTGCATATTTAACTTAAGATACAAATCAAGTTTCAGGGGCTACCCTTTGACCTGCCACTTTGAGCTGATCCAGAACATTAGACATTTGTCTGTCATTTGAGGTAAGAGATAAATTTATAATGTAATCAGGGCTTTTTTTTTTAATAATCCATTTCCCTCATTTAAAAGTAATTTAAAATATCTTGTTTCTGCAACTTCAGCAGGAGACAGTGCTAATGGCAATGCACTTTGTTCCAGTCAGGAAACAGAGTTCCAAAATTCTCTCAACTTGTGGTAGTTATATTTCTCATATTTATTTTGTGTCTTTAATGTCTTTGCTTCTGCTTATTGTTCCCTTTTAACTTAGTCCTCTGGCTCTTTCATAAATATCTAAAATTCCACAAAAAATAGTCAATAAAATGCCTATGACTAAGTATTGTTAATAAATTAATTTTGTTTATTGAGTCAAGCTATGTATGAAGACTTCCTTATGTTGTTTCATATATGACCCACTTTATCATCAACAGTCTCTGTAGCAGGTCTCAGCTACCTGGTATATAAAAAAGTCTAATGTGTTTTACCATTAATTAAATAAAAGGGTTCTTAATTATTCCAGACCCACACCAGTAGTTATTTATGGTTTTATTACAAAATGTGATCTGCATCTTTGATTGCACAGGACCTTGTGAATGGAGCCTAACAGTCTCGGAAAGCAGTAGCCAGTTGGCTGGAAGAAGAGAATCCTTTTACCTTTGCAGCATCTGCTATGCGTACACCAACCCAGCATGTTCATATCATTGAACATACACTTGTATGCCGTTACCCTATGACTATGCCATTTTGTTGTAGGAAACCACATAATCTATGCCTGAATATCTCCTCTGTGTGTAGTAAAGTTGGTAGGGGGTGACAAAACAAAGGAAAAAAGATTCCAACAGCTCATATTTTGTATGTATTAATAATCCAGTGAAAAGTGCAATATCTGTGGACTCATGAAGCTCTGAAGCAAAAGAGCAGCTGCCTTTGATTCTAGGAATAAATGTATTTTGAAATATTTCAGTATTACAATATCGCAATATTTTGAAATATTTCAATATCTCAATAATTTTGTCTAAAGGAAGGCTGGACCTAGCGGATCAAGCTTTTTTCTTTTAGCATGGCTGTCACCATATCTTTTTCAGAAAATAGCAACAGATCTTTTGTGACTGTGAAGTTCTTCAGGCCTAACAGTTAGATGGCTTATGCAAAAAGATGCCTTGAACAGGTCAGTAGTCAGGAAAATGACTGAAGAGGGGCAGAATTTCTCTTTTGCTGTCACTTCAGTGACATAAAACTCCACACCTCTGTCTTTTAAAGTAGGCATGCTTCTTTCAGGCTGTGGTAAAGACCTTCATTTTTCCTTTTAAAAAAATCTACAACTCAATGAACATCATTGGCTGATCTAGTCCAAATAACACTTGTTGGAATGGAACCTTTTTTTTTTCACACATTGCCTCCTCCTTCCCCTCCCCCCAGCCTTTTCATTTTCAGTAAGTCTAGGACAGTTTTTGCTTGATTTGATGATTTTGTCAGAACTTTGAGGGTTTTGCTTTGCTTTGTTTTGTTTTACCTTTTCTGTCTCATGTCACAGTCATTTTTAGACTCAAATACTCTAAATAGTAACTGAAATGTGTAATTAGCTTCAAGATTGATTGATAGTTTTGCTGAAGTGGTACAGAGTACTAGATGGTGAAATAGAGGCACCCAAAAGTAAAAGCACAACGTGATAGCAACTATCTTGAAAGTGCTGGAATGAGACAATAACAGAGGGTCCAGGGTGATAAGCAGTAATGGTCAATTACTGATCACTAAAAGAATTTAACCTTGGGAGATGAACAAATTTATTCTCAGGGATAGCAACAAGGAACAAGTATCCAAAGTATATAAAACATCCTGTGGGTAATAAAGCTTAGATACAGCATGGAATTTGTTGAACAGTGTTGACAGGGAAAATAAGTAGACAGTGAGACAAACACATAAAAACCTCTTTAAATACTTTTATGGATAGCTTGTTCTTAACTATCTTTGGCTGAAATTAGGGAAAGCCTGGTCTACTCATAAATTATTTTTGCTAAAATAAGGTCCCTATTGACTGCTTTCCAATAAGTTCTGGAGAGTAAAATGCCTCAGAAATGCTCAGACATATGAACTCTCAGTTTGGATTTTTTTTTTGGAAATTCAGAAATCTCTAAGAGGATTTTCTCTGAGAGACATAAGCAGGGGGCATTTTGCACAGTTTGGCAGAACACCCACGTGGCTGAACTTGCTTTTATAACTCAATGTGAACCACCAAATTAAAACCCACTGGTTTGGAGGAATCACAAAGCGTTGCTTGGGTTCGGGGGGGGGGGGGGGGGATCGGGGGGGCAGGGGAAGAGGGGAATAAAATAACTGTCCATTTCACCTTACTTTATGGAACAAGACAGGAATTCATTCTTTGCTCTTCCATAGAAGAGGTCCTGTTGGCCTCCTGTTACTCACAGGTTGGAATGGAAATCCAATTATCTAAGCAGTGCATTATGAATAATTTGTGGCAACACTTCATGACACTATGAACTATTTATCACAATTTTTAAACAGTCAAAAACTGTAAGATAGATGTCATATATATCAAAGATCTGAAAAGAAGAGTTCTGGAGAAAGTTCACAGCCAGAAGAGAACAGTATCTTTCATAGGTTCTTAAATGCCTTTTACAGTTGCTGGGTACACACCTAACTACCAGGTGAATCTGACCTCTATGGCCTCTGCTGACTGCTTTTTTTACAGCAGGGGGTTCAGATTGGCTGTCCATCAGTGCCCTTCCAGTTCAGCTTGATCGCATAATGTACCCCATCCAGAAGCTGACTTCTTAGTCTTAGCAAGTCTTCTTTTTAGCAGGTTCAGTCACACATGATGAAACAAAATGGAAATAAATCCAGATAAAAACACCCTTAGAAATGTAGGAGAATTTGAAACAGCCATGACTGTATAATACATGTCCTGCTCTCTCATCTCCCTATACTCTCTGTAATTATAGAACCATAGAATCATAGAATTGTTTAGGTTGGAAAAGACCTTTTAGATCATCCAGACTAACCATCTGACTACATTGTTTCCCTTATTTTTTTTATTTTTATTAATTAACCCATGCTTCTATTATGATTTTCAGACAAGTACCTAAAAATTATATTTATTTATACCAATAATTTTACACTAGCATGATTATTAATGCCTGTTTTACAGTGAACTTAGTGCTTACGCTGTAAGCCAGAGAAATAATAAGTGAAATCTCAGTTTATTTTTTGAAAGACCTGCAGTATAAATAATGCATCTGAAACCTTCCCCAAGGTGCACATGCCTAGTGTCAGAAACATGGGCATCTCATAACATGACTGTTATGAAGTGAAGGGTGTAAAAGCTTTACTTGTTTGCTTGCTCACAGCAAGATAGATACTTAAATCTCTGTATCTAGTCAGTCCTCATCTGGTTAGAAAAACTTGTATCAAATTTTTGTCCTCCTTTTAGCCACTGCTGACATTCATCATTGCTGTAGATGAGAAACAGTAAATTGAAAGCAAAACCTTACTCATCAGAAGTCTGAAAATTGCCTAAGCTCAGTAACAATGATATCTGTCATTATAAATATTATATATAATATTTAATATAAAAACTCCAGAAAGTGTGGAATTATGAGAAATACATGGCTTGATTCTCTGACTTGAACAAAGGAGTAGGGAATTCCAGTCTTGGATATTTATGTTGTATTGTGGCTAAAGTCCAGTTTAAATGGAAGTAAAGATGGGAGCTTAGTTTTTGAAATATATTCCTTTATAGGAAATATAATAGAGATGTGCTTAAGTTCATAATGTAAGTCTCAGTCATCACTTATCTTTTGGATAAACCTTTTTTGATTCTGTTGAAAAAAAAAAAAAAAAAAAAACAAACAAAAAAAACTGGAGAAGGATCAAAACCAAAACCTTTCTTAGTTGTTAACTTGCATAGTGAAATTATGACTTGAATCTTCTGATATAATTTAACCTATAAATTTTGTACTACAAGATCTGTTAGGTAGCCTCTTTTCAATTTATTTTTATATAGAAACATAGAATCATTTAGGTTGGAAAAGACCTTTAAGGTCATTGAATCCAGCCATAAACCCAACACTGCTAAGTTCACCACTAAACCATGTCCCTAAGCACCAAGTCTACATGTCTTTTAAATGTACACCTCAAGGGATGGTGACTCAGCCACTTCCCTGCGCAGCCTGTTCCATGATAACCCTTTCAGTGAAGAAATTTTTTGCTAATATCCAATCAAAAGCTCTCCTGGTTCAACTTGAGGCCATTTCCTCTCATCCTAAATGTCAACAGGTGATCCTCAAGTACATAAGCATTTCTTTAAAAAGTTTTCCAACTAAACTATATTAAAATTCTACAAGAAATAAACCACAAGATTTCCAGAGATAGTCAATAGTGTTGTTTCCAAAACACTTCATATATGTCTACCTCATGTATATCTACACATATATCTACGATACATAGGCAGCACTACAGGCATGCTAGTGAAGCCCTTACACAGGTAAAACTGCCATCAAATGAGTAAGTTTGAAAGACACATATGAAACATATTCTTATCACCTTACCATCCAACAGAAAGCATTAATATTTCATCGGACTAGGTAACTATTGTTACTCTTTATTTGTTCCCAAATATCCTTTGCTCTCCTGCAAAACACCAAAATGTTTTGTGTAAAGAAAAACATAAATAGAAGCCTCTTTCACAGAGAATCAAGTTCAGTATTTCAGTTAGACTGTTATTCAAGACTTTGTTCCATCCCTCTTAATTGAAAGTAGTTTGTCCTAGCATTGATAGGACATCTGAAGGTCTGCATAAGATTTTTTATCTTTGTGCCCTTAGGTCCTACATGCTGCCTTCCTCCTTTAGCCTGGCTACGTGTACTAATATGATCCTTAGGGCAGTACTTAAATTGCTCATCAGGAGCCTGCACATCCTTACCTTACAGTCCTACAGACATTAGGGATATTGGCACACCCTCTTTCCTACTTGGAAGGAAGAGTTATGAGCATCTATCTTAAGAAGTGGGACAGCAGGCTAGTTTTCTCCGCTGGTGTAGAAGCACCTTTCTTTAATACTAAATGAAGTACTAAAGGCAATGGTTTACAAATCAGTCTGGAGATCCCCATTTTTTTGTTGTATAGCTCCAGACCTCTACAAGCTGAACTTGCCTATTTTGGTTCATATACTTGTCACCCAGAATTTTTTCAAAAAAATATGTGCTGAGACTTAAACCTAAAGAATACAAATGATTCCTTTAATCATTGTTCAATTTTGTTTAAGTTTTTGAGAAGTCTCATGAATGTTTACTTTTTGATTTTTTTTTATTATTTAAAGGTCAGAAAATGTTTGCCTGAAGATTTAAAAATAACACATTTTAAATATTACTTTTATAGTCTCTGTCTTCAAGGTTTCTATATTTAAAATATATAAATAAAAAAACTTCAGGAAA
This sequence comes from Pelecanus crispus, assembly GCF_030463565.1. Taxonomy (NCBI): domain Eukaryota; kingdom Metazoa; phylum Chordata; class Aves; order Pelecaniformes; family Pelecanidae; genus Pelecanus; species Pelecanus crispus. Next base: position 156,884,898 of record NC_134644.1, on the reverse strand, counting down.
ATGAAGAATCCCTTCACTGTTCCTGATGTATTTGGTATTTTGGTTGTGTTGGGTTTTTTTGTTTCTTTGGTTTTTTTGTTGGTTTTGTTTTGTTTTGTTTTATTTTATTTTATTTTTCTCTGAAATATGTCTTGGTGCCGAACTCTTGTGCTGGATCTGTTCTTCTGTTTATTGTAAAGTTTGGTGTAGTCCAGGACTTTTTGAAAAACAAAATAACTAAGTAGTTTTTTTTCTATATACATATTTAATGATCACTGAGAGAGATGCATCTGAATGTGTGTGCTTCTACCAACCTCTTGTGGTTTTGTTTTTTTTACAAAATAGTTTGGTTTTTGAAAAATGTTCTAAAAATCAAATTTTAGTATTCTGTATTAAGATAAATGAAAAGGAAATGCTGTAACAGTGGCAGTACCATAGAATTAAAATCAAAATAAATTATTACTTTTTCAGTGAGATAAATTTTATAAAAATATATAAAAAAAAAAACCCAAAACCCACCACATTATGTTATAAACTGCATTTTTAAAAGTAACTTTTTTCTTTGGCCTATATTTCTTACTTAACACAGCAACATTTTTTCCTGTTGGTCTTTAACATGTTAATTGCTTTCATTCCACTAAAACATAGCACAAAATTCAGAGGAGTAAACATGCATACACACACACACACACAGACATAAGATACTGTTATCTGTCTTTTAAAAATTTGTATTAATATCTGGTGGCTCATCACTGTCAGAATGGCATCTGCTGGAAATGAACTCATTCTGAAAACATATAAAGACAGGAGACACCCTTATATTGTCTTAAGAGGATCTGTAGGTCTCATCTTAATCGTGATCTATAAAATCTGACATGTAAGAATAAGCACCATAGACATTTGTAGACTATGGATAGCTAGCAGTAGCAGTCACATTATTAATTTCTGGAATGTTGCAAATAATTTACATTCTTAGGGTATGAAAGTGTTTTCAATTTTATATAACTCTGCACTGGGCAATAGTATTTGAACAGTACTGCATCTGTGGACATCTCAGATGGGGGTCTCAGAAGCATTGGTCAAGACATATAACATTGGAACAATTTTGACTTGTCTGTTCTTCTAATGAAAATCAGGGAAATATCCATGCACAATCTAATAAGACTCATAATAGCCCATGAAAACTTCGTAAGACACACACTGTGGATGTGGTATCCTAATTGGTGTTTCTTTCATTTCACATTTTTTGGTCTGAGTGATAGCTAATTTTGTTATTACATTTGCCGTTGCTTATAATAAATCAAGTCCTTCAACTTACATTGACCCCAAGGGAATAATTCAATATCTTGCAGACTGGTATGTTTTCTTATAAATGCAAAGATGATTAGTCTGTTTGCTCTCTTTTCCAAATACTATGCTGGCTTTAGGACCTAGCGTCTTCTGCTAAAATTCAGCATCTAAGACTTACTGTTTCTGTCCTTTGTAATAAAACATCCTCTTTCCTTTTCTTTTACAATTCCCAAAGCAAAGCTGAGACATACTAGAAGGAGAAGAAACTAATATTGATCAATGCATACAAGTGGATGTCCAGAGGCATCATGCTCTGGATCGAAAAAGATAATGTTTTCTGTGTGACCCTGGCTAGATCACTTCTGTGGGCACGCAAGTCTGGTATTAAATTACAAGGACACTGGTAAGCTAGAAGAAATTTAGATTAATTGGAGAGAAAAAATATTTAAAAGATTTCTATAGACACAAGTGAAGATGGCTTGTCAGAAAAGGTGCTGTCAGAAAAGGTGCAAAGTTTTCTATAATAGAATAAAATGGAAAACCATCAATTTTAGACTGAACATTAAGCTTTTTGTAACAGTCTATTAAACTAATGGAGGTCTTACATTAAATTGTTTTAGTAGGACTTGTTAAAAACAGCTCAGAATCTGGTGTAAATAAATGTTTTTTGTCTAGCAAATCTATCAGTTGAGGGGATTATATGTAGAGAGCTATATTATTATTTTGTAACTACAAGTTTAGGAGAAATTTTGAAGTACCTTTTTATGTTGCATTTTTGGCACAAAAATATAACAAATAGGTTACTGTTGTCCAGCATTATGACTGAAAAGTAATATTTAGTTGAAAACTTTACTAAAATATAATTACTTTAAAATCTAGGCATGTATAGCAGGTGACATGCACTATTGCAATTTTAGAGTGATGGTTTAATTACAAAGACAGCAGATAGCCTTTCCTGCTACAGGCAAATAGCCTATGCACAAATGCAGAAATCTAACTTGACTTCTCAGTCACATCATAATTAATTCCCTTAAGTTCTTTTTTTATTTTTAAGCTCTTTCATACTTCCACTCAAATTATAAATTTGCATGGGTGGGTCTACTACTAATGTGGATCTACTATGCTGCAAATACTTGCTTTAAACCTTTAGATGCCAAGAGGATGATGCTTGATTTCCTTCAAGGAAGATCAAAGAGTTCAAAAGTTCTCCGGGGCTGTTAGGGCTTCTAATTACAGGATGTGAATCAATTAAAATTTTCCCCTTAATCATACCAGCTATCTGTAATATTCAAGTTCAAATTAGTGTCTTCAGTGTAGCTTATTTTTAGACCTGGAGTAATACTGGATTAAAGTCTGGAATGAGAGGACAGAGTCTACTATGGATCTGCTTGTAGACCCCATGGAGGGTAAACAGATCGGTGACTCTGTAGCACTCTCAGAGGTGTGAAACAACCAGACATCTCTGTAGACTATATGACATCATTTTAGCAGCAGTGCATATTGATCTGCAAAACATAGTATTGGTTCAAATAAATGGGAATTCTGTGCTGTGACCAAGGGGGTGTAGGAAGGACTTGCTGCTAAATCATTTGCACTTTTCAAACTCAATCAATTAATTGAACCTGATAAAGTCTAAAGATTTTCTCTTAAAGGGAAAAAAAAAATCCTGCAGCGTGCATAATAACTTGTAATATTCCAAGTTTTGAATCAGTTTCAAGATACTTTCAGTTGAAATAACTCTGGAGAAGTTATTCGTTTTAGTCATAGTAATGTTTTAGTGAATGACAGGGACATATTTTGGGGGATTCATCAAATGCCTTTCTGTGTTATCCCTCAAATTAAAACAACATGAAACAAACCAAAATTGGAAAAAGATTTAAAGGTAACCGCATGAAAAAATAAAAGTGAAAAATAAAGGGGGAAATGTTGTCTATTTCATATTTCTTGGACATGTTCCACAGAGACTTTTTGATTATTGAGGCTCCTGTTCTGTAGTAGTCTCCAAATACAGCATTTATGTACAGTGCATTGGTAAGACTGTCTACAGACAGTTCACACTTAGAGAAGGATAAAAATATATCATATAACAATATGTTAGTTTTTTATCGAAAAAATTTTTTATGCCTAGCCTAGCATCCTGTTTCCAGCAATGGCTATATAAGGCCAGTTCCCAGGAAAAGGCATCATCATAGAGTCATAGAATCATAGAATGGTTTGGGTTGGAAGGGACCTTAAAGATCATCTAGTTCCAACCCCCCTGCCATGGGCAGGGACACCTTGCACTAGACCAGGTTGCTCAAAGCCCTATCCAACCTGGTCTTGAACACTTGGGGGAGCATCCACTACTTTCTCCAGCCAACCTGTTCTAGTGCCTCACCACCCTCAGAGTGAAGAATTTCTTCCTAATACCTAATCTAAATCTATCCTCTTTCAGTTTAAAACTGTAACCCCTTGTCCTATCTCTACACTCCTTGATAAAGAGTCCCTCCCCATTGTTCCTGTAGGCCCCCTTAAAGTACTGGAAGGATGCTATAAGGTGTCCCCAGAGCCTTCTCTTCTCTAGGCTAAACAACCCCAACTCTCTCAGCCTGTCCTCATAGGAGAGGTGCTCCAGCCCTCTGATCATCTTTGTGGCCCTCCTCTGGACTTGCTCGAGCAGGTCCATTTCTTATGCTGGGGGCCCCAGAGCTGATCACAGTACTCCAGGTGGGGTCTCATGAGAGCCGAGTAGAGGGGCAGAATCACCTGCCTTGACCATGCTTCTTTTGATGCAGCCCAGGGTACTGTTGGCTTTCCAGGCTGCAAACACAAATTGCTGGCTCATATTCAGTTTTTCATCCACCAATACCCCCAAGTCCTTCACTGCAGGGCTGTTCTCAATCTCGCCCAGCCTGTATTTGTGCTTGGGATTGCCCCAAGCCAGGTGCAGGACCTTACACTTGGCTTTGTTGAACTTCCTGAGGTTCACATGGGCCGACCTCTTTAGCCTGTCAAGTCCCTCTGGATGGCATCCCTTCCCTCTAGAGTATCAACCACACCACACAGCTTGATGTCATGCACAAACTTGCTGAGGGTGCACTGAATTCTACTATCTGTGTCACCGACCAAGATGATACTGGTCCCAATACAGACTCCCGAGACACCACTCGTCACTGGTCTCCACCCAGACGTTGAGCTGTTGAACGCGACTCTTTGAGTGTAACCATCCAGGTAATTCCTAATCTACCCAGTGGTCCACCTATCAAATCCATGTCTCTTCATTCTAGAGACAAGGATGTTGTGTGGGACAGTATCTAATGCTTTGCTCAAGTCCAGGTAGATGACGTCGGTTGCTTTTCCGTTATCCACCAATGCTGTAACCCTGTTGTAGAAGGCCGCCAGGTTTGTCAGACACAATTTACCCTTCATGAAGCCATGCTGGCTGTCACAAATCACCTCCTTATTTTCCGTGTGCCTTAGCACAGTTTCCAGGAGGATTTGTTCCATGATCTTGCTGGGCACGGAGGTGTGACTGACTGGCCTGTAGTTCCCTGGGTCTTCCTTTTTTCCCTTTTGAGAAATCAACATCATGTTTCCCCTTTTCCACTCACTGGAAACTTCAACAGTCTCCCAAGACTTTTCAAATGTCATGAATAGTGGATTAGCAACTTCATCTGCCAGTTCCCTCAGGACCCTTTGATAAATCTCATCAGGTCCCATGGACTTGTGCTCATTCAGGTTCCTTAAATGGTCTCAAACCTAATCTTCTCCTATGGTGGGCATTTTGATTCTGTACATTGGGTGGTGTGGCTAGAGCACTTGCCAGTGAAGACCAAAGCAAAGGAGCCTAAGAAGACTCTACCGCCTTTGGAAGAAAGGGTGGGCAATTCAGGAGGAGTACAGGGATCTTGTTAGGTCTTGCAGGGAGGAAATTAGAAAAGCAAAAGCCCAGCAAGAAGTTAATCTGGCCACTGTTGTAAAAGATAAAAAAAAATGCTTTTATAAGTACATCAGCAATGAAAGGAGAGCCAAGGAGGATCTCCATCCTTTGTTGGATGTGGGGGGGAACATTGTCACCAAGGACAAGGAAAAGGCTGAGGTACTTAATGCCTTCTTTGCCTCTGTGTTTAAAAGCCAGACCAGTCATCCCCAGAGTACTCAGGACCCTGAGCTAGAGGATAGGGACGGGGACCAGAATGGAGCCCTCATTGTCCAGGAGGAAGCAGTTCATGACCTGCTATGCCACCTGGACGCTCACAAGTCTATGGGACCAGATGGGATCCACCCGAGAGTACCAAGGGAGCTGGGAGAGGAGCTCACCAAGCCACTTTCCATCATCTATCAGCCGTCCTGGCTAACCAGGGAGGTCCCAGTTGACTGGAGATTAGCAAATGTGACACCCATGTACAAGAAGGGCTGGAAGGAGGACCCGGGGAACTACAGGCCTGTCAGACTGACCTCAGTGCCAGGAAAGATTATGGAGCAGTTCATATTGAGTGAACTCAACAAGCAAGTGCAGGTCAGCCAGGGGATGAGGCCCAGTCAGCTTGGGTTCAGGAAAGGCAGGTCCTGCTTGACCAACCTGATCTCCTTTTATGACCTGGTGACCCGCCTGGTGGATGAAGGAAAGGCTGTGGATGTCATTTACATGGACTTTAGCAAAGCTTTTGACACCATCTTCCACAATATTCTCCTTGGGAAGCTGGCAGCTCATGGCTTGGACGGGTGTAGTCTTCGCTGGGTAAAAAACTGGTTGGGTGGCTGAGCCCAGAGAGTAGTGGTGAATGGAGTTAAATCCAGTTGGCGGCTGGTCACGAGTGGTGTTCCCCAGGGCTCTGTTTTGGTGCCAGCCTTGTTTAATATCTTTATCAACGATCTGGATGAGGGGATTGAGTGCACCCTCAGTAAGTTTGCAGATGACACTAAACTGGGTGGGAGTGTCGATGTGCTGGAGGGTAGGATGGCCCTGCAGAGGGACCTGGACAGGCTGGATCCATGGGCTGAGGCCAATGTATGAGGTTTAACAAGGCCAAGTGCCGGGTCCTGCACTTTGGTCACAGCAACCCCATGCAATGCTACAGGCTTGGGTAAGAGTGGCTGGAAAGCTGCCTGCCAGAAAAGGACGTGGGGGTGGTGGTCAACAGCTGTCTGAACATGAGCCAGCAGTATGCCCAGGTGGCCAAGAAGGCCAACAGCATCGTGGCTTGTATCAGGAATAGTGTGGCCAGCAGGAGCAGGGAGGTGATTGTCCCCCTGTACTCCTGTCCCCCTGTACCACCTGCGTTGGTGAGGCAGCACCAGGAATACTGTGTCCAGTTTTGTGCCCCTCAATACAAGAAAGACATTGAGGTGCTGGAGCGTATCCAGAGAAGGGCAACAAGACTGGTGAAGGGTCTAGAGCACAGGCGTTATGAGGAACTGCTGAGGGAATGGAGATTGTTTAGCCTAGAGAAGAGGAAGCTGAGGGGAGACCTTATCGCTCTCTACAACTACCTGAAAGGAGGTTGTAGTGAGGTGGGTGTTGGTCTCTTCTCCCAAGTAGTTAGCGATAGGACGAGAGGAAATGGTCTCAAGCTGCACCAGGGGAGGTTTAGATTGGATATTAGGAAAAATTTCTTCACGGAAAGGGTGGTCAAGCATTGGAACAGGCTGCCCAGAGAGGTGGTGGAGTCACCATCCCTGGAAGTGTTCAAAAAATGGGTAGATGTGGCACTTTGTGACATGGTTTAGTCTAGTCTACCCTTGATTGGTTTAGAGTAGACTTGGTAGTGTAGGTTAATGGCTGGACTGGATGATCTTAAAGGACTTTTGCAACTTAAACAATTCTATGATTCTATGATTCTATCTTGCCACATTGCAACAGCCCAGATGGGTTTGCCTCTGTGCTGCCTGTTGCTCTGCTTCCATTGCTGCAGCCACCCCCAAAGCGCATTTGCCACCATCCATGAGTCAGTATAGAGATAAAGTATTGACCACTTTTCTCTTTCAGCAATATCTAAAGCCAGCTAGATGGCTTTCACCTCTGCAAACTGACTCGACTGACCATCTCCTTCAGCAGCTTCTGCAACTTTTCGTATAGGCCTCCATACAGCAGCTTTCCACCTCCGATGCTTTCCCACAAGACGACAGGACCCATCAGTGAACAGGGCATATTGCTTTTCATTTTCTGGTGATGTATTATACAGTGGGGCCTCCTCGGCACGTGTCACCACCTCCTCTGGTGATATTCCAAAATTTTTGCCTTCTAGCCAGTCCATGATCACTTCCAAGATTCCTGGGCGACTGGGGTTTCCTATTTGAGCCCGTTGTGTGATTAGTGCAACCCACTTACTCCACACAGCATCAGTTGCATGATGTGTAGAGAGGACCCTCTCTTTGAACATCCAGCCCAGCACCGGCAGTTGGGGTGCCAGCAGGAGCTGTGCTTCAGTACCAACCACTTCTGAAACAGCTCGAATCCCTTCATATGCTGCCAGTATCTCCTTCTCAGTTGGAGTATAGCGGGCTTCGGATCCTCTGTATCCCCGACTCCAAAACCCTAGGGGTCGACCTCGAGTGTCCCCTGGTGCTTTCTGCCAGAGGCTCCAGGTAGGGCCATTCTCCCCGGCTGCAGTGTAGAACACATTTTTAATATCCTGCCCTGACTTGCCCAAGGGCTACTGCATGAACTAACTCCCGTTTAATTTGTTCAAAGGCTTGTTGTTGCTCAGGGCCCCATTTGAATTCGTTCTTCTTCCGGGTCACTTGATAGAGGGGGTTTACGATCTGGCTGTAATTTGGAATATGCATTCTCCAAAAACCCACAACGCCTAAGAAAGTTGTGTTTCCTTTTTGCTAGTTGGAGGAGACATAGCTGTTATTTTGTTGATCACATCCATTGGGATCTGACGACGTCCATCTTGCCATTTTATTCCTAAAAACTGGATCTCCTGTGCAGGTCCCTTGACCTTACTCTGTTTTATGGCAAAACCAGCCTTCAGAAGGATTTGGACTATTTTCTTTCCCTTCTCAAAAACGCCTTCTGCTGTATTGCCCCACACAATGATGTCATCAATGTACTGCAGATGTTCTGGAGCCTCACCCTGTTCCAATGCTGTCTGGATCAGTCCATGGCAAATGGTGGGGCTGTGCTTCCACCCCTGGGGCAGTTGGTTCCAGGTGTACTGAACACCCCTCCAGGTAAAAGCAAACTGGGGCCTGCACTCTGCTGCCAAAGGGATGGAGAAAAATGCATTAGCAATATCAATTGTGGCATACCACTTAGCTGCCTTTGACTCCAGTTCATATTGAAGTTCTAGCATGTCTGGCACGGCAGCACTCATTGGCGGTGTAACTTCGTTCAGGCCACGATAGTCCACTGTTAGTCTCCACTCCCCATTAGACTTTCGCACTGGCCATATGGGACTGTTAAAGGGTGAGCGAGTCTTGCTGATCACTCCCTGGCTCTCCAGTCAATGAATCAGGTTATGGATGGGAAGTAGGGAGTCTCGGCTGGTGCAATATTGCCGCTGGTGCACTGTTCTGGTAGCGATTGGTACCTGTTATTCTTCGACCCTCAGCAACCCTACAATCGAAGGGTCCTCTGAGAGACCGGGCAAGGTGGACAACTGTTTAATTTCCTCTGTCTCCAAAGCAGCTATACCAAAAGCCCACCAGTACCCTTTTGGGTCCTTGAAATACCCTCTCCTGAGGTAGTCTATGCCAAGGATGCACGGAGCATCTGGGCCAGTCACAATGGGGTGCTTTTGCCACTCATTCCCAGTTAGGCTCACTTCAGCTTCCAGTACAGTTAGCTGTTGGGATCCCCCTGTCACTCCAGAAATACAAATGGGTTCTGCCCCTCTATAGTTTGATGGCATTAGGGTACACTGTGCACCAGTGTCCACTAGAGCATTATACTCTTGTGAGTCTAATGTGCCAGGCCATCGAATCCACACAGTCCAGTAAACCCGGTTGTCCCTTTCCTCCACCTGGCTGGAGGCAGGGCCCCTCTAACACTGGTCACAGTATTCGCTGTTCACTTCCTGTAAATGTGAATCAAAAGTCCCTTGATTAAGGTCAGAAGTAAATTAGCCCTCTTACTCTGTCTGGGGAACTTCTCACTGGAAATTGGAGCTGCAATTTTCCTGGGAGAACCACCTTTTGTAATAGTTTTTCCTTGCAACTCACACACCCGTGCCTCTAGGGTCGAGGTGGGTTTTCCATCCCAATTCCTCATGTTCTGTCCGTGATCACGCAGGTAAAACCACAGGGTGCCCCGTGGTGTGTATCCTCTATATCCTCTCTCTTGAGCATAAGGACGTTGACTCCTAATGGCTGAGACACTGGTCCGTGCAGGTGGGGAGTAGGACAGATCCTCTCTGAGTTGTTGGAACTCTCGGGACAATTTTTCCACAGCTGAGACACAGGCCCGTAGGGAGGAAGAGAGACTTTCTTCATATTCCCAGAGTCGTCTAGCCACTTCATCCACCGTTGGTGCCTTGTCATCTTTCCAGGCTAGTATTGCCAATGAGTTGGAATATGATGCTGGTGCGCTCTGTACCACCTTCCGCCACATGGGTTGTGTGCACCTGACTTCATCTGGATCTTTGGGTAACTGCTCATCATTCAGGACACTATAAATCACCTCCAGCATGCCTAATTCCCTCAAGTACTGGATACCCTTTTCTATGGTGGTCCATTTGCTTGGACGGTATAAAACATCCTCCTTGAAGGGATACCTTTCCTTCACGCTTGACAGAAGTCGCCTCCAGAGGCTGAGAGTTTTTGCCCCTTTTCCAATTACTTTGTCAATTCCCCCTTCCCTGGAAAAGGATCCCAGCTGCTTGGCTTCCTTACCCTCTAAATCCAGGCTACTGGCCCCATTATCCCAGCATCGGAGCAGCCAGGTGATGATGTGCTCTCCTGGATGACGACTGAAATCTTTTCGCATATCTCGCAGCTCACTCAGGGATAGGGATCGAGTAGTTACCGTCTCATTTATGGGTTCTTCCTCCTCTGGTTCTTGTGATGGCCCTGGTTCATCTTCATCCATTACTGAATGAGCTGATTTTCTTGTGTATTTTTTCTTCTGTATAGGGGCAACTGATACCGGCACAGGTTGGTTCTCTGTTTTAGCCATGATGCCTGTTACTGGGGTTGGAGTAGTCGCAGTGCCTGTGGCGGGGACTGGAGTGGCTGTAGTGCCTGTTGTCTTGTCATCAGATCCAGAGACCCTCTCTTTCCCTTGAGGGTTCTGAATAGTGTTGAACAGGGCTCGGTAGGCATGGGCCAGTCCCCAGCATGTTGCAATGTTTTGTGTCTCTCTGGAGTTGCCAGGGTGACAACATACTTTTTCCAAATACTTTACTAGTTCTTCATGATTCTGCACTTGTTCAGGGGTGAAGTTTCAAAACACTGGTGGTGCCCACTGCCCTAGGTACTTGCCCATACTGTCCCACACACCTTGCCACTCATACCTTTCCAGCCTTGGGACAGATCTCTGGATGCTATTCTTAAATTGCTTACTAACCTTCATCAAAACTGAAACAGTGTTCCCAAGAAATAGCAATAGATGTATCTTAACTACCCAAGGATGTTCAAGATACTGAAAAGTTATCGTAATGAAGGAGGAAACATCATAGAATAAGGTAACGAAGGTACTGTTCTGTATTTCCTCCACAAAAAACCTCTCAGAGGAAGAGGTATAATTGCTAATCCTCTCCATAAGGTGATACCCGAATTACAGTAATGGCTTCAGTACAAACCCAAGATACCAAATAGTGCTCAAGGTCAGTGTTTTAATAACAAATCTCCCAGGTAAAACATCACTAATCACTGCAAAGCACAACAAACTGCAAAATCCAACACCAATCTTTAACATGTACAGCAAAAAAAGGAGCATGGTGCAGATCAGAGGAACTAATATTGTGACCGGCAACTGTTAACGGATTCCTTAATACACTCTGGTTAATATGTTATTATCTCAAACCCTTCGGGCCCCATGTTGGGTGCCAAAAAGGACTGTTGTGGTTTAGCCCCAGCCAGCAACTAAGCACCATGCAGCCGCTCGCTCACTCCTCCTGCCCCGGTGGGATGGGGGAGAGAATCGGAGGAGTAAGAGTGAGAAATACTCCTGGGTTGAGATAAGAACAGTTTAATCATTGAAATAAAGTAAAATAGTAATGATAATATTAACAATATAAAATAATAATAATAATAATTAATAATAATAATATACAAAGCAATATGTATTGCATATACAATACAAAGCAAAAATATATGATGCACAATACAATTGCTCACCACCCGCCGACCGATACCCAGACAGTTCCCGAGCAGCGATTGCTGCCCCCTGGCCAACTCCCCCCAGTTTATATACTGAGCATGACGTCATATGGTATGGAATAGCCCTCTGGTCAGTTTGGATCAACTCTTCTGGCTGTGCCCCCTCCCAGTTTCTTGTGCACCTGGCAGAGCATGGGAAGCTGAAAAGTCCTTGACTAGCATAAGCAGTACTTAGCAACAACTAAACCATCAGTGTGTTGTCAACATTCTTCTCCTACTAAATCCAAAACACAGCACTATGCCTGCTACTAGGAAGAAAATTAACTCTATTCCAGCGAAAACCAGGACAAAAACCCATCCAAATTACTCTTCAGGAGCAGCTCTGTGGATCACCTTTCAGACTAAGGGTGGGGTTATAGCCTAGTGGTGGGACACATGGGTTGCAGGGGAAGAGCATTTTAGAATCACATAGGATTTGTTATGGGATGTTTACAGGAGGAACCAAAGGTGGCAAAAGATGATGTAGTTGATTTGGGGAGGGAAAAGCATAGGAAAACAGAGGCATAAGGAAATTAAAAGAGTGCACATATACATGTTGTGTATGTGTGTTTTTCAGCTTTTCTATTGGCTGGACCTGGGGGCATAGAGCTGCAGCAGCCTCACCTATCTCAGACTGCTGTATTTAACAGATCCTGTAACAGATACAAAGTTTAATTTCTTAATCTGTTAAAATATTTGTGCTTCTGTGCTTTCCTAACCAAGACCTATAAGATGTGAGGAAAAGAGTGCAGTTACTAAAGAAAGCACTTCAAAAAAGCTTATTTAATTTCAGTTAAATGACCAATTCTTTCAAGCTCTTAAAAACAAACAGCTGGTAATAGAACTTCAAACTGAGGGAAAAACATGACATGTATTTCTAAAAGAAAGACTTAAAGTGAAGGATGCATCAAAAAATAGCAACAACACCAGAGTGATTCATGAAATGAGTGGTGGTGCCAAGTTTGCAACTAAAGATAATTACACACAGACTTGTGCATTCAGCTATGAACTCATTAAATTTGACTTAATTCCCACCCTGCTGTAGCAGTTATCACCTTAGCTACGCTACCATAAGATGACACTAATACTTTTGAGGAACTCAGAAGTCTCAGCAGGTAGCATACTTCCCCCATAAATAGGACACTTGGATACAAACCATGTTTCTTATCTGCCAGGAGAGCTTCTTTAAACATCAAGCCATAGCAGTGACTGGACTGGAAACAGTGAAGGAAGAAAGAAGAAACTCTCAACCCCTCCTGTTTAAGCTCTGACACTGTTTAGAAAGAAATAATTATTAATGGGTGCAGAAAGTGGCAGAGAATGATTTTATTGACTTTTGGTAAAGGAATTGTTTGTGAATGTGAGTGGCTTGACCCTGACCTCAGAGCTATGTCTGGATTTTACCCATTTACTCTTACATATAAAGGGCAAAAGTACTTGCCACCACAATGGCCATGAATTCAAAATTAAGATGGCAAGATTCATTGGGTGAAGATCTGATCCTGCCTAGACATGGTAGGTAATTTAGTGAGAGATTATTGAAATGGGGCCCTAAGTGCTGCTGTGCTAAGCTTCTGGAGCCTACCTGGCCTAGATAGAATTCAGATATCAAACTGCTTAGACTGGGGAAGTAGTTGACAAAGTAGAGGTACAACCATTTAGGATTTATAAGTCAAACTGGAAGATGTCTTTAAGGCTTTGGAATATTAAGACTAGGTGACAGCAGTCCTTTCAGTTTTGGTAGTGATAGCAAGAATACTGTACTGATGTACTAATACAGCTTTTGAAACCATGGTTCTTCAATGAAAAGCACACAATGTAGACATAATGAATGGGATGCAATAACAGGTGGCAATAATGACCAAGTACAAAAATACATATTTTCCCATCAAAACAGCCTGAGAGTAAAATGAAATATGCAAGTTTTGAACTGAAATCTGCTACTAGGAAACAATGACAACTGAACAAAATTTTGATGGTAAATAATAGGCAAGATTTTGTAAAAATTGAGAAGTTTAAATTATTACACTTAATCTCATAAGGTATGTTAATCTATATAGAGCTGAAGTAGATGCAGCTCAGATGGAGGGAACCACACAACACAGTTGTTGCTGTGGTAAACCTATGCCTGTAAACGACAAGGTGGAACTGAAACCCGAAAGTAGGTGAACAGTATAAGTAATTGTTAGGATATTTACAAACAGGAAACAGTCAAACCTGGAGGAATTGTTATCTGCAAGGAAATAAGGATGTGAAAATGAAGCCATGGATGAGGACGTCTGCAGATCTGTCTGAGTGTAATCACAGTTTCATTTCCAGGTGGGAAAAAGATTTATTATACTCTTCTTTCTTTCAGGAAAATTAATGAAAATTGCTTTATATAATAATAGTTATGGTTCAGCTGTTTTGGGGGTTGTCGTGGTTTAGCCCCAGCCAGCAACTAAGCACCACACAGCTGCTTGCTCACTCCCCTTACCCCGATGGGATGGGGGAGAGAATCGGAGGAGTAAGAGTGAGAAACACTCCTGGGTTGAGATAAGAACAGTTTAATAATTGAAATAAAATAAAGTAAAATAGTAATAACAATAATAATTACAATATAATAATAACAGTAATAATAATATACAAAATAAGTGATGCACAATGCAATTGCTCACCACCCGCCAACCGATAGCCAGACAGTTCCCGAGCAGCGATCGCTGCTCCCTGGCCAACCCCCCCCCCAGTTTATATACTGAGCATGATGTCATATGGTATGGAATAGCCCTTTGGTCGTTTGGATCAACTCTTCTGGCTGTGCCCCCTCCCAGTTTCTTGTGCACCTGGCAGAGCATGGGAAGCTGAAAAGTCCTTGACTAGCATAAGCAGTACTTAGCAACAACTAAACCATCAGTGTGTTATCAACATTCTTCTCCTACTAAATCCAAAACACAGCACTATGCCTGCTACTAGGAAGAAAATTAACTCTATCCCAACCGAAACCAGGACAGAGGTGGAGGATGAGAAGAGGATTCAATTATTTAACAATGTAGTTTCATTTCAGAGTGGTTGGGGGTGGTTGTTTCTTTTAATCTGTAACTTTAATTAACAGTTTTTTTCCCCTTCCTGTCTTTCTATCCCAATGGTCTTTAACTATGGAAATTGTCTTGATCAGGAAAAAAGAAGAGTTTATGACCTTCGGAAGATGGGGCAGGCAATTTACGAGGACTACAAGGATGTCATGAGGTTATGCAGGGAGAAAATTAGAAGGGCCAAAGCCCAGCTAGAACTTAATGTGGCTGCTGCCATAAAAGACAATATAAAAAGTTTCTATAAATATGTTAGCAACTAAAGAAAGGCTAAGGAGAATCTTCATCCTTTATTGGATGCAGGGTAAACATAGTGACAAAGCATGAGGAAAAGGCTGAGGTACTTAATGCCTCCTTTGCCTTAGTCTTTAATAGTAAGATCAATTATTCTTGGGGTACCCAGCCCCCTGAGCTGGAAGACAGGGACAGGGAGCAGAATGAAGCCCCCATAATCCAATGGGAAATGGTTAGCGACCTGCTGCACCACTTAAACACACCACTACACCACCCAAGGGCACTGAGGGATCTGACAGAGGTGCTCACCAAGCCACTTTCAATCCTTTATCAGCGGTCCTGGCTAACCAGGGAGGTCCCAGTTGCCTGGAGGTTAGCAAATGTGACACCCATGTACAAGAAGGGCCGGAAGGAGGATCTGGGGAACTACAGGCCTGTCAGACTGACTCAGTGCCGGGGAAGGTTATGCAGTAGATCGTCTTGAGTGCCATCATGCGGCATGTACAGGACAACCAGGGGATCAGGCCCAGTCAGCATGGGTTCATGAAAGGCAGATCCCGCTTGACTAACCTGATCTCCTTCTATGACAAGGTGACCCACTTAGTGGATGACGGAAAGGCTGTGGATGTTCTCTACCTAGACTTTAATAAAGCCTTTGACATCATTTGCCATGGTATTCTCCTGGAGAATCTGTCTGCTCATGACTTGGACAGGCATACTCCTTGCTGGGTAAAAAAACAGCTGGATGGCCAGGTCCAAAGAGTTGTGGTGAATGGAGTGAAATCCAGTTGGCAGCCGGTCACAAGTGGTGTTCCCCAGGGCTCAGTATTGGAGCCAATTCTGTTTCATATCTTTGTCAACAATCTGGATGAGGGGATCAAATGCACCCTCAGTAAGTTTGCAGATGACACCAAACTGGGCGGGAGTGTTGATCTGCTTGAGGGCAGGAAGGATCCACAGAAGGATGTGGAGAGGCTGGATTGATGGGCCGAGGCCAATTGCATGAGGTTCAACAAGTCCAAGTGCCAGGTCCTGCACTTGGGTCGCAACAACCCCATGCAACACTACAGGCGTTTCTCTGGTGAGACTCCACCTTGAATACTGTGTTCAGTTTTGGGTCCCTCACTACAAGAAAGACATTGAAGTGATGGAGTACATCCAAAGAAGAGCAATGAAGCTGGTAAAGGGTCTGGAGCACAAGTCTTAAGAGGAGCGGCTGAGGGAACTGGGGTTGTTTAGCCTGGAAAAAAGGAGGGTCAGGGGAGACTTTATTGCTTTCTATAACTACCTGAAAGGAGGTTGTAGCAAGGTGGTTGTCGGTATCTTCTCCCAAGTAACAAGCAATAGGACAAGAGGAAACAGCCTCAAGTTGTGCCAGGGGAAGTTTCAATTGGATATTAGGAAAATACGTTCACTGAAACATTTATCAAGCATTGGAGCAGGCTGCCCAGGGAAGTGGTTGTGTGACCACCCCTGGAAGTATTTAAATGTGTAGACATGGCTCTTAGGGACATGGTTTAGTGGTGGACTTAGTGCTAGGTTAATGGTTGGACTTGATGATCTTAAAAGTCTTTTCCAACCTGAACAATTCTATCATTCTATGATTTGAAGAAAGACAACATGACAATCGTATGCAATCACATCAACTTCTGGTTTATGATGGAAGCTTCTCCCCTTTTTTTGAGGATTCTTTACTGCTTTCTGAATATAAATTTAAAAACAGATTTCCTAACTCACCAGTTAAATTGCTTTATGTGAACACTGCATAGAGCAGTAGGACACCAATTTCAAAGTGATTACTATTGTTAATTATTTTACAGGTTTAATCTTAGTACAGAGAGACACGCTGTGGTGTAATAAAGATACAGACTATGGTTTCAACAATAGTATTCATGTTTCTTTTGGGGAAAAATTAACAACCTAAAATTACTTCATATTAAAGTAGTTTGGTGCTGCAGTAACATGATTATACAATTAATCAATTCCAGATAAGTTTTGGAAATAACTAAAATAAACTACTCTACTGACATGGAATTCATATTGTAAGCTATTATAAAACAATGCCCCCTAGGCATTGAATTTGCTTTCTTGTAGCAGTTTTTATTTTCATTTTAGGGAAGTTGTGTGAACATATGATATAGCAGGATGGTCAACTTTTTATAAATGTAAGGTCTGTTATGCCCATTACCTTGGTATCTAAGCATATATAAAATTAAGACAATATTTTGCACAACATTTTACAGCTTATTTCATAAACATATCCCTAGCTAAACAAAGTAGCATGGCACTTCTTGAATTCACTTCAGTTGCTCTGTAGAGGCCATGAGAAGACAGCTCTGCCATGTAGAATTTGTCCCAGAGAAGTCATGTCTTGACATAGACAACATTTGGGTCTCTGCCTTGATATTGTATGGGGAAGCATCCCAGCGAGATGCAAAGGTCAGGATTATAACTGCTTCAAAGAATTAAAAATGAGAGGGGAAACTGGCAATTATAATTTATGTTGGAAAATCTGCCTATATGGCCTAAAATCTTGTCTACAAAGTCAGAGACTGACCTTACAGATCTCCAGCTTATAAATATGATCTTAATTCAGGAAAGCTTTTCTTTACTAGAACTACCTACTCAGTCAAAGATTCCTTGATTTTTCTCTAAATGTTACTAGCTGGTATGTGTCTCTGTTACAAAAATGCTAGATGGTGCAGGGCCTGATATTTGACTGGTCTCCAAACTCACTGTGGAGAACACTGGAAAAATTTCAGCCAGTACCTGCATTTATTCCGATTAACTGACTGCATGGACAGATAGGTCTTCAGAGAAAATGTTTCTCATTATTTTTACTGCTAATCTTTTAGAACATATATTACATGTACAACAGTTCCATGTCTGCAAGTTACCTAGACCAAGACAATGGAAGTGAAATCTCTTGGGAGAACCACAAGGAGGTTACACTAGTACTGTTTTCAGTTGCACCATATAATAACCATCAAATCATATGGGTTGTTAGAGCACTCAAGTTCCTCTACATTTTACAAGTAGTAATTGAGGTGAGCTACTGAAACTGCACACTCTAAAGAGACCAGAAATGTTTACTTTCCAGAGAGAGGTGTTTTGGTTTGGTTTGGTTTGGTTTTTATGTCTGCTGCTCAGGATCATTTAAACTTTCAGAACATGTATTTCATAAACTGGTCAAACAAGGTCCAGCAAAGTGAAAATAATAATTTTTAAATGTCTGATGTTAGCTGCTTTCTACCTGCAGTGAGGCTGTTGGTATTGTGGTCATTTTCAGTAACAAATACATCTTTGCATTTCTGAGGATAAACTGGTCTTCTTACCAGGATGTTCTTTACAACATCTAACAGGAATCAGAATAATAAACCGGTCAATCCTTTCTGAATGTAGCTTAGTGACAGATGAATTGGCAACCCTCAGTGCTTAAATGAGTGTTTCACCAGTATTCTAAATAGAAGCAGATGGCAACTTCTCAGAGACTGTGCACATTCCCTGGGGGAGAGGAGAAATGTTGCAACACTCCCCCATTGCACTGGAGCAGATAATTAGGCAATTAGATCTATTAAAAGCTGACAAAGGGAAAACTATAGATGAACCTTCTCCTTAGGCTTCAATATGGCAATACTTAGCCTATAGAGAAAGTCACAGTGAACACATGATTTATTAATTTTAAGACTGATTTATTGTCATTTATGTATGAATGAGCATATGCCCACCTAGCATATACTAGGTATATTTTACATACATACATACATACATGTATGTTTATATACATACGTTATATATATGTGTGATTACAAACAATTATCTCTCTTTTCAGACAATGGTGATTTTGTCAAAAGTCCAAGGCAAAAGTAATTTATGCTCTAATTTCTCCCAGTGGAATTCATTCAGCAAAGAGCTATTTCAGGGTGCCAAAATGTGAGGACTGGGAAGTATTCTCTCCCTCATGGAGGTTAGTTATCTTCCCAGTGCATCTGGAAGAGACAAATGTTCCCAGTAATGAGAGGAGAGCAAGTGAGAGCTTCTCCACTTCTTAAAGAATATATTTGCTAGGAAATGAATTGATCTTCAGTGTGGACTCTGTGTGTGTGTCCTTCAGCACCAGCCAGATGAGCTCAGCTTAATGACTTGTGTCACGGAATGAAAGATTGCTGTGAAGTCTTTCCGTTCATATGATTTTACAGTTAGTAAATGGACTGGTGGAACTGGAACTAATTTCACTCTCGTTATATTTGTTGGATAAAATGCTAACACAATGAATGCTGCAATTTAATTCTATTAATTAGACATGCTAATTTTTGGTGCACAGGTGTCAGTCATAGGTTTTACAGTTTGTTTCTTTTCTGTTTCTTGCTGCAGAAGGAAAAAGGCATATTCAAAGGACCTTCCCAATCTTCTCTTTTATTAGCTGAAAAATGAAGATACAACTATAATTCTTTCTGTCTCTCTCCGTATATCCAGGTACCCATAGGCACTTTATTAATAATCTATTGTTAATTATATAATTATATACTCAATAGAAATGAAATCTAATATTTATTCTTAATATAATGTTAAGAATATTAATATTATTTATTACCTTATGTCATGACTCAGTAGCCAGTCATTGTGCCAGGTACTGTACAAACACAGGAGAAAACCAAACATGTATTAAGCCACACTTCAAAAATCTATACTACATAGAATTTTAAGAAATAGATATAATAATATGAATAAAAAATCAACTACAGATCATATAATCAAGTAAAATCAAATCAAATAAAATTTGGAAGATCCTGATCATACGGAAATCAATAGATCCCGCAGATGTGACATGAAGCAGAATATACCTTTTGATCTCAGATGCAGTGTGATGCAGAATGGAGAAATGAAAATACAAGAAAGGACAAAAGTTCAGCAGAATAAAATAAATAATAAAAATATCAAACACAAAGTAATAGAAGAAGAGAGAGCAAGCAGTCACTAGGAGACAAAGCTGTAAAAACTCAATATTATAGCTTCTTAAGTGGTCAAGACGTTTCAAAACTAAGTTAATTTTAAATAACCTTTCTTTTTAAGAAACAGGAAAATTGACTGTCTATAGCCTTTATGTTGCTTGGGAATATCATGCTTGCTTTACTCTTTATCAATGTCTTCTCTCTTGTGTTTTTTCTTTGCATCACATACCCAAGTAAAGTGGAAACTTCCTTAGGTAATTTCTCCACAAACAAGGAGACCTTTTTCTAAATTACTTCCCAGTTTTATTTATTTTTTAAAAATGGTCTCCTTGAACTATCCCTGCCTTGTTCTGTATATCAGTGACAGTTTTACATTCTCTTTCAGTAATTTCTGGAGAGTTTCCAGTTTCTATGACTTATTTTAGAGGCCAAGAATATAAATGACCTTCCAGTACTGCATTGTAATTCTAATGCCCAATATTTTTTCAGGTTTCAGAGAGATAGTTCACACCCATACACTCACAAATGGGTTTTATACATATGTAGTTGTCATTGGGGAAAGAAACTAGCAAGGACAACTCTCCTTGTCTTCATTGTACAGCAATGAAAACTGTTCATTGTATTGGCAATTGCCATCTTTAATGCGGGAAAACTCTCTATACTCTCTCAGAGCTGCTTTTGAGAGTTTGATTTCCTTCCATTCACCATACAGGGAGACTAGGAGATTAACCTTCATCAGATAAAGTTAGTATCTTTGAAGTTTCCTTATATGACTCCTCAGGGGAAAAAAAAGAAAAAGCAAAAGACCTTACAAGTAATTTGGCTTCATACTAGGGGGAAAAAAAAAGAGTAGTTCAAGCTACACAATGATTCCTTCTGGCATTTAATTCAATTAATCTGTGATGTGTTCCTTAACTATTTCTCCTTTCTACTTAACCAATATGAATAGATTACATATATATTATGAACAATGGAAAAGGCACAAATGGAGTGAAAAGTCTGTGTTAAAAGCAAGTAGTTATTAAGATGTTTTATTATCATTAAGACAAAGTTGTTTTCTGAACTTGTACCAAAGAAATAAAAGTTGTTTGTCTATTATATGGAGTGCAATCTATGAAACTTTTGGCAAAGTCATGGTAAATGATATTTGAGACAGTGTAAGAGAGATAATGGATTCTGAAGCCAAGTAGTCAAGATAAAAAAAAAAAAAATTCAAGCATGTAGAAATGAAATAATTGACAGCTAATGTAAACTGTAATGTTAGATTTCTGATTATTTATGGAAAACCATGCAGTTTTAAGTTTTACAGTAATATGAGTAGTTTACAATACTATAAACAATGGACTGAAGACTTTTGTATTAAGTGTAAATTTAATGTTCTTTGGATCAAGGGAAGAAGAGTTAATGTTATTTTTGTCAGCTGCTACTCAATTTAAAAAGTTACATAAATTAGATAAACTCATTCATTTTCTAAATAGATACTACTTCTGAATGGTTCTTTACTGCTACTTGAACATTTTTCTGTCTAAACTTTTTATTCAATTCATAGAATTGCTGGGTTGGAAGGGAGCTCATGAAGTTATCTAAACCACTCTCTGTTTAAATAGCTTTAAGCCATTTTTGACAGGTGTTCTTTCTACTCTGTTTTTAACAGTGGTTGTGGACACTCTACAGCCTTCCCAGTCTGGTGCAGTACTGTTTTATCCTTAACAACTGATGTCTCATGTCTTGAATTTCTTTGCTACAATTACTATTCATGCTACACATACATACACAGAAAATAGAAAAACCAGAAAACATTGGTTTGATTACTAGTTCTAACATTTTTCCAGGAACTGATATTAAACAGGTATATCTATATTTAATGATTCCTCCTTTCTGACTTTATAAAAATAGGGACTGGAGAGCTTTTTCCAGTCTTTCAATATCTCACCAAGCTTCCCTGAGTTCTTACGAGATAAAGGAGTTTGGCTGTGAGATCTTGTGCGCCAAGGTCTAAGTATCTTTATATGAAATTAACCTATAAAATGAAAATGTGCAAATTACCTGAACACTTTTTAAAGTTGTTTCTTGCTTGTTCCTGACTAAGATTTTATCTTTTGCATTCTAATTACCACCTGGTCTGTGTTCATCAATTTAGTATGACATAATCTACTTAATTTTTGTTGACATTACTACTAATTTCATAGTCTCCATCTTGCTATTAACATTCTTACAAAATAATTGCTTGTGTATTTTTTTCCTTAGTACATTTCATTTGTGCATTGGCTTTTGTGGTTTTGCGCATATCTTATTATTCTTAATACCTTGTCCTAGGCTTCACTTTTTCTATGCACCTTTTTTGTGTTTGAGATTCATGAAGAAACATCCTGATTTAGCCAAGGTGATTTTTTAAAAGATGTCCAAGCTTTCTTGAAGTAGGACATTTTGTATGTGTATTTTCAATACCATTCATTAAGAATGAACAATAGTATGAGACTACTTTACCACTTTTTACCTATTTCTTAGGATGTCTTACATACTCTTAGAGTTTATTATTTCAATCTAATATATTATGATACAATATAAAATACTTATATTTCTATATTTCTACTAAAATAATGTAAATGAAAATATTCTATTCCTTCATACACTGCATTTTGATGTTATTTTTCCTCCTTAACACAAGAATGATGAACACTCATTCTATGACCACTCGGACCTAAATTAATTTCCTTCTTGATATTCTCAGTCTTCCCAGTTTTTGAATGAAATGTAGTACAACCTTTTCTGGGGGTGTTACATATCACTATGTAGTCAAAAAAATTCACTGGGATTCAGTTCACAAAATATTACCTCCTTCCCAACAGCTACTACACGTTCACCAGTCACCTAGATTCTCTTTATTGTCACTAAAGAAAAAAAAAGAAAATTCTAGGGTTGAGAGTGATGTGGTCTAAACTATAGTTTTATTCTCCCAGAGGTAGTTTAGCTGATAAGCACTCATGTAGCTATGCAGAATTAGGTGAGGAAAATTCTACCTGATGTGTCATGTTGTCCTACCTCTTACCGTACCTTACCAGGTCGTTAACATATCCCAAAACCAATAATTCCAACCCTTTGCATGATTCTGCCAGTTCCTCAAACAAAGATATCTTCCTGCCCTTCTATAATTGTCAGTGAACTCTTGCCATACAGTACTTTATTAAGATTCATCTCAAATATCTGTCACTGTATTTTAGATTCTGGAGGATGTGCATTTGGATACCATATCATATATCATATCATATATTTTCATATATGTGTGTGTTTGTGTATATATATACACATATACACACACGCTTTTTGCCTTACCTTTACTTTTTTCACAGTTTTTCCCTTTTTTTTTTTAAATTTAATGTAATGTTCATCCATTCTTTCACATCTTAAACATTGGATTTCATGAACAGGCCATTATATGCCTCTTCTGTTAAGAAGAGCAAGATTCAGAAATCCTGTTAAGAAAAAAAGGAGGGTAATTGTGGTGGGTGATTCCCTCCTGCAGGGAAATGAGGGCCCAATCTGCCGTCCGGAGCCATCCCACAGGGAAGTCTGCTTCCTCCCTGGGGCGCGGGTTAGGGACGTTACTATGAAACTCCCTGATCTCATAAAGCCCTCCGATTATTACCCGTTGCTGGTTGTACAGGTTGGCAGTGATGAGATTACAGAGAGAAGTCCTAAAGTGATCAAAAGGGACTTCAGGGCACTGGGACAATTGGTTGCAGGATCGGGAGCACAGGTAGTGTTTTCCTCAATCCCGTCAATGGCAGGGAAGAATGCTGAAAGTAACAGGAAGACTCACCTGGCTCAGAGGCTGGTGCCACCAGTGGAATTTTGTTTGTTTTGATCATGGAGAGGTTTACATGGCACTGGGCCTGCTGGCAGCAGCTGGAGTTCAGCTGTCTCCAAAGGGGAAAAGGATTCTCGCCCATGAGTTGGTGGGACACATTGAGAGGGCTTTAAACTAGGTTTGAAGGGGGAAAGAGATATAAACGGGCCCACTAGTGAGGAGCCCAAGGGCAGCATGGCAACGTTGGGGGCGAAATCGATAGCCCATCTCAAGTGCATGTACACCAATGCATGTAGCATGGGTAACAAACAGGAGGAGGAGCTGGAAGTCCTTGTGCAGCAGGATGGCTATGACATAGTTGCCATCACAGAAACGTGGTGGGATGACTCTCATGACTGGAGTGCTGCACTGGATGGCTATAAGCTCTTCAGAAGGGACAGGCAGGGAAGGAGAGGCATTGGGGTGGCTCTGTATGTTAGGGAGAGATTTGACTGTATAGAGCTCGACAGTGGTGATGATGAGGCTGAGTGCTTATGGGTAAGGATGAGGGGGAAGGCCAGCAAGGCAGATGTCCTGTTGGGAGTCTGCTATAGACCACCCAACAAGGATGTAGAGATAGATGAAACGTTCTACAAGCGTCTGGCAGATGTCTCACAATCACTAGCCCTTGTTCTCGTCGGGGACTTCAACTTGCTGGACATCTGCTAAAAATAAAACACAACAGAGAGGCAACAGTCTTGGAAGTTCCTAGAGTGTGTGGAAGATAACTTTGTGATGCAGCTGTTAAGTGAGCCTACCAGGGGAGGTGCCTCACTTGGCTTAGTGACCACGATATGATAGAGTTCTCGATTCTGGGCAATGTAAAGAGGAGGGGCAGCAAAACTGTTACCATGGAGTTCCGGAGGGCAGACTTTGGCCTGTTCAGGACCCTGGTTGGCAAAGTCCCTTGGGAGACAGTCCTGAAGGACAAAGGGGTCCAGGAAGGCTGGGCCTTCTTCAAGAAGGAAGTCTTAAGGGCGCAGGAGCGGGCTGTCCCCGTGTGCCGTAAGACCAACCAGCGGGGAAATCGACCGGCCTGGCTGAATAGGGAGCATTTGCGGGGACTCAGGGAAAAAAGGACAGTCTACCACCATTGGAAGAAGGGGCAGGCAGCTCAGGAAGAGTCCAGGGACCTTGTTAGGTCATGCAGGGAGGAAATTAGAAAAGCAAAAGCCCGGCAAGAACTCAATCTGGCCAATGTTTTAAAAGATAATAAAAAATGCTTTTATAAGTACATCAGCAATGAAAGGAGAGCCAAGGAGGATCTCCATCCTTTGTTGGATATGGGGGGGAACATTGTCATTAATGATGAGGAAAAGGCTGAGGTATTTAATGCTTTCTTTGCTTCTGTGTTTAATAAACAGACCAGTCCTCCCCAGGGTACTCAGGACCCTGAGCTGCAAGACAGGGATGGGGACCAGAATGGAGCCCTCATAATCCAGGAGGAAGCAGTTAATGACCTGCTATGCTATCTGGATGCTCACAAGTCTATGGGGCCAGATGGGATCCACCCGAGAGTATTTAGGGAGCTGGCAGAGGAGCTCACCGAGCCACTTTCCACCATCTATCAGCAGTCCTGGTTAACAGGGGAGGTCCCTGATGACTGGAGGCTTGCCAATGTGACGCCCATCTACAAGAAGGGCTGGAAGGAGGACCCGGGGAACTACAGGCCTGTCAGACTGACCTCGGTGCCGGGAAAGATTATGGAGCAGTTCATATTGAGTGACCTCAACAGGCAAGTGCAGGTCAACCAGGGGATCAGGCCCAGCCAGCATGGGTTCATGAAAGGCAGGTCCTGCTTGACCAACCTGATCTCATTCTATGATCTGGTGACCTGTCTAGTGGATGAGGGAAAGGCTGTGGATGTCATCTACCTGGACTTCAGCAAAGCCTTTGACACAGTCTCCCATAGCATTCTCCTTGGGAAGCTGGCAGCTCATGGCTTGGACTGGTGTACTTTTCACTGGGTAAAAAACTGGTTGGGTGGCCAAGCCCAGAGAGTAGTGGTGAATGGAGTCAAATCCAGTTGGTGACTGGTCATGAGCAGTGCTCCCCAGGGCTCCGTTTTGGTGCCAGCCTTGTTTAATATCTTTAGCAATGATCTAGATTAATGGATTGAGTGCACCCTCAGTAAGTTTGCAGATGACACTAAACTGGGTGGGAGTGTCGATCTGCTGGAGGGTAGGATGGCCCTGCAGAGGGACCTGGACAGGCTGGATCCATGGGCTGGGGCCAATTGGATGAGGTTCAACAAGACCAAGTGCCGGGTCCTGCACTTAGGTCACAACAACCCCATGCAATGCTACAGGCTTGGGGAAGCGTGGCTGGAAAGCTGCCCGGCAGAAAAGGACCTGGGGGTTCTGGTTGACAGCTGTCTGAACATGAGCCAGCAGTGTGCCAGGGTGGCCAAGAAGGCCAACAGCATCCTGGCTTGTATCAGGAACAGTGTGGCCAGCAGGAACAGGGAGGCGATTGTGGCCCTGTACTCAGCGTTGGTGAGGCCGCACCTCGAATACTGTGTTAACTTTTCGGCCCCTCAATACAAGAAAGACATTGACATGCTGGAGCATGTTCAGAGAAAGGCAACAAGGCTGGTGAAGGGTCTGTAGCAGAGGCCTTATGAGGAGCGGCTGAGGGAACTGGGGTGGTTTAGCCTGGAGAACGGGAGGCTGAGGGGAGACCTTATTGCTCTCTACAACTACCTGAAAGGAGGTTGTAGTGAGGTGGGTGTTGGTGTCTTCTCCCAAGTAGTTAGCGTTAGGACGAGAGGAAATGGGCTCAAGCTGCACCAGGGGACATGTAGACTGGATATTAGGAAGAATTTCTTTATGGAAAGGGTAGTCAAGCATTAGAACAGGGTGACCAGAGAGGTGGTGGAGTCACCATCCCTGGAAGTGTTCAAAAAATGTGTACATGTGGCACTTGGGGACGTGGTTTAGTGGGCATGGACGTGTTGGTTTGATGATTGGACTGATGGTCTTAGAGGTCCCTTCCAATCTTAAAGCTTCTTAGTTTTTACTTTCATTATAACTAATCCATCCACCAAGCGAGGAAACATGAAATTGCTACTCTCCCCTTAATTGGTTTAGTGGTGGACTTGGTAATGTTAGGTTAATGGTTGGACTGGATGATCTTAAAGATCTTTTCCAACCTAAACGATTCTATGATTCTAGACACAGAAAATACTAAGAATAAATTAGAGATTTAGATTACTTTTTCCATAAGCCTGTCTAGTTTTAAGTACCCTGAATGTGACAAACTATTTTCTGAATTAAATATTTTCATACTCCTTTGAAATAAAACATTGTCTGATTTCAGGCAACTAAAGCACAATAATACAATAATTGAGAAATAAGTCTACATCGTGAGGTAATGCTTCAATTCATGGTAAAAGCTGAAGTGCTTTGGTGTGATTCCACTGATGACATTAACGCACGTCATAGTTCAGAAGTCATCAAAACTGTTCATGTAAATGGAAAAGTCAAAGAGACATGAGGACTTTTCCTGCCTTAAGTATAATTCTTTGGATTTTGATGTTAAAACTGACACTCTTAAAGCTATTTTAAAACATGATTCCTGACTTAATGCTCTGCCCCTAAGGAGCTTTTGGCAAAAGCTTGCAAGATAGCCTCCAAGATCTTACTCTATAATCTAAGATTAAGCATTTTGAAAGCATTTTCACAAGTTGTTCACAAAAGAAAACAAAATATTGTCTTTTACAAGTACTGATTCATCTATAATAAATTTTTTTAAAGTAGCATCAATATGGAATGACACTTTTCTGAAAAACAACAACTTTCTCTAGTTTTTAGGGCAAAGATTTTTTTTTTCCCCCAGCTAATAGGTTTATATAACTGTCCTTTTCCTAAAGAACAAATTTATTGTGTCTGTAAAGTCTGTGTCCTAATTCCTCATCACAGGTAACTTAAAAAACTGCTATAAATAAAGGAAATTTTAAACAGAATGTAAAAGAGATGCTAGCTTCTATCATGCACTGGATTCAGAATATATATCAGGTACATGATAAAAGCTTCATATTAACATGTTCTGCAAATGGCTCTGTTAGCAGGTTTACAACAGGTAACACTTTCATCCGTATAACATGAAAGTGCTTCATTTTCCCCAACTAGGCACAGTACATTAATTGGCTTGATTATTGTTTTCTGACCTCATTTGGTAGTTCCTGACATATAATGCTGAGAATTTTTAGTAGAGAATACTATATTAAGCCAGAATTTTTTTACTGTATACTTTGATGTTTGGATTTGATAGTGTAAGTCAATTACTCATCTGAGTATACACAAATTTCCCTTGAACAAAATCTAATACACACTTTAATCTGAAATTGTAACAACCAATATGTCTACAAGCATATATGTGTACATGCACATATACCTATGGCTACTTGAAACCCCAAAATTCTATTCTTTAAGTTCCTATCTTTGCAAATTAAGCCCTCAAAAGCTAGAAAATGAGAAATGTCATTTGTATAGCTTTCATTTCACCCATGTATTAATTTGTTTAATATATTCTTTGCAACGCTGTCTTTCATTTCATATTTCATTTCATATTTTCTGCAAGATGTCTGCTTTTTTTGTGCAGAAATAGGATTGTTCTGTGTGTGAATCTTGTTAGTATAGAATACCTATTATCTGGAAGAACAAAGTGTCCCTTTGTTACTGAATCTTAAAATTAAGTGGTAGAGCCATGAGGTTATAGTACTATAAATGGTGTTTTATAGTTAGTCAAATATTACCTTTGGAACTGTACATTAAGCTTGCATTTGCTGCAGTTTGCACATAATGTTGAACAAAGCAGTTGTAACAAACTTGACATTTGTGTTTGGTAATTTCTTGTATAATATCTTGAAAACCTATTAAGGAGAACACAGCCAAGATATTTGTTGAAATGCTATAATCACAGCTTTCTCTGAAGTGAATCTGCGCTCGCTGGAGAAGAGCCTACATTTCTAATAGTATGCTAAATTACATCAGGGAATATTTCCAGACACTGGAACTTGATTGTCTTTAAGTTGGGAGAATATTTCCAGATGTAATATGGACTTAAAACTCACACTTTAGTTTTGATTTGGATTCGCAGAACCTTCCTCAAATAAATCCCAAGCAAGGCTCAGAGATGGCTAGAGGTAATTTCAAATAGGCAGCTTAGATGTGATGAAATGCTATTCAGAGAAATAAGATGAGGTAGTTTGGACAATGCATGCTTTCAGTGCCAGATAATAATCCAAGGTGTGTATAATTTTCTGTTGTAGCTACAGCATATAGGCCCCCGACATTTACTATTTCTTTTTATTTAAGAAGGGGTCCAAAGAACTCTTCAAGCTGAAAGACAGACATTTTTGGACATGAAAGAAAATGAATGCTTATAGTCACTGAATACTAATTTCTTGATCTAGACTGGGCATTGGTTTCTTTACTTTCTCCTGGATACAGTAAGAGGACAATACAATTCTCTAATGAAAGACATCCTAATAAAGACTTCCTGGTCTAGCCCAGCTGCTTGACAGGATGTTCTTTTTCCGTATCAATACTGTCCTTCTGTTTTTATCTCCCTTTTGCCCAACAATAAAGGGTTTAGGTGCTGATAGCAGAGTTAAGGCTACAACACTACAATGGAAAAGATAACCATTCCAGAGTAACCAGCCTCATGGTCAGAAAATAGTGCCAGGTATATTGAATTTACAAATAAGACATAGATACATGGTGCTTACTAATGAAGAATATTCTTCCCACACACTGGATCTTCAAGCCTCCAGATCATAAAATAATGGATATTTTTAGTCCTAATCACTAAGTGCACGGATCCAAAAAAGGGCTTGTTCAGACCTTAAATAAAACAAAAACTGAGCATTCCCTCTGCTCAGCAGGTCCATGTCCTGAATTACCTAAAACTCAGTAAACACATCACTGTTCCTTACATCTAGCCATGCTTCTTTAAAGTATATATATCTCAGCAAACGGCTATCTACATCCTGCCTGAGTTACAGGAAAAAATAATGAACAGTTAAGCAGAGGAAAATTGCATTTTCTCAGGGGCCCAGTTTATTAAGAGGTGATTAGATGAAATCTACAGCATGCCAGAATATTCAGAACATTTCAGAAATGAAGTCAGTACTGTATTTACTTGAAAATGTAGTTCATTGTAGAGAAGGAGAAAGAGATACCATCAAATTTTTTTTAACCAACATTTAGAACCTGCATTCAAGAAGTAGGAGAGCAGAAAATTCAGTGCCCTTCCTGGCTTCAGATATCTCCAACTATGTAAAACATCTTTTTAAGCAATTCCCTGAATATGTTTTGTTTTCTTGTTGTACTTCTAGATTTAAAGGCTTTTAATACAAAGGCAAGGGCAACCCAGGGGCTGGAATCTCTAAAATTTGGCTTCTCTGAACACATGGATACTCTTGACTACTACTATATTAAAGTCATGTTTCCTTTTGCTTGTTCAACTTTTCACCCCATAAACAATTCTTTTTTTTGTTTTGTTTTGTTTTTTTTTCCTGTATAATGACACATCTTCAGAAAGGTAGGGAAGAAGAATCAGGGGGTCACTAATGAAAATGGGCTAATATTTAATGTACACCTCTTGGGAACGACTTGATTAACTTTACCTCAACTAGCAGAAGTTTTAAACCCAATTTGTCATGGATGACTCTGGCTCCTAGGTTGTTAGATATGAAAGAGGAACCATCTGTAGCTCCTGCAGCTGTGTTATTTTGAACGCTGCAACAACTGAATATTTGTGTTATGCCTTAAATGAACTGTCTGAAGACCTACTGAGTTGAATCCCAGAGATTACTTAGATTTCCTTAAGGTTTTGAGAATGCTTAGGATTGCATGAAAGGTAGTTCCTGTCTCAACAGAGGCTTAAACCTAGTCTAGACATCTGTCTTCTTTTGATGAAAATTTTGAATGGGATGCAGTTGAAAAGTCACAAACTTAAAGACTGTCTCCTGAATTAAAAAAAAAAAAAACAAACAAAAAACCACAACACCCCAAACAAAAAACAATGGCTTGATATTGTCACACATCATATAACATCTCAGTTTGAAAAATTAATGTTTGGAAAAAGAGCAATCAACTGAAAACAAGATCTTACAATAGGAAATTTGGGTTTTCCTCAGTATTATGTGATGCTGCCAACACCACAGTCAACATGTGGGATTCAACACATAATTTGCTACCAAAAAGTACACTCATAAATACTGACATAATGAACATTGCACATATATATTGGAATAAAAAATTGAGTAAAAAAAAATAGAATCTGCTCCCTTGTTGAAGGGAACTGGTTAGACAATAGGTTTTGTGTTTGTTTTTAAAATACTTTTAGTATTGAACAATAACTCTAGTACTTCACAACATTTTTTCTAAATTGGCAATCATAAATAAAAATTAAATCTGTTCATTAAAGAACAAAATCCAAATACATAAGTTATTTATGCTATTGTTTATAATTTTCCCAGCTAAACTGCTTAGAGCACTGTTGTTTCAGACTGTACTGAACCAATAAATTATAATTTCATATTTGCATTTTTAGTACCTTGGAGACTTCCCCACAAACACATGTTAATTACTGTGCTGCAAAAACACAAAATCAGAACAGGAGTTTTCCTTACAATTTCCTTACAATTCTGATATGAATAAAGAGATAGTAGATAAGGCAGAAAGATAAGTGGGTGAAGAGAACTTTGGACCCTGATCTTAGAACACCAGCACTGTCAGAGTTGTCAAACTCCTTCTAGGCAATGCAGCATAGTGGAATATTTTGAGGAGAGCAAAAAGACAGTAAAAGCTCCTTTTCCTGTAGCCTTCATGACATACACCAAGAGAGAATCTTTTAAAAATAGATCACAAGTGAAGCAAAAGGCAAGATTTACTGCCACGTCTCTCAGGATTTAAGAACTCTATTAAGCCCTCTGGATGTTACAAGTCACAAACTCAAATCTTCAGAATCCAAGTGGCTGTGATATGCATACCTTAAAAAGCTGAAGAGTTGCAGAGTATGTACTGGGCTTTTCACAGGTCCAACTACTGTACTCTAGGATTGCGCTGGTGTCATTAGGCAGCTAGATCCATGAGAAACTCAGCAATGTCAGCTCTGATAGCTTCTAGTCACTTGGTTCTTCACACAGCTGGAGATGTGGGTTGTTAAACCATTTCAGTCAGCTCAGTCACACTAACAGCTGCATGATGTAATCTTGACTCTAGGGATCCATGTGAGATATTTAGGATTTTGAGAGATTTAAAAACTAATAAAAAACTATCAGTAAGATAGCCATCAGGGTTTAACACAAGTTTAGCATCACTTTTTTTTTTTTCATAACCTCAACCTGAGAACTGGCATCTGGGGCAAGTTATATCTTGGAAAGCGTGAAATTTATAAGAACTAAAAATAGGCACTAGTACTAAAAAATTGCTGAGCAACTGCTTCCTGTGCTCTTTTTGTTATTTGTGTTCGACTGGCTTCTGCCTTTCTCATCTCATGCAGATCCTTTATCTCTTGCTGTGTCTAGCCTTGAATTCACACCTCACGAGTTTATGAATCCTTTATGGAAATCACTGGAAGTTTACCTATATGCCATCCTGAAAGTCATGTTCAATGTTGAATCTTCACTTCCATTGAACACAGCAGCAACATTTCCCAGACTCAAAAGGTGTGGCTAAAAAAGAACGTAAGCATTTAAAAGAAATGGAGGTGTCTATGACTACTTAAAAATAGGCAAAATGAGTATGCTGTAGCCAAATAGAGACTATTAATAAGTTTGTAACCAAGCTAAACTATTACAGAGATTTTAAGTCTCAGGCACTAAATGAATATTTATCTGTATAATGTTGATTCCCTTTCCTTACCAAAAAAGATTCAGTAAAGATTCAGATAAAGCTTTTTAAAGAAAATACATCAACATCAGTTTCGATACATATATTTTCTGTTGATTTTTCTTCTTTAGTTCTCTTTGACAAAAGTAATATTCTTTATATAGTTCAAGTAATGCAGATGACATTGAACTGTCATAAAATTGAATAAGAAAATTTTAAAATTATATGACTGAAGAGCAGTCCTGTTAATTCAGATCCACAGCAACTTGTTACTGACTTCATGTAAGGGAACGACTAAAACATATAGGAAAGAAGTGACAAACTTTGTACAATATTTATAATGTTTTTGTAGAATGAATAAATTATTCATAAAATATGTATAAAGGAAGGGTTTCCTTCTTCATTCTATCAGCTTATCCTACAAAAAAGCTCAATGGGATGTGAACCTAAACAAAACTATCCCCTAGATAGTATTTCATGTTTGCATTTCAACATTCATTAATCCTCTTTGTACTTTAATTATGGTTCATTCCTGTGCCTGATGCCATTGTGCACCTTTTCCTCTTTTCTGTTAGACCTTTCTCCTCTTAGACTACTTATTTTATTTAAATCTGATTTTGGTTTGACTATATTTCTACATCTACTTCCAAACTTCCATTGTTTTCTGCTAAATGAAGAAAGGTTTTATGAGACTCATCACTGAAATATCTGATATTCAATAAGCAGGTCTTGGTTTTCAGACCAATATTCTTTTTAAATACCATTCTTCCTCCTGTATTTCTGAAATATACCTTTCTGTAAACTTTCAAGATACTTTAATAGATGTCAGGAATTTTCTTAACAGTTGATAGTTAAATCAAAATAATTAATAAAATTATCAGCTTCTACTTATTCTTATGGAATAGTTAATTTTTTAATATCTTGTCACTAAAAGCCTCTGGTTTTGAAGATTTCTCAGAAATCTATGAAAGCATACCATACCTCCAGGAATACACAACCTTCCAGAGTACTCAATGTCACAATAATTGAATTCCCTAATGATTCATGTTTTAAGACTTGTTAAAGGCCTTTCTCAAATGCATAAAATATGTCTTGTTCTTTCCAGACACCCAAGTTTCCTACAACAGTTACCTTTGCATTCCTTAATCTCTGTACTTCAATTTTCCTCTCCTTTACATTTTTATCTTATGTGGTCGCAATGTGTTTATTTGCTCTCATAAACAAAAATTATAACTCCTGTTTTGGTTGTCTTCTCTTTTTAAAATATCTTGGTGTATCAAAATCAGAATTCTGTCAAACGGCTGTTTCTTTTAATATGGACAGTGCCATGCATATTGCATAAGTAGCTCAAGCAGCTGCTAGAGTTTGAGATGAAATTTATGATCATTTTCAGTGTGGATGAACAAATAGTATAGTAGTGCGTGTAAGACAAGAAAGCAGGTACTCAGACATATGATCCAGTGACTAAAACGTAAACTATCATGCCTCGCCTGATTTGCAAAACTGCCTGTCTCTTATCCATAAGCAATAAAAGAACACCACAACCTCTTATGTTGGGCCACACTGGAAAAGTTTTAAGTAATTTTAAAATGGACTAAAAGACTGTATGTGGTGCACTCAGCTAATTCCTAAACTGAAATGGCACAAATATTTCTGAGTTCTAAAAAATGATAGAATTGAAAAATTAAATTTTTGAAAACCTAATTAATTTGCTCTTCTGGAAAAATTTTGTGAGGCTTTTTAAATATCTTTGGTAATCAAAAAATGAACACATATGCCTAATATCCAGCTGTTAAATATATTTACATTCTTAGATCCTATTTAAACCAATGGGAACTTCTGTTCTTAAGTTGTTTTGAAGTTATGATTGCATAAATCTCATTAGATAGATTTTTTTCATGCAGCTTAGTCTCAAATCCTCATGAACTTTCCTGCTATTCCTGAGGTTTAATTCCAGCTTTTCAGTCCCATTGAACTGTTTTCAGCTGGTTTTCTATGCCTAGTCACTGATGTTCACTGATGAATATATATTAATTTTCTCTATTAGAAATATTTATTATTGTATTTTTAGAATTTGACCCACAGTCAGGCGATGAGAAAAATTCACCTAGCTTCATTTATTTACAATGTGGCAATTTCACTCCATGGTAAAGTTAAGCTAAATTTGTCATGAGATGTCTACCGTTCAATTCAAACCTTGCTCATCTATTCACATTTTAGTGGTTTGTGCTCTAGTGTTCCTCCAGTGTCATAGGTTCAAATCTATATACCCAACAACATCAACAATGGAGATAAACATTTGTCCAAAGATGTCATTTCAGATGTCTGTTTCAAATCAGGCAAAAAACCTAGTGATACAACTATTAAACTTTGTTTGACTATTCATTCTCATAGTCTTTCTTTCCTAATTACCTTTTTGGCTTAGCAAGCCTACCAAGATTAGCCCCGTTGAAACAGCTGAGAGGATATCTGATTTCTAAATACTCCTTTAGATCTTTCAGGACATTAACTGGAGCTTGGGAGTTTTAGCAGACTACAAGGTCTTCCTAAGTTCTGTATAAGTACTTCAGCAGGATCTTGGAAGGAAGATAGTGGTGAAATTAAAAAAATAGGTGGTGAACAGTAGGTTAATTTACACAAGTATCAGTCTTAGGTATCTGAGTAGATTTGAAAATATGATTTTAAGAACTTTGAAAGCAGATATTTTAACATTTCATTTAAATAATTTAATACTTTTTCATATATTAAATAGTGCAAAATTAATCACTGCAAAACCTACTAGTGCTAATTATGGACCAGAAGTTACAGACCTCTCTGGATATGGGAGACACATGTTCAGTGACCATTTCCACTTGAAAGGCTGGAATCTGTAGTCGTACGTCCTTTGTCAGTACTTGTTCCATCAGGACTTTCTGTTGTGGAATTATCTTAGTGTCTCCTGATGAAGCATTTCAAGTTCTCATGTAATGAATACAATTTTCTGGGTTAGAGGAATAATTTAAAAATGATTCAAGAAGGAAAAACTATTTTAAATATCATTTAGTATACTTTTTTTTTTTTTAGTTTGTATTAGAGGGTTGTGATCCTGGATGCTTATAACACTGAGTAGGTTGTGGCTTCATTTTGTGACACCTTGACACATCAAAATACATTGACAGTAATTATGTTGGCTATTATCCTGAACTTACTACACCTTACCTGGGCCTTATCCTTTTTGATCTTTTCCTATTGGCTGGGTTATGATCTTACAGTCTGATGGCTTTCTCACCCACCTACTGTTTTCTATGAAATGGACTCAGCTCCTAATTCTGGCTGCTTCAAACATAGATACTGCTGTTGTAGTATAGCTAAAATTTTGATGAAGTATAGGATTAAATTCCTTTTACATTCCCAAAGAAGTTGGGCTGTATTAGATATCTATTTTTATCTTCAATTCTTCTTTCAAAACTTAGATTTCCAGAAACACATGCTAGACCTGCCCATTAAAATTAAAATGAATATTCATCTTTATTTTTCTAAGTTATATCTTAAAAAAAAGGAGATTGATATAAATAGAATTGAAAAATACAAGATTTAGCAAAGTGTATTTATACTATAATATAATCTTTAGAATTTTTTTCAAAGTTAAAACCCTACCTCCTTTAAATACGCTCTTCAGAAAGACCAATCATTTGCTTCAGAAAGGTAAACTGAGGTTGGTGTGAATATTATCACAGAACAATTTGAAATTGAATTAAGTGAATGACTGTAAATTCTGTAGTTATAGCTCTTATACATTCTTTAATATAAACATGCAAGTTATCTTAAGCTATGTCTACATTGCAGCTGAAGTTGGGACTGTAATATGGAGGTAGCCTGAGATTGTTAGCTTTTTCCTAAAACTAAGCAGAAGGAGTTGTTCTGGAAAATTCCCAATATAGTTGAGGCTTTGGCTTATTAAGGAAAAGTATGAGCTAAAGACTGACCTGTAATTGCTTTGACAAAATCCATTCTCACATCTTCACTGAAGATCAACAGAAATGCTTATGCCTCTTGTGATCACAACTTCTCATCACATATATCTTTGAGGAACTGCATGTATTCAGACCAAATTAGTAT
Source organism: Pelecanus crispus (assembly GCF_030463565.1). Lineage (NCBI taxonomy): Eukaryota > Metazoa > Chordata > Aves > Pelecaniformes > Pelecanidae > Pelecanus > Pelecanus crispus. The sequence goes on along the minus strand of NC_134644.1, from coordinate 156,848,306 downwards.
ATCTGAAAATGTAATGTGCTAGCCACTGAGCAAAGGAGATTTTTATAACCAAAGATGCTGTGTTATATAAAAAAAAAGCAAATACACAAATCAAAATTATTACAGGAACTTTTAAATAATGAACAGATTTTGATAAAACTCACTGACACTTTTACTTTGATATGGCGGTATTAATTTCCAAATTATCACCTTGTGGCTTCTAAATTGTGACATGCTTACCCAACATGTTAACTAATTTACTCCAGACAGAATCTACCTTCTAGAGTGTGTCCATTTTTGCTGCATAATCATCAAACTTAGCTGCCATTAAATGGCAATAAAGACTTTCTTTCATGTTGTTTATACAATCCAGAATGTTATTGCAGAGTACAGTAAAGATTCTACAAATTCTACATATGCTTTTTGGAGCATCTTAGCAAACCACTATGGCAAACCTGAGTGTTCATATTTTATCTTTTATGTCAGAATTCTTATAGCCACTTCAACACCCTCTGGAAGCTCACCTTTAAAATAGCTTTGTGTGCTCCTCTTCGCTCCTGTACTGGTTTAATTCATATGTATTTAAATATAAACGTACTGAAAATAATCCTTGAAAGATAAAGCAAGAATATTCTAAATTCTTTCTTAGGGCTTGTAGAGATAGGCAAAGACTGCACAGGCCACCCAAGCCGGGAACAGTCAGGAACTGAGGCCAAAGTCCTAGATCAATATATTAACTAGAGACCACAGCTGGAAGTGGGGTTTTATCAGATACATTTGCTACAAAATGCAACTGTTTCAGGCTCTTCTTGGTGAATATGGCCAAGTTTCAGCTGGAGAAAAACAAAAGCAAACCCTGTAAAGTTGAAAAACTTCCATTTTTGTTTTTTGGGGTTTTTTTGGGTTTGTTTTTTTTTTCCAAAATAGTATTTCAGGACCAAATTTCTTTGAATCATATTAAAAACCATGAGCTTTTAAATCCTGGTTTTCTTTTGTTCAGTTTGAAATTAGAAGTGTTTCCATATTTTTTTTTCATTGGGCCAGTAAGCTGAAAAATATAGCCTTCACAAAAGTATTTTCCATACAATTTTTCTTCTGTCAATCACAATAAAGGTCTGAAAGTAAAATTAGGCAGGTTGATTGAACTGGGATGTGTGATGTAATTAGGTCTGCAGTAAACTCAGACCCAGTAAAGTCAGGAGGAGCTGGAAGCCCTTGTGCAGCAGGATGGCTATGACATAGTTGCCATCACAGAAACGTGGTGGGATGACTCTCATGACTGGAGTGCTGCACTGGATGGCTATAAGCTCTTCAGAAGGGATAGGCAGGGCAAGAGAGGTGGTGGGGTGGCTCTGTATGTTAGGGAGTGTTTTGACTATATAGAGCTCGACAGTGGTGATGATGAGGTCGAGTGCTTATGAGTAAGGATGAGGGGAAAGGCCAGCAAGGTGGATGTCCTGTTGGGAGTCTGCTATAGACCACCCAACCAGGATGTAGAGATAGATGAAGTGTTCTACAAGTGGCTAGCAGAACACTCGCAATCGCTAGCCCTTGTTCTCGTCGGGGACTTCAACTTGCTGGACATCTGCTGGAAATACCACACTGCAGAGAGGCAGCAGTCTTGGAAGTTCCTAGAGTGAGTGGAGAATAACTTTCTGACGCAGCTGGTAAGTGAGCCTACCAGGGGAGGTGCCTCGCTTGACCTGCTGTTTACTAATAGAGAAGGGCTTGTGGGAAATGTCGTGGTCGGAGGCCGTCTTGGGCTTAGCAACCACGATATGATAGAGTTCTCAATTCTGGGCAATGTAAAGAGGAGGGGCAGCAAAACTGTTACCATGGACTACCGGAGGGCAGACTTTGGCCTGTTCAGGACCCTGGTTGGGAAAGTCCCTTGGGAGGCAGTCCTGAAGGGCAAAGGGGTCCAGGAAGGCTGGGCCTTCTTCAAGAAGGAAGTCTTAAGGGCGCAGGAGCGGGCTGTCCCCGTGTGCCATAAGACCAACCGTCGGGGAAGACAACCGGCCTGGCTGAATAGGGAGCTTTTGTGGGGAGTCAGGGAAAAAAAAGGAGAGTCTTTGAAAGAAGGGGCAGGCAACTCAGGAGGAGTACAGGGATCTTGTTAGGTCATGCAGGGAGGAAATTAGAAAAGCAAAAGCCCGGCAAGAACTCAATCTGGCCACTGTTGTAAAAGATAATAAAAACTACTTTTATACGTACATCAGCAATAAAAGGAGAGCCAAGGAGGATCTGCATCCTTTGTTGCATGTGGGGGGGAACACTGTCACCAAGGACAAGGAAAAGGCTAAGGTACTTAATGCTTTCTTTGCTTCTGTGTTTAATAGCCAGACCAGTCCTCCCCAGGGTACTCAGGACCCTGAGCTAGAGGATAGGGATGGGGAGCAGAATGGAGCCTTCACAGTCCAGGAGGAAGCAGTTAACGACCTGCTATGCCACTTGGACGCTCACAAGTCTATGGGGCCAGATGAGATCCACCTGACGGTACTGAGGGAGCTGGGAGAGGAGCTCACCAAGCCACTTTCCATCATCTATCAGCAGTCCTGGTTAACAGGGGAGGTCCCAGATGACTGGAGGCTTGCCAATGTGACGCCCATCTAAAGGAAGGACGGAAGGAGGACCCAGGGAACTACAGGCCTGTCAGCCAGGAAACATTATGGAGCAGTTCATACTGAGTGACCTCAACAGGCATGTGCAGGTCAACCAGGGGATTGGGCCCAGCCAGCTTGGGTTCATGAAAGGCATGTCCTGCTTGACCAACCTGATCTCCTTTATGACATGGTGACCCACCTGGTGGATGGAAGAAAGGTTGTGGTTGTCATTTATATGGACTTTAGCAAAGCTTTTGACACCGTCTCCCACAATATTCTCCTTGGGAAGCTGGCAGCTCATGGCTTGGACGGGTGTAGTCTTCGCTGGGTAAAAAACTGGTTGGGTGGCCGAGCCCAGAGAGTTGTAGTGAATGGAGTCAAATCCAGTTGGCGACTGGTCACGAGTGGTGTTCCCCAGGGCTCTGTTTTGGTGCCAGCCTTGTTTAATATCTTTATCAATGATCTGGATGAGGGGATTGAGTGCACCCTCAGTAAGCTTGCAGATGACACCAAGTTGGGTGGGAGTGTCGATGTGCTGGAGGGTAGGATGGCCCTGCAGAGGGACCTGGACAGGCTGGATCCATGGGCTGGGGCCAGCTGTATGAGTTTTAACAAGGCCAAGTGCCAGGTCCTGCACTTTGGTCACAACAACCCCATGCAATGCTACAGGCTTGGGGAAGAGTGGCTGGAAAGCTGCCTGGCCAAAAAGGACCTGGGGGAGTTGGTAGACAGACAGTTGGCTGAACATGAGGCAGCAGTGTGCCCAGGTGGCCAAGAAGGCCAACATCATCCTGGCTTGTGTCAGGAATAGTGTGGCCAGCAGGAGTAGGGAGGTGATTGTGCCCCTGTACTCGGCACTGGTGAGGCCGCACCTGGAATACTGTGTCCAGTTTTGTGCCCCTCAATACAAGAAAGTCATTGAGGTGCTGGAGCGTGTCCAGAGAAGAGCAACGAAGGTAGATGTGGCACTTTGGGACATGGTTTAGTCTAGTCTACCCTTGATTGGTTTAGTGTGGATTTCATATTGTAGGTTAATGGTTGGACTGGATGGTCTTAAAGGTCTTTTCCAACATAAACGATTCTATGGTTCTATGATTCTATGTAAAGTTCACTACAATAAGCACCTATAAGTCTTAACTCTTCAGATTCTTTTAAGCATGCGAAGCCTAGAAAGAATTCAGTTTACTATGAAAAATCAATTTGAAAAATTCTGCTTCTTCGCAAACCATTGTATTTTGCAATGTGTTTTATTGCAAACAGCAGTCAATTAATTTTGAACAAGACAGAAATGAGCATAGGCACCATCAATGTAAATGTAACTGATTGGTTACATTATTGTGAGTTTTTGTTACTAGATAAAATTTTGATACTAAAATCTGGAGAAAAAATATGCTGAGAATACATAATGTATATTAATAATAACAGCTTAAGTCTTCAGACAACCTGAATCAAGGACTTTAAAAGTCAACAACCAGATTTTCATTGATATCAGTGGATTTTGGATGCAATCATAAATATTGTTTCTTTTTGTCATGCTTATTCTCTTCTATATGCATGATTGTCAAAAAAATTTGTCCACCCTAATATGCATGACTACACATACTTATATTGGAGATCTGAGGAGCAAGGGGCAGTATATTTTCTGAATTTAATTCTATGTACAGAAGCCAGTAGATAGTGTATTTTCTAAACAAGTTAGCTATTATGACTGAGAACCAAATAAGAACCCAGGCACATAAGAATAAGCCAGTTTACTTGCTTGTATCTGAACCTTTAGGAAAACAAATTTCTTGGTCATCCACAGTATAAAACAATGGAGCACTTAGAATCCAGTATAATCTAAAATTTTTGTTATTTAAATTAACTTGGGACATAAAATTCTGTTTATTGGCAGTTTTAAGTGACACAACATGATGCTTTCATAGTAAGTAGGGTGTTTTGGAATCAGCAAATTAGGTGGTCCTCTGCCCAACCCACCAAAGAATGTTTGTGGTACTGGGTGCTGCAGAAAATACGACTGTGGCTGCTTATATGCCTTTGTAATGTACTTACGGTCGATGTAACTGCCTCCATTTCAAACCTAGCAAAGCAAAATCCCATCTTCCTTAGGACTGCTTGAAGAAGATCGCAGGCTCTTTCCCTTGTTTAAACTCTATTACTGTGCATGAAAGGCAAGTTATATATTTTAACACTACACAGTCACTGTAAAACAACGTAAGACTATAAACAGTAACTGGACCACTCTGGAACCTCTGCTTCCTACTCCCAGGTGACTCTCTGAACACCCTCCTGGCATATTCTCTGCCTCTTTCTCTCCCTGTCTTTAATTATGGCATGGAATGGAACTGCTTCCACAAGAAAGAGATGACAGCAGAGTGCCTTATAACATTATAATGAGTAAGGAATCTATGAGGAGATGTGAAAACTGGTTCAGAGTTCATGCAGAGAGAGGAGAGAACAAAATACTTAGTCAGGGTCTAACTGCTCTGTAACCCCCATCTAGCAGTACTTTGAAGAAAAAGAGTTAGCTGTTTAATCATTCCAAAATGTGGTGTAGGTGTATGTAATTAGGAGAAGGTACTGAAATATGAATATGGAGGTGTCTGGCTAGGACACTGCCACATTGTTTAGGTACCTCACTCATGGTTTGAAAGTCCATTAAAGGGTTTGGCTGCTAGAGAAATATGTTTAGAATTCCAGCTTTATTCTCTTTTACTTTTTAAAACCATGTTCCTAAGGCTTTGTTTATGGAAAATATTGGAAAAAATTTCAAATCACTGTGAATGCATTGCTGCGTTTTTATAACACATCCAAGGGATCCACAGGAACCTAGTCACTAACAAACTATTGAAAATATACCAGGTTAATAATTCATTTCTTTCTCCATGAGGCAGAAACTTTTAGTTGCAGTTACTTGTTAACATACTTGCAAAGTTGCTTAATTAACCAGCACAAATGTGTAATGATATTATCAAGAATGTTCATAATGCTGATAATTTTTGTGAACACTCACGTTTGATAGTATGTCTTTGTGCAGCTTTTTTCATGATCAAAAAGAGTGAAACTTAGTTATTATCTTTGCAATCTCTACTATGACCAATTTAGGAATCCAAATCAGTTAGCTGATTTCCACAGTACTTTTAAACTTACTTTATCTCAGCTAAAATTTCCTCATGATGCAGCAGGCAGACAGCAAAGAACAGAGTAAGGGTGTCCTGGTTTCAGCTGGGATAGTTAATTTTCTTCCTAGTAGCTGGTATACTGCTGTGTTTTGCATTTAGTATGAGAATAATGCTGATAACACACTGATGTTCTAGTTGTTGCTAAGTAGTGCTTACACTAGTCAAGGACTTTTCAGCTTCCCATGCACTGCCAGGTACACAAGAAGCTGGGAGGAGGCACAGCCAGGACAGTTGACCCAAGCTGGCTAAAGGGCTATTCCATACCATATGATGTCATGCTCAGTATATAAACTGGGGGGAGTTGGCTGGGGGCAGCAATTGCTGCTCAGGGACCGGCTGGGTGTCAGTTGGTGGTAAGTGCTTGCTTGCATCACTTTTTTTTCCTGGGTTTTGTTCCTTTTTGTTGTTTTCCTTTTCACTAAATTTCTTTATTGTTATTACTATTGTTGTTGTTGTTGTTTTTATTATATTATTTTGTTTTGATTTCAATTATTAAACTGTTCTTATCTCATCCGATGTCTTTTCTTACTTTTGCCCTTCTGATTTTCTCTCCCTTCCCACCAAGGGGGAGAGGGACCCAGTGGCTGTATGGTGCTTAGTTGCTGTCTGGGTTGAACCATGACAAGGGGAAATGCCATCAATTACAAGAATAAAATACAGCAGAAAAACAGATCTCATAACTTAGGCCTTTATAAAAATTTTCAATAGCTGCAGACATTTTAGAAGCTGGAATTCTGTAGTTCTTCCAATATGTTGTAGCTCTTCTCACTTGCTTTGGGCTGGGGCCAATGATGTTGGGGTTTTTTAATGTTTTTGTGGTCTTTACATGAGAGCAAATGTAGACAATGACAGACAGATTCTATATTTCTCTGTCTATTTGAGAAGCAGTGAGACTGCATGATCCCTTCCCAGTAGAAAAAAGGAAACCCTTAATCAAAAGTAAATAATGCAAAAAATATTAGTAGCTTATTTTCTTAGGGGATACAGACACATCCAATTATGTATCAGATGCTGACATCCTTCCAAAAACCAACAAAGTATAAGCCAGAGCAGGAACTGCAAGCTGTATCTGTTAATATAGAGCCTTGTCTTACAGTATTGTCATTGCTAGTACCAGTCTATGAAGTTTATACTGAGATTGCAAGGTTCAGGACTGGAGTTTGTCAGGCTTGCTCTGTCTGAATCCACCAGTACCCCCAAGTCCTTCTCCACAGGGGTGCTCTCAACACACCCCCCAGTCTGTATTGATACTGGGGATTGCCCCAACCCAGGTGCAGGACCTTGCACTTGGCCTTGTTGAACTTCATGAGGTCCACATTGGCCCACTCCTCAAGCTTTTCAAGGTCCCTCTGGATGGCATTCCTTCTCTCAACCTCCCTGACTGCACCACTCAGCTTGGTGTCATCCACAAACTTGCTGAGTATGCACTCAATCCCATCATCTATGTCACTAATGAATATATTAAATAGCGTTGGTCCCAGTACAGATCCTTGAGGAACACCATTCAGTGGTTTCCATTTGGCTGTTGAGCCACTGACTGTAACTTTGGATGCAGCCATCCAGCCAATTCCTTCTCCATCTAATAGTTCATCCTTCAAGCCTGTATCTCTCCAATTTAGAGGTAAGAATGTTGTGGATGACCATTATAAAAGGTCTTGCAGAAGTCAAGATAGATAACATCAGTTGCTTTTCCCTTGTCCACTGATGCAGTCATTCCATTGTAGAAGTGATGTAGGGTGGAGAAATAGAGGCCTGATATGATAGCAGAGTCCTTGAAAAGTGTGGAAGCAAGATGCAGCATAGAGGCGTATAAACATGGGATAATGAGAGATGGGACATAGGCTTTTCACTAGACACCCCTTGGTTTAAACAACTTACCTGTGATCAGTTAAAGAAATGTAGACCTGGAGCTGGACAAAACTTATTCTGGGTGTAACAAAGACAACAGAGAACATATACCTAACTTATATAAAAAGCACCATATATAGCCAATTTGGATATAACTTGGAGCTGCAGGCCACTGAAGAAAGAGCATGCTACCAAACATAAGAAAATTACTCCAAGTGGACCATTGAGAAAGGAGAAAGAAACTATCAAGGTGAGCATCATAACTGTCTGTCTCAGCAAAGGACTCCAGACACTAACACTTCAAGGTAACACTCCACTGCACGCACCAACACCAGAAAAAAACTTAGTATACAGGGGAAGAGTGAGCGTAACACCAGGAGAAGGAGTAGAAGCTGAGTATTGTGTTTTTAACAATTTTAAGTGTACTATTATTTTTTCTTTTCCAGTAATAGTTATCTGGCTAACAATTATTAGATTTCAATTATACTAAAATAAAATCTTTGCTTTATATGTATATAAAGTGTTCTTTCTCTTTGCCCATAAACAAGATTTTGAGTGTTACAACCTATGGAAAAGATGTCCATAAGACTTTCTCATTCTGGCATTAAAATTCTTGGGTATATTTTTAGAGAACTCTTTCAGCATCTCTGTTCCTTACAAAGCACACAAGTGTAGTAGAAAATCTGGGACTGGGAGAATGACCGGACGAGTGAGGAGCACAGGAAAGAATAGTTTTGCTGTTTGCAGGAGGAAGAACCAACACACATGCTGTAGAGATATTGGATAGCTATATAAAGGTTTTTCAGGGGTAACTTCACATATACCTCTGTGCCAGAAAACACTCCTAAACAAAGTCACAGCATATATTCAGTGAGTTTCTTTCTGAACTGAGCTTAGCCTTATACTATGTCTCTCCAGTGCCTGCACTAGAGTTACTCTAGATTTACACCATGGTAATTGAGATTACAGTGTGCTCCAGTGCTTAAAGCAAACATTTAAGAGGAGTTGAGCATGCAGGCATAGATTCAAGTGACATCCAAAATATCATCAATGTTATGCAGCTGGAAAAAGCAACAGTTAACAAGCCCAGTGAAGCGATAATAAACTGGGACTTGACATTCCTCCCTTGTCTCCAGGCTGTTGGCTTGTGTGGTACAGAGCACTAACTGTCCATTTACTGAATTTTGTCAGTCTGATTATCTTTTTTCACCTGCGGGGACTATCCAGCGTAACAAGGCCTTAGAAAAAGATCATCGTTCTTTTAGCGTTTTAAAGTAATTGAAGAGACAGCTTCTAGATGATTTAACCCCGGTGCCCTTTTGTGAGATGAATATGTGGATGCTAGTGGGTCTCTGGAATTTTTTGTTGCTCTTTCTTTCTGTAGCCATATTATAACTCAAGGACCCAAGCTCCCTGAAAAATCATTACTTCATTGTCCTTTTCCCTGACAGTAATTTTAGTGGTTCTATTATTCCTTACAGTCTCTGTTCCTCTCTATACCTTATTGTACAAGATGGAAAGTAAATACATAACAACACTCACTTCCCAGTCATCATCGAGCATTTACATCTGCTAAGCTACACAGTGTATACACCCTGCAATCACATTCTGAAATCTAGACCAGAGACCTGATCATAAATATCTTCACAGACAAAATATTTGCCTACAGGCCCTAGTCAGAGTGGCCTTATCAGTTTCCAATTAACAGTGATTCATCCAGGTTGCTCAAGTGATATAGCTTTAGTCTGACTTTGGTCCCAGTGAATATCCAGTTAACAAGTAACATCTCCCTTGAAGATTCTGAAGTAATTTATTTACTTGTATTTTTGTGCTGTTGCCTACCAGGGCCTTGGCCTCTTGGTTTCCTTGCCTACTTTTTGTCCTAGTTTTCTGTAGATAACTCTATTACTAGACCTTGTTGGTTATTAGGTTGTCCTATAGACTTCAGCAATACTTTGCTTACCAAAAGGAAATGGAGTACTTAATAATTAGTTAATAGATTCATAGAAACACAGAATCATAGAATCATTTAGATTGGAAAAGACCTTCAGGATCGTCAAGTCCAACCATTAACCTAGCACTGACAAGTCCAACACTAAACCATGTCCCTAAGAGACATGTCTACATGTCTTTTAAATGGTGATTCAGCCACTTCATTGGGCAGCCTGTTACAATTCTTGACTACCCTTTCCGTGAAGAAATTTCCCCTCATATCCAATCTAAACCTCCCCTGGTGCAGCTTGAGACCATTTCCTCTTGTCCTATCGCTAACTACATGGGAGAAGAGACCAACACCCACCTCACTACAACCTCCTTTCAGGTAGTTGTAGAGAGTGGTAAGGTCTCCCTTCAGCCTCCTCTTCTCCACGATAAACAACCCCAGTTCCCTCAGCCGCTCCTCATAAGGCCTGTGCTCCAGACCCTTCACCAGCTTTGTTGCCTTTCTCTGAACATGCTCCAGCACCTCAATGTCTTTCTTGTATTGAGGGGCCCAAAACTGGACACAGTATTCCAAGTGCAGCCTCACCAGTGCCGAGTACAGGGCGATGATCACTTCCCTGCTCCTGCTGGCCACACTATTCCTGATACATATTCCTGACTACCTGAGCACCCTGCTGGCCATATTCAGCTGGCTGTCAACCAACACCCCCAGGTCCTTTTCAGCCAGGCAGCTTTGCAGCCACTCTTCCCCAAGTCTGTAGCACTGCATGGGGTTGTTGTGACCGAAGTGCAGGACCTGGCACTTGGCCTTGTTGAACCTCATACATTTGGCCTCGGCTCATCGGTCCAGCCTGTCCAGGTCGCTCTGCAGGGCCATCCTACCCTTGAGCAGGTTGACACTCCCCCTCCAGTGTGATGTCATCTGCAAACTTACTGAGGGTGCACTCAATCCCTTCATCTAGATCATTGATAAAGATATTAAACAAGACTGGCCCCAAAACTAAGCCCTGGGAAACACTGCTTGTGACCAGTCACCAACTGGATTTAACTCCATTCACAGCAACTCTTTGGACCCAGCCATCCAGCCAGATTTTTACCCAGCGAACAGTATGCCCATCCAAGCCATGAGTGGCCAGTTTCTCCAGGAGAATGCCATGGGAAACATTGTCAAATGCATTATTAAGGTCTAGGTAGAAAATGACCATAGGATTCTGTTATATTTTTATACATCTGCTAAACACTGCCACCTGTCCTGCAGGTGATTTCTGAAGGACTGTAATATTTCATAGGATAATAGGGTAGTTCGAGTTAGAAAGGACATTAGAAAATCTCTAGTCCAACTTGCCACTCAAACCAGGGTGAACAATGATAGTTTTGAAGCCATAGTTTCAATTATTTCTGTTAGTTTTCCCCTTACTTTTGACGGTGCTGCAGAATGCATTCATTGGGAGTTAAATGTGGGTTTATAAAAATGATATACCCTCTTCTTTTCAAATAACTTATTATTTGCTTTATTGATTGATACTGAAAACTCAGTTGATGCTTACATAAAGCTGCCTATTATATCGCCAAGGTTTCCCTTCTGACTATTAATGATCACACCATTTGAATATGCTCATTGATTAGCCTACTCATGATCATAGAATCAGAGAATGGTTTGGGTTGGAAGGGACCTTTCCTATAAGCCCCCTTTCTACATTGAAAGGCCTCAAAAAGGTCTCCCTGGAGCCTTCTCTTCTCCAGGCTAAAGAACCTCAACTCTCTCAGCTTTTCTTTGTAGGAGAGGCGTTCTATCCCTATGGCCATTTCTGTGGCCCTTCTCTGGACCATCTCTAACAGATTGTTGTGGTTTAGCCCCAGCCAGCAACTAAGCAGCATGCAGTTGCTTGCTCACTCCCCTTACCCTGATGGGAAGGGGGAGAGAATCGGAGGAGTAAGAGTGAGAAACACTCCTGGGTTGAGATAAAAACAGTTTAATATTTGACATAAAGTAAAATAGTAATTATAATAATAATAATACAATAATGATAATAACAATATACAAAGCAAGTGATGCACAATGCAATTGCTCACCACCTGCTGACCTGCCACCTGCAGACAGTTCCCGAGCAGCGATTGCTGCCCCCTGGCCAACTCCCCCCAGTTTATATACTGAGCATGACGTCATATGGTATAGAATAGCCCTTTGGTCAGTTTGGATCAACTCTTCTGGCTGTGCCCCCTCCCAGTTTCTTGTGCGCCTGGCAGAGCATGGGAAGCTGAAAAGTCCTTGACTAGCATAAGCAGTACTTAGCAACAACTAAACCATCAGTGTGTTATCAACATTTTTCTCCTACTAAATCCAAAACACAGCAGTATGCCCACTACTAGGAAGAAAATTAACTATCCCAGCTGAAACCAGGACACACCTCCATGTCTTTGTTGTACTGGGGACACAGAGAGCTGGATGCTGTTCTACAGGTGCGCTCTCACGAGAGCAGAGTAGAGGGGGAGAATCACCTCACTCAGAGGAGTTTCTGGCCATGCTTCTTTTTATGCAGCCCAGGGTATGACTGGCTTTCTGGGCTGCAAGCGCACATTGCCAGCTCTTACCCAATTTTTTGTGCACCAGTATCCACCTACCCAAGAAGTGATCAGAGTCATCAATGTCTCGTTTAAGTAATAAAACTCATTCACCTTCTCCAGGACTCAGAGTGGCAACCTAAAACTCTTTGGAGCCTGCTAAACATTTGTGAAAGAACTGTACTGCCTTCGTCCTGTTCCCTTCTCTGTTGGGAAGATCCTTCACAATCGTTTGCAATCTAAATTGTGTCACTTCTGTGCCCTTTTGCAGATCATCCTAGAATCATTCGAACTGTATAGTTTCAGGAAAGTGATGTTGAATGCCTTTTGGTATTTTAAGGACAAAAAAGGCCTGTAAAAGTGGCTAAGCATATAACAGTGGTATTTTACAGGCAACTTCACTAGGCAAATTGAAATTTTATGGACAATTTCACTAGGTGAATGTAGGGACCTGTGCCTCCATGGAGTCAAAAGATACATCACATATATTTTACAGTGGTTGACAAAGCAGGAAAACCATGGTCATGGATTCTGCAGGGTAAGTGTGTCTCAGAAATATATACAATTCCTTATTTCCTCTACATGCCCCTATAAACACAAAGACTGGCAAGTGCTCTATTAGCAAATCTAGTGCAGGAATACACACATATACAATGCCTAATCCATCAAACCTAAGATCTTCCCAGGTATTTTAGATATTATTGGGATAATCAATGGGACTTTGTTATTGCTGTGTGTTCACAGATCTGAACATAATCTTATCTCATAGTCACCATCAAACTATGCACGTTCATTTCTGGTTGCCTGGAGTCAGTAGCCAAAATAAATTATGCCCCTAAAATTAATTGCTGGAAAAATACATATTAATCTCAACATAGTTTAACCCTTCCAAAACAAGCAAGACTGGACTGAATATGAAGGAAGTCAGATAAAAAACTTAAATGATATATTTTAAGTCTATTGAAATGTGAAATTTGCATTCTGAGCTAGATTTGTCAAAAAAAGAATGTTCAGAGTGTTGTACTCTACCCATAATTTCCACTCAATTAGCAAATCTCTGAAAAACCTTGATTTGTTTTTAAGTTTTAAATACAATGGCAATATAGAACGTGGTTGCTAGCATTCGAATTAGGAGATTATAATTCAAAACATTGGGGTCTCCACCAGCTTCATTGCACTGATTGTATTTATGGTTGCACTCAATGATCTTAAAGGTCTTTTCCAACCTAAATGATTCTGTGATTCTATGATTCTGTTTTAATAAATTATCTTATTGTCTGAAATTTTAATCTCTTTCCTGTGACCCACAATCACCCTCTCCCTCTTTTCTCAATACTAATTCAATTGTTTACATGACAACATAATATTTGGAAAGTTTTAATGTCCTTATCTTTTCCTAGTTTTACTTAGCTACTGGAAACAAGAGAACATTGTCAGATGTCAGTTAATCCCCACTGAGCTGCAAATAACATTTTAGGAAAGACTGCAGTTTTGAAAAAGAAGCGTATTTATTCCTGATATCTTTTAGCTGAAGCAACACAAAGTAACGCCTCATAAAACTTATAAATAAAGTTAATGATGAGTTCATAACTGACAAATGTTTAGTCTAATAACTTTAATTATACACCACTATCAGAGGGGAGCAATTTACTGCCTAGTAAATTAGTCCCTATCCTACAATTCTGCTTGTAAATTTGCCCTGTTATCATAACAGAGTATTACACAGTTATGACAGTCTTGCTAAAGGAACTGTGCCTTTCATTTGGGGAATCGGTGTTATATGACATAATTAAATGATTAAAGCTGATAGTAATTTTATATAGAAATTCTACAGGGAGTATCAGTAGAACAACTAAAAAAGGCAAAATGTGAGTTATGAAAATTTTAAGAGCAAGAGTTTTGTAATACACAAATTGAGTATTCCATATTTTGCTCTCTGTGTTGAGTGTGATACAGTTGTTGCATCTGTTACGTTACACATAATTTTCTAGAATTAGTGACTTTGTTATGATTGTCATACAAATTAATAAAAAATTATTACTTATTCTGTCTCTCTCGACAATAAATGCTTACTCACAACAAAAAATGATGAGGTCTATCACATGTTTTTTCCTGCAATGTTTTTAATTTATTAATATATGATTGTAGTGGTTTTAAGTATGTAATTAGATAATTTTGGATTTATGTAGTTTAACCAATTTCAGAATAACTTTTGCTAGTATATCTAATATATCTAAATACCACAATCATAGGGTACTTCCTTAATAGTTAGTGAATAAAAATCTGTATTGATAAAAGGCCAGATATAACATTACGTGATTATAACACTCTGTGTTAGCCTTTACATTCATGCAGACACAGTAAATGTTTTGTAATAAGGCTAGCTAGGAATCTAACTATCTGTTTGCATGCACATTATATCATTTTACTTTGCCAGTACCACTGAAAGCATGGGACCATTGTCTCTAAGCAGTATGATGATGTTGCACGTGTCATTTTCATTGATACTAGCTTATAATTTGAAGCCAGAAGTTATGATGTAAAACTGGATATTAACATTATAGAACAAGAAACTGGCTTTAACATTTTCATATAGTCTGTGGAAGACAGTATCTTCTAACACTGAAGTGTTGCATTGCCTGCAGCTGTCTTCTCAGCAAGACAAGTAATTATTTTCTAAGATTCAGTATGTTAGGCTTGATAGCATCCATTTAAAATGCTTCATTGTCTTTAATTTTGAAGTTTCAATGAAATTGGATTAGCTTCTTAAAGAAGACTAGACTGATTTGCTAAAGCAATAACAGAAGCTCTGAAAACTAAAGTCTTCCTCCCATTCCTTCCTTTGTGAGTACTGTACATGCTTTGTAAGCAGTAAGTTTTCCTAGTTCAGATTATACAGTAGATTCCTATTCTTGTTTTATCACATATCTTTCTTACACCTATTTTGAAATGTTATTATGAATTTTTGTTTTCATTGCTGCTAAAGGGAGCTGAGCCAGAATTTTTTTTCCTTCCTCCTTAAGTTTTTTGAAATTTAAAATATTTCTTATTCTGCATCCAGAAAAAAGTCAGAAAGAGAATAAGAAATAGTCCAGAAGCCATTTGAGTATGTCTTTTAATAAGAAAGTGTGATAACAAAAGCTCTGTTTTGCCTGATTCAAACAAGAGATTTTTCATTTCACCGCTAATCATCTTACAGAGGCATACCAGCCATCGATGTTGAATGTTGTGGAACATGATACTGCCATTTCCTTTGCATCAGAGCAAAGACAGAAACCTGGATTTCCCGTTTATCTGGTGGCTTCCCTAACCACTGGCCTACTGCAAGGTAATGTTTTGGTTTTCCCAAAGAAATAGATGAGGTTCAGAACCCTTTTAAAAAATCTGTGTAACAACTCCTGTCTAAACTTTAATGTTCCTTCTTTTGGTGATGCCATCAAAAATAAAAACTAACCTTTTTTTTCGCTTCCTATAGAATTGTTATTGAAGCTAGGTAGGAATGCAGGATAAACCTGTAGAAAGATATATATTCTGTTGTAATCTGTGGTATATTGTATTCTTGTGTGGGTTTGGAATAGGAGGGTTTAATCTGCTCTGAATGAATGATGAATTACCAAAAAGGCCTGTTAAAAAAAAAAAAAAAAATCACTGACAATGCATAACCCACAGTTCTATAACTGCATACCTCAAGCACACATTTTCTGATTCTTTGTTTTCTTTTCATAAATTTCATTTAGCAATGCATTAAAATGTGTCAAGGTTTCTCAGCAGATTAGCATAATAGATCAGCTTTACAAAAGGATTTAATTTGCTAAAATATGGGTTGCAAGTTTTGGAGTCTTCCTTCAGAAAACTGATCATGTGTCAGGGCCGTGAGTGCATTCCCCTCAGTTGGGTCTTTGGTGACCTGGGCTGCCGGCCAGCTGAGGCAGGTGCAAGTGGCAGACTTGGTGATGCCTCAGGAGAGTTAGGCCCCTCTTCTACTTGGGGCTTGCTTTCAAATTGAAGATCTCACCCTTGGTCTCTGTCTGACCAACATGGCACCTTTGCCTTGAGCCTGGTCTCATACCTCTGACCTGGCCCCCAGACTTTTCTTTCTGTCTCAAGCTTGAACCTGTCCTCAACTGTGGGTGTGTAGGGTGAGCACCAGACTCTAGGATGACCCAGCTCCTGCCTGCAGAGCTGCCCTGCTTACCTTGCTCAGCCACGTGGGACTGCACCCTGCTAGCTTATTCCCTTCCCTTCTTTGACATCCACCCCTCAGTCTCCTAAGCTTGCAGAGCCACCTGGCTCTGCTGCTCCTTGGCATAGGTGTGGGAAAGTAGAAACAAGTACAGAATGAAGAGCCTTATTTCTAGATTTTTCTCCACTTATAAAAAACCCAAACCTACGTGTAGAGAGAGTATGCTTATAGCATCAAGATACATGAGGAGGGGAAGAAGGTACAGTTAAACATACCATTAGGTAAAATACTGTTTCTATACCTGTGTGGTGCTTTTCATCACTGCATATTATGTATGAGGTTTAACAAGGCCAAGTGTCGGGTCCTGCACTTCGGGCACAACCCCATGCAATGCTACAGGCTTGGGGAAGAGTGGCTGGAAAGTTACCTGGCGGAAAAGGACCTGGGGGTGGTCGTAGACAGCCAGCTGAACATGATCCAGCAGTGTGCCCAGGTGGCCAAGAAGGCCAACAGCATCCTGGCTTGTATCAGGAATAGTGTGGCCAGCAGGAGCAGGGAGGTGATTGTTCCCCTGTACTCAGCACTGGTGAGGCCGCACCTGGAATACTGTGTCCAGTTTTGTGCCCCTCAATACAAGAAAGACATTGAGGTGCTGGAGCATGTCCAGAGAAGGGCAGCGAACCTGGTGAAGGGTCTGGAGCACAGGCCTTATGAGGAGCGGCTGAGGGAACTGGGGTTGTTTATCCTGGAGAAGAGGAGGCTGAGGGGAGACCTTATCGCTCTCTACAGCTACCTGAAAGGAGGTTGTAGTGAGGTGGGTGTTGGTCTCTTCTCCCAAGTAACAAGTGATAGGACTAGAGGAAATGGGCTTAAGCTGTGCCAGCGGAGGTTTAGGTTGGAAATTAGGAGAAATTTCTTTACGGAAAGGGTGGTCAATTATTGGAACAGGCTGCCCAGAGAGGTGGTGGAGTCACCATCCCTGGAAGTGTTCAAAAAATGGGTAGATGTGGCACTTGGGGACGTGGTTTAGTCTAGTCTACCCTTGACTTGGTTTAGTGTGGACTTGGTAGTGTAGGTTAATGGTTGGACTGGATGATCTTAAAGGTCTTTTCCAACCTAAACGATTCTGTGAGTCTATGATATTAAGACATTTACAAGTGTTGATAATCTGAATACTGGCAAAATAAGACTTCATCAATGATGTAGTTTAGAATAAGGACTGTATTGATATTGCTTCTCCCTCTTACTGTTTGCATCCTAATATGCATTATTCCTAGAAGTTGTACCTGTATGCAATGTGTTAGTTATAAAAAGTATGATTACACGCCTTCTAAATGCATGATTACATGCAGACTGACAAACTGAAAAGCCAAACTGACATTAAATTCTAATCAGTCATGCAACTGGTGAACAATACAAAAAATTATAGTGTATTGCTAAATTTGATTTTTTTTCCAGCTCTGTTATCAGGTTTTGTATCTTCTGTTGTATATTTTGTAAGCTTTTTGCTATTTTCTTAAATAACTCCAGCTTGCTTAACTTTACTGTAAGCAGCTTTATTTTGAAAATAGAAATGTGTTTTCAGGGTTTTCTGGTTTTAGGATAATCTTCACAGTAATTTTATGTTACCTAACAAACAAAACTAGTGTGCTTTTGAAAAAGACTCACCAGCTAGGACCTGGTTAGCTTCTACTACTGTCTTTCTATGTTATATGTAAAGAGTGAAGTAGATGATATCTGGAGTTTCAGACTTCCCATTAAATGATCCTGAAGATTTACTAACTCTGAAGTTTGTTGTAGGCATCTTTAAGCATGAAATCAAGAAAATAGGTAATTCTTAGTTTTATATTTTAGTTTTAAATCATCTTATTAGTTTAAAATCCAAATGTATTTACTTGAAATTGGTATTTGCATAATTAAAAATCTTAATTCAAGGAAGGTGCTATCCAAACCATCTGACATATATTTACTGTGAGTTCTATACATATAATACTATTCTATGTGTTGTTGTTTAGTTCAGAAGACTATTAATACTGTAATACAAATAACATTTAGAAATCCAATATCCATTTGTGTTTTCAGACGAAGGTGTTATGATTCTTCTATGGAAAAGAATAAGAGATTCAGGCATTTAAATAACAAAGCTGAACAGATGCACAACGTGCTGACATCAGAATCTTGCCGACAAAAACTATTTCCTGTGCAAATTTGTTGTATGATAAAGAGTTTTCTCTGTGCCTTAACTATTGCTTTTTTTTAAACATGGTTTGGTCAGTCCACATGTACATTTACTGCTTAGTTGGTAAGACAACTGACAGAAAGGGATACTGTGGATTTTTTGACTGATAGTGAAAAGCAGTATAAGGGTAACACACCCATTCTTCCATATCTCTTCCTTCAGACCAAATGTTTCTTTTTTTTTCTTTTTTTTCCTTTCTTCAGGAGAAATTACTAAATCTAACTTAAAAACCTCATAGACTGTGACAACAGTAAACAAAAAGACAAAAGAAAGAAACAGTTAAAATACATTTTATCACTGTATATTATCAGAAGACCTGCATAAGCCAGATACCATTTACAGTATCGACAAAAGACAAGCCAAAGATTGTACCATCTCCAAAATTTCTTCTTTTCTTCCTGATCTTTTCCTTTGGGTTTGTCTGAGGTCCAGCAGTGGTAAAGCCTGAGCAGAAATGTTTTGCCTCTTTTGCTCTCCTCTCTGCTTATCTTCAGAGCACTGTTGTCCTTAAAGGGGGCCTACAGGAAAGATGGGGAGAATCTTTTTAGCAAGGCCTTTTGTGACAGGACAAGGAATAATGGATTTAAACTAAAGAAGAATAGATTTAGACTAGACATTAGAAAGAAATTTTTTACAATGAGGGTGGTGAAGCACTGGAACAGGTTGCCCAGCAAGACAGTGGAGGCCCCATTCCTGGCAACATTCAAGGTCAGGTTGGACGGGGCTCTGAGCAACCTGATCTGGTTAAAGCTGTCCCTGCTCACTGCAGGGGGGTTGGGATGGATGACCTCTAAAGGTCCCTTCCAACCCAAAGCATGCTATGATTCTGTGATTCTATGATTCCTTCTCAGATTTCTCTGATCACAGAATATTTGCTTAGAAACATAAAATGACCTAAGAATATTACCCTGAATGTCTTCCATTTAAGATTAAAGTGATAGTTTGGGATACTTGGGAATGAAGAGGCCTAGAACTTCGTTTAGTCAAAGCAGTTTTCTGGTATCCATATTCCAAGCAAAGAGGAAAAATAACTGAGTAATCTGCTTACAGATTGATCAAGTCTGGTTAAGAGCCTAAAAATGTAGAACAGTAAATGTATTTCAAAAGACGTGTAATGTGATTTTGACAACTCCAAATTATAAATCTAGTGTAACAATACCTAAAGCTTAAAAGCAGATTTTAAAAGAAAAAGTAACTTCAGACATGCAGGACCAAAATAAATGGGTTTTTTTGAGATAATTAAAATATTCTGGGACTTACTTGTCTGAATGTCAGTGAAGCCTTCTACTACTGAAATGAAAAATTGTTAATAAAACTAAGGAAGACCAAGATTCATAGATGAAATTTGAGGACATAGTTTAGTAAGTAGCATTAGAAGGTAAAGTATTAGCTTGGAATGAGAACATTGAAAATATCTACAAGAATTCATCTAGTTTTGTGTTAATATTCCAATTAGTCACCAAGGCACAAAAAATAGTAGTGTAGTAATGAAATCTGCTGACGGCACAAAGTTGAGACACTTTATCAATACAGAGGAGAAACAGGATATCACAGAAAAGGAACAACTGGAGAAAAAGGATAATTATAAGAAATGTAAATTTACAGTCTTAGGGTCTATTAAAATGCTGTAAGCTGTCGTGCTCATTAATTGGAAATAATTGAGAAGAAAAAGGATGTGAGGATGTGGGTGTACTTGATGAAAGCAGATCATATAACCAGAATACTCCATGACAGATACTTTCATCAGGAATTGAGAAGTACTACCTTTTTATAAACAGGACAGCAGAGAACTCATTTGAAATTCTGTATACAGCTCTGGTTCTCTGTGGTCATGAAGATGAACTGAACTGGAACAACTAGAGATACAGAAAAGCAGGATGACTAGGAAAATGGAAAACCTGTCTTATAAGCAGACACTAGCAAAATAAGAGAAGGCTAAGAAGGGACAAAATTCTTGTCTATAACTAGCCATTACCTTAACAATGTAGTAATAAATCTTATGACTTAAACCCCATACTAGAAACCTTAGGGAGTGGCTCTGTAAAATGCTCTGCTTTGAACATCCTCTACCTGCAATAATATCTTAGATCCTCTACAGTAATTTTTTTTTTTTTTTCCTATTCCACATACCTGACTAAAATATTGTATGTAATAATAAAGTTGCTGAAATATACTGTGTCCAGGTATTTTCTCTGTCTCTTAAACCCTCTTTGCAATCTTGTTTTCAAAAGAAAAAAAAGTAAAACTGTCTGAATGCAAGCCTGGGGATATTATTTATGATTTGCTGTAATTGATGGTCAAAGACCATTACTATGAGAAAAAAAAACTTAACTTCACTAAGAGCTCTCCATTTCCTCTATCTGCCTCAGCACATCAATATTATTATTCAGGTGCAAATCCTCTACATTTCAAGCATTAAAGTTTCATTGTCTTTTGTTTTAAAGGCATAAATCTTTTCTAAAGATACACAGTGTTAGGAATGTCACAATCCAAACCAAGGGCAGCCAGTTGTTATGAGTCAATTTCTTCACCAGATGTTATTGTCTAATTAGTAGTATAGCACTTACTCAAAATTTTCACTAATTCCCAAAACTAGGTATAAAATGGTTTACATTTTCAGGAATGGGAAGTCTTATTCCACAAATATTTAACCTATTTTCTTGCCAAATCTTAGGTTGTAGTTTTCGTTTAAATTAAAGAACAGGGATTTTTTTAATGTGTAGTATTTCAGTAATTATTAATGTTGTTAAGGTCAGGCCAAATCTGGGACTCAGGGGAGTTGTCCTCACCAGTGTGTTTGCTGCTGTTCCCCTTTGGATGTCCAGATGGCAGCAAGTCTGAGCACGTGCTCCAAAAATACAGGTACTCGTGCACACAATGCAGCCATCCACCTACAGATTGACACAGAGAGAGAGCAGCGCTTTTCCTGGCACCCACTTAAACCCCAGCAGCACTCACAAAGATATGAACAACACAGCCAAATCCTGTTCCTTTTCTCCAGCTCACTAGGGCAGGAGTTCCCCTGTTAGCACTCCCCCGCCCCCAACAGTTTCTTGGTCCACCAACACATGCACATCTGCAGGTCCCTCAAACCCTGACCAGTCTGTCCCAATCACATCTGCCCAGAGTCCTTGCCCATGCCCTGGGTTCTGTTTGTCCAGCTGTCAGTCCTGACCCTGCCTTTTTCCAGACTCTGATCTCCTCTAACTTGTTGGTCAGTTCAGCTTGAGGATAAGAAACAAACCACACACACAAACACACACATACATGCATGCACACACATACACACATACACAGAACAGAGCTGGTTGAACCTCTTCAAGTCTGTGCTGTACTGTTTTCTTCAAAGACCCAACTATTAGTGACCTAAGAGCTCTGGTCTTTGTTATTTTCTCAGAAGTCCACTCTTCATTATGGTTTGCGTACCCGGGTTTTTAATTTATTATTGTCCTTGTTTCTTGGTTTTGCCTTTATTGTGAATAGCTGTCACCAAGATATCCTTATAAACCATATACCATACAAATATATAGCTATACATATATTTTAACTTGAAAGTACTCATCATAGTCAAATCAGTTTCAGGATGCTTTTAGAGAGCAGTACTACATAAGGCTCTCATAAGATGCAGAGACATGTTTTTATCTGTTGAAAAAGGGTGAAAACTGAAACTTGGAAGCCAAACGGCTACTAGAGGGGAGGGAATAATTTCCTGTATCTCTGGACTGTTTTAAGTCATGACTTCTTTTAAAAAAATAAATCCTGCCAGAAAGAAGCAGCTGGTTGCTAGAGATCCAATTTAAAAGCATTACAAAATAATTAAAATATCAGACTGACCAGCAGATTTTGGACATCTTGTCCTTGTTGGTAATTGTACAAGAGAGAAAGGACTGTACATAGTGATGATCATATAGAAAAAGTTTGTAAGCTAATGTTATAATAAGAGGTTGATCTCATTTATTTCCCAGAGAGAGACTTTGAATTCACTGCACAAAGAGAAGTATCTGCTTTAGTCTAAGAAGAGAATTTGCTAAATAACTTGCAAAATCAGTGAGTATTTGTACATCTTATGCTGTAACATGTGCTTATTAAGTGGCATTTTTATATTAGCCTGCTGAAATACTCTTACTACTAAACTGAAAAGAGATGTTATGTTA
Source organism: Pelecanus crispus (assembly GCF_030463565.1). Taxonomy (NCBI): domain Eukaryota; kingdom Metazoa; phylum Chordata; class Aves; order Pelecaniformes; family Pelecanidae; genus Pelecanus; species Pelecanus crispus. The sequence goes on along the minus strand of NC_134644.1, from coordinate 156,825,615 downwards.
CTAAATGGAAAAAAGCAGTTTTGCTTTCTTCAGTGTATCAACAACTGGATTTGTAAATTCTTGTTTTGATAAAAGACTAGAAAGCATTTAGCCAAGGTAGTGTTTTCTTATGCGTGTAAAGCTGTTCTATGTAATAACACCCACCTTCTCCCTCAATTTCCTATAAATAGTGATAAGTAAAAGTTAGCAAGTCAATCAGCAAGGTTTTTCCTCAGATGTTAGCAGGGACAGAATTTCACCTAGGAATCATCACTTGTTTTAAAATGATCCTCATCCCTGAGATTTGCCTTCTCTTCCCCCTCCAGTACTGTAAACAGGCTCATGGCTACCAACCTTTGATATTTTGAAGTTGGTCAGTTATTGTGCACAGTCACATAAATGAAAACAACATTGATTCATTGAGTCAACTAAGAGTGAAGGTGCAAGAGAAGAATTGAGTCTTCTCCACACAAGTTAAAAAGTTGCAGAGCTTTCATGGTGATGTGATTTTAAACCATTGAATCAGGATTGAAGAAAACCTTCTACTCATGTTTTAACTGAGCTTATCTCAATTAGCATAATGATTTGGAACATAGTTTTAGTTAAATGAAAATAAACAGCTTTTCAATTCCAATAATTACTGGTGCAAATGTCAAATAAGCAAAGCTTCATAGATTTACTTTATTTTTTCTCCTGTCTTTTGTCTTTGACTTTGTCTTCTGCCCCTCCTACCACCTACTGTTTCAATCAGAAACTTCATATAAATCTCAGTCCCTAAGCTCAGATGTCCCCTTCTGTATATATCCATTTTCTTCATCCTTGTTATCCAGTTTCATAATCCTTGTTCTATAAGCCTTGCATCATCCTTGTCTAGTCTTCGACATTACTGGTACTAAAGTATCTGAGAATCTGCTTCAATAATCTGTAATACTGTTTCAAGGAATAAGAATAATCCTTTAAGTGATGGTTTTGCTTCTCTGTTTTTTTAATACAATACCATTTACCTACCTAATCTTGTCAATTTAAATAAATACTCTGTGCTGTTTGTGGCACTAGCTGGGTCTTATAATCCCAAAGACAAACCCATTTGAAGTTTTTGGGTTGTGTAGGCTCATACAAAATCTTACTTCCCAATGAAGTACCTGATTAGTGAGGGGTTGCATAACAACATCTCAACTTGTTCTGTGGAATAACTAGTAAAACAAATAGTTTGAAAGCAAATAATTTATTCAAACGTGGCTTTAATAGATTTGTCTATTGATAGTGTTTGAATGTATTTCTTTAGGGCTAAAGCACAAACTATCTCTTTCATAACTGAAGAATCCACATAAGTGACAAACACCAATAAATAGACATGGGAGTGAAACACAGACTGAGAACTGTACTCTAGGGTTTTATAAGACGTAACACTGACCGAAGCTTCCCTATGGTTAGAATATGATAGACTCCAATGAGCTTGATGATGTTCAGTAAAAATGGACTTTACACAGAAAAAAATGCTGTAAGAATATCAACAAAGAGTTTCTGAAGTAGAAAACAAAACAAAATATTTTGTATTCTACAGAACTGTTAGTGAGTGTCTAGTTGCAAATTTTCAAACTTTACATGAACAGGAAAACGAGAATTTGAGCCCTGACCAACTTAAATGACATCAAAGGAAGAAAGAAAAAAGTAGTAGGAGAAAGAAGAATTAGGAAGACAAAAGAAGTAGTAACAAGGCAAGAAGGAAAGAGATGGAATAAGCTGAAAGTGATGTACAGGCTTCTGTAATGGGCAGGGAACAAACTTCAGTTACTAAATAGAGTGCTAATAAGAGCCAGGCAGATTCAGTAAAAACATTGCCAGAAAATATGTGGCTATGGCTGACAAAAGTTGCAGTTTTCAAAAGCTTTCAACACTACCTATTCTCTACAAGTAGGGACATTAATTGGAGTTTTTTTTCCCCCTGATTCTAGTGAGAGCATGCAGCTAAACACCACACAGCTGTTTGTTCACTCCCCTCCCCCAGCAGGATGGGAGAGAGAATCGGGGGGAAAAAACAAAAAGTAAAATTTGTCATTGAGAAAAAGACAGTTTAATAGGACAGAAATGGAAGGGAAAATAATAATAATAATAATAATAATATTATTAATAATAATAATAATATACAAAGTAAGTGGTGCACCATGCGATTGCTCACCATCTACTGACCGATGCCCAGTCAGTTCCTGAGCGGCTATCACTGACCCCGGCCAACGCCCCCTAGTTTATATACTGAGCATGACGTCATATGGTATAGAATAGCCCTTTGGGCAGTTTGGGTCAGCTGTCCTGGCTGTGCCCCCTCCCAGTTTCTTGTGCACCTGGCAGAGCATGGGAAGCTGAGAAAGTCATAGAATCATAGAATCATAGAATGCTTTGGGTTGGAAGGGACCTTTAGAGGTCATCTAGCCCAACCCCCTGCAGTGAGCAGGGACAGCTTTAACCAGATCAGGTTGCTCAGAGCCCCATCCAACCTGACCTTGAATGTTGCCAGGAATGGGGCCTCCACTGCCTTGCTGGGCAACCTGTTCCAGTGCTTCACCACCCTCATTGTAAAAAATTTCTTTCTAATGTCTAGTCTAAATCTATTCTTCTTTAGTTTAAATCCGTTATTCCTTGCCCTGTCACAACAGGCCTTGTTAAAAAGATTCTCCCCATCTTTCCTGTAGGCCCCCTTTAAGTATTGGAAGGTCGCAATAAGGTCTCCTCGCAGCCTTCTCTTCTCTAGGCTGAACAATCCCAACTCTCTCAGCCTGGCCTTGTAGGGGAGGTGTTCCAGCCCTCGGATCATTTTGGTGGCCCTCCTCTGGACCTGCTCCAACAGGTCCATGTCCTTCTTGTGCTGAGGGCCCCAGAGCTGGACGCAGTACTCCAGATGAGGTCTTACCAGAGCAGAGTAGAGAGGCAGAATCACCTCCCTCGACCTGCTGGCCACACTGCTTTTGATGCAGCCCAGGATACGGTTGGCTTTCTGGGCTGCAAGCGCATGTTGCCGGCTCATGTCCAGCTTTTCATCCACCAGTACCCCCAAGTCCTTCTCCGCAGGGCTGCTTTCAATCCCTTCATCCCCTAGCCTGTATTGATATCGGGGGTTGCCCTGTCCCAGGTGCAGGACCTTACACTTGGCCTTGTTGAACCTCATGAGGTTCACACAGGCCCACCTCTCCAGCTTGTCCAGGTCCCCCTGGATGACATCTCGTCCTCCTGGTGTGACAACAGCATCGCTCAGCTTGGTGTCATCCACAAACTTGCTGAGGGTGCACTCGATCCCACTGTCTATGTCATTGATGAAAATGTTAAATAGCACTGGTCCCAGAATGGACCCCTGAGGGACCCCACTTGTCACCAGTCTCCATGTGGACATCGAGCCATTGACCACGACCCTCTAGATGCGACCATCCAGCCAATTCCTTATCCATCGAACAGTTCACCCATCAAACCCATCTCTCTCCAATTTAGAGAGAAGGATGTTGTGGGGGACTGTGTCGAACGCTTGGTTGGTCAGGCAGGACTTACTCCTTCATAGAAAGCCACTAAGTTGGTCAGTCAGGACTTGTCCTTGCTGAATCCGTGCTGGTTGTCTCGAATCACCTCCCTGTCCTCCATGTGCTTGAGCATAGCTTCTAGGAGGATCTGTTCCATGATCTTCCCAGGCACAGAGGTGAAGCTGACAGGTCAGTAGTTCCCAGGGTCCCACCACCTTCCCCAATATTGATGTGAGGCTGACCAGCCTGTAGTTCCCCAGACCCTCCTCCTCCTTGCCCTTCTTGAAGTTAGGAGTGTTATTTGGTTCACTCCACCTACAGGCAGCATGAGAAGAACAAGGGTAAGTATTCCAGTCTCTACCTTATGCAGTCTTCTAACACTATTAAAACAAACCTTGAGTCCAGAAACATCTCCAAGTGGCACAGAGTGTCCTGACTTTGTAGTCATGCTACCAAAAATCCCAGTGCAGTGTCCATTACACTGACCTTACATTACATTAGTAACACCAAATTAATAAAAATCATCAAAGAAAAATAATAATTTTTAGAACCAAGAGTGTCACTAAATTCCAGGGGTGGAAAAAACCTTGTGCTCTGCATTATAGCCACAGTTTCATATTAATATTAAGAGAAACTCTGTCATGGCAACTGAAGCAGATGAGCACAAATTAAAGCAGTCCTGAATTTCTCTAATGATTCTGAATGGCAAAGCTCTTTTTTTTTTTTTTTATTTCCAATTAAAATAATCTACACATCAAGAATGGGCACATGCTGCAAGTTTTTAATAGTAAGTCACTACCTATTGAGACAACTTCTCAGAAAATTTGGTGTTTTTTCTGTCACTTGAAGCCTTTAAGACTCCTAAAATTATGGAATGTCCTCACTGAATGTATTTGATGAAGAATGTACTCAATGTGAATTTTTGGCCTATGTTATACATAAGACTGGATATGTGATCATAATAGAATTATTTTAAATGATACTTAAGTAAATTGCCCAGAAAATGTTGAAGTATCTTGACCGAACTTATGGAAATATATAACAGTTCTTATCTACAGATATTTTAATTCTCCAGCTGTTGTAAACATCTTTGCCACAAAGTTATTGGCCCTGTCCATGGTCCAGTGCAACAGCTGTCCCTTTTTTCCAACAAAGTTTTCCAGTTGTTCCTGATCAATTCTTTCTACTTCAAAGCTTCATGATCATCTAGATCATCTAGCAATCTTCAATAGTTCCTTACTAAAATGAATCTGTTATTGCAGAATTTAGGTGTCAATTTTAGACTAAAATAATGTGGGTCAGATTTCCCCTGTTAACTTTTTAATAACTCAGTTCAGAACCTAATTTTTGTAATGGTATTTTGTTATAGGGATGGAGAAGACATAATTCCAAGCCATTTTTTACCTAGCCCTAATTTTCAGTAACAGTCTTGCTTAAATGTTCCTGCTCAATGACCAACTAATAAACACCTGAATCAGGCATGGGGCTTGATCAGTCCAGCTTTTTTGCAGTAGTATGTAACAGCAAGAATTCCTCAGCTTTTCCTCTGTTCAGAGATATTATTATTCTTAACTCAATTATTAGCATGTCTAAAAAATGTAATTGCTAGACATGTCAATAACAACAACAATAATAACAACCAACACAACAACAGCAACAACGACATATATATTTACCAGCTTTATACTGTGAAAGTAATTTAAGAGTACTACTTCATTCGATAAAAGTTGTATAGAGCCTAATAAGCACCTTTGGCCTCAAAATTTATTCTTCTAGAACATGGTTATTGCCTCGTAAACAAGAAACACCCTCAAATTATCATAATCAATTCTGCCACTTACCATGAGTAGAATGCTAAAACCTCTAGACTAGTTTAAAGTAAAATGAAGCATAAATTCATTCCTTTTGTAGTTTGGCTTGTGCTTTTTGTATTTCTAAAGAGAAAAATCTGTGCACCAACCACAAGTTTATTGGAGCATTGCTAATTTGCATATCTAATTTCAAGCTGTACTAATTACCTTTGAAAATGCCAAGCTTGTTTATTAGTAATTTCTTATGTTCCTGAAGGAAGAGTCTATTTACACAGAAGCATTCTCCATAACTGAAAAATCATTATCCTGGGACCTAAGGACAAAAATAAACCAACATTTAAAATATATCATGACAAGGTACAGCTCTTTTATCTTATATAATGAAATTTTACAATTAAGTTAGCAGATGCCTCCAGGCGTTTTGAACTGGGGTGTTATTTCTACAAAATTTTTCATCTCCTTTAAGTATAATAACTTTAGATATTTGGATTGCTTTGCAAGCAGTGCATAAATATTTTGCTTTCTTTTTTTTTTTTTTTTTAACACGTATGTGTTGCATTTAGTGGTATAGCTCCAGACAAAAAACATTATGACGTTTAATTTGTGTGTGCCTATTTCTTTTGAAAAGAAATAGTATAATCATTAAGATATCTCAGTCATGAAAAGAATTTTCATAACTGCTCTCTGTGGTTAAACAGAATTCCTTTAGTTATTTACCTCCTAAAAAGCCCAACCATAATAAAGTTAGTTTTACTATACCAACAATAGAAATAATTTAATGTTTAAGGTTTATTTTATCTCTGATAAGAAGATATAAACTGCTAAATTTAATATTGCTGTTGTTATACTGAAGTCTAATATGTAAATAGAAACAACTGTGGAAATAGGGAAGTAAAACATTTAATAGACATTATTCTTTCTAATCAAATTTGAATAAGTGCAATAATATTATTTTAGGGAAATCTACAGGGCTTAATCCCACACCATAATTTGAAAATTCACTTTCTAATTGTTATAAAATATATAACTAGAATAATAATATATAAAATAGAAAATTATGCCCAGGTGTTTAAAACTATGAACAACAGGAAGTAAAATGAGCACAGTTTTTGTAGAGGGTTTTGATATTTAGCTTCACAGAAAATTCAGAACATATACAGAAGCCCATCCTTACTCACTACTGCTAACTATTTGGTGCATGATAAGTTAACAAAGAGTATATTTTTAAAATGGTGGTGGTAGCAACTGGTATTGGTTGCTTTTTCTTACTCCTTATTCTTAAAGCAGGATATTCACTTTTTTTCCTTTTCCCATTCACATTCTCAGAGGAAAAAAGAAAGAAAGAGAGAAAGGAAGAAAGAAAGGGAAAAAGAAAGAAAGAAGTAAAGAAAGAAAGCAAACTCGACCATTTGTTTCTTTTATAACTTGAAGGTTAAGCAGTTAAGAACTCAAATTTGAAGAACTACAAAAGTTAGGTTTCAGTTACACAACTGACAGTTGAAGAAGTACAAAAAAACAAGTGTAGCAGATGCACCTGTTACCAAAGGACAAATATATAAATGTCTTGATTTGTGAATGTAAGCAACCTTAATATTTAATTGAAACTTATTCTTTAAAATTTCATTATTCATCAGTCTCTGGTGATTGTGATATCAAAATCAATCCCTTGCTTTGTGTTATCAAGGTCACAAGAATTCATGGAGATATGTTATGTGAGTATATGAAAGGTAATCTTTTAATAGGATCCAGTTTATTTGTCTTTGTGTAAAACCACAAAAATGAATGATGCAAAAAGTACAAAAAGTACCCTGGAGATGACTCATGTATATTGTCATTTAGCACTAAACATTATCATTTGAAATGTCATCTGTGTATGTATTTTTTGTACAAGACACTAAAGATTCACAGCTTGCAATCATAGATTATCTGTGATAATAGGCATGGCATTTTAATGTAAATAATGTCTCCACCTGTCAGGTTTATGCTCCAATATAATTTTAATAACTATACAATAATAATGAACAGAGGAGGAAAAAAAAAAAAAAACAAACTGGAGGAAAAAACCCCAACCAACCAAACCTGTAAAACCAAGACATAACAGTACCTGTCTGGAAGTGAGTCAGTGCTGTAGCATAGGAAGTGTTTGCAGTGAATATGGCTATACAAATACCAGAGCCAAATGAATGTAGTAATGTGTTGTTATCAGAATTTCAGCTATAATTTTTTGTTTTTTCCCAAAAAATTAGTCATTTGAACCAGGTAAGAGATGTTCAAGTTCTTTTCAAATTTTTGAAGAAATACACTACTTCTACCTAAAGTGAAATTTTATCTTGAAATGTGGAATTTCTTATTCAGAGTTGACAGGTTACCAACTTTCAAAAGAAATATTTACCAGTATCCTTGAGGTCTGGAGATTTTTTTCTTTTTCTGAAAAAATTGTTTCTCCCTGCACTCAGTAGTCTACAAGATTCTGCTCAGAATAATTTTCTTTTTTTCATAAAATCATAGAATCACAGAATCATAGAATTATTTAGGTTGGAAAAGACTTCTAAGATCATTGAGTCCAACCATAAACCTAACACTGCCAAGTCCACCACTACATGTGTCCCTAAGTGCCACTTGTACATGTCGCTTAAATACCTCCAGGGATAGGGACTCAACCACCTCTCTGGGCAGCCTGTTCCAATGCTTGACGACCTTTTAGGTGAAGAAATTTTTCCTAATATCCAATCTAAACCTTCCATGGGGCAGCTTGAGCCTATTTCCTCTTGTTCTATCACTAACTGCTTGGGAGAAGAGACCAACACCCACCTCACACCTGGGCACACTGCTGGCTCATGTTCAGCCGGCTGTCTGCCAACACCCCCAGGTCCTTTTCAGCCAGGCAGCTTTCCAGCCACTCTTCCCCAAGCCTGTAGCATTGCATGGGGTTGTTGTGACCCAAATGCAGGACCCGGCACTTGGCCTTGTTGAACCTCATACATTTGGCCACGGCCCATCCCTCCCGCCTGTCCAGGTCCCTCTGCAGGGCCATCCTACCCTCCAGCAGATCGACACTCCCACCCAATTTGGTGTCATCTGCAAACTTACTGAGGGTGCACTCAATCCCTTCATCCAGATTGTTGATTAAGATATTAAACAAGGCTGGCCCCAAAACAGAGCCCTGGGGAACACTGCTTGTGACCAGTGGCCAGCTGGATTTAACTCCATTCACTGCAGCTCTCTGGGCTCAGCCATCCAGCCAGTTTTTTACCCAGCAAAGAGTATGCCCGTCCAAACCATGAGCTGCCAGCTTCCCAAGGAGAATGCTGTGGGAGACGGTGTCAAAGGCTTTGCTAAAGTCCATGTAAATGACATCCACAGCCTTTCCTTCATCCACCAGGCAGGTCACCAGGTCATAGAAGAAGATCAGGTTGGTCAAAGCAGGACCTGCCTTTCATGAACCCATGCTGGCTGATCCCCTGGTTGATCTGCACTTGCCTGTTGAGTTCACTCAAGATGAACCACTCCATAATTTTTCCCAGCACTGAGGTCAGGCTGACAGGCCTCTAATTCCCTGCGTCCTCCTTCCAGCTGTTCTTGTAGATGGGCGTCACATTGGCAAGCCTCCAGTCATCAGGGACCTCCCCTGTTAACCAGGACTGCTGATAGATGATGGAAAGTGGCTTGGCGAGCTCCTCTGCCAGCTCCCTCAATACTCTCAGGTGTATCCCATCTGGCCCCATAGACTTGTGAGAATCCAGGTGGCATAGCAGGTCATTAACTGCTTCCTCCTGGACTATGAGGGCTCCATTCTGGTCCCCATCCCTATCCTCTAGCTCAGGGGCCTGAGTACCCTGGGGATGACCGGTCTGGCTGTTAAAGACTGAGGCAAAGAAGGCATTAAGTACCTCAGCCTTTTCCTCATCCTCAGTGACAATGTTCCCCCCCACATCCAGCAAAGGATGGAGATCCTCCTTGGCTCTCTTTTTATTGTTGTTGTACTTATAAAAACATTTCTTATTATCTTTTACAACAGGGGCAAGATTAACTTCTTGCTGGGCTTTTGCTTTTCTAATTTCCTCCCTGCATGACCTAACAAGATCCCTGTACTCCTCCTGAGTTGCCTGCCCCTTCTTCCAAAGGTGGTAGACTCTCCTTTTTTCCCTAAGTCCCCGCAAAGCTCCCTATTCAGCCAGGCCGGTCGTTTTCCCCGCTGGTTGGTCTTATGGCACACGGGGACAGCCCTCTCCTGCGCCGTTAAAACTTCCTTCTTGAAGAAGGCCCAGCCTTCCTGGACCTCTTTGCCTTTCAGGACTGCCTCCCAAGGGACTTTCCCAACTATCGTCCTGAACAGGCCAAAGTCTGCCCTCCGGAAGTCCATGGTAACAGTTTTGCTGCCCCTCCTCCTTACTTGTCTATTCGATAAAATGCCTTTAGTTACAAATGTGATAATCGGCCTTTATTAAAGCCATTTGCTTGATTCTTCATACTCTAGGTAGGTATTAAAAATAGTAAGGCATTTATATTACATTTTTTTTTACTAAAATCTAACATAACCTTCCAAAAAAGCCCTCAGGCCTATCACATCAGATTGCCATAATATATCAGCTCTGAGACCATATCATGCATACTAAGTGAATCTTATGCATCTGCCTTTCCCCATGTGTCTGCTCAGGTTCTTAGACTAGCATGCTAGAATAACATGTTAGAATAACCAATAAGATACCAGAATAACTAGGATTCTGAAGTGTCTTAATCTGTATGAGTCCTTTCTGAGACAATTTAACAAGGGGCTAATATGCTGAGAAGGACTGCTCTGTACTTTCTTTATTCATCACACTTGAGCATCTTGGACTTCATTTATTTGTCCCTGACTATTTTTTTTTTTCCTGGATAGCCTGCTTTAAAACCTCCCTTCCTCAAAATTTGGTTAAAAAGTAAATTAAGAAATTGACTGTACATCCTGACTTCTAAGGCATGGTGCAAGATGCTTCATCACGTGGGGTGTCTTCTTTTAGGTGTCATCAGAATGAAACCTATGTGCAGAAAATGTGCTGTTTCCCCGAAATATTCCTATATTATGAACCGTATACTGCAGAGTGTATTTCTATTTCCCAAGTATATCTTTTAACTTTTATTGCAAAGTATATTTGAAACTGTTGTTACAATAATCATGTGACCATTTCCCCAATATTTACATATCAAAAATTCAAGGGGAGCAAGATTTTACATAGGTTTTCTCACTCTAAATATCTAAATTGTGCAGAATACTATGTGTAAAACTTTATTCAATCCCATGTTCATTAATGCAAACCAGATTATATTTAAGAAGGAAGAAGGAAGGAATACGGTTTTATTTCTGTATTAAATGTAACATTTGTGTTGGCTAACCTTTTTGTCCTCTTCAATGTAGTCACTGAAGGCCATTTTTCATTACATACCACCTTACACCGGGGATAAGTTAGACTCTGAACTTTTGTCCATAAAACACATTTTATAAAAATAAGAACTTCTTCCCCCACAGTAGCTGCTGTATGTTAGAAGGTGACCTGCAAATTTACTAAATTTTCTGCTCTTCAGAAATAAATAAAGCCTTCAGAAAAAATCTACACACCCACAACACTGTTAATTATTTTGAAAAAATGTACTGTGTAGAGCATCTCTGCATGAATTAAATATTTCTATCCTTGCTTGAAAAGAAAGTTTCCACCCAAATTATTTGTGATGAAACTAAATGAAACCTACATAGATGGGTGACAGATTTAGCTCTTCTTGTTTGCCATAACATGAATGCTTAAGAGTTAAAAACGTCTCTGTGGATATCAAATACAAGTTTCTGATGCACTGGAATACTTCAAAACCATAAAGTTAATAACAATATGCTGCACTATAGCAAAACATATGTACTGACTCATATTACCTCAAAACTGGAAAAGAAAAAGAAGAAAAACCACTTTCATTCTGATGCTATTCTCTATGCTTGTAACATATTCCAGAGGTTACCAAGTACTTCCAAATGATTGGTTGAAAAATGGCAGCCTGCATTTCCAAAGATTTCTTTTGGTGGAAATAGCTTATAAAGTCCTCACACAATCTTTTTTTGACATCTGGTTCACTGGATTTGGATTAAAAATAAAGATCCTATCTTTGTATATCATATATCAGTTTAAATCAGTAAGTCCAAAAAAGAAGCCACATATTCAACCATGAGTTGGACTGAAAGCAAATGCTTTTTATATGGAAGATATCTCTAGTTTTGGATTTTTCCTGGTATAGGTTTGAAATGAACCTGGTGTTCTAGCAATGAGTCTTTCTTTAAACTCAATACTAGGGTATTGGGTTTGCATGGCAAGTTCTCGGTATCAGGGGGGCTACAGGGGTGGTTTCTGTGAGAAGCTGTTAGAAGCTTCCCCTATGTCCAATAGAGCCAATGCCAGGCAGCTCCAAGACAGACCCGCTACTGGCCAAGGCTGAGCAAATCAGTGATGGTGGTAGCACCTCTGTGATAACATAATTAAGAAGGGGGGAGAAAAAAACCTGCACAACTGCAGCTGGAGAGAGGAGTGAGAATAGGTGAAACAACCCTGACTGTCTCCCATGGGAGAGACCCCGCTGGTGCAAGGGAAGACTGTGAGGAGTCCTCCCCTTGAGGAGGAAGGAGCGGCAGAGACAACGTGATAAACTGACCACAACCCCCATTCCCTGTCCCCCTGTGCTGCTGTGGGGGGAGGAGGTAGAGAACTCAGAAGTAAAGTTAAGCCTGGGAAGAAGGGAGTGGGTTGGGTGAAGGTGTTTTTAAGATTTGGTTTTATTTCTTACTATCCTACTCTGATTTGACTGGTAATAAATTACACTAGTTTCCCTAAGTCAAGTCTGTTTTTTCTGTGACGATACTTGGTGAGTGATCTCTCCCTGTCCTTATCTTGATCCATGAGCTTTTCATTATATTTTTTCTCCCCTGTCCAGTTGAGGAAAGGGAGTGATAGCATAGCTTTTGTGAGCACCTGGTGTCTAGCCAAGGTCAACCACCACAAGTAGTAATAAAATATGGTCTGTATTTGACTCTGCTTAAGCTGTTACTAAAAGACTATTTCAAATGTCTCCAACAATTTTCACAACATCTAACCCACTGTAGTTTAATGAATTGTAAAAAGATTACTTGAGATACCCTCAGTAATCGGTTTCAGAACTACACATGCATTTTAGAAACATATAAGGAAAGGAAATGCAGGGCAGATGGACAAAGCAAAATTTGTTGTTCAGAGGAAGGTAACTTCTCCCTCTCCATTCAAATTCAGGTGGAAATGTATACAATGCTGACAACAAGTATCACACGTAGAAGGTGGTGTTATTATTGGTCACTAACCATCTCCCACTCCTTTTTTAGGCTTCTTTTTTTTTTCCAGTCTACAGCAGAGAAGTGTCTCAGCTTGAAGTCATCAGCTTGAGGTGACGTCTCTGGCTGTGTTACACTTACTTATGCTGTTCAACAGCTGTCAATGCGTTGTCTGAAACAGATGCAAGTGGAAACAGTTTTCCTCATTTACTGTTTTAAAGGAAAAATGCATATTTCTTCCCATTTCTATCGAAGGTTGAATGTTGTTTTTCTGTGCACTTAATAATACTTTTTTTGTACTAAACTATTTTTTTTTTTTTTACTTTTAGGCTAGAGAAAATAAGTAATGTACATTTTCTTTAACTCACTCTCTGTATAAATGCACATCTAGTTCATATACATACATCACATTTAACTGGTTCCATCCTAGGCCACTATCTGGTAACAGTTTTGTTATGTAAAGTCACTTTATGTTGTTTTAAATTTTAGTCACCCTCCAGCATTTTATCTTGATTATATTTTTTAGTAGTCATAGTCTAGAACGGCTCACCCAAGTGAGATATTACTCTAAAACCAGATTCAGAATGCTAGAATTAACTTGACAGCTCAATTAAATGGCTTCCAAAATTAGTTTCCTGTCTGTCTTTGTCACAATACCTATACAATATAGGATGTTACAGCAAGAGATTGTTTTATTTACTTTATTTTGGTAAATATATGCTGAAATTCTGCTTCCTCAGAGAGTGGTCAGTAGAATTTTTTAAAGTTATTTCTTAATGGGTAAACTAACTGGTTTTGCTTTGGTCTCTGAATTAGAAATATTAATACTAGTCTTAATTCTTTTCTATATGCACACCTTATAATAAAAAAGGGCGGAAACCCCCACACACAATTGCAGCCATTCTTCCAATTTCCCAACAGGAACTTCAGCTCAACTATCAGGTTACTAATCTGCTTGGTTTAGCTTAGGACAAAGATTTCAGCCTCGTTGCCTAGTCCTCTTCAACAGCAAAATCGGGAATCATTTCAGCATTAATTACTCAACTGGCAAACAGAGTCATAAATAGCTAGTTTTACAAATAATGTTTAAAATATGCTAAAAGACAAGATTTTCAAAAACTACATTAATCTTTCTAAAAAAGCATACCCTTTTAATTGCTCTAGAAGAGGTACCTTAATCATTGGCCAGGCTAGATTAGCTTCCTCATTTTCTATCTAGTTACCAAGCCCTTATTTGCCTTTATTTTTATTAGTAATATAAACCTTTCTGACTGTACCGAGTGTTGCATTAAGGAGTTTTGGAAGATTTTATAAGATATAATAAGGGCAATATCAGGGAAGCAGTTTTTCTTCCAGGGTGACTGACTTTTGGTAGATGGAATCATTTTTCAGCAATGTATTTAATCCTTTTCTAAGTACGATGTAGTATTGTATTTGAATATTTGCAACACTAATATTTTAGCTTATGTTAGAGAGAAAGTAAATTCCTTTCCAAAGGTATTTGTCATCATTATACTGACAGCCTAATACATGAACAGTACTTCATGATTTACCAAGTCCCATTTAAAAAGTGATCTGAGTAATTTTTGTATGTCCAGCCAATTTATCTTGGCACCATATCTATCTGTTTTCTCCAGACACTAACAATGCTGAGACAGTCTGTTACACCATACTTATTCTGACAATATATCCCTGGACCACATTTCTAACCAAAACTGTACCCACTATTAATCCAAGTTTACTTCGTCAGTGTCATGGTTTAACCCCAGCCAGTAACTAAGCACCACGCAGCCACTTACTCACTCCCCCTGCCCCAGTGGGGTGGCGGAGAGAATCAGAGGAATAAGAGTGAGAAACACTCCTGGGTTGAAATAAGAACAGTTTAATAATTGAAATAAAATAAAGTAAAATAGTAATAACAATAATAATTACAATATAATAATAACAGTAATAATAATATACAAAATAAGTGATGCACAATGCAATTGCTCACCACCCGCCGACCGATACCCAGACAGTTCCCGAGCAGTGATTGCTGCCCCCCAGCCAACTCCCCACAGCTTACATACTGAGCATGACGTCATATGGTGTGGAATAGCCCTTTGGTCAGTTTGGATCAACTCTTCTCGCTGTGCCCCCTCCCAGTTTCTTGTGCACCTGGCAGAGCATGGGAAGCTGAAAAGTCCTTGACTAGCATAAGCAGTACTTAGCAACAACTAAAACATCAGTGTGTTATCAACATTCTTCTCCTACTAAATCCAAAACACAGCACTATGCCTGCTACTAGGAAGAAAATTATCTTTATCTCAGCCAAAACAGGACAGTCAGAAGAAAACATTGAAAGCTTTCTTTTTTGTATAGCTCTTTGCTAGTTAAAAAACCCCACAAACTACAATCAAAAAAACCATGGTACCTAGAAATTGAAGTCTTCTGTCACCTTGCAGTGTCTTGGGCACTTTATGATTCATAAGTTGTCTCTCAAAGCATCCTAGGTCTATAGAATAATCCTTTAAATAAAAAAAAGACACTAAAAGAAAGGAAAAGGAAAAGGAAAAGGAAAAGGAAAAGGAAAAGGAAAAGGAAAAGGAAAAGGAAGAGGAAAAGGAAAAGGAAAAGGAAGAAAAGGAAAAGGAAAAGGAAAAGGAAAAGGAAAAGGAAAAGGAAAAGGAAAAGGAAAAGGAACAGGAAAAGGAAAAGGAAAAGGAAAAGGAAAAGGAAAAGCAAGTGTGAATGGATGGGTTCTTACTGCTTCACAATGCATTGCTGGGCTTATGCAAAATAAGTAACTTTAAATAAGTAATTATAAATTCCATTGAAGTTAGTAATGTGTATCATGACTGCATGTATATGTACATGTATATATTTATATAATTATAAATTTTATTTGGAAAATCTTAATTATCAAATAAGCTTGATACATGATGGTGAGCATGAAATAATGACAAAATCGTAATTCTATATTTAAAATACACAGTGAAAAGTAATACGGACCTTATTTTGCTGTTAGCTGGTTAATAATCTTCCCCAATTTTCTTTTTTTTCAAAAACTAGAATCTGTTACTCCAAATTACATGATGTATATTTTACATTCGATATAATTTAAAAGCTCATTTATATGTAAAATATTTTAATGTCTGTTTTAACCTCTATTACCTTTACATAATATTTAAACATAACATTTGCATACCTATTAGTTGTACAATTCACTGAAATTTGTCAGATCAGGTATGATCCATATCAGTTTCTCTATAGTTGTATAATGAACTGCCATTGTGGGAAAAGTAAAGACAATAAAAGAAAGAAACATTATCTCTAGCTATGTGTGTTGCACTGCCTCAAAAATAATTATTCTATAGCTAGTTAGGGAAATTTATTAACAGTGTTAAAGTAGTGATTTCTTAATATAGCTAATTAGAAATGTCTTATGTGCACTCACACAAATTCACAGCTTTGATATTCATACTAAGCCAACGTATGGAATGGCTACTTCTTAAGACTAGTATCAGCAGTTTGCTAATTTGGACAGATTTAGCACTTTTCAAATCAGTATATTAAAGGAAATTATTAGTTTTCTAAAGAAAGGAACTGTTTTCATATGTTGTGGTTTAAACCCCAGCCAGCAACTAAGCACCACACAGCCACTCGCTCACTCCACCTGAGTGGGATGGGGTAGAGAATCAGAAGATAAAAGTGAGAAAACTCGTGGGTTGAGATAAAGACAGTTTAATAAGTAAAGCAAAAGCTGCACACGCAAGCAAAGCAAAACAAGAAATTCATTCACTGCTTCCCATGGGCAGGCAGGTGTTCAGCCATCTACAGGAAAGCAGGGCTCCATCACATGTAACGGTTGCTTGGGAAGAAAAAATTCCATAACCCTGAATGTCACCCCCTTCTTCCTTCTTCTTCCCCCAGGTTTGTATGCTGATCATGACGTCATATTGTATGGAATATCCCTTTGGTCAGTTGCGGTCAGCTGTTCCAGCTGTGCCCCTGTGGTGGGTTTGACCTTGGCTGGATGCCAGGTGCCACCAAGCTGCTCTATCACTCCCCTCCTCAGCAGGACAGGTGGGGAGAAAATGAGATTAAAAAACCTCCAAAAACCCAAAACCTCATGGGTCAAGATAAAGGCAGTTTAATAAAAAAAAAAAAAAAGCAAAGGCAAAGTCCATGCATGGAAACAAAAAAAAAAGAAAAGAAAGATTTTATTCTCTACTTTCCATCAGAAAAACATGTCCTGCCACTTCCTGGGGAGCAGGGCTTCAGTATGCCTAGCGGTTGCTCTGGAAGACAAATGTCATAATAACAAATGCCCCCCTCCCCTCCTCATTTTTCTTTGCTTTTATTGCTGAGCAGACATCATATGGTATGGAATATCCCTTTGGTCAGTTTGGGTCACCTGTCCTGGCTATGTCCCCTCCCAAGATCTTGCCCACCCCCAGTCTACTTGTGAGGGGGAGGAAATGTTGGAGAGACAGCCTTGATGCTGTGCAAGCACTGCTCAGCACTACCCAAAGCACTGGTGTGTTATCAACACCTTTCTAGCTACCAATACAAAGCACAGCACTAGGAGGGCTGCTATGGGGGAGATTAACTCCATCTCAGCCAGACCCAATACAGTCCCCTCCCAACTTCTTGTGCACCCCCAGCCTACTTGCTGCTGGGGTAGTGTGAGAAGGACAAAGGGTCCTGACTCTGTGTAAGCACTGCTCAGCAATAATGAAAACATCATTGTATAATTTACGCTGTTTTCATCACAAATCCAAAGCACAGCCCCATACTAGCTACTACAAAGAAAATTAATTTTATCCTAGCTAAAACAAGCACATATGGAAGCATATAAAGCCTCTTTTCACCAGAGATCTCTAATTTTCCTTCATTCTTTCTTTGACTTTAATGAAACATATATCCATTTCTCAACCCAGAATGTAAAAGTATCTTCAGAACTCACTACTTCATCCTGTTTCCTTGTGTTATGAGTGAGGAAAAGACTGGTATGGGTGACATTGTAGCAGGTGCCTGCTATAGGTCACCTGACCAGGAAGAACTACTGGATCAGGCCCTCTACAGACAGCTGGAAGCAGCCTCATGTTCACAGGCTCTGGTCCTCACAGCAGGGGGTCACCCCAATATCTGCTAGAGGGAAAACACAGTAGGGCATAAACAATCTAAGAGGTTCATAGAGACCATCAATGACAACTTCCTGACTCAAGTGATAAAGGAGCCAAATGAGGAGAGGTGCTCTGCTAGACCTCATGCTCACAAACAAGGAGAGGCTTATTGGGGATGTGAAGGTCAAAGACTGTCTTGGCTGCAGTGACCATGAGATGATGGACTTTACGGTCCTGAGAGGAAGGAGGAGGGCAAAAAGCAAGATCATAGTGATGGACTTCAGGAGAGCAGACTTTGGCCTCTTCAAGGATCTTCTTGGCAGAGTCCAATGGGATAAAGCCCTGGAGGGCAGAGGGACCCAAGAAAGCTGGTTAGTATTCAAGAATCACCTGCTTTAAGTTAAAGAGTGGTCCATCTCAACAAGCAAGAAATCAATCAAAAATGCGAGGATTGTGTGGATGAACAAGGAGCTCCTAGCCAAACTCAAATATAAAAAGAAGGCACACAGAAGGTGGAAGCAAGGATGAGTAATATGGGACTATATGGAAAATTATGGAAAATTAAAAAGGAAATAAAATTCTGCAAATATTCAGAAAGGATAGATAATATGATTTAAGCAATTCTATAACTAATTAACTTAATACTTTATTTTAGGTATATTAACAGAAATACCGATATAAAATCAAATAAGGTATTAAAGGAAAAGAATTCATAATAATCAGAATGGTTTTCTAGACAATGTTACTCCTAAAAACCTGGCTTCTTTTTTAATGAGACTGGCAAAGCTACAAATCATTGGACTGTTGCTCAGCTCAAAGTTCAATGAAACAGTTGTGACATTTTGCTTTTAAAAAAGTAGCATGTTTTAAGAAAAGTAGGGTTGTGCCCTGGTTTCAGCTGGGATAGAATTAATTTTCTTCCTAGTAGCAGGCATAGTGCTGTGGTTTGGATTTAGTGTGAGAAGAATGTTGATAACACACTGATTGTTTAGTTGTTGCTAAGTACTGCTTATACTAGTCAAGGACTTTTTAGTTTCCCATGCTCTGCCAGGTGCACAAGAAACTGGGAGCGGGCACAGCCAGGACAGCTGACCGAAACTGGCCAAAGAGCTATTGATACCATATGACATCATGCTCAGTATATAACTGTCTGGCTATCGGTCAGTGGGTGGTGAGCAATTGCATTGTGCATTACTTATTTTGTATATTGTTATTATTATTATCATTATTATTATTACTATTATTGTTATAGAATCACAGAATCAAAGAATCATTTGGGTTGGAAAAGGCCTTTAAGATCAAGTCCAACAATTAAACTAACACTACCATGTCCATCACTAAACCAATTAAGAATAGAGTAATAATTAATTTCATGTTTCCTCGTTTGGTGAATGGATTAGTTTTTAATGAAAGTAAAACTAGAATAGAGTCATTAAGGTTGGAAAGAATCTCTAAGATCATCAGTACAACACCACCATGCCTACTAAACCATGTCCCGAAGTGCCACGTCTATCCGTTTTTTGAACACTTCCAGGGATGGTGACTCCACCACCTCTCTCAGCAGCCTGTTCCAATGCTCGACTACTCTTTCTGTGAAGAAAATTTTCCTAATATCCAATCTAAACCTCCCCAAGGCCATTTCTTCTCGTCCTATCACTAGTTACATGGGAGAAGAGACCAACACCCACCTCACTACAGCCTCCTCTCAGGTAGTTGTAGAGAGCAATAAGGTCTCCCCTCAGCCTCCTCTTCTCTAGGCTAAACAACCCCAGTTCCCTCAGCCGCTCCTCATAAGGCCTGTGCTCCAGACCCTTCACCAGCTTCGTTGTCCTTCTCTGAACACGCTCCAGCAACTCAATGTCTTTCTTGTATTGAGGGGCCCAAAACTGGACACAGTATTCCAGGTGCAGCCTCACCAGCGACGAGTACAGGGGGACAATCACTTCCCTGGTCCTGCTGCCCACACCATTCCTGATACAAGCCAGGATGCTGTTGGCCTTCTTGGCCACCTGGACACACTGCTGGCTCATGTTCAGCCAGATGTTGACCAACACCCCCAGGTCCTTTTTGGCCAGGCAGCTTTCCAGCCACTCTTCCCCAAGCCTGTAGTGTTGCATGGGGTTGTTGTGACCGAAGTGCAGGACCTGGCACTTGGCCTTGTTGAACCTCATACAGTTGGCCACGGCCCATTGGTCCAGCCTGTCCAGGTCCCTCTGCAGGGCCATCCTGCCCTTCAGTGATCGACACTCCCACCCAGTTTGGTGTCATCTGCAAGCTTACTGAGGGTGCACTCAATCCCTTCATCCAGATTGTTGATTAAAATATTAAATAAGACTGGCCCCAAAACGGAGCCCTGGGCAACACCGTTTATGACCAGTGGCCAACTGGATTTAACTCCATTCACTGCAACTCTCTGGGCTCAGCCATCCAGCCAGTTTTTTACACAGCAAGGAGTACACCTGCCTAAGCCCTGAGCTGCCAGCTTCCCAAGGAGAATGCTGTGGGAGATGGTGTCAAAGGCTTTACTGAAGTCCAGGTAAATGACATCCACAGCCTTTCCCTCATCTACCAGGCGGGTCACCTTGTCATAGAAGGAGATCAGGTTGGTCAAGCAGGACCTGCCTTTCATGAACCCATGCTGGCTGGGCCTGATCTCCTTGTTGATCTGCACTTGCCTGTTGAGTGTACTCAAGACGAACTGCTCCATAAAGCCAGGCTGACAGGCCTCTAGTTCCTCAGATCCTCTTTCTGGCCCTTCTTGTAGATGGGCGTCACATTGGCAAGTCTCCAACCATCTGGGACCTCCCCCGTTAACCAGGACTGATCATAGATGATGGAAAGTGGCTTGGCAAGCTCCTCCGCCAGCTCCCCCAGTTCTCTCAAGTGGATCCCATCCAGCCCCACAGACTTGTGAGTGACCAGGTGGCATAGCAGGTCATTAACTGCTTTCTCCTGGATTATGGGGGCTGCATTCTGCTCTCCCTCTCTGTCTTGCAACTCAGGAGGTTGAATACCCTGGGGATAACTGGTTTGACTATTAAAGACAGGAAAAAAAGGCATTAAGTACCTCAGCCTTTTCCTCATCCTTGGTGGCAGTATTTCCCCCCCCGCATCCAATAAAGGATGGAGATTCTCCTTGGCTCTCTTTTTGTTGTTAATGTATTTGTAAAAACATTTTTTATTATCTCTTACAACAGTGGCCAGATTGAGTTCTAGCTGGGCTTTTGCTTTTCTAATTTCCTCTCTGCATGACCTAATGAGATCCCTGTACTTTTCTTTAGTTGCCTGCCCCTTCCAAAAGTGGTAAACTCTCCTTTTTTCCCTGTGTCCCAGCAAAAGTTCCCTGTTCAGCTAGGCCGGTCGTCTTCCCCGTCGGTTGGTGTTACGGCACATGGGGACAGCATGCTCCTGTGCCTTGTTTTTCATTCCTGTTCTGTTCTATTAAACTGTCTTTATCTCAACCCATGAATTTTACTTCTTTTTTCCAATTCTCTCCCCCATCCCACTGCGGAGGGGTAGAGTGAGCAAAATGGCTGCATGCTGTTTAACTACCTATCAGGTTAAACCACAACAGGTTGTGAAGATGGTTAAGACATTGGAGCACCTGTCATATGGGGAGAGGCTGTGAGAATTAAACTTTGGAAGGGGTTGCCAGGAGGTTGTCCAAGGTGTGGAGTCTCCTCCCACCTTGGCAATGTTCAAAATGTGACTGTATGTGGCCCTGAATAACCTGCTGTAGTTGCCTCTACTTTAAGCAGGAGGGTTTGGACTACACGATCTCCAGAGGTGACTTTGAATATCATCCATTCCATGATTCTGTGAAAACTAGGAGATGTTACATGGACCAAGTATTACTGTACTGACATATTTCAAAACATAGTTGTCTGTGGGGAATCGTGATTGGATGGCAATTTTCCTAGGGCGACTCCAAATTGATTGATACTAAACCCAACACTATTAATGTTTTCATGAATGCTCTCAAAGTAAATATCAATTCACTGTTGATTACATTTGCAGATGACACAAAGATTGACAGAATGGTAATTAATGACAAGATTAGTCATACAGGAAGATTTGTATTGAAACATGAACTGGCCTCATTTAAAGAATAAAAAATTAAAAAATCTAAGAATAATGTATGAAAGTTATAACTACAGACTAAGAAACTGTATCAAGGAAAACAGTGACTATAATAGGCTCTAGGGGTAATGTAATATAATATCCTGTGCAACACTGCAGAAAAGTAGGCTAATCTTTGGAGGAATAAATAGAAAAATAGTGAATGAAAGTAAGAAGGAGATTTTAGCTCCCTTATGACATTAATGAGTTTAGTGTGCACATTTTTAAAGGAAATTGAAAAGATTCTACGAAACAATCAGAAAAAAAAAGAAAAAAGAAAAAAGAAAAAAACTGTCCCAAAAGAAACTGCATTGGTTCACACATCTTGTCAGAAATTAGACAGATTTCTGTAGAAGGCAACAGGAAAAGCCATGAGAAAAAAATAGTATCTGGGACTTACTGAAAAACTCAAATGGAAATGAAGTCCATAGTTGGGGTTTTTTTGTTTTTTTTTTTTGTTTTTTGGTTGTTTTTTTTTTTGGGGGGGGGGATTAGTAAGAAGAATGTTTAACTTCTATAAAGAACAGCTGCAAGAAATGCCGAAATCTCTGTGTTTTGGTATCTTCAAAATTTACGAGATGTTTTCCTGAATGTAGCTTTACTAAAATATATGGATGATCTTAAAGGTCTTTTCCAACCTAGATGATTCTATGATTCTATGATTCTATATGACCACGGGTGCCATACACATACTACTGAACAAAATATAAGGCAAGAAGATACACAGGATATGGGCTAAACAGACCCAGCTTTGTCTGCTCACCTTTTACTCTCTTCATCAACTGAGAACAGCTAGTAAAATCAATGTATTTTGTACATAAATGTTATGATCCTTCTGAAAACATGAAAATAGTATTTTCAAATATAAGATGAAAGATTTCTAATCAGAACAGGATATTCTTCAAGCACTTTCCAATAGGAAGATGAAATAAAACAGCCCCATGTCTTAAAAACCAGTGCTACTATAAAACACCATTTTACTGTATGTATACTCAGGTGAAATTCACATCAGTTTATTTGTACATTAGTTTCAGCAGTATAAAGACCATTACATAATCTAGTTTGATTTTCTGAATATCACAAACTACAGTATTTTACTTTATCTGTCTTGTATTAACCCTAAGAACTATGTTAGAGTAAAGCTTAAGTTTCAGAAAATATTTCATCTCAGTGTGACATTATTAAGAAATGGAGACCTCAGTGCACCACCTGCAATGGCATTTTTTTCCAGTATTTCAATATCGTTTCCGTATTAAATCACTCTCACTTTGAAGAACAGGGCCACATTTCTAAAATGACTGGCCACAACTCTCAGATTTTAATTCTTACTACAACATTCTTTGCTGGTCTGAAGATATATTTTGCACCAAGGATTCTCTTTATCATGGGGAGGGCTATACTGCAACACAATCACTTTAATAAATTGAACATAGTAAGCTTATCATAAGGGCATTTTTCCAGTTATTGAACCATTATATCATCACTTTTACATACTGTCCTGAAGTCTTCAGTGTTTTTGCTGGAGATATCAAAACTTTAAACAACAGCTTAATATTGGTCTTCACATTTTATCCATCTGCTCACTAGTCTTGTATTGATTCATCCAAGTTATGAATCACCCAGTCTCTCATAGCATTAAACTGAGTTTTTATGTTCTATTTATTGTCCATCATGCCACCTAAATCACTTTCAGAGCCTCTGCTCTGCAGCGTAGCATTCAGTGTGCAGTTCAACAGGTTGTAATCTTCTGGTTTGTTATTCTAGAGCTTATCTGGCAGGCAGTTTCTGTTGCTGCAGAGATGTCCCTGAATGAAAGTCGCTGAGGGATCAAAGGATCAAAGCCACAGCTTCTACAGTATTGACTTCAATAGAAGGACCTTCAAAAAAATCAGACCTTCCTCTACCCCTTTCTTCTGAGTTATTGGGTATGCCAAAAAAATTGCTAGCATCTAAGAGCATATGAGTTCAAGAATTTTCCCCATAATTCTGGAAAATCACACAGTACCAAGGCGTACATTTGAAGTCTACAGCATTCATTGTTAAAGAAATTATGATTCATTATTTTATTTCATAAATGTAATCAGTATAATTATACATCACTGCCAATTATTATCCTAATTCCACAGATGGTGAGCAGAGGCAGAGAGATTAGTATAAAAATAGAGCTTACTGAGAAAAGAGTGAGAAAACTTATTTTTCATGATTTTTTTTTTCATTCAGTTAAAAAAGTATTCAGTATATACATTATATATATTATATATTATTTTATATATATTCAGTATATTCAGCAGGCTCTCAGTCAGTAACAGCAAACCTGTTAGACCATTGTCTTTTTTCCTATCCTGACTTCTCCAGTCTGCCCCGACTCAGAATTTCTGCCAGTCTTCTACCTTCATCTCCTGCCTGTACCCAGCTCAGGCCATCTCAGAAATCTAGTTACCATACTAGCAGATTAACAGCACAGAGGAGACAAGCTGCCTTCTGTCGTTTCTTGTTCAAAGCTTTCATTCTCTGTATCAGATGAAGAAAAGATACTGTTCATTTCTAGGCCGGAGGGTGCTTAGTCTGCATGGCATCATGGGTTAACTTATTTGTGATGTTCTAGGAAAAAGTGGGTGAAAACAGATGAAGTTTGACTTTTGCCATTCAGAATTAGGAAGATTTTTATAGAGAGACCCAACAGGGAGAAATGCCTTCTTTCAAATATCAAGTTGCAACTTTGAAATACAGTATTGTTACAATTTATTAAAAACACAAAAAATCAACCCCCCCTAAACCTCCAAATAAAATTCATTCTATATATTTTCCCCTACCATAATGCATGTAACCGTGTTCACAGTTTGGGTTTGAATTCTCATAAATACATGTAATTTAGCCTGAGACAGAAGTGCAGTGAAAGCAGAAGTGCAGTGAAAACTTAAATCCAAATAAATGTTTAAAGAAAAGGTTATAAAATATGGAAAGAAAAAACATGCTAGCTCTATGTGGTCCTTCCAAAAAAAGAAAAGTATCAGACAAACTCAGCAATGAGCAATAGAAGTGGTTTCAAATGATAATAATTCAAGAACTTTAAGAACATAACTGAAAATGTTACACTGATATGGCAGTAATATTAAGTAAATCATAAAATGTCATGCAGGTTGGTTTTATGCTGAGACTGTCTTTATAGTTACTGACAGGTTAGTATTTAATTTCAGTTTTACAGGTGAAAATCTTTAGTAATTTCTAGCAATGACAGGAGTGAACTTCCAATAGCTCTAAATAAAATATTAATGCTGCAATTATTCAGAAACATAACAAAAGCACCTTTTTAAAATTCTCACAGAATTTATGCTCATTATCATCAAATTTATGATTAACTAGAAATGCCACTACTATCAATTAATTATATAAAACCCTTTATTTAAATGCCTGACAAAAAATTTTAATTCACATTTCATCTACAATCATTGACCATAACTTTCTAGCATCCGTGTATTTCTAAAATCATGTATTAATATTAAGAATAGTAAAATGGAACTATAGTTTCAAAAAACAGTATTCAGTTTAACCAGATATTAGATAGCTAGGTGTATTCCCACTTCACAGAGTTTAAAATGTTCAGTCTTTTATCTATAAAGATAATGTGGAAAAAAATATGTCTTCTAGGAGTCTATTTTTGTTCCATTGTTAACAATAACTTTTGCAGATAAAGTGACACTCTAATACTATCACTCAAAACAACATGGATCTTAACAGCATACTCCACACATCTATTTAGAGCATTTAGTTTAACATCCTAACATTTTAAAGCCCACAGTTATTGAAATGGCAGTAAAACGTACAATAAAAGAGCATCAGTTACATGAATGTAAATTAAAACACTTTCCCATAAAAAAATAAAGCAGTCTTGTTCAAAGTCACAATTTAGAGTGTGAAAAAATCAGCATATATTTAATTTGTAGGGGTACTTACTACAGTTGCTCCACAACTGTCTGTAGTTACAGTGAAGAATAGTCCTACTATGTGATCTTTATGGATTTCTAGGCCTAAATTCCCACAACCATTTGGTCTCTTTTCTATGAGCCAACAGTAATATTTTAACAGATATGGAGTTAGAACATCATGAAGTTTAAATTAATGATCTTGATATATAGTGATACATGTCTATCTGTCTCTTTTTCAACTGCCTTCTTGTAGAACAATTTCATATATATGGTATCAGGTAAATGATTTGGCAGCAGAAAGAAAACAAATAGTAGGTTAGTATAGGCTGAGTAATTCAATGAAAAAATAAAATAACAGCAATGATAGTAAGGAAAAGGTGTAGCTAGAAGTGAGAATTAACATAACCAAGCTGCTTATCACTGAGGGATGTAGACAGTTCCCTACCCCAGAATGCTCAGAAACTGTTAGGAAAGTATTATTTGTGACCAGAGCTGGGCTGCCTTCTCTTCAGCGCATACCAATATGTTCTAGTGCTTTTAGCTTGAGCTTGAAGATATTCCAAAATAAACAAACAACTCAACTTAAATCATAGAAGGGGGTTCACAGAAGATAGAGGAAACCAGGTTTAAGCTCTTCTCTGCTTGTCTTTAGCAGCAGTCTGGAAGATGAGTTTTCCTCATTTCTGATCATTGTGTTAATCAGGTACCATCTGTGATGCCACAAGTATCTTTCACTTTGAAATAGCTGTCATTATTCCAATGGAAAGTTGTATTTTATCAAGTCTAAATTTATGAAAATCTTTACCAAACACATTTCATAAGAAAATTTCCCATCAATTAAGATAAAGTGCATAGTTTTCTCACAGTGTCAGATGCATATTTTGAATTGATTAATGCCCAAATAACAGCTCAGCTTAGAAACAAAGTAAAAAGCCTGCTCCGTTCACTTCCACATCTGTTTTTTTTCTTTCTATTTTCCATCCAAGTAGAAACCACATTCTCTTTCTTCCAATGGCTGCCTGCAGAGGTAAAGGAAGTTCCCTCATCATGGCTGTCATACAACTTGTCAGGACTCTGTGCTTATGTGAATTCCTGTCTTGCTCTTGTTACTTCTTTCTTCTTGTAAAGTTTCAGCCTGTGGGAGAATGCATTCTCTTTTGGGAGCCCCACATAAAACTAGCACACAAGGGCTGCAGCAGGAAGCAGTGCAGCAGTCCCCTACTCTCTTCCATCACATCCTCTTTCCCACTAGTACCATTTCCTGCTGTTGGAGCAGCTGAAGAAAAATGCATTTAAAAGGGGTGATTTGCTCCATCTCCAACATTTGTTGATGCAATGGTCTGAGTTTGATAGAAAGAGGCAAAAATGGGGCCAATATTTAAAAATATTGTTGCAATTAAGCGCTTTTGAGGAATGAATAGATATAAGATGTCTGTATGTCAGGGAAAGAATTAAGGAAAAATTTTGAGTTAAGGTGCATAACAGCAAAGAGTAATAATCAGAGACCAATGAAATGGAAAATCATTAAAACTAATTTGTTAGAAATTGAAATGTTACAAGGCGGTTACAGTTTTCCAAAGGAAAAATTAGTTCAATTTCACAAGTATTTAGTGAGTGTTAACATTTCATAGTTTTCACTAGAAGATAATTACTGCATACTATTAATTTCTAAATCACGAGCACAAAATGTATGAGTAGATAGTAATTTAGTATGAGGAAAAATGGGCTGCTTGAATTTCAAATTTCAAGAATTAAAATACGATAAGTAAAGAGCTATTTAAATTTTAAAATGGTACTGTAAAGCAGGTCTTTTGAAAAGGTGCTCCACAACCCCAGACAATTCAAGTGATTAAAAAATGGCTGTAGGCACATGTTTTGCTGTGAATATGTATTAACTCAACATATGATAATATGTTATGTTTGCAATCAAAGTATCAGGTGTTTCTATTTGTGCTAAGTCCTTCATCAGGCACAGCTAAATGAGCTTTTGCCACTCTTGATAAGCAGATGACAATTCGAAATCTATTTGTATTTTGTGCTAAGTAAGTCCATTTTAGATACTAGCTTTTTCCTTAGTGCATAGTCTTGTAAAAAAAAAAAAAATTAAAATGTCTAGCACTGGTGCTGCAGACTGGTATTTGCAAGATGTCAAGGAGACAAACACATGCAGCTAAGGCTAGGTACTAATAGTAAAAGAATCATTAAAATAACCTCTTGTTCATTTGACACTTCTACCTCACAAAGGAAAGTATAGTGAATTGTAAGTCAGAGGTACCACTGCATAGAATTCTCCTCCTTCTGTTGCCAAGATGAAATAGTATTACATTTAGCAAGAGTTTATTGAGAATGACAAGTAGACACAAATGTCTTGCTACCTACTTGACTCTAAGTGTCTGTGTCTCCTGTGTGCCAGCTGTGTAGGCAAAAGAAGTGTGGAGACATAGACAGTGTATTTCCTATCAATTATTCATTTACCCCACAACTTTTCTTTTAAGACATAAACATCTCCCATCCTCTTTGTCCTCACTGGTCTGACAGAGAACTGTGGAAAACTAATGTGCTTAGCTCAGGGACATGACCAGCCTGTAGAAGTAGCATCTAGAAGAGGATCTAAATCCTCTAGTACCTTGGGATTTGGGGATTTTTTAATTTTAATTTTAATTTTAATTTTAATTTTAATTTTAATTTTAATTAATATTTAGTGTGCATTTTTCAGATACATTAGTTAGTATAGTATACATTGTTTAGATCAGTTAGTATACATTGTTCAGTTCTATAAAGTGTTCCTTTCAAGCTAATGAATTTAGGTGGGGAGATATACTATTGATAATGGAAGAAAATACTAGCTGTAGGCAACAAAGTGAAAGGCTAAGCATGTTTATCTGAAGAACGATGCTTGTCATGACATTGAAGAATTTCTTTATTGATTTCTTTCAGATGACTAGTAAACTTTGATAAGTCTGAAAAGTATTAACTAATACTAGTTAACATGAAGCTCATCTTCAAAGACTGACCTTTTAAAATAAGCTGTAAATGTTCTTTCAGAGTTAAAGCTGCATGAGTTTTAGTATCAGAAAGAAAAGGAGGTGAAACAAATCTTAGCTTGTGGGTTCCCTCTGGATTTTGGTATGTACTGGGTATCAATCAGATCAGAAGATGAATTTAACATACATAAATTTCTAAACAGCTGTTGGATTTTTAATCTATTGGATTTCTTTAGTAGCCTCTTGAGTAACTGCAGTATGATACACAGAACATTGAAGGTGATGGAAAAATCTCACACTAAGGTAAATAAGCTTGGGATGTGACCTGTAGTTCCTGGACATATTTGAAATCAGCTGGATGACATAACAGAAGTACCCTACAAATTATCACTTTATTGCTTTTTTGGGGTTTTTTCTGTGTGTTGCTCCACATTATGATGTATGCCAGAGATCTCCTAAGATACTTCTTTTAGGACACATAGCTTCAAGACATCTAGGCCTGCTGATTTCAAAATATTTGTTCCTAACAGACATTATCTAATAACCTTCCGTATTGCCAGAGGATTAGAAAAATATTTCATACACAAGAGACATGCATGTCATATTGCTACTTTTCAAAATCAGTAATGTGTTTTTAACATCATTCTTAACATTCTTTCTACTCCTTTCTAATAATGAACTAAAATCATTGCTACAACTTCTTCCTGCCTAATATAGGATTGTCACCTTCCTTTTATCTAGTTAGAGTATCATGTAAACCAGAGTAAACCAGTGATCCCCAAATTTTTGAAGCCCAGGGAAGATTCTGTTGAGCAAGTAAGATGCTGTAACTAACAATACAATTTGCTTTTCCACAATAACCTTCCTTTCTGTCTGTATGTCCTGAAGATGTGACTAATATTAGAGGATCTCACAGGACACGTCTACCACATCTGGGGAACCACAAGCATAAGCAGTCATAAGCAAAGTATCCATGAGGCTACACAGTCATATTTCTTTTCTCTCTAGAATAATGAATCATAAGATTCATTATCTTATGACTGCTAAGAGGTCAGAGAAATATTGTAAGAAATAAAAAAAGTATTTCAATCCTCCCAGCAGAGAGAACATTATTTGCAAATCTCCCACACTCTAGAAATTATTCTACCATGTATTCCTTTACTGTGTTTTAATAGTGATATACAATTCTGTTTTTAAACTTACTTTTATGTGAGAAGAAATAGCTGAAATAGCTACCCCTTCACAACCCAGAATCAGGTATCTGAGGAAGAAGGATGTACATATTTCATTTCTTCTCTGTTTCTGATTGGTTAGCTTGTATGGATACCTATACAGTTGTATGGCTATTGCAAACATCACTAAAATTTCCCCATGCACTTTGTGGGGACCTATATTCTTTTAGGTTTTTAGTGGTTATAGATCTTAAAGACCAGTCCAACAAGGTGTTTAAACAGACCCTTAAGACTACCCAAGCTGCAATTTAGTGATAGTATATTTTCTTCAGTTAGAAGAGGTTAGAAAAGCACTGTCTAAAACATAGGGGTCTAAAGCTTCAGTAGACACACAAGGTCCCAGCCATTGTTAAGCATACACTTAATGCCTACCAAAAGCCATTTAAGATCCATAAAACAGGTATTTCAGAGTTTAAAACCTCTCTTTGGAAAGCCTACTCAGACTCACAGAATAATATAGGGTGAAAGAGACAGCTGGAAGTCATCTAGTTCAACTGCTTTCTGAGACTAAGGCTAGCTTTGAAGCTAGATAAGGTTGCTCAGGGTCTTGTCCAGCTGAATTTTCAGCATCTACAAGGGTAGAGATTCCACATACTTTGGCCATCCTGTTGCAGTGCTGTCTCTGTGATTTTTTTTTCCTTATATCTAGCCAAAATTTTCAGTGTTGCAACTTGTTCCTTATATATTTTACATTAAAAAAAATAGCATTCAAAACCTTCTGCCCTGGTAAGCAGTACTATTTTCTGTTCACCTTTGGACTCCATGAAATTTACAGCCTGGTTTTGTAATGACCCAATGTCAGTGGGAAATACTGAAAATACTTTTCATTCTGGTTATGAGGTCAGCTTCAAAGCACACATATGGTAGTCACTTGCATAAAGCAGCAAAGTGCCAGAGGCATGAGAAGCAGCAATAACAACCCATTTAGGCCATTATGCAAACCACTCTTTTAGATTAAAATAGCAAACTATGTGCCTAAGTCAATAACAATGTTTGAGATTCAACCACAGTTTCAGAGAGGCACATAGCAAAATAGAGAGAGACCTTTTTCTGTTGTTTCTTACATGCTTTTTAACAGCTGACAGATGCTGGAAACCACAGTCAAGACATCTTTTTCTTTGCTGTTTTTTTCACGCAGGATCTTATGTCAGCTAACTTCTAGGCACTGCAGTGTTGAGAATCAAGTTACCTAAATGCATTTGCTAAATCTGATCTTTTTTTATTTAGTTTTGAGAAGGAAGATTAAGACACTTATCTCTGGAGTATGGAAGAATATCACAAATATGACACATAAAACCAAGTGAACTACTTTATGGCCTTTTTCCAATGGACCATTCCATCTGCATCATTATGTCTGTTTAGTTTGCTTTCTATTTGCTGATGTGCATTACACAATAAGTTTCTCAGGCCAAACTTTTTTCCATTTATTTTACAGAATTCACTTTTGTATGTCATAAAGTCAAATATTTTAAGTAAAAAACACGTGTTCCGAGAAAGCAATGCAGAGAAGAAGCAGGAAGAATTGATTCTCTTATTCACACAGTACTAATTTACTTCTTTTATCCTGTCCTCACTCAATGAATTTTAACAGCTCACATTTAAAAACTTACTGAAAAATAGCTCTTGCATATAGACCTTAATTTCCTTCTAACTCCATTGCAAAGATGGCAATTGGGATAGGTCAAACCACAAAATAAATTTTTTAAATGATTTATCTTCTCTGCAAAAAGAATTGAAAAGGCTGAAAGTAGAAAGACTGTTCAGATCCCTGCTGGCAAGACAATATCTGGTGATAAAAGAAGAATATCTACTAAACTTCAGTACCACCTGTCACCACCATCTCAGAAATATTGAGCATTAATGAAGAAGACTCACAGAGTGTACGCGTATATAAAACTTGTTAGTTTTGACTTGAACTGCAAGATATTGTTATGGCTTAGACTTGTTCTTTATTTTGTGGTAGTATTTTGTTTTGTTTTGGTTTTTTTTTTAATCCAAAGAATGTCTACAGGCATGATGATAACTTACACAATGCTTCAGAAATATGCCACAGAGAGCATGACCTAGAATCATCAGATTTTTAGTGGTCATATTTTTAAAGGTTTAAAAAACAGGAAACAGAGACATTAATTCAGGTGCAGAATAACTAATAAGTACAGTAATATTAATAAGAAATAATCTTTCTCAATCTACAGAGGAGGTATTTCCTGTTTCTGTAAATATCACTGGACTTAACATAACCTTTCCTTAAACTTCTAGGAACCTCCCTGCCAAACAAAGTGTATGATGGTAATCCTTAGTTCATGTGGAATATTTTTTCATGAGGAGATCTTCAGACATATTGTAAAGGAGGTCAGTGTAATTCTTCTGATTTAAAAATACACAGTTCACACATTAATATTTCTAGGCAGGATGTAAAACATTTTTGAAAAAAACACATTACATCACACTGTTGTGGTTTAACCCCTGTTGGCAACCAAACACCACACAGATGTTCACTAACCCTCCCCTGCCCAGTGGGATGGGGGAGACAATCAGAAGAGCAAAAGTAAGAAAACTGGTGGGTTGAGATAAGAACAGTTTAATAATTGAAATATAATAATAATAATAATTATAATAATAATAATAATAATAATAATAATAGCAGTAGTAATAATAATTGTAATGAAAAGGAGAACAACAAGAGACAGAAAATAAAAACAGGGAAAAAAAAACCTACGATGCAACCGCTCACCACCCGCCAACCGACGGCCAGCCAGTCCCTGAGCAGTGATCGCTGTCCCCTGGCCAACTCCCCCCCAGTTATATACTGAGCATGACGTCATATGGTATGGAATAGCCCTTTGGTCAGGTTGGATCAACTATCTTGGCTATGCCCCATCCCAGTTTCTTGTGCACCTGGCAGAGCATGGGAAGCTGAAAAATCCTTGACTAGTGTAAGCAGTACTTAGCAACAACTAAAACATCAGTGTGTTATCAGCATTATTGTCCTACTAAATCCAGAACACAGCACTATGCCAGCTACTAGGAAGAAAAATAACTCTTTCCCAGCCGAAACCAGGGCACACATATATCACATATCAGACATTTTATTATGTAATTAAATTTGCAATGAAATCTTAAAAAGAATAGTGTGACAGTCATTAAGACATCCTGGAAAATTCAGACTATTGTACTAATCTTATAAACACTTTTAAGAGCGTGTTAGTGATTGGACTCATGGCACAACTGACTTTCTCCTGCAGAATTGAAATCAGTTGGAGACAATCAAATTAAAACATCCAATACTTCAATATAATCAAATAATACATTTTTTTTTTTATGTTGCATTCCCTCCCCTTTCCCAAGAGAAGGAGCAAAAACTTACTTTACCGAAACCAAGTATCTTGGCTTTACAGTTCACCCAAGGACTGATAAGGTGACACTGACCAACACCAACTGATCCTGGTCCAATATGAAATTCCTTAGAACTACTAAAGATTTCACAGGAAACTAAGGAGGCCACAATTAGCTGAGTATCGGTACACAAGACAGATGTAGAAACCATTTATAATTTTAAAGTTATGTTGTACAAGGATCACATTAATTAATGGTATTTTCCATAAGGAGAGCAGGCTGGCCACTGGGTAATTTTACATCTACTGAAGCAAGCAAAATTTAATTTGGAAATGTACAGATTAAAAGCCTCAACCTAGAAGTCAATTACTCAATTGACCCAGCTGAAATTCCCAAGAAAGAAAATAATTAGAGAGACTGTGAAGGCACTTAAGGAAGCTGTCAGAGGTCACACAGGTAGCTGAGGAACTGAGATCATATTTACAACTAAAATACAGAGAAAAGAAAAAGAAAAAGAAAAAGAAAAAGAAAAAGAAAAAGAAAAAGAAAAAGAAAAAGAAAAAGAAAAAGAAAAAGAAAAAGAAAAAGAAAAAAGAAAAGAAAAGAAAAGAAAAGAAAAGAAAAGAAAAGAAAAGAAAAGAAAAGAAAAGAAAAGAAAAGAAAAGAAAAGAAAAGAAAAGAAAAGAAAAGAAAAGAAAAGAAAAGAAAAGAAAAAAAAGAAAAGAAAAAAGAAAAGAAAAAAGAAAAGAAAAGAAAAGAAAAGAAAAGAAAAGAAAAGAAAAGAAAAGAAAAGAAAAGAAAAGAAAAGAAAAGAAAAGAAAAGAAAAGAAAAGAAAAGAAAAGAAAAGAAAAGAAAAGAAAAGAAAAGAAAAGAAAAGAAAAGAAAAGAAAAGAAAAGAAAAAAAAGAAAAGAAAAGAAAAGAAAAGAAAAGAAAAGAAAAGAAAAGAAAAGAAAAGAAAAGAAAAGAAAAGAAAAGAAAAGAAAAGAAAAGAAAAGAAAAGAAAAGAAAAGAAAAGAAAAGAAAAGAAAAGAAAAGAAAAGAAAAGAAAAGAAAAGAAAAGAAAAAGAAAAGAAAAGAAAAAGAAAAAAAAATATTTCGGTTGGAAGGGACCTACAACAATCATCTAATCCAACTGCTTGACAACTTCAGGGCTGACCAAAAGTTAAAGCTCGTTATCAAGGGCATTGTTCAAATGCCTCTTAAACACTGACAAGCATGGGGCATCAAACACCTCTCTAGAAAGCCTGTTCCAGTGTTGTGACCACCCTCTCAGTAAACAAAGTCTTCTTAATGTCAAGTCTAAACCTCCCCTGATGCAGCTTTGAACCATTCCCACGTGTCCTACCACTGAGTACCAGGGAGAAGAGATCAGCACCTCCCTCTCCACTTCCCCTCCTCAGGAAGCTGTTGAGAGCAATGAGGTCATTCCTCAGCCTCCTTTCCTCCAAACTAGACAAACCCTGGGTCCTTAGCTGCTCCTAGGACATGGCTTCCAGCCCTTTCACCAGCTTTGTTGCACTCCTCTGCTCTCCTCCTTTTATTCTGATTAGTCATACTAACAAAAATAATGTGGAGACAGATAAAAGACAGAACATCATCACTGGCATAAACATCTGGGACTGTTCAGCCTAGAGAAGATAATGTTCGGGGGGTGGGGGTGGGGATTTATTCATATATGTAAATACTTGAAGGGAGGTGCAAAGAGGACAGAGCCAGGCTCTCTTCAGTGGTGTCCAGTGACAGGATCAGAGGCAATGGGCACAAACTGAAATGGAGGAAGTTCCCTCTGAACATCAGATAACTATTGTTATCTCTTTGAGTATCATTAACAGAACTTCCCATACCTCCACTGACAACACCAGTGCCAGGCAATGATGAGTTCATCATGGCAATCTTCACTAAATCATTGTGATTACTTAATTTTAAGAAGCTGTATGTGCCCTATAGCTTTATAAATTTTATTAACCTCTACTTATACCCTGTTTTAGTCTATTACAGTAATTACCTAGAAGATAAATACACCTTTCTAACAGATTTCTAAAACACCACAAAACTAAAAAAAACTTCAGTTTTGTAATGTTTCAATTTTCATTTTATCTTTCATTTGTCTTGAGGAAAATATTGGAGAAAATGTGAGCATAACAGGGTTAACATCTATATGGGTTTTATATTTCCTGGTAGCTGACACTAAAACATTTCAGTTTACCTTAAGTTAAAAGAAAGTTCATGACTTTTTATGCAACTTTTGTTTATCCCTCCCATCCACATGCGCTTCAGGCAAGATGTGGGATGAGAAATTGAAAGGTCACATACTTTTGTATTTCAGGATACTCTGAGGTTCCTTTAGTTCTTTCAGAAGGTTACAGAAGATGTGATAAACATTAAGATACAGGCCACATTACCTTTGGTCTTTGTTTTTTTCCTGCTGTGTTTGCCAAAGTAGATTACATTTCATTCCTTCATATACGCCTAGTATTGAAGATATGACAGATTGATGGAGAAATTAAAGTTTTATTTCTTCAATAGTCTTGCTGTTTTTAGAACATCAACAGTTGTCAGCTGTACATAGCCAATACTGTATAAATCATGAAGGTAGACACCACAGAGCAGGGGAGTGAAAGTGTTATTACAATCTGCCAAAAAAAATTGCTACATTAGGTAACTCAATCATTTTCTCTGAGTGTATTTACTGTAACAGGCTTCTAATGAAGTGATTTTATGATGAACTTCAAATATAAATTTTCTGAGACATACCTAACCTATTTCTAATATGGAAAATACTGGTTCTTACAGTACGAATGACACTGTGTGACTTCAACTTCCTTCTATGACCTGATGACCCACCTGGTGGATGAAGGAAAAACTGTGGATGTCATCTACCTGGACTTCAGTAAAGCCTTTGACACCGTCTCCCACAGCATTCTCCTAGGGAAGCAGTCTGCTCATGGTTTGGATGGGCGTACTCTTCGCTGGGTAAAAAACTGGCTGGATGGCTGAGCCCAGAGAGTAGTGGTGAATGGAGTTAAATCCAGTTGATGACTGGTCACAAGCAGTGTTCCCCAGGGCTCTGTTTTGGGGCCAGTTCTGTTTCATTTCTTTATCAACAATCTGGATGAAGGGAATGAGTGCACCCTCAGTAAGTTTGCAGATGACACCAAACTGGGTGGGAGTGTCGATCTGCTGGAGGGTAGGATGGCCCTGCAGAGGGACCTGGACAGGCTGGATCGATGGGCCGAGGCCAACTGTATGAGGTTTAACAAGGCCAAGTGCCGGGTCCTGCACATGGGTCACAACAACCCCATGCAGCGCTACAGGCTTGGGGAAGAGTGGCTGGAAAGATGCCCGGCAAAAAAGGACCTGGGGGTGGTGGTCGATGGCCATCTGAGCATGATCCAGCAGTGTGCCCAGGCGGCCAAGAAGGCCAACAGCATCCTGGCTTGTATCAGGAATAGTGTGTGGCCAGCAGGAGCCAGAGAGGAGATTGTCCCCCTGGACTCAGCACTGGTGAAACTGCACCTGGAATACCATGTCCAGTTTTGGGCCCCTCACTACAGGAAGAACATTGAGGTGCTGGAGCGTGTTCAGAGAAGGGTAAAAAAGGTGGTGAAGGGTCTGGAGAACAGGCCTTATGAGGAACGGCTGAGGGAACTGGGACTGTTTGGAGAAGAGGAGGCTGAGGGGAGACCTTATCACTGTCTACAACTGCCTGAAAGGAGGTTGCAGTGAGGTGAGTGTTGGTGTCTTCTCCCACGTAGTTAGCGATAGGATGAGAGGAAATGGGCTCAAGCTGCACCAGGGGAGCTTAGATTGGATATTAGGGAAAATTTGTTCACGGAAAGGGTAGTCAAGCATTAGAACAGGCTGCCCAGAGAGCTGGTTGTGTCACCATCCCTGGAAGTGCTCAAAAAATGTGTAGACATGGCACTTGGGGACGTGGTTTTGTGGGCATGGTGGTGTTGGGTTGATGGTTGGACTGATGATCTTAGAGGTCCTTTGCAATCTTAATGATTCCTAGTTTTTACTTTCATTATAACTAATCCATCCACCAAGCCAGGAAACATGAAATTGCTACTCTCCCCTTAATTGGTGGACTTGGTAATGTTAGGTTAATGGTTGGACTGGATGATCTTAAAGGTCTTGTCCAACATAAATGATTCTACCATTCTGTGATTCATTAATAATTACACACATCAAGGTTCTGAAGTGCAAGTTATTGCCGTAGTACAAATAATCATTACTGCCCAGTGCAATCCAGTTTATTCGTATCTCTATGCAGGTGATGTACACACGGGATTAAACAGCTCATCTCCAACAGTTACAATACATAAAGTACACACTAGATAGAGTAATTGCTAGATCCCGGAAAAGTCAAAGACATGCTGACCAAGTAAGCATGGAGAGTTATGGGACTTTTCTTTCAGTTTTCATGATGTTTTAATAACAAGAAATATCTGCTGCAAACCAGATTCCCTAGAATTCTGGATGTGCCTCATACAGCTATATTGGTGACAATTATGAATCTGACAAATACAGGTGGGGTTCTTTTCTTCTGTTGAAGTATGTATTTGATTTTACCTATGAATACATTGATCATTCTTCCAGGCTATGCTATGTTAATACTGTAATCTAAATGCTCCTAAACAAAATATTTTGTTCAAAGCTATCGTGCCTTTCAGTTCCAGGTCTCCCTACAGGACATTTGACATTATTGGGTACAGACAGTCCCTTCATCTGTAGAAAAACACAATTGTACTGCACAGCTCTACCTCTCTGGGTATAGCAATGTAGCCTGCAAGTCTGAGGAAATTATTCTTGTTTAGCATGTTGTAATTTCTTGCTAGTAGTAACGATATCTTAGAAGAATATAATTTCATTTTGCCATTTGCTTTGCTGTGCTCCCTACTAAATTGAGAAAACATCTGCACTGTGAAATTTTTCAGTTTTCTACCTCACTGCCAGGTCTCAGTCTCCTGAATGTCTGTATTGCATAGGATTGTGGCTTCTCTTCTCTGGGAAGAAAAACAGTCTTCTCCAAGAACAAAGTGCAATTGTTTGATTCTGAGGATAGTTCACTCCAAGTACTCCTTCAATAATATTTACAGGTGGGAATGCACCACGTTTATGTCCCTCTGCTCTACTTTGTGAACTACACTATTCTGTCTGATATTGCACTTTTGAGCACCTCTAGAGCTTTTCTGACATTCTGTCACACCTCAGTTCCTCTGGTATGTATCACAAGTACTCTACTGGAGCATGCTTGATCCTTCATTTTAACTCAGAAACTTAGAATTGAAATGCCCCCTGATATTTTAGTTATGTCTGAGAATCTCCAGACACCATGCAAGACTCAATCAGCTCTGGAAGTGGCTAATACTAAGATGTGTGAACCACAGTAACTTTACAACCTTGGGCTAGGGGCTAGGGCTTATTCCTTGTAGTAGAAGCATTTAGCACTGTGGAAGTAGCCGTATAATCTAGTTCAGTATTAACACAGATTTTTCAAATCTTTGTACAGAGTCTACCAACCTGGTGTTATGCTTCCCTTTCCATTACATATGCAGCATACAAGACCTTTGTTCCCTTAAGGGAATTACATCACGAGCCAAGGATGAGACTGACATCCAAGTAAACTGGTCTGAAACTCTGAAGGATAAGAACGAAAAACCTGCTTTTAGAACTTGATATTTCTATCAAACTTAATTTAGATTTGTCCACCTGCACCTCTCACTAATAGTTTCGTTACATCAGTATTCCCACAGATAACCTTTCTGAGACTAGCTTTAATAGAAGTAAGAGAATTACATGTGTTACTCTTTCTCTCTACTTGAAAGACCAAAGATGGTCAACAACTAAAGAGCAAATGTTGCTACACAAGGAGCAAGAACATTCCTTCAAAGATCTGAACAAACAAAAACTGCTGACAAGAGCTTGTGGTAGAGAAAATAAAAAGGTACAGACATGACTGAATCAAAAGCAGTTCAAACTGTGAAAATATTTATTAACATAGCTCCCAGACTGTATTAATTCCTTGTCATTTCTAAGTCTTTGAGATATTTCACAAGTGCCACATCTCCTAAACAATAAAGCCCCCCCCAGAAGCTATAATTTCAAAGAAGCAAGAAAAAATATACCTATCACTTGGATCCATGTAAAATAAAGCTTTTTATCAAATAACAAACCACAGTTTTTGTTTTCTTGACAGAAAGCTTCTTCCTGCCACCATTATTCTGGTTATTGGCACCTATCAAATATGCTTTAAAATATCATTAAATCTGTCCGAAATTACAATTTTGCAAATTAAAAGAAACAAACTATAGCAAAAAGGGCTAGGAAAATAGCAAGAGCTCAATCCACTTTCCTTTAAACAGGAAAAAAAATCAAAACCAAACCAAACCCTAACCCAAAACAAAAACAGTAATTACAAGAGTTGTATAAGACAAATGTTATAAAGGAAGATAGCAAAAAGGTAAACATTAGTTTTATTATTTGGTTTCTTTTCACTCATACTGGTTTGAAACTGCACAGTTAAAATGTACAGTTTATGGCAATTAATGGAATGTTGCAAACAATATTGACTACAACCTAAGCCCACTGAGTAGCTTCTTTTTTGAAGGCTGTCTATTCAGTGCTATGCTACTATGACTAGTAGATACCATTTATAATGTGCTAAATTTTGCTGAAGATTTTAAGTACAGTATCACAAGCCAGCCATTGAACACTGTTTTTATTCTTAGAACTACTGCAAAATATGAAAGAGGAAGTTTTGTGATGAATTGAAGGAATATATAACAAATAAACAGCCTTGACAACCTTGTTCTTCATATAACAAAATCCCCAAAAGATTTTGTAATTATTCTAAGAATACTTGGTGAGGCAAAAAATCTATAATTTCTCTATGCTATATATGGCAGATAATTACTATTAGCATTGTCAGGTTGCTATCATGATATATAGTAACGTATTTGATTAAGATAAGTAGCAAGCAGACATTTTAACATTCTTATTTACAAAGAAAGGATACTTGACAGTGAGCAAAGAAAAAAGATAAATTTGTTGGTCACTTATGACTTCCCCTCAGCAAAATTTATTACAAAAGGAAGACCAGTCATGATATTTAAGTGTACATGACACAAGTATACGTTCCTAAGGCAGTCTGTTTGCAAGCAATCTGTGACAGACAAAAGTGCTATGAAATAAACTGGAGTTGACAGAGTCCATAAAACAAGCTGTGCACTTGCCTGAAGATGTAAAGTACCAGACAAAAGTCTGTAAACACTGAAAGTCTAAATGTAGGGTACTATGTCCTGTGCTTTTAAAGGGGTATGGATACGTACAGAAAATATTTTATATTTTCTGAAGGAACCAAAATGGACTTTCACTCCTTGGTCAGAATGTAAGGTCAAGAGGAGAAAAACAAAACACAATTCAAAACAAAAGCTCCCAAAGAGTACAGAGGGCTTGGGGAAATGAGGGCTTGTTTAATGAATGCAGGCATCTTGACTCTCAATTAAAGAACATTTCAGTCATATAGAAGTGATTACCCTCAGCAATTTGAGACTTCTGTAAGAGGTCTATCTTTCAGAAGGCTTCCTTAAACATTTCTTGACAATCAGACCTTGAAGTCAATTGAATACATGTATATTGAGTTATAAAAACAATACACACTTTTTTTTCCTCTCCTGTCTTGATTTTTGTGCAGCTGGAAGAGACCCCCAATGTAAGTGTCTTTACTAGCCTAGACCCTGCTCAAAGAGAATGTTGTTGAAGATAAATACATGGTAATATTCCATGAGTAGGACTGATTATGGTCAGCTTTTAGCAGCTACCTTGCTTTAGACTTCTTTCTGATAAAGGTTCTGCAGCTGTACAAAGTCTCAAAACAAATAATTTTTCGATTTTTTCTTTTCCATTAGGCATAGGAAAGAACCCCATTTGGAGCTCTGTCATAAAAACAGAGAGACTAATTTGGACTGTAAATCAGGGTAAGGCTCTGAGCTGGTGTGATACTGGAAGCTATGGACAGGCTTAATGAACAAAACTATAAAGATCAGTGTTCAGTCTAACAAGTGTTTCTACTTTTGGTGGCTGGTATGAAGTTTGAAGCAAATTCCATGTTTAAAGAGATGGTGAAATAGTAAACTGGACACAGAGCAGGAGTCCTGGCACAATCCTACCGTATGAGAACACTGCAAGATTCAAGACCAACCTGACATTTTCAAGATGAAATATTAAGACAAGACATACGATAAGCTCAGAATAGTGTATAACTACAGATGCCATCATAATTTCTTGGTATACCTAAGAAGGTCTGCTTATTCCCATAATACTTCATTCAACGTTACAGCTTTTATTGCCTTTCAAGCCTCACGTAGTTTGAACACAATTGCTTTATAGCAGCTACATCCTCTTGTAATAAGTGCCCGTGACAAATATACAGTTGCTGTTTTTTATACAATCTGTCAAAGGGATTTCTGGTAAGTAAATCATGTTGGTCAAGACATCCTCTTTTACATTTCAACATATTAGTGCAGCATTTAAAATGCATTCCATCTGTAAGGGCCATACATATCCTGTACCTGCAGGTACAATATGCAATGAGGATCCATCTCCTTTACTTACCATCTGGCTTTGTCTGTCTTGTAATATGCTATCACCATGTGTACTGAAAGATAACAGGCTTTTTATTAACCATGCGAGGCCTCAGAAATAGGATTGGTAAGGCTTCCTTAGCCTGGACTTATATTGGCCTGCCAGAATCTTGCTTCTCTATCTGTTACAACTCTGGAATGACCAAATAGCTACTACCTCTTACAGTTTTGGTTTAGCTGGGCAATTGTGCAATGTAGCACCTACTGTTCTTATAATTTTGATACATTTCTGTAACTAATAGGAAGTAATAGCTGGGTTTTTATATGTGCGTTCACACTGAGGAATACAAGCATAGGATGATAGCAGAGATCTTGAAAATATGAACACAACAGGAAACCAGAAGCTCCAGGAAAGAAATAAATTATTAGTGGTCAATTACTGTTCATTAAAGCAAGGAAGCCTTGGGAACTGGGTAACACTGGCTTTAGGGGTGACAGAGGGAACACAGAACAAGTATCCAGCATGTGTAAAAGCAAACACATACAGTGAATTCTGATATCATAGAATCATAGAATCATTTAGGTTGGAAAAGACCTTTAAGATCATCAAGTCCAACCATTAACTTAGCACTGACAAGTGCAACACTAAACCACATCTCTTAAGTGCCCTGCTTACACATCTTTTAAATACCTC
The DNA here is from genome assembly GCF_030463565.1 of Pelecanus crispus. NCBI lineage: Eukaryota > Metazoa > Chordata > Aves > Pelecaniformes > Pelecanidae > Pelecanus > Pelecanus crispus. The sequence continues at coordinate 156,783,012 of NC_134644.1, read as the reverse complement.
CAGGGATGGTGACCCAACCACCTCTCTGGGCAGCCTGTTCCAATGCTTGAAAACCCTTTCTGTGAACAAATTTTTCCTAATACCCCATCTAAACCTCCCTTGGTGCAACTAGAGGCCATTTCCTCTTGTCCCATCACTTGTGACTTGGGAGAAGAGACCAACACCCACCTCACTATAACCTTGTTTCAGGGAGTTGTGGAGAGCGATGAGGTCTCCCCTCAGCCTCCTCTTCTCTAAGCTAAACAGCCCCAGTTCCCTCAGCTGCTCCTCACAAGACCTGTGCTCTAGACCCTTCACCAGCTTTGTTGCCCTTCTCTGAACACGCTCCAGCAACTCAATGTCTTTCTTGTAGTGAGGGGCCCAAAACTGGACACAGGATTCCAGATGTAGCCTCACCAGTGCTGACTACAGGGCCATGATCACTTCCCTGCTCCTGCTGCCCACACTATTCCTGATACAAGACAGGATACTGTAGTCGTTCTGGGCCATCTGGGCACACTGCTGGATCATGTTCAGCTGGCTGTTGTCGACCAACACCCCCACGTCCTTTTCCGCCAGGCAGCTTTCCAGCCACTCTTCCCCAAGCCTGTAGCATTGCTTGGGGTTGCTGTGACCCATGTGAAGGACCTGGCACTTGGCCTTGTTGAACCTCATGCAACTGGCCTCAGCCTATCAATCCAGCCTCTCCACATCCTTCTGCAGAGCCTTCCTACCTTCAAGCAGATCAACACTCCTACCCAACTTGATGTCATCTGCAAAATTACTGAAGGTGCACTCGATCCCCTCCTCCAGATCATTGATAAAGATATGAAACAGAACTGGCCCCAAGACAGAGCCCTGGGGAACACCGCTTGTGACCGGCCACCAACTGGACTTAACTCCATTCATGGGAACTCTTTGTGGCCAGCCATCCAGCCAGTTTTTTACCCAGCGAAGAGTATGCCCGTCCAAGCCATGAGCAGACAGTTTCTCCAGGACAATGCTGTGCGAAATGATGTCAAAGGCTTTATTAAAGTCCAGGTAGATGACATCCACAGCCTTTCCCTCATCCACTAAGTGGGTCACCTTGTCATAGAAGGAGATCAGGTTAGTCAAGTGGGGTCTGCCTTTCGTGAACCCATGCTGACTAGGCCTGATCTCCTGGTTGTCCTGTACATGCCACATGAAGACACTCAAGATGATCTGCTCCATAACCTTCCCAAGCACCAAGGCCAATCTGACAGGCCTGTAGTTCCCCAGATCCTCCTTCTGGCCCTTCTTGTAGATGGTCATCACATTTGCTAACCTCCAGTCAACTGGGACCTCCCTGTTTTAGCCAGGATGGCTGATAAAGGATTGAAAGTGGCTTGGTGAGAACCTCCACAGCTCCCTCAGTGCCCTTGGCTGGATCCTATCCAGCCCCTTATACTTGTGTGTGGCTAAGCAGTGTAGCATGTCACTAACCATTTCCCCTTGGATTACAGGGGCTTCATTCTGCCCTCTATCCCTGTCTTCCAGCTCAGGGGGCTGGGCACCCCAAGAACAACTGGTCTTACTGTTAAAGACTGAGGCAAAGGCAACATTAAGTACCTCAGCCTTTTCCTCATCCTTTGTCACTATGTTTCCCCCTGCTTCCAATGAAGGAAGTCACTGAGGCGAAGGGCTCCGGAGCGGACACTCGTGCCCGGGCACCCTTGCTGAGGCGGCAAAAACAAAGCGCGAAGGGCAGGAGCGGGCAGCCCAGCCCCCCTCCCAGAGCGGGAAAGAGCGGGAAAGGGTGAGCTGCTGACGTGCGGCAGCTCTGACGCGGCGTGGGCGGGGCCAGGAGTGACGGCGGGCAAACCCCCCCCACCTATAAAAGCAGCCCCCAGGGAGCGCGGCGACCAGGACGGGCAAACAGGGCGTGGCGCGTCAGGAGGGCGTGGCGCGTCAGTTCGCGCAGTCAGGGCGCGCAGGAAAGGCTGAGTGTCCCCCCCTCCAAGTTCCAAAGGGGAACCCAGGCAGTGGTCACCGTCCTCCCAGGAGAACACCTGGCAGCCATGGTCACCACCCGCCCGAAAGCCGCCGCCAAAAGGAATGCGGCGACCCAGACGGAGCTCCCGCACAGACACGCGGCCGTCCAGGTCACTGGCTGCAGGGAGTGCCTGGGCCTGTCGCTTGTGCCAGACGGCAGCGGGGACGGCAAATGTCTTCGGTGTGAGCAGGTGGATGATCTGCTCAGCCTGGTGGCAGAGCTGAAGGAGGAGGTGGAAAGGCTGAGGAGCATCAGGGAGTGCGAGCAGGAGATAGACTGGTGGAGCCGCACCCTGCCCTCCCTGGGGCCAGGGCAGCAGGCGGAGGCCCCACAAGGAGCAGAGGATCCCCTGCCCTCTTGCCGGCAAGCAGAAGGAGGGGATCCAGGAGACGGGGGGGAATGGAAACAGGTCCCTGCCCGGGGAGGCAGGCGAATCCCCTCCCGGCCTCCCTCACCTCCCCAGCTGCCCCTACACAACAGATACGAGGCTCTGGAGGTTGAGGGCCAGGCAAGCGGGGAGGGAGGTGAAGGGGAAGGTCCAGCCAGGGGGTTGCCGAGGGCCAGTCAGTCACCCCCACGGATTACGACTGCCCCTGTTAAGAAAAAAAGGAGGGTGATTGTGGTGGGGGATTCCCTCCTGCGGGGAACTGAGGGCCCGATCTGCCGCCCGGACCCATCCCACAGGGAAGTCTGCTGCCTCCCTGGGGCACGGGTTAGGGACATTACGAGGAAACTGCCTGACCTCGTGAGGCCCTCTGATTATTACCCACTGCTGGTTATACAGGTGGGCAGTGATGAGATTGCAGAGAGAAGTCCTAGGCCAATGAAGAGGGACTTCAGGGCACTGGGGCGATTGCTCGCAGGATCGGGAGCACAGGTTGTGTTTTCCTCTATCCCGTCAGTGGCAGCAAGGAACACTGAAAGGAATGGGAAAACTCACCTGATTAACAGGTGGCTCAGAGGCTGGTGCCATCGCTGGAATTTTGGGTTCTTCGATCACAGGGAGGTCTACACGGCACCGGGCCTGCTGGCGGCTGATGGAGATCAGCTGTCTCCAAGGAGGAAAAGGATTCTCGCCCAAGAGTTGGCGGGACTCATTGAGAGGGCTTTAAACTAGGTTTGAAGGGGGAAGGGGATATAAACAGGCCCGCTAGTAAGGAGCCCAGGGGCAGCATGGCAACATTGGGGGCAAAATCGACAGCCCAGCTTAAGTGCATGTACAGCAATGCACGTAGCATGGGCAACAAACAGGAGGAGCTGGAGGCCCTTGTGCAGCAGGATGGCTATGACATAGTCGCCATCACGGAAACGTGGTGGGACGACTCTCATGACTGGAGTGCTGCACTGGAGGGCTATAAGCTCTTCAGAAGGGATAGGCAGGGTAGGAAAGGCGGTGGGGTGGCTCTGTATGTTAGGGAGTGTTTCGACTGCATAGAGCTTGACAGTGGTGATGACAAGGTGGAATGCTTATGGGTAAGGATGAGGGGGAAGGCTGGAAAGGCGGATGTCCTGTTGGGAGTCTGCTATAGACCACCCAACCAGGAGGTAGAGGTAGATGAGGCATTCTATAAGCGGCTGGCAGAAGTGTCGCAATCGCTAGCCCTTGTTCTCATGGGGGACTTCAACTTGCCAGACATCTGCTGGAAATACCACACAGCAGAGAGGCAGCAGTCCCAAAAGTTCCTAGAGCATGTGGGGGATAACTTTCTAATGCAGCTGGTAAGCGAGCCTAACAGGGGAGGTGCCCCGCTTGACCTGCTGTTTACCAACAGAGAAGGGCTTGTGGGAAATGTCGAGGTCGGAGGCCGTCTCGGGCTTAGCGACCACGACATGATAAAGTTCTCAATTTTGGGTGATGCTAAGCGGAGGGGCATCAAAACTATTACCATGGACTTCCGGAGGGCAGACTTTGCCCTCTTCAGGACCCTGGTTGGGAAAGTCCCTTGGGAGGCGGTCCTGAAGGGCAAAGGGGTCCAGGAAGGCTGGGCCTTCTTCAAGAAGGAAGTCTTAAGGGCGCAGGAGCGGGCTGTCCCCGTGTGTCGTAAGACCAACCGGAGGGGAAATCGACCCGCCTGGCTGAATAGGGAGCTTTTGCGGGGACTCAGGGAAAAAAGGAGAGTCTACCGCCTTTGGCAGAAGGGGCGGGCAGCTCAGGAGGAGTACAGGGATCTTGTTAGGTCATGCAGGGAGGAAATTAGAAAGGCAAAAGCCCAGCTAGAACTCAATCTGGCCAGTGCTGTAAAAGACAATAAAAAATGCTTTTATAAGTACATCAGCAATAAAAGGAGAGCCAAGGAGGATCTCCATTCTTTGCTGGATGTGGGGGGGAACATTGTCACCGAGGACAAGGAAAAGGCTGAAGTACTTAACGCATTCTTTGCCTCTGTGTTCAACAGCCAGACCGGTCATCCCCAGGGTACTCAGGCCCCTGAGCTAGAGGATAGGGATAGGGACCAGAATGGAGCCCTCATAGTCCAGGAGGAAGCAGTTAATGACCTGCTATGCCACCTGGACGCTCACAAGTCTATGGGGCCAGATGGGATCCACCCAAGAGTACTGAGGGAGCTGGCAGAGGAGCTTGCCAAGCCACTTTCCATCATCTATCAGCAGTCCTGGTTAACAGGGGAGGTCCCTGATGACTGGAGGCTTGCCAATGTGACGCCCATCTACAAGAAGGGCCGGAAGGAGGACCCGGGGAACTACAGGCCTGTCAGCCTGACCTCGGTGCCGGGGAAGATTATGGAGAGGTTCATCTTGAGCGAACTCCACAGGCAAGTACAGGTCAACCAGGGGATCAGGCCCAGCCAGCATGGGTTCACAAAAGGCAGGTCCTGCTTGACCAACCTGATCTCCTTCTATGACCTGGTGACCCACCTGGTAGATGATGGAAAGGCTGTGGATGTCATCTACCTCGACTTTAGCAAAGCTTTTGACACCGTCTCGCATAATATCCTCCTCGGGAAGCTGGCAGCTCACGGCTTGGACAGGCATACTCTTCGCTGGGTAAAGAACTGGTTGGGTGGCCGAGCCCAGAGAGTAGTGATAAATGGTGTTAAGTCCAGTTGGCGGCCGGTCACGAGCGGTGTTCCCCAGGGCTCTGTTTTAGGGCCAGTCTTGTTCAATATCTTTATCAATGATCTGGATGAGGCGATAGAGTGCACCCTCAGTAAGTTTGCAGACGACACCAAATTGGGTGGGAGTGTCGATCTGCTCGAGGGTAGGATGGCCCTGCAGAGGGACCTGGACAGACTGGATCGATGGGCCGTGGCCAACTGTATGAGGTTCAACAAGGCCAAGTGCCGGGTCCTGCACTTTGGTCACAACAACCCCATGCAACGCTACAGGCTTGGGGAGGAGTGGCTGGAAAGCTGCCTGGCCAAAAAGGACCTGGGGGTGTTAGTAGATAGCCGGCTGAACATGAGCCAGCAGTGTGCCCAGGTGGCCAAGAAGGCCAACAGCATCGTGGCTTGTATCAGGAATGCTGTGGCCAGCAGGAGCAGGGAGGTGATTGTCCCCCTGTACTCGTCGCTGGTGAGGCCGCACCTGGAATACTGTGTCCAGTTTTGGGCCCCTCACTACAAGAAAGACATTGAGGTGCTGGAGCATGTCCAGAGAAGGGCAACGAAGCTGGTGAAGGGTCTGGAGAACAAGTCTTATGAGGAGCGGCTGAGGGAACTGGGGTTGTTTAGCCTGGAAAAGAGGAGGCTGAGGGGAGACCTTATCGCTCTCTACAACTCCCTGAAAGGAGGTTGTAGTGAGGTGGGTGTTGGTCTCTTCTCCCAAGTAGCTAGCGATAGGACAAGAGGAAATGGGCTTAAGCTGCGCCAGGGGAGGTTTAGACTGGAAATTAGGAAAAATTTCTTTACGGAAAGGGTGGTCAGGCATTGGAACAGGCTGCCCAGAGAGGTGGTGGAGTCACCATCCCTGGAGGCGTTTAAAAAACGGGTAGATGTGGCACTTCGGGATATGGTTTAGTCTGGTCTACCCTTGATTAGTCTAGAGTGGGCTTGGTAGTGTAGGTTAATGGTTGGACTGGATGATCTTAAAGGTCTTTTCCAACCTAGATGATTCTATGATTCTAAGGACGGAGTTTCTCCTTAGCACTCCTTTTGTTGTTAATGTATTTATAGAAATTTTTTATATTGTCTTTTACAGCTGTAGCCAGATTAAGTTCTAGCTGGGCCTTGGCCCTTCTAATTTTCTCCCTGCATAACCTCACAACACCCCTGTAGTTCTCCTAAGTTGCCTCCCCCTTCTTCCAAAGATCATAGACTTTTTTTCTGAGTTCAAACCATAGCTGTCTGTTTAGTCAGAATGGTCTTCTTCCCTGCTGACTCATCTTTTGGCACATGGGGACACCCTGCTCCTGCACCTTTATGATTTCCTTCATGAAGAATGTCCAGCCTTCCGGGACTCCTTTGCCCTTCAGGACTGCCTCCCAAGGGACTCTGTCAACCAGTCTCCTAAACAGGCCAAAGTCTGCCCTTTGGAAGTCCAAGGTAGCAGTTCTGCTGACCCCCCTCCTTACTTCTCCAAGAATTGAAAACTCTATCATTTTGTGATGCCTATGCCCAAGATGGCCTCCAACTGTCACATCACCCACAAGTCCTTCTCATTTCGTGAACAACAGGTCCAGCAGGGTGCCTTCCTTATTTGGGTCCTGTTACAATCCAAACTGGACCACCCAGAGAGGATCATGGAGGTTCTGTGATTCCCTTGGGCTAAATTAAGGTGAAACTACACCAAACGATCAAACAAGCACTTTATTGATGGTAAACACCAACCTGAACTTGAAAAGCAGAACAGTAGGCAACCCAAACCAGGAAAGCACAATGATAGGCAACATGGGTTCTGATTCAAATACTTATAAGAGGAAAGGAAAAGAAAGAAAGAGGAGAGAGAGATCAATCACCACCCTTGGACCCCATGACGTCAATGGTAAACGTGGCAGTCCTCCGGTGGTGGGCGCACTGCTCTTGGAGTGCAGGCCTCTGGCTGCACTGGCAGCACCGGGTGGGGTAGGCAGGTCTGGAGCAGTAGTGTGGAGTTGTCTGGTGGTGGGGGTGCACAGAGTGGCTCCTCAGAGTTGTGTCTTTTATAGGCTAGTCCCTGCCTCTAGTCTCTCCCCCCTTGAGGCTTGTTCCAGAATGTTCTTCATCTTCTGCGCAGGTGCCACTGGGGGGGGGGTGGTTGCGAGGGGTCTTTCAGGTGTCTTTCAGGTGGTCGTGAGCCCCTTCCTCAAATGAACTCTGCATGACCTTCAGCCATCAGAAGGCAGAACTGCGCATCCTCCGACATGCCTCCTGGCTCTGCACCAATCAGCTTCTCATCTGTGGCTCAGTGGTGCTACGCAGACCCCAGTTTATCACTATGAAGACCTTAATATGTCTCTATGCAGACCTTAACTTGCCTCAGCACAATGTTTGAGACATTAACTCTTTCAGTCTCTCACAGCTCCCTCACCAACTGTGTCAGGAAGTTATCTTCCACACATTCCAGAAACCTCCTAGGCTGTTTCCTTTCTGCTGTATTGTGTTTCTACCAGACATCTGGTAAGTTGAAGTCCCCCACAAGAACATGGGCTAGCTATTTTGAGTCTTCTCCCAGCTGCTTATAGAATATATCACCTGCCTCTTCACCCTGGTTGGGTAGTCTGTAATGGAATCCCACCATGATATCTGCCTTGCTGGCCTTCTCCCTAATTCTTACCTATCAACACTCAACCTTATCATCACCATCATTAAGCTCTAGACAGTCAAAACACTCCCTAACATACAGGGCTACCCCACCGCCTCTCCTTCCTTGCCTATCCCTTCTGAAGAGTTTATAGCCATCCATTGCAGCACTCCAGTTGTGTAAGTCATCCTACCATGTTTCTGCAATTGCAGCTATGTCATAGTTTTCCTGCAGTGGCTTCCAGATCATCCTGTTTGTTGCCCATGCTGCCTGCATTGGTGTAGATGCACTTCAGTTGGGCTATTGATCCCACCACCTTTTTTGGGGTAGAAGCCCTAAATCCTACGTGACCTTTCTCAGGTCACTGAAGGACCTTGCTAGCACACCGTCCCTCAAACATTGGCGTGCCACCCTCAGGCTTATCTCTAGTGAGCCTGGTTTTATCCCTTTCCGCCTTCAAATCTAGTTTAAAGCTCTTTCAGGGAGCCCTGATAACTCCTATGCAATGATCCTTCTCCCCTTTGGAGACAGGTGTACCCCATCTTTTGCCAGCAGGCCTGTTTTCATGTAAACTGACCCATGATCAAAAAACCCAAAATTCTGCTGGTGTCACCAGGTTCAGAGTCAGGTGTTGATCTGTTACCTCTTCCTGTGTCTTCTCACATCATTCTTTGCAATTGGAAGGATAGAGGAGTACACTACTGGTGCTCCTGATCCCTTAAGCAGTCGTCCTAAGGCCCTGAAGGCTTTCTTGATTGCCCTTGGACTTCTTGTTCCAACTTCATTGCTGCCTACCTGAAAAATCAGTAATCGATCATAATTTGAGGGACGTACCAGGGTCAGAAGCTTTCTCTTCACATCTTTAACCCAGGCCCCAGGGAGGCAGCAGACTTCCTTAAGAAGTGGGTTCAGTCTGCATATTGGGCCTTCTGTTACCCTCAGAAGAGAGTCTCCTATGACAACAACCTGTCTTTTTTCTTTATGGAAGTGGTTTTGATGCAGGGCATAGAGCAACTTAACCTTGGCAACACCTCCAAGCCAGATGAACCATCATCCTCATCATTGTTCAGTTCTGCTTACAGACCCTCATACCTATTACGCAAGGGCATCTGGGAAGGTGGGGCAGTCACAGGGTAGATGCACCTCCTGTGCTGGGCAGGAACTTGTTGCCATTGCCCCCTGTCCCTTAATTTATTGTGTTCAGCCAGGCAGAGAGATGATAGGGAATCGTCCATATCATGTGTCCTGTCTGTCTGTTGGGTCTGTCACAGGGAAGGTAGGGTGTGATTCCAGTAGTCTATCTCTCTCTTGGACTCCTTGATACTCCTCAACCTGCTCACCTCCTGGAGCTTTGTCACTAAGCGGAGGAATTCCTCTACCTGGGCACACCTCCCACAGGTGTGCTCACTGCTGCCATCTGATACTGGGATAAGAGTAGGCACACCCTGCAGCCTGACATCTGGGTGGCAGCATGTTCCCACCAGAGTTCTTTCTGGGAAGCTGTGTCAGTCATGGTGGGTGCAGAGCTTAGAGAGGCCGGGGCTTCCTGCCAGGTGGATAACATTGCTCCCTGGTTGAGCTGAAGAGCTTCAGCACCCTTTCTGCCTGCCTTTCCATGTAAATTGCCACACAAACTGCAGTACCCCCTCCTTGCTGGCGTGCCACATCCTGTTTGCCCACCCTGTTTGCTGCACTCCTGGGCGTTAGCACTACCTAAGGGCTTCTTTTATACGTGTGAGGGAGCTTGGCTGCCGTTGGTCCTGACTCTGCCCAGGTCTTGTCAGCTGCTGTTGTGTGAGCTGTGGCTCCTGGCAGCTCTTTTTCCCCCCATTCAGGAAACCCTGCTGTGCACCACGCTAGAGCACTCTGCTGCCGATCCTGCCAGCCCCAGAGCTACTCACCTCGGTGACTGTGGAATTAGATCATGTGGAATTGCTGACCAGTGATGAAAGACCAAGGTGTAAAGCATGTTAGAGAAATGCATAAATGTAACCTCAAGCAAATTCCAGAGTGAGGAAAAAGAAATGCTTACCACCAATGCCACAGTCCTTCTGGAAAACAAATTATGATGCATATAATTTTTACTTTTAAGCTTTTCTCCTGCTTTCAAGTCAAACAGCCCAATGAACCTTAGGACACTGAAGGTATAAGAAGAGTGAGCATAATGCCAAGGCAATAAGGCAGATTCAAGAAAGACTGTATAGCAGATTAAGCTGTAATATTGTTAGGAACTTCAGATTATAAATATTAGCATCACTGTAATTTGAATAACAATATATTTTGAAGAGACTATTAGGAATCTAATGAGACTATCAATAAATTTCTGGATTGACAAGCAAGGTATGTTTCTTTATCCCGTGTAAGTGTCATAGTAGTTTTGGTCTGGCACCCTTGAGACTGGATTCTAATTTGGATGCAATGGTTGCACTACTCTGCAAGTTCTTAATTTTTTTTGTTTCATCCTTATGTAGCAACTTGTTCAGCTGTTCAATGTCCTGTCTTCTGGAAAAGTGCTAACAATGGAGAAGTAAGGTTGAGAAGTGGGTAAAGAAAAGAGTGATCATGGATAGGATTGGTTGATGGATCAGTTTTCAAAGAGCTATGGTAGTAGAATTTATCTGTGGGTGGAGAACAGGATGAATATTTTCAATGGCCTTTCTCAAGAAAGCTGATTGATGGGCCCATCTATAAGGATAACTCTTGCTGGAGTAATGGCTGGATTTTTGTGGAAGACCTATAACTAGGGAACTGATGGCTTTTATATCAAAGAAAGGTTGTATTTTTGTTAGAAGGCCATCCAAGCACCATTATGCCTCATCCCTTCAATCCCTCTTCTATGACAATATTCACATCATGCCAATCTCTCCCTGTGCCAAACCCTAAAAGAAAAGAAAAAACAAAAAAATGAACAAAAAACCCCACCCAACTAAACCCTCAAGGAACAAAACAAAATTTACCACAGTGAAATGAATTTTATTAAAGAAAGATTATTTACTTTGTAGGCAACTCTGTCTTACAAAAAATATAGGAAAGTTTTATAAATAAACCAGTAGCATTTTATAGCTTCAGATTTTCTTATGTTTTGATTTTGCAAAAAGCTAGCAAAGGTTTCAGAGTTCGTTATTTCACAGTCTATTTTTATCGGGGTCATTTTGTGCACTCCACTGATAGAGTTCTGTTCCTGGTCCATTTATTACCTGATATAATCTAGATATTTTCCCTCCATTTTTGTCAGGAGTTCTTTCTCCTCCATTACCTACTACCTAGCTTCTTACCACACACACTTGCTTCTTCTCTCATGAAATGGGTGTCCATTAGATCTGTAAAGGCATGGCTTTCCTATTTTAAATCCTTGCACATTTTTTCTATACTATGAGATCAGTCTTTCAACTATTTCTCCACTGTCACATCCATTTTTATTCAGTGTGCATGTTAGACCAAGTGACTATTATAACATTGCCCATGAAAAGTACCAAGGGAAGATGTCGGGCAGCATTTTGGTGACAGCAAAAACCCTCATTTTATATACCTCAAGTCTGCAAAAAACATTCTTTGATGTGTGGAATTTAACAAAGCAAATGACAGATTTGATGAGAGTAAGTGACATGGTAAAAAAAAAGTTGATTTTCCACCCACAAGACAGCAATATTGTGCTTCATGAGCTGAGTGCATGATTCAGTTCTTAAAAGAAAAAAAAAAAAAACAAAACACCACTCCCCCCAACCCTGCAAAAACCTCAAGAAAACAAAAAAAATCATCTATAGAAATATTCTCTGTTTCTTTTCAGATAAATATTTCAGGGAAGGCACATTCTCCCCTGGTAAAATTGCTTTGGAGAGGAGATGATTTTGTTTTCTTAAAGAGGGGTATTAATGGGTTTAGCACAGATGGTAAACATGACAGATGTTTATTTGCTGAGTATGTTTACTTATCACGAACTTGGTTTATGGAATGACATGCTTGGAGACAGATTTACAAACACATGATGCTTATATATTTTTTAGCTTTTCTTGACATTAGAGGAAATTAGAAATGAGAGACTGTTTCTCCCTTGATTGTAACCTTTGATGCTGAACTATCCTAGCAACTGAAAGTTTAGTTAACCAATATTTCTGAAATAATATGAGAAATGACATACAGTAGTTCACTGAAAAGAAAAACAATCTGAATTAATAGAAAGGAATTTAAAATGCTGTTAAAGATATGTAGCCTGTCAAAGGAAAACCAAAGAAAAGATTGCATAAGCTACTGGCAGGTATATATTATATGCCTCTCTTGCTGTCTAATCACAACACTTGGAGGTCTGGAACAAAGAGGAGGCTGATATCCGTTAAGGTTTTTTTGGGGACTGATTTAGTTTAATATTTCCATTAATGATCTTGGACAAAGGACATATAATCAATATAAAAAGAGACCAAGAAAAAGAGTGGATTTAAAAATGGGCTGAATTTGAAAAGAGACAAAGAAAATAGAATAAACTTATTAAATATATGTCTCTCACTTTTACAGAATAGTAAGAATTTCACAGATAAACTGAAATTTCATGTTCTACAATATAAGAAGGAGGAGAAATATGTGGACTGTCGTGGTTTAACCCCAGTTGGCAACCAAGCCACTTGCTTACCCTCCCCTGCCCCGTGGGATGGGGGAGAGAAATGGAAGGGCAAAAGTAAGAAAACTCGTGAGTTGAGATAAGAGCCATTTAATATTTTTTATTATTATTATTATTATTATTATTATTATTATTATTATTATTATTATTATTATTATTATTATTATTATTATTTAATGAAAAGGAAAACAATGAAAAAGAGAGAGAGAGAGAGAGTAATAAAACCCAGGAAAAAACAAGTGATGCAGCTGCTCACCACCTGCCAACTGAAACCCAGCCAGTCTCCGAGAAGTGATCACCCCTTCCGACCAGCTCCCCCCAACTTATATACTGAGCATGATGTCATATGGTATGGAATAGCCCTTTGGCCAGTTTGGGTGAGCTGTCCTGGCTGTGCTCCCTCCCAGCTTATTGTGTACCTCCTCTCTGGCAGGGCATGGGAAGCTAAAAAGTCGTTGACTTATTATAAACACTGCTTAGCAACAACTAAAACATCAGTGTGTTGTCACATTATTCTCATGCTAAATCCAAAACACAGCACTATACTAGCTACTACAAAGAAAATTAACTCTATCCCAAACAAAACTAGGACATGAACATATTAGTTGATTACAATATGACCATGAATTTATAATATTAAGCAGACATGAAGGGACAAATTTAAACCTGAAATGAAAGTATTGATAGTATTTTATGATATTTTCTGAGGCTTGTATTTTTAATACTCTATTTTTAGGAGCAATATTTGCCATCTGATAGTTTAAGAAGCCATATGTGAAATGTAACAGCCCTTGCTCAAAACTACCTTGTTCATTCTGCTCAAAACTACCTTGTTCATTCTGCTCAAAACTAACTGATGAACAGATTGATTGTGTGCCATTAAGATTGTTCAATCTTCATAACAAGCTATTGCTTTTAGATTTATTTTTTTAATTTACTTTTTGCTATATTAGACATTTCAAGTAGAGTTCTTAGCTAATGTGTTCTAATTCTTCATTACACTCTCTATCAGGTGCTGGAGTGTATGTAATACAGCAGGATAAGTCAGCACATTTGCTCTGAACCATTTTTAGTAAATTTATCCCTAGAGTCAGTTCTTCCCTGAACTTCTCCATGACTGCTTCATGGAGGTAGAAGCCCCATCCCTGGAAACATTCAAGGTCAGGTTGGACAGAGCTCAGAGCAATCTGATCTAGTCGAAGATGTCCCTGCTCATTGCAGGGGGGGTTGGACTAGATGACTTTTAAAAGTCCCTTCCAATCCAAACTATTCTATGATTCTATGATTTTTCTTCTGGTTTAAAAAGGCATGATCTTATTTGTTTTTAGAGTTTTAGTTTCTATTTCAGTTTGATTCTGCTGTGCTCTAAATATGTTTAAATTCAAGGACGATGCTTAAAACGAGCATAAATTTTGATAGACTCAAAGTATAGCCTTTTCAAGTTATGTGTGATTTTGCTGCAAATAGAACACCAGCACAAAGTTATAAGTGTGGGTCCTGCACTTCAGTTACAACAACCCCATGCAATGCTACAGGCTTGGGGAAGAGTGGCTGGAAAGCTGCCTGCCAGAAAAGGACCTGGGGGTGCTGGCTGACAGCTGGCTGAACATGATCCAGCAGTGTGCCCAGGTGGCCAAGAAGGCCAACAGCATCCTGGCCTGTATCAGGAATAGTGTGGCCAGCAGAAGCAGGGAAGTGATTGTCCCCCTGTACTCAGCGCTGGTGAGGCCGCACCTGGAATACTGTGTCCAGTTTTGGGCCCCTCAATACAAGAAAGACAATGAGGTGGTGGAGCGTGTTCAGAGAAGGGCAACAAAGCTGGTGAAGGGTCTGGAGAACAAGTCTTATGAGGAGCGGCTGAGGGAACTGGGGTTGTTTAGCCTAGAGAAGAGGAGGCTGAGGGGAGACCTTATCGCTCTCTGCAACTACCTGAAAGGAGGTTGTAGTGAGGTGGGTGTTGGTCTCTTCTCCCAAGTACTTAGCGATAGGATGAGAGGAAGTGGGCTCAAGCTGCACCAGGGGAGCTTAGATTGGGTATTAGGAAAAATTTCCTTATGGAAAGGGTAGTCAAGCATTGGAACAGGCTGCCCAGAGAGCTGGTGGAGTCCTGTCGTGGTTTAGCCCCAGCCAGCAACTCAGTACCACGCAGCCGCTCGCTCACTCCCCCTACCCCGATGGGATGGGGGAGAGAATCGGAGGAGTAAGAGTGAGAAACACTCCTGGGTTGAGATAAGAACAGTTTAATAATTGAAATAAAGTACAATAGTAATGCTAATAGTAACAGTATAATAATGATAATAATAATAATGATACACGAAGCAAGTGATGCTCAATGCAATTGTTCACCACCCGCCGACCGATACCCAGACAGTTCCCAAGCAGCGATCGCTGCTCCCCGGCCACCCCCCCCCCCCCCCAGTTTATATACTGAGCATGACGTCATATGGTATGGAATAGCCCTTTGGTCAGTTTGGATCAACTATTCTGGCTGTGCCCCCTCCCAGTTTCTTGTGCGCCTGGCAGAGCATGGGAAGCTGAAAAAGTCCTTGACTAGCATAAGCAGTACTCAGCAACAACTAAAAACATCAGCATGTTATCAACATTCTTCTCCTACTAAATCCAAAACACAGCACTATGCCTGCTGCTAGGAAGAAAATTAACTCTATCCCAGCCGAAACCAGGACAGTATCCACCCCTTATTCTATACCATCTACGTCATGCACAGGCCCTCCCCTTTCCAATGTGTTCCAATTAATCACCACCGCTTTCCCTATCTTGGTATACACACAGATATCATTCCCTTCGTCTATGGCCCATCCCTCTAAAATGTCCGTTGAGTTCATTTAGCCCATGACTTTGGGTTCCATCTGTTATCACAGTCTTTCAGAGCAGGAGAGGTGGTGTGCAGTGTTGGACTGTTGCATGCTGAAGTCAGTTCTCATTCCAACATGGTTTCATCAAAGTTCATTTTCATTAAGCTGGGCAATTCTTACTGCAATACCATTGATGCGGCATATAGCAATCATAATATATAGTATTATATACTTAATATTAACCTACTATATTATTATATTAACATGCAGTTAAGAGATAACATATAGTTAAGAGATAACATACAGTATTATAAAGCAATTAATATTATACAATTCAGTTCATTGGCTATTTTCACCCAAAATCAAATTCCCTTGAGGTACACATTGGGCTTCCCCATCCTTTCGCATCACCCACCAAGTGCACCCAGGTCCTTGAGCAAAAGCAATCCCACGAATGGGTTTGCCTTTGCCAGAGGGGGAAGTAACCCAGACTGTCTTCCCCAGCATATTTTTCATGTGCACTACAGGAACTTTATCTCCTTCTACAGTACGTAGAAGTTTTGATTGGGCAGGGCCAGCTCGATTGGCAGATCCCCTGGTGTTGACTAACCAGGTGGCTTTTGCTAAATGCGTATCCCAATGTTTAAACGTCCCACCACCCATTGCTCTCAGGGTAGTCTTTAACAATCCATTGTATCGCTCAATTTTCCCGGAGGCTGGTGCATGGTAGGGGATGTGATACACCCACTCAATGCCGTGCTCTTTGGCCCAGGTGTCTATGAGGTTGTTTCGGAAATGAGTCCCGTTGTCTGACTCAATTCTTTCTGGGGTGCCATGTCGCCACAGGACTTGCTTTTCAAGGCCCAGGATGGTGTTCCAGGCGGTGGCATGGGGCACGGGATATGTTTCCAACCACCCAGTGGTTGCTTCCACCATGGTGAGCACATAGCGCTTGCCTTGGCGGGTCTGTGGGAGCGTGATGTAATCAATCTGCCAGGCCTCCCCATATTTATATTTCAGCCATCGTTCACTATACCCAAGGGGCTTGAACTGCTTGGCTTGCTTGATTGCAGCGCATGTTTCACACTCATGAATAACCTGTGCAATACTGTCCATAGTTAAGTCCACCCCTCGATCACGAGCCCATTTATACGTTGCATCCCTTCCTTGATGGCCTGAGGCGTCATGGGCCCACCGAGCTATAAATAATTCACCCTTATGTTGCCAGTCCAAATCCACCTGAGCCACTTCAATCTTAGCAGCCTGATCTACTTGCTGGTTGTTTTGATGTTCTTCAGTGGCCCGACTCTTAGGCACATGAGCATCTACATGACGAACTTTTACAACCAGGTTCTCTACCCGGGCAGCAATATCTTGCCACAATGCGGCAGCCCAGATGGGTTTGCCTCTGCGCTGCCAGTTGCTCTGCTTCCATTGCTGCAGCCACCCCCACAGGGCATTTGCCACCATCCATGAGTCAGTATAGAGATAAAGGATTGGCCACTTTTCTCTTTCAGCAATATCTAAAGCCAGCTGGATGGCTTTCACCTCTGCAAACTGACTCAACTCCCCTTCTCCTTCAGCAGTTTCTGCGACTTGTCGTATAGGACTCCATACAGCAGCTTTCCACCTCCGATGCTTTCCCACGAGACGACAGGACCCATCAGTGAACAGGGCATATTGCTTTTCATTTTCTGGCAATTTATTATACAGTGGGGCCTCTTCAGCACGTGTCACCCCCTCCTCTGGTGATATTCTAATGTTTTTTCCTTCTGGCCAGTCCATGATCACTTCCAAGATTCCTGGGCGACTGGGGTTTCCTATTCGAGCCCGTTGTGTGATCAATGCAACCCACTTACTCCATGTAGCATCAGTTGCATGATGTGTAGAGGGGACCCTCCCTTTGAACATCCAGCCCAACACCGGCAGTTGGGGTGCCAGCAGGAGCTGTGCTTCAGTACCAACCACTTCTGAAGCAGCTCGAACCCCTTCATATGCTGCCAGTATCTCCTTCTCAGTTGGAGTATAGCGGGCTTCAGATCCTCTGTATCCCCGACTCCAAAACCCTAGGGGTCGACCTTGAGTCTCCCCTGGTGCTTTCTGCCAGAGGCTCCAGGTAGGGCCATTCTCCCCAGCTGCAGTGTAGAGTACATTTTTAATATCCTGCCCTGCCCGGACTGGCCCAAGGGCTACTGCATGAACTATCTCACGTTTAATTTGTTCAAAGGCTTGTTGTTGCTCAGGGCCCCATTTGAATTCATTCTTCTTCCGGGTCACTTGATAGAGAGGGCTTACGATCTGGCTGTAATTTGGAATATGCATTCTCCAAAACCCCACAACGCCTAAGAAAGCTTGTGTTTCCTTTTTGCTAGTTGGTGGGGACATAGCTGTTATTTTGTTGATCACATCCATTGGGATCTGACGACGTCCATCTTGCCATTTTATTCCTAAAAACTGGATCTCTTGTGCAGGTCCCTTGACCTTACTCTGTTTTATGGCAAAACCAGCCTTCAGAAGGATTTGGACTATTTTCTTTCCCTTCTCAAAAACGTCTTCTGCTGTGTTGCCCCACACAATGATGTCATCAATGTACTGCAGATGTTCTGGAGCTTCACCCTGTTCCAGTGCTGTCTGGATCAGTCCATGGCAAATGGTGGGGCTGTGCTTCCACCCCTGGGGCAGTTGGTTCCAGGTGTACTGAACACCCCTCCAGGTAAAAGCAAACTGGGGCCTGCACTCTGCTGCCAAAGGGATGGAGAAAAATGCATTAGCAATATCAATTGTGGCATACCACTTAGCTGCCTTTGACTCCAGTTCATATTGAAGTTCTAGCATGTCTGGCACGGCAGCACTCAGCGGCGGTGTAACTTCGTTCAGGCCACGATAGTCCACTGTTAGTCTCCACTCCCCATTAGACTTTCGCACTGGCCATATGGGACTGTTAAAGGGTGAGCGAGTCTTGCTGATCACTCCCTGGCTCTCCAGTCGACGAATCAGGTTATGGATGGGAATCAGGGAGTCTCGGTTGGTGCAATATTGCCGCCTGTGCACAGTTGTGGTAGCAATCGGCACCTGTTGTTCCTCAACCTTCAGCAACCCTACAATCGAAGGGTCCTCTGAGAGACCAGGCAAGGTGGACAACTGTTTAATTTCCTCTGTCTCCAAAGCAGCTATACCAAAAGCCCACCGGTACCCTTTTGGGTCCTTGAAATACCCTCTCCTGAGGTAGTCTATGCCAAGGATGCACGGAGCGTCTGGGCCAGTCACAATGGGGTGCTTTTGCCACTCATTCCCAGTTAGGCTCACTTCAGCTTCCAGTACAGTTAGCTGTTGGGATCCCCCTGTCACTCCAGAAATACAAATGGGTTCTGCCCCTCTATAGTTTGATGGCATTAGCGTGCACTGTGCACCAGTGTCCACTAGAGCCTTATACTCCTGTGGGTCTGACGTTCCAGGCCATCGAATCCACACAGTCCAGTAAACCCGGTTGTCCCTTTCCTCCACCTGGCTGGAGGCAGGGCCCCTCTAACACTGGTCACAGTATTCGCTGTTCACTTCCTGTAAATGTGAATCAAAAGTCCCCTGATCAAGGTCGGAAGTAAAATTAGCCCTCTTACTCTGTCTTGGGAACTGCTCACTGGAAACTGGAGCTGCAATTTTCCTGGGAGAACTGCCTTTTCTAATAGTTTTTCCTTGCAACTCACGCACCCGTGCCTCTAAGGTTGAGGTGGGTTTTCCATCCCACTTTCTCATGTCCTCTCCATAATCACGCAGGTAAAACCACAGGGTGCCCCGTGGTGTATATCCTCTATATCCTCTCTCTTGAGCATAGGGACGTTGACTCCTAATGGCTGAGACACTGGTCCGTGCAGGTGGGGAGTAGGACAGATCCTCTCTGAGTTGTTGGAACTCTTGGCACAGTTTTTCCACAGCTGAGACACAGGCCTGTAGGGAGGAAGAGAGCTTTTCTTCGTAGTCCCGGAGTTGTCTAGCCACTTCATCCACCGTTGGTGCCTCGTCGTCTTTCCAGGCTAGTATTGCCAACGAGTTGGAATACGATGCTGGTGCGCTCTGTACCACCTTCCGCCACATGGATTGTGTGCACCTGACTTCATCTGGGTCTTTGGTTAACCGCTCATCATTCAGGTCACTGTAAATCACCTCCAGCACGCCTAATTCCCTCAGGTACTGGATACCTTTCTCTACGGTGGTCCATTTGCTTGGGCGGTATAAAACATCCTCCTTGAAGGGATACCTTTCCTTCACGCTTGACAGAAGTCGCCTCCAGAGGCTGAGCGGTTTTGCCCCTTTTCCAATTGCTTTGTCAATGCCCCCTTCCCTGGAAAGGGATCCCAGCTGCTTGGCTTCCCTACCCTCTAAATCCAGGCTACTGGCCCCGTTATCCCAGCATCGGAGCAGCCAGGTGATGATGTGCTCGCCTGGATGACGACCAAAATCTTTTCGCATATCTCGCAGCTCACTCAGGGATAGGGATCGGGTGGTCACCATCTCATTTATGGGTTCTTCCTCCTCTGGTTCTCGTGATGGCCCTGGTTCATCTTCATCCCTTACTAAACGAACTGATTTCCTCGTGTATTTTTTCTTCTGTATAGGGGCAACTGATACCGGCGCAGGTTGGTTCTCTGGTTTAGCCACAGTGTCTGTCACTGGGGTTTGAGTAGCCGCAGTGCTCATGGCTGTGGCTGGAGTAGCCACAGTGCCTGGGGCAGGGGTTTGAGTAGCTGCAAGGCCTGTAGTGGGGGTTGGAGTAGCCGCAGGGCCTGTAGTGGGGGTTTGAGTAGCCACAGTGCTTGTTGTTTTGTCATCAGATCCAGAGACCTTCTCTTTCTTTTGAGGGTACTGATTAGTGTTGACCACGGCTCGATAGGCATGGGCCAGTCCCCAGCATGTTGCAATGATTTGTGTCTCTCTGGAGCTACCAGGGTGACAACATACTTCTTCCAAATACTTTACTAATTCTTCAGGATTCTGCACTTGTTCAGGGGTGAAGTTCCAAAACACTGGAGGTCCCCACTGCCCTAGGTACTTGCGCATACGTTCCCACACACCCTGCCACTCATAACTATCCAGCCTTGGGGTAGATCTCTGGATGGTATTTTTAAACTGCTTACTGACCTTTATCAAAATGGAAACAACATTCCCAAGAAGTATCAATAGAAGTATCTTAACTGCCCAGGGGTGTTCAAGATACAGGAAAGTTGTTGTAATGAAGGAGGAAACATCATAGAAGAAAGCAGCAAAGGTGCCATTCTGTATTTCCTCCACAACAAGCCTCTCAGAGTAAGAAGTATAATTGCTAACTCTCTCTATGAGGTAGTACCCGAAGTACAGTACTGACTTCTGTATGAAACCCAAATACCAAAGAATGCTCAAGGTCAGGGTTTTGATAAGGAGCCTCCCAAGCAAAAGATCATGAATCACTGCAGAGCATAGCACACTACACAAACTGACAGCAAGCTTTAACGTGTGCTGCAAAAAAAAGAACATGGTGCAGATCAGAAGAACTAATATCGTGACCGGCAACTGTTAACAGACTCCTTAATACACTCTGGTTAATCTGTTGTTATCTCAAACCCTTCGTGCCCCACGTTGGGCGCCAAAAAGGACTGTCGTGGTTTAGCCCCAGCCAGCAACTCAGTACCACGCAGCCGCTCGCTCACTCCCCCTACCCCGATGGGATGGGGGAGAGAATCGGAGGAGTAAGAGTGAGAAACACTCCTGGGTTGAGATAAGAACAGTTTAATAATTGAAATAAAGTACAATAGTAATGCTAATAGTAACAGTATAATAATGATAATAATAATAATGATACACGAAGCAAGTGATGCTCAATGCAATTGCTCACCACCCGCCGACCGATACCCAGACAGTTCCCAAGCAGCGATCGCTGCTCCCCGGCCACCCCCCCCCCAGTTTATATACTGAGCATGACGTCATATGGTATGGAATAGCCCTTTGGTCAGTTTGGATCAACTATTCTGGCTGTGCCCCCTCCCAGTTTCTTGTGCGCCTGGCAGAGCATGGGAAGCTGAAAAAGTCCTTGACTAGCATAAGCAGTACTCAGCAACAACTAAAAACATCAGCATGTTATCAACATTCTTCTCCTACTAAATCCAAAACACAGCACTATGCCTGCTGCTAGGAAGAAAATTAACTCTATCCCAGCCGAAACCAGGACAAGTCCCCATCCCTGGAAGAGTTCAAAAAATGGGTAGAAGTGGCACTTTGGGACATGGTTTAGTGGGCATGGTGGTGTTGGGTTGATGGTTGGACTGATGATCTTAGAGGTCCTTTGCAATCCTAATGATTCCTAGTTTTACTTTCATTGTAACTAATCCATCCACCAAGCCAGGAAACATGAAATTGCTACTCTCCCCTTAATTGGTTTATTGGTGGACTTGGTAGTGTAGGTTAATGGTTGGACTGGATGATCTTAAAGGTCTTTTCCAACCTAAATGATTCTATGATTCTATGATTCCTTTTCCCTTAAGTTTCCCAATAATAAAATGTCTTGCACTTCTATATGCAACACATTCATTTGTCTCTGCATTTTAATAATTTAATTTCAATTCAGTAGTTCACAATAGTGCCTTAACATTGGGTTTTGTCTGGTTGTTGTTGGATAAAGTCATGAATGAAACACCATGCATTTAGCTCAGTTAGAAGCATGTTTTTATTTACTTTGTGTTGTAATATAGGTTATTATTAACAAATAAAGGATGTTTTAAAAAAAAAATCTTATCACATATCTTTTCCTGATAATTGCTAAAAATAAGTTTCAATTTTTGCTCATATTCCAGCTTGATAAGAAAAGCTACTGTTTTGAATCTGTTTCTTAGAGAGAAAACCAAAATGAAACCTGTGATTAGGTTTCTACAGAAAAACAAAAATGGAATTTAGGAAAAGTTTGGAGGTATTGACATTGTGTTCTTCATTGCAAAGGAACATAGTGGTTAGTACAAGACAGAAGTTCTGCTTTGTGGAAAACTTCAGGCACAACTTAGGCAAGGTAGAGTATGAATGAAGAGATACCAAAAGCTTTAGAAGCTAATCTTGGTTTTCTCTTGTATTTGTAAAGAATAGCTTAAAAGAAAGCATGAACCTGGGTATGGACAAGCATGTAGATAAACAGAGTTTGTGCATTTCACTTTTTTTTTTTTAAATTTATTTTGAAATGAAACAAATTAGTGGTTCCTCATGGAAAAAAATGCTGAGTTTTTCAACCTGTTTTCTGTGATCTTCAATTCATTGACACAGAACGCATGCAGCTTAGTACGCTAACATGTAGAAGGGGGCTGTCTCCCATCCTGCATGACTAAAGAAAACTAAAAATTAATCTTTATTTTGTGTTAATTTTGAAACATTGCAATTTTCTTTGGCTGTAGAACAGCTTGCAGTTTGCTCTTTCATTTTTCCATCCAGTGTGATCTTGATGCAAACAGGACACCAGCACAATAAAGTCCAGACAAAGAAATGTTAGCTGCTTTGCTCTTTTCCCGGCAAGATGATGGTCCCCTGGAAAGTACATACTGCTTTCTTAACTATTACCTTTGTCTCATCAATCGTTTCCTATGTTTAATTGTTCCTTGAAGGAATTTAATTTACATAAAATTTAGTTTCTTTTAATGCACTAGTGTTTTGTGTCAACTCCCTCCTTCCTCTTTTTTATCCCACTGCAAAAAGGAAAAGACAGTTTCTACTGAAAGAGCTTTAAACTAGATTTGAAGAGGGAAGGGGATAAAACCAGGCTCATTAGAAATAAGCCTGAGGGCAGCACACCAATGTTTGAGGGACCGCGTGCTAACGAGGTGCTTCAGTCGGCCATCTCAGTGGTGGTAGGGGATGGAGATCCACCTGGCAGCAAAGACACAAGGCTTATGAATGTGTAGAAACCATGGAAGTGCCTGAGAATGGTCACGTAATAATTAGGACTTCTTCACCCCAAAAAGGTGGTGGGATCAATAGCCCAACTGAAGTGCATCTACATCAATGCAGACAGCATGGGCCAAAACCAGGAGGAGTTAGAAGCCATTGTGCAGATGGAAAACTATGACATAGTTGCAATTGCAGAAACATGATGGGATGACTCGTACAACTGGAGTGCTGCAATGGATGGCTATAAAAACTTGAGAAGGGACGGGCAAGGAAAATGGGGTAGCCCTGTATGTTAGGAAGTGTTTTGACTGTCTAGAGCATGGTGATGTTAATGAAAGGGTCAAGTGTTTATGGGTAGGAATCAGGGAAAGGCGAACAAGGCAGATATCATGGTGGGAGTCCGTAATAAACCACCTAACCCAGGTGCAAAGACAGATGAAATATTCTGTGAGCAACTAGGAGAAGTCTCATGATTACCAGCCCTTGTTCTCCTGGGGGACTTCAACTTACCAGATGTCTGCTGGAAACACAGTACAGCAGAGAGGAAACAGTCTAGGAGGTTCCTGGAGTGTGTGGAAGATAACTTCCTGACACAGCTTGTGAGTGAGCCAATTAGGGAAGGCACCCCACTGGACCTCTTGCGAACAGAGATGGTTTTGTGGGTGGTGATATGATGGTTGGATGTCATCTTGGGCATAGCGATCATGAAATGATAGAGTGTTTGATTCTCAAAGAATTGATGCGGGGAGGTGGCAGAAGTGCTGCTTTGGACAGATATCAGCTGTTCATGGCTTGGACGGGCATACTCTTTGCTGGGTAAAAAACTGGCTGGATGGCTGGCCACAAAGAGTTCCCATGAATGGAGTTAAGTCCAGTTGGTGGCCGGTCACAAGCGGTGTTCCCCAGGGCTCTGTCTTGGGGCCAGTTCTGTTTCATATCTTTATCAATGATCTGGAGGAGGGGATCGAGTGCACCTTCAGTAAGTTTGCAGATGACATCAAATTGGGTAGGAGTCTTGATCTGCTTGAAGGTAGGAAGGCTCTGCAGAAGGATGTGGAGAGGCTGGATTGATAGGCTGAGGCCAACTGCATGAGGTTCAACAAGGCCAAGTGCCAGGTCCTTCACATGGGTCACAACAACCCCATGCAATGCTACAGGCTTGGGGAAGAGTGGCTGGAAAGCTGCCTGGCAGGAAAGGACGTGGGGGTGGTGGTCAACAGCTGGCTGAACATGATCCAGCAGTGTGCCCAGATGGCCCAGAACGACTACAGTATCCTGTCTTGTATCAGGAATAGTGTGGGCAGCAGGAGCAGGGAAGTGATCATGGCCCTGTAGTCAGCACTGGTGAGGCTACATCTGGAATCCTGTGTCCAGTTTTGGGCCCCTCACTACAAGAAAGACATTGAGATGCTGGAGCGTGTCCAAAGGAGGCCAACGAAGCTGGTGAAGGGTCTAGAGCACAGGTCTTGTGAGGAGCAGCTGAGGGAACTGGGGCTGTTTAGCTTAGAGAAGAGGAGGCTGAGGGGAGACCTCATCGCTCTCCACAACTCCCTGAAACAAGGTTATAGTGAGGTGGGTGTTGGTCTCTTCTCCCAAGTCACAAGTGATGGGACAAGAGGAAATGGCCTCTAGTTGCACCAAGGGAGGTTTAGATGGGGTATTAGGAAAAATTTGTTCACAGAAAGGGTTTTCAAGCATTGGAACAGGCTGCCCAGAGAGGTGGTTGGGTCACCATCCCTGGAGGTATTTAAAAGATGTGTAAGCAGGGCACTTAAGAGATGTGGTTTAGTGTTGCACTTGTCAGTGCTAAGTTAATGGTTGGACTTGGTGATCTTAAAGGTCTTTTCCAACCTAAATGATTCTATGGTTCTATGATTGTACTGCCAGTTACCAGTCACCGTTCCCACAAAGTCCATTAACTTTCACATTTAGACACATGTATTCTATCTTTACAGTGGATGCTATTTGGAAACAGCTTCTTCCCTTTACCAAATTAATTTACTTTTGTGTAGTTGCTAGTCAACCCTTGTGACATATTGCCTTTGCTAGCTTGGCATCATATTGAAGCACAATATATCCTCACTAATTAGTTAAGTTTAAGAAATTTGGTATATATCAACATTTTTCTCCAAAAGCTTGCTGGGAAGTGACATCGTACTTTTTCTAGTGAAATTCATTTTGTTAATTTGTCCCTAGGGCCAGATCAAAACAGATAGCTGCCTGGAGTAGCAAAATAAAACAAAATGAAAAGGCTAGCTCCAGCACTTTCAGTTAAAATATTTTTATACCTCTCTCAAAGGTCTATTTTTCTCATTCTCACTGGTCTCTTGGCACTTTTAACTCATACCTTGGTGCTGCTTTAAGATTGCTAAAATGTACTATAAAATGCATATAGTAGCTAAGGAAATGTGTTCTCTATGGATTTGCAGAGAATTCCCTTCAGCAGCAGAATTCCCTTGAGCAGCTGCTGAAAATAGGGTAGGGAGAAAAGCAAAAGAGAAGGGAAGGGACGGGAAGGGAAGGGACGGGACGGGAAGGGAGGGGAAGGGAAGGGAAGGGAAGGGAAGGGAAGGGAAGGGAAGGGAAGGGAAGGGAAGGGAAGGGAAGGGAAGGGAAGGGAAGGGAAGGGAAGGGAAGGGAAGGGAAGGGAAGGGAAGGGAAGGGAAGGGAAGGGAAGGGAAGGGAAGGGAAGGGAAGGGAAGGGAAGGGAAGGGAAGGGAAGGGAAGGGAAGGGAAGGGAAGGGAAGGGAAGGGAAGGGAAGGGAAGGGAAGGGAAGGGAAGGGAAGGGAAGGGAATCTTTCTAATGTTTCAACTATTAGAAGATGTATCACAGTGAGGTTTTTTAGTTCCAGCTACAGTAACACATTAAATTCATATAAGGATATAAGGCTCTGGTCTGACTCCTGACTATCAGGTATGTTAGCAGAAAATTTTCTAGGTAATCCTGAGACGCATTGTCTGCTTTGAGAGATCCTTTGTATCCTATGTAGCTAGCATAACGTATTCTGCAAAACTTGTGTGTTTTTAACTAACATAGTTGTTTGAGATCCTTGGATTTCGATAAATCTTTTCAGACCTGTGGCAGCATATATAGACACATGCATTCAGTCCACTCAAGACAGTGAGACTAGAGAAACATTTTTGCCCAGTTCATGCAGTAAATAAAGAGTTAGGGTTTGTGAAAGGATGGTGTTTGGGCTATGCTTCCAGACATGGCATATTTAGGTGAACATATGCCCTGCAAACCTCCTGGCTCTGGTTTCATTTTCCTGTTGGTAGTCTGGCTCAGTGTGCAGAACATGAAGACACTTACAGTTTCTCCATTTTACTATCAAAACCTGGTAACACTTAGCCCTAACTTACCTAAAACATTTTCCTTGCAGAGGTTCATTGTTTTGCAGAGACATGATTTGGCTCATTCCCAGCAGCCAAAAGAGGCAGGTTCTAGGTCAACAGAAACCTTCACAATCCCACATAGAATCCCAAGGCTATTCATTTGCTACTGCTATGATCATGAGGAAAGAGCAAATATAATAACATTATTTCTTAGCTCCATCTCACACTAAGTTAGACTGGACCATTAATTTGCCTAAAAGCAACCACAGATCATGAGAATTCCCTTCTATATAGTGACTAAAACAATGACTTAAGATGCTTCTTCCAGTGTGTCTGAAGTAAGAACTATTGATAGTAGGGTGGCATATCATCATTTCAATTTCATGCTTTTAAAAAATTGACAAATAGAAATCCCAAGTAGGTTCTAGCCAACATGAATCTACAAAAATATGGTAAATATAAGTTCTGTTACTGATTCAACAAAGTCAGATTGTTCCAGGAGCTGTAAAATGCAGCTTATATAAAATAGTGTAGGTTAGAGTTAAGAATTTCTATTTTCTTAAAAAAATCTGAGAGGTCATGGTCATAATAACTTCTTATAGTTATAATACTTTGTACAGTAATCTATAGTCTGTATATAGTCTATGTACAATTAACATAGCTACAGTCCACTTTAGACCCACCTGAGAGTCAATACAGGAAAACAGCTTTTTTTTTTTTCTCATGTTTTCCTGTATCTGATACCTAAAACTGATAGATGAATTGTGCCCAGCTTTTTCACATTAACTCTAACATAAATTCTAGTGAAAGGTTTTGTGAAAGTAGGTGGGCAATGAGGAAGATTTTATGTTTACACTTAAGTGATTAATGTAACCGTCAAAATTGTTTGTTAGCAAAGGTACTTACCTTCATTAGGATTTTGTTAATAACAGAGAATCCTGAGTTCATGTTTTTAGGAAACATTTCTTTTCCCACTTCAAACTGGAGATTTTTAAGTTTGTACTATGCTTTAGATTGGATATTAGGAAAAATTTCTTCACTGAAATGGTTGCCAAACATTGCAACAGGCTGCCCAGAGAGGTAGTGGAGTCACCATCCCTGGAGGTATTTAAGAGACATGTAGACATGGCACTCTAGGGACATGGTTTAGTGTTGGACTTGTCAGTACTAGGTTAATGGTTGGACTTGATGATTTTAAAGGTCTTTTCTAACCTAAAGAATTCTATGATTCTATGATTCTATTAGTAATTTAGTAGTATGAAAATAATTTACAAACTCCCTCTAACCTCTATAGAAGCATTTCCTTCAACAAGCCTGCCTACACAGAGCATTTGCTAAAGTAAGGAAAGAACCCCCAAATATGAGCACTAAATAAAATTCTTTACTCCTGCAAAAATACTGTCATTCAGAATTCATGGATTTCTCTATAATTCATTAAAGTTAAAAGTAATGGAGTTGAATGTAGTTTCTATGTTAGAAAACTAGCACATGTACAACATGTTAATTATAAAAAAGGGATGTTGTAAAAAAATAGAGTTGTAAAAATTGTTTTTAATCTCTGCAGTGAATTCAGGGCAAGTAGATTCCAATAGGTTTACAGAAAAAGCAGGTCTAATAGGAGTTACTAACTCTAGTATTTCCAGCTTGCTTTCTGAAGGTATTTAGATAATTATCTAGGAATATTTAGAATGGGATGGAATAGGATAGGATAGGATAGGATAGGATAGGATAGGATAGGATAGGATAGGATAGGATAGGATAGGATACGATAGGACAGGACAGGACAGGACAGGACAGGATAGGTGTCTTGGGTTTACGTGGCAAGGCTTCAATAGTGGGGGGTGCTACAGGAGTGGCTTCTGTGAGAAGATGTTAGAAGTTTCCCCTATGTCCGACAGAGCCAATGCCAGCCGGCTCCAAGATGGACCCACCGCTGGCCAAGGCTGAGCCAAACAGTGACAGTGGTAGTGCCTCTGTGATAACATATTTAAGAAGGGGAAACAAAACAAAACAAAACAAAAAAAGAGGCCTGGGACACAAACTGCATCTGGAGTGAGGAGTGAGAATATGTGAGTGCAACGACTGTGCAGACACCAAGGTCAGTGAATAAAGAGGGGGAGGAGGTGCTCCAGGCACTGGAGCAGAGATGCCCCTGCAGCCCGTGGAGAAGCCCATGGTGAGGCAGGCTGTTCCCCTGCAGCCCATGGAGGTTAACGGTGGAGCAGATAGCCACCTGCAGCCCATGGAAAACCTCACACTGGAGCAGGTGGATGTGCCTGAAGGAGGCTGTGACCCCACAAGAAGCCTGCACTGGAGCAGGATCCTGGCAGGACCTGTGGACCCGTGCAGAGAGAGGAGCCCATACTGGAACAGGTTTGCTGGCAGGACTTGTGGCCCCATGGGAGACCCACACTGGAGCAGTCTGCTCCTGAAGGACTGCACCCCATGGAAGGGACCCACACTGGAGCAGTTTGTGAAGAACTGCAGCCCATGGGAAGAACCCACATTGGAGAAGTTCATGGAGGACTGTCTCCTGTGGGAGGGACCCCACACTGGAGCAGGGAAAGACTATAAGGAGTCCTCCCCTGAGAAGGAAGGAGTGGCAGAGACAACGAGTGATGAACTGATCACAAACCCCCATTGCACATCCTTCTGCACCACTTAGGGGAGGAGGTAGAGAAAATCAGGAGTGAAGTTGAGCCTGGGAAGAAGGGAGGGGTGGGGGGAAGGTGTTTTAAGATTTGGTTTTATTTCTCATTACCCTACACATGTTCTCACTCCTCTCTCCTACTCAGTTTTGATTGTTAATAAATTGAACTGATTTTCCCCAAGTCGAGTCTGTTCTGCCCGTGACAGTAATTGGTGAATGATCTCCCTGTCCTTATCTCAACCCATGAGCTTTTTGTTTTATTGTCTCTCCCCTGTGCAGTTGAGAAGGGGAGTGATAGAGCGGCTTTGGTGGGCACTCGGGATCCAGCCAGGGTCAAACCACCACAATAGGATAGGATAGGATAGGATAGGATAGGATAGGATAGGATAGGATAGGATAGGATAGGATAGGATATTTCAGTTGGAACGACCTACAACAATCATCTAGTCCAACTGCCTGACCAACTCAGGGCTGACCAAAAGTTAACACTTTGGCATTGAACACCTCTCTAGGAAGCCTGTTCCAATGTTTGACCACCCTCTTGATAAACAAATATTTCCTAATTTTCTGAACCTCCCCTGATGCAGCTTTGTACCATTCATTCCCACACATCCTGTCATGGAAGAAGAGATCAGCACCTCCCTCTCCACTTCCCCTCCTCAGGAAGTTGTTGAGAGAAATGAGGTCACCCCTCAGCCTCATTTTGCTGCGTGAAAAATCATTGTCTTCCCTCTTGTTGTCTTCTTGCCTTATTGCTCTTGGTTATCACTTCTGAATATAAGTTGTGTTTTTTTTAACTGAGAGATGATAAATATTCCCAGACTCTTTACACGTAAGGTTAAAACACAGTGGTTTGAATTCCTTTCTGTTACATTGCCTTAGTTGAGAGGGAGATATTCACACTCTGAGGCAGTAATAACTGCCAGTCAGTTGAATGTAATCTTTGAGTGTGTATCTTACAAACCCTCACAGTTCCTTATCTAACTAGAACCAATACTATTACATCTGCATAAATATGCAGTGGGTTTCTGTAATTGCATGCCTGTGTACCCATAGTAGTAAACCAAATTAATCCAAGCCAAACCAAACCAAACCAAACCAAACTAAAAACCTCATAAAAACTGAAAAACAATGAAGAACCTGTGTGAGGGAATTCAGAGCAGACATATGTGAAGGGAGGCATTAGGCCATGATTTACTCTAAAATCAGGTTGTTTCAAAGTTGCTCAGGAAGTTCATGGAAGATGTTAGACTCTCTGACATGCTTATTGTTTTACATTTAAAATGATTAATCAAAACTTTGCAATGTTCAGTATTTGTTTTCTTCAAACTCTCCAAGAATCTTCACTCTGGCTTAAAACTAGCTTTTAATTTGCGCCAGTACTAATGTTGCTGTGTATGTGTATGTGCATTTTGGCTGGAGCTACATAAAGTATTGCTGACACCTAAGTACTCACAATCAGAGGTCATGTTTGAGGAACTCTTGAGATAAGCTTTAATATTTGACATTTGGGAGAAAGAAAAGAGATACCTTCTAGTTTTAGACTCTTCAGAATTTTATTCTACGGCTGTACATGACTACTTCTTTTTTCCCTCATCCTGAATAGGCAGACTGTAATTGCAACAGTTTGAGGTAAATCTGGAAAAACAATCAGTTATGACTGGCTAGGTCTATAATACATATCCAATTGATTTTGATAAGTCTGTGGTACACTTCTGGGAAGAAAAGAATAAAGGGAAAGTGAAACGCAAACTGTTACTGTCCTTAAAACATTTTTTTCAGCTAAGATTTTTGGTAAATATTCTTCATTGTTGTGGCTTTAGTACACCATAATAGTGAAAATACTGAACACAGGAAATGCATCAGATTGAAATGTATCTCATCACCATTGCTAGCGTTTCTGACAGCATGGTTTTTAATTCCTTCATCCTCTCAATTTTTTAACTATGGCAAGAAATTTTTAACTATTCAAAGTATTTTAACACTACTAACCATTCCTAAATGTAAATACCACTTCTTTCAAATTGTAAACCTCAACTGTGATGAATTTTTGGTTTTGATAATATCTTTTTTTGTTCTTAATTAACAAGGACTGGAAATATTTGAAACTTCCTATTCTTGAGAAATCAATATACATCACAATGCTCAACTTTATCATTCATCAAATAAGAGACATTTTGGCCTAAATGAGTATCTTTTTAAACTGAAACATCATCACAATAATTATGGTGAGTCAGAGCAAAGGTTTTTTTAGACCACTACCTTTTCTTTTCAGTAGCTAATAATGGATGCTTAGACAAAGTCTACAAGAAACAGGGCATATATGATGTGATCCTTTTCTTACCATATTCTTGCAAAAATAAAAGATCCTGAAGGAAATTCAGATCCAGATGTTTTTGTTATGTTATTCCAATTAATAGTTACTAATAGATTTATTAATTAATCTTATCCTTTTTGGAACTCATTTGTACTTTTAGGCTCAGTAATAATCCGTGGAAATTTCCTTGTGATGTACAAACAGTATTTTATTTTGCTCTGCTTTCTTTTAGCATGAGTTCACTGTTCTTAAGCTGTGAGAAATAACAAATGGTCATTCCCTGTTAATTAATGGTCATTCTCTCTCCTTTCTGTACTATCTGTGCTTTTATAAACCTTTGTCATACATCTCCTCTGTTATCTTTTTTTTTCGTCAAAGTGAGCAGCCCAAATCCATTCAGTTTCTTCTCATATGAAAAGACTGTTCATTGCCTGACCGCTATCTGTTAATCCAGGCCACATTTTAGTGTTATTCTTTGAAGATGGGGTGACCAAAATTCAGGACAATATTGAAGAGGGGGCAGCCTATGGGTTTATGCAGTAGTAAAAATATATCTTCAAGTTGGTTCTCTTTCACTTTCCTAACTGTATTTGGTATTCTGCATGCATTTTTGTACCCATTTATTTGAGCTGGTGTTTTCAGAAACAAAGATTTCTGGATTCACCAAAGCTTTGATTTTTTTCGTTTTTCCCCTTCATATAAACAAGCAATTGAAAACCCCTGAGTACATGTTTATACTTACTGCTACTTATTTATTTATTTATTTTGCTATTTAGTGCTTATCATAGAATCATAGAATGGTTTAAGTTGGAAGGGACCTTTAAAGATCACCTAGTCCACCCCCTCTGCCATGGGCAGGGACATCTTCAACTAGATCAGGTTGCTCAAAAACCCATCCAACCTGACCTTGAACATTTCCAGGGATGGGGCATCTACCTCCTCTCTGGGAAACCTGTACCAGTGTCTCACCACCTTCATTGTAAAAAAGTCTTCCTTTGGTCCAACATAAACCTACGCCCTTTCAATTTAAAACCATTATCCTTTGTCCTGTTGTTACAAGCCTTGGTAAAAAGTCTCTCTCCATCTTTCTTATAAGCCCCCTTTATATACTGAAAGGTTGCAATAAGGTCTCCCTGGAGCCTTGTCTTCTCCAGGCTGAACAACCCTAACTCTCTCAGTCTTTCTTCATAGGAGAGGTGTTCAGCCCTCTGATCATTTTTGTGGCCCTTGTGGTGAATATGATTTTTTACACAGCTTTGGTTAGCAGCAATTTAAGATTTATTAATATTTTTGAGATAGATCACAGTATTATGTTGTATGATTCTTAACAACACTTAAGCATCAGCCAATCTGAAACAGCAATTTGATGGAATTTGTTATAATCAAGACAGCGACTTAGTTAAAGATTCGAGAATGGCAAAGTTCACTCTGTTACTTACATTGAAGAAGTACACAAAGGAGAATTCAGCTCCACAGGGGGATCGTGGGTGCAGAGGATAAGGGGGACCCTCCTGTTGAGTCACGAGATTCAGAATAGACTGCCTTGCTTTCTAAACTCCTTTCAGAGAGGAGTCTAGGTGCGGCTAGGTCCAATCTTAGTCTCAGACTTGGTCAACAGTTTATGGGTAGGGATAGTACATAGGGAGATATATATATATATATGTTGCACAAATTGCACACACACGCACACACCAAGGTTAACCTGTGATCAAAATTTCCCTTTTCGTGAGTTTTGTGAATTATTCACTTTTATGTGCCAGCATTCATCAACGGACGGTTGGTGAACTTCACAAAGTCAGTTCTTTGAGTCCTCGCAAATTCAATGCACAATCCTTCAATCCTCGTGAAATCTACCCTGAGAGGCATCTCAGCTCAGGGGGAGATATTGGGTCACACAGTCTGCTGTGGTCCGGGAGAGCTCAAAGAGTTCTCCATCTTGGATCGCTATTTATTGGATCTCGAGATGTTTGGCTTTGGTCAGTAATTTACATTCTGGCCACAATTTGTGCTGAGTGGTTCTGATGTACCATTCAGGCAGCAGATAGCCCAGGTGTGGACAGAGATTTCCCAAGTCATCATGACCAAGATAACAACACAATAGGGCTTTTCCTGGGATCTCAGAATGGCCCGGGGGGCTGTACCACCACAGCCCTCCTCTGGACCCACTCTAACAGTTCACTTTTTTCTTATACCGGAGGCCGTAGAGCTGGAGGCAGTACTTCAGGTGGGCTCTCACGAGAGCAGAGTAGAGGAGGGAGGATCACCTCCCTCAACCTCCTGGCCACGCTTCTTTTTATGCAGCCCAAGATACAATTGGCTTTCTGGGCTGCAAGAGGACATTGGTGGCTCATACCACCACCCTGAGTCTACAATTCACCTGGCCAATATCCCTCAAAATTATGAAGGCATGATCACTGCAGCCTAGGCTGCCACCAATCTTGACATCCCTAATTAGTTCTCCTGTGTTGGTGAGCAACAGGTCCAGTAATGGACCCTGGTTGGGCTGTCTATCACCTGGATTAAGAAATTATCTTCGATGCTCATGAAGAGTCTTCTGGACAGCTTACAGCTTGCTGTGCTGCTTTTCCAGCAGATGTGAAAGTGCTTCAAGTCCACCAGCAGGATCAGGGCCTACGAGAGTGATGCTTCCTGTAGTTGAAGTAAGAATGCTTAATCTACAGGTTCTCCTTGGTCAGGCAGCCTGTAGTAAACGCCAACTACACGGTTTCCTTTGTTGGCTTGGACCCCAGTTTTTACCCATAAGGTCTCAACCTGTTCATGTCTGGTTTTCAAAGACAGTGCAGTAAATCCATTATTTCACACAAAGGCAACCATCCTCCTGGCCCCCTTCTTTGTCTGTCCCTTCTGAACAGTTTATAGCCATCAGTTGCAACACTCTAGTCATGTGATTCATCCCACCACATTTCAGTGATAGACATTAATTGTAGCTTTCTAGCTGCACAATGGCTTTCAGTTTCTTCTGCTTGTTATCTGTGCTGCATGCATTGGTATAGAGGCACTTCACAGCTGGGCTATGGACCACGTCACAATTTTAGAAGTACACACCCTAATTCCTTTGAGGCATTTCACCAGTGTTTCCTTGTTGGTTCCTAACTCATCATCCATCCCTGGCTCTTCTCTGTTGCTCAAATCTTCATCCTATTATTCTGCTAAATTTAGTTTAAAGCTCTCCAGCTTGTTGGGGAAGACCCGCTTGCCCCACTTGGTCAAGTGAATGCCACCAGCTCTCAACAGACCTGGCTTCTCAAATGTAGATCTGCTATCACATAAGCCAAAAACTTGAGTACGTGTCATGGTTTAGCCCCGGTCAGCAACTAAGCACCATGCAGCCGCTCACTCACTCCCCCTGCCCCGGTGGGATGGGGGAGAGAATTGGAGGAATAAGAGTGAGAAATACTCCTGGGTTGAGACAAGAACAGTTTAATAATTGAAATAAAGTAAAATAGTAATGATAATAATAATATAATAATAATAGTAATAATAATATACAAAGCAAGTGATGCACAATGCAATTGCTCACCATCCAATGACTGATACCCAGACAGTTCCCGAGCAGCGATTGCTGCTCCCCGGCCAACCCCCACCCCCACCCCCCACCCCCCAGTTTATATACTGAGCATGACGTCATGTGGTATGGAATAGCCCTTTGGTCAGTTTGGATCAACTCTTCTGGCTGTGCCCCCTCCCAGTTTCTTGTGCACCTGGTAGAGCATGGGAAGCTGAAAAAGTCCTTGACTAGCATAAGCAGTACTAAACGTCAGTGTGTTATCAACATTCTTCTCCTACTAAATCCAAAACACAGCACTATGCCAGCTACTAGGAAGAAAATTAACTCTATCCCAGCTGAAACCAGGACAGTACAGCACCAGTCATGCAGCCAGGCATTCAGCTGTTCAATTCATCTCATCCTTCCTAAACCCCTTCCTCTGACTGGGAAGATAAAGGAGAACATCACCAGTGCTCCAGATCCTTTTAACATTGCTCCAAGGGATATATAGTCTTTTCATTGTTCTAAGTTGCCTTGTCACAGTATCTCTGGACCCTCCATGGAATGGTTGGAGTGGACGGTAATCTGTCAGGTTCGCCAGGCTCAGCAGCCTCTCAGTGGTATCACAAATGTGAGCTCCACGTAGGCAGCAAAATTCTCTGGATGGCAAATGGGTGCTTCTGTGCCTTTCAATAAGGAATCTCTGATTACTAATACTTTATGCACTTTTCTGGTGACATTGGTTCTAATGCAGGTTGGTGGATGGACTGACTTTGCATGATTGGCTTCTCTTGGATACTGTCTGTTACTCCTGTGAGGAACTATCCTCATTCAATTTCAGTGGCTTTTTGTACTAATGGATCAGTATTGTAAAATCTTTCTGAAAGTTCTTATAGGCAGCTTTGTTCTGAAAAATTTTATATCATTCATCTGCAAACTTTACCTCCTTAATATGACTGTATCTCCTAAATATACTGGACAACACAGAATCTGACTCAGATCCTTGGCAGATCCAAAATTATTCCCCCTTTATTGTAAAAACTGACCATTGACCATTTACTTGTGTCACTGGTTTCAATCATTCACTGTCTATTAATCCACAAGAGGACATCTGGTGTTTTCCTGTTACATCTTGATATTTTTAAGAGCTTTTTATAGCTGGTCTTGTTAAAATATTTTGAAAATACAGAATTACAATGTAGAGTCCTAATTTAAACGTACTGCCTGCTTCAAATAATTGTTCTGTGGGGCACAACTGCTCTCTGCAAAAGTCATATTGACACTCCCCCAAAAATATTTACTCATGTGTGTTCTAATTCCATTTCTTCTTCTAGGACTACGAGTTGGTTTCAAATGGAAATTGCTGGTCTGTAATTCTCCAGAAAACATCAGGAGATCTTTATGAACCCTCATTTCATTTGCCACATTCTGTTCTTCTTATTTTGAAGACAATTTAAAAGGTATTTTGTACATCATAGTTTGTAGTTAATTGAGTTCATGTTCCTCTAGCATTTCTTCAGTGCATATAATCAAGTGGTGGCAAGTTACTATTATTTGGATTAATAGTTTTGAACCCCTTCTATTGACACTTCTATCTGAGGCAGTTCCTCAGATTTCTTCTCTTTTCTCTGCTGTAGAAACTCCTTAAATTTCCCTGTAGTAAACACTGAAATTATCTTCCTTGAGTATGGCTTTTCCTATGTATGCTACTTATTCATCTTAACTATATACTGGGCTAGTGCTAGCCTGTAGAAAGCTGTTTGCTTATTATAAGTTGAAACTTATTATTAGTTTTAATGCCTTGAGCAATTTGCTTCTCAAAATCTCTAAAAGGTTCTTTTCTATTCTACTCATTTTGATATGGTTTCTACTTTTGAAGGGTATTTTTTATCCACTAATGGCCTCTTCTAGGCTGCTGTCTAATCATGCTGAGGAATTATTTCCTTCTTTATGTGGTCTTTTCAAAGTCCATTTTGCATGGCAATCTACATTTAGCCTAAGCTTCTAATACATCCTTCTGCAAGCATGCAATGAATAAACATTTTATTCTTTCAGGTGAGCAGTTTAATTTCTTTCTAATGCACTTCCTCATCTTCAAAGCTCAAAAGTAAAATTTTTGGCCTTCCCAGCTATGAGAAAGCTGGTTTTATGTACATTTTTTTTTTTCCTAATGTGAAGTGGATTTATGTACTACCATCTTGAACTAGGTTTTGGGCAGTTTTCAGGATTAAATCAGATATTTTTTTGTTTATGTGAGTTTTCCAAGTAATTAAAAGAAACAATGATTGATAGCATTTAAACACTCAATCTTCATCATATCCAGATGTATAATTTCTCTGACCTGTATAGTGCCAGCCTACAGTTACTACTTTGTTTTCAGTGTTGGCAAATTTTCTGATCTCTTCATGGTCCTTGTTCTAATCATTCACCAACGCCAGGGAAGCCATGCCAGGTCCCTGCATACACTGGAACCAGGTCAGACAAATGTAGAGTGGGACACTGGATTTACTGCCTTGTTCCAAATGTCTGTATTCAGATTCAGAGCTGCTTGACATGGACCATCAAACAACACCTATCACATGATTTGCCATTCCTTATATTCCCTACTTCCTCCCTTTCTTTTCCCTGGTTCTTCCCTCTTTACCACTCTCAACACCTCCCACATAAATTATCTTAATTACCTGTTTTCTCATTGGTCCTAGATTTGTTACTTCTATACCCAAATTTGATATTTCTGATACCACTAAGTAGGTGACCTTGGTGGTGACAGAATTACTGGCACGGTTACCCTGGTGCTGCTGGCTTTTGGCAATTGCACTCCCTGAGGAGCTCCAGCACCCCCTCCAAGGGTCTGTGAGGCTTAGCTCTTTTCCACGTAACTCCTCTTGCACACTCATGAGATCCAGACATCATCGCAGAGCTGTCTGTAACTTTTGTCAGCTTTTCACAGTCATCTGTTTCATCTCATGTCATGTACAGTAGTTTCTCACATCCAGTTCAATTAGCTTAACCTCAGTCTAGGGCCAAATAAGCATCTCAGACATCTGTCTGCAGCCTTAACACTCCAGTAAAGCTCAAAGTTATTAATGCTCCCCAAAGCTTAAAGGAAAGGCTTGAACTGCTCTCAAAGAAGCATCAGTTCTGTCACTACCTTGTACTGGAATTTTATTCATTAGTAACAAGATTTTAGGGATTGAGTAGCTTGTTTATTTATATTTCTAATCCCATTGTTTCCTCTGAAAGACTACAGAAAATATAGACAGCCACAACAAGGTGAATGTCCTAACACTGTATGATTGTACCCACTCATATTTAGTAGCACTCATAGAAAAAGAGAAATAACAGAGAATGAAATGAGGAACTCCTTGGCTGACACATAGAAACAATAATAAACCCAACTATCTGAAGCTGAAGAAGACACCAAATAATTATTTGCAGATTAAAAAAAAAAAAAAAGGAAGTTCAGTTCTCCTTATAGCTTTAGAAAAATCTTTGGAAATTGAGAAAAAATCCAAAACACTTGATACAGGGCTTCAAAGGGTAGATCAAGTGAATCCTGGAAATTACTATAGGAAATCATTGAAGACTGAGCTAGAAATAGAGTGAATCAGAAATACAGAAAATGTAAGAACTCTCCTAGTCAAGGGCATTAATCAAGAGGTAAAATGAACAAGATAACTAGAATTAATTTGATGGTGTTCTCCATTTCAGAGAAACAAAAGATAGGAGTATTAATGCTTCACTGATGTGTCCTAGAACATTGCAGGGCTATGTGATATCAGTATAGATTTGATTTGAGTGGATTTCTAGTAAATAAAAGGTATTTATGCCCTCCCATAGCACAAAACCCAGAAGTATCACTGGAAGCCTGTAGTAGAAAGCAAAATCCACACATACAGGGACCATATGCTTCCCATGGGCTCTGAATTAAATTTTGGAAATGATCAAGTAGAGACTGAAGCTTGGCAGGGTGAATGCAAAAGGCAGTTTGTGTAGACCTTAGACACAGGTGTCATCAGACAGTTTTGATAGTTTTTAGTTGCTGCATTCTGTCTTCAGGACTGATGAGGTATTTTCCTTATTACTTTTACTCCTCCTTCCAGTTTTCTAATCCAGCTAATCCCTCATAATCTCTAATGTAGTGCCTCTTAGAGAATTTTTAAAGAAGTTAAACATAATTTGTAGGATATATTTGATATGTGTATTTGGCTCACTTGGGTTTTATATTTTGTTGTATTCCCTTTGCCTGTTTAGACAGTGATATGCAAAAAGGTAAACACTTCACTTGTAAGTGAAGCCAAGAATTTCTTACTAGTTTACTTAAAATTTTTACTAGTGTAACCAAAATACAACTGTTACTACTATTAGCCCAGTTACTAACGCTGATACTAACACTCACTGTCTAAAAGAAATTTCATTAACAATACTACAGTTGCAAGTTCTTATACAAAAACCTCTCTCACATCTTCCCTTTTTTGCTGGCATTGTGCTCCGAGCTTTACACCGTTTCTCTGGATCTTAATGCCAACAGTTTCTGTCTGGAGGGAAGAAATGCAAAAAGTTGTCAGCATCCCAACTATGATGTTTACAGAAGGTGTTTCCTTCCCTTTTGGTAGGAGGAGCAAGATGTTGATATTGCTTTTGTCCTCCCTTACCTTAGGATTTGCTTAGGATTATTTCTATTTGTTTGATTTATGTGTTTCACCTTTAAAGGTGATCTAGTCCAACCTCCTTGCAATGAGAAGGGACATCTTCAAGTACATCAGGTTGCTCAGAGCTCCATCCAACCTGACCTTGAATGTTTCCACGGACCGGGCCTCTACAACCTCTCTGGGAAACCTGTTCCAGTGCTTCACCACCCTCATTGTAAACAATGTCTTCCTTATATCTAGTCTAAGTCTACCCTTTTTTAGTTTGAAACCATTATCCCTTGTCCTATGACAACAGGCCCTGCTAAAAAGTTTGTCCCCATCTTTCTTATAAGCCCCTTTTAAGTATTGAAAGGCTGCAATAAGGTCTCCTTGGAGTCTTCTCTTCTCCAGGCTGAACAAACCCAACTCTCTCAGCCTTTCTTCATAGGAGAGGTGTCCCAGCCTTCTGATCATTTTAGTGGCCATCCTTTGGACTACAACAGGTCCATGTCTTTCCTGTGCTGAGGACCCCAGAGCTGGATGCAGTACTCTAGGTGGGCTTTCACCAGACTGGAGTAGAGGGGCAGAACCACCTCCCTTGACCTGCTGATCACACTTCTTTTGGTGCAGCCCAGGATATGGTTGGCTTTCTGGGCTGCGAGCCCACATTGCCAGCTCACATCCAGCTTTTCATCTACCAGTACCCCAAAGTCCTTCTCTGCAGGGCTGCTCTCAGTTCCTTCATCCCCCAGCTTGTATCCATACCAGGGGTTTCCCTAGCCCAGGTGCAGGACCCTGCACTTGGCCTTGTTGAACCTCATGAGGTTCACATGGGCCCACTTCTCGAGCTTGTCCAGGTCCCTCTGGATGGAATCCTGTCCCTCAGGCGTGTCAACCACATCACTCATCTTTGTGTCATCTGCAAACTTGCTGAGGGTGCAGTTGATCTCACTGTCTATGTCATTGATGAAGATATTGAACAATACTGGTCCCAGTACAGACCCCTGAGGGACGCCACTCCATTTGGACATTGAGTCATTGACCACTACCCTCTGGATGTGACCATCCAACCAATTACTCTTCTACTGAACTGTCCATCCATCAAATCCATATGTCTCCAATTTAGAGTGAAGGATATTGTGGGGGACTGTGTCAAAGGCCTTACAGAAGTCCAGATAGATGACATCCATAGCTCTTCCTCTGTCCACTGATGTAGTCACTCCATCATAGAAGGCCACTAGGTTGGTCAGTCAGGACTTGCCCTTGGTGAAGCCATGCTGGCTGTCTCAAGGGCATTCGAGGAGAACTTGAGAAAATCAGGCATTCCAGGGGAACTTTTAACTTAAATCTGCTATTCATGTTTTGCCATCTTTGGTACTGCTCTAAGACCTAAGTTCTGACCATGTATAAAGATGCATTTAAATCTGGAATAAGCAGCATCTTGCATAACATTGTCAGTTTGTCCTTGACATAGATTAATATTTTCAATGCATGTGGCTGCCACAGTGGGACAAAGTATTTCATATCCCAAGATAAATGCCATCTACAATAGGGTTCCAGAATAACTACCTTATTGGTAAAGCAATATATAGTGTTCCCTTACCATCAACATCTGCTCTGCTTCTTGACATTGGTATTATCCAAACTACAATTAATGAAACTTTATGACCTCATGCTCAAGGCTGTTCAAATACAGTTATGCTGTATCTCTCTAACCTAGAAAATAAGCATGGTTTAAGCAAATCCTTTTCTGCCTTTTCAAAGGTTGGGAATGTTCACGAGAAGGTAGCACATTTCATTTAAGTGATTTCCCTATCACTTTTTCAGTCCAGAACAGGTTCCTTCCCTCTTTATATATCACCAAGCTGTAAGTGTCATAATTTCTTCCATAGGAACAGGCCCAGAGCAGTCTATAAATGTATTTGATACATAATTCATCATGCATTTGTATTTATCATCACAGAAACTAATACTCGCAAAAGTGGTTGTCATAGCAATTAATTGTCAGCATTTATATTCAGAGGTGAACCAGGGTTGGCATCTGTGAAACCTTTTCACATCAGAATTCTAGATCACATTCTTGAGGAACTAATTCTAGGGTTTCAGCTTAATTCAAGTCAGTGCAATGGGTCTTTGTGCCTGCTGTGTTCAAGTAATGGCATCAATTAGTGTCTATACAAGCTAGATTTTCCATTAGTAATAGATGGAGACTATTTGGTCAGTATACTTTCATTGCCATAAGGGAGAATTAATTTATATTTACTGCATCATGTCAGATTTTTATGATTCATACAGTATTAGAAGAATTAGATTTTATAGCTGTTCTTCTTGTTTTATCTCATTATCAGCGGAATCCAACTTTCCACAATTTTGCTTACTTAGTTTAATAACATGCTAACTCTTTCTGAAAGCATTTAAATAAATCTCTATTTTTAAGAATGTGGATGGCTTGGCTTCCTTTGAGACATTTATGAACTTGGCAACATTCTACTTAAAAAATATAAAATTCCAGACGTTGCACAGTGATAGGCCCAACTACCCAGAACAAAAGTGGTATTTTGAGATTATGATTTTGCTCCATGGAAAAAAAAAAAAAAAAAAAAGGAAAAAAAAAAGCAAGGTACATTTAGATTTCAATGTCAGTATGCTTTTAGCTTGCATTGGGTTTTTTGACCGTATTTTTCATAGAATCATAGAATCATAGAATCATAGAATCATTTAGGTTGGAAAAGACCTTTAAGATCATCCAGTCCAACCATTAACCCACACTACCAAGTCTACTCTAAGCCAATCAAGGGTAGACTAGACTAAACCATGTCCCAAAGTGCCACATCTACCCGTTTTTTGAACACTTCCAGGGATGGGGACTCCACCACTTCTCTGGGCAGCCTGTTCCAATGCTTGACCACCCTTTCCGTAAAGAAATTTTTCCTAATTTCCAACCTAAACCTCCCCTGGCGCAGCTTAAGCCCATTTCCTCTTGTCCTATCACTAACTACTTGGGAGAAGAGACCCACACCCACCTCACTACAACCTCGTTTCAGGTAGTTGTAGAGAGTGATAATGGTCTTTTTGAATATGCCTTGGTATCTGCCAACAAAGAAAACCTCACAGAGAATTTAGATATGTGTCTTCTGACAGATTTAATTAGATTGAACAGAAATATTGAAGTGTGCTTTTGCATATTTTCTTTTTAAATAAAGTGCCAAATCTGAAGACTGAATTATTTTCTTCTCTAAAATCTGTCTAACTTTCTAAAAACCAGATATGATTGTATTCTTTTTAAAACCTTAGGATACAAGTTTTAGCAGTGTCTTCATTGCTTCATGCAAACTTGAGCATTGATCAGATGAGGTGTGTGAAATGCATTTTTTTCCTCAGTCTAGTGTATGGCATTGTCTCAGCTTCTCAGAACATATACCAATTTGTCACTGTCATTAACATACTGCATCATCTATCAAAATATGCAGTTCCCCCCAAAGTGTCCCATATTTAAAATACAGTGGAGAGATCTTACAGATCATTTTTGACATACATTGCTGGAACTCATTTTGCTGGTTTTGCCAGCATTATCATTCATTAACAAAACACACCATGTTGCAAAACACTGTAAAGAAAGGAAATGATACTGAAGTTAACTGGCAACTACAGGGAGGGTAGCTTCTGTCTGCCTCTGCTGTCTACCCACGTGAGAAACTAATTCTTCATAATATACTTTGAAAACCTCAGAAACTAAAAGTGATGTATACAGACCACAAATCATCCACTGTGAAAGAAAAAGATCCTAGCATTTTAGTGTTTAAGGTTTTAGTTTGTCGGTTTGGTTTGTGTTTTTAAAGTGTTTCTTTAACGCACTCCTGTATAAAGGTGGATCAGAAAGCTCACTGGTTGCTACAGCTCTGTAGAACATTTGGTACGTATTTGTTGTCTGTATCTCT
Source organism: Pelecanus crispus (assembly GCF_030463565.1). Taxonomy (NCBI): domain Eukaryota; kingdom Metazoa; phylum Chordata; class Aves; order Pelecaniformes; family Pelecanidae; genus Pelecanus; species Pelecanus crispus. Next base: position 156,739,641 of record NC_134644.1, on the reverse strand, counting down.
GGACTAATAAAACTGACATTCTGTGAGGCAACATGAACAAGTGAGCACAGTGGACATGAAACAAATGATTTTATTATGAGAAAAATGTCTATTTCAGAATCAGATGTTCAAAAGCAGAATTTCTTCATACCATCCTCTTGTATCTAACTGATTGATGTAAAGGTGCAACTAGCACTTCAGTATAGCTTTTAGTTCTGATTTCAGCTGAAATAATAGTTCCTGAAAAGCTTTGGTCAGTGTTTTTTTGTTTGTTTGTTTGTTTGTTTATGGGCAAGTTTTGAGGTGTTTTTAGGATTCTCAGAATGGAGTTTTCCCATTTTCATTTACAATTAACAGACAAAAAATTTTTATGCAGTGAAATAGACAGGAATGGTTTCCTTCTCTCTAAAAGCAGCCATTAGCCTACTTTCAAAACAAACACATGTATAAGTGGCTTTGCTGCCCACTGTTTTCCAACAGTTTGTGAGACTGTGGGGAAGAAGAACCAGGCAAGGAGGAAACCTTCAGGACAAAAGTTTCTGAAGAGAGGTCGGAGGCTAGATGCTCTGAAATGAGTTCACAGTAGTGAACAGGGGAATTAGTTACTCAGTTCCTTACATGTTTGGGGTATTTTAGAATAATCAGTATTGCATGAAAAAAGTCCAGTTTCATCAATATTTTACCCTTCCAAAAATTGTTAATTTTTAGCAAGCTAATGATAGTGATGCTATTTTAAATTGCTGGTATAAAGTGGGTACCTATACTCTGTAATTCTAAAAGCATCATTGAAGACTGAAAAATAAGAAGTGAAGTAGAAATACCTTCTGGGGAAATGGTAAGAAATTAATATTTATGACTGTTGTTTTGTAGCACCATTACTGTGATTACTTAAAAGTAACAAGGCTGTTCAAGAATTTCTCTAAAAATAATCTAGTGTCCCCTCAGAAACAGAATTTCAGAAACATTATTTTTGCTCATCTGTGTTTTGTTTCTCATTTCCTGAGGTCTTTATGTATAAGAGACAGACAATATTAATACTGAGCAATTTAACATATGCCTGTTTATGAGAGATTCTGAGGGAAATGTGTATGAAACAGCTTTGCAGATGACTCAGTGAAATCTCACAGTTTATATGTATTAAACAGATCCGTGAAATCTGGAAATATCAGTGAAGAATTGAAACCAGACCTGCAGCTAAACTGCAAGTCTTTTAACAGATTAACAAAAATGCACTCTCAGAGAAGTGGTAAAGCCTAAAGCCAAATCATAGTCTAAATGGGTAAATGTGACTTAATTATATCAGTTAGGCATAGCCCAGTGCTGGAACAGTACAGTATACTCTCTCATGTAAAACGTAATTTTGTAAGTAGATGAAAAATAACTAGCAGGGAAATCTCACCAGGTCACTGCTTAGCATCAAGTCCATGTCTCCTGGTGACAAAAGTTATGAGTCTGAGGAAGTAATTTTTTTTTCTAATTCTAGACAGCAGGAATAATTTGTGTATAAATCAACATGACTGGGAGTGGAGGTAAGGAATTGTATATATCTGTTAATTGTTCTGTGCCTTAGCATGGTTTCCGTTTCTGCTCTGCTAGAAGTTTCTTCCTGGGTATTATTAGGGGAATTCTTCTTATATGAGTATTGAGGTAGTTCTATAACTAGCAGAACTTAAACTCTCTTAAAGTGATTTAGTAAAATTGGAAAACAAAATTTAATTACTGATATGAGTAATTTACTGTTTTGTGACACTGGCCTAGACTATCTTTCCTTAAAAAAAAAATTCTTTCATATGTCTTATGTCAGTATTCCTCTATTGTCATTGAAGACGTGGGAATTAGATGATAAATTTCAGCAGTCCTTCAAACTTTGCTTAAGAAGGAATAATTACATTATTTTCTTTCCCATTGTAGCATAATAGTTGAAGAAAAGCTGATACCAACATCTTGAACTGATGAAGCAATACAAATTCTTTGCAGATAAGCAAATTTTCCTAAGAATTAGTCTACGTCTGCCTTAAATATTCAGAGTTCTTTTCAACACTCTAAACCCAGTAATTGGATCAATTATGAGGAAAGAGAAAGAAAAGGTAATTTCATTTTCATCAGAATGATTCACCAGTACCCTATTATCTAGAGGCACAGTGCTGTTCCAAGATAAAAGCATCTGCCAGGACAGGGCTCAGGAATGTCTTTGCTCTGCTTGAATTCTGGAAGACACGTGTTCCCTTTGACTGCATTTTGTTTGCTAGCTGCCAAGTCATCCTAGCTGATGGAACGTGACTCCCCTCAGCTGTCATAGTCTTCATTATTTGCTCTTCCGTGGCGGGATGGGGGGTGGGGGGGTGGGGGGCGGGGGTGGGGAAGAAAGATTTGAAAGGTTTCCTAGAAAAAAAAGCAATATATTCTAGAACTGAAGTCAACCTTCCTTAGATCATGTACCAAAAAAAAAAAAGTAGTAACTATAAAGCCCAATTATGACAAGATTAGTCTCTTCAATAAGACTGATTAAATAGCTCATTGTGTACTGTATGGTGCAATAGTACTGCACTAGGGTAGTACAACTGGAGTACAGTATTACTTTGCACGCCTAATCAAGATCGTTTCAATGTATTTCTACATTTAGACGGAAAATATTTTCTGTAAAAATTATTAATACCTTCACAAGTTATTCAACTTCTTATTTGGCCAACTCTACATTTCATTTTCATTTACAATCATTTTCATTTAGGTTGGAAAAGACCTTTAAGATCATCAAGTCCAACCATTAACCTAGCACTGACAAGTGCAACACTAAACCATGTCTCTTAAGTTCCCTGCTTACACATCTTTTAAATACCTCCAGGGATGGTGACCCAACCACTTCCGTGGATACCTGTTCCAATGCTTGACAACTGTTTTTGTGAAGAAATTTTTCCTAATACCCAATCTAAACCTCCTTTGGTGCAACTTGAGGCTGTTTCCCCTTACCCTATCACTTGTGACTTGGGAGAAGAGACCAACACCCACCTCACTACAACCTCCTCGCAGGGAGTTGTAGAGAGTGATAATGTCTCCCCTGAGCCTCTTTTTCTCTAGGCTAAAAAATGCCAGTTCCCTTAGTCACTCCTCACAGGACTTGTGCTCTAGACCCTTCACCAGCTTCATTGCCCTTCTCTGAACACGCTCCAGCATCTCAATGTCTTTCTTGTAGTGAGGGGCCCAAAACTGGACACAGGATTCCAGGTGTGGCCTCACCAGTGCTGACTACAGGGCCACGATCACTTCCCTGCTCCTGCTGGCCACACTATTCCCTGAGACAAGCCAGGATACTGTTGGCCTTCTTGGCCATCTGGGCACACTGCTGGCTCATGTTCAGCTGGCTGTCGACCAACACCCCCAGGTCCTTTTTGGCCAGGCAGCTTTCCAGCCACTCTTCCCCAAGCCTGTAGCGTTGCATGGGGTTGTTGTGACTGAAGTGCAGGACCCGGCACTTGGCCTTGTTGAACCTCATGCAGTTGGCCTTGGCCCATCAACCCAGCCTGTTCAGATCTTTCCTTAGAGCCTTCCTACCCTCAGGCTGATGAACACTCCTGCCCAAGTTGGTGTTGTCTGCAAAGTTACTGAAGGTGTACTCAATCCCCTCATCCAGATCTTTGATAAAGATATGAAACAGAACTGGCCCCAAAACAGAGCCCTGGGGAACACCACTTGTGACCAGCTACCAACTGGACTTAACTCCTTTCACGACAACTCTTTGTGGCCAGCCATCCAGCCATTTTTTTACCCAGCGAAGATTATGCCCATCCAAGCCACAAGAAGACAGTTTTACTAGGAAGATGCTGTGGGAAAGGGTGTCAAAGGCTTTACTAAAGTCCAGGTAGACAATATCCACAACCTTTCTCTCATCCACTAAGCAGGTCACCTTGTCATCGAAGGAGATCAGGTTAGTCAAGTGGGGTTTGCCTTTCATAAACCCATGCTGACTGGACCTGATCACCTGGTTGTCCTCACTTCACCTTAATAAAAGAAACCTTTCACCCTTTCTCATATACTTTTTTTCCAATCCAGAAGTCTTTTATTATTTAATCAAAATATATTCATTAATTTATTGGTTTATCAAAACCATCAATTCCTTAGCTGGTATGTGCTATGTAACAGAAGTTACAATTACTCAAGCTAATAATAATAATAATACCTAAATGGTATTACTGTATTTGCACAGAAGGAATATCTAAGGATATACCTTATGTTCAGACTGGTTTTATTCTCAGGAAACACTGGTTAAATAATCTTCTGATAAAGTGAGTTTCATGTTCCTGCTCTAGGCTTATTGCTTGACCTTGAGTGTTTCACTTAGCCTCTTTATTCTTCATCTCCAGTCGATAAAGTGACCAGTATTTCTTTTTCAATTCTGAACTTTTTAGTGCAAGGACATTCTTTGATTGCATTTTTCTACATCTGAGAGCATGGATGACCTGGTCTTAGCTACATATTCTGAATGCTGGCATACGGTAACAATGATACATGAAACCTTTCATTCTGACTTGAAACAGATCTGAGAATGACCTCATCAAATCGGACCTTCAGTTAATAATCCCCCCAAATCACTAAATTATTATCAATAAGTATTATTATATATATGATCATGGGAAAATAAATTACATTTGAATTCAGTGTGTGTTGGCTGCATTGACTAAATCTTACATTTGTATGAAAATGCTAGTGAATCACTGGAAAGAGTTGGAGACCTTAAGCAAGTAACTTATTTTTTCTTGAAATCTGTGAAGTATGAGACTAGCTGCATTTATTCTTCTAATGGGAATGCTCTTTAATAAATGCAAAATTACTAGAATGTAATTTGTGATTTTATTAACATGATTACACCACTCAGAATCCCAGTGGAGCCTCTAGAAATATTATTAGGAATGTCAGTAGAAAGGAGTGTATGGATTAAAAGGTTCTAAACTAATCATGCACTTATTAGTTATGGCCAAATTCCTGCTAACTCCCAGATGAAGGAGAAAACAAACCAAAAATAATTACTACAGTTGTGCACACAGGGGAAGGTGTCTATACTAGAAAAAGTAGCATAAAATAGCTCTGATACCTATAATTACTTTTTCCATTATGTCATTTTGAATTATTACAGAAAAAAATAATAGTAGCATAGTAATATGAGGTGCTGATGGGCTAGAGAAATATAAAAATAAGTATCAAGACAGCAGCTGCAGAATATGTTACCTTGTGAAATAATCTTTACACTTAGTACAAACAGATTTATTGAATCCATTTAACAGCACAAATAAGCATAGCTCTGACATGAAAATAAGCGGATACTGCAGCACTGAGTCTGATGATTTCAGAGTTCTGTCTTTATACTTAAAAAATTTCAGAATAGCAAGATTTTTATTTCTGAATATGAAAAGATATTTACTTTATCACAGAAATAAATGTTAAAGGGAAAGTCTCTTTTCAGAGTCCATGCTGATAATTTTCTGTATAGTAATGCAGCTGTCATATCTACACAGAATTTTTAAACCAGAGTCTAATCATATTTTTCACCAAAACTATGATACTGTAATAGGTATTACCTAATAAAATCTGGTAATTTAAATTTTTCAGTAGGAGTAGTCTTAAAACTTACACCCATCTAAAAGAAAATGCTCTTTCTTTTGTTCTGTCCTGTATATGTTTGATATTAGATAATTATTCAGGTCTAAAACTCAAGAAAGTTCTGAAATGAGACTGTCCAATAATTTTTGCCTCCATCTCCATTATGAAATTATTGCAAAAAAGAGTGACTTCATCACAGAGTTTCCAGAGCAGCTCTGTCCAGAACATCCTATGGCTTGGTTGTTAACGTCCTGCTCCAAGAAATGTGGATATGAAACCATCCCAGAAGCTTCACTCCAGAGACGGATCTCATTTTCTTTATTTCAGGCACAGTTGTGGTCTGAGGTTTGAATTATTTCACCAGAAGGTGAATGACTCTTTTAGATGTCTCAGAAAAGAATGGCAGCTGCAAAGTTCAATCAATTAGGCATGCAGTGCAACTGCTCTCACTCCTCCTGCTTATTTGGCCCTAGCATCACATTTTCTACTGATAAGATTCCTTCTACCTCCAGTCTGCCCAAGTCTCCGAGTGTGGAAATAGAGCCTTTAAAGCCTTACTAGAGTAAAAACATCAGATGTTTCTCACCTTTCTCACCTCCAGCAATCAACCTCTTGTATAACCTTATGTTCCCGATGAACAGGAAAAGTATCTTTCAGAGAAGATGGTAGTGGTGACCTCCTTTTATCCAGTACTTGGTGATTGGAGTATTTATTCTGAATATCACCACTTTAGATTCAATTCCATCCTTTGGATTTCATTCAACCTGGAGCTGAGTCCTTGTCTGCTGATTTCAGTTGAAAACTTGTATGTATCCATTGAACAGAACCGACTAGGGTTTAAAACTAAGTATAGGCACTAGGTCTAATACCACCAATGACTCTGAAAGAGACTCATCTTAACATTTACAGACTGCACCTGCACACACTTACAGAAGCAAAAACTGCAGGAATTGAAGACACAAATGTTTATAACGAACACATATTATTAATTAGAAAACTCTCTTCTGTAAAACCTATTGATTTGAACATTTTCACAGAACTTAAAATACCCAAGTTGAAGCTCCACACAACCTGATGATAGATAGTTACATCTTTCTCTTTCAAATTCCAAGAATATCTTTTACCCCTCAATCTATGGTATACAAAGCAAAGGAAACGGGGCACCCAAGAATGCAGAGTTTGTATATGCAGGAGTGCAAGTTTGAAAGTGTATGGCTCTGTACAGTGTTGTAATAATGCAGTTCATAGGTTGCTCATGACTCAGTAAATCAACACAACTCAAATTACACAGCTCATTTATAGATGTTTTCTGATAATGGTTGTTTTAAGGGTAGATCACTGGAAGAACTGCACCACCGCAACTTTAATACATCAGATTTCAAAGCTGGCTATATAATTATAAGGAAATGCGTTAAATGCTTTAAAAATGGATGTTGTACTGTCTTCTCAGAAATTCATTATAACATGTTCCAACTTTAAAACTTGCAGTGAATTTGGAATAAAATTTCTGCTTGCTCCAATGATGCTCAGTGGGGTATGTGTTAGAATTTCTCTTTTGGTAATATAACCAAGACAAGACCTGACCTTATTTTAGCTAATTAGCTTAGTCTATAACTTACTTTTGGTTTGGTGCTGCCACAGACAGTCTTTTGAAGATACTCATTAAAATAAGAACCCAGTCACATGAAGCTGTCTCAGCTCAACATAAAACCTTTGATCTCCATCAAAATTCAACTCTGAAATTTAGACAATTAACTAAAGAAAGAATAAATTTGTAAATAATAATTAAAATATATACCTCCTTTCTTGCATGCCATTAACAGGATTAATTTTAAGCAAATATTTCTAAGTTTCAGTGAAGAAAGGTCAAGTGTTGAATGTATAACTTGGAAACAGCAGAAATAACTTAAAAAAGAAGTAAACAGTACAAAAAATAATTCTATACATTAAAATAAACCCCCAGATTTTATCTGAAAGATCTTTTTAATTTTCTGTTTCATTCTTTTCTTTCTGATAATGAAATACACAATATACATTTTAATACAGAAAATAATACCTCTTCTTACTTCTTGTTCAGTGTTTAAAATTGATCCTTTTTTTCAATTAGCATGCAAAAAAATAGCTACTTCTTTTGGCATATATAAACACTGGAATAAAGACTGATACATTAATTCATATGATACTGCAAGCAAGACAACAGTGCAACTGTATTTCCAGAGCACACTGATCTCTACTGGCAATCAATTTTAATTTCTGCCTTTGTGTTTATCTCCATCTTTGTACACTTCCTTCCCTGCCTTCCAAATCCTTACTTAAAAAAAAAAGAACTATACGAAGGTATTGAAAAAAACCAACAATTAAAAAAAAAAATAAAAATCCCTGTTTACATTTCCAGATAACTTACTATTTCCAGGACAGAACTATTATAGGAGAACTTAGCCAAACATTTATCTTGTGTATATCATCTCTGTGAAGGAGGAAGACCTAGTCTATGTTAACAAATGCTATACATGACAACATGAGGCAAACAATCCTCTGCAGTATTCTTCAACATTAGCTTATTTTTTATTGACCTGCTTTAAAATACATAGCTATCAACTTACAAAATGAACTGTTTGCCACTGGAGTTATTTTAAGCTTTTTTTTTTTTTTTTTTTCCCTGTCATACATTTAAAAAATAAATTAAGAGAATGTTTAAGGTGTATCAAACAGCTTTATCCAATATATTTAGTATGCTTAAAGATATATGATAATTTAGGTTACCATAAGAAGCATGTCAGACTAACCGCAGTAAGAAATTGCTGAGAACAGGCCACAAAATAAACCTAAAGCAACAGCTGAAACAGTAGCTGGAAGTGGTATTAAATGGAAATGTTCTAACCCGTGATGTACTATCACATACTGATCGCCTAAAGTTTTCCAGTTGAGAACAATATGTTGAACATGTATCTAACAGAGGCCCACATTGGTACAATATTAATTCACAGTTAGGTGACCACAAGCTGCCAAGTAATTTGTAGAGATAGCCAGGGAGCAGGAGACAGACATGATCTTGCCCTAAGGCTTGTCAGAAAGGCAGAAGAGTAATACAGACAAAACAATGCACATTAATAGCAAACAGCATTTTCAATATTTTAGTTGCTTAATACCCAGAAACTCTCCCATTGCCCAATGACTTGAAACCAAATATGCTGCACTAGAGAAAAGGAGCAGGGAGAAAGTGTCACTTAGATATTCTTAGAAGTAGAGTTTACTTGCTTTTGTTTCTGACCTTTTGGATGAAGGAAATGCATAGCTTGCTTAATTTTTAAGATCACTCAACAGACTGATACCTGCCCAAAACTATCACACACAGCCAAATGCATGCAGGTTAGAAGAAGGCAGAAGACATCACCCAACCAGGATGTAGACATAGATGAAGCATTCTACAAGCAGCTGGCAGAAGTCTCGCAATCGCTAGCCCCTGTTCTAGTGGGGACTTCAACTTACTGGACATCTACTGGAAATACAACACAACAGAGAGAAAACAGTCTAGGAAGTTCCTAGAGTGTGTGGAGGATAACTTCCTGATGTAGCTGGTAAGTGAGCCTACCAGGAAAGGTGCCTCGCTTGACCTGCTGTTTACAAACAGAGAAGGGCTTGTGGGAGATGTTGTGGTTGGAGGCCATCTTGGGCTTAGCGACCATGATATGATAGAGTTTTCGGTTCTTGGTGAAGTAAGGAGGAGGGGCAGCAAAACCCCTACCATGGACTTCCAGACGGCAGACTTTGGCCTCTTCAGGATGCTGGTTGGAAAAGTCCCTTGGGAGGCAGTCCTGAAAGGCAAAGGGGTCCAGGAAGGCTGGGCCTTCTTCAAGAAGGAAGTCTTAAGGGCGCAGGAGCCGGCTGTCCCCATGTGCCATAAGACCAACCAGTGGGGAAGGCGACCAGCCTGGCTGAACAGGGAGCTTTTGCTGGGACTCAGGGAAAAAAAGAGAGTCTACCACCTTTGGAAGAAGGGGCGGGCAACTCAGGAAGTGTACTCTGTAATTAGAGTTAATTAGGGGGAAATTAGAAAGGCAAAAGCCCAGCTAGAACTCAATCTGGCCCCTGTTGTAAAAGATAATAAAAAAAGTTTTTATATGTACATCAAAAATAAAAGGAGAGCCAAGGAGGATCTGCATCCTTTGCTGGATGTGGAGGGGAACATTGTCACCGAGGACAAGGAAAAGGCTGAGGTACTTAACGTCTTCTTTGCCTCTGTGTTTAATAGCCAGACCAGTCATCCCCAGGGTACTCAGCCCCCTGAGCTAGAAGACAGGGATGGGGAGCAGAATGGAGCCCTCATAGTCCAGGAGGAAGCAGTTAATGACCTGCTATGCCACCTGGATATTCAGAAGTCTGTGGGGCCAGATGGGATCCACCTGAGAGTATTGAGGGAGCTGGCAGAGGAGCTCACCAAGCCACTCTCCCTCATCTATCATCAGTCCTGGTTAACAGGGGAGGTCCCTGATGACTGGAGGCTTGCCAATGTGACACCCATCTATAAGAAGGGCCAGAAGGAGGACCTGGGGAACTACAGGCCTGTCAGCCTGACCTCAGTACTGGCAAAGATTATTGAGCGGTTCATATTGAGTGAAATCAACAGGCAAGTGTAGATCAACCAGGGGATCAGGCCCAGCCAGCATGGGTTCATGAAAGGCAGGTCCTGCTCAACCAACCTGATTTCCTTCTATGACCTGGTGACCTGCCTGGTGGATGAAGGAAAGGCTGTGGATGTCACCTACCTGGACTTCAGTAAAGCTTTTGACCCAGTCTCCTGCAGCATTCTCCTTGGGAAGCTGGCAGCTCATGGCTTGGATGGGCGTAGTCTTCGCTGGCTAAAAAACTGGTTGGGTGGCTGAGCCCAGAGAGTAGTGGTGAATAGGAGTTAAGTCCAGCTGGTGTTAAGTCCAACTGTTACATGTCATGGAGCCCTGCTTTCCTGGAGATGGCTGAATGGGAAGCAGTGAATGAAGTCCTTATTTTGCTTTGCTTACACATGCAGCTTTTGCTTTACCTATTAAACTGTCTTTATTTCAACCCATGAGTTTTTGCACTTTTACCCTTCTGATTGTCTCCCCCATCCCGCTGAGGGTGAGTGAGTGAGTGGCTGTGTGGGGCTGAGCCACCCATTGGGTTTAAACCACAACCATAGAATACCTTCTAAATCCCTAGAAAATTCTTTCTTTCAGATTCCTGATGCCATAGTGATGCTCCCCAACCCTGTCGTGCCCCATTACTATAGCACCAGGAGGTGCTGGCTCCACACCAAATCCAGAGGGTTTTCCCAGCCAAGAATACATAAATCTCTCAGGGTAGAAGTAACATCATTCTCACCAACAAGACTTCTACAGCCTTCTTTTCTACTGCTCAGTTATTATTTTATTGAACAAAGTTTAATATAACACTGTATACAGCAGATAGAGAGCAAATAGGTACTATCAGTCACAGCTGCCTAGAACTGTCCCTGGCCTGACAGGAAGGAGAAACTGAGAGTAACTTGTGTTAATCCTGAATGACACAAAAGTTAAGACATTTTCCCTTAGTTCTCCTAATACACTCAATCCCATAGCACACCTACTGCACCTGACAGAAGATAGTTACTCACATACCACACTGCCAGTTTCTACTTTCTTTCCCAGTCAAACCTAGTTATTCAATGAAGCTGGAGAGAGGATATCCAACCAAAGGGCACACAAACCTATATCTCCCCCATGCCAGCAGTGTCCAAAAATCCTGCCTTCAGTGTTTCTTATTCCTGGTTCTTTGTAACTTTTTGCTTAGAGAATCTAGGAATCACAGAATGGTTGAGGATGGAAGGGACCTCTGGAGGTCATCTGGTCCAACCCCCTAATCATGCAGAGGCATCTAGAGCAGGTTGTCCAGGATCGTGTCCAGATGGCTTTTAAATATCTCCAAGGATGGAGATGACACAGACTCTTTGGGCAATCTTTTCCAACCATATTGGTCATCTTCTGCCCTGTTCTTAAATGTGATATATAGGAAACACAAAATTGGGATTCTGTGCTGAGTATCACCATTTAAAAACTATGTGTGGCAGTGTACATCATTTAGCAATCCTCTAAAAGCTTTGTTTCTTAAGGATTTCATTTAGGATTCTGATAATAAAATTAAGGAATCCTAAATCAAGATCCTCCAAAATATATAGGCACTTCGGCGTTACTTTGGGGCTATATTATTTCAGTGCCATAATTCCCTATTTAGAGTCTTCATGCTACAGGAATGAGTCATACGAAGAGGAAGTTCAAAGTCATCTTTGAAAATGGGACTTATAACCCCTTTTTTAAGTGCCTCTAGAAACATAGCTCAGGCTGCTTTACAGAATGGTCTGATTAGTGTGTAGCCTACTTTCCTTGTATCAGTCACATGGCTCCTGAAACGTAAGCAAACAGCCTTCATTATGCAATTTTGTCCATGACCCTGTTATTTAGAGAGTGTATTTTGTAAGTGTTTGATTGTTAATAAAGGGTAGAATTTGTTTTGATTTTCTCTGCGCTCCAGAGTCTCATAAATTTCCCTTCTCATGGAACCTGGGACAAAAGTCATTCCTGCTTCATGTGACATTAGCAGCTACCAAATAATTTCATATCAGAAACTGCATTACAGCCCTCTTCATCCTTAGAGTGCCAAACAATTTAATGCCTAACCCATAACTGCTGTATCCTACAAACTATCACTTAAAATATTGATTTGTCCTATCTGCGACTTCTGGTAGTGTCTATTCCTTATTACAGAACATTGCAGAATTCTATTTGTATTATAGTTTATACTTTAAATGAAGTGAACAGAAAGACTCTTGGTAATTACTCCCTATCTGTTTGATCTAGATTGTCCTTTTTGGTCTTATCTTTTTTTTTTTTTTTTAATTGTGATTCTCCTTTTCAAGATTCATTTGCTAAAAGTCAAGCATTTTCTATCCCTTCCTTTCTTCTTCTAATCAATAAAAATGGATGATTAATAGAAAAATAAGTCTTTATATCTGATTTTCCTTCAAATACAACTTGAAAGTAAATATAATTACCTGTCAGGTTATCGAAATTTATCTCAAGGTCTCCAAACTCTTTCCAAGATGAATGTAAGTTCAGTTAATATCAGAAAACATCCAAAAGGTGAATTTAAGTGATACTTATACTTGCTATTGTCCAGTCACAGAGATACAAGATGATGAATGGCAAGCGTATTCCTACAAAGCCTAAATTTAACAGCTGTACCTAATATTACCTCTAAATATTACAGACAACCTTACAAGTTTACTTTTGATGTCTTTCTTTAATACAACATTCATCCCTAAGATTGCAAAAGAAAATATTTCTTGAATAAATATATATAATATTAATTCTTGAAGACTACTTACAGAACAAATTTCCACTGAAATTTGTGGCTGCACCAGAAATCTTGTAAAAGTCAGATAGCCTCTGGCATCAAAGAACTTTTTGCTTAAATGTAAACAGATGTCAGTACATTTTTCTGAGTTTGCTCCTTTGGGATTTACACGATTACTCTTAAATCAATGAAACATGGATTTATTCCTTCTGAAAACCTTTTAAAAATGTTTTTCCCTGGAATGGATTAAATGCACGCTTATAAAGGAATGTGATGTTTGGAAATATAATTAACTAAAAAAGCACAGTGTAAGACACAAGACCAGCTGTTTGTGAAATCTCAGCTCTTGAGATTTCATTTAATAATTAAGGCATTTTGTAAATTCTTTCACATAATGTCTCATTTTCTAACCACATTTCAGTATCTGGGTTTCCTGTAGGATTGAGACTGCAAACCATTAAATACTGGGAGCTTTTGTAAAACAAAATATCTTCTTGTAGCAATTTGAGGGAGAGTTTTAAAATTTTATCAAATTGCACCTCTGTAGAAAACAGGCTGTTAAGCAATAATGAACTAATTGTTCCATCCAAGCAGAAAACTGCAAGAGAGACATCACATCAGACTCACAGTTTAATTCCCAAATTCAACCACTTGTTTCTTCAGTTTCTTTTAATCAGGCCAATAGGGAATCTGCTGAGTTACAAAGTGCAAAACACTGAAGTATTGGAAAATGATCTGGTTTATTCCAAACCTTGCTAGCCTTCAAGTGATATGAAGAATAAGATGACTTTATTTCTGACCCATCCCTCAATCAGGATGGAGGAAAGAAATCTATTACTTTACTCACATTGACTACAGGTGCTTTAGAACAGTCATATTACTAGGTGCTGAGGTTAGAAGGAAATAAAGAGAAGGGAAAATAAAGATCTGTGCAGGCAGTAATTCAGGGAACATTGGTTAAGCTTCTTTTCAGAGTCTCCATGTAAGCAGCTTTCCCATCTCCACTGACTCTCACAATCCAAAAAGACTGCCCTCCTTTTTTAGAGACCTTACATGCCCAACTTTATTTATTCTATCTCTTTACCACTGTTGCCCAAGGAATAAACAGACAGAAATTACTCTTAATTTCATTTTCAGTGAAAGTAGCCTACTAAAGCGGAGGTGAAGAAAGTGCAGAATTCATTGGGAGAACACAGTCAGAGGCAGACACAGTCACTCTCGCACTGACCCTGGGCAACGAGCAGGCTGGGACAAAGTGTCCTCAGAGAGCTGGCGTTCCTTAAGGAGGCAGGCAGATCTCACAGCTGTGCCTGACCTTGGACTTTTATATCTTCCAGACTGCCAAGACAGGGACCTGCTGGAAGCTGGGGGCTGCCAGATGGAAAGCTGTTGGGGGCAGCTGCACTCATACATTTCTGCCAGATACCACCAGTCCCGCCTGCACAGGGCAGCATCCTCCAAGCAGTGTAGCCAAAATCTTCTGCCTCTGCTCCCTGCTGACTGCCCCAATGGCAGCCAAGTCTCTTCTTGGTCACACTTTGTCTACCTACCCAGTAGCTCCAGCGTTCTTCAGTCATATGAAATGACTTAATTTTCAAGGGCAGAAACACCAAAGACCCTTAATGACGCGGGGGCACAGAGAACGAGACTTGTCTGTGAGCTTGATCCAGTTGCTGCTGAAGTGAAAGAGAATGTCCCTGTTGATTAAGAAAGGAGCTAGATACCTTTTTCTCTGGCTGGTTAACTTTGAACATTACATTTAATGCCAATAATAGAGAGGAAACCTACTGTATATATGATGACTAAACCCAAGAAAAGCACATAATTAAAAAGGAAGGGGCATTTTAAATCAGCCTGTCTAATTTAATGGAGAATGTTAAAGGAAATATTTTACTCATTCCTGCATACAAGTAGGGGGAAGCACATTTCCAACAAATCCTGTGACTTTAAACCATTCTACCAGAAGGAAACAAATACATTTTTTTCAGTTTCTTCTGGACTTATTGATAATGTATGCCAGCTCCTAAGAGAGATTTTGGTCCAAGTCTGAGTTAACATGTTCACTAGAATAATTTTTTGCATCCTGGAACATTTTTCGTCTCTATAACAAAAAAAAAAAAAAAAATCCTGGTAGATAATATAGCTATGGTATACTCCATTTATTGAGGTTCCCTTTGTATTGACTTAGAATTAGTCTGGTGACATTTCCATGTTCAATAGCTAGGCAACCCCCTCAAGAGGTGACTATCACTTCACAAGTTTTGTATCAGAAACTGTACTGGAGACAAATCAGCTGGAGACAAATGACGAAGATAACATTAATCTTTGTTCTTGAATGTGTATCATATGATTGAGTGCTGAAAGGACATAATATCACAGCTTCCATTAGGACAGTCTGAACCTCATGGATGCTGTACTATACTCCAAAGTGGTGCATTCCCTTTTCAGTATATGTCAATATACTAATTCATTTTTCCCTTATCTGCCACTTAAAATTTGTATGCAAAGTTTGATGTTCATACATTCTTCAAAGAAGATTTAAACCCAGAAATAGATCAGATTTAATGTAGCTAATGAAAACTTTTAAGCAACAAAACATTCTTAACACACATAAATAATCATGCTACAATGACAGGTGTTAGAATTCATGGTTGTTAGAAAGTTATTAATCTTTCTGTTCTTATTCTTGCATGATTATCCAGTGCAGTATGTCTGACATCTATCTCTGTATGGTTTTAAAAGTACAGAAATAAACTGTCATATGGTTAAGAAACTATAGTGATGCTTATTTCCAAACATTGTTCATAAATTATTACATCTTATTCTGAGTAACCCTCAGTACTTTATTTATTTTCAGTATTGCTCGTCAGTTTTAACATTAGTGAAGTTCTGTGTTATTTTACATATTGGATTATTTTGTCTAGTTCTATAATTCCACAGTTGAAAAGAAATATAAAATAAAGTACATGTCAAGCAGGTCTTTTTTTTGGCCAAAATCCTTATATTTAAACAGAATAAGTACATGAACCCATGTGTTTTTTGCAGGCACAACTGTGAATTCCGTTTACATATGCTTTATCTGTAATTATCTATGTAGATTGAATAAACTGCTCTTGCATATAAAAAGGCATTTAAGCCTACAGTTACCTGATTGGCATATGCAATCAGGGTAACTAATCTTGCAGAGTAGGTATGCAACTGCATGTCTAATATATCTAAAATGCAGGTCTATAAAATCCAGTTAATTCTCAATAATCTTTTGATGTTAGAAGCAATCTGCCCCTTTGCTCAATTAGCATGCTGCCAAAAATAGACAGAATAGCTGAGCTGTATTTTCTGCACAGTCTTATAGGGACAGGCTGAAAATTCTGCCCTTCAGCTCCACAAATGAAAGAGTGAGATCAGGGCTATCCTAAGATCAATAGCAAAACACTAGTAAAATCAGGAATTTACTTTTGTCCAAACTACTTTACCTGAAAAATAATTTGCCTAGCCACTCTTTCAACCTTTTCTACTGAAATTTATGGTGGCAAAATACACATACAAAGGTAGCACATTTATATTTTCCCTTTCATATCTTTCTTTAGAGCAAAGAAAGTTTTAAATAAATGCATTATAAACCTGCAAACTATTCTTATTATTATAAGCATTGATTTAAGAAAAAAATAAAATAAATGCGTGAGCACTTCACTTTCACTATATTACCCATAACTAAGATTTTCTTGATTCTTCACTGATAAAGACACACCATCAATTCACACTGTCATATCTTTCATGGTATATATAGTTCATATGAAATAACATTTGCTGTTTTCAATATTGAGTTACAGAAGAGCAGGAGAGAGAGAAGTAGTAAGAGAAGAGTTACAGAAGAATTTTTCCAAGACATTTCAGGGTAATAAGCATTTCATTTTAAAAAAAAAAATACATCATTTTAAAAGATTTTTACATTCTTGAGAAAGGAAGGGTAACTGCAGTCTGATGGTGCTTCTCC
The DNA here is from genome assembly GCF_030463565.1 of Pelecanus crispus. Lineage (NCBI taxonomy): Eukaryota > Metazoa > Chordata > Aves > Pelecaniformes > Pelecanidae > Pelecanus > Pelecanus crispus. Next base: position 156,722,711 of record NC_134644.1, on the reverse strand, counting down.
GCAAAAGCACATTTTCTGGAGATGCTGTGCTCTTTGAATAGTATATGCTAGTGGCTTCTCAGATCACTGGGGGCAAATCAGAAGGAATGTGAAAATGTGACTTTTAGCTCACCTTTGCATTGCCTACTGCTCTGAACAGGCCATTTCTCGCTGTCTTTAAGTAACCTAAGGGCTCTTCCTTCTAACGCTGGTCTGCAGAGGCCACTAGAGAGCACAAATGTTGTTTGGGAACAGCACAGGATAAATGCAAGCATAATACACTCCTTTTTCTCCATCTGGAATGCTGAGAGAGTGAGTTAGATGAAAGCTGTGTATCATCTCTATGTTACTGCATGAAATGAAAAATGATAAATTTGGGGCAGTTAAGCATACATAAATTTGAAGAAAGTATACTTTTTAATATTGTTCATATATATCTAAGTCTTCCCACACGTCCTCTCCTTCTATAAAAAATATATCTGTACATATTGACCTGGTGAAACTTTGTGTATTTTCTAGGATCCGTGTCGGACCTTTGACTGATCTTTCAAACACCTGGGAAACACAGCTGTCCTTAGAGCATATGCATCCGGGTCATGTCTAGACTTTCTTTATATGACCAGAGCTATTGTGCATTCTACTCTATTGCAGAAATGAGAAAGGAAGGCTAATGCATCTGGGAAATGAGTTTGTACACACGGGGAGAATGGCACAGTGCACATATTTCTGTTAAAGGAATTCTAGACAGAAATATGCTACCTCTAGTCAGTGAGTTAACATAAAAAATTACCAAAGTTGTGATGATGCTGAACCACTTCATGTTTTCTTATACATTTCAAGTTTTGATGGTAGTTACAGCATAATGGTTCATTGGGCCAGAGAGTCTGAATGTTTGTTGGCTGAATCATATGATGGCTTCTGTAACATTTAATTTCTTTTTTTTAACTTTGCAATTCATTCAGAAAGCCCACTTTCAAAACACTCTATAACTCAATAACTGACTAAAATACTGTTTTAAGAAGTGAAAAGGAAGAACATAAAGACAGTTCTCTGAATCTAAGTTCAACTCAGTACTGCACCATAACAAGAAATTGTCTCCTGACACAACCCCAAGAAAAATCTGGTTCAACCTGATGTCTTCTGGGCAAAATGTAGAAGTCAAGCAGAGACAAATTTTCCCTGCCCCTTGTTCGTCCTTTCCAATAGGTGGATATAAATTTTTCCCATCATAGCCATCTTCTTCCTCAAAGTGCTGTTTTCTAGGGATCTTCTTTTATGATATACTCTATCAGGTTTCTCGATGTCTAAAGGGTCCAAAGTACACAACTGGGGTGTAACTTCAGCTAGATAGTAAAAAACCAAGAAAAATGATACCTCACTATTTTAATTGCCTTTCATGAATCACTATTCCAGCTGTGGGAGAATATCTGACCCCATCCTTCACTCATGCAGAGACAAGCCTAGTGTTTGTCTAGAATTAATACATCTGTAATCAGATGACCCATCTTACATTAATAATTAATAAAAAAGCAGATATATCAGACAAAGCACTAAGCAGAAAGAAACGAAAATACTGTTCATGGTGAAAGAAGCTGAATATTACTAATTACAAGGTAAGCATCCTGGTAATGGGCAGAGGGGAGAGGTGATACTTTTACCTCTGATTTTGGAGTCAGTCATGTATCATCATTATATGCTGACCTTTCACTTGTCTCTTACATGTTAAATAAAGACCTGAAAAGGAAATGTATTTGTACACGAATAACAATTCATTTATTTTATAGAGTATGTCACTTTGTTGTCAGCTAATTAAATTCTGTCACTGAACCAAATATGATTGATTGTTACCTACAGCTGTTCCCTGTAAATCTGTCTACAAATAGCTGCTCCAGGATAGTAAGCATTCTGACACTCTCTAAAACAGAGTCAGCAACAGAAACAGACAACCGTTGCAAAATTAATCTTAACAAGACTTCCACTGAACTCATGGGGATACCATTTTTAATTAGAAAGAGAATGCCAGACTCTGAGTAGCTTGCTTACCAAAGTTCACTAAGTAACATCTGATTAAAAGACATAAGGTGGACAGCTTTATTTTCCCTCTAGAAAAACCAATATCTTTAGAAACTATTATTTCCTTCATAAGATACATTTAGTTGTCAAAATGACAGGCTTGTCAGACCATGTAGGCATGTGGCAGATTATCCTATATATATTTTAATTTTTTTACATTTGTTTCCTACTGATGTGTCAAGAAAGAGAACACACTGCCAGCCAGTGCATTTTATTACAAACAATGTCAAGATTTATCCGCAGAGCTAAGAAACTCAAGTGCACCATTCATGTGCATGATGGTGTGATGGGACAGAATGCACTCTCAGAAAGGCTGCAATGATACAAAACTGGGAAGAGTGATTCACCAGTGGTGGTGCTGCCACTCAGAGGGAGTTGGACAGGCTGTGGAAATGGCAGAGTGGAACCCCGTAAAGTTCAACAAGGGCTACTGTAAAGTCCGGTATCTGGAGGGCAAAAATTTCCTGCAGCAGTACAGGCTGAGGCCAACCATCTGGGAAGCAGCTTTGCAGAAGAGGTCCCGGAGGGTCCTGGTGGACAGAAAGTTCAGCATGGGCCAGCAGTATGCCCTTGTGGCAAAGAAGGCAAACAGCCTCTGAGGCTGCACTGGGCAGAGTGCTGCCAGCAGGTTGAGTGAGGTGATTCTTCCTTCAGCACTGGTGATCTATCTTTGGGTGCTTTGTCAATTCTGGACTCCCCAACACCAGAGAGACATCACTGTACTGCATTGAGTACAGAGAATAGCCACAAAGATGATAAAGGGACTGAAGCACCTTTCATACAAGAAGCTAAGAGAGCTGGGACTGCTTAGCCTAGAGAACAGAAGGCTCAGGGGGATCTTATCCACCTTATGAGGTGTTGTCCTGGTTTCAGCTGGGATAGAGTTAATTTTCTTCCTAGTAGCAGGCACAGTGCTGTGTTTGGGATTTAGTAGGAGAAGAATGTTGATAACACACTGATGTTTTTAGTTGTTGCTGAGTACTGCTCATGCTAGTCAAGGACTTTTCAGCTTCCCATGCTCTGCCAGGTGCACAAGAAACTGGGAGGGGGCACAGCCAGAAGAGTTGATCCAAACTGACCAAAGGGCTATTCCATACCATATGATGTCACGTTCAGTATATAAACTGGGGGGAGTTGGCTGGGGAGCAGCAGTCGCTGCTCGGGAACTGTCTGGGTATCAGTCGGCGTGTGGTGAGCAATTGCATTGTGCATCACTTGCTTTGTATATTGTTATTACTATTATTATTATATTGTTATTATTATTATTTTACTTTATTTCAATTATTAAACTGTTCTTATCTCAACACGGGAGTGTTTCTCACTCTTACTCCTCCGATTCTCTCCCCCATCCCACCGGGGCAGGAGTAGTGAGCGAGCGGCTGCGTGGTGCTGAGCTGCTGGCTGGGGCTAAACCACGACAGGTGTATAAAGACCTCATGGGGTTGAGGGGTAAAGACGATGGAACCTGGCTTTTTTCAGTGGTGCCCAGTGACAAGACAAGTGACAATGGGTCAGAATTGAAATACTGGAAATGCTACTTAAACATACGGAAAAAAAATTATGCTGCAAAGGTGGTTGAGAACTGGAGCAGGTTGCACAGCGAGGCTGTGGATGTTCCATCTTTGCGGGTATTCAAAGGCCAACTGCACACACTCCTGAGCAACCTGCATTAGCCGACTGAGTTGAGCTGCAAGGATTTGTCTAGATGACCTACAAATCTGCTTTCCAGACTCACATAATTTTTGATTCTGTGATTATATATTTCTGGGGAGAAAAAAGGAAAAAAAGTATGTTCTGTGTTCTTTTTTTTTTTTCTTCTTCTTCTTCTTCTTCTTTTTAGTAATTTAAAGTTAATTTAAAGGTGAAACAATAATAACAGATCTTGCTCTGGATAGCTGTCATACTGAAACTAAAATCAGTCATACTATTTACCATGAATAAGAATATCCAGACATCTATATCCATCTGGAGATGCCAGGTTGAAACTTTTTTGGAATATTTTTTCGAGTTTTAGCATTCAAAATTAGGAGGAAAAAAGCAAACAGGCAGCCGCACTCTTGTGCTAATGTGATCTTGTTTTTCTACTGCACTTTTGTCTGTATTTCTTTTTAATGGAAAAAGCAGATTCTGGTTATTGTATATGCTTCTCTAAAATTAATAAAAAGCATTGTTCAAAATTGCACTGAGGTCTCAAAAATTGTCTAATAAGTCTATATGAAAAGAAAACATGAGAAAGTGGAGTCAAAGGGCCTCCATTTAGTTTTTTCTTCATTCAGGCTGTGCAAAGCAAATTGTATACAAGAAGAAGCAATATGTGTTTCAGTAAAGGACTAAAGATTAACAGAAGTTCAGAAATCTGATACTGCAATAAATGGAAATGCTGGAAACATGCGTCTTGTACTGGGATCCCAAAATAGAAAGCTGGTGGTATTATTTTATGTACTGCTGTGACAATATAAAAGGAAACCCAACATTTACAAGGACTACTGTTATGGTTCTGAGTTCAAAACAAAACAATTTCTGAAATTATTTTATGTAGATTTGTTAATTGTTAGGTATTAGAAAGTAGACAATTGATAAAACAAAGATGTTTAAATTTGTAGTGTAAAATTGATTTCCAATGTATTTTATTCAAGTACTTGTGAGTTATGTATTTTGCCTTTTCTAAATGAGGATATTGCCTATATTGAATTGAGGCATTCTAGGTTGGAAATAAATAATTTTTTACACACTATCCTGGAAAATGTGAGACCACAAGAACAAAACATATACAATTAAAATGGGTACAAAAAATGGGATGATCTCAGAAATTCCATAATAAGACTTACAGAGAAATGTAGAAGAACTGTAGAAAGGTAGAAAAAAACATTACACATCAGAAGTTTCTAAGTAGGTTTAAAAAGAATGCTCAGTTGAAAAGTTTTTGCATGTTCAAGAGCAACAGTATTTAGTCTTTAAATGTCTATGTGGAAAAGCTGAGATCCAAAAGAAAGTGTGAAAACCAAGGACATATTAAGGAATATTTCTAAATTTCTATCTATTATATTTGAAGATCATTTAAATACAAAAATTCAGTTTATTGACAAACAGTACTGAACAAACTTAACTTCATTCCCTTTTCTTCCTGTCTATTGCTTTTCTTTTAGAAATTTTATTGATGCAATAATTTTAAAATTTGTGAAGATCTTTAAGAAACATTCAGACAAGTGAAATCCTCAGATGCTGAAATTAATTTCTTCAATATATAGTACAATTTTGGTCCTGTTTGTACTCCATTTATACCAAAGACTTAATAATATATGTTGTTCTATATCTCCTCCAGGAAAATAATCTCATTTCCCCATATAGAACCTTGTGATCCAAAAATCAGGTACAGAGTGACTGAACATTTTTCTAGACTGTGCATTCCAGAACAGGAGTAAATTTGAAAAGACAATAACCATGTTGCTGGCACTTCATCCTTTACAACTTTGAGTGAGACAGAGCTTAAATAAGCTCATTTACTCAACTGAAGACATTAATTTGTAAAAGCTAAGGATCTTAGTTATACTAGCTAAAGATCAGGCACATATATGGTTTATGGCAGTATACCTCAGAGAACATGAGTAACTGGTAGTATTGTCTCCAGGCTACTAGTAATTTGTGTTTATCTTCTCTGGCCCAAATAAAAGAATGCACATGCAGATATCTCTAACTAATCTCTTCGTATTTTCTGATCCTCCCTAGTACCCCTCCTAATAACGATGGCAGTTGTCTACATGGGTTCCTACTGAACCACTTGAATTCTGGAAGACAGAGAAGTTGATCGTGCTACCCACAGGTTGCATATTGCACCATAACATGGTTTAGTCTCCTCTGCAAACTCTGGACAACCTCTTACTGCCATGATAGCTTCTGCGAGACTAGTGAACTTTGGGATGGGGAAGGAACAGAAAGATGATAAAATATATAGAAACGGCATTTTTGGTTTTGGAAAATATCCATCAGATGAAGCCTCTAATCCTTGATGCTAGTGATCTACTTGATTTGGACACCATTAATTGCTCACAATACCTCACAGGAGTTGACTGATTACATCTTTGGTACATAAGGGTGAAGAATTCAAAAGTTTCCCTCTTACTGCAAATACAGAGCAGTGTGATCCCTGTTCCATTTATTCTGGTAAATCTAATTTCTGGGTTCATACACCACAAGTAATATATGGAGACTGGCTCTAGAAACCAGAAAATAATAGTGAGTTGTTAATGCTGGCATCTGGCCTCTTCAATGTCTAAATGAACTGGAAATAGAAATCAAACATAGATGACAATTTTCTCTCAAAATGAAGATTTCTTTCTTTTTTCACTAAGTATCTTCATTCTTGGCTATTTCACTTTTGTATTTAGTTGAATGATTCTTTAGGCTGTATGTGATAACCTTTACTGGAACAAATTAGCTAGCTCTATGTAAGAAAAATATCAAAGCTCCTATTGACTTAAAAGCTTGCTACATCCTTATCTATCCAGTACTTACTTATCCAGAGGCAATTCAGACCTGCAGCTTACTCATATTAAATTGTATTTTACTCCCTAGCTAATTCCAGTGTTTAGCAGAGGTATTTCCAGAAGTAAATTATCACTTCATAAACAAAAGGAAAGCAGAATTGGGCCCTCTGCTAATTTGCTTGCTTGTTTTACTGAAAATGGTTTTGCTTCTGTCAAGGTAATTGCCATTTATAATTTAACAAACAATTGTCTGCTCTCACTGAAGCAACTGAATTCTCTGATGCCAAGCTATGTGTACACTCTGTCTCCATGTGTGCAAGGGCATACACATCTCTCTGTATTTTACAATCTTTTATAAAATTTGGAGAAGAAGATGATTTCAGCTCTGTGGAAGTTAACATTCATCAGTTTTCTCTGCAAAGCCTTTAAAACCACAGACTACATTTAAAAAAAAAAAAAAATAAGAACAAATTAGAGTGCTTATTTGAAGAAAAAGCAAGCAACACAAAACAATCAACCTGATATTTTTGTTTAAACAATGAATACTGAACATCGTAGTTCAATGAAACAGTTAAGCCAGATTCTGACCCTGATTTATTGAAAACTCTTGTGGCTTATCCAGTCATTTTGATCTGTGTAATTCAGAATGGCTTCCAGGAGTCAAGAAATGTGATACAGATACAAATTCCAGGTAAGATGGGTATGTTTACAGATCTGTGAGCACGTTCACACTAAGAAGGAGAATATCTAAAAGCCTTTCTTAGGTGCAATAACATGTAGACTTGTAAGGCTGGAAGTACTTTCAGGATGTTCTTGAGGCAGCATGCAGAGCTAACAAATTAAAAGAAGGCACAGATTGTAGGAACAGAGGTAAATTATTTCCAGACTGCCTGGTTCCTAGGAATCCACTACCCTGCTTACTCCATACTCTAGTCTGTTCAGTTCACAATCATCCAATCATCTATACATAGCAATTTTTAAACAAGTGAAGAGGTGAGAAGCAGCTTCTAGACAGTTAAGTAGATCAGCAGGACACCCACAGTTTCAAGACTACTTAACTGCATGGGGAATTGAAACTGGAGTACTCCTTCCTAAAATGGATACTTGGCATCACTTTCAGTTTACTTATTTGCTCTTACAGTTATATTTTTAACTTATCTTCTACATTTTTCTGTTTCGTGTAGCTTGAAGTTGAGTTTAGAAGTTCTCAAACAGAAACCTATGACCTTTCACGTCCACCCACCCTTCTGTTGACATCTTCACATTCAAGAGCTGAAAGAGGGACTCCATTATCCCTGCAATCATAGTGCAAATGCGCAGTTTACTTCACTAGAGAGGTCACGGTCTAGAAACAAAGCACTTTGGTTTATGCTGTGTGAAACAAAGAGAGGCATGCCTACCTAACAAGTAAAACACAAGCTATTTGAAGCTCCTAGGTTTTAAAACCAGGAAGACCTATGCTATTTGTTCATCTGTATTTACCGCCTTCTCAGCAAAGTCCAAAGATTCCACATAGAAACTTTTCCATTCAGCCCATCACATTTTCAGATAAAAACTGCTTATTTTTCAGCTCTTAGAAATGTTGTTTCCTTCTCTGAATATTCTGGCTGTAGATCTTTTGATCTGTTTTGTTCTATCTGCCCCTCAACACTTCAATTAAAAATGCAGATTACAAGAAGCAGATTATGAATCTGGACTTTCAGAAATGTCCTTCCACTGTTTGTAATAAATAGCCCTCATAGATTTATTATTTCCTCAGTGTATTTTTACTTTCTTTCAAAGTCTCTGCATTTTTGCTCTCTTCAGCAAAATTACTGCCTTATTCTTCCTTTATTAGTTAAAATAATTCAGATGCGCAGAAACGATGTTAATCTATGGTGCATTTTCTGTAATTTTCTAAGTCTCTATTACCTCAGCAAATAAATTTCAAGTAATTTTTCATATATTTTATGTTAATGTTCAGTTCCACCATGGCTGACAGTTTTGAGTTTCTACCCAAAAGCAACAATTTCAGTAATTCTTTTGTTGTTGTTTTAAGCTTTGGGAATTTCAAAGCTGAAGGTGACTCATTAGTCTTTTCTGAATATTAACTGAGTCTGAAAGTTAACTTAGGCTGGAAACTAATTTCTTTAAAATGTCAGTTATACATGTTGAATCTTTATTTTTCTCTTCATGATACTTGCACTATAGCCATCATGATAAGCCACTTAATCCTCAGTCTTACTCAGTTTCCTCACTGTCCTGTTTTAGGTTACTAGGGTATATCAGGGGGACACACTAGTTTAAAAAGAATTTGAGACAGAGACAGGAGCAGCACAGAAACCACAAAGTCTTGCTCACCAAACTCCTATTCTACTGTGAGTTCTTTCATCGCAGTTTTAGTTATGCCTGTGAATGAAATAAACAGACCTATAAGTCTGAATCTTGAAGAGGCTGAGCAGCACCTCCTGTGAATGAAGAATACTCCCAGAAATCATAGGGGCTTTTTCAACAGTAACTGGAAAATAGGAAAGACATTTTTCTCCTGAGATCCCTTTGCCCTTTTATTTTCAAAATTCATCTGAGCCATAGATGTTTAATTTGACCATATAGCAATTTATGTTTGATAATCTGATTCTCATCTACTAGCATTTTATATGATAGAGTTAACCTTCTTATTCATAATAGTAACATAAAATCAAGGTCTGAGGAAATGAAACAGGAAATGAAGCACTGCTAACTAAGTGCTTTTCATAAAGCATTACAGGTATTGTATATTAAGTAGGAATAGTTCAAATTCAGATTTTTTTTTTACATACATCTAGTTTGCATCTATAGAGTCTTTAATTTTTAAGCATCAGGTATCAATAAGAAATACTGCTACAGAATGGATGTTTTACATATGCTTACTAGTTTTCTCTTTAGAGAATTTCCAAATACAGCAAAGTTAACTCTTACCAACTATAAGAGAAACATCCTATTCACAAATGTTATAAAAACTCATCTTATGCTAGCTAAAGTATTTGCTTCTCCTTCATTTTCTGGTTTTGTGCAGCAATTTTGCTGATATGAAATTAAGCATTGCTTTTTATTGTATTTCACATTAAAATATAGCATTTTTGATAGCTAGAAACTGCATACACTATAGATAAATTGTTTTATAATAAAGGGTGATAATGGGAGGTCAGAATTGAAAACCAAGTGACTATATTCTTCTGCTGCAGAGATAGGAAGTTAAACCAAAATACTGATAATGAGAATGGAATATGTACTGTAATTATAATACAGATAATTATACATAAACAGTACCACAGATGATTTAAATGATTTAACAGACACTTCCATGCAAACTTTTCTTCTCATTGTTAGGTGAAGGGATGCTCTGAGTTTGAATAGTCCAGTGTCTTTCTCTGAATAGCTATTAATGCCATTCAAAGTCAAAGGGACCCATTTTCCTTAAAAAATGCTCCGGATCAGACTGAAGTGTTTATCTCAAGGACATACATAACATTTTTAAGGCATTAGAATGTGACCCAATATTAATTAAAGTGTCTAGGAAGAAAGTGAAACTAAAACAAAAACATAATTTTACTCCATACTACTAAAGTCTTCCACAAATCATGACACTTTATGCAAAGATTTAAGCACTCACCCTGTAAATTATGAGCTGTAGATGTTGGAGTTTGTGACTCAGCCCAATATGGTATGTAACTCCTTTAATTCCCATGATAAGTATTGCCAGTGAGGGCACCCTGTACGTTGCAGAAACATTCAGCACTCCACATGACCATAAGTCCATGCAGCAGTGACTGGACCTCCAAAGGTCTATACTATTATGAAATATACTCCAGTTTAGTTATTACCTATATTACAGCTGAGCCTGGAATCCCAAAGAAAATTAAGACCCCGTTATGCATGTATCTGTTTAGAGTTTTATAGTCTCAGAAACACAAGTCAAAAAGAGAATACAGGGGAAACAGAAGTAGAGAGCTATGAAATGATTTCTTTGAGATGACACAGCAAGTCAGTGATGAAATTAAATCATTAGGACTTCACAAATTTAGTGAACTGCAGTAATCTGTTCACTAGATAGCACCGCGTTTTCTTTTAAGCTCTAAGGTGTGTTTTACAAGGATGGTCTTTGTTATGGATGTTCCTAGGAAAAAATCCTCTTTCCTCTACACTGTCTCTTCCCAATGGCATTTGAAAATGCACCTGTGCCCCTAAGCTTCCTCTAGATGAAAAGGGGGGAAATATCTAAACAGTCTCTGAAGAGACTGTTGTTATGTGCTAAAATGTATGCAGAAGACTAAGAGCAGGGAAATGTTCGGGGAAATAGAGATGGATCAAAGCTAAAATACAATTTTGGTACATCAGATAGATATCATGTAAGCTGCAAATCAGAAAAAAAAAACCTTATAAAATTTGGAGAAGAGAGATGTAACGTAATTATATTTTTCAGGTTAGTTCTTAACATATCATGTAAAACCATGGCCATCTCATTAGACACTGTCTGAAATGGAAATGTAGTGCTAGTCCTAGAGAACTAAATGAAGAATAATGACAAAGAAAGAAGATATTGGTGACATCCTAAAAATGCATAGGAATGTCAGCTTACTGCAGGAATGATCACCTTTCTTACATCAGTGAAGATCTGTTTTATAGCATAGATATACCAATTTCTGCGTGTTCTTTGTGACAGTGAAGTAGTACAGAAGAAGGCACAGAGATCTTCTTTTTCAGTATGTCTTAGCAGTGACATTGCCTAACTGGATGTTTTCTGCCTGTTCATTTTACCTTATTCTTTTTTTTCTGATTTGCCAACCTGTCATTTTATCTCTATATTGCAAGTTCTCTTGTTCTTTACATTAGGAGATAGAACCAAATTTCACTTGGTTTGCAATTTGCCTTTGTTATGGTGATAATTACGCATATAGTTTGTTTCAATATATGTTTCCTCTGTTCCCTATTTTTATTTTCAGGGAAACTTAATTTATGATGAACTGATAAAATCTGCATATGCAGATATGACTGGAGCCTTGCCAATGTGAAACCTGTCTACAAGAAGGACCAGAAGGAGGATCCAGGGAACTACAGGCCTGTCAGACTGACGTCAATACCGGGGAACATTATGGAGTGGTTCATCTTGAGTACGCTCAAAAGGCATGTGCAGGTCAACCAGGGGATCAGGCCCAGCCAGCATGGGTTCATGAAAGGCAGGTCCTGCTTGACCAACCTGATCTCCTTCTATGACCTGGTGACCCAATTAGTGGATGAAGGAAAAGCTGTGGATGTCATCTACCTGGACTTTACTAAAGCCTTTGACACTCTCTCCCACAGCATTCTCCTTAGGAAGCTGGCAGCTCATGGCTTAGGCGGGTGTACTCTTCCCTGGGTAAAAAACTCACTGGATGGCCAAGCCCGGAGAGTTGTGGTGAATGGAGTTAAATCCAGTTGGTGACCGGTCACAAGCGGTGTTCCCCAGGGCTCTGTTTTGGGGCCAGTCTTGTTTAATATCTTTATCAATGATCTAGATGAGGGGATTGAGTGCACCCTCAGTAAGTTTGCAGATGACAACAACTGGGTGGGTGTGTTGATCTGCTCAAGGGTAGTAAGGGTCTACAGAGGGATCTGGACAGGCAGGATCGATGGGACAAGGTCAATTGCATGAGTTTCAACAAGGCCAAGTGCCAGTCTCTTCTCCCAAGTAACAAGCAATAGGAGAAGAGCAAATGGCCTCAAGTTACACCAAGGGAGGTTTAGATTGGATATTAGGAAAAATTTCTTCACGGAAAGAGTTGTCAAGCATTGGAACAGGCTGCCCAGAGAAGTGGTGGAGCCACCATCCCTGGAGGTGTTAAAAAAATGTGGAGACGTGGCACTTTGGGACACTGGTTAGTAGGCATGGTGGTGTTGGGTTGACAGTTGGATTGATGACCTTAGAGGTCCTTTCCAACCTTAATGATTCTATTTGAGTTTTACTTTCATTAAAAACTAATCCATCCACCAAGCCAGGAAACATGAAATTAATTATTACTCTACCCTTGATTTGTTTAGTGGTGGACTTGGTATGGTTAGGCTAATGGTTGGAGTGGATGTTCTTAAAGTTCTTTTCCAACCTAAACAATTCTATGATTCTATGATTTGTGGACTTTCAGTTAACATCATGGTTTTAACAGTAAGCAGTTTCTAGCATAATCATAGTGCTCATTGTTTGGTATTCTTTCTTTACCTTGTATCTTGTATCATGTTATTTCACACAATTTCCTCTCCTTTGTTTTAATTTACATGAAAAAAATGAGGATCTTGCCATAATTTTCTTTGGCATTTCATAATTATGCATTAATGTGGTGGGTTGATGCTGGCTGAACACCAAGTGCCCACCGAAGCCACTCTATCACTCTCCTTCTCAACCACACCGGGGAGAGAAAATATAATGAAAAGTTCATGGGTCAGGGATATCACTCACCAATTACCATCACGGGCAAAACAGACTCGACTTGGGGAAAATCAGCTGAATTTATTAAAAAACAAAACTGACTAGGATAATGAGGAATAAAACCAAATCTTAAAACACCTTCCCCCCACACCTCCCATCTTCCGGGGCTCAACTTCACTCCCAATTTTCTCTACCTCCTCCCCCCACTTGCCGCAGGGGGACAGGGAATGCGGGTTGCAGCCAGTTGATCACTTGTTGTTTCTGCCACTCCTTACTCCTCAAGGGGAGGACTCCTCACACTCTTCCCGTGTTCCAGCATGGGGTCCCTCCCACAGGAAACAATCCTCCATGAACTTCTCCAATGTGGGTCCTTCCCACAGGCTACAGTTCTTCAGAAACTGCTCCAGCGTGGGTCCTCCACAGGGTCACAAGTCCTGCCAGCAAACCTGCTCCAGAGTGGGTCCTCTCTCTCTCCATGGGTCCACAGGTCCTGCCAGGAGCCTGCTCCAGCACAGGCTTCCCATGGGGTCACAGCCTCCTTCGGGCATCCACCTGCTCCTGCATGGAGTCCTCTACGGGCTGCAGGTGGATATCTGCTCCACCACTGACCTTCATGGGCTGCATGGGGACAGCCTGCCTCACCATGGTCCTCACCACCGGCTGCAGCGGAATCTCTGCTTCAGTGCCTGGAGGACCTCCGCCTCCTCCTTCTTCAATGACCTTGGTGTCTGCACAGTCGTTGCTCTCACATATTCTCACTCCTCACTCCAGCTGCAGTTTGTGTCCAATTGTGGTTTTTTGTTCCCCCTTCTTAAATATGTTATCACAGAGGCACTACCACCATCACTGATTGGCTCAGCCTTGGCCAGTGGCAGGTCCACCTTTGAGCCAGCTGGCTTTGGCTCTGTCGGAGATAGGGGAACCTTCTAGCAGCTTCTCACAGAAGCCACCCTTGTAGTCCCCTCACTACCAAAACCTTGCCATGCAAACCCAATACAATTAAGTACAGGAAGTTCGTATCTGTAGAAATTAATATTTTCTATATTCATTAATAATATAATGTTTTATTTTGATTCCCTGTAACTAAGTGTAATGCTTAATATTTTATAGGCAGTTGATAACTGTGAATCATGTTTACAGTATATGGCACTGTATAGTACTATCGCATTATGTCCTGTGGGTGAGGAAAAGCTGCAGCTACAATAAAAAATAAATAATAAGGGAGCTGTTATAAATCAAAATTCCATAAAACCTGATGATGTCTAGGTATAACCAAAATACTTCTTTTACTATTATTATTTTCAAAAGCCAAGTTGAGAAATTTTCCACAAAATTTTCAGAAGGAAAAAGTAAAATTGTTTTGACTTACCCATTTCAGTTGCTACTCATGTGTTTCATTCTAATAAGGTAGAAATCTTTCAATCTTTTTACATTTATAACTGATTAAATCTTGGTTTTCAGGCCATGCAATATGTTGAATTAATATTATGTTATATTTTTAATATTTAATATCATGTTCTGACATAAAAATGAGAGTTCAATATTATTGAAATATGCATTATAGATGGTCTCTCGCTTGCTTCACCAGAATTTTTTATTTTTGGAAGAGTAGCTTTTCAATAACATTTAGCAGCACTCTCAACACAAAAGCAAAACTAGAATCTTCACTTGGAAAAAAAAATACATTTTGACATACTGACTTTATGACATTATTAAAATGTTCTAAAATTGAGTTGTTCTTAGGTTACTAAGTTAAATCTATGTTCCTATCTCCATTACTGAAACTTTTAAATGTCCTGGCTAACTTCATTGAACTTTTTCACATTACATGTCTACAGGTGCTTAGAGATTTATCACTGTGCAAGTCACACATGTCCCAGTTATGTCATTAAACTGCCACTGGATAAAATACAGAAACTGTTTGAGAGCAGAAACTGGAACCCTGGTTTCCTTAACCTCCCTGCAAGTGTGTCCTACTTTCTAGCCAGCATGCTCCATTTTGTTCTCTCTGCAACATTTTCTTCATCCTTTCTCTGGATCTGACTTCAGTTTCTTTATTGAACTTGATTTATTTTCTTCATAATGGCAAAGCTTCCTCTAGAGAGATGGATAGTGCTTCTTTATGTGAATCAGACTAGCATGACATCTAAAGGGATGGCATCTTGTGGGGGAGAAGAGTACAGGTGCAATCTCCTTCAACTGCTTTCCTAAGGCTGAACTTTAAAGTAATACTTTATGAAAAAAATGTGTGCTATTCTGGTTACATTTCAAAAATAGAAGTTCTTTAAGAGAATGATAACCTTCGTTCAGTAAGTCTTGCAGAAGACAGACAAGGCACGCTCAAGATGGGTGGGATGAACTATATTTAAAAACATACTAATTACCTATAAGAAAGATATGGATTACCTACTCGGATCAGACTTTGAAAACCCCAAATTACAGCATTGGATTCTGTATTTAGGGTTTGGCATTTGCAATGAGCCATGTAGAGTTCAAAGAATCCCAAAACCCAGCTCATCAGTGGGATCATTGGATACACATCTGAAATAAAATGTCTACATACTGATACCAAAGAAAAAAGGTGAAAAAAAAAAAAAAAAGGAATGACATATAATATATTGTATAATATATTAATTTTATAAGAAGCCACAGTCAGCAGCTAAGTTATAATAAAACATAAATCTTCCTGTAAAAAAGTTTCAGGTCCTGACAAATATTTCCACAATATATATGAATATATATTTTTTGTAGAAAAAGATGAAATAAAAATGCATCTGCCTTACTGAAAATATGTATGGCAGGAAAATCCAGCAAAAGTTAGCCATTTAGCTGAGTGCCAAGAAGGCAATCATAAATGGACTTATAAATGACATAAACCTGAAAAGAAAATTCAGCTTTGTTGATGTCTGACACTAACACATAAAAATATCTCAAAATTCAATACTTCATATATCCTGTTTGTTGAAAACTGTGCAGACATCATAATTACATTACTAGACTATAGAAAAAAACATGATGATGATCATGCTTGGCATTTATCTAGTACCTTTCATCCAAGGATCTAAAGGGCTTTGTAAACATTAACTAATTAAATATGATTATAACTTCCTTTTAGTGCAGACAACAAAAATAGTTATCCTTCCTGAGAAGTGCCTTTCATTTAATGTTGTACAGTGATGGGTGGGAAGTGGAAAATTTCTTTTAATGAATATTACTTCAGCAAATTCTTTTTTCATGCTTTGTCATTTTAGGAGGCTATGCAACCAGTACTTTCATGCCTGTAGCACATCCCACACAAAAGCACCTCTAGGAGTTCCACTGCCTTTTGTGGAAAGCTGTTTTGCTTCTGCTTAGACATGTAGCAAGTTTCTGTGCTAAGCTACCTGATGGAAGCAGATTGAAACATCTATTTCTAGTCCTTGACCTGTGTCATACACTTCATGTACATCATGCTTTCTGTGTGTTACCTCCTTTCACTACAGTGGAACATCACAGAAAATCTTCATTAGATCATCTGTGATGGCACCTTCGTAAAAATCTAAGGAAACAAAGTACATCTTTCATGCCATACAAATCTTCTGAGTATTTTGGATTACTTTTAAGGCTCATCACACAAAAAGGACTCTCTTTACACTAAAAAGCACAGAAGATGCACAGAAGATCCAAACAACATAACAAATGAATAATGTGTCCCTGCCTCAGTTTTCTCACCATTCTACAGCTGGGCAGGATTCAACAAGTTCAAAATATTTTCACCAGGTGCTGGTTCAGCCTCATTACAGAATAAAAATAGACGTAATGGCTGCATGCAGGTATGCTGTCCCAATTTGGAATCAATTACCTATGTCTCATTCCACACAGATGTTTCTCCATATAATTATTACAATCAATTAATTCTCAATTATTTTTCTGCTAAGTACATTGACTTCTTTCATAATAATTTGTTATTTTATGTTTAAAAAATTTTGGGGAAAGGCTGGTTTCAGTGAATGTGCAATCAAAGGACATTTTCCTCTCTCTGGTTATAAATCTAGCAAAAACAACATGGGAAGAAGGATTTGAGGAAACATGTAAAGCCATGGGAAACAAAGTAAGGAAGTAAGTGTATACAACCTTATCAATAATTTATCTCTATATATGTATATAAACACACACACATACATATATGCAGATATAGATAGATAGATGCATTTATAAATATATACATATAATACATAATAAATATATAAATATATATAATATATAAATATATCCAAATATGCAATTTAAAAAAAAAAAAAAAGCAAAAAGCAAAAAAAACCAAGATAAAGAGCAAGAGAAGGAAAGAGATTCATCTCAGAAGCTCATGGGGTTTCCTTAACCGTCACATCTATCTTTCAGGGAGTGACTTGCGTACTCAGTAGAGTAGATGGCTGACACCTTGTTCTGTTTTTTAAATGAAAACTTAATTCCAAACCTGGAAACCATTTCAACAGAGGTTCTGCAAAAATAGGTGCATTTCTGAATAAAGTATTAGTTTCAAGAAACTGATGGTTTTTTCCTGACAAAGTTCCTTACAAACTCTATTTCTAGCTCTACTGATTCTATTGCATAATGACTAGCCTCACTGTGTTACCTGCATCACAACAGAACATGCCAAAAATTGCTTTTCAGGGACACTGCTTTTGTAGGGCAGTCTAACTCACAAAACAAACAAACAAATAAAAAACTCCTATTACCAGAATGAATATGGCCTTAAAAATATACCTGAGAGGCTAAATATATTTCAAGTATGAATCAGGGATATATATTAATTTGTTTATGTAATACAGAAGATATTACATAATTTAACCAAAGGGGAGAATGTGGATAACAGTATTTCTCATGGCATTTCTGCCTTAATCAGAAAGAATAACTAGTGGTAACTAGTGGTAACCTCAATCATAAAGTCATAAGGAAACCTAGACAAACACTAAGCTGGTCTTTGTATTACAAGGAACAGCAACAAGTTCATGTAAAAAGAGTGGCTTTATTCATTAAGGATATGATGCAAGGACATGTTTGACATACATGTAATGACATAAAATGTAAGTGTACATCTTTAAAAGATTTTTTTTCCCTGAAATTAAGTTTTTGAGTATATTGAGCTCTGAAATAACCTGTGCACTTAGGTAACTCAAGACTGTTATTATTCTATGTTCGTTACTATATTCCTTATTCTATCCTTTAGCTATATATCCTGCAAGTGTATGGTGGGAAAGAAAATTCTTGAGAAAAGTGTTGTGGAGCATGTGGGGAGGTGAAGGAGAGAAAAAAAAAGTGAGTAAGATGAAGGACTGTTGGGAAAGATGAAGTGGGATTTGATGAAGCAAGAACCACTAGGAATGGGGAACCACTGCGGTAAAATTATTTCTGTGCTACACAAACGTGTGTTATCAGTAGTGCTACTGAATTACAAGTGTGGGTTTTTTAGCAGATTTTTCATGAACTGTATGTATGAAAATCATGCTCTAGAATTAGGCTGAATACAGGTAAATTTAAGAAACACCTTCTTTGATTTGAATGATCTTATAGGTCTTTCTCATTTTCAATATCTACTATTTTGCTAATTTGGCGAAAAAGCCAAAACTATTTTAGTTTACATTTCAAAGTGTTAACATAGCAAAGTTTTGCATAAGAAGATAAATTAATCCCTTTAAAATAATTGGAGCCTTTTGTTAAAATGGTTCTGGCAAAATCAAATCCAAATTTCTGTAAGGTAGTAATGTATTTTATTATTCATACAATTCAGGCTGAGGGAAATAAAAGGCTTCTTTGTTTTCCTACCAGATTCAGATTCCCAAAGCATGATATGGTGATATAAAAGAAGCTTATATTATGAGGGGGTTTATGTCTTTTTAAAAGCTCACACTGATTCTTCTAAGATACCTTGTCTGCCCCTTTTGTTGGTTTGGGACCCATCTTTGTAAATGCTGTGGCTATATTCTGTGAATATTTAATACAATTGTTGTTTTCTTCTAGGAAAGATGAATAATCTGGATTTTGATGTAGAAGCTGGAAACTACTTTAAATATGTAACTATTTTCTTCAAGTCATTCCTGTAGGCAAGAGGGGGCACATCTGTTCCCTAGTAACTGGAAAGGGTTCAATAAACAAAACTTCATAAAGGTTTTTTAGGGGTTTTTTTTTCAGGATTTGCATGAGATTTGCCTACGAAAGGATATTAGCAATTGCTGGAAGGTTTTTTTCTAAAAAAAAATGAATCATTACAAAATAATTCAAAATGATCAATCAAAGAATGCATGCTTGAAATGCATCCATGCAATTTTTTTGCTTCTATTATTATTATTATTATTATTATTAATAATAATAATAATAATAATAATAATAATAATAATGTTTGGGGCTTTTTTTCTTTAGTGTAAAATAAGCAAAGTTAAAATATTGAACTCTTGGTGTTATAGTCAACAAAACAGAAAGCCACAGGACTTGCACATATTTAATGACAAAACTGAAGAACAGTTTGGAAAAAATGCAATGACTAAAGATCAGAATCGTCTGAAATAGAAAAATTACAGTGGTATGTTTGTGGTTCAGCTGGGCAGTAAAAAGCCTACCCAGCATCAAGTGAACAATCAGGTGACTTGTAGACAGTGTCCTTGCTGCAATTCTTCACATACTGTTTTTCTCATAACAATCATTATTAGAGGCAACAGAGTAATTAAGATTTGCATAACATAATAATACTGATTGAAGTCTAACTCTGATAGATGTCACCCAGCTTGATAATTGGATCAGACAAGAAAAAAAAGGATGTAAATCATGAGATTTTGAGAACTGTTCTGATCCAATGCATACCTTAATAATACTATGAAACCTTTCAGCAGCAGAATTCAGACCAGAGGCAAAATAAATGCCATCCTGCCAGATGTCGGTAGTAGCAGAACAATCATTACAGGAGTGCCCAGAGACTCTAGACTAAATTGGGAGCCATTATGCTAAGTGTTGTGCATATACGTAGTACAAACTGGTATTTGGATGTCAGAGTTTAGTCTAAATTGCCAGAACAGGTGGAGACAAGAAACAAGGGCACAGAAGGGACCAATGACCTTCTGCTTCCTCGCAGTTGGGCGTGAGAGCAGAAGAGATGGGTCCTGAGCCCAGCCAGCCAGCTAGAAACCAGCATCTGCCCAGGAGCCATCCAACTATGTTAGTGTTAGGAGTGTGATATAGCTGATTGTGCAGATACATCTCCAAAAGTCTCTGTGACTTCTAAACTATAAGTGGCTCACATTAAGCTAGTGTGGAACAAGGACCAGGCAAACTTTTGTTTTCATTGTGCACACATTCCTGGCTTCCCCTGAGCTTCTAAAGAAGCCATCATAACGGCCAAAACCACAGTAACCTATGTTCTAACTCAATGCAGAGGTGACATTTAAAATAATGTAAATGACCTAAACATTACAGTTATAGACCTTAGCAACTGACCAAATTTGAAATATTTTCAAATAAATAAGCAGAAATTAATTAATTTTTGTTATCATAAAATCACAGAACCATTTAGGTTGGAAAAGACCTTTAAGATCATCAAGTCCAACCATTAACCTAACACTGTCAATGCCTGATAACCCTTTCTGTGAAGAAAGTTTTCCTAATATCCAACCTAAACCTCCTCTGGAGTAACTAGAAGCCATTTCCTCTTGTCCTATAGCTTGTTACGTGGGAAAAGAGACCAACACCCACCTCACTACAACCTCCTCTCAGGTAGTTGTAGAGAGCGATGAGGTCTCCCCTCAGCCTCCTCTTCTCCAGGCTAAACAACCCCAGTTCCCTCAGCCGTTCCTCATAAGGCCTGTGCTCCAGACCCTTCACCAGCTTCGTTGCCCTTCTCTGGACACACTCCAGCATCTCAATGTCTTTCTTGTATTGAGGGGCCCAAAACTGGACACAGTATTCCAGGTGCGGCCTCACCAGTGCTCAGTACAGGGCGATGATCACTTCCCTGCTCCTGCTGGCCACACTATTCCTGATACAAGCCACGATGCTGTTGGCCCTCTTGGCCACCTGGGCACACTGCTGGCTCATGTTTAGCTGGCTGACAACCAATACCTCCACGTCCTTTTTGGCCAGGCAGCTTTCCAGCCACTCTTCCCCAAGCTTGTAGCATTGTATGTGGTTGTTGTGACCCAAGTGCAGGACCCGGCACTTGGCCTTGTTGAACCTCATATAATTGTCCTCAGCCCATCAATCCAGCCTCTCCACATCCCCCTGTAAAGCCTCCCTGTCCTCAAGCAGATCAATGCTCCCACCCAACTTGGAGTCATCTGCAAACTTACTGAGGGTGCATTTGATCCCCTCATCCACATAATTGGTAAAGATGTGAAACAGAATTTGTCCCAATACTGGGGAACACCACTTGTGACCAGCCACCAACTGGATTTAATGCCATTCACTACAACTTTCTGGGCTCGGCCATCCAACCAGTTTTGTACCCAGTGAAGAGTATGCCATTCCAAACCATGAACAGACAGTGTCTCCAGGAGAATGTTGTGGGAAATTATGTCAAAGTCTTTATTAAAGTCTAGGTAGAAAACATCCATAGCCTTTCCCTCATCTACTAAGTGGGTCACCTTGTCATAGAAGGAGGTCAGGTTAGTCAAGCAGGGCCTGTTTTTCATAAACCCATGCTGACTGGGCCTGATCACCTGGTTGTCCTGTATGTTCATTCAGGTTAATTTCCTCTAATTCTAAGTATTTTCCTTTTTTTTTTCCTCAGAAATTTAATCTTCAGCAAGTACAGTCCAAAAAGATTAAGTTACACATTGATTGGATGCCAGCTCTGACATCTTCCTGAATACAATAGATGTCAAATAGTTAATACATGTGATGTCTGAGTCTTAAGAAAATGGATGTACAGAAAGAAACTGAGTAGCTTTTTCTTTGTTTGTTTGGTTGGTTTTTTAATCTAATGAAGCAAAGTTTAAGTCTACAGAATTGTTAAATTGTCATACATCCTAAAGCTGTGATCTACTAAACTTCCAAACATACTAACATCGAACATAACAGCAAAATATCCCAAAAGATTATTCTAATTAATTTAGAATGAGAAATAGTAAAATATGGTCTGTTTTATTTTGAGAAAAGTTGAGACATATTCTTCACTTTTCATAAGGTGAAAATGCATTGGATTATAATATGAAGAGCTAATATAAAAATACTTCAAAATATGTGTTCAAGGATTGCCTATTTTTCAAGAAAAATAAGATGTAATGAAAAGGTATGCTTGCTGGTTTTCAGTGTTTATTATCTTTATAAGTAAGCAAAAATGTGGTATTTGTTCTTGAAATACAGCTTTTTCTCCATTCTAGATGAGTGTGTATATTTATTATATACATATACTGACTATAACTGTTATAAATAATGTTACGGGAATTACAAGTGATATGCAAATATATTATTATTATTATGATGATACATTTTAACAAAATGTCATTTGGTAAAGCAAATTTCACTGAAAATTATAGCTCCACATGAACATGCATTCAAACTATGAAATATCTTTACGATTACATGAAGAATTACATTGATGGTTATTCTGTTTACCCAGTAGCTCCTTGGCATGTGGTTTGGAAACTTTCCTGCTCATGTCTTCAAATTCATGCTAGTAAAAATACCAATTTATTTACCTATTTTGATTTTAGCAGAGTTGGAAAGTCCTTAAAGCCTCTCAACAGTATTAAATTTGTCAAAGACACTGTGCAAAATTGTAAATATGTATAAAACAATTTCCAAAGCTTATTCCAGAAAATACTTGTTATTCAGTGCTGGCACTACAATTTTTCTCTTTTATCTTACTCTCTATGGAATTCATAATTACTGACTCAAGGTCAACTGAGTCATGTTGTTTGATTCTGCTTTTGTTACAGAACATAATTTTGCTCAATTTATTGCATTGGTTGTGTACTGTGAATAGCACATTGGAGTTGACCAATACAATAATTTTTCAAATGCTATTTCAACCTACTTTTAATTTGTATGTATTTCTATCTAAACTTTTCTTCTTGTGAGCAATCTTTAAGAAAATAATTCTCAGAATTACTAATTTCTGTAACAAGGGTCATAGCTCAACTCTTTTCAGGCTAAGAAATGGAAACAGAGTTATTGAAAATAACACTTGAGGCCTACTATAAAGGATCATTTTAAATGAGATCTTTAGTATTTTATTTTAAGCAAACAGGCAGTAGGATAACATTCACTAGGAGTCATATCAAACAAGTTTCTCTTTGAAATCAAAAAATAAGTTCAAAGTTCCTTTAAACTTAATTATAAATTTTTTTAATTTAAACTGTGATAGTATTCAGTAAATGATTTATTGTAGTACTAGTGAACATTCTTCTCCATAGTATAACAATTTTCCACTTCATTGCTGCTATTTGAAAATGACATGAGAACTTGGTTCACTTATGATCTCCTCTTGTTAATGATTTATTGTCATGGTTGCAAAGAGTTTTAGCTGGCTACTACAGTTTCCTTTTTCATCAGTGCAGTTAAAAATCACCTTTCTGTTTTCTCAGTTTATGTTAAATAACTATTCTTTCTGGTTTTAAATTATAATTGCTATGGTTTGTCTAGACAGTAATGGAAGAGTCAACATTGACATCAGTGATGGAATTTCAATATGCAACACTAATTCTCCCTTAATCCTTAGATACATTTGTTGACTAAGTCACAAGTTCCAATCCTTGTTAATGTCAAAAAAAAAAAAAACAAACCCAAAAACCCAGCATAAAAGAAAACAGTGAAAAAAAGAACTTGCAAGGATTGTTCACACTATGATCTTTCAGTCACAGTGGAGCCTCAGCTCCTAAATTCCAGCACAGGTATTAACAATATCTGATTTTTGCAGATGTGAATGCAACATTAGCTCATTCATCACAAACCTGATTTGTTATACTTTTTTGAAATTTAAATTTATTTTAAATATATATTTATAATTTAGATTTATTAGATTTAGTACAAAACCCAAAATCTACCCAAGTACTAACAATAACATCCACTGATGCAGGTTGCAGAGGCAGTCTAATCTACTGCTTAACTGTCCTTGCTGTTAGAATGTTATTCCTAATTTCTAACCACTAATTCCTTTGCACAAAGTCCTTACAGCAAGTCCAATTCACAGGGAATACAAATGAACAATCTTCTCTTGTAAAAAGTGAATTTGATCTGTGGAAAAATGTGGATTTCTTTGTTGATTGTCTTGTGTATTTTACTCAAGAATCCATAAGACCAGCTTTGTAATAAATGATCTAATGGTGCAGACACCTCTGTAAAAATCAACAACAGTCCAAGTTTGGATAGATGATATTTTGAACACTTAAATCACAAGAAAATATGTTGATAATAAAGAATCTTACTGGTACTCTTTTAAACAAAATGTTACCCTTTACACAATTAATAAAAGGTGAGTGTAGAACATATAGAATATGATGCCTATGTCATACATAATTATGTGGTTCTTACAGGCAGAAGTACATGACAGAAAATGGAGTTATGATGTTGAATCTGAAAAATATTCGGATTCTGAAGACTGACCTGAGATGATTTTTCATATTATAGAATGTGCAAAATATATTATTAAAGATTTGGAGATAAAAAACTCTTTCAGAAGGAAGATACAAGAAAGAAGGTGGTAGAACAAGGTTGAGAGGGCAGGGAAGGAAAGGGGATGTGGAACTGTGTTTCTGCTCTATGCTCCTCCATTAGTGAGATGTTGTACAGTTAATGTCAGCTTTATAAGAGACAGGATACCACTACCTTCGAGATCACTAACTTCTTACCTTAATTAAGAGGTGAGGTTAGTCACTGCTGAATGATGGCATTATTTTTCTTGAAGATTGAAGACTGAATGTTGTCCCTGAATTACTCCTGGATTTCTTCCAGGGCAAAGACCAACATATCAGGACTGGGAATCATGCCATAAATGTCTGCTTGACACACAGTAATTTACTTGCAAATGAAAGAAGAAGAAGAAATAATTAATGTGATTATTGATAGCTGATTAATCTTCATGTTGGAAGTGTTCCCCCAGTACTCAGACACTTTGGTTCCTTGGCAATATCTAATTATAGGGTATTCAAACAGTCAGCAAAACTGTACTTCTGCAGTTCAGAACATCTTCTGTCTTAAGATCTGAGACCTTAGAATCATAGCACCACGCTCTAACCAACTGAGCTAACCTTCAACCTGAAAAGTACAGTAGAGGATCCTAAAATCAGATGTAGAGTGGCACAGTCAAAAGATTAACCTTCAGGTGCGTAGCTTATGAAATTAGTCTTGAAATCCTTTTGCACTAGAAATGAAATAAATTTCATTATGTCAATTATAAGTTAGTCTTATTTAAAGAATCAAACAAGATTGTCAAGGAATAAATAATCTGCAGAGACAGACATTTCTCCCTTAGATCTTACCTATATTTAAAGTAAATATAAGAAAGATACAATTAGAAATGTTATACCTGGCCTGTTGTTTAAAATTAATACACTGCATTATTAAACCTTATTCAGCAAGCACTAATACTAAATAAATGTTAATCAGTAAAAAATTTTCTGCCAGTATAGAAGGTCAAATCACCTGTGGAAAATCTCTTGTACTGAATGGGGGGGAACAGGCACTACAAAAAAGGAATTTTTTTTTTTTGGCATACACTAATATGCACTTCAAAGGGAGACTCTGAGCAGCATATACAAATCCGAATCTTATTAAAGGCTAACAGCAGGTTCAGTGCTCTTGAGCCCTGTGGAATGCTGTACTGAAGCAGACACTTCTTCTTGTCATATCCTTCCTAAACTCTAGACTGAAAGCAACTGTTATAATCCTGCAGTTTGACCTCTGGCTAATGGGAGCCTAATGAACTTCCTGATACAATTTGTCAGTCCTACAGCTGGTGCTAAACTAAAGCATACTTTAGCTAAACAGTCAGTCTTGATATAAATGTTCCTAGCAACAGAGGAGCCACCAGAATTCTTGAGATGTTATTGCAATGGCTCAGAAAACTGATGAAATTATGTGCCTAGTCTGAATTTGTCTAGCTTAATTCAAAGCGATAAGATTGTGTTATACGTTTGTGACCTAGAATGAAGAACTTTCTATTATTAAATTTTCATTCCTTCTGTAGGCTTTTATAGGTTGTGATCATGATGCCACCACTTAGTCACAGCACTAAACAGGTTGAATTTCTTGGGCTTCTTACTCATATTTTCCAAACCTTTAATAATTTTCATGTAACTTCTTTCATTTATTTACTCACAGACTAATTGACCCATCTGTAAAATGTGATAAAAATGCTTGTATTTGGCAAGTAATTCCCATATTTGACAAGTAATTTCAAACCTGCTTGTCAGTAGATAACATATCAAAATATTACCAGTATGCAAAGTGCCATTTGGTAATACACATGGCAATAATTAAAAATATTCATAGATATTTAAAAGTGCAAAGGTGGAGAAACAATTGAAGCTGTAAACTATGTTCATGCACATACACACCCCCACCCCCCCCCCATCTTCTTGTATGTCTCTTCAATCTCCTTTCAAGTAGAATTCCATATTATATTTTCAGCATACGGCATATAATGCCACTAAGTATAGTCATGACTGTGGCGATTTCAAGTGATTTGTGGACTGTGTGAGAGAGAGCAGCAGTTCAGTAACTGTCTGGGTGACTATATTTAAAGGTATCATGCAAGTAGGTCTCTAAATCACCTTCTAGTCTTCCTGTTTGCCTCAGTCCTACCTTCCTATTTTTGTCTCTCACTATTTCACCTAATTCTTGCTAACTTCCCACTTACTCATTTTCATGTGAAAGCATCATGTTTCCCTCTATTCTAATTAATTCCAAAGGTATCTCTGGAATTAATTAGGTACACGTTTACCCCATAGCACCAATCAAAGTATCATAACTTCTGGGGTCAGGTGCATGCCCAAAAACTCAGCCCCATGTGTAGATGGGACCACTCCTGCTTCTCCCATTACTTGGCTTCCATACAAAAGACCTCAGCTGCACTCGCCTCCTTACAGCTTAGACTTTCCACCCTGCTGATTTTTTTTAGGTGTAAAGGAAGACATAATCTGGAGTCTTGGAGAACTTAGCAACATGAAACTCTGTATTAGTAATATGAAACTGTGGAAAGGGAACAAGCAGGCAGAAGGGCTCAGATAATACACTGAAGAGATCCACAGAAAAAAATTTTGTTATATCCTATCAGTACTTCTGGAAATAGCACCTGACACAGCACTCTGTTGGGAAACATAACAGGGTAACTTAACAGGAGCTATGACATTGAAGGAAATCAGTTTAATTTGGCAGAAATCTGTTTGTCTTTATTGTCTGAATCACTTATATCTGGATTTTCTGCTTCTGCTATACTACAAAGAGAAACCCTTTCTTCTTTTTTTTTTTTTTAGTAGAAAATTGATATTCCTGATTATGTTCTGAACAACTAAAATGCCCGATGTGAGATTAAATGAATTCCTTTTGTCTGAGTATAAGGGGCAGGATACCAATTTTCCTAATATTAGAAATCACACAGTATAAGGGTATGTAATTTAAAACACATTAGTAGCTGGATATTTCCCAATCCTTCATTGATCTGTCTGCTAATGAAAGTGTATTGTGTAATAACTCCTTTCACTTCCTTATGCTCTGTATGACACAGCAACTCTGAGGAGTGTTTTAGGATGAGTCTCTGATAAGTAAAGAATCTAGAATATAATCAAATCCTTTGATAGGTAGTTCAATAGTAAAGTGAAAGAACATGACAGTTATGCAGGATGCTTCACTTCAGGGGAGAAAAAAAGTAAGTTTTATTAACATTTGGAATAATCTAGGTTAAAGCTTGGGATAACAGTATGTAGATTAGATAAGAGTTCAGGAAATCCAGATCCTTTGCAGTAAAACTTCAGGACTTACTCAGTTTTTTCAAGCTTTTTCTCTGTTTCTAATTATCTTCCCAACTTCCAGAAAACAGTGTCCTAGCAATGTCCACCATTGTTTGTGGTGTTCTATGAATTACAGAATGTATTTTAATAGTTATTTTGAATATTACATGAGTGTCAGAAGACAGTGTTGATGACTGCAATGACTGCAGCTTGTAACCAGCAAATCTGTCTAAGCAATCCAAGATCATTACATAGAAATCTGTTCTCCTCCTATAAGGACTGTTAACTAAAGGTACTACCATAAGTGAAGTGAAATGTCACGGGTTTCCTTAAAGGCCCCACTCTGAAGTCATGTGAAATCTTGATTCTGCTTTTAAAAATATACAGTACCCCCTAATTATGTTCAATGTTATTGTTAGTAATAATATTAATAATTAATGCTTAATGAAGCAGAAGTCAAATACCAAATAACTCAGACCTATATCTGTTCTTTTCAAATTTTGCTATTTTTGTCTGGCTAAAACAAAGAATTATAAATACAGTACAGTAACTTGCAATGGCTTCTTCAATGAATAACACCATTTCTAAATTTAAAGTCAGTTGGATTTAAACATCTACCTCTCTTTGAGGTTTTGAGTCTACTTATTCTGCCCAAAGATATGCAGGAAATTCGTAGCAGCAGTTGGTAGAAGTTACAGCATTTTTGTAGTTCACTCCAGTGCTTGAATCACAAAGCAGAAAAAAAAAACCCAAAACCCCCAAAAACCCAAACAAATACAGGGAGGTAACCTGTGTCTTTTGATACTTCTGAAATATAAGCTGAGTAAAAAAATCAAGTCTTACTCTGGATTTCTGCTTCTTACATGCACAGGCACTAGATTTACATTGGTGGAATTGGACCAACAATTCCATGATGGAAGACAATAACAAAACAGTAACCAGGAAAGTCATCTTTATTATCTTAGGCCTGTGTGTGGAGTGAGACTGCATTCTGATCATCCTGTGGCACCAAAAGGAAGTTTTCTTCATATAAAATTCTAGTGACATGAATGCCTAAGAGGTCTTACATTGTCTTTTATCTTCCTTGGACCTACTGAAGGCAAGAGCAAAAATGACTTTTTTTATTTTTTTTTTTCTATTCTTCCTTCCACTGATATGTAATTTGAGGAAAATAGGCTCTTGCTGCTTTTTCTTCCCTTCCCTTTCACTTACATGCAACTTGAAACCACTTGTCTCACTAACAGCCAACCCCAAACTTTTCATTTTTCATATAGTACACAATGTCCATGTACTTTAAAATTAAAGTTAAGTTAATGTTCAACAATTCTGAATTTTATTTTTGCTTTTTAAAAATTATAGCCATTAATTTTGTCCCAACACATATCCTTGCATCTAAATATACATAAGTATTGCTAAGCAACGGTTAGCAGATGCTGTTTTTAGAAGCTTCTGCTTATACAACAACCATCCTTTAATATTAATCATGCAAATTATAATTATGTTCTTCAATAGAATTCAGATTTTAGGCTGTTAATGACCTTTATAGACATTTTTGTGTCAGCAGCAATCATCTGTGCATCAAGTTCAACTGCATCTGCATAAAGCTACTTTATAAGAACTTACCATTTAAATCAACATGAAATCATCAATTGTAACTCCACTAATATCAGTCTAACATTATAATGCAGTGGCAATTTGTTCCCGCTTGCTGCTGCTGGCAGACCTAAGCAGCACAAAAATTATTGAGACAGATGCACAAGTAATCAGTTATGTCACTTTATTGATGCATTCCTGATTATCCCTTAATGAGGCAGAATTTCTGGAGAGGGAGTACTTGTCCCTAATGAATATTTCTTCAGATGCCAGATTTGTTTGGCTTATACACCTGCTTTCCTTATATGACCTGCTGTCCTTAATTACTACTCATAGGTGCACTGCAAAAGCAAAATTTTTGGAACAGTATTGGAGCAAAGATCCTACCTTTTGTTAGCAGGGGAACAGACTTTGCGATAAAATAGAGTGAGATTCTGAGATGTGATTGAAGTCAATTTAAACGATGAGAAAATGTGGGGAAAATACTATATAAACTTTTCATGCAAAATAAAGGATTAACAGCCATTCTGATGGTGCACTGATGGTAGCGGAACAACTTGTTTCTTCTTTTTCTCTTTCTCTTCAACTCAAAAGCTGGAACATAACTTACCCCATGCTAAATTTGTTCAGTTCCCCTTAATACTGACTGGTGAGGTGTTTGGTAGAATAGTCACAAAAGGCTGGTGGGGTGGGGAGATGGCAGTGTTCAACAGCCCAGTTACAGAATGGAACCAGGATGTGACTTGAATAGTGGAATCCAGAATCCTGTTATATTACAATATTTTCTCTGGTGAGAATGGGAATATCTTGGCACCTGAAATGGGATTCAAAATCATGGCTTATCTAAGACAGAGAAAATGAAAAGCTAAATGAAAAATAAAGTTCCCTTTTTTCCTCCCAGATTTATAATATATCTACAGGGATGGGTGTGGAGACAATCAAGTTTTGTCTCCAAACTCTGTGCAAACTAGGCGAGAACCAGTTCTGATCAAAAAGTAAGTATAGGTTTATGCCTAAGCTAAAAAACTCCTTTCCCTTTGTTCACAAACAAATGAAGTCTTTTTCTCTGTCTGTAACAATTTTTTCTGTGCAGTAAGTTAGCATCTTATAGCTGCAAATTCATACCTAAAACTGGAGCATCTTTGTTACTGAATTTAAGACATGCAGAAATAAGTGGCTTAGACAGACAAATTTGACTTCTCTGTCTCTCTGTGTTGGTATAGCTGTTTTTAACTGAGAATGATGCCACTGACGGAAACTGTTCTTTCTTCTTTTGTAGGAAGACCATTTGTCTTATTTGTGTCAACTGGGGACTTTTGTATTTGCTGTTTCCAAGTCTGCACAAGTACGTGATTGCTTCATTTGTAGTCAAAAGCATTTTTAATGCAAGAACAAACTAGCATATTCCATAAGTTTATCGGCCAGCTCCTTATCACTTCCGTAAGATCTACAGATGC
Organism: Pelecanus crispus; assembly: GCF_030463565.1. Lineage (NCBI taxonomy): Eukaryota > Metazoa > Chordata > Aves > Pelecaniformes > Pelecanidae > Pelecanus > Pelecanus crispus. The sequence continues at coordinate 156,691,792 of NC_134644.1, read as the reverse complement.
ATTAAGGCCCTTTAAAATAAGTGTCCTTGGGAGTCACAGAACTGGAAAGGATCGGGGCAACTGCTACTGCATTCAGAAGAGAGACAGTCAGTGCCTCACCACCTCATGCCTGGGGGGCAGACTGTTGTTTCCAGAGTGTATGTATGTATCTATATACCTGTATATTCCAGAAAGGGAAGAAAAAGCAAAAACCTGATACCTGGGACTATTAGGCAAGCAGTCCACAAGTAGTAGGATCTGTTACAGTTCTTATTTCCCCAAGAGATGGGTATAAGGAGGATGATCAAAGTAGTAGAAAATGTAGCTCAAATGACAGCTCTCAGATCCCTGAATATTTATCTTTGGGTGATATTCTGCACGTATGTTAAGAGAGATTGAAAAGTAATGTCAGCTGCGGTCAGGGAGCTGGAGACGTTAAATATTCTGTGTTTCAGGATGGTGTCATTCAGTCTGGAGCCCTGCTTAGAAATATCAGTTACTTCCTTCCCCCTTTTCAATCCAATGATCTCTTATGCTCTTTTGCTTATAACAGAGCCAGACTGTAGCATTCATTAAGGTCCCTGGAGGACAAACAGGTTTACTGACACATTGAAGGCCGATGCCATAGGTACTAATGCTTGCACTGTTTCCATGGAATATATAGATTTAAATTCTAAATAAGGAATTGTGTGCTAACCCCAGTAGGCAGCTAAGCACCACACAGGCACTTCTTCACTCTCCCTCAGTGGGATGAGGAAGACAACCAGAAGGGTAAAAGTGCAAAAACTCATGGGCTGAGTGTTCTGGTTTCAGCCAGGATAGAGTTAATTTTCTTCCTAGTAGCTGATGTAGTGCTGTGTTTTGGATTTAGTATGGGAATAATGTTGATAACACACTGATGCTTTAGTTGTTGCTAAGTAATGTTTACACTAGTCAAGGACTTTTTGGCTTGTCATGCCCTGCCAGAGAGAACCTGGGAGGGGGCATAGCCAGGACAGTTGACCCAAACTGACCAAAGGAGTATTCCATACCATATGATGTCATGCTCAGTACATAAGCTGTGGGGAGCTGGCTGGGGAGCAGCAATCACTGCTCAGGAACTGGCTGGGCATCAGTCAGCTGGTGGTGAGCAATTGCATCATGTATCAATTGCTTTGCATATTATTATTATTATTATTACTACTACTACTACTATTTTACTTTATTTTATTTCAACTATTAAACTGTTCTTATGTCAACCCACAAGTTTTCTCACTTCCACTCTTCTGATTCCCTCTCCCATCCCACTGGGGCAGGGGGAGTGAGTGAGCAGCTGTGTGGTGTTAGTTGCTGGCTGGGGTTAAAACATGACACTGAGATAAGGACAGTTTAATAGGTAAAGCAAAAACTGCACACACAAGCAAAGCAAAATAAGGAATTCATTCACTGCTTTCCATTGGCAGGCAGATGTCTAGCCACTTCAAGGAAAGCAGGGCTCCATCATGTGTAATGGTTACTTGGGAAGACAAACTCCATAACTCTGAACATCCCCGCTTCCTCCCTCTTTCCCCCAGCTATCATTGCTGAGAATGATGTCATATGGTATAGAACATCCTTTTGGTCAGTTGAGGTCAGCTGTCACAGCTGTATCACTTCCCAACCTCTTGTGTACCCACAGCCTAATCGCTGGTGGGGTGGTGTGAGAAGCAGAAAAGGCCTTGATGCTGTGTAAGTACTGCTCAGCAATAGCTAAAACATCCCTCTGTTATCAACACTTTTGGTCACAAATCCAAAATATACAAGCTACCATGAAGAACATCAACTCTATCCCAGCTAAATCCAATATCTCCCTGGAGGATAAACAAGTTTATTGATACAGTGCACACAGATGGCATATGTGTTAATGCTTGCCTTGTTTCTATGGAATTTAGTAGTCTTAAGATATAAATTTGTAGAATTAGATTCTAAACAAGAAAAAAGCTCTTCATGTGGCTAGAAATACAATAGCTCTGTTTCTGCATCTTTTTTATTACAAAGAATGCAATCATTATCAAGAACCTTCCAGGTACATGGACAGAACTCACTTCTGGAGAAGCTCTTTATGTGCTGTCTTCGAATCTCCTTCACTTTACCTTGTCCTGTGGAGATAGTGCTTGTTTTGTTAGCAAAGGATTAACTCAATACTCACCAAATATATGTGTTTGACAGTTCAGCTACCATTAGCTGACCTTTTCAGATTCAAGCCACCTGTATTGGTTCTGGCTGAGATGGGGTTAATTTTCCCCATAGCAGCCCTCCTAGTGCTGTGCTTCGTACTGGTAGCTAGAAAGGTGTTGATAACACACCAGTGCTTTGGGTAGTGCTGAGCAGTGCTCACACAGCATCAAGGCTGACTCTCCAACATTCCTCCCCAGCTCACGCCCAAAAGCCAGTAGGCTGGGCATGGGCAAGACCTTGTGAGGGGACATAGACAGGACAGCTGACCTAAACTCACCAAAAGGATATTGCATACCATATAATGTCCACACAGCAATAAAAGCTAAGAGAAAGGAGGGGGCAGGGGTATTTGTTATTATGACATTTATCTTCCAGAGCAACCACTACACGTACTGAAGCCCTGCTTCCTGGGAAGTGGCTGGATATTGCCTGCTGATGGGAAGTAGAGAATAAATGTTTGGTTTACTTTGCTTCAGTGCACAGCCTTTGATTCTGATTTAGCTTTACTGAACTGTCTTTCTCTTGACCCACGAAGCTTTCATCGTATATTTCTTTCCCCCTGTCCAGCTGAGGAGAGAAAGTGATAGAAAGGCTTGGTGGGCACTTGGCATTCAGCCAAGGCCAACCCACCACACCACCCTAAGCTACCTCTTTGACACAATTTGCTTTAGAGTCAAACAACAGTCAACATAGAATCATAGAATCATAAAATCGTTTAGGTTGGAAAAGACCTTCAAGATCATCCAGTCCAACCATTAACCTACACTACCAAGTCCACACTAAACCAGTCAAGTGTAGACTAGATTAAACCATGTCCCAACGTGCCACATCTACACATTTTTTGAACACTTCAAGGGATGGTGACTCCACCACCTCTCTGAACAGCCTGGTCCAATGCTTCACCACCCTTTCCGTGAAGAAATTTTTCCTAATATCCAATCTAAACCTGCCCTGGCGCAGCTTGAGACCATTTCCTCTCGTCCTATCACTAAGTACTTGGGAGAGGAGGCCAACACCCACCTCACTACAACCTCCTCTCAGGTAGTTGTAGAGAGTGATAAGGTCTCCCCTCAGCCTCCTCTTCTCTAGGCTAAACAACCTCAGTTCCCTCAGCCGCTCCTCATAAGGCCTGTGCTCCAGACCCTTCACCAGCTTCGTTGCCCTTTTCTGAACACGCTCCAGCAAATCAATGTCTTTCTTGTATTGAGGGGCACAAAACTGGACACAGTATTCCAGGTGCGGCCTCACCAGTGCTCAGTACAGGGCCACGATCACTTCCCTACTCCTGCTGGCCACACTATTCCCTGATACAAGCCAGGATGCTGTTGGCCTTCTTGGCCATCTGGGCACACTGCTGGCTCATGTTCAGCTGGCTGTTGACCACCACCCCCAGGTCCTTTTTGGCCAGGCAGCTTTCCAGCCACTCTTCCCCAAGCCTGTAGTGTTGCATGGGGTTGCTGTGACCGAAGTGCAGGACCCGGCACTTGGCCTTGTTGAACCTCATACAGTTGGCCTTGGCCCGTCGATCCAGCCTGTCCAGGTCCTTCTGCAGGGCCATCCTACCCTCGAGCAGATCGACACTCCCACCCAATTTGGTGTCGTCTGCAAACTTACTGAGGGTGCACTCAATCCCCTCATCCAGATCATTGATAAAGATATTGAACAAGACTGGCCCCAAAACAGAGCCCTGGGGAACACCGCTCGTGCCCGGCTGCCAACTGGACATAACTCCATTCACCACAACTGTCTGGGCTTGGCCACCCAACCAGTTTTTTACCCAGCGAAGAGTACACCCGTCCAAGCCATGAGCTGCCAGATTCCCAAGGAGAATGCTATGGGAGACTGTGTCAAAGGCTTTGCTAAAGTCCAGGTAAATGACATCCACAGCCTTTCCCTCATCTACCAGGCAGGTCACCAGGTGATAAAAGGAAATCGGTTGGTCAAGCAGGACCAGCTTCAAAGTCAGAGAAAAACTTAGATCAGATCATTAGAGGATTTTTTTTTTTTTTTTTTTATCTTGGCTATTGTCCTGGTATCAGCTGGGACAGAGTTAATTTTAATTTAATTTTAATGTGCCTAGTAGCAGGCACAGTGCTGTGTTTTGGATTTAGTAGGAGAAGAATGCTGATAACACACTGATGGTTTAGTTGTTGCTAAGTACTGCTTATGCTAGTCAAGGACTTTTCAGCTTCCCATGCTCTGCCAGGTCCACAAGAAACTGGGAGGGGGCACAGCCAGAAGAGTTGATCCAAACTGACCAAAGGGCTATTCCATACCATATGACGTCATGCTCAGTATATAAACTGGGGGGGAGGGGGGTTGGCCGGGGAGCAGCAATCACTGCTCGGGAACTGTCTGGGTATCGGTCGGCGGGTGGTGAGCAATTGCATTGTGCATCACTTGCTTTGTATATTATTATTATTATTATTATTATTATTATTATTATTATTATTATTATTATTTATTGTTACTATTATCATTACTATTTTATTTTATTTCAATTTTTAAACTGTTCTTATCTCAACACGGGAGTGTTTCTCACTCTTACACCTCCAATTTTCTCCCCCATCCCATTGGGGCAGGGGGAGTGAGCGAGCGGCTGCATGGTGCTGAGCTGCTGGCTGGGGCTAAACCACGACAGCTATAAAATTTCCATAAGGATAACCTCTGGTAGAAGGAGAAGGAGTGATGGATGAAATTTTAAGAACTGTCCTGCTTAAAATGTCTGTATTCTAGTGATTGCCTTCCTCCCTGAAAGCTCTCCAGGGAATTATAGAAATGTATTAATTTACTATTTAATTAGGTCACACTTTGTGAAAAAAAAATGAACAAACGTCTTAAAATATCCCATTTAATGTGAGAAATAACCGAAATTTAAAACATAACAATAGTCAGATGTGATGTAATCGCTGATTTAAAAAAAAATATCCTACCTTATCTCGATATTGTATTGGAATAAGTTTTTAAAAACCAGCATACGTTGTCCTGGTATCCTATTGGAATAAACAATTTTAGGGTAGATCGTATTAATTAACAGTTGACTTTTATACTTAGAAATAAATATATTTATATTTTATATAATATTGATATATGTTTATAAGTATTATAACTACTTTGAACCTTCATGAATAAACAGTGAAGGAAAAGAAGAAAAAAGGAAATTAGTCTATGCAGTGTTTCTGCTTTTTTTTTTCTTTTTCTTTTTTTTCCTCTGTTGAGAAACTGCCTCGATTGAAAACATACTAAAATTCCCAATAAAGCTGGTGGGTTCAGAATTTCATTCTTGAATGATTATGAGATTGTATTTCTAGTGGTTATCCATAAAAGTTATGCAACCCAGAAGGAAAAAAGGAAAAAAAAAAAAAAAAAGCCCTGGTGAATGAGTATGATCTGACTTTTCTGCAGTGGAAAAAATAAATTCATAAACAGTAACAATGCTGGAAAGCTTTGAAAAAAGTCCCCAAGTAAATTAGCCTTTTCTTGGCAGCAGCTGAAACTTTCCATTTTAGCAAACCTCTACAATGCATGATGCTTATAAGTGAAAATCTAACTAGAAATTCGGCTTTCAATGTCTGGCTAATATTCTTACATCTGAAAATAACTGTGGCAAACTACAGTTCCCACACCATCAATCTTTTTACCAGTTATGGTCCCCTTGTAAATGAATTGTAGTTCCATTTTATAGTAAGAACTTTGGAAAAGTCCTTGAAAACAACAAGGAAGATTGTGATGTTTTGTAAGTGTCAGCATTTCAGATGAAATCCACAGAATGCAAATAGTAATGGCTAAAATTCCACTGTACTTGCTTGTCTGCTTTAAAGTCTGACAGTTATTCAAATCCCAGTATTCCTTTATTTTTAGAAAGCTTTTCTCAGCGTTGACACTATTCTAAGCTGTACAGCTTCTGCTTGATTACAAAAGTTAAATTCTACCACTTAGCCAACACCCAGAGCAGACACAATTTCTCCTTATGCTTTGGGATTCCCAAAGGAAGACTTCACATTACAGCAACTCATTAAAGTAGGAAAAGCTATGGACATGAACAAAATTATTTATTTCTAAATTTTCTAAGCAGGATACTTTAATTTACTTTTACCCATGTGGCTACTAAGTGAGAAACTACATACACATTCAGTTCTGCTCTGCACAAATGATTAGAGGACTGCACAAAGCTCATAACAAATGGGCACCAAAATAGTACATCAGACTTTTTTTTCAAGTCTTAAGGACAGAATTAAAAGTTTCCGTGTAAAATAAACAAATGTCTTGATCATGAAATCATGACAATTAAAAAAACTTAGAAAAAAGTTTTGAAAAGACATTAGCAACATTTATTAGTTTTTTGACAGGAATGGTTCTTCAAAGCATAATTTTTTGTATTTATTTAACTGTTGTTTGGTTTAGGTTTTATTCTTTGTGTAAATTTTCTACATATTCAAGAGTTCAGACTTTTTTTTTTTTTTTTTTTTTTGAGGTAGTGACAGCAGTTTCTAACTTAGCTCTATGACCAGCCATATGGACTAAATAACACTGTAAGGCAATCATCATCCACCAGTTTCTCATCAGCTCAAAAAACCCATTCATTTGTGAAAAACAGGAAAGTAAACATGAACAATATCAAAGTGTCTTCTGGACATTTCTTGCAGAAGCTAAAGGGAGATGATGTAGCTGTAGACTGTTTTTATGGTTGACAATCTGATGATGTCTGGTCATCAAATAAGCATAAGGGAATATGTTAAAAACTGTCAAAATAATTCCTTTCTAGCTGTCCATAAAATGGCAAAAAAACCTGTGCAATACTGTAAACAAACAAAAATGAACAGTACAAATTTTCTATCAGAAAGGTATTTGTAAATGCATTAGGAACATATGTAAATCACGTTCATTAGCATTTAGAATTTTACCACATATCTGCAAACAACGTTCTGGCAGAACAGGAACGCTTTTATTTACATAAATATCCAAATTAAGTATTTTTAAAACACTGAGAAGTATTTGTTAAAAGGAATTCAGGTGTATTTTTTGTTTAGGAAAATCTAATGAATATCTAAAACCAGGAACCAAAAAGTTATTTTGACTTACTTTGTATTGTTGATGTTTTTTTAACTTCCAGGTTGGACACAGATATTGCTTGTGATCACCGTTTCTTTGTGTTTATTGTGGTTAATGGTCTTATGTAAGCCTTTTTACTGGTTACAACAAAAAAGATCTTAGTGTTGTTTTGCTACTACTTGGTTCTTATTCTTATTCAGAGACTTTAATTCAGTAAGGTGGATTCTTACCTTAATTTACAAAAATTACAATCTCTTAGCATGTATAGAAGCCTTGGAAGAGAAATCTGTATTTCTCTTAGAAATGCATCTCTTAAGATTGTGCTCCCCAAAGTCTAAGAACCTAGCTCTTACTATTGTATGAAGCTGTCATTATGGTTTAGTTGTAATTACTGTCTGTTATTGTCTTTACATCCTGCTATAGAATGTACAGTTAGGAAAAACTTTGTATGTTAATTTTTTTTTTTTGGGGGGGGGGGGAAATATTTGTTTCAAAATCCAGTTTGGCCTTTATTTAGTTGCTATGGCAGCTTACTGGTTTATTCAGTGTTTTAAAATATACCACCTCAACCATTTTATTGTTATACTTGCTGTACAGATGTATACTGCTTTAATTATATGTATTAATGAATTACACTTCAAGAACAAATGGGTAACTAATAATCTTACAGATATTTTCACAGTGCATTAATAGTTAATACTAAGTGGTTGTAGACAGAGGAATCATAGAATCATCGAATCATAGAATGCTTTGGGTTGGAAGGGACCTTTAGAGGTCATCTAGCCCAACACCCCTGCAGTGAGCAGGGACAGCTTTAACCAGATCAGGGTGCTCAGAGCCCCGTCCAACCTCACCTTGAATGTTGCCAGGGATGGGGCCTCCACTACCTCTCTGGGCAACCTGTTCCAGTGCTTCACCACCCTCACTGTAAAAAACTTCTTTCTAATGTCTAGTCTAAATCTATTCTTCTTTAGTTTAAATCCGTTATTCCTTGTCCTGTCACAACAGGCCTTATTAATTCTCTCTCTATATATTAATATTAATATTCTATAATAATTGGAGAAAAGATACATACATTGTATAAGGGCTTTCTAAAATATTTATTCACAATAACTCAGAATAATAGAAAGGTTGGTTGGACCTTGGAGGAGCTGATCTGAGTGCCAGGTCATTCAGCCTTGGCTATGTTTAGCCAGCTTCTGAAAAACCTCCAAGGACAGAGATTTTACATAATCTCTGGCCATTCTGTTCCAGTGCTGCATTACTCTCCAGGTTAAATTTTGGTTTTGATGTCTGAACTTCCCAAGCCACAATTTATGGCTGCTTGCCCTTGTTATGTCATCTAGCACAAATTCCCATGAAAATCTGCACTGAAAATGATTTTCAGTTTTGGAATACACACATAACACTTGAATGGGCAAACAAAAAAGGAGAATTAGCCTTTATTGTCACACACAATTTTTTTATAACTGTAAGGTGGAACTGCTTGTGGCTGCCTATGTTAACAAGAAGATTATGAAAGTACAAGTTCAGTAACAGTAGGGTTTTAGAATAGAGTTTCTACCTCTCAGGAGTTCCCTTTCTACCAGAAGTAAACAGTCAGACCATCCTCAGCAAGTTCCTTGCCTGTAAAAACAGAGAAGAAATTCATGCTATGGTGATGTGATCAGGCATTAGTATGCACCTGCTGGCATTGCCCTGGTAATTCATTACAGCAAGTTAGCATCAAAATCATGGTGTGTTGATTACGCATTAACTTTCATACATTACCAGTGGACCAGTGAATTGACTATATATTACTGTAGTACATCAGAAAAATGTAGAATATAAGAGATAAAGTTTGATTGTTTTTGTCAAAACAAGAAAATTTTATCAGAAAGAAAAATACTAGCACAAGCACTATGCTATCAACATCCTTCATCGCTGAAGAATGGACATTGGACATAAAATTGGATACAAGCCAGCAATGAGCACTGAGAAATATGAGAAAGCCAATCATATGCTCGGCTGCATAAAAAGAAGCATGGCCAGCAGGTCAAGGGAGGAGATTCTGCCCCTCTATTCCACTCTCGTGAGAGCCCACCCGGAGTACTGCCTCCAGGTCTGGGGTCCCCAGCACAAGAAAGACATGGACCTGTTACAGTGCATCCAGGGGAAGGCCACAGAAATGGTAAGAGGACTGGAACACCTTTCCTATGAGAAAAGGTTGAGAGTTGGGGTATTTCAACCTAGAGAAAGCTCCAGGAGGACCTTATTACAGCCTTTCAATATATAGAGGGGGCTTGTAAGAAAGGTAGAGAGAGGCTTTTACTAAGGCCTGTAGTGACAGGACAAGGAGCAACACTTATAAACTGAAAGAGGCTACATTTAGATTGGACATAAGGAAATTTTTTTTTTTGTAAGGTTGGTGAGGCACAGGACCAGGTTGCCCAGGGAAGCTGTGGATGCCCCATCTCTGGAAGTGTTCAAGGTCAGGTTGGATGGGGCTTTGAGTAACCTGGTCTAGTCAAAGATGTCCCTGCAAGGGGATTAGAACAGATGATCTTTAAAGGTCTCTTCCAACCCAAATCATTCTATGATTCTATGATCATGTCCTGGTTTCAGCTGGGATAGAGTTAATTTTCTTCCTAGTAGCAGGCATAGTGCTGTGTTTTGGATTTAGTAGGAGAAGAATGCTGATAACACACTGATGGTTTAGTTGTTGCTAAGTACTGCTCATGCTAGTCAAGGACTTTGCAGCTTCCCATGCTCTGCCAGGTGCACAAGAAACTGGGAGGGGGCACAGCCAGAAGAGTTGATCCAAACTGACCAAAGGGCTATTCCATACCATATGACATCATGCTCAGTATATAAACTGGGGGGGGGGGTGGTTGGCCAGGGAGCAGCGATTGCTGCTCGGGAACTGTCTGGGTATCAGTTGGCGTGTGGTGAGCAATTGCATTGTGCATCACTTGCTTTGTATATTATTATTATTATTATTATTATTATTATTATTATTATTATTATTATTATTATTATTATTATTATATTGTTACTATTATCATTACTATTTTACTTTATTTCAATTATTAAACTGTTCTTATTTCAACCCAGGAGTGTTTCTCACTCTTATTCCTCCGATTCTCTCCCCCATCCCACCAGGCTAGGGGGAGTGAGCCAGCGGCTGCATGGTGCTTAGTTGCTGGCTGGGGCTAAACCACGACAGATCGTTAAATAACTGTTGAGACAAACTGGGTAGAAAAGGGCACACTGAATTACAGAGTCTAATGAATAACCTAGTCTTAAATTTTCCATGTTTACCTTCCAAATGTATTTGTGTCATGAGTAACATATTGGGTCTGTGGTTTTAAGTTTGGTTTTTTTAGACATTTACAGTCAAGAGAGTGAAGTTACCATTGAAAATATAAGTTAAAACACAATTTTTCAAGTCGGGTAGGTTTTCTGCTATTAGCCACAATCTGAATCCATTAAATAAGTGTATTTGGCTATCATGTAGTCAGTTATGAATCTGAACTGTGGAAAGTGAAAGACATGAAACAAGCATTTAATTCTGAAAAATGAAACAATTGGAAGATATTCCAATATTAATTCCACTCTCTAGGCAGACGTATTTTATTTCTTTAAGTTTGAGAAATGTCTTAGTAATTTAAAATAAGTAAGAATTTATCTTTTTTACAAATCTAAGTGGATATGAAATTTTATAATATACAGTTCTAGCTTTTAATTTTAACACCATAATGCCACATGATGAAACACTCTTTCTTGTTTTACACTTCTCTAATAACCTCTCTCTTCCTTAATTATCAATAAATAAATAATGCAAAGAAATCACCTTAGTCAATCAAAGTAAGACTAATTGATACTTTGTGGGAAATTCAAGCTCCACATCTATTATGCTTTGAAATTATTACGATCAAAACTTTGTTTATGGGCAAAGTAGCATGCTATAGTGTATTGTGTTCACGTTGCAAGGTTTTGGTAGTGGTGGGGGCTGCAAGGTCGGCTACTGTGAGAAGAGATTTGGAACTGTCCCCATGTCAAATAGAGCCAGTTTCAGCTGGCTCAAAAATGAACCCACTGCTGGCCAAAGCTGAGCCTAGTAGTGATGCTGGTGGTGCCTCTGTGAAAACATATTTAAGAAAGGGTAAAAAACCACTGCTTGCTTATGAAATGGTCAACTAAGTAATTCATGCCACTCTGATATGATCAGTCATTAGGAAAAAAACCCAAAACAAAACAAGACAAATCAAAACAGAAGGCAATTCCCAGATTCACTCAAAAAGACAGAGCAGGGTTTGCTCCTGTAAAAATCATATAGTGAATTTGTATTGAATTTAAGGGGCAAGTTTTTGGTAGGTGGGAGTCTGCAGGGGTGGACTTCATGAGAAAAGACCAGGAGGACCAACATCAGCACAGATATCCACACTGCAGTCCATGGAGGACCCCAAACCACAGCAGGTAGACATGTCCTGAGGGAAACTGTTGCCTGTGGAGAGCCCATGCTGGAGCAGGCTCTTGGCAGGAACTGCAGCCCATGGAGAGAAGCCCATGTAGGAGCAGGTTTTCTGACTGGACTTTTGGCTTGTGGGGGACCCATGTTGGAGCAGTCCATTCCTTAAGGACTGCACCCTGTGGAAAGAACCCATGCTGTAGCAGGTCATGAAGATCTGAAGCCTATGAGAAGGACCTATGTTGAAGAAGTTACTGAAGGACTGTATCCCATGGCAGGGACCCAACACTGGAGCAGGGAAACTGTGAGGAGGAAGAAGTGGCAGAGACAAAGTGTTATGAACTGACAACAACCTGCATTCCCCATCCCCCTGTGCCACCCACGGAGGAGGAAGTAGAAGAGTCATGAAGTTGAGCCTGAGAAAAAGACGGTTGCAGTGAAGGTGGTTTTAGTTTTGTTTTTATTTGTCATTATTCTACTCTGTTATTGACAATAAGTTAAATTAATTTCCACAAGTTGAGCCTATTTTGCCCATGATGGCAATCGGTGATCTCCCTGTCCTTATGGCTGCTCATGAGCTTTTTCATCATATCTTTTTCCCCTGTCCTGCTGAGGAGGAGGACTGAGAGAGCAGACTGGTGGGCACCTAGCAGCCAGCTAAGGTTAACCCAAACCACATAGATAGATGATAGATGGAAAGCCAAGGATTTATCAGAAGTATAAATGAAATCTTAAGAGTCTAATTCAAGAATCATTATTAGTTTAGATCTAATTACAGAAAAAAAAAGAATAAAAATCTACATAGAATAATTCTACATAGAAAAGTCTCAGTAATAATAATAAAATAAAAATTGTAACACATACTTCTTAGATCCTGTCCCTTTTTCACATTGTCATGCTTGTCCTGCCGTTGCTTGTCTAGGTCAGTGATTTCATTGTGGTGATGATGAGGGTGTTACAGTGAATATCCAAAGTCCACCAGTGTGAGGAATATGTTGTTCATAGTAATGGTTTCTTTTCTCTTGGTACAGGATACATTTCAGGTCATGTTTGCTAATACACTTTTATGCCTTTGCTCTTTCTTCATTGGTCTGCAGCTCCACGTTACGTACAAATTCACTAAATGTTTTGTCTTTTACATATGTTACCTTTATTATCCCTAAACCCCATTTTGTCCAGCTCCATATCTGCATATTTTTAGTGGCCATGGCTGAGTTGTCAAACTGTATCCTGTGTCTCGACTTCTCAAGGACTCTGATATTGTATCAGGCCCATATTTCTCTACACTGCATCATTACATTAGAATTGAAACTATCCCATTCTACATAGAGTAAGTGCTTGCTGCTGCTTTCTATCTAAAATTGTGGTTGTACCACACAAACACAAACAAAAGTAAAACAAATTATCTATAGACACCTAGTCACTTAGAGAAATTGTTGTCACAGCTAAACCAAGTAAAACAAAACTGCAAGTAGGTCAAAAAAATTCAGACAGAGCACAATTGTCAAGCCTCAGTCCTGAGGCCTTGCAAACTCAGTACAAAGCTTATGGCCTATTATAGCAATCCCATGTTATAGGACTACACAGTTACACAGTGCAGTACTCCTATGAAGTTAACTGGGTTTGTAACATTGTTATTTTGAATTAAATTTAATACAAGAGTGCCTCATCAGCATGACATTTATTTCTACAGTGAAGGAGCAGGGAAGTCCAATATGAAACACAAAACCAGGAACAACTTCTGAAGATCATTTTGTTTTCAGTTATTGATGTTGTGTTGCAGCAATACAGCTCATGCAAAACAGATTGCAACACTTTCATTACCAGAAGATATCATCATATTTTCAAGTTGTTGTTATTCCTTAAAGCAACAACAGTTTTGATCCTTTCTCCTCTAAAAGGAAAAGAGTAGCGGATTTATGTCAAGCATGAAAGACTACTGGTCTTAGCATTGTCTTTACATGTCCAGTCAACTAGCATACGTAGATAAAAGAAATTAAAGGATTCCTTATTTAAGTATTATAAACAGTACTACAACAGGACTATAATCAGTTTTCAAGAAATATTTATTCTGGACTACATCACTGCAAATCTAAAACATAACAATATTGAAAGTCAGTAGGAAAATAAACAATTAGAATTCATTAAAATCTAGTATTGGAAAACTGAAGTGAGGTTAAGAAGGTACTGGAGAGGACATATTTTCTCTGTGGAGGCACATTTACATGTATTTCCTATATAAATATCTCAATATTTAGGATTGAGTACTGTTCAGAACAAAACCAAAGAAGAATAAAGAGGACAAGAAAAAAAATAGTTTTGCACCTTCTTGGCAAAAGATCCTTACTAAATCTAACAGGTTTTGAAGAATACTTAGAGCATGAATGTATTTCCTAATGCTGTCAGGAAAACTTTAGAAATATTGGAAATTTTAGAATATTTTAGAAATATTTATAAATATTTGCCTTTTTAACAGCAAATATACTGTTTTCTGTGGGCACTCAGTGCTCTTCCAGGCAAATCATTTGCTGATACCCTGCAAACATCAGTCTCTTCCAAACCAAGCATTCATGTTCATGCCAAAGGAGCAAAAACTTATGTCCTACAAAAGTGAGGACAGAAACTTGCTTAAATCTTTCTGCAGTTTCTGAATGAGGCGCAGGAAAGATCAAGAAATCTAAGCAGGTTCTACAGGATGCTGAAGACTTGTCCTACCAGGCAGCAAGCTTTATGTCAGCATTCTCCCCCAACAGCACATTGCACACTGGTATGTTCAATACTTTATGCCACCTTCTCCATCAGCAGGAAAATAAAAAGAAAATTCATTCCTAGCTCCCACTTCATCTTTAATGTATGAAAATCTTTGTTTCTAATTACCTTGTTTTTGCAGACATAAGCATTACATGGAGAACCACTCAATGTCCTCTTTAAAGCCAATTACACAGTTCCCATTCTTCAGTGAGACTAAAGCTTCATCTGAAACTGAGAATAATTCAAATGAATTATTTATAAATTATATTCCTCTATAAAAAGTCAGAGAATAGGGGAATGATTTTATATACTAACTTCAAGCAACTCTAGCCAGCTGAAAGGACAGCTATTTAGTAAACATTAATTCTGGTTAATCAAGCTGTTTGTTTGTATCTAAACAAGCAAAGCAGTTGTTAAAATAGACTTTAAATTGCCCGAGACTTCAGTAACAGATAATGCTTCCTAAGAAACCTAGAAACAAAATTGAGGTGATTTAATAGTTTTACTAGCTCAGTTATTTTGACTGAAATCCACCCAAATTTAATTTCTTTTTTCTAATAAAAGTGTTTGGAAAATGTAGTATAAGGTCTGGAAAAACGTAGAATAATTAGAGTGTCATCATTCCTATGAAACATCTTAGACATTTATTATTTACAAGATCAGTCTGGTGCCCTATTATGAAACCAAAGTTTGGTTACAGAAAATCAATAAGCTTGCCAAAAAACTTGAAGGAACTCTCTAGGAAAGGGTTGAGTTTGTTTAAGCTCTAATTAAACCATTTGTGTTTTCTTGGAGATTACATTCAAGAATAAATTAACTGAAACTAAAAAAACCCCAGCCTACTATACTGCAATACAATGCAATTTCTTAAACAAAATTAGTATTTTTCAAAAACGCTCACAGCTGAAAATGCCACTGTTAGAGTACTTATGTTAAAATCATAAGGTTTGTGCTTTTTTTTTGTTACAATATTCCACATGAATAACAACATTTTGCTACAGAACTTATAATTCTTCTCTCATTTTATACTAAATAAGGTGCAAGTAGTGTTCTTATTTTCTGTGCCACTTTCCTATTCAATTACCTTATATACCCTCTCCCCACGTTGGAGGCAGCTACATGTCACTGCATGCCCACTACATTCCTGGTGAATGCATTGGACCTCTGTTATGAAAAACTGAGTTCAAGAGGTCTTGGTAACAGCATGGAGTTTTCAGAAGGCTAATGCGTTTACAGCAAGTAAGTACTAATCAGCAAATTTCCATAAATAAGAAATGTAGAATTACACTTGTAATGTGGTACTGTAAATGAAAATTAATATGATCCAAAGCTGACTGTATTGTTTTAAGTCACTAACAAGAAAACTGCAGCAAGATTTTTGAACAAAGGTTAAAGAGGATTTCCTCTTCTATCCTATCAGTATTCCTTTTGACAAAAAGCATCTCAACATAACAGTATAATGGTTTGTCGTGGTTTAGCCCCAGCCAGTAACTAAGCACCACGCAGCCGCTGGCTCACTCCCCCTGCCCCGGTGGGATGGGGGAGAGAATCGGAGGAGTAAGAGTGAGAAACACTCCTGGGTTGAGATAAGAACAGTTTAATAATTGAAATGAAGGAAAATAGTAATGATAATAATAACAATATAATAATAACAATAATAATAATAATGATATACAAAGCAAGTGATGCACAATGCAGTTGCTCACCACCCACCGACCAATACCCAGACAGTTCCGGAGCAGCGATCGCTGCTCCCCGGCCAACGCCCCTCCCCCCAGTTTATATACTGAGCATGACGTCATATGGTATGGAGTAGCCCTTTGGTCAGTTTGGATCAACTCTTCTGGCTGTGCCCCCTCCCAGTTTCTTGTGCACCTGGCAGAGCATGGGAAGCTGAAAAGTCCTTGACTAGCATAAGCAGTACTTAGCAACAACTAAACCATCAGTGTGTTATCAACATTCTTCTCATACTAAATCCAAAACACTATGCTTACTAGTAAGAAGAAAATTAACTCTATTCCAGCCAAAACCAGGATATGGTTATACAATACATATTGTAAAATAACATAATAGTTAAATAAGGCATAATATGATCTCTGTTTAGGTGCCTTCAAGATTCAAGTTTTAACTTCTAAGTAGATCTACAAAAAATGTGAAGAAAATAAGTTCATTAGTGTTAAGCTTGTGACAGAAACATTGTAATTTGTCAGGTGAATTTTATAAAGTCCCATGTTGCACCTGAGCTTATACAAATTTACTGTTATGATAAGTTAAAATACCTTTGAAGTTTTTATGGTTTTTTATTACCTTACTTTTCTAGACATTGGTCTACACTTCAGATAGTCAACAATTATGTAAATGGAGACAATCTGTACCACTCTGCTCTCTGAAACCACATCATTCTTCAATCTCCTTCAGCTCCTCAATATTAAGAAAAACTTTTCTGACCTTTTTAAATTACAGATTTTGTTACCCCACAAGGTGAGCACTATCCCCCTGACCCAGACAGACAGAACGTTATGAAAGATGTGTCAGCACGTGTATCTTCATAACCTTGTTTTATGTTTGCTTATGGTCTTCCGCTGTTAGATTGTTCATCAGTATACATCATTGTTACAACACTGTTGATTTCATTTTTAGTGCTACTGATAGAAAAAAACACTTAGATCTTCCTAAGATATTTCTATGAATCTTTCTTTTAAATCAGCTTTTCTTGTTGTTTAGTTAATTTTCTTCATGTAATTTCAACTCATTTCCTTTGTACCTTTAGCATGTTTTTCTCAGACTACTGGCTTACTGCATGACAAGACTTCATCTCCTTTTTCCCAGAAACTCAGTTATTATCAGATGACTGTCAGTACATCATGCATTCAGAATGATTTAGTGTTCCATCCTAAAAGACAATTCAAGACTCTTACACATGTTTTCAGAATTAGACTCTGATGAAAGAGTCAAATTTGGCTTAAAACTTTTTTTTTCTTCTCCATTATTTAACATCAGAAAAAACACCAGCATTTATTTGCCTTCTTTAAAAAAATAATTGTGTTTTCTAAAAAGACTGTTAAAGAGCCATGAAGAGATAGTGTAAGTAAGTTTGCGAAATATTGGTTAGTACAGATGCATTTTTTTCCTTTGTTTTTAACACAGAAAACATAAGTAATAAAGAGAAGGTAGAATGCAAACAAAATATTAGTTGGGTTTGTTTGGTGGTTTTTCCTTGTTTTCTTCTCAATTTTAAGTTTTTCTCTTCAGTTTCAATTCCAAAATCCTTAGTCATCTTCTGAAACTCACATAAAATAAGAGTGGGGTAGATTAAGGAGATACATATATTTATTTGAGTTCCAGTACTCAGGGACAAATTAGAATAATTTACTGGTAGAGTCTGAGAAGAAGTGATACCCATCTTTGGACTTTTTCTTTTTAAGGACTATAGCAGCCTCCATGTTTCTTCTTCCCTTTCTGAGAACAGCTGAAATGAGTTCATTATCCATCTCTTACCACATTTTCTCCCAATTTAAGTATTTTGAATTTCCTTAGGAGACTGTTTTAGTATACGGTGCTGTATGTAAGTAGCTTTCAGAGGAACTACTGGGATTTCTTGTACACAATAATGTACTCTTGTAAAAAGGCTATTTTTTATTAAGCAGTGTAAATATATTTTAATTAGAATGAAGCAGCTCTGCCTTTGAAATAGCCTAAGGCAGTGAAGTGCTTTGTGACTATTTGGGATGTGAGTGGCTGCATAGGCTGAGAAGTGGGGACACTTTCTGGTTTCCCCAAGGCACCGCTGCCTGAAAAGTTGACCTTCTTCCCAACTTTAAATCCTGTTGTCATTGTGTAATACACCACAAAGTAGAACGGCTATTGCCAAGGTAAGAAGAATTTTAAGTTGTAATTACCTCCATGAAAAGGGTTTCAGCACGTATAGTAGTATGAAAGTTACTGCCATTGCTTAATATTGATTCAGAACTAAAAGTCAGAAACAATTTATAGATCTTTCTTACAATCTCTCATATCTTTTGCTGTAAAAACCAAAAAGTACAAAAAGTACAGCTGTTCTACTGAATGTCAGATACCAGTTTGGAAGACACTTCCAGGCACCTGTCATGCTTTTTATTGTGTGAACATGTGAGTGGTTGAAAGTAATGATTTCAAAAACTGCTTCTGTAGCCCAAAGGCAACTAAGGTCTCACAAATTATTCATTCCTGTTTGTTCTCCACAAAAAAGTGATTTCCTTAAAACATATGTGTGAGTACCTGCATGTGTATATATAACATAGGTGTATGAGTTTATATGCACACATATGTGTGCATATATATAAAAATGTCTAAATATTGTATTATACTTGATAATTATTCACTCATAATTTTCTTAGATTACAGTGAAGAACATTGAAATTTGAATATTTTCATCTTCCTTCTATACTTATTATTCATTCTCATGCTACTGATTAAAACCATTTTAAAATAAACTATTTGCAACGAGAGTGAAATCAGGTATTCAGAACTATGCGTAAATCAGCTTTTTCACAAAATATTTCTTTCACACATAAAATGTACAAAATTATATAAATTAAACAAATGCGTATGCACATTTGTGTGTATGTACAAACAGGTATCTCTATTTCCCTCTTCAGCTTTGTAACAATCCCTCACTTAACCAAAATCCCTGTTAGTAATATCAAATACATTTTTCAAAGGTGATCTCGGTTCAGCTAATAGTAGGTCTCTCATGGCAAAGTGTTGAACAAATATCCTTTTGTAGTCTCTTGGAATAGAAGAGTAAAGCCTTGGAGGCTTTCTAGAGGAGTTTCTATGGAGAAAAGGAGGACATGACATGCATCATACTTTTTTCTTGAGTGTCAGTGTTTTTATGTGCAAGGAAATGAAGCTATGCCTGGGCCTTGTCTGGAAAGCTAGTCACATGGTGACATGTGTCATTTCTGATAAACTAATATTGAGCAGCATTCCTTTCTGAAATTTCTAAGCGAGACATGTCATGTCAAATCCCATTAATCAAACATGTCACTTGTTGTTGCAAATATATGATATATATACTAAAGAAAAGCTTAAATAAATTCTAGGAAAGGATTTTTATGGTATAAACAAATCTTTATTTATGAAACTCTTGAGCAAAGGGGGATGTGTCCAAGTGCCTCTGTATCCTTATGTTCTTTATAAAACAAAAATCAGTGGAATCATCAAGCTTCCTAGAAAGAAGGCAAAGATGACTATTCCATATATATGCATCAAAGCAGTTGTATGAATACTCATAGGAAAAATGCCACAGACTTGGAGGTAATGGCTCCTTTTGGAGCTTTTAACTTTTTTTAAAAAAAAGAAAGATGAAACATAAAGAAAGGCAAAATTCATTCACATTTTTGAAACAATTTTTGTTGTGTCATGAAACACTCTTAATACAGCTGGAATAACACTATAGGGTAAAATTATTATTTTTGTTAATACATGGGTGATTTAGTTACTTCATTACCTTTCATACCCTGTTACAGAAAAGAAACAACAATGTAATAAGAAATAGAATGGAAATAGTGAATAGTAAGTGTAGAATAAAAGTGTGATGCTTGTTGATTCCATAGAGCTTGCAAGAATATTGAAATGTCCCAAACTGTGATTGCAAAAGTAAAATATTTTACATTTGTATAATATGTACAAAGGCATGAGGCTTGGAGAAGACTCCTTGAAATATAAACTGCTTGAAACATAAACTGCATAAGAACAAAAGTTTCCCTCATGCTAGATAATGCTGTAACTTCAAGCTGCTAGTTTTCCTGCCTTCATTGCTGGAGTAAGACGGAGATGACTTCTGGACTGAATGCAACATCATAACATAAGTGTTTGTGGATTTAGGAATACCTTGTGCTTAGTCTTCTCATGACACAAAAATCAAGAATTCTTTAAAATGTACTGATTTACTAAATGTGGTGGTACACTAAGTCACCAGTTTAGAATCAGGTTTTAAGAAGATGGGACTGAAGTTATTCCTGCAACTCAACCTTCTCCTTCAGCAAAGGATTTTCCAGTTTCACAACTATAATGTATTTGAATAGACAAGAAATTGTACTTCTTAAGCTAAAGATACTCTGACAGCTGGTCCCAACTTTTCAATAAGTCATAGCTATTTCATTTAACCCGTATACTTGAAATATTTGTTAATCACCATAAAATTCTCACAGAATTTGTATTCTTTTAATTTCACTTTTTTTTTCATCTTTTTTAGGCTGGTTAGATATAAGGGTTCATGTCTGCACCTGAGGTGCGGTGGAAAAACAGACCGTATCTCCCGCGGAGCTTCATGACCTCAATCTATGCTGTCCCTGTACTCCTTAAAGGGGGCTTAAAACTAGAAGAAATAAACAGTTAAGAAATGCTCTGCTCTTTCAGATCAGTGGTCTGTCTAGCACAGTGACAGTAGGAGATGTTATTCAGGGAAAGCATGCCAGCCAAGCCTGTTTCTGGTTTCCTTTTTTAAACTGTACATTCACAGTCACTGGATTAGAAATGATAGAGGATATATGCCTGCCTTTTCCTTAAGTTTTTGTCTATGGACCTATTATCTCCAATTTTATCCAATCAAATAACGACACTTCTAGAAATGGGCAGTGAATAATTTATTTGGGGGTTTTTTTGGTAAAAAAAGTCCTGGATTTTTCCAGATTTTGTGTAAAGAAATTAAAAATATTGAAAACTCAACACTTGTGGATTTTCACCTTTTTTTGGAAAACAAAATCAAAAACATACATACATTGTAATATGTGAGTATTTTTAATGCATTTTTTATAAGTATTTACAGAATATGTCTTGAAAGAAAGAGATTGGTTTCCCTCATTAAATACATTTTCATATTTTGTCATCACTAACACTATTTAGAAACAGAAAAGCCCTAAATATATCCCTCATGAATTAAATAAAGATATTTTGAAAACTGTACAATGAGAACTTTTAAAATGTTTTAGATTCACTCTCCAAATACTGACAATGAGAGGAGTGACAAAGTATCACTATCTCTGATTATTATTTTTTTATGATGGACTTAAGTTTTCTTCTCTGGTACTGTACTTTACTCATTTACACAAAATTCTACACAGATGCTGCATTTGATAGAGCAGCCACTCTGAAATTCAGGTCTTAAAGTACATGTGTCAGTACTGTCAATGTCTAACAGGTAGACTTGCAAAGTCTATGATACATGATCACGGAGTGTATAACACCATACTGTTAAACATTTCTGTAGCACATCACTTCATAAGTGACTATGGCAGTAACTTGCAAATATAGATTCTGAGTTGTTTTGTTTTGCTTTTTTTTTTAATGTTTTTCACCAAATATAAATAATGCTTCATCCCACCCTCCAAATTGTTTTACATAATTGTGAGAACCTAAGCCTACTGAAAATTGCAAAGCTCATGTCTATCTTTCTCCTTTCTGTTAGTATGTATGCTGAGCCATAGTATTTTGCAGATATTTAAGAAAGAGAAGGACTATTCCTACCTAGTTTTACAGTCCTTCTATAAAGGTCAGTTATTCACAAAGTTGGTAGAATGAAGGAATGGAGCTATTCCCTTTCTAGCAACATGAAGTATAAGTTATTTTTCAGAGGATAAGCAAGATTTAGTATATTAACATAATGTACTTTCCTGATATGCTGTTCTCCAATAAATTCTTAATTTAAGTCATGGAAAAAGTATGTATCTTACAGGAAAAATATCAGAACTAACCAACATTCTGTGCCTCTCAATCTCTCCAAGTTTCTAATACATTAGCATAAAATATGCTGTAGTCTTTGTGCTTTTCTGCTTAAACATATTCTACATTCAGAAAAAGTTTTTCTGAGTTTCTTGAATGCTTAGTGATGTGGTTAAATTAAATACTCCTTAACATTCACATGTGCAAACTTACATCATGTAGAGGAACATATAAAACTTACTACTAATATTGACTATCATTCCCATTATTTGTTGGGTACCCATGTTGACTGAATAACAGGGAAAATAAATTTCCCAGATCTATGACTACCTTACACTATAAGCTAATGTTTGGTTCATCATGTATTTTTCTAATTAATTTCACCCACTTAAGGTGAAGGCTGGCAAATTTTTTTTGGCAAACATAGTGAATAAATCTTATAAAAGTAAGGACTGACAACAGTTTAAAGTAGCACATCTGTCTACTATGTGTGCTTATGTGAGCAATTTTCAGAGTGCTTATTTACTTAGCATTTTAGTTTCCCCTGAATGTTTTCAAAGGAAAGCTCTGAAGATTTCTCCCCTGTTTTTAAACAGGAAAAATAAAATGGAGAATGCTAAGTGAAGGACTACTAGTTTCTTCTCTGCTGAAACACCACAGTGCTAGCTAATTATTTTTTTAATATTCTAATATAAGGTAATTTTCTTACTATGTAACCTCTCAAGAATGTGTAAGGGAACAAGGAGTATGACTGTAATATGTAGCTACACAAGTGGAGAAAAAAAAAAAAAAAAGAGAAGCAAATAACAGAAAAAAAAAAAAGGAGTTGGTGAAGAATGAGGAAGAAAATGTGTGTTTTGAAATCAATAGGACCACATATATGTTGAAAGATGAGAGCCTGTATCAGCGTTTTCCTTTAAGAAAGCTAGCTTGATCAAAGCATTGGAGTGGTGAGGGTTAAATATTACATAAATTGTACCTGAGAATGTTCTCTGAAATTATTTTGAGTACAAGTTATACATTGTAAAAACACTTCACTACTGGCATGGACTCTTATACCAAAGGACTGAAAACCAACAAGAGTAATCCATCAAAATATATGTACATTTTTTTATCTCGGTGAAAACAGATGAAACTCTCAACTTATCAATTAGTTTCAAGTGGTACAGGAAATTATGCATTTCAAAGAAAATGTCTATTAGCCAGGAAAAAAAAAAAAAGAAAAAAAAAAAAGAAAAGATCAGAGCTTCCTTTTTAGGCATAATAAGGAGTTATATCTGGAAGCACTGTTGTCACTGATATTAATCTTTTCATTAACTTATTTAGCATGAATTCATAATCTGACTGACATTTTATGTAAGGTCTCCACTGTGTCTGAAATAATCAGTTTGTTCTGCATGGCAAACTATTTACTCTTGTTATGTTAAAAGGAATCACATTAAGAGAATCTGACTTCAGCTGGCAGTTAATTGAGATCAGGGATACAACACTGGTAATCATTTTACAAATGAGTTCCCTGTCTGCATTCAGTTCTGACTTGCAGCTCCTAGCAACATCAAGTCTTTGTTAATAGATCCTTATCAATGGAATTTTTTAGAATACATCCCTTGATTAGAAATGAAAAGAGCATATCTTTTCCTACACTTATTAGTGGCCTTATTGTTTGAACTGTTTTTGAAACTCAGGATACATACTGTGTAATATTACATTTGACCTGAGATAAAGCAGTAATATTTAAATACTATTTTAACTTTAAAACAAAAGCATAGCTTGTATTTGGTTTTGCAGCAAGTAATATTTTATTGTCAGACTGATTCATAAGGCAGCCACTTATCTTTCTAGAAACACTGTGAATAAAACATGCCATCACAAATGGCAGCTTTTGGAACCATCCATGCAGTTATTCTTGCTAACAGAGAGCTCTTATGTAGTACTTTGTATTTTATAACAATTTTAGTCATGTTGACCGGTCTAGAAGGAAATGCACACAAAACTGATCACACAGTTTAACTAGATGATACAGTTAGTCTAGACGATCGCTGTAGGTCCCTTCCAACTGAACTATTCCATCCTGTTCTGTACGTTCTATTATGTGCACATTAATTGTGGTTTTCTTGTCAGTAAACTATATGGGTCTGCAAGGGAAGAGTTTAACAATAAAGGCCAACATTTTGAGTTTTACAGGCCAATCAGTCATGTCAGATCATATTAGTAATTCAAAACCTTTCTTTGTACAGTGTATACATAAATTTTAAGGACACTGATATTTGAATTCATAATACATCTTATATGTTATGCAGTGTGATATGTAGGAATGAAAAAAAGAAAGGTTTTGGAGTATAGACACTAGCTGATGTTTTAAAATGTTGATTTCTCTATTTTAGTTTAAAAAGTAGAATGACAAAAGTGATTGCTCATAAAATAACCCTATCCCTTCTAAAACCAGGTGCTTAGGCTGAATTAGTTTCAAAGGGTTAATACACACTCTAAGTACTTCTGTCATTAGTTGTGGTCTGTTCAGCTCAGTTTTTTACTGCCTCTTATAATGTAACATTCCTCAAATATTTCAGAGTATGAAGACTTGCATCCATCTGCAAAGCACAAAAGTGGAATACTTTTATCTGACTTAACTCCCGCTATTAAATGCTACAAGACATATATACTTTACCTGTTGCAGCACAACAGATATTTTCTTTAAACTTCCTACAAGACTTTGTAATCTTTTATTTCACAGGAGAAGTGTAAATTAGGGCATATTTAGATATATTTCTGTCACCCTGCAGTACCTTATATTTAATCTGCCATTGTACTGAAATTCTATAGTTTTTCTGATTTATTTCTTGGCCAATATTATATATTAAAATATAGAATTTAAATAAACCTCCCTAAATCTTGACCCTTATCTGAATTAAGCATTCTTCAGGTTTTTTAGTGTAGAGAGTCCCTGTTTCAATATATCATTTCATGTCATGAAAGCCTCAGATATAACTCAACAGGAACCATGTAAAATGCTTCTATGTCCTATACCGAAAGATTTACTACAGGACAATAAAACAAACTGGCATTTTACCCAACTACTACTTATTTTCTCTGTGAATCAGATATGTTTTCCTTTATGTGACACCTGGAATTAGATTTTTTTTGAAATTGAATTTCTGACTAATTAAATAGCATGAAGGTTATATTGCATTATATAATTCTAAGCGAAATCATGTCATGTAATTTTATGATAAGACCCAGAAGATTACCATGCTATAACACAATTGTGTACCAACACTTAGGGACAAAACTTCCTCTTTGGCCCCCCTTTATTTCAGACCTGGGATCTGTCATAATTTCAGTTTGAATATTCCAACAGATTTTATTGCAGCTGGCAAAAACAGAAGAAAGGTTAAACATGGTCTTGGGTTTGAATTGACAAATATCTGGATATAATTCAGAAATACATACTAAGTATTTTTTTCCCTACACTGTAACAAACAAAACAAAACAAAACAAAGCCACAAACAAAAAAGAAAAATATGTACTTCAGATTATTACTACAAACATCTATCTTTTTTTGGAATATATGGTTTAGTTCTTGGTTTTGAGATTAGGGTACAAGCACAAGAGGTTTTTTTCTCCATTTTCAGAGCATTAAGTATGCCCAGTAGTGCCATTTTCCCCTCTAAATAAGTACTAAAGCCCTCATATAAGTGGGCTGATTTGCAAATGTGACTCTCAGTAAATAGATTTACTAATTTCTGGTTAATCTTCACATGAAGGTAATGCCTAAAATTAGGAAAGATTTTCCTAGGGTTATACAGAAAGGTAATTTTTATGCAGATTCATGTGTAAAGCAAAAAGGAAATAGCAACCCCTCAGTTACCTGATAATAGCTTGATCACTAGATGCTCCTCTTACGAAGGCATAGGAAAAGAATACATAACCTACATCCTTAACTTTTTTAACATCTCCATTGTTAAATCACCATGGAAGGTGATTTTTTAGATATTATATCTAGGCTGTGGCAGAACAAAGAAGATTGGAAATAAACTCTCTATTCCTTTCCCTTGAACAAACTACTGGGGACAAAAAAGTGCCCAAGAGTCTCAATAGTAAGTTGCAGGGAAAATTGATACTGTTGTACAGAGTCAAGTAAGTCTGAGGAAGCCATTCATGTTATGTTTATGGGAGAAGCCAAACATCATCTCAAACAACTTGGTAGTTTTAAATCTAATTAATATTGTTACACTAGCTAGGCTTACTGTATACTTTATATCTCAAAGGATACAGCAGAACGTGCTGAGGACAGAGCTACCCTTCCCATATGATGTAAAAAAATTAAGAAACACATCTTTGACAGAACATTTGTCATAAAACTTCTCTGAGATCAAATTGAAGCTTGTTAGAAAGACAATATTCCATTCATATGCATTATAATGGGTGCCAGCTACTAATATGCTATCTGCTCATTTGCTTGTTTCTGTATTTTTCCCCCCACTTAGCTACCGCACTACTTAGCTAAATGTTTGCTACTTAGCTTATACAATGTTACTTGTACAATACACTGAGTTTCTACAATACTTAGCTAACATATTTGAAATCCAGCCTATTTGTTTTCTCAATTTCCCCAATAATTTTAGTTTCATCATATTTTTTACTAAAATAAATATATACTTTACCAGAATTTTAACAGCAAAATGAAAGCGGCATGTTTTCTTGCTTGCATCAAACATATTCAGAGTTTCTCTGATTTTGCAATGACATAAGTTGGAGTAGGACTGTAGACAAAGTTACTTTATTTCTCACAACTCATGGCTTCTTAGAGAATTCTTTAGTTTGTCTTGTTCACCTGCTTGCAGAATCTCATCAGTGTTGTTATTGTATCACTACTCAACAGTGTTTATAGAAAGAATTCATTCACACATCTTTCATACACCTATTTTTTAATCACATACTTTGAAGCCACAATAGAGTCTTTCCATTTTTAACCCTGATATTTTATACTATACACACACACATATACAACGTTTACAACTACATAAATGTTAGTTATCTCTTGGTTCAATGCAATAACAAAGCTTGGATCTTATCCTGGAAAAGGCTGAGTACCTACATCTTCCTCTGACCAGAAAAGAATAGAAAATGCTCAGTAATGGCCCCTCAGTATAAAGGATGTTCTAGGATGTTAACACATCTACTGATATTCCTCCTTCTCCTGCACATCTTTTTCAGATTGTTGGCATATAATTGTTAATATAAACAAAACATTTTTTAATACTAAGCATTGTATTTTTTCTGATAAAATGCAATAATGTAAAAAGGTATTTGTTTCCCTTTCTGTTAATAAAATTAACATAGGAAAACAACAATTATTTAATTAGAAGATTATTACTTTTATGAACTTCAGAACATGACTGTTTCATTAGGTTCAGATTAAAGGAAAGAAAATAAAATACAAAAGTGTACTTTTTCCATATAAAAGAAACACATTTAATGATTACATCACTGCAGAAAAAAATCACTGTGTATAGTATTAAAATAATATTGGGACCAAAGGTCTTGTAAGATTCATATTTTCTCTCTGTTACATATTATACAGTACATGCCAGAATCATCTGCAAGTATCTTGGAACTCATCTTCTCTTATGACTGAAGAACAAAATAGCATTCACTGAAAATCAACCAAATGTAGAAATTTTGAATTTGAAAGAAAATATAACTCCATGTAGTGCTCTAATACTTTTTGAAGTCAATGACCCAAGACTGTAAAAACATTAGGAACATTCAACTAACAACTTTTCTCCTGATATAAATAAATATGACTAGGGAAGCCAACCATGTTTTTTCAAGGGAAAATAATTTCTCTCCTTAGCTTTAACCCAGTATACATCTGAAATCACTGAAATGCTATATATAAAAATAACTTAGATATACAGTAGTATGAAGATAATTCAGTTTGGTAACTTTTGAAGAGGGCAAATACTGACCAGTACTGACTTCAGTTATAATAAAAGATTTCTGAAGATGAAGTTAATCAGAAAAGAAAAGAAAAGAAGGCAACTAGCAGACAGATAGTTGAGAAGCATCCATATTTATGTACAATGAACATTTTATTAAATGTATTTAAAAAAAATTACATGTAACTGACAATATAATTAATTAATCTCACAAAAAAAAGTTTCTTAAAAAAAGTGCAATTATTTAATATACAGTATGTTGTATATTCCATGATTACTGACCACAATACACAAAAATAAGTGTAAGGAGTGATTGTTACCCTTTTCCCTTTCCCTGGGAAAGGGTAAAAATATTGAAATTCTTTTTTCCTGTGTGCTTTCAATTTTATTTGTCATTTCTCATTACTTGGAACAGTAACAACAGCAATAACAAGCAGTCAAAATATACTGAGCACCAGTCAGCAGGTGGTGAGTGGTTGCATTGTGCATCACTTATTTTGTGTAGTAGCATTATTATTATTACTACTACTACTATTTTACTTTATTTTATTACTACTACTACTACTACTTTGCTTTATTTTATTTATACTTGGTTTGTATATTATTTTATCATTATTAATATTTTCTCATCCTCTGCTGTCCTATTAAACTGCCCATGGGTTTTACTTTTTTTTTTTTTTTTTTTTTTAATTCTCTCTTGCATCCCACTGCCATGGGAGGAGGGGTGAGCAAGCAGCTGTGTGGTGCTTAGCTGCTGACTGGGGTTAAACCACAACACAAAATCATCTGAATGTAGAATAACATGATGAACATACATTATGCTCAGAATAGAGCTCCAATAGAGTATTAAAATTGACACTGGAAACATGGTGTGCCACCTAGCAGAAGAAGTTCCAGGAAGGGTGATCTTAAAATGACATACTTTGGAAAATGATTCTCTAATCAACTACACACATGCCATTTGTAAACAGTATGGAATCATCTAGCTTTATGTAAATTTAACTTTATATAGGTAGATACACCGGTTTATCTTGCATGAGAAATATCCCATAAGCAAAAGTGGAGTTTTACACCCAGTTAGTACTACTGTAAAACATTTACTAAGTTCAGGAAAATGGGAAACAGACTTTTTCCAGGTCCCACAGGATCAATATTATCCTCCCTCTCTCCTGAAGTGTAGTACAAGACAATATCTTAATTTCTCTTTATAATCTAGTTGTGATTTTTGTCTGTCTGAGAAATTATATGATTATCTTGTACAGATCATGGTGACTAGACAAAGTGCAGAACACAGGGGAGTCAAGTCCCTGATTCTGATAAATGTTCTTTGACTTTATTTCCCTAATTCAACATTATACACTTTATTGTAAATATTTGTAGTGGTACAAAGCAAATGATGAGGTCTACAGGGGTTTTTTTTGCTTTTAACAGGACACTTGGAGATAGAAATGGATATTTCAGAAGAGAGTTTTGTAATCCTAGTCTCTTTCTAAGATATTTTAAAAAAATCCCACCAAGACCAGAGGAACTAAAATTTTACCATTGTGTATGTTGTTACCTCTGTGTCAGTAAAGCAGATTTACAAAAAAGCTACCCTCTTTTCTCCCTTTGTAACCCAGATTTGATCCAAACAGAATTAATTTCAATTTGTCTTTGATTTTCAATTTATCCTTTTATCAGAACTTCTATATTCAAAAATCTAAACATCAAAAATCATTGAACACTAGTATTGGAAGATAGAATCTGGTCAATCTAATTATATCCTACTTTTAGGTAACAATCCAGCATCTCCCATCTAAGATTGCCTAAATTCAGGGTTGTCTCCTTAGTTAGTCCTGAAATTCCCTGATCACCTTGAGTTTGGTCACTAGCTTCTGTATAGAACTTTATTATAATTGACATTTAAGCAAACAGTAACAGAATTGGGAAAAGATAAAAGCAGTAAGAAGTATGACTAATTACTTGTGACCTTGCTAGTCATCTTTTGCATAGTAATTTAATAGCCAGAATATTTACCCAGAAAGTTGTGATTAACTTTCAACTTGACAAGTATTACCCACAGAACAGAACTAGGTTCTACTCACCAGAATGCATACATGTTTTATATTAACTGTAATTGGATTAAAAAAAAAAAAAAAAAAAAAAAGAAAACCAATAATGGATTCCTGAGTGGGGGATCATTCCCAGGCTAGGCTGGGATTACATGAAACAGTTACTGCTTAGGGTATAACAACACTACCAAATTAAAATGCGGATATGTTTCTCATTTACTTTCCTCAAAGGAAACCAAGCAATTAATGTCATGTGTACTATCAAGAGCAAAAATATAATTTTTTAATGAAAATAAAATTATTTACTCACTAACAATCTGTCGGCAACCAAGCACCACATAGCCACTCTCTCACCCTCCCCCCTCAGTGAGATGGGGGAGAGAATCGCAAGGGCAAAAGTAAGAAAACTCACAGTTTGAGATAAGAACAGTTTAATAAATGAAATATAATAATAATAATAACAACAACAACAACATCAATAAAAACAACACCAACAACAATTGTAATGAAAAGGAGAACAACAAGAGAGAAAAAAAAAAAAGAAAAAAGGAAAAAAACCCCAAACAAACAAGTGATGCAACTGCTCACCACTCGCCAAACGACACTCAGCCAGTCCTCCAGCAGTGATCGCTGCCCCCAGGCCCACTCCCCACAGTTTATATACTGAGAATCCAAGAGTATACTTCTCCTAAAATTAAAACCATGGTGTGGATCACACTGGTGTTCGCCAGGAAGAGTAAAGGAGATGGATAATTCAGTGAGCTAAGTCAGTTTCATATAATATGAGTTTCTTGCTCATTATAAAAAAAAAAAAAAAACCCACAACAAAAAAAAACCAAAACCCAAACCACAAACAAATCCAAACCCGAGATGTATAACTGAATATATAACTTTAAAAAAAGATCGGGTTTACAGACCCATATCAAATATGGATAACAAGAATAATCCAATGCTTTTTTTTTTTTTTTCCTTCACTGCAAAACCACACCTTTATAGATATTTGCCAAATCTAGCAATGGCTGTTCTACTGTTCACTGTCAAGATTTTGGAGAAAAATATATGCTATAAACCTGATGCAATTAGCTGCCTGAAAGACATAAGAAGTATAAAGAAAGTAATTCTTTGTTCTTTTGGTCCATCTCCACACTCCATAGAATCTTTCTACTTCATCCCATATGATTATTCAGTTCTTTGTATATTGGTGTGAAGACATGCTGGCACCTTCAGCAAACAGGAAAACCGGTGCTAAGAGGGAATAGCATTTTTTATTACCATGGTTTCATGAAAGGCATCCCTGTTAGGCTTGTATCTTTGTAACAGAAATTGTAAGAGAAGTAAAAAACCAGGTTTGTTAGAATGGAAAAATTCTGTATCGCAGAAATTGTTTCTATTTTAGAAGGAATTTCTCCTTCTAACATAAGAAAAATAAGAGTTCTAATAAAGTCTGCTTTAAACAGATAGCTCTAGGCTTGAATAATTATGTAAGGGTATGAAACTCTGTTTTGTTTTGTTTTTTCCATCCAATGGACCCAATTCTCAAGTCATTATGGTGTTTATACTGTTGTAAACCAAGAGGAACTATTTCTTATTCACACTAGGAAAAGCAATTTTTTAAAAAATATAACACTGAACACAATGCTTCCTTAGGACTTTATGAAGTCTTCATAAAGTATTAAGATTCCAGACATTAAATCAGATTTATAGATGGATATATCTGATTGAAAGAAGTAGATTAATTTCTACATGTTCATTCCCAGCTGTGGTGGGTTGATCCCAGCCAGCAGCCAAACACCCACCCTGCTTTTCACTCACACCCCTCTCCCAGGGGATGGGGTGAAAAATAGAAAACAAAAAGACACATGGTTCAAGATAAAGACAGTTTAATAAGAAAACTACAAGCTACACTTGCAAACAAAACAAAACAAGAAATTCATACACTACTTTCCACTGGCAGGCAGATGTCCAGCCACTTCCTGGACAGCAGGGCCTCAGCATGTGTATCAGTTGTCTAGGAAGACAAATACCATAACCACAAATATCCACCCTCCCTCCTACTTTCCCTGGGCTGAGTATGACGTTGTATGGTATGGAATATCCTGCTGGTCAGTTTGGGTCAACTGTCTTGGCTATGTCCATTCCCCACCTCTTGCCCACCCCCAGCCTACTGACTTCTGGGAGGATGGGAATGGGAGGAGTGAAAGCCTTGACAATGATGGACTTAGACTAAGGTGCTGTGCTTGTAACCACACAAAGCTACACATCCATACCATCAAAAAAAACCCTAAAGCAAAAAAAACCACCCCACCAAGTAATGTGCATGGAATCATTCCCAGAATAAGCAAGGTAATGAGTGCTCCCAACTTTACTTCATAAGGGTTAGAGGTTCTTGACTTTTGTCATATCATAATTTCACTTGAAAACAAAACAGCAAAGTATTTTGGGCTTGTTCTTCCATTTAAGACTAGATGCTGTTTAAATAATTGCCTCCCCTTCCCCCCTCCAAGTTTAATATCCCAAACTGAGCAAACATGGACTTTTATTTGTAGTAAGATACAGACCTCTAACTAATGACAATTCTTACAATTTCTTTGAGTGAGTTAGTTTTGGTTTCTGCCCCAGTGCATATAATCAAATTTAAAATCAAGAAAAGAATAAAGATAATTTCTGAAATATTTATATGTAATGTGAACTTGTCATTCTGTTGATGACAAATGAAATAAAAACTATTTTTTTCCCCCCCCTTTTCAAATACTGACACAAACTTTAATCTTATTTTTTAGCTCTCTGGACCCTTTGGTCATTCTTTAGCTTCAGAAATTAAAACAATAAAAAAATATGAAATTAAAACTGACATTTTGATATTATACAATAAGAAAAAACTACAGGAATTTCCAAGAGAAGAAAACTGTGCTAAGATCAACTTCTCCAAACCCTTCATTTTTGTCTGGTGGAAAGACAACAGAGAGAAATATAGCAAAGGTCACTTTACATCCCTCTGTTCCTGGGAGTTTATATTAGCTGGGAACCAGAGGTAAGAATGATCCTGGAATAATTTATTGTAGAACCAAGAGCATAACTGATATATTTTTAATCTTCCTTCTAGTAAATTCATCTTTTCACACATAAAATTTAAAAGCTGATGAGCTAAAAGAGACTACCTCTCTCTCAGACTAAAAAGAAAGTAAAGGTGGGAGAAGGATTGCTATTTTTCTTTCTACCTTTTAATAAATGGTTTAAGTCCTGAAGCTGTAGCAGCCTAAACAAGAAAAGTAAAAGAGAAAGAAAAGAGAATCTCAGAGAGTGACTTTAATACTCAGCACAAAGGCAACCCGAACTGTGTTAACTTGAATCTCCATCTCCAGAAGAAACTGGAGATACTAATGGATTAGGTCCTCTTTTCTACACAGCTTACAAAAACAAGAGAGTGTTAGCGTAAATCTTTCCAAGCCTTTACATGCCTATCTTTCTCTTCATCCTTTATTATGTACTGCACCACTAAACTGTTTACAACAGAAATAATCTCTTACTGCATACCTGCTGGCAGAGTAAGCTTTTCTGGACTCTGCCAGATCTGTTATAAGCCTGTATTGCTGCTAGTAACATTCCTGAATGTAAGTTACAATTTGCTGCTTACTTGGACTGGAGCTATTTTCATCCAAATCATCTGCCTTGGTTCACTTGTGACTCACCGCTGTTGCATTTACATCACATTTTGGAAAAAAGAACATACTTTTCCAACTGTCTCTTACGCCTTTGCTCCCACTCAGAACAGGTCCTTCTTGCATTTCTGCACCTTGTTTTTCTGCTGAGAACATAAGAGTGTAGAAGTGGAGCACATTTGTGGAGATGAACCTGTTGCTATACTGCAGGCAAGCCCATGGTAGGGTAAGCCTGTTCTAGGGGCTATATTTCTGGGAACAGACCCAAAATTTGTGCCAGTTTTGCTTCCTCACTCGTATCCTCAAGTTTCAGGTAATAACATTGCCATTCAGTAAATGAATTGATGCGCTGAAGCCTTTTGAGTTGGCATGCTGGTTGTGTGGATTGGAGTGCAAAATAAAGCCCTGAGTTAACATGGTACTATAGACATAACCATCTGAACTACAAATCAAATTGAAATTAAGTTACTTTTCCTTTACTCTAACAGGCTTTTTAGCATATTCAATTCTTCCTGTGTGTCTATGAGAGGTGATGTTACTTTTCTATGTTTACTATAGAAGACAAAATACCTCATGGGAAACCTATATTCAAGGTAATTACGTTTATTCCATAAAACAGCTGGGCTTCTTAGTATTTTATGAACAGTTTAGGAAAACTACACAGTAACAAACAATTGTCCAGATGTAAGTGGCACTAGCTGTATACTGCATAACACTAACAGTGCCTTCTGTATGAAAAGTAAAGTAGATTGCTGTTCTCTACACGTGAGCCTTTTCTGCCTTTGCTTACTGTGGTAGAATGAATAATGTAAAGAATCCATCAGAATGATTTACATGTTTGCCGGAACAATCTGACTGTAGCTATCTTTCTCCTGCCTTATTTCTTCTATTCAAAGAGAGTATGAGAGGTGGGTATAGGGACAAACTCTGCCACAGAGTTGAAAAATATGTGCAACAGAACTGAAAACCATAGCTGTTAACTCTTTCCCATTATGTTTGATAACCCCCAAAATCCAAACACAGTTCCTAAGCAGCAAGCTGAGTGCAGATTTGCTATAAAGATATTAAGGTAAACTTCTGTGAACCTCAGATAGCTTTCACCAGTCTCTGCTCCCAGCTGCTTGCTAGGTTTTCTACAGGATTTTTTTAATTTTTTTTTTTTTCTTTTTCCTTTGCCCACTTGTTTGCATCTAAAAGCAGGAATATGCTGTCATTGCATAATCATAAAAATAATGATTCTTCTGTTTGTAGTGTCATCCTGGTCCAACACTAGAGCAAGTACAAGAGCAGCAATATAGTAGTATGAATGGTAAGTAAGTACTTTCAACCTGCCATGACCAATCAATGAATGTCTACAATAAAAGTCTCTGAGGAGGAAAGATGAACTTAACACAAAAGTGACCAGAAGGTGGCCTCTGTCTAGATAAATGGTTTTATCAGCTGAGTGGATCAACTACCTGTATGAGTTGAGCAAATCAAGCAATTATATCAGCTGAGTGAAGCAACCAGTTTTGTAACTGTTTGTCCCTGACTTTATCAGAAGAGTGCAAATATCTTTCTGAGTTAGCCAGACTAGCATGGGGGTGTAGATTTGGCTCTGAATATAAAAACTGAAAAACCAACAAAAAGTACTTCAAAGAGAGCAATGGGCCTGAGCTAGTTGCAACCCATGCATTCCTTCCTGACAACCAGGCTGCCCAGCCTCATGACAGTATGTTACAGACAGCATATGGTGGATATCACATTTGTATTCTGATTCAGCTGTATGTTCTTATTCCTATACTACATTAAATGTAATTTGTACTTGCATTGTGATATAAGTACATTGCTGTATTACTCTCTTAAATCAAAGTCCTGTACAGCATCAACTAACCTCAGGAAAGTAAACTTGGTATTAAGTCTCTACTTGTGTAATACCTAAAAGAACCTGCTCAGATTATATTAGATTCTGACACCTGCTTGTTTCCCATAGAAGCTGCTACTGTCACCACTAGATAATCAAAACAAAACACTGAACCTGAACAGGACAGAACAGACCACATCTGGTTAATAAGAAATTAGCTGAAGTGACAGACTGTATCAGTGCTCAAAGAAACAAAAAGTGAGTGTTATCTTTGACATATTTCTAGCAATATCTGATTTTGGAATTAACTTAAATCTGATCCACTTTCAATCATTCATATTTACAATCCAAATTATAAAATACAGTGATATATTCTGTGTAGTAACAGGTTTAATAATCAATATGATGTATGACAGATTATATTAATGTTATTAAATCATTAACTTTACAGATTTTATATCATAGACACCCATGGAATTCAGCTATCTGCAACAACTTAACATTTACCTTCTTATGTGTCATAAGAAATTTTATAATGCTTTGGATTAGCCAGGTGAAAAAAAGTGCTAAATGCAACATGACAGCACCTGCAAAAGCAAAGCTTAACCCTTTACCCTGGTACAAAAGCTTTACAATAGAATATTTCTTTGTTGTATGACTTAACAGTATCAGCATGAACAGCCATTGGTAAAATTCTGTTAACATTGTCTTAATACTTATTTGCCATATTTTCCTATATGTCTTCCTGTTCCCCAGTACTCCTATCTGTGTCTGATTAAAAGGGACACTAAAGGAAAGTGGGGATAATATAACTAATCTCTTTGCCTCGTTAATACCCTCACTACTCAGGCTTACCTCTTCACTACTGTGTATACTCTGTGTCTGATTTGATTTATTTCATAGATGCTTTACAGGGAAAGAAAGCATAGTTTTTCTGGATGTTAAGTGACTAACATTGTGTCCTCCATTAATATTGTTCCTGGTTTTTACTACTTGGAAAGTGTCTTTCTTGCAGTTAATCAACTGTTTGGAAACAATGTGGTCAATTCAAATTGCACTGGCAGATGTAGTTAGGGTTGGGCAGAATTTGGGTGTCTAAGCTGAGTAGATGATTCGGATCACCTCCTGTCCATATCTGCCAGATCCTTGAGGAGCAAAAGTCTCAGACTGAGCTGACAGTGCCTAAAGATTCCTTACAATTCTTAAATGAGTATAATTCACTCTCTTCCACAGAAGACCCCAGAAGACCTAGAGACCTCTCTCCCTCCCCCCTACCTTCTTCCACTCCCTCCCTTCCTCCCTCTCTCTCCCTCGTTCTCCCCCTTTCCATGATGCCAAGT
The DNA here is from genome assembly GCF_030463565.1 of Pelecanus crispus. Lineage (NCBI taxonomy): Eukaryota > Metazoa > Chordata > Aves > Pelecaniformes > Pelecanidae > Pelecanus > Pelecanus crispus. The sequence goes on along the minus strand of NC_134644.1, from coordinate 156,654,825 downwards.
GATTTACACACTGCCAAGTGATTCTGATTCTCTTTTGGCTGTGATAAAAAGACCAGACCAATTCTAATTCATATCTTTAGGCTCAATCCGCAGTCATTCTGTAAACCATCATATATATATATGCACACACACAAAATTATAGCACAGAACAGTCTCTAAATATCAGATCTGCCCCTCCATTTAACATTTTTACTATTCCTTTATTTGAATATGTTTATTGCACATCCCAATTACAGTTCTTGTGTTTGCTTCCACTTTACTGTATTTCACTTATCTGACAGGTATGATATTTATATTGAATGGATTAAAAGTTTAACTTCCTTTGATTCTGTACTTTCTTACTTGAGAAACTCCTTTCTGGAACTTAAATGTGCTGAACTGTTTTCTCTGAATACCTTGGCATAAAGTATTTATTTTGACTTATTTCTGTATTTCTGTATTTATTTTTTAAAAACCTGATTATTTCCAATGTTTTGACTAATTGCCTTTGTCCATCTTTGTCTTTTAATATAAGGGAATTTGGCCTATTTTGCTTTACCTGTGACCTTGTATTTGGATATCTAATTGTTCAGCTGCTTTGCATACCTATATGTCTGTTCTTCGTTTAATGTCAGTTCCATCTCTCATTAAGCGTTTATACAATTTTTTTGTTATTATGCCCTGAAATGATCTACTGTTTAATTAGACATTTTAACAGGTCATATTAGATATTTTAACAGGCATATGAATGGGACTGACTTTTTAGTTTTCAGACTCTGGCAAGTTCCTCTATTTCTTTTCCCTACAGTACCCTTTAAACATTTTTATCTATTCATACATTTATTACTTGTTATTTCTATCACTTTCATAAGATACAACAGACATAGATAATACTTTTGTGCCTGCCAGTCTAAAAACCATAGAAATCTTCACCTCATCCTTCAGTTCAATTGCACCTGTAGTTCTTATACATAATTAAATTGTCATCTGAGCCTGGAGCAGGCTTATATAGCATTTCCTGTCATTCCAAGGGCTGGTGAACTACAGATACCACTTGGTTACAGGTAAACTACAGCAATCACTAAAGTTTTCTCTTCCACTGAATCTTCTTGCAATATGTCCCAGTTACTTCAAATTTCTTACAAAAGCAGGAATAACTCCACACAAGCTGTTTTTGTAAAAAAACCCAAACAAACAAAAAACCAACAACAAAACCCCCAACAACCATACAAAAAACCAAACCAAAATATCTCTCTCTCCCTTTTTTCTGTTTTCCAATACACAGAATTTTCTAGTAACACCACAGTTAGAATATCCAGAAAGCATGGACACTAAAGTGCTCCACAGCATCTTCCTTTGCTTAAGGATATAGCTGTGATAACACCTACCCTGACAAATGAAAACTTTTTCTCAGTGCCTGGTTATCTCTAATGGTTGTGGATCCACATCTACATGGGAGAAATTTCCAGAATACCATTGACGGAGAGAATCTGCAGGGGGAAGGAAGGAATATCCCTGAAACCTCCTTGTAAAGTTGTGTCCTTATGTTGCAAGCAATGCAACATATATCAAGCTAGAAGGTGAATAAGCAAGAGTGATCTGTAACATAGTTAAAGGGGAACACCTTCACCAGGGTTCCTCTTTCTGTTCTGGTGTTGAGCCGGCACTTAGACAACATCTCATCTATGTGTACTTCTGCTTATATGCAATCTGGGGCATGTTGAAATAACTTCAATACATCTCCAACAGCATATGGAACAGCTTTCAGGTTATTACATGAAAGCTGCAGGTCTTGGGGCTGTTACAAGAGTTTGTGAAACTACCTATTATCAGAAAATTATAGGAAACAAACTTCCCCCGGCCTCAAAAAGTATATCAAAACCAAAAAAACATTTCAAAAACAGAGGAACCTTTTCATTTTGATTTGGTTCACCTGAGTTCCTGCTTATATTAATAAACAGGATGAGAACTGGCAACAAACTTGAACAACTTGCTATCATTATTTAGAGTATGACAGAGAGACATAAATTCAATTGCCTAAACATATGTATTTGTGGCAACAAATTGTATTTATGCTGCATGATGATGTCCAAAGCATCCTGACAGAGCTGGTAGATAGGAGATGACGGAACTCATGCTATGTCTGTACCACAGGCTGGAGTCCAAACAGGTATCATGAGTATCTCAAATGTTATGCAGATTTTGGCAGCTGCATACAGCCCAGAATTTAATCCACGTATGTATATTTTTAGACAACTAGCTTTTAACACCAAAGGGCCAATTTTGATCTCTGTTTTTAATGTGCTTTGTAACACAAATGAAAGAACCTCAGCTAAGAAATATTACTTTTGTTTTTGCAATAGCATGCCCTTTGGAATGATGCCTAACCTTGACTTAAAAGGCTGAAATTGATGAGAATACCTCATAGCACTAGATCAGTTACACAATGATTTATTACCTCTCTGTTAAAAACCTACTATTTTGTCCCATTTCAGCATCTAACTATGGAATCTCATCGGGTCTATTTCTGCCAATTTAAGGACCACCTGCCAACAAAAAAAAAAAAAAAAACCCAAAACAACAAACCTGCAGCCTATTTATTTCCAGGCCATCATCCTGACAGTTCAAACTTCCATGCCTAAAGGAAAGAGAGGGTGATATTTTTGCCAGAAATGTGCTGGACTGTCCATATCTTGAAGGAAAACACTTTGGATAGTGCTTAGCCAGATTTCCTTAGCAATCCTAATGCACTGTTATCTAGACTCCAAGACTGGACATTAGGATCATCAGTGGAGATATATTTAGGACAAATAAAAGGCTATATGCTGCACTAAGGATGAGAATGCGATGAGAAGCAATGCATAAAATGCATAAAATGAAAATAATTATTTGTTCACTAAAAAGTCTTCATAAACGTTCCTGGCATTACTCCCTTGGAGAAAAACAAAACAAAAGAAAACCAAGGCCCAAAAAATTTTTCAACCAGTTTTCATTCATTTTTGGTATTTGATGTGCAAAGGAATGAGGGATTAAAAAATAAATTGGACAGAACTAACATAGCTATTTAAACACAAATACCACAAGTTTGCCTTAGGGGCCTTGGGATTTAACTAATGCTTAATTACATTACATAAGAAATCAATGGAGCCTTTCTTAGGTGATAAAGACCAGAGCTACCCATTATTATATTTTTATCCATTTTACTGCAACCACATCCAGATGCATTATCATGTTAGGCATGTTTCACTTATCGGAACAAAAGCAGTCTGTAACAAATGGTTGACAGTGTAGGAATATGACAGGAAGAACAGATGGAGAAAGATTGATAAATGGATGGTGGCACTGAGGAGATGACAAAGCAACATTAATTACAGTTATGTTGGCCTGCACAACCTCAGAATGGACACACATACCTTAGAAGTATTCTATTTAATTTTTTAAAGTAAAAAGGAACATTCTTTTCAGTTTTTTTAAGTAAAAAATTGGCAATAGCATCAAGATTACAATAGCTACAGTTATGAAGATGGTCCTACATATGTTTAAGCAGTTGTTGGCTACATAACTGTGTTGAACAGTTTGAGATGATGCATATTGACATCTGCAAGTGAGATCCTGAAGGATGAATTCTACGTTTAAAGTTGCACTTGAAATAAAATTTGGATCTAAATCCCAATACTATGAAAACCCAGTCTCAGCCATATCACAGAGGTTTTCCAGTATCTGGACCCCAATCAGCTTAATAGCATTAAAAGTTCAAAACTTCTTGACTTCAAATAGTATCAAGTGAATCCACTGGAACATTTAGCATTTTCATTTGTAATTCCTGATTTTAGGTGGTACTTTCAGTCTTTTTTAATGCAGATGCAGGTAAACATAGACATTTCCTATGCATATAGGAAAATAAAAGAGAGCATGCATGACAAGTTTCAGCCATTCCTAATTTGAAACGTCAAAGTCATAAACCCCTTATAATGAATGTTTGCAGAGGAAAGGTGTAACAACCTGTCAGCTACGGCAGTCTTTGTAGGTACCATTCAGTATTTCCAATCACTGTAAAATGCTGCCATCTACTGGAAAATATTTAATTAAATATTAAAGCCAGCTTTGTGACTGTCCAGCAAAAATGGGAATCCTGTTATTATCAATTAAAAAAAAAAAAAAAAAAAAAGAGTCCTTTGATATTTCAAGATGCTTCTTTCTGGTCCTTGAGATCAATGATTAAACAATTTGCATAGGATGAGTGATTTCTGATTGTAAAATAGTAAAAGATGAAGAACTAAAAGAAACCTTTATATTCATTTTTATCAGAGAGCATAATTACAAAAAGAAATATGTGACAACTTCATTATTTAATGCCAAGAAATTATGTAATGCCAGGAAAAGTTTTAATGCCAGTTAAATTCTAACTTTCTTCAGCCTGAAGGACATATATCCATCTTTTATAAAGGCAACTGAATCACTATGATTTTACCATCAAATATTTAAATAGAGTACATATTTTGCAGTCAGATAGTGAGAGTCAGTATCTTGCACAAGTCATTGAAAAATGATATTTTAAGAAAGTTGGATGTCATTAAGTGGAGAATATATGGCCTTTTTAAAGATTACTTAATTGGCATATAGTACTAAATTGATCCATCTTTGTTTCCTTCTTGTGAAGGAAAAGGAGGTAATGCGGTGGAGATAGTCCATGACAGCTCATCAGAAGTAGAGATGCAATGAAGCCATGCTGTCAGCTTGGTCCCTTCTATGAATGTATCATTTCAGTGAGTTCCGGGACCTATTAAGGAATGATGCTTTGTTGTTTCATGTCATAGCCAGGGTGCATCAACAGGGCAAAGCAACAGTACTTTATTCCATGCCATTACAGTCCTTACATTGCTCTGGGCAAAACCAGTCCCTAGACACGTATATGCACATACAAAGATAAATGTAAAGGATAAGAACTTTGTGGATCGGAATCCACATAGTTGTTTATAGCCACCTGCTTTAAAATTGTGGTTATCAGGAGTATCTAATGCTTTCTCTTCCTAAAGCAACCGGACACTTAATCCTGCATATACTTAAAATGAACTTTAGAAATCTAACACAGAAAAAATTATTAATGTCTAGTGTGTATTATTAATGGCTTTAGAAAGGATCCTGTGTTAGATGCTCATTAGCCTGTAAGATGCCATGTTTAAGTACTTAATGCAATGTCAATTAGTTACTTATTAAATGCCAATCATTTAGCAGTAAAGTTAAACTTACCCAAGCATTATAGACTATAAACCTAAGAAAAGCAAAACTGAATTTCAGAATCAAACTGACTGTGTATCCAGTCCACTTGCTCAAGTAAAGCATACCTGGGAATAACTAATGATAGTTTCAGAGAAGAGGTAAAACACCCTGGGAAAATCCTCAGCTTTGGTCTTCTAGATTTCTGTTTTATTCTTATGATAGTGAAAACCTAGGTACTGTACTTTCTTCACGTCTCAGAGTCCCTATATATTGTTTAGGTTGGGATCTGACTATTGCTCCATTAAGCGATCCTGTAATTCTACATTATATTTAACTGGTGAAATAAGTATGTGACTTGATTTTATTAATTTCTTCAAGAACAGACAAGTTTAGTTTTTCATGCTTAAGCAAAAGATGTACCAATAATTGAATTTCTGCCTTTAAAAGAACGCTAGCTCTTCCCATAGCTTATGAAACAAGCTTAAATATTCACTTTGAAAAGGTGCAAAAGTATAATAACAAAACCACATGTACAAAGGTTTTGTCAGATAGTTATTTAATGGGAACATGTTTACTCAAGAAAATTTTTGTTACCTGTGTTATCAATGTTACTAATGGTATTTTTGAAATTTATTCATCTTAGTAAAGATCTAGAAAGGGGGAATTTACATGCAGATAAAAATCCCTTTTGGAGAAAAAACAAAACAAAACAAAACTCTTATCCAAAGGCAGAACATCTAAGTTTTTAAAAATATAGTGAAAGTAAAAATTGAGAGATAGAAAAAATATTTTTATATTTCTGATTAATTTTAAACAGCCAGTCCCTTATGTATCTGTGAGCAAGTTGTTTGGAAGCAGTCAGCCTTCTGCTGCTTTTAAAGCAGGACTGGAAGTAGTCAAAAGTGTTAAAGGAGCTTGTTTATTCCAATTGCAGTCAATCCATGTTTTAGACTAAATTATTGACCTACATGCAAATTAGAACTGGTTGAAAATATTGCATGATTTGGTCTATAAAAGAAAAAATTGATATAAAAAAATTGACTACAAGGTCAGAATAAAAATGAGACAGTTGCAAGACTTTTAGTAAGTGGTAGATTTTGCACACTTAAGGACAGGAAGAGCCTCAAAGAGAGATGCTCGTACGATTTATGTCTAAAAGCAACTTATCTTGCGCTTGGAAATGCCAAAGAAAATGTAAGAAAGGGACAGCATTAACTATACTGTCCTGGTTTAACCCCAGCTGGCAACTAAGCACCACACAGCCACTCACCCACTCCCCCCTGGTGAGATAAGGGAGAGAATCAGAAGAGTAAAAGCAAGAAAACTTGTGGGCTGAGATAAAGACAGTTTAATAGGTAAAGCAAAAGCCATGCACACAAGGAAAGTAAAACAAGGAATTCATTCACTACTTTCCATCAGCAGGCAGGTGTTCAGCCATCTCCAGGAAAGCAGGGCACCATCACACATAATGGTTACTTGGGAAGAGAAACACCATAATTCCAAATGTCGCCTCCTTCCTTCTTCTTCCCCCAGCTTTATATGCTGAGCATGATGTCATATGGTATGGGATATCCCAGTTGGGGTCAGCTGTCCCAACTCCTTGTGCACCCCCAGCCTGCTCGCTGGTGGGGTGGTATGAGAAGCAGAAAAGGCCTTGACTCTGTGTAAGCACTGCTCAGCAGTAGCTAAAACATCCCTGTATTATCAACGGTGCTTTCAGAACAAATCCAGAACATAGCCCCATGTGGTGGGTTGACCTTGGCTGGACATCAGGTGCCACCAAGCCACTCTATCACTCCCTCTTCAGCAGGAGAGCGGTGGAGCAAATGAGATGGAAAAAAAACATTGTGGGTCAAGATAAAGGCAGTTTAATAAAAAGCAAATGCAAAGGCCATGTGTGGAATCAAAAGGAAAACAATGATTTTATTCTCTACTTCCCATCAGCAAGACATGTCCTGCCACTTCCTGGGGAGCAGGGCTTCAGTATGCCTGGCTGTTGCTCTGGAAGACAAATGTCATAATAACAAATGCCCCCCTCCCCTCCTCATTTTTCTTTGCTTTTATTGCTGAGCTAATATCATATGGTATGGAATATCCCTTTGGTCAGTTTGGGTCAGCTGTCCTGGCTGTGCCCCCTCCCAAGATCTGGCCCATGCCCAGCCTCCTGGTGAGGGGGGAAAAATGTTGGAGAGTCAGCCCTGATGCTGCGCGAGCACTGCTCAGCACTACCCAAAGCACTGGTGTGTTATCAACACCTTTCTAGCTACCAGTACAAAGCACAGCACTAGGAGGGCTGCAATTGGGAAGATTAACTCCATCTCAGCCAGAGCCAATACACCCCATACTAGCTACTATGAAGAAAATTAACTCTATCCCAGCCAAACCGGCACATTATACTCAGGCTGCAGCCTTGAACTTTCTTTGTGTTTTCTTTCCAATTCTTTCATTTTCTGGTCATAGAAATTTCTTCTGAAGAAATATTGGGATGTTAAATGTAAGAAGGACCAGGAAGAAGCGAACAGAAAACACAAAGGCAAGAGAGAAAGCTGATGTGGAGAAAAAAGTTTGCAAAAAACCACCCCACTTTAAAATTTGCACATATGTCAGGAAGTGCCTCAAAACCACAGAGAGCCAAAGCTGTCGGGCTCTCAGCTTTCCTGCTGAGATGGAGTATGCTGACATAACTGCCTTAATATTTAAAGCTCTCATCTCTTCTGGCTATTGATTTGGAGAATAACTCATGCAACACAGATTTATGCTGTGGAAGCCTGAAGAGGTCTGCATACCATGTGGAAAATGTAGCTCCGTTGTTGCTAACACTAACTGACACTGGTGACTGGGAGAGACTGATAAGATTTGCTAGGGGGAAAGAAGAGTTATTATACCGAAATAATGGGATTCTATTGTTGCCTCACTTGAGTCCTCTTACCCAGTCTTGACAGAAGTAGCTTAGCACAGTTTATAAACAGTTTAGAGGAGAAAACAGGGAAGTGGATGTGCTATTTCTTACAAAAGGGAGACACACTTCATGTACTGGGCAATTCTGAACTGGTTGTAACAAATGCAACTGGATTCAGATGCTGCTGCTTCTGCATTACGTTAGAGAGTTATTGAGCTTTTTCATCCTAATCAAGATTAGGTAACTCAGACCAAGGAAATAAAGCTTATATTTGTTCCAGTACTTCTCTGTCTGATCCTTACCCCAGTAAATCAACATTTGTTTTTCACACAGAACAAAAAAAAATTACCTTGAAACATTACGTAGATTATCAGAAAGCAGCTCAGTGATAGATACAAGAAACAGATTGCTCTATTTAACAAATAGATCAGAATAAATTTGGATGTAGAAGCAGAATATTCTAGGACAATTTACAGACATATCTTTTTCGGAATCCTTCTTTGAGGAAAGACTTAAGATGCAGAAAACAAAACCAAACAAAAAAACCCCCATGAGGTCTGCTGTTCTCTGCTGATCTTTCCCTTTCAGTTCCTTTAGTCACCAGTAAGGTAAGAGCCACAGGCATAAGGCTGCCTTTTTCTACTAGATGTGACAGGAACCAAGTGAATCCACTCTCTTTTAAAAAGATGGGATTTACAAAACCCACATCACATATCCCAGTTAACTCTGCCACATTTTACCCAAAGTGCTAGTCAGTGACACCACACTCACCTGTTCTCTGGAATCTAACATGATTTGCCTTTTTCTGAGCATTACCTCTTCCATTCTCCCCTGTGCAAGTCCTGCTGACACTCTCTTTAGACCTAGCAAAGTTAGTGGATATGGATGCTTTCATAAACTGAATTCAAACCGCTCAAACTAGTCATATTCCTGAGTAATAATGGATTTAACTGATGCATTTACTGTATTTCTGACAATTATTTCTGAGTTCCTCTGTAAAAGCCCTATGAAGCTGGTAAGAAAAGAGATAACAATTTAAAGTTTTAGTAAAAAATGAATAGCAGCTTTAGCATTTTCATATTCAAACCTTCCTTAAAAAAATAATCTTCCTCAGAAAGTAAAAAAGAAGCCATAAAAGTCCACAGAAAACAAACTGTGAGGCATAAACACTGTGGCCCAGAGAGAACATGTTATGTTGAACGTATCAGGTGAACATTTTAAATGCAATTACAAATCTAGCAGCTGAATGAAAGAAACATGCCAAAGGATTTGAGTAATAATTATGACATCTTATTAAGGTGTTATTGTGATTTAACCGCAGCCCGCAACCAAGCACCACACAGCCACTCGCTCACCCTCCTCCAGCCCAGTGGGATGGGGGAGAGAATCAGAAGGGTAAAAGTAAGAAAACTAGTGGGTTGAGATATGAACAGTTTAATAATTGAAATACAATAATAAATGGCGAAAAGGAAAACAACAAGAACAGGAACAAAACCCAAGGGAAAAAAAAAAAAAACAGGCAATGCAATTGCTCACCACCTGCTGACCAATACCCAGACAGTCCCCAAGCAGCAATCGCTGTCCCCCAGCCAGCTCCCCCAAGTTTATATACTGAGCATGACGTCATATGGTATGGAATAACCCTTTGGTCAGTTTGGATCAACTATCTTGGCTGTGGTCCCTCCCAGCTTCTTGTGCACCTGGCAGAGCATGGGAAGCTGAAAAGTCCTTGACTAGCATAAGCAGTACTTAGCAACAACTAAACCATCAGTGTGTTATCAGCATTCTTCTCATCCTAAATCCAAAACAACACTGTGCCAGCTACTAGGAAGAAAATTAACTCCATCCCAGCTGAAACCAAGACAGGGTTTTGCAATCATTATAAGAATATACTAACTTTCTTTACAGATTGAAAAATTTCACAAATCAGCATTTACAGTCCTCCAACCACTGGATTGATTTAGATGTATTTTCCCTGCCTTTACTGCAGTGACAGGTGTTAGATATGGTTATATTTCCATTAACAATATGGAGAAGAACAATACACTAAATATTAACTAAATTAATAATAAAAATACCTTTTGTAAATACTTCCAAGATATAAAAAAATGAGAAAAATTTACAGGCAACAACAAAATGAGCTGAAAAAAATTACACTAGAAAATCCTGAGGAAAAAATAAACAGGAAAAATATGTCATTTTACATATTTCTGTTTTAACATGTTAATTATGATGAACTGCCTACAAAAAATAGTGACAATTAATGACCTAAGTGTTATCAGAGATTTCAAATTAGTCTTGGGATTATAAAGTGGTCTGACAAAACTGACAAAAGCCCTTCCATAATATTTACTAATATGTCTGACAACTTTTCTGTGTCAGTAGCATCAAACACAAAAAAAAAAAAAAAAACCCCTAACAAAAAAACTCCACCACCAAAACAAAAAACATAGAGGCTGAGGTTGCTAGAGATTAAAAGAATAAAATAAATACAATCCAGTTAAAATGTTTCATCTGCTGATGTGACAATTTACTGTATGCCCTTATCACCTTGGAACTGAAATCACATAGTTACAATCCTGATTTTAATAAACTAATGAAAGTGTGTGCAAATCCAGAGAAAAATAATAGCCTGAAACAAAGCAGCAATGGGGAAAAAAAAAAAAAATCATGTTTTATAAAAGTCTTCTTACTTAGACATGACATGTTAGTAGGGAAATGGAATTAGTAGGGATGGAATAAGTAAGGATAGTCCTGAAAAAACATCTTAAAGTTGAACTTAAAGCCCTTGGGAACATCTATTTGGATAACGTTTATTAACAGAATGGAGAGTGTTTAAATGTGTATTGTTTGTATGAGGCCAGAGTGAAAAATACTGTAAATGTTCACAGTTCATCTTCAAGGTCAATTTTCAAAGCTCATGCTGAAGATCATTTGGGCTGCCTGCAGTCAACAGCAAACTACTTTTGAACAATATTCCTCATTTTTGATATACCAGTTAATTGATGAACCAAGTTTCACTACCACTAACTCTTCTTGACAAATAGTTGTTTTAAATCAAGCAAGCCATTACTGCTTGACTTGAACTGGCTGTGAAACATTTTTTACTCTCAAGGCAGAGCTGAGAGTTCATTTTAGAAGCCAAAGAGAAGCGAGGGTGAATTTGTGAATTTTAATACTGTTTATTCAGAACCTGTTCTATTGTTTTCATGTACATTAATGTATTTATCCTCTCAACAAAACTTACAAGCAAATATGTTTCAATCTATTTTTTAAACAACTTTCCGAATCTTCCAAATGTATTGCCTGTGGAAGAATGACTTGCAGACCCATGAACACAGCTAAACTCTGCTGGATATTTAACTACAAGGCCCATAAAGCTAGAAGAGCCTCCATAAGCTATCTTGTCACATCATGCCATAACCCTTTGGGGAACAGATTATTCTTTTCTTTGCAGTGGCAGCTTTATACATGATTGAAGGTCCTTTTTCTTTTGCATTAATGCCCTTATGCTTTGCTTTTTAAATGGACCTACATTTAAACCCACTTTATGCTTCTTTATGTGGCAAAAATAAAATGCAATCGAAGTTTCATATCAGTTGCAATGAAATCAGCACCAGTGAAATTGGTTAGGCTTCTCCTGGATCCAGATGCATGCCCATATGCACCACAGCATAGAGATTTTATTCAGACAAGGATTTCCTCCTCACTACTTAAATTTATCAGGACAAATAGTGGTTTTAGCTTACTGTAAACAAGGAATTAACATATTTCACTGAGTCAATTGATGTTCAAACTTCAACTTCAAAATAAAGAGCTTCTTGTCACTCAAAAATAAGATTCCAGCGCGTCTTTCCCATTTTTATTAGCACACTTCATTTTAACTTTTTACCCCATGAAACAGTTGACAGCTTTGATTCTGGGTGAGGTGAAACCTAGTGGTCCAGTAAGAGACAGAAAAAGTAATTGCTTGAACTCTGAGATATTTTGTGTGCGATAGTTAACTGTTCATTATAAGTTAATTTTCCTTGAAGAACACAAGAAACATAACTAAGCAAAGGACCTGATGCATTAATGGCCTTAACAAGCCAGATAGGAGGTTATTTTTTAAACTACAAATTTCTGTGCAGGAAGACATGCCTCCCAGAACTTCAGCAGAGCAGGCACAGTGTGCAGGAGGGACAATGGCAAACAAGTTCAACATGTGAGAATCATATGCACCAGGTTCCTGGGGAGTGTCCATAGCTGTATCATTTCCAGATCGATTAACAGTGGGAAAGGATAAACTGCCTTGGAAAGTGCATGTTGTGGAGGTAGGATTTTCAAAGATGCATTTCTGACTCCAGAGAGACTATGCTACCAAAGCAGTGTTTTGCACGTCCAAAGAAAGCAAACAGTTTTGTTTGGAGATCATATACACACATGTTTCCTTCTTGACAAAATATAAAGGGAGCAGACCATGGCCAGACAATTAATTTCTGTCTTCTTGCCCTTCTAGCATTTACTTTTTTATCATAACCTCATCAAAGAAGGATCAGTTATGTAGTTTAGGCAAAGGGTCTGCACATTTCTGAATCCAGAGAGATTTGCAAAGTAATGCTGATTAGATGATAGAGAGGAAAAGGATTTTAGCTTTCAGTTGTATAATCTTCACCTGTCTTTGTAATCAAGGAATAATAATAGTCTTAATTTCTGTTTAAAATGCCTGCTAACCTTTCAGAATTTATATACATATATTCTATTTCTTTCTACTGAAAGACTTCTCAGTTATTTTAAGTAACAGGAAAGTTTATTTTAAGAATAAAATAAATAATGGGATATCAAATCTCTTAATACCTCATTTAAGCTTGTGTTTCACTCAACTATAATAACCCAGGCAGTCTAACAAATATATCAATAGAAATACTGATATTTTCTAGCATCATTACAGTTTTAATCTTTCTTAAGACTATGTTGCTTATAAAATAAGAAATATGGGGTTAGACAAAGTCACAGGCAATTGTTTAAAACATTGTTTTCTGCTCAAGCAAGGACAATCAAACCTAGATCACCTACAGAATATGATTTTATTTAGCTTGTATTTACAAACATGATTTCTCACTCTAATGTCCTTTCTCCTTATATACTAACATCATCCAGTTCTCATAATCTTTTGTCATACATGATGCTTTTAACTTTATTCTTGTTGTTCTCTAGTTTCCCTAAAAAAAAATTATAATCAAGACACTTATTAAATAAGGTGGCTTTCACAGCCAAGCTCCAAGCTGAGTTTTTCATCTACTGTGTTTATCAGAAAGTAGATAAATACTTATTGAGGACTCCAGTTGATTTTCTCTCTCATATTTTAATTCCACTTTCTATTTTATGCCCTTCTTGTTTGTTTGTTTTAACACTCTATGTAAAAACTGTGATACCCACCATGTTATGCTATTCTCTGTGTGCATAGTAAGAGAAACTTATTTCAAAATGAATAACACAGGCAAGTGGTGAGAGTTAAGAGAGAGACAAGTCACTTAGTTGACAGAAACCATAAGTGAACTTGAGTTTTTTTAACAACTGGTGTTTTAACTTTGCTGCCTCTTAACTTTGTATCTTAATTCTAAGATAAATTAAAGCCTCTTAAATAAAACCAGGTTTGTTCAAATAAACAGAAAATTAAATAACATACAAGTAAAAAAATAATTAAAAAAAATTCTGTTACCAAATCGGTTTAAACGGGTTTCAGACTGTTTATTTTTATAATGCCTTTGATTAAATCATCACTGTAGTTATAGACAGCTGCTGAGCAGCTCCCCTATTGTGTGATGGTGTCTATCATTTATAACATGACCAGCCTCCAGAAGTGTGTTTCTTCAGAAGCTCATATTATTTCCAAAATGAAGTTATATTTTGAAGATAGTCAAATACCATTATCTGGAAACTACAGAATGAAAAAAAAAAATTTGGAATGAATACACTATTCACAGTTTATATTGCAGAATTTATTACAACAGTCAGACACAGAAACAATTAAACTGTTTCTGGGTAGAGATTTTTCTCTCTGAATTTATGCCGGAAGCATTCTTTCAAACATAGATTTGCTCTTTCTTTTAACCAATTTAGCTTGAATTAGTGCTTAGGTAAATTATTTTATAAACATGAGGCTAAACTTTGGTTGGAAAGTTAATAGTTTTCCCAGAACTATGTAATGACTATTATGGATTTTCTATTAAGAATGCCAACATTAAAGCATTTAAAAAAAAATATCAAACCAAAACCAACTATATTTTTCCAGCTTTCATGAACTCTAAGATTAATCATTTTTAGTATTTTTGACTGTAAACTGATTAAGTGTTAACAATTCCCTAGCAGCACTTCAGATCCATTTAAGCAAGAAAGTATTTAATCATAAACTGTAGAAAAACTCATTAGTTTCTAAAAAGATAAAATTGTCATCTTTTTTATTTTAATAATTTTGCTGCATGACTACCTAATTCATTAGAAAACACACTGAAAAAAAAACCAAACCCTATGATAACCAACAAAATCCTAATAATAATAAAAATTGATCTTAGTGTTTATAGAATCATAGAGTCATTTAGGTTGGAAAAGGCTTTTAAGATCATCAAGCCCAACCATAAACCTAACACTGCCAAGTCCACTACTAAACATGTCCCTAAGCACCACATATACACATCTTTTAAGTACCTCCAGGGATGGGCACTCAGCCACTTCCCTGGGCAGCTTGTGCCAATGCTTGACAACCGTTTTGGTGAAGAAATTTTTCCTAATATCCAATCTAAACAACCTCTGGTGCAACTTGAGCCCATTTCCTATTGTCTTATCACTAACTACTTGGGAGAAGAGACCAACACCCACCTCACTACAACCTCCTTTCAGGGAGTTGCAGAGAGCGATAAGGTCTCCCCTCAGCCTGCTCTTCTCTAGGCTAAACAACCCCAGCTCCCTCAGCCGCTCCTCATAAGGCCTGTGCTCCAGACCCTTCACCAGCTTCCTTGCCCTTCTCTGAACACGCTCCAGCACCTCAATGTCTTTCTTGTATTGAGGGGCCCAAAACTGGACACAGTATTCCAGGTGTGGCCTCACCAGTGCCGAGTACAGGGGGACAATCACCTCCCTGCTCCTGGTGGCCACACTATTCCTGATACAAGCCAGGATGCTGTTGTCCTTCTTGGCCACCTGGGCACACTGTTGGCTGATTCAGCCGGCTGTTGACCACCATCCCCAGGTCCTTTCCCACCAGGTATCTTCCCAGCCACTCTTCCCCAAGCATGTAGAGTTGCATGGGGTTGTTGTGACCCAAGTGCAGGACTGAGTACCATTGCTCAGAAGCAGGGTAAATGATGCACATATACACTTGTTTCACATTATCTCTGTATGGTTTCTATATAAGTAACCATTTTAAAGGGAAAAGAAAATTAAGCCAGAGTTTGTCTCGGGCATGATGAATTGACACTAACCTGTTACTTCTCTACCCTGTCTCATTATTAACCACCTGTTTAGTTGTAAGACAGCTGCAGTCTCATTTGGACACAGATTTCCTGTAACTACATTTCTGTAAAGTTCTAATTTACGTGCTTGATTAGCTTTTAATCCAAATGATGGGTTAGTTTAGTAAATGCAAAATGGTAATTGTTAGCTTGCAGACTTTCAATGCCATGGTCAGTATTGTACAAAAGGCTGACTATACTAAATAGTGAGCAACTGAAAATAAGAATATTATGACAGAAAGAAATATAACAACTTATAAAAATTTAATTCTCCTGAAATTCAGTTCAATTAAATACTTATTCCACTGTTATTACTGATGGAGAGTTTAGGCCTATAAAAAAGAAACACAGTAGAGCATTACCCAGGATATAATGGTAAATTTAAGCCTGAAGAGATCAGACAGCTTGTCCAAATGTAAGAGGAAAAAGAAAATAAGAAGTACAGTTTAATCACTATTCCTATGACTTTAGCACATATTAACACATGGAATGGAATCTGTGTGTTTATAGGACAGATCCTTTCCTAGTGTTAGCTCATGAAACTATTAGGACTGTAAATGAGCTCCAGTATCTGGCCAATTAAGCTGCTTTCCTGAGTAGAAAATGGAAAAAAATCAAAAGCAACAAGCTTTTGTTGGGAACCATACACCTGGGAACCATACACCTAGGAAACAGAGTTATTAAAAAAAAAAAAAAAAAAAAAAAGGAAATCTTATTATGGTAGGAATATATTGTATTTGACATCTTTTGTCTATTAATGACCTATTTTTCTCATGTATTTCCTTATTTACACATTTTCCATGCCATCTTGCACTGATTTCCTTCTTTTTTTAACCTTTTTTCTCTTGTCACCTTTATAAAATCTTATAGATGGATCCCCTGAAAATAGTTTTAGAAAAGAACCAAAAAAGTCAGTTCTGACCAAAATAAGAGGACAGCTATGTTATAAGTTGCATTATATCACGTTAAAACCTGCTTTCCAAAAAAGATTTTTATATAACTTACAGAAATAATTTGCAACAATTGTCGATAAAGTTTACATACAATACATAGGGCAAATGATGCTGTAAATTATTTAGTAAAATGAACAGGCAAATGCAATACCTTAGTGTAGTCGACACAGAGTTCAGCACCAAAGAAAGGAGTGCTGCTTATAGAGCCTTATGAAATTGTTAGGGTGCAAGTGCTGCAGAAATACTCTAGTGTGCTTTGTTGTGCTTAGTTTCTTTGGGTGGACCAACAGCTGGAAACAATTCAGAGCAGAGGCAGGAACAATTAAGTATTTGAAAACAGCTTATAGCCAGACAATTCAAATGACTCAACATAGCAAAGGACTTACAAGGTGGCTTGATAATACTTTATGAGCATTTTATATGAGGAAGTGGAATGCATTTAGAGATCTCTAATTCATAAGTATACAACAAATACCAGTGGACATTCCGTCTAGAATTAAGGTAGATATTTAACAGCAGGATCTTCACTGTAAAAACTGACAAAAAACAGTAACATACACATTATTGGGAATTTTAAATCAAGAATGAAGATATGTTATAAAGAATTGCATTAGATTAAAAAAAAAAAAAAATAGATGCTCTGACACCTTGTTACCTGTATTAGAAGACAGCTTGGATAAGACTGTCATAATTGCTCCTTCTGCCTTTAAAGCATTTTCAAAGGTGGAAAATACTTGCCCAAATGAAGTATATGAATGTAAGTCATCAATACTTTTTTTGCATATTAAACTACGTGTTTAAAAACATATAAATTGATAAAATTACATGATCGTGTAAATTGCTAGAATTGCATGATTGTAATAGCAAACAAATAGTACGCACCCTTTTCATAACTCTTTTTCTTAAAACTCAGCAAGGATAATGTCAGACAAGGTCAGAATAAGCTAGTATGACTTCACTGATTGTGTAATGCTGCAATGCCTCAGAATAAGCAGTAGGATGAAAATGAAGTAAAGAGTCTGTGGGTTTTTTTGTTCCACATGAAACAACAGTCTTTCTGTTATTTTAATTCTGTATTTGAAAATGAATCTAACTTTCTAAATTTTCTGGAAAAGAAAAGAGTTTGGAAAGATACATACTTATCACATAGCACAGATGATTATTTTTACTTTACTTATTATTTTACTTTACTTATTATTACTTTGGAAGCGCTATTTCCAAATGTAAACGTTTCTTGTTCCATATGGAACACCATCATCTCTTTCCACATAAATCACTAAAAAACATGGAACTGGATGTGTAACAATTTAAAGCACTGTATCATGTTTAAAATGAACTTGTTGACTCCTTTTTCTGTTTTAAACTAGAGCCTTTTACTTCATGGAATGTGGATGCAAGCATTCTCTTAAGCTTCACAGGTTCTCTTTAAGGAGAGACTGAAGACCTAGTAAAACTCTTCAGAGTAACAGAAAATTTCTGAGTTCTGCTATTGCATCCACGTTATAACCAAGGCTCAAGGGTGTGGTATTTGACCAAACACCTTATTGTTTATGTGAACTAAAAAAAGCACAACTTATACACAAATCCAAGAATCTATTGGTGGTCTAATTAATGTCCTCACAATCTTATCAAGGAATAATTACTAATGCAATTACAATTATACTAACACTTAAAGGACAAATTATCCAACTTTTAATATCTCATTCCCGACAATAATACATGTAAAAGCAATACACAGAATCTTTGGGTTTACATTTTCACTTCCACTGCCCCTCAATGACCTATAGTCAATGGTGAAAATTTTTATCAGGAAGAAGCTTTAGGGGTTACAGTGAATCCTCAACATCCCATGTTCTTTGCTGGGAGGGGGATGACATTGATGCGGGGAGTCTCCTCCTCCTTGCATTAGTGTTCTTTTGGGGTTATTTTTACATGTTTGCTAACATGATCCACCTACTTGGTCTTTCCTTATTGTCCTTTAAAGTCCATGTTCTATTCAAATTTTATTATATATGGTCTAAGTTTTACTTAGAATTGATATTTTTCCTTTGTTCCTTTTCTTACCTTCAAAACCAGTTTTATCAATTGTAAAAACACTCATTGACCACTGATGATTTGTGTTTAGACCTCTGACATGCTAGTGTCAACTGGTGGTTGTCCTTTCAAGATTTCTGTTATCAGCCTTTAAGATATGACTTCCTGATAACATGATGTAATGTGTTCTTAACAAAATTGAATTAGGTATTCTTACATATACACATACATGTATATATATAGCTATCTAAAATGTTTGCTATTTGCTGTTAATATCTATTAGTTATGGCAATATCACTGGTACATTATCAAAATTACTTTAGAACACTGACTTGGGACTATGACTAAACTAGTCAAAATATGACTTCTATTTGTGTTGTAAAATGGGTTTTTTTTATGCTAGAGTTAAATCACCAGCTTGGCAGAAGAATTGTGCTTGACTGCAGCCTCCTGGGTAATCCCCAGAAAGAGATGGAGAGACATGTTACTAAGACCTCTTAAGGTTTACAGTACCAGATCATCTGTAAGCTTGGCCAGACCAGTTCCACCCATTATTTCAAGGAAACTTTGTGAATTTTGTTGTTTGTTCACTGAGTTTCCATAGATTCTCCTCTCCATGATATCACGGAGAGCTGCCTTCTGATTACCAAATATATGACAGTTTTGGTAACATCTTATATGGTATAGGAGAAAGGCAGGTTCTTTTTCTCATCAGTAACCTTTATTTCTTCCCTGCCTTAGGGATGTGGCACACTATTAATTTTCTGTCAACCGTAGAAAGGTCTGTCATCAAGTAAGGTTCACGCAGAAGAGATTCCGTAAGTACACACCACTTACTTTCATCTAGATACTTCCTTCAGCATGTGACATCCTGAAACCTACCTTTTTCACACAGGTAACAGAAAATGAAAAAAAAAAAAACCCACTCACAACATGGTCTGTAAGAATATAGAACTTATAATCAGAGATCCTGTGTCTTGAAAGTCCCCTGAGCTTTTCAAGTCCTCTTTTAAAAATTCCTAACTTAATCAGAAAAGCATGGCAGAAGCTTGTGGACAGTTGAAGAAACAAGTTTTAGGCCAAAAACCTGCCTAAGTAGATACAAGGTGCGCACACATACTCCTATTTTCCTCTTGTTCTATTTACACTTCTTTATACAAAGAGACATTCTATTTAGATCAAAGTTTTAGAAGCCATGTGTTTATATTAAATATTTAAATCTGTCTATATCAAGCAAACTGAACTTGACCTTCCTTTTTACTGAGCACCTACAATTTAAATGGTGTTGCTGGCACTTAATGTCTTCAAAAACAGTATTATGAATAAGATTACACATTCAAATTTAGGGATTTAAATTAATAATGACTGTTGTTGACTTTCCCCCCTTCTCTAGTCCTTATCCATTTGCATTTAATGGTTGGACTGGATGATCTTAAAGGTCTTTTCCAACCTAAACAATTCAATGATTCTATGATTCTATGATTTCCATTATTATTATTTGCATTGCAATAGAACCTACTTCTCATCTTTTATTCCTAAAGATACTATGTATCAACACCTGTATGAAATTTTTGCATCTTTTCATCTTGTTATGATAGTTATTTTGTGGTTTAATATTTCTGATTTCTTACATTGTTAGAGCATTTTATTTGTTTGAATATCTGAAGAGATTGTAAGAGAAATCAGAAAAATATTTTTTCAAAATCTTTGTTTCAGAAACTGCAACAGAATGATTACCAAAACATTTTGATGCATTAGTACCATGATCCTTTAATTTATAATCCAAACTTGTAGGTAAATGCATTTTCTAGAAAAGGTGAGCTTCATCCAGAGATGAATAGCAAAGATATTATGTAACCTCTTATGCAATGATTAATGTAATACTTGAATCCAGTATGAAATAATTGTGTTATCAGGACAATAGTACAATAATGGTAGAGAGAAATGAAAACACAAGAACAGTTTCTGAAAGAAGTAGCTGAAAACTCAGAGTCACAAATATGTAGAGATGGACTAAAAGGGACAGCCAGAATAAGTGTTTCCACATTCCTTTTATTTCAGTGGCAATAAAATAGCAGAAAATAACAGGAAATTACTTGGCCTCCACCCAGAAAAGTTTGGAATATAGCAGTTCTTATCAATGGTGTAATTCCAGTGTACACTCTACCACCATCACAGTAAACAAGCTTTTGAGAATCAGACTGTGTATGGTCAAGTACAGACATAACCTTATGGGCTCAGATTTGCATAAAACTATAGCATAATGAATCTAACTTGTATTTAATTTTATTTGACTTATATAACACTGGGTGGAAGATTTTTACAGTGGTGGTCCTTTCATATCTGAAACATGGGAATATTTAGTTTTGAATTAATTTATAATATACATTAGATGGAATGGCTTGATTTTGACTAATAATTTGTATCATACATTTCTCTTTCCATATATACACAATACATAGCAAGTTGGTTTCAGCTACATAAAAATTAAAAAGTTTTTGAAAAGTTTAGACATTTTGATTTCTTTATCTTTAGAGAAAATGATTCAATCTGAGAAGTTATAGAGGCATCATTACAGAGTAAACAATCATGAAAATGTAGATTTCCACGTGTCATGTTTGACTCTATATTCACATCTACTGTAATAGGTGTTTATTCTGTACTTACTATTATAGTAAATCACTGACTGGTGCTAGCTGCAGATGCTTAATGAACAGCAGAGAACAGCTCTAACTGTCAGTAAAAGGGAAGTTGTGTGAGATACAGAAAAAAAATCAAGAAGCAAGATTTCAAAGAAAATAAACAAATAAATCAAACTGAGGTCTAAGTGGCATAAGAATTTAAGCATGATTCCTGAAATATTGCAGAAGATAAATAAGAGGAAGAAGAGAGTCCAGGGTTATGTTTCTATCCCTATTCAGGCATAAGGGTATTCCTTGCAATAAAATTTGCAGTGCCCACTTTGGTAACTGGCAATGACAAACCTGTAGTTTAATTGTACAATCTTTCAACCACATTTCACCGTGTCTTTAGGGTATTATAAATATTATCTTTCTGCAAAAGGGATCGATTTCTACTTTCAGCTCCCTTTTCAGTCAATTTCCCAAGTTGAATATCCTGTCAGTGAAAATTTTAGCATATCTTATTCTTGTAAGTAAGAGTCAACCTTAAGGAAAGGATGCTTTTGTACTGCACTTAACTTTTATTATCTGTTCCATTATCATGGGTGACTCCTCTTCTGTAATCACCTATATTGAAGGCCAGACACAAATCCAACACAGTGAGTATGAAAATTTCACCTCATTCCCTATGAGGTAATCAAAATTATTATCATAAGCAATGATATTCCTATACCCTTCTCAGGTATTAGAATTGCCCAAACTGATAACGTTTGGGACCTAAAGCCAGAAGCTGTTGCAGTTCACTGACCATTTTATTTTCTTACTAATTAGAATAAGGAAAGGAGATACAAAAGGTACAGGGTATTAGCAGGTGATATTTTATGTGACAATGTAATAATGTTTGGAACAGTCAATGTTTAATTTGTGTCAATCCTTTGAAATTTCCAGAGCCCAGTTGTTTAATCAATATGGACCAATGCTTCTAATTGTATTAAAATTACACAATTCCTTCTTTTATTGTTGGTACCATAGATGTTACTGTCATCTATGCTGTTCTTTTCAAATGTTCATAATATTTTTTATTTCCTTCCTACCAGTGCAAAACAAAACTCTGCATTTTTCTCACCAGCCAGGTCTGTTAATTCAGGGAAAAAAACCCAAACTTTTTTTACCTAGTGATCTGGAAAAGCAGGTCTCTATAAATACATTTAGAGAATACATTTTGGCAACAGTGAAGTTTCAAAATACTGGTATGGAAAACAAAATGTTTCCATTTTAATATAGTTAATTTAACATTTCCTTTTACCTAAAACTGACTTGTTAAGCATTAGCAAAATTATTAACTTAAAGTTTCACAGAGGACAAGGGCAATCTCAAATGGGTCTGGGGTGCAAGACTCTTTTCACATCACACCAAGTTTAGTGATGAAAATTGAAAGCTAGCTGAGATGACTTTTATACAAGATATTTTATTCTGCATTGCCAAGCTGATAGGTATGTGTAAAAGTTTCTATATAAGAAAAAATGTTCTCAAACACAGAGAAAGAATAGAAAGATATGGTTACCTAATGTTTCCTTAGTTCATCCACTTCCCACCAGATTATGAATATAACCAATCACAGTTTAACAGTTTACTTGATAAATACTGAAGTTGAACACAAATTTAAACTACTTACAATACTAAATGTTTAGAAAAAAATGTTAAGATTGATAGGTAAAATGCAATGTTTTCCAATTATTTCCTGAGCATTGATTTTCCTTTACACAACCAGACAAATAAAATGAGAGTGCAGTGAAATAATCTTTGATGCAGTGGTATAAATTCTTTTCACAGCTGGCAAAAGGTGGACTTTTGGTGTAAAGATGACAGGTCAAATTTTCCAAGAAGAATAGTCATTCCTGTGCTAGAAGGGCTTCCTTAAATGGGAGGAAAAAGATGTCTCTTCCTCCACTTGGCATACTGTAACAAGCCATATAGTATCTCATGGCCAAATCAATCTCATTTACTGAGAGATAACTTGGGACAGAATGCCAGTAAGGCCAAAAAGGCAGAAAAATTGTCTTCTTCAGACCTGTTTTCCCTCAGTCCTGCCATAGTCTTCATAGCCGCTTTCTGCCACCTAATTGATTTTCTTTGCTTCTAACATCCAGGTAAAAGATCTAAATCATCTAGCAGTGCCTTTGTGCTAATGGTCTTAAAGAATGTTTGCTCAAGTTACTGCAAGACATATGTAACAGCACCTTAGAGGATATCAGGGATCAGTTCTACATACCTGACCACAACTCAGTGGGGTTTGTTAGAGCCTGATACACATCATCAAGAGGTGGCTCCACTTATGCTATTAGCCATGGTCAACTGCAGTCACCACCCATATGGTTAAACTGTGTTATCCCTCAACATGAAGCTAGCTTTTTTTATCATGGGAGGTTCCTGGTTTTTTTAATTTGTGTTAACATTAAAACTTTGTGGAGAATATATTTTCACAAACAACCTGGCCTTCTGTGAACAAGTCCTCAAAGTATCTGTTTCTTCAGATGTAGATTAGTCGTCTTTAAAACATCACTGATGTTTTTCCAGACATTGTTCAGGACAGCTCTGGTAAATTCTTTGTCATACATAATTTTTACTTTCTGATTCTCTGATTTCTCAGGACTCCAGAAATACAAATAGCATAGAAATAGTAAAAAAGCATATATATATATATATATATAGTCTTTTCTAGATCCTATTAATAAATATATATATAAGGATATGGATATATTTTTCATACATACCTTTTAATAAACATGTAAAACCATTTAAAGTACTTCTTATTAATGTCTATTTAATAATGACAATGTTATTTGTACATATTTTTCACACTTCCTTTTCAGCTCATGGAGAATGCTTAGTTTGAAGCTTTCTGACCAGCAGTTCTGTGGATGAAATATTCCCAGGGCACAATTTGAATGTCTAATATGCACTCAAAAATTTAAAACAATGGTACTAGTATGCTTAGAGTTTACAGAACTGGGAGATAGAGACAACATAATTCTTGCTCAGGAATAGTAGTTTTCCAAATTAATAAAATTATTTACAACTTCAGATTTCTAATGTTTTTACTGGTTTTGTTGGGTTTGGGTTTTTTTTTTGTTTTCGCAGTTTTCTGTTGTATATTCAATTAGGCATTTCCTGTTAAAAATTCATCACTCGTGTTAATCTTTCTATACAGCTACTGTAACACATTAGAACAGACTTAATTCCCTCTATGTACATATTTGACAGTCTTTGTTATTATTTGCACAGTATTATCCTTAGCTTCCATTTTTATTGCTTCAGTTTCACCTCTTAATTTTCCTGTACTCTACTATGTATTCCACTACTTCCAAATTCAACAGCAGTAATTTCTCACATGTATTTTGAGGAACTGATATCTATAATCTAGAAGTTACAACAAACAAATATCAACAAATAAACAGGAAGAAACTGGTGAACTTAGGAATGTGGAAAAAATATTTTCATATCAAAATGACTTTGTGCTTCAGTTTCTAAATAAAATGAAATTTATTGTTTTCTTTAAGAATCCCAGATAGTCAGAAAAATATTTTCCTGTACTCTTACTCTTTAATATTTTCATGACATTAATCCCCCAAAGCTGCAAGAAGAAATGAAGATTTTGCTGTGTTAGATGCCATGCAAATATACATGAAAACATTGTTCTGTCCTTTAAGAGAGCAGATTCAGGCCAGATATTGAAAATTATTATGAGTTCATGTAATGTTATATTTGGATTAGGTTTTATTCAGCTAGTGAGAGCATTACACAGGATAAAAACACCCTTGGAAAACAGTGCAAGCATTTGTACTATTCAAAGTACATTTAAACAATGACATTCTGTCATTGCAAATATTTTACACATTTGTCAGAAACTGTGCAAAAATGGAAATTAATACTTACCCTGTTCCCTTTCAAGTCATGAACCTAACAAGAATTAACGAACAATTCTAAGTGAAATTAAGGATTCTAAAACAAACACAGAGGTAACCACCACAAACACCATTATGCTTTTTGCTTCTTTGAATCATCTTTTGTTTTCAAACAGAGATTAAATTTCAAATATAGTTTCAGCTGTTGTTACAGCTTGGCAGTTTTTTGGTCACAAACTTAGAACTCTTTAATATCAGATGAATCAGAGTTGCTAATAATTTTCTAACTGAAAGTTATGAAATTGTTCAAATAGTGTGAAATGCAGAAAATGATGAAAAAATATCTTAAATAAAAAAATAAATTAAAAATCCCCAAATGACTGTTTAAAATTGAAGCAAACAAGAATACAAATGTTTTAGATTCAAAGTTCAAGGTACAGGGTTGTGTAATAAAAGAATTTTAGAGAAAATGATTGTTCATCTCTTCCATTATTCACAAAAAAACTCATCAATATCTGCATTATGCTCTATACTGACCTGGAAATTTTAAAAACTGTAAATGTATTTTAATCAGAAAATTGGATAAAATAGATATGGGTTTCTGTCTGTTTGGTGGAATCTGCAGGCCTGAATTAAACCTATGTTTTTTTCAATAGAAGGATTAGACTTCTGAGAGACCCTCAAAAATCACTGTAAAAAGTCAGAAGCTGCCTGTTAGATAATAAGAAATGCTGATAAAACAATGATAAAAGTGTGTCTTTAGCCCTATGCTGTCATCTTCAGAAGAAATATATCACTGACACAATTCATAGCCTTTGCCATCACCCAGTGAAAGGACCCATCCCCATCTTTAAACCAGCTTTTGAGTGGTTACCACACTCCCTCAGAGTACTGGAGAATTTGGATTATTTTTTATTTTTTGAATAAGCTGTTGTGATCTCATCTTCTGTCTCCCAAATATAGTAAATGCTTTAAGGAGCCCAAGGATATCTTCAGGCATCAATATAGTACACAGTTGTACAGGATGGCAAGTGGCAAAATGATGTTTGTTTAACTGTCTTTGTCTATGGGGTCTGGAAATCTGTTTCTGCTGTGAAGGGAGGTGCAATATTGTGTGTAAAGGTTTCTGTGAATGACCTTTCCAAGTAGCAGCAGGCATTGCCCACCCCATTCCTCTTCCTGCTAAAGGAGCTCTATGACTCTTCTGCTACCTTAGTCCAGGTCTATATCTTTTCAGAAAAGAAAGCTTCTCCTTCAAACAGAATGGAGAAATTCAGGATTCCCCAAATTGCTATGAAGTCTTGGCTTTATGTGAGTGCAGTGCTTCCCATGAACTCTCCTTCTCTACTTCTCATTGCATACTCAGTGGGAAGTCCTTATTTCAGGGTGAGATGACTGGCTGGGTAAAAAACTGGTTGGGTGGCCGAGCCCAGAGAGTAGTGGTAAATGGAGTTAAGTCCAGTTGGCGGCGAGTCACGAGCGGTGTTCCCCAGGGCTCTGTTTTGGGGCCAGCCTTGTTTAATATATTTATCAATGATCTGGATGAGGGGATTGAGTGCGCCCTCAGTAAGTTTGCAGACGACACCAAACTGGGTGGGAGTGTCGATCTGCTGGAGGGTAGGATGGCCCTGCAGAGGGACCTGGACAGGCTGGACCGATGGGCCAAGGTCAATTTTATGAGGTTCAACAAGGCCAAGTGATGGGTCCTGCACTTCAGTCACAACAACCCCATGGTGATTGTTCTCCTGTACTCGGTGCTGGTGAGGCTGCACCTGGAATACTGCGTCCACTTTTGGGGCCCTCAATACAAGAAAGACATTGAGGTTCTGGAGCATGTCCAGAGAAGGGCAAGGAAGTTGGTGAAGGGTCTGGAGCACAGGCCTTATGAGGAACGGCTGAGGGAACTGGGGTTGTTTATGCTGGAGACGAGGAGGCTGAGGGGAGACCTTATCTCTCTCTACAACTACCTGAAGGCAGGTTGTAATGAGGTGGGTGTTGGTCTCTTCTCCCATGTAGTTAGCGATAGGACGAGAGGAAATGGGCTAAAGCTGTGCCAGGGGAGGTTTAGATTGGATATTAGGAAAAATTTCTTCACGGGAAGGGTAGTCAAGCATTGGAACAGGCTGCTGAGAGAGGTGGTGAAGTCCCCATCCCTGGAAGTGTTGAGAAAACAGGTAGACGTGGCACTTCAGGACATGGTTTAGTCTAGTCTACCCTTGATTGGTTTAGTGTGGACTTGGTAATGTCAGGTTAATGGTTGGACTGGATGATCTTTAAAGTCTTTTCCAACCTAAACGATTCTATGATTCTATGGTTCTATGTCTAATTACAATGCTATATAGTGACTTCTTTTGCTAGTTAAATGAATATTGAATTAGCCTTTCTTCAGAAAGAATAAAAATAAGCACTCTTCCCACTCTCCCTGCTTTGGGATATTAGTTTATAATGTAGAATATACATCTGGCAAAGCCAGGATTTCTCTAGGCAGAAGATCATCTGTTTCTCCAGATGCTTTCTAACCACTGAACTATTGGACCAAAGAAGGAGTGCAGACAGGCAGAAATAGGGCATTTCACATTCCTGCATTTATATGTAGAGTTCAGTCTCAGAGAGGTCGCTAAGAAAACTTATCAGATCAATTCTTGGAAGCAAGAAAGTCAAAACAATGCTTGGATCTGATCAGACCTAAGCAGACTTAGGTCTCTCATGTCTCCTTTTACACGCAAAATGGTGAGATAAATTTTGGTTAGGTGGGCAGAAAACTGGCTGGACTTTTATGATTTGTGGTACAAAGCTCAACTGCCACCCAGTTACTAGAGACATCCCAGTACTGGGACTAGCACAGTTTTACTTTATTAATTATCCTGGAGGGTGGGACAGAATGCAGTCTCATCAAGTTCATGGATGACACCAAACTGGGGGGGACCAGTCAGTATCCAGGAGGTTACTTGAACATAAATTATTCTATATTCTGATTCTGTGAGTCTAACAAAAGAATGAAAGATGATGTAGTTAACAGTGTTAAAATAAGGTCTGACACAGTTATTTTTCATTAGCAACTACTGCATTGAGAAAGCCAGGTACCAATAATAGAGGAATAAAATTATTTTCACTCTTAATCCATAAATTATCTAATTTATAAGACATGTATCACATGTTTACCATGATTAATATAAATTAATATAGCACTCCTATAGTACCAAAATAACATGGCCTGACTTACAGTTCAGTTCTGTTATTCAGTGGGATGACCTACAGATCTAAGCAAATGTGAGGCTTCTCAAAAAAAGCCATGGAAAGCAAGAACAACTATTCTCCTGATATGAATCATCTTTGAGCATGGCTTAATTGCTTGTATAGATTCTAAATCAAATGTTAAATATTTTGAACTAAATCTTACTGTGAATTACTTCATATTTCAGTAGGTTAAAAACCACAATGAATTCTGCTCCTGAAATGCGAATTTTTGGTTCAGTGTGTGGAGAAAAATTGGAAGGTTTAGTGAACTTCTTACTTAAACAGTTCTTCAGTGGTAAATGTTCCTTTTTATTCTTCTAGCATTAAAATTTTAAACAATCATAAAGCATATCAACTTTCAAATTTAAGGTTCATCTTTGAAGTTCTTCCGTGTTCAGGAACTACATAAACACTATAGACTTCACCATGTGAAATGGATTTGTAAAATATTATGTTTGAACTTCTAAGTAGAGGAATTCTTTAAAGATTGGAACTTCAGCATGATTAATATCTAGCTCTACATATCAATCAATGATGGTTATCTTTTTTTGTCAAAAAATACTTTGTTCTTATGAACTATTAAATGTAGCTTATATGGATATTTTGCTAATTTGAATCATTAGTTTACTGTTCTGTGGATCTACTACAGTATCTTTAAAAAGAGAGAAATCACTAAACAGATGCTCTGTGCCAAATTTGTTGGAAAAGTGTTAACGATTCAGAAACACCTAAAGGCAGCTAATAATCCGAGCATTTTAAACAACAGCAAATAAGTCCATATCTGATTAAATGCAGCCAGGGCACCTCTGTAAGATTTTCAGCATGTGTAATTTCAGACACCATAAATCAGCTAAAACAAAGATATTCTGATGAACAGAAATAATTTATATGTTAGAGGCTTTCTCCACTGTTATCTTTGAAATTCAAATTAATGGCCTAGGGAAAGCTCTGCCACTGGGATGTTATGCATCCATCTGACAATACATGAGGTATAGAAATGTAAGCCTTGTGAAGAAAATCACAGAAATTAAGCCTTCAGTATGTCAACAGAAAAAAAAATCTGATTAGAACATGAGCATTGTTTTATTTCAAAGACGTAATCGGTATTATTGCTGTGGCTTTACTGAGAGACAGCAACAGATACTACACTGCTATCTTATATTGGCAAAGTTGGCTGCTAAATCAGTTGTATTCTTCGGGCTATTTTCTGGAGTGCTAAAGTGATAAAAAGACAGCTGTGGAGCCACTTGTGTATTTGTTAATTTGTACTAAAAACCATTAAAATGTAATTTTTTTTCATAAAATCAACTCAAAAGAAAAAAAAAGAAAAAGAAAAAAAAAAAAAAGACCAAAACATAGTTATGAGCCAGTGAACACCTTCAGCTAAAATAAAAAGCAATTTTCTTCATGCTTAAAATGAAGTCAAACAAGACTTGATACTTGATGAAGGTCAAAATTATTTTTTCTTTTCCCTCCATAAGTAGGAGTTCCACTGTAACAAACCGTCAGTTCATGCTCTTTGCTGTCTGTACTTGGAGTAATCCAGTAGCTCAGAATCTTTACAAGAAATCTGTTTCTTGGGACTGAGATAATTCAGATAAGTCTGGAGAGGTTATCTAAACATTTTAAAGTTTCAGCTAGTTCCATTCAAAATTCTGTGCCTTTTTAATTTTTTCTATCCCTGAGAAAAATGTGTTTCTATTTTCTTTTTTTGCTTGAAAGAAGTTTTGCAGCATGATACGCAAAGCATCAGCTGTAAGATTCTTCTGTACCAGTAAGTATGACCGTAGTACTGATTAATTTCAATACTATGCATAGCTCCATTTCTGGGCATTATTATTGTTCTGAAATAAATACAGATATAGCACCATTGCTACTGGAAGAGAATCAATAAAAAGTTGTTTAAGATAAAAAGCACATTAAAAGTCTTATTTAATAATATTTCTGACAACATATTCTCAGGAAGGAGTTTCAGGATCATAATAAAACATAGTTATAACCAACATCATAAATATAGTTCAGTACCATCAATGATGCTAAAAGAAGACAAGCATGAAAGTGAAAACAAAAAGAACACATCAAGTTCAAGAGAAAGATTTTTTAGGTTAGACCATGACCCCCAAAAATGAGTTAGACCCAGATATGTTCAGACCTAGAAAGTATTTAGGAAGGCTGTCAAAAAAAAAAAGAATCCAATTTTGTAAAAAACTTCAACATGTCTGAAAAGTTAAACTTAAAAAAAAAAAAATCATGTAAAATATAAGGGATTGTTTCACCTTATGAAAAGTGTGACCTACAAATAGGAAAACTCAGGTTTAAATGCTGTCTCTACTGGATGTATCTTTGTACCCTTCATTTTGAGAGACCAGGGCTTGTTCAGTACTTACTGAAACTGTCATAGCAGTTAATATAATTAATTTGTGTGTAGACTTAGAAGACTCTCCTTTCTGAGATATCTTCAAGCTTTAAGAAAATAGAAAAGACACACAGTGAGAATACAGGTTTTCTTCAGGTTTGGTGAATTTACTACAGAAATACATTAATGAATACCAGTTAGGTGTGCTACCAAATTACAAAACTCCTCTTCACAGCAGGTTTTACTCACACTAAGCCACAAAAGAGTGGTTTGACACAGATCGTTTATTGCTGGAGTCAAAAATGAAGAGCAGGACTCAAAAACTCTTGGAAAAAACAGCAAAACAACAAGTACCAGTTAATTTCTGCAAACATCATGGATTTGATTTTCATTTACAGGGAAATTGTTTGCACTATGCTATTGAGGTAATTTATGTGAACCTTTAGGTTTGTGCAATGTAAATTACACCAACCTGAAGACTCCATTTTTAGTTTCAGCATCATATACAATGGCCATTGTGTAAACAATAATCAGACCCCGTGTGTTACAGATGTAACAGATGTAAATGTGTAAATTACAGGTTTATCAAACATGCTGCTGGGAAAAAGCATTGATATTTGTCAACCTACAAGGAAATTTCTTATACTGATGGACTATTTAAATACTCTGCAAGGCAAAATTAGCTTGTTAATAGAGAATGAATTTATCAACAAGTGAAGATTTTATTTACCAAACAGCATCTAGTTTTGAAGAGGAGGCTCAAGATTGCTCCAATTCATTTGAGATAGGTTTATATATTTGAGGAGAATACTGATGTACAAACTGTGAGCAATGAAACCACTATCGCCTGGCTAGTACCTACTAATGGTCTGTAGGGAGCTAAATTTTAGTGTCAGGCAAATGTGGGCTGAATTCTGTGGCCTACAGGTCTCCCCTTGCAGAGTATGGAGAGTTAGATCCTTAACACAAGCTTTCATGTAAATAAACCCAGAATTCTGAAGGATACAAATTCTACCCAAAAAGATTCTGAACAGTCAATAATCCAAAGAGTCATTAATAATAATTTTAGAATAAAATACACCAGGTCATCTTGATCTTTTTCATAAAAGGCAAGATTTAACTGTGACTGGAAGCACATTAAGGAGAGAAGGAACAATGATAACAGCAAACTATACCCTTTAATATTCCCACAACATAATTATTCATATGCATTCAAACTCATGTCATGCCTACTGTAATTGAAAAAAAAAATCCACGCTTAGTCATAAAATCAGAGTAGGTTAAGGAACCTATAAGGTTTGGGCATTAAATAAGGATGTAAGAAAACACCAGTTTGCAACATCCAAGCTACCTTTAACTGTGCAGTCTCAGGACTAACACCTACAACAGGTTAGAAAATCTTATGCAGAAGACGGATCCAAAAAAATTCTGAGCTTGTTCCAATCATCAGATTGTAAAAAGACAAAACTTATGAGTAACTTCAGCCTGCACTGAGGATCAAATCATTACAAAGTAAGGTGGAGAGAAAGCTCAAAAGAACATCTGAATTATTAGATAAAGATTAGAGAAACAATTTCTATGGATTATACTAAAAAAATAAATATTTCCCCTCCAGTATGTAAAGAAAGTTAACTAATTTCTTAAAATATCTAGGTCTGATGTACAAGAAAGCATCAATTACATACACAATTCAAATTCTGCTGCAAGAGGGGTGCTAATAACGTGGAAATACATGTTTTAGAAATATTTCATGAGAAATGTCTCATATATAAAATTTTATCGTATATAAACACATACTCCTATACATTACCTAGCAACTAAAAGGAGGAAGTGTTTCTTAAATGAATGTCACTGAGATGAAGAGCAAGTACAGAGCATTACCATGACCATGCACATACATTCAATACAATAACAGCCTTTTCTCAACAGCAGTTATTTCCACTGCTGTAGACACCTTTGTTTCTATGAAAACCCCAGAACATATTTCTGTATGTCCATGACATGGCAATTTGGAATATATTTTATGGTTCTTATACAGTTCTTACTTATGAAAATAGTAGAAATATCATAAATATATTTACTAAGCTTTTCTTTGCAAACACCTGAGCTAGTTTTCAAGTAGCTTGTTCAAGCACCATGCTGGTACAGTCCGAGTGCCATGGCAGTGCTGTAACCCAGCTTTCTGGGACCACCTGCTTTGCTGCTTAGAGTTTTGTGCTTCCATATTTACACTTGATAGCTGTACCTGAGAGATCTAATTTACAGCTGGTTCAGTCCACACAACCTGCAGTCATTTTTCCCACTTCTGTCTAGACAATACCCTCAGAGATACTTCTTAATTTAGGTAGGGCACAATGTATGCTGAACTCAAGTATTCACAACTAGCTATTCCCCAGTAATACAGCAATGTAGTTCTAAAAAGCAATTTATTAAATCCTTAGGGAATTAAAAATCATAGGCAAGTTAAAATTCAACAAACCTATTCCTGTGGCCCAGTCTTATGGATTGCAACTGTCCCTTAGGGACTGTGAAGTGTTCTTCATGCATTCATTTGGTTTTGATTACAATGGTTTTCAGGAGAAATCCCTTCTTTCGTGCCTGAAGCCTCTTTACTAATAAGCAAATTACTATCTGAAAAAAGAAATAAAAGGTATGTTTTAAAACACTATGTGACTAAAAGCCAGACATCTCCATGTGATACTGTGATATAGTTTGAAGTGGAAGTAGGACTAAAAGAAAAATATGCACCTCTTGCATTCATCAATAAACTTTACTATGTAAAGCAGTTTGTATATACAATAAAGTAATTGTACTAGCTTGCCAAGAAAGAGATCTTTCTTAAAAGGTGATTAAATTAGGACATTTAACAGAAAAGCACTAAAACAATTTCTATATTGCTGATATTGCTGGTAAGAACATGTACTGTATACTTAGCTTTCGCAGTGAACTTCTTGTCTCCACTATGTTCTATGCTGAAAGTTTGAAAAAGGTCAGTTTATCTCCATTCTCATTTGTCTCCATTCTCATTTATTTCTTGGTTTTACGCTCTGCAAAAAGAGTGTTCAGATGTTTTACTTATTTATTTGCTTAACTTTAACAATTCCACAAAGAAAAAGTCAGCTGGAAAGATGGTGTAAATGAAACGGTGATTAGAGAGGAACATTATC
Source organism: Pelecanus crispus (assembly GCF_030463565.1). Lineage (NCBI taxonomy): Eukaryota > Metazoa > Chordata > Aves > Pelecaniformes > Pelecanidae > Pelecanus > Pelecanus crispus. The sequence goes on along the minus strand of NC_134644.1, from coordinate 156,620,964 downwards.
CAAGTCTGAGAAAAAATAAGTCTCTGTTGAGGTAATAAAATCTAACCATACTTCAGATGATTAATGAACTTCAAATTTATCTTATTGCTACAGGAAATCTGAAGGAGGGGAAGCCAGTTGTGGATCTAATCCTAAAGCCTCCAAACTGGGAAAACTCCCCAAAACTGCAACAATTATTCCTGTCTGAGAAATGCAGGTTTAGATTTTACCTTGAATATCACTACATATTTGTCTTATAAAAATGGAAAATTAATTCACAATTAGTATGAAAGAAAGAGTGCTTGTGTTAGTGAAGCAGAAGATATGTGCTATCAGGGCCCTGAGGGCACCAACAAGCCTTACTGGCTCTGACCAGCCCCACCCCAGAGCCCCATCTACTTCCTGCGCAAAGCCCAAGCAGCCCCATTACAGCTCAACCTGTGACTGTATCTACCTCAGTGACACCACGGGAGTGCCAGTCTCCAGCCTCCTGGATGTACCACTCAGCCCTATGCTGCAGGGAGTATTTGATTGTAATCAGACTGGTACAACTTGAACACTAAAGAACCGATCCTCAGAAACATGTTCCTAAAACAGGTATTCAGCCGGTATGTGTCACGAATATGATTTTTTACACAGCTGTGGTTTAGCAGCAATTTAGGATTTATTAATATTTTTGAGTTAGATCACAAAATTAGGTTGTATAATTCTTAACAGCATTTGAGTATCAGCTAATTTAACAGAATGATTCAATGGCATTTGTAAAAATCAAAATAGCGACTTAGTTAAAGGTTCAAGAACAGCAAAGGTCACGCAAAACTTGCAGTAGGGTTGCACAGATAGGTGGGGTTTAAATCGAATCACACACAGACAGACAGACAAACAGTTCTGAACCAAATTGCACACACACACACACACAGGTTAACCTGTGATTAAAATTTCCACTTTCATGAATTTCATAATTACTCACTTCTGTGTGCTGGCATTCATCAATGGGTGGTCGGTGAACCTCACGAAATCAGGCCTTTGAGCCCTCATGAAGTCATCAACGGATGATCCTTCAGTCCTCATGAAACCTACCCTGCGAGGCGTCCCAGCTCAGGGACAGATACTGGGTCACACAGCCTGCTGCGGTCCCAGAGAGCTTGAAAGGTCTCCCTTTTGGATTGCTATTTATAGGATCTTGAGATGATTGGCTTTGGTCGGTATTTTACATTCCGGCCACAGTTCATGTTGAGTCATTCTGGTATGCAATTCAGGCAGCAGAGGGCCCAGGTGTGGACAGGGAGTGTCGTGACACCCAAGTCACTGCACTTATGATCAAGATAACAGCACAATAGGGCTTACCCTGAGATCTCAGAGTGGCCCTGGGTGGGTGCACCAGCACAGTATGATGTCAGAAAAATTAAAGGAAAAAATGTAATTCGTATCTAGAATATTATGATATGTTTCCATTATCTTATCTGCAGCTGTTCTTGAAATACTGAAAAAGTACTTTATGTTTTTTGATAATACTCAAGTCACCACTTACTATATTCTAGACAAAAAATAAGATTTTAGAAAAAGAAGTGTGGGCTTATTTGTATTCTTTTCCTTCTACAGTCAAGAAGGTCTGTAAACCTTATTTTCTCTTCAAAGTTCACATTTGTCATGTATGATTTCTCCTAGAGTTACAGTTGCAAGAAAGAGGAAGCAACTGAATTTAGAATGGCTTTCAAAAAGTAAACCAAAAAACAACAAAAAGAAACTTTAAGTATTGGAAACACTAAGCATTGGATCACAAGGAAGAAAAGATTATGTGTTCATACTGCTGTGGGATAAGGAAGCACCAGACAGCCACTCTCTCACTCCTCCTACAACATGATGGGGGAGAGTATTGGAAGGGTAGAAGTGTGAAAACTCATGGGTTCAGATACAGACAGTTCAATTTGTAAGGCAAAAGTTGCATGTGCAAGCAAAACAAAACAAGGAATTCATTCACTGCTTCCTATTGGCAGGCAGGCGTTTAGTCATTTCCAGGAAAGCAGGGCTCTATCACATGTTAGTTTCTTGGGAAGGCAAATGCCATCACTCTGAAAGTCCTTCCTTTTCTCCTTCTTTCCCCCAGCTTTTATTGCTGAGCATGACATCATATCGTGTGGAATATCCCTTTGGTCAGCTGGGGCCAGCTGTCTCAGCTATGTCCTGTCCCAACTTCTTGTGCACTGCCAGCCTCCTCACTGGCAGGGCGGTGTGAGAAGTAGGAAAGACCTTGACACTGTGTAAGCACTGCTCAGCAATAGGTAAAACATCGGTGTGTTATCCACGCTGTTTTGTTCACATATCCAAAAAATAGCACCATATGAGCTACTATGAAGAAAATTAATTCTATTCCAGCCAAAACCAGTAGACATACACTTAGTGTAAGTCCATATCTAGACCCAGAAAATATTTTAGCCTTCCCAAATAATTATTCCTGGAAACCATAGGTTCCATATGGAATTCTGTATACTTTGCCTTAATTTTTTGCAAGATCTGAGCATAAAATGTATGGCTTAAAATCTTTAGGTCCAATTCAAGAGTGTTATACACTCTTTATGGCTTTAATGTTTGTGGTGGTTTGATCTTGGCCAGATGCCAGATGTCCACCCAGCCACTCTCTCACTCTCTCTCCTCAACAGGATATTGGGAGAAAATAAGATAGAAAAGCTCATGTGTTGACATAAAGACAGGAAGATAATTTACCAACTACCATAACAGGCAAAACAGATTTGACCTGGGAAAAATGAATTTAATTTATTGCCACTTAAAATAGATTTAGATAGTCAGAAACAAAGGCAAATTTAAACAGCACTTTCTCCCCATCCTCCCTTCTTCACAGACTCAACTTTACTTCTTCATTCCTGACTCCTCTATCACTTAAATTCCTGGCCCCAAGCTGGGAATGGAGGGTTACGGTCAGTCTGTAGTAGTTCTTCTCCAACACCACGGCTTCATCCTCACTCGTTTCCCCTGCTCCAGTGTGGGTCCTCCATGGGTTGCAGTTCTGCCAGGAGCCTGTTCTGGCATGGGCTGGCCAAGGGCTGCAGCTTCCTTCAGGACACATCCACCAGCTCTGGCGTGATGGATATCTGCTCCACCACGCACCTCCATGAGCTGCAGGGTGACAACTTCTTACACCCTGGTCTTCTCCACAGGCTGCAGGGAATCTCTGCTCTGGCACCTGGAGCACCTCCTCCCCCTCTTTCTCCTCTGACCTTGGTGTCTACAGGGCTGTTTCTCTCATATTTTTCTCACTTTGTCACAGCTGTTTTCTTAAAGTTTTTATCACAGAGGCATCACAAGCATTGCTGGTGGGCTCAGCTGTGTTCTACAGTAGGTCCACTGGAGCTGGCTGGAACCAGCTGCAACCAACTGTGCCTGGCATGGGGCAGTCCCTGGCCTCTTCTCACAGAGGTCACCTTCACCCCTACAGCACTGCCACTGCCAAAACTTGGACACATAAACCCAATACAAGGGTGGAGGGCAAGGACCATAGTCCAGCAACAGAAGCTGCCAAGGGGTTCTGCCTACTTCAGAGGGCTCAGATTTGCTGCAGAGCTTCCCTTGTTCCTATCACTTTGCTATTTAGGCTAAAATACAGGTAATCTAGAGAAGGGAGGAACAATACAGTTATTCAACTTCTCTGATAAGTTTCAATTAGGGCCACTCAAGTAATGGTAGATCAGGGGAAGTGTTTCAGCATTAAAATGTATATATTTTCTTAGTCCCTGAATTCAGCAGTAGGCAATAAACATTATCTGTGTGGAAAATTGTATTTTGCCATGTCTTGCATTTCTGATGATCTGATGTCAAACCCAACTGATCTCAGAAGCAGCATATCAGTTCTCTGTGAAGGCTTGTCCCAATCACTTACTGTTTTCTAGCTCATTGGAGTTACAGCTGTTAAAACAGGGAATGTGGTGTGATTTATTTTTTACTTTTTAAACACAAAGGGTTTTCTTTTTTCTTTCTCACTTACAAAGATACATTTCTCTCATCACTCACTTGAAAATAACTCAATTTTTTTTCTTTGACATTCTTCACCTGAAGTTCATCTTTCTATGAACTACATATTGGAAGACTTCAGCACACAAAATAAGTTCATACCATCAACAGAATTAGAAAATAAACTGTTGTGGGGGCTGAGCAGGAGGCTGTAATGGTAATGTCAGATTACACAGAGTTTGCTCACAACTCTTTCTTCATATTAAGAATTAGACTGGACTACACAGAAAGAACACAAATTTTTTTTTCAGTTCAGTTCACAAAGCTTTAATTATAATGTGTATTGGGTTTGCGTGACCAGGTTTTGGTAGCAGGGAGGCTATAGTGGTGGTTTCTCTGAGAATATGTTAGAAGCTTCCCCTAAGTCTGATAAAGCCAATGGTGATATGACTTCTAAGTTATGAGAGGGTGTAGGAAAGGAAATAATTCCTAAAGACCATTGAATAGCTATTTGAATAGCTATGCTCACAGAAAAAAAAAAAAAAAAAAAAAAAAAAGGAAATAAAGTGGAAAACAGTAGAGGAAGTGTGTGCCTCTCAGAGTCACTATCCTAAAAATGTTAGAAATTATGCCCGTGTTCTTCTGACTTTTAGAAGGTAAAGGTGTGGTAGAAGAGATTTTATGAAAAGTGTATGTGCAGTTTTATATCTTACTGATACTGACTGACGAATCACAAGAAAAAGGAGAGTGGAAGTAACCAGCTTAGCAATAAGCATGGTATGAGAAACAAGTATGCTCACTGGGGAAAGTTTTTTCCTCCTGTAGAGATTGTTGCATCTCTAGTTGCAGGAGAGGGAATACAGAATCAACCTCTTGCCCTCCTGCCACAGACGAAATATTGTAAGAGATGCCAGAAGTTAACCTCAAATGATCAGCATTAGGTGGATGTACACTAGGCATTGTCATTGCACTAAGGACTGTTGTTCTAGCATAATAACAACACAAACAGGTGAGTGAAATAAATATATGGGGTTGAGAAAACATGAATGAGGTAACAGTAATTTGATGGGATCTCTGCTTTGGCATAGATCTGGATGGGAGTTAACTTTAAGAAATATCCCAGGATAAGGTAGGTCATGATCTCCTAAAGGTGTAGTCCAGGTGTGAACACTAAGCTTCTCATCAGAAAAGTAAGACAAAAAACAATAAAGGGAAAGGAAAAAGAAGTTCTGAAAGGCTAGGAAAGTGTTGTGAAATTGGAGTAATCTTTTTTGTTGTTTTTAAATTAATTATTTTTCCATCAGAATATCTAGAAGTATAAATCATGACACTGCAAAACTGAGTCTACTTTTACTTATTTTTGATGAGAAGGAACTCACAAAATGGGAAGATTTGTGTTGGAGAATTGTCCCTTGAAAACTTTTGAAACTATGGGCTTTTTTAAAAATCTGTGAAAAGTGTGTGTGTGTGTGGGAGACTAGATAGCTATAAATTTTGCACTTTTAATTGGCCATGTTAAAGAAACCCTATACTTCTATTTATCTCATATATACTCAGAGAGATATATGAGATATATTAACAGATAAATAAAAGTTAGGTAAACTCAATAGCTCAAAAAATGTAATTTTTCTTTGTAAGTATATTCTGAAACAGATGATATAGAAGAGAAGATAGTACCTGAAGATTTAGACCGACTACTGTCTAGAATACTACTTGTCTTTAAAGTTGTTAATGCTTTAGTAAATTGAGTGCTAAAAATGGAACAACACAGAAGACAATCAGTCTTCAGAAGATAAATAAACCAGCTGCTAATTCAGGAAAATGAATGGGAGTTAATGGAATTATGGCAAAGGATTTATGTCCCTGATATGAGCACTGCATGATCATAAGAATTGTGAATAAATGCAAATCCCAGGACACCAGAGTGAAAGCGATTAATCCTTAGGTTTCTCCTCTAAAAAATTAAAAAATTCTACTTGCTTCTGTGGTGTCTCAGGTAAATCCCTCAAGAAGAAAGGACAACTGATATTCAGTCTTCTAGAAGGTGGTAAGGAAAGGTAAAGAACATTTATTTTGAGCTATGATCTCTCTATTGGCTCTGTAGTGTTCATTCAGAGATGTTCCTTTTTTAATCTATGAAAAGATGATATCAGCAGGACAGACTCCAGAGAGCCGGTGAGCTTCCAATCTGTTAGTCCAGAACAGCTAGTGTAGGGGCACTCAGTTTGAGGTACAGGCACTGGTGTAAAATAACAGAAGGAAGCACAAATGCCTCAGTGTTTCCTTTTGGACTGTGTAGGAAGCCTGCCCACTAATCTACACTGTACAAGCCACAGCTCTGTGTTCTACTTTAATTAAAAAACACAGCAAAATCAGGTAGTTGCAAGGAGGAATGAGACTGAAACATATGTTAATGTTCATCAAGGGCAAGTCTATTTTTACAATCTCTTGTCAGCTTTCTTCTTCCTTCTCATTTTTTAATTAGACATGTTTCATGAGGAATAATGTTTGTAAAGTTCCATGGTGCCAGAAAAGCTCAAGTGAAAATGACACAGAGAAACATATTGTCAGAATGTGTAGCAGCCAATATTCTCAGAATATGTCTTCTGAAGTAGTAAAGTCAAGGAAGAGACACCAGTTTATATTATCTGTATATCTGACCAGTAGAGTTTAGGAGCAATGGAGCAGAGAACTCAGGGAAAAAATGAAGACAGAACATAACTTTTGCAGAAACTCTTTATGGTTCAAGTTAAAAAAAAAAAAAAAAAAAAAAGAAAAGAATTCTAAAGAGACTTGGCTATTTAGAAGTATGGCAGTTTAAGTTACAGATATCTTTGATAGCAACACATACTGTACCACCTACTAAGAAGCCAACAAGAAATCAGTACTCTTACTGCATTCTAAAGTATTATTTTGTACCTACCCTAATTATAATTTTTCAGTTTTGAATATTTCATGTTATTCTTTGATCCTGATGTCATAATTTCCTGAAGTCAAGCATGGATAGCTTGTTTGTGACTCTTCACAAGGTATCATTTCAAATAACCAACAACCTGTATTTTCCAATCTAATCCATAAAGTTAGAATCCTGTGTCTGTGTGACTCAGTAAAGAGATCAGCATTTCATTTTGTAGAAGGTGCTGACTTTATTGACTCAATTGATTGATCTGTCCCTGTGCAATGAAAGTACTAAGAATGTTCTGCTATGTTATTATAGTTATTCAAGTTTTAAATTTGAGAGTGAAGAGTAATGAGATAGCTCAATTCCGTGTTCTGCTTAACACACTCTGGAAACTGCATACAATCTACAGGTCTGAGGAGCAGATACAGAATCACAACAAGAGAAAAAAAAATAGAAATATTTGTATTATTGAGTTTTCTTGTCATCTGAATTTTACAGGTCGTTTTGCAGTTCTCATTACTCATGAGTTTTATATCTCAGTCAAGTACATGTTTCATATTTTAATATATTCTTGGATATGTATTTTATAGTATGTCTGAACTATTTTAATTTGCAAAGACATAGGCTGTTCATTTCATCTAGTCTATTTGGAATAAGTCAATTTTAATTTGCATAAAACAGATCTTTGATAATGAGATTCTCCTCTACATGTCTTTCCGTTTCCCTATGGTCCCATAGTGCCTGACAAGGATATTTTTTGCAATTATGACTTAATTAAATACTCCCTGAAGAGTTGCTATATATAGCAAAGTCATTTAAGCATTTGTCAGCCATTTAAAATCAACACATTCAGAAAGCATCATTTCCACCATTCTCATCGAAGTCTTGAGAGAAGGTTTTGATTTAGTATGGATTATAATGTGGGATGGAAAACTAAACTTCATGGTTGTTTTCATAATCTACAGAACTGTCATTTATAGACCATATCTGAAGGTTACCAGTATCAATAAATATATGCATAAAGTAAGTTTATCTTACTACTATAATTGTATTCCACCTCACATTCTTATAGGATAGGAACTACCATATCTGCTCAGGGATCATACTGTACCTATTGAAAATGTTCTTAATTGAAAATTGTCATACTTTTTTTCACTGAAAATACATTTTCTGAGGGAGAAAAAGAAGCTAAAATGAGTATGAAGCATCAGTCTTGTGTAAGAGAGTAAAAATCTAAAAGTGAAAAAAACCCAGAAGTTTTGAAAATGGATTAATGAGTAGTCCCAACTAATGACTGGTCTTTCCTTTTTCTTTATTTCCAGTGTTCTTGTCCTTTTGCCTTGTTTCTCCCTATCTTCCCACCCATTTTATAATGTCAACTTCCTTATACTGATATATTTTTTTTTCACAAAATAGCCAAAAATAGTTAGCAACTCTAAAATGCAGAATACCACATACATTTGTCTTTAGTGTATAAACACAAGCAATATCCCTAAAAATCAATGGAACAAAAACCTAACACACACATAGAAAAAAAGGAAATTTATAAAAAAAAATTGTGGCCATATTTTTATATTACATTAGAGCTTTCTGCTAAGGAAAATTCTCTTTTAATCTAATATCAGCCTTTGACATTTTTCCATTGTGAAATCTTGCCCTCGTTTCAAATTAGTGGTCCTCCTCATTCAGTCTTGTTAACAGTTTGTAGTTTTCAGGGACACTAAACTAGAAGGGCCACTAAAAGTAAAGGAAATTCTGAAGAATACAGAAGAACCACTTTGAGGTTGAAGTCCAGAAAAAATTGCCTGTCAGGTAATTGTCTGATTACTTCCTAATATGCCTTAGTTGGAGAGCTGGCATATTCCCTGATGCATAACAGTTTTTACTCCTTCCCAAACTTTTGGGTTTGATTTTGCTGAACCCTTAGTACAATATTGTCTGACAATGAGTTACAGAGATTAGTTGCTTAAAAACTCCGTATTTTTCTGTCTGCTTCAAATTTCCTACTTTCTGATGGGATTGAACAATCACAAGTTCTTGTATTATGAAACATTGCGAATAATGGTAGTCCATCTTTTTCATCTACAGTGTTCACTAAATTTTATACTGATGCCTTTTCTCTTGTTTACCTGCTACTATAGCCTTTCCAGGATCACTGTAATTTTTAGCTATCTATTCAAACAGAAGACTCAAACATCACAGTCACTGGGGTTTTGTATATGTTCTCCTTATTTAGAGCAAGGACTTGCAAAGGGCGCCAGCCAGATGAGATACTATTGAACCTTATGTATCTGAATGTGCAATGTATCTTGGATATCAAATGCTGAATAAGAGAGGTGAGAGAGTGGGATAATAGAGAGTAAGGTCTAGAATTGCAAAGGGCTCTTAGTATAGAGAAAATACTCCTGAATGCATGGAAAAGCCACCAAGATTAATGCTGTTACTGTTGACATTTACATCATTACATGGTGGTGATGGGAGCAGACCACAGGCAAATATGCAGTTCCCAGTCCAAAAAGAAGAGTAATTTTATACATAAATTCTGTAAAGAATTAAATATTTTACTATAAGCATTTGAATAATAGAAGTGTGATCCAACTGTCAAGATGATGGTCTTCTACAGAGAAGATTGTAAGAACCTTACATGCAGACATCCCTGAGATTGTTACTGAGTTTGCTACCAGTCAGAGAGAAATGGGCACATCTGGGACATAATTCAAGTCAGCCTAATAAAAATGTCTAAACCAGGTCAGAGTAATTGTCACCTAAACATAGTCTCATTTTATATAAGCTTTTCTTGCTTGATTATTTTAAATAAAGTTCTGTTGGCTAGAGAGGAGAGAGAGGAGAAGACTGGCTTGATTTCTGTGACCCCTCGGTTTTACTATTCCTAATAATCACCTGAAATTGTCAGCAGCCTATATTAATTTATCATGGAATACTCAAGGGATAAGGGACATTCTTACTGTGCTGAGGTTTATTTTATCTAAAAGAGAGGTATCATTAATAAACTGTGGCTGGGTCAGTTCAAAAAGTTAGGAATATTTGACAATAAAATTACATTAGAATCATCATAGATCTACAGGCTGTTGCTTTCACAGCTCCATTAGATCAGAATTTGACATTTACAGAATTCTATGAAGTATGTTTATATGTTACAATTTTTCTTGCATCAATTCCTTTATTCTGACAATCCATTGCTCATTAGCTTCTTTTTTTGAGGCTTTACTTAAAAGAAGTCTATGCATGCTTTAAGAATGACTGTCAGCCTCTAACAGCATTGAAATGCTAAGTGCTGTTAGCTTCAGCTGTTGAAAATAGTCCCAATGAACATGTGGATGATGACTGCCACAAGACAATCCTATTGGTGAAAGCTGAATTTTTATTCCACTTGCCAAAAGCTAGACTAAACTGGCAACTTTTCTAGTCAAGTGCAGGTATTTTCCCCTCTGCCCATGGCTGTTGTTCATGACAGATGGACCAACAACTTAAATAAGCAAATTCTGAACTTAGAATTTGAGAGGGTTTGGTGAAGATTTCTGAAACAGGAAAAGCAGTTTGTTTATGTGATTTTGACTATCTGCAAATGCTTTATTATTCTGTTTAAGGATTTTAAGTTAGGAATAACATTATGTTACAATGCAGACTCAAAAGAGCGACTTTCCAAACACTGAGGGGCTGTTGTACAAGATCACTTGCTCAAATCAAGATGTATGCCATCTGGCAGGTGTCTTGTACCTGTCTTTGCAGATGACCATCAAAATAAAGACTTTTTTTTTGAGTAAGGAAATACTATACCTATCTATAAGTCTTAACCATTTGGGATTTAGAGGTGTCATATTTTATAGACAATTTATTGTATCTCATCATTTTCATCAGCCCAAAATCTGGGATCTCATCAATAAAAAGTGTTTTATTTAATACATGTGAAGGCAGTTGTGACTGATCTAGTAACACTTCTGTGGGTCAGAGCCTTCTTATGGATATTTTCCACATTTTTAACATCTGGTGGGGTTTTTCACCTGTCCCCAGTGCCAATGGAGAAGACTCTCTTTTCCATCTTACTAATAAGCTCTGACAGACAGTTGGAAATATTATAAGCAAAGATCTCATTGGAAGTCTTCTCTTAAGGTCTGGCCCTATGGAGTAAAAAAAGGAGTTAACGATTCTGAATTAAAGATCCAAAACTTTAAATGTAATTCTCCAGCTGTTATTTGTTCTTTAATGAACTATCAAGTGAGAGGAATATTTGGATGAACTAACTTCTCTCTGAAGATATTTATTAATAGTAATCTTCAGTAGAATATAGTGATTCCGGTGAAATCTCTCATTAGCTCACACTCCCATTTCTTTAGCATTCATCCACTAAACTTCTCTGACATCTAAGTTGCCCATGCCCTCTGAATACACAAGCTTCTTTGGTGTGTTTTTTAAGACAGCTGAATAGGAGTCAGGCAAGACAGGGAGAAAGTGAAACCATGTTGATTTTATTTTTCTAAACTTACTTCTTTCTTTCTTTCTTTTTTCCTGCAGCCACTTTCTGTCACACAGAAGTTCAAAAAGAAAGCTCTCCTCCCTTGCCTGCTTTCCTTCTTCTAGGTTTTGTTTGTTCATGTGTTTCTTTTTCCTGTGTGCATAACAGACTCTGGGAGTTTCCATGAAAACATAGTTAAGGCATATTGAAGTCAAGGGCTCCAAATTTCTATCTTTGTCAGAGACTTTCTATGTGTCCTTGGATGAACCAATATTGCTGTTTCCTATTTTGTCCTAATAAGTTTGTCACGGTATTTTTTGTTGACCCACCTGTTTTCTTTTATTCTGCTGGTAACCTTTTAAGTGCAAACATAGATAAGTAAATATCTTGTTTAAAACCAATGAAGAAGAAAACAAGAGTGACATTTAAGACAAGATCCCACATGTTAGGCTTGTCTCATCAGAGTCCTGCATAGAAAAGCTGTAAGAAACATTGCAGGTCTGATTTCATGCTAAGAAAAGGATTGAATACCAACTAGCAATTACACAGGATCATCCTATTTTTTTTTTTTTTCCCCATATTAACATCCACAAAACTCATTCTTTTATACTTTTATTTTGGCAGAGCTAAGTGAAGCTTCGGTCTTCTCACAGTAGCTTAAGAAAAGTCAGAAGCAACCTATTTCAATGTGAGTAATCTACTTTGGATACCTGCATATCCATGTTAAAGAATTGTTTATATAAGCCTCTAAGTCTAGTTAATACAGACCAATGCATGGTTTTCAAAGCTTTCAAATTATGTGTGTGATATATGTAAATCAAATGTAAAGATGAAAGTGCAACCAGAAAACATGTAACCTCTTCAATACATTTAAATGTATTGTATGATAAGCTCCTTAAACAATAATGTTGATCTCACAACGTTACTTTCTCAGTTTTCTCTGAAATCCAATAGCCAACCAAACCCTCTTGCATTGAGCATTGCCTAGTCTCATCTGAAGCATATTATTTACACAAGCTGCAAAGCGCTCCTTCTTAAGCTGAAATCTCTGGTGTTATCACTTGAAAAAGCTTGTTTTAACTAAAGACAACTTTTTTCCTAAGACTTGAAAATCCACCATATAAATCCCCCTGCTGATTTTGAAAGCAGCGGTATTGTTAGTTTGTATATGCTTTGCTGCACATATTATACAGAGGATAGTTATAGTTACTGTTCTGAAAATTAGGATGGTAAATGATATAAGAATATATTATGGATAGTAGCAAGAAATAAAAGACAATGAAGAAAAGATTGAGCTTTTTCTAGCAGGTTGCAGCCCAATATAAAGGTACAGTGCGTGAGTTTGCTGTTTTAGTCATGAATGTGACAATCAGATTACTAAATTTTCCTTGGCTAAAACTGAAATTAAAAAGCAAAAATGTCCGTAAAAAAACCCCAAACAATGTTTAGACAATGGCTTATGAAGTGAAACTGCTAAATTTATGGAACACTGTGGTCCTCCCTAATATGGTCTACATCTCACACTCACATGTGCCATTGCACACTGCTTACATATAAAAAGTATCCTCACTGTAAATAGTACAGTTTCTAACTTTGTTCATGCATGAATTCTAACGCAAAAGCCATTAAAGCCTATTTTCATTGACATTAATGGTCTTCAGAGAAAATTCTGTGACTAAATGATTGTCTTTCCTCAGCTCTTCTTTGAATATATCATTTATTACTTCCGTCTACACCCTTTTAATGCACAAAAGTTAGTTTGGATTAGTAAGGAAAAAAAAAATCTAAGATGATGTGTAAGACCAGCAGTCTCATTTTATTTCCATCCAAAGAGCAAAAAATTACATTCCTGTAAATATCTAAAGAGAATATTCAAAGTGTTACTGTCAGAGTATGTAATTTGTTCCATATCATGTGTTTCCATGGAAGTTATATCAGATAACAAATTAATAATGTTTTCAGCATAATTTTCTGTTAATGGAGTTCCATGAGTTTCTTTTATATGTTTTAGGGTTTTTAAACTGCAATTACAAAAGACAAGAATATGGGTATTTTTACTTGACTGTAAGAAAACATAAATTAAAAAACCAAAACTACTATTTAAGCTGGTATAACATAGAAGTAACACTTTGAATAATTATATAATGTTTTAGAATGAAAATTAATCTGTTTTTTTAAACAAATATCATACATATATTTATGAGATGCTTGAATACCTTGGCTCATTAGTCTAGAAAAATAAATGAAAAAAAAGTAAGGGAAAGCTTTTGGAATAAAAAATGGAACTCTATGTTTGTATTGCTCTTTATACTTTTTATACTGTAGAATTTGTATACTTATCTGTGCCACTCTAAAATTCATGACATGCACATGCATGCACATACTTTTCTTATCCTACTTCATTGAAAGGAAAAGCCAAGCTAGACACAAATAACAAGCACAAAGTCTATTTATCAGTGGCTGATAAAAAATACCCCAAACTATTAAACATCTGTTTCAGAATTTAAGTTTTTATTTTTCATTTTTTTGAAAGTCTCAGGATAACATGTTATGCCAGCCAAAGAGGCTTCAGGCTTTCAGGTTACAGATGGAAATTTAAAGTGGAAAGCAATTTCAGTGATTGAAGCTGCAATTCATGTACTACATATCTGTGATAACAGTTTTGCTTACAAATTTTGAAGATGAAACTATTAAATCTTACTTAAAAGTTAATGTGAAGTATAAAGTCATTAGATTGCTTGTGATTTAGACTTATAAGACATGTAAAATGTAGGTTTCCCACAGCGGAGGTGACAAATTAAAATACAGTAATTTTGAGATTCTTGACAAAAAATTCTAGGACTTAAATGTAAGAAACTGGTGGTCTGAGAATTATCTATGCCTTATTCCCCAAAAGGATTGAAAATGCTTCTAGCCAGTTTATTTTTGGTTTTGTTTGGGGTTTTTTTGGTTTGGTTTGGGTTTCTTTTTTGTTGTGGGTTTTTTTTTCCTTTTTTTTTTCTTTTTTTCCTATAGTATACTTTTGTTAACATTTCTCCATATCACAGCTGTAACTTGGTTTAATGAATCTCAGGTAATTAAAATTTGATCTGAATTTGCATGAAAGTTGCAAGAGAAGAAATATGATACTTGGTAAATTTTATTGATCCACTACCCAGCCAGGTGGTGATGTGCTTGCAATAGGCTCTGTATGCTACAGTGCCAGTTAGAACTCACTTGTGAAAGAACCCAAAACATTCAAATCATCAGATAATTGAATAATAGTCATGCTGATGAACTGGCTGAAAACATCTTAAGATCTAGCCTGTATTTTCACTGTTAGATTTTTTATTTCTCTTTTAGATAACCATAAAGACTTAGAGATACAGGTCTTAGAAACTTCTTGTGGAAAGACTGATATAGTAAACTCTGGCAATTTTTAGCTGACAGAGCACTGTATAGTGTTTCAGAAGCAGAAGCCAGAACTACAAAATAGAAAATTATGAAATATTTTTTGTGCCTGTTTATTTTCTGAAATAATATCATGCCTAGGTGTGTAAAACTGCTATGTAAAATATACAGTGACAGTCAAATCATCATAATTTAATAAGATATCTTTAACCAAAAGTTTGGCACATTCTCTTGGTCTATAAGCAGTGTAAAGAATGTCAGCTGAATAAAGCCTTTATAGAAAAGCATATCAGCCATAATAATGTATGTTCTCTTTGTTAGGTAAAGTATGTCATATTTTATTTTTTATCAAATAATAAATAGTTCATATGAATTAAAAACAATGTATTTTAGAATGGTCAGCTTTTAAAAGTGTCCTGTTTTTCTTGGGAGAAAAACTTCAACTTTTAAATATTTTAAACTACAAATTCAAGACAGTGAATTCTCATGCTCTTTACACTTACTTCCATTTTTACAACAGTATAAATCCATTGAAGGACTAATGAATTTACATCAGTCTCTTCCTGTGTTTAATATTGATGAGTATTGACTTTTAAATCATATTGACAATTTAGTTCATATTGATCACCCTTATCTTTATCAGCATGTGAACTGAATTATTAATTGACATTTCAGTAACAGTATGTTACCCTGCCTGCAGTTCTTTTAAGAATGATGTCTTGGTATGTACCATCTTGCATTTTTTCTATAAATATTAGAAATTAGGAATTTTAAATAAAGTTTTCAGATGAATAATCATAGCCCAGCTAATGAGATTATAATCACGTTCAAAGACTATGAATGCTTTCAAATGAACATGCACACAAAATATTACTTACATCATACAAACAGAAATATCCTTATTTATGCACTCCACTAATAATTGAAATATAATGCTGATACTGCCACAGAATTTAATTATTGATATTTAAAGATTTTATATTCCACAGAACCACAGAATATTTGAAACATTTTGTTCTGAAGGTCTCTCTCTCTTTTTTTTTTACCATCAGGGATCTTTTCTCACTTCAGTTGTTCTCCAACAATTACAGAATCAGATTAAAGAGTCTGTCTTTTTACACTATAAAGTACTTTCAGTTTTTCCTTTTGTTAGTATGGTTAGTTACAATCTAAACAAAGTTTCTCATCTACAAACAGTCCATGTCTTTTTCTGTTCTAAAAACCTAGATAAAATTTCCTTGGGTCCTTTTTTTCCATTGTAATTCCTCTTTGAAAGGATTTTCCAGAGTATATTTGCAGTTACATTTATCTGAACAGACTCAGTTCTGCCTTCGTAGAATATATCTCTCCACTGAAGTGTATTATTCTGCACTAATTTTTTACATTTACACTTGTTTTCAGATGATCTTGGATATTACTCCTAGAGCTGCTTCACATTTTTTTGGATCTATTTATGAGAACTGCTGAATAATAAACTCACTAGTTAGTTCTAACAGACCCTGACAGTTTCTGGGATGAAATCCAAATGTAGATGAGAAAGTACCTTCTTTGAAACCTTTAAAGTTGTCAACAGACTTAGCAAATTTGTACAGATGCAAAACATTGTAACATACTGAGCACAACAGCAAAATGGCTGCTTCTGAGAGAATCTAACTAGAAAGAAAAATCAATCTCTTTAAAGATACTGAAGAATATCTTGATGTGTAAATAACCATAACATACTGTATTCCTTTAATGACTTTTATGTTCATGTGGCTTGGGATCCAATGTCTTGTAGTTGTTAAAAATCTGTCCTAATAGTCTCCTCTGCAAATACAGATTGAAAATACAAATTACAAACTGCATCTGTCTAGTCCATGAAAGTTTATATTGTTATCCTATATTGCCATCCCTCATATATTTAATCTACTTGACAGTTCTAGTCACAGGATTATGACTCTTTTAGTGTATACTCCACAGTTTTTTACTTCACATTGCATATTAACTGGGAAATTTGAGTGATCAAACTGGCAATTCTAGCTACTCCAGGGCAAACTACAAACCCACAATGTTATTCTCTTCAAATATGGAATATATTGGAATGAAAACTGGCTGAACAACCAGGGCCAGAGGGTGATGATCAGTGTCACAAAGGCTAGTTGGAGACAAGTCACTAACAGCATATCCCATGGGTCAATACTGGATTCAGTCCTGGTTAACATCTTCATTAATGATCTGGATGATGTGGCAGAGTGTGTACCCTCAGCAGGTTTGCAGATGACATCAAACTGGGAAGACTGGATGGTATGCCAGAGGGTTCTGCTGCCATTCAGAGGGATCTCGACAGGCTGGAGAAATGGGCTGACTCATGAAGTTCAGCAAGGGGAAGTACAAGGTCCTGTACTTGGGAAAAAACAACCCCATGCACCAGAATATGCTGGGGGTCAAGTGGCTAGAAATCTGCTTGGCAGAAAAGACCCTGGGGTTCCTTATAGACACCAAGTTGAACATGAGCCAGAAAAAAAAAAAAAAAAAACCCAACCCCCCAAAAAAGTAATGTTCTAGAATTAAAAGCTTCTTTCACGCTAATTCTATAGAAAAAATTTTACACAGTAAAATTCTTTGTAGAGTAAGTAAAATTTCAATTCCTTTCCATAACTTTAGTATTTTGATTAACAGATGAAGAAAATGACAGATGATAATGCCTTTAATCTGATACTCAAAAGCAGATACTGATCTTCAACTAGTATAGGTGCCTCATTTCAGACATAATCATCAGAAAAATCATAGAATCGTTTAGGTTGGAAAAGACGTTTAAGATCATCCAGTCCAACCATTAACCTACACTACCAAGTCCACACTAAACCAATCAAGGGTAGACTAGACTAAACCATGTCCTGAAGTGCCACATCTACCCGATTTAAAAAAAAAAAAAAAAAAAGCTGTTTTCCAGAAATGTATACAATGTTTATCTTCATCTACTTAATACTTTTGTGTTTTCATTTTCACTAAGAAAATATTATTGGTTTACATTGTTACCCAGCTCATGATGTCCCCAGACCTGGGTACTGTATTTTACTTTCCTTCTGCAGTGCTTTGAGAAGAAAGAAAGTTTGCTTCATCATTCTTCACCTCTTGCAGCTCCTGACTACACTCTGTCCTCCATCCTCTTTCCTCACGACTGTTTTCTTATTCTCTGAGTTTTATTAAAGCTTCTAAAGTTCTCAGCTGTCCTTAGTCTTTGTCTTCTACATCCTCATGTCTTCTTTGGCTTCCTTTTCTGCACTCCATATCTCTGTAAGGTTACTGGTATCTTCAATTTATCACTGCCTTCCATATTTCTATTACTGTGCCTATCTAGTCCATATTATTTTCTTTTTTTTTTCAGGACCACTGCAACAACAACTGCTGTTGTAAATGTCTGTTAGGAGTATGCCAAATGGAAGAGAAGTGATTTCTTGGTTTAACTTAGACAATGTAAATACCCATGTAGACACATTTGATATTGCCAAGGGAAGTTCTCTGTCAGTTAGTTTATGTTGCTTTTCCATGGCAAACTGTGTTTCATAGTTGCGCATTTTGGTATATTTCTCACAGGACATAATTCATATGCATAATTACCTGATCACAGAGTGGCAGACTAGGGATGGCCGGGCTTCTGTCTAAAAATAAAGTGAAAAAAGTGAATATTTTTATTAGAAAAGGCCTCAGTTTCATATGTTTCTAATATAGACTACTTAGCTTAACTTAGCTGTGGAAGTTGCTATTTTAATAAGCAAAAGTTGTAAAACAAAAAGTGGGAATCATATTAATTGAAACATAAACCAACACAATTAGCATATTGTTCATGATAAAGTGACTTGAGTCAAAAGTTCTAGCATTAGGATATCAAACCAGAGTGATGTACAGCCTTACATGATAATGTCTTTGAACTATGCATGTTGTAGAACAAATCTGAAGATACACAATAAACCAGGACAAGTAAGGCACACTATACTCAAACTTGTTCTGCTGATCTAGGACTAGAGAGCATGAGTAACTATATAAATCCACACTACAGCTGTTAAATTTTTTGGCAAAAAAGCCTTATTTTGTAGTCCAATTAATAAAATGTTGGATTTTAATGCTGCAGATTATCCATGAAACTATAGTCAAGAAAACAGAATAAAATTGAATCAGCAATTCAACAAAAATGTGATATGAATAACAATTTTAGCACATAACATAAAGAAATGCTTGAATATGTCACTGAAGACTAAGGAAAAATGACCCATAAAGACAATAATCTTTTATATACTACTATAATATAGTAGAATCATAGAATCATAGAATGCTTTGGGTTGGAAGGGACCTTTAGAGATCATCTAGCCCAACCCCACTGCAGTGGGAAGGAACATCGTTAACTGGATCCGGTTGTTTAGAGCCTCATCCAACCTGACCTTAAATATTTCTGGGGATGGGGCCTCCACTACCTCTGTGGGCAACCCGTTCCCGTGCTGGTCCACCCTCATTGTAATAATTTTCTTCCTTATATCCAGTCTAAATCTATTCTTCTTTAGTTTAAAACCATTACTCCTTGTTGTGTCACAACAGGCCTTGCTAAAAAGATTCTCCCCATCCTTTCTATAGGCTCCCTTTAAGTACTGAAAAGCTGCAATAAGGTCTCCTCGCAGCCTTCTCTTCTCCAGGCTGAACAATCCCAACTCTCTCAGCCTGGCCTCATAGGAGAGGTGCTCCAGCCCTCGGATCATTTTTGTGGCCCTCTTCTGGGCCCGCTCCAGCAGGTCCATGTCCTTGTTGTGCTGAGGGCCCCAGAGCTGGACGCAGTGCTCCAGGTGAGGTCTCACCAGAGCAGAGTAGAGGGGCAGAATCCCCTCCCTCGACCTGCTGGCCACGCTGCTTTTAATGTAGCCCAGGATACGGTTGGCTTTCTGGGCTGCAAGCGTACCTTGCCAGCTCATGTCCAGCTTTTCATCCACCTGTACCCCCAAGTCCCTCTCCGCAGGGCTCCTCTCAATCCCTTCATCCCCCAGCCTGTATTGATATCGGGGGTTGCCCTGTCCCAGGTGCAGGACCTTGCACTTGGCCTTGTTGAACCTCATGAGGTTCACACAGGCCCACCTCTCCAGCTTGTCCAGGTCCCTTTGGAAGCCGTCTCATCCTCCTGGCATGTCAACCTCACCACTCAGCTTGGTGTCATCTGCAAACTTGCTGAGGGTGCACTCGATCCCACTGTCTATGTCATTGATGAGGATATTAAACAGCATTGGTCCCAGTACGGACCCCTGAGGGACCCCACTTGTCACCGGTCTCCATGTGGACATCGAGCCATTGACCACAACCCTCTGGATGTGACCATCCAGCCAATTCCTTATCCATCAAACAGTCCACCCATCAAACCCATCTCTCTCCAATTTAGAGAGAAGGATGTTGTGGGGGACTGTGTCAAACGCTTTACAGAAGTCCAAGTAGGTGACATCCATTGCTTTTCTCTTGTCCACTGATGTAGTCACTCCATCATAGAACGCCACTAGGCTGGTCAGTCAGGACTTGTCCTTGCTGAATCCATGCTGGCTGTCTCAAATCACCTCCTTGTCCTCCATGTGCTTTAGCATAGCTTCTAGGAGGATCTGATCCATGATCAGTAATGTCGTTGTTTTCCCTATCCTCTATGTTGCAAATTGGGGGAAAGAAAAGTTATATAAGAAATCATATAGACTGTGGGTTTTCCTCAGAGGTAGGAATGAATATATTCAAAATATGAATACACTTTGAAACATCATGATGGTGAAACATAAATGCATCTATTGAGATTACAACTTCAGTTCTTTTGATGAACTACCCTTGTATTTAGTATAAGGGAGAATATGAAATGAGGAAAAAGAGGGCTAGAACTTCTATGTAATGACAGTTCTTTGTGGTAAAAATGGAGAATGACATTGCTGATCACATGGTGCGAAGAAGTATGCCCCAGGAATGCTACTGCATCTTAAGAATATACACAGGCATTGACAGATGCTAGAAGAATGCTAACAGCATCCTGCCTTGCGTCAGGATTAGTGTGGCCAGCAGGAGCAGGGGAGTGATTGTCCCCCTGTACTCAGTGCTGGTGAGGCTGCACCTGGAATACTGTGTCCAGTTTTGGGCCCCTCAATACAAGAAAGACATTGAGGTGCTGGAGCATGTCCAGAGAAGGGCAACAAGGCTGGTGAAGGGTCTGGAGCACAGGCCTTATGAGGAGCAGCTGAGGGAACTGGGGTTGTTTATGCTGCAGAAGAGGAGGCTGAGGGGAGACCTTATCGCTCTCTACAACTACCTGAAAGGAGGTTGTAGTGAGGTGGGTGTTGGTCTCTTCTCCCAAGTAGCTAGCGATAGGACAAGGGGAAATGGTCTCAAGCTGCACCAGGGGAGGTTTAGATTGGATATTAGGAAAACTTTCTTCACAGAAAGAGTAGTGAAGCATTGGAACAGGCTGGCCATGAAGGTGGTGGAGAGTGAGTGAGTGGCTGTGTGGTACCAACTGGGGTTAAACCATGACATTATATGAGGCTTAAAACTCTGATTGTCAGTTAGTTAGAAACCTACTTGTGCACCAACATGCAAAAGCTTGAAAGTTAATGGAACAGAAAATGGAACTGCAAGAAGCTAATGCAGAAATGCCTATATTTAACATTCTGTTCTCACCCTCTCCAGTACCACAGGATTTTACCTCTAATTTTGAATTACAAATCTCAGATGTAAAATTGAACAATATCAATTGAACTACAAAGGAACAACCCTTTAAAAGCCCTTATATATACATTCCTAGGTAATTTTTCATAGGACAGTCAGTCAATTTCTTTGTTAATTTACTTTTTTTACACAGTGCAAGTAGGGATTAATAAACACAGACACAAAAGAAATATATTAAATTTCATTACAGAATCATAGAATTGTTGAGGTTGTAAAAGAACTTTAAGATCATCCAGTCCAACCATTAACCTAACATTACCAAGTCCACCAATAAACCAATTAAGGGGACAGTAGCAATTTCATGTTTACTGGCTTGGTGGTTGGATTATTTTTTAATGAAAGTGAAAAATAGGAAACATTAAGGTTGGAAAGGACCTCTAAGATCATCAGTCCAACTACCAACCCTTCCTACTATATCTTGCTTCCTGTCTTAGGAAAATTAGAATCATAGAATCATAGAATCTTTTAACACTAAACTATGTCCCAAAGTGCCACATCTACATATTTTTTGAATACTTCCAGGGATGGTGAGTCCACCACCTTCCTGGGCAGCCTGTTCCAATGCTTGACTACTCTTTCTGTGAACAAATTTTTTCAAATATCCAATCTAAACCACCTCTGATGCAACTTGAGGTTGCAGGAGGTCAGACCAGATGACTTTTGGAGGTTTCTTCCATGTTGAATTTTACTGTGATCGTATCATCTGCAGAATCAAATTCAAATCTCAGAGCTTCATGGGCCCTGCAGAAAAAATAAACGAGTGCCTTGGAGACAATATATGCAGGTGAACCTGTTCCATAACCTGTCTATAAGTGCCTTGGAGACAACATATGCAGGTGAACCCATTCCATAACTTGTCTATATGGTGATTCTCCCTTTTTGTAGGCAAGTATTGTCAGTTTAGGGAGACTGCATATACTGCATTTTGTGTGGTTCATGCCTATGAAATACTTCTTATACAAATCAGTTAGGCATACCAAAGCAGACTCTGTTGTCCTATGATTCCCACCATTGACAAGTGTTCATATATTTCTTATCTGACTTTCTTTGTGGCCCTTATTTTCTTTGTGTCACTTATTTTCTTTGTGTCACTCATTTTCTCATCCAGCTTAGCTATGCTGGCAACTTTGACGGTCTGAGTGCACACAGTCCAAAGCTAACAAGTGAAGCTTATCAGAAGATACCCCTTTTTGTGCCTCTGATCACAGAACTTGAACTTTAGTCCCTTTATCTTTTATCAAAACAAACTTTCAAATCCTTTGAAGTACAGCAGCCTCAAGAGTGCTGGTATCAGCTTTTCTCAATCATACACGGCTACAGCCATTTTCTCACTGCTTCTTTGTGCATGGTGTGGGAAAGCAGTGCTTGAATGAGACAAATAGGAAAATGTTACAATACCCTTTTACAGCAAAACCATAAAAAAGGAAGAGTCTACTGAGACTCTTGCACTTGAAAGGATGTCCTTGAATTATTTAAGAATAGTCTGACTGATATTATGGATACAGTACAATTCAAAGATAAATTGAACTAGGAGACAATGTAAGCTGTATCAGAACTGTGAAAAGACTTTTTGGCTGAAATGCATTGTTTCATTTGTGTTTTAAATTGCATATACAGCATAATATTTTCTTTTATTTAGTGTCTCATCTTTCAGGATGTGTTGTCAGGCAATGTCTGTAATTCCAAGGTGAGGGAGGACTGCTCACTATTTTTCATGGTGTTCAACATCTTAAAGAATTAGCCAGTGCACTACTTCTGGAAATGTTCTCTCTTTTGATGAAGGGGAAAAAAATTATAATTATGCATGCAGAAGATGAAGTTGCACCAATCACGTTTGCTAATATTTAGTACACAAAAAAAGTCAAAGCAGAAGCATTTTATGAGCACTTAAAGTAGGCTGTATTGCTTGAAAAATCCAGATGACACAGGCTGATAAAAGTACTGAGGGGAAAAAAAAATCCCGCTGATTGGCAATCTATGACATGCCAAGGTAACAGCAGGAGGCAGGGAAACAGTGCGTGCTTTTTAGAGGAAATTTACTGTGCAGAGGTAGGCCTTCCAGCCAAGCACGAGTGGAAGCATAAATGTCAGACATATTTGATGCAGAGAGCACCACTTAGGGCTACTATCAAGTCTAGAAAATAAAGGTGAAAAGAAAGTAAATGAAAATTAACAAATGAAGAGAACATTTATATACAATCTTAGAGGCCTTAGGACAATAAAATAGTTGTTTAAAGAATACTACCAGAAATATTTTCCTAGTTTGGCATCATATTTATCTGTTAAATTAGTTTTTCTGTGGATTTAGCTATAGTGGAAATAACACTAACAGATGTGAAGGAATATTGTAAAATGTATTGTAGAGGAAGTCTGTAAATACTATTCATAACAAATGACTCATAACAGGATGAAATGCAATGCATTCTTCTATGTAATCATTTAAATGAGGCAAATGAGTTTTCATGAAGATTAAAACATACATCCTCTTACTCCCTTTCCTGTTAAAAAATACTTTATGTTTTTCATTTGCTGCTTATTTTTTAAATTCTTGCTTTTTTTGTTGATGTGCAGCTTTTCACAGACACTAAATTAATTGTAAGTCACAAATATTTATAATTCTTTATCTGATCACACACTTGGGTTTTAACTGCATGCTAAATTCAATGGGTCAACATACATAAGCCATTAATATTTGTGTCTACACAGATAAATGGAAGAAAAATTTCACTAAAGAAATATAAAAGTATGCAGAACTTTTTCAGAACACATTAATGAATAAAAAGAAAAATTAAACTTTCCCTTCTGCTTTGCACTATGTTAAGACAATCATGCCTCTGTTTAACTTATTAGACACTTATTAATCCATTTCACCAGGTTATCATGAAGATGTTTCAATGAATATGAGCGACTATGTGAATCCAACTTGTTATTACAAAAACTCAAACCACACCCTAGAAGGATACATGAAGACATTTTTCTGTGATTGAACAGCAGAACTGCGAGCATCTTAACTGGAAGGATCACTATAGAATTTTTCACTAGTAAGAAGTCTGTACGTTTTTTTTAGGGTTAACAAATATGTGCACTACAAAGTACTGTCCCTTGATTCCTGTCACAATGCCAACTCTTGTCTGATTTTAAGAGACAGCATGGAATGATTCTGTGTCCCTCTTCTTCTCAGGAACAGTTTCTTTTCTGGGTACTATAGACCCAATGGTCGTAGAATTTAACTTCAGGACTACATTAGTAGAAATTTGAATGCCTGCAGTAAAATCTCGAAAAACTATTTTATTAGTATCAGCTCTTTGGAGTTGTTTGATTTTGTTAGTTTATTTCCTGTCAATGCATTTAAATATTGATAGCTTCTGTTTTAGTGAGAGCTGTGTATAAATTATAGACAGCACATTT
The DNA here is from genome assembly GCF_030463565.1 of Pelecanus crispus. Classification (NCBI taxonomy): domain Eukaryota; kingdom Metazoa; phylum Chordata; class Aves; order Pelecaniformes; family Pelecanidae; genus Pelecanus; species Pelecanus crispus. The sequence goes on along the minus strand of NC_134644.1, from coordinate 156,596,134 downwards.
TGGAAACCTACTATTAGATATTTATTCTAACAAAAAATGAATATAAAACATCTATATCTACATTTTGTATCCTGACATGAGTAGCTATTCTAATATAGACAGCGATATTTGGTGATCTACCTAGCTAGCCAGAGTCAGAGAAAAACAATTCATACAGCAAATTAAAATAATGAGACAACAGCAGCAATCACAATTTTTATGTTTCTAAGATAACCATATGTTCATTTATTGTCAATATTTCAAAGTGGGAAAAAGCTGAGACAGGACATTTCAGATAAAATATTTCCAGTCCAAACTTTAATATAGTCAAGTCCATCTTATGGGGTATAGAAGGGAAAATATTATAGCAGATTAGTAATACCATGTTCCCTATAGCCTTATTCATTGAAGACATTGATGGAGTCACTCTCACAATGAATTTGAACATTCCTGCAATGAATTTGACCACTGCTCAATATCTGGGTGGAAATCAGTGACAAGTGGTGTCCCTCAGGGGTCTGCACTGGGACCAGTACTGTTTAATATCTTCATCAACAACACTGGGGGATCAAGCACACTCTCAGCAAATTTGCAGACGATGCCAAGCTGAGTGATGCAGTTGATTCCTGAGGGACAGGATGCCATTCAGAGGGACCTGGACAAGATAGAGAAGTAGGCCCATGTTGGCTCATGAAGTTCAACAAGGCCAAGTGCAAGGTCCTGCACCCAAATCATTCTATGACTCTATGATTCTACGACTTAAGTTTCCAAAGGACTAGTCTGCTATAATTAGTTGTTACGGCAGACAAACAGCATCCAGGGACAACAAATAATTCCAGAAGAATATAAATCTCCAGGTATGCAATGAATTCAAGGGAAATAGTGAGTCTTCTGCTTGCCCAATGTAGGCCAATTAAGTCATGTTAACATTGAAACTTTTGCAGTATTTAAGGGGTGGTGTTAATCAAGCTCAAGAAAAGAAGCTATGATTTCCTCACTGAGTACAGTCTTTCTTGTTTTCAGGGTAATTTTGGCTGTGGCACTATTTGCATCTGCTTCTATTCAAGTTCTTTATTTTTTTTGTCCTCATCTGTAAGATCACTGAAGTGGTAGAGTATTTTGTACATCTCCAGCTCTATTCAACAAATAATAAAAGTCAGAAAACTGAATTTATTTTATACCCATTTGCTAAAGTCCATAAATAATAAGTTTTATTATAGGAATTTGTGGACATTTTTAAGATTAGAGAGAGACAAAAAAAGAGTATCTGCAGTCTGTCATAGATAACTCATGTGTAATCAGGACTGAATATTGAATGAAATAAGTGAAATCTGTACAGTGCTTATTGTCATTACCTGTAATATACTCCTTAAATGTTTTATTACTTTCAGAAAGGAGAATGAATTGCTTAAATGATTCATAATGCAATGCAAAAACTTAAAATGCTAGATGACAAGTTCAGATATCTCAAAGTGGTATGTAAGATAGCTCCACAGTTGCCTGGAGATATACAAAGTCAGTGGTGTTTTGTTTTGTTTGTTTTTTTTTTTTTTCCCCATTTTATTAATTGTTTGTTACTGTAATTACAGTTTGAAAAGACAAGGAAAAGTCTAGTGTTATCTTTCAGCAATTGCTGCCATTTGCTAACAATAAATCAATGTAGACTGTATTCAGTAGTCTTGGTCTACCCCCATATACTTATATCCCAGAAAACACCCAAGCAGTACTGCTTTGTGTCTCTGCTGGCTTTATGACCAGAGGTCAAGTCTGAAAGCTGAACCTCAAGGATTTCAAAGAAATCTGCTTCAAGGAACTTAAACCTTAATATTTAGATGTCATTTATGAATTAACATTTAAATCTGGGTCAATAGTTTCTATCAGAATCAATCGTGTGCACCATGGAGAACAGAGTTCACTGCCACCAGTCATGCTGTGTTGCTTGCATCCTTCATTGTCCACTTTAAGTAGTGATGCATACTACAACTCTTCCTGCTACATCAAGTATCACAGATTCTAATAGAAAATAGCATTAGAATGTGTGTATAATTTAATAGCTTAGGTATATGATTACCTAATCTGTGAGAAGCTTCTGAATAGATTAATCCTGCACAAGATTAAGTGGTATGTCTGTTCTATAAGAATAGCAACCTTTGATGACCACTGGTTACTGGTCATTATAGGAATATACCTTTGGGCACTGGGTAAAATCTGATACAGAGATAGCAATGAAAACAGAGAATAAGCATTCAAAGTATGTAGAACATACGTAGTAAATTTCAAGTGTGATGTAGAGTTGAAGACAAGTGAAGGAACAGCAACGTGTAGGGTGTGACAGAAAAAATATGATCCTGCAGTCTGCAGGAAGAAGCCCCTGCTTCATACTTCTCCCAGGAAAGTGAAGTACAAATTTTAAGAAACTGTTAGAACTTATCCTAGAATGGTGGTATGTGTCTAAATAATTTTTAATTCTGTGCTTATCTGTAAATAAAGTTGTTTTAATGCTCATGAATGTATTTAACCTTATATTTTACTAACATGTACCATAAACACTTTGCAGATGTAAATTAATAAACTTGTGTTCTTCCAGTATGACCACTTAGGAATTTTCTACGAGGACCAATTAGAAAAACCCACAGCAGGAAACACCCCAACAAAGGAAGGGTTTATGATTTATACTACTACTTAAAGGAAATTAAAAGGAAATGGAGATACACTGATGAAGACACTTATTGAAGGTAACAGAGGAGAGCACTGCAAAGCCAAGAATATTGTCTGTATCTCCTGCACCTAAACAATTGTTCTATCCACTGTTTCACCTAAAGAGCAGTGTTTAAAAATCCTCTGAATTCAAGACTGCATTTCTATTATTGCTAAAATCAAAATATCAGGACCAAGATTAAGTGAGAAATACTCAATAGAAAGATCAAGATAAGCACCAAAGGTCACTGGTATTTACCAGAGTTTTAAATATCTTTTGTTCTAAAAAAAATTGTTCAAAACAAACAGGAGACAGAAGCCATTTAGTGCAGTTCCCATCTTACAGAATCAGCATGCTGGCAAATCTGTTTTGTGTTTAATTAAATGATTGCACATTACAGCTAAAAATGAAAAGTAATTACAATTTGATTAACATAAAATTAATGATCTGAGGGAATTCACCTTTGTTTAGACTACGATATTATTAAAAGAAAAATTATTTTTAAAAAATGCTTGATTTACTGAACATAGAAAATGGGAAAATATCTCATGTAATTAGATGATCAAGGACAGAGTAGTATTACATTGAACCACAAAGCAAGTCTAGTGGGATATGCAGTGATATCAGTCCAGTGACATAAACCCACTGTTGCTAGGAGCTTTGATATGAGCCAGGAATATGCTGAGAAAATTAATTAGAGAAAAATCATTACTGAAGACATAATGTCACTGATCTTCATTACCCATCATCCAAAAAAGGGCTCACTTAATTTGATAAATTTTGCTATTAATATGGAAACATAGATTCATGTTTGCATAATAATGATACAGTTTACCAGTTGCTGTCAACATGCTTAAAAAATTACTGTTACAACCTGGAAATGTAGCAAATTATGGAAATCACAATTACCTAAATTAAGCTAATTTGAAAAGAAGATAAAATATGTAGGTTTTCCACCCTAGTTTGTTTCTTGTCAATGTGAATGCTGCATAAATATTTATCCCATTCAGGTGGGCTTCTTGTTTGTTTCATTGGCTTATGTTGACACACTTGCAGTTATATTTAATAACTCTGTCTTCTAGGGCTTTGTTGCTGTCTTAGAACAAGATTTTATAACAATTCCATTTCAAAGTAATAAAGGGAATAAAATTTATTTCCCCTTTCTTCAGAAAACTTCACCCCTACTGACAGAGAAGACAGAGCAGGAGGAAAGTCACCACTAACAATTAGTGGGTCTGTAGCACACTCAACCTGCTTCAGTATAATAACCTAGATCATGGGTGATAATCATGTAGCCACATGGTCTTTATGAAAGGTCATCACAGCTGTGGACTCTGTACTGGAAGAAGAGAAAAGGTGCTAAAAGCATGATTTCCAGGAATAATTAGATCATAAGTGGCACTACGGTCTCTTTTCCCACGTAGTTCGCGAAAGGACGAGAGGAAATGGGCTCAAGTTGCATCAGGGGAGGTTTAGATTGGATATTAGGAAAAATTTGTTCACAGAAAGAGTAGTCAAGCATTGGAACAGGCTGCCCAGGGAGGTGGTGGAGTCACTATCCCTGGAAGTGTTCAAAAAACATGTAGGCGTGGCACTTTGTGACATGGTTTAGTGGGCGTGGTGGTGTTGGGTTGGTGGTTGGACTGATGATCTTAGAGGTCCTTTCCAACCTTAATGTTTCCTATTTTTCACTTTCATTAAAAAAAAATCCAACCACCAAGCCAGGAAACATAAAATTTATACTCTCCCCTTAATTGGTTTATTGGTGGACTTGGTAGTGCTAGGTTAATGGTTGGACTGGATGATCTTAAAGGTCTTTTCCAACTGAAATGATTCTATGATTCTATGATTCTAATTTTCCCAAGACAGGAAGCAAGACATAGTAGGAATGGTATACAGGATTTACTGGAGAATTTTTTTTTTTTATCTACTTCATTCTACCTTTTGAACAACATAATTAGTTACCTCTCAAAAGCTATAATCTGTGCTACCAACTGCACAACATCCTCAGTATAGGGCTATATCTGTGCTCTCTCCAAGAGCATAATATCATGTAATCTTAGAAAAAAAAATTTAGAAGTCATCTATTGACTTCTCTGGAATTTATCTGGTCCACGCTCCTGCTCAAAACAGGGCTCACTGGAAAATTAGATTAGATTGTTTAAGGTCTTGTCCAGCTGAGTTTTGAAAACCTCCAAGGGTGGAAAGTCTGCAACAACTCTGGGCAACTATTCCAGGGCTTAAAAACCCTGATTATGAAATTTTCCTTATATTCAGTAGTAATTTCCAACAGCTTGTGTCTGTTGGCTCTTGTAATTTCCCTGTGAACCTTTAAGATGAACCTGGCACCATCGTCTCCAAGTACACCCCTCTTTAGACCATGGATGACTGCAATTAGATCTGTCAGGAAGTCGCAAGTGGAGGCAGGATCCAAGGGTGACACTGGGGAAGGCAGAGGCAGTTGTATTGCAGGCAAATCTCCAGTCCTATAGTACCACAGCAAGGCAAGCAGAACAGGTCTGGCCATGGTAACCATGTTCAGGAAGAATCCAGATAGACAAACAAGTCCTTAGTGATAAATCAGTCAGAAAGTTGAGCTGGCAAGTCAGGGTCAGGATAGGTCCAGAAACAGTAGCCAGGATCAGACACCATCCGGCAATTGCCAGACAACTCCATCGTGATGAGGCAAGTCTGAGGTGAAACCTGGAAGTCAAATCTGTGTTGTTATTGGTGACTGGGTCAAGAGTGTACATGGCCAGGCATGCGCATATGATAGAATCATAGAATCATAGAATGCTTGGGGTTGGAAGGGACCTTTAGAGGTCATCTAGCCCAACCCCCCTGCAGTGAGCAGGGACAGCTTTAACTAGATCAGGGTGCTCAGAGCCCTGTCCAACCTGACTTTGAATGTTTCTAGGGATGGGGCCTCCACTGTTCTTCTTATATCTGTAAGGCTGCTGCAACATATCTCAGGCCAGGACTGTACACAAAAGCCTCAGCTTAAAAACAGCTCCCACATGAAGGAAGGGGAACCTCTGATGAGGCTTCTTAGTCGAGGTATTTGGGGCAGCTAATTATCTGATGCTTCTTCCAGAATTTTCTGAAGACCTCAAAGGCCAGCTGAGGCTTCTCAAATAGCCCTCATTATCATAGAATCATAGAATCATAGAATCATAGAATCATAGAATCATAAAATCATAGAATCATAGAATCATAGAATCATAGAATGCTTTGGGTTGGAAAGGACCTTTAGAGATCATCTAGCCCAACCCCCCTGCAGGGAGCAGGAACATCTTTAACTAGACCAGGTTGCTCAGAGCCCCATCCAACTTGAACTTGAATATTTCTAGGGATGGAACCTCCACTACCTCTCTGGACAACCCGTTCCAGTGCTTCACCACCCTCATTGTAAAAAATTTCTTCCTTATATCCAGTCTAAATCTATTCTTCTTTAGTTTAAAACCATTACTCCTTGTTGTGTCACAACAGGCCTTGCTAAAAAGATTGTCCTCATCCTTCCTATAGGCCCCCTTTAAGTACTGGAAGGCCACAATAAGGTCTCCTCACAGCCTTCTCTTCTCCAGGCTGAACAACCCCAACTCTCGCAGCCTGGCCTCGTAGGGGAGGTGCTCCAGCCCTCGGATCATTTTTGTGGCCCTCCTCTGGACTTGCTCCAACATTTCCATGTCCTTCTTGCGCTGAGGGCTCCAGAGCTGGACGCAGTACTCCAGCTGAGGTCTCACCAGAGCAGAGTAGAGGGGCAGAATCACCTCCCTCGACCTGCTGGCCACGTTCCCTTTTTTATCAGGCAGCCAGCTTTGAGTGTGGGCAGCCAAATGCTGCCCCTTCACTACTGTCAGTGAAAACTATTCTAGGAGGAACTTAATTTTTCAGACTTCTCAGAGTTTAAATGATAAATGTGGATGGCACACCTGAGTATGATGGTGAGGAAAAGCAGTACAGAAACACAACAGGGTACCAGAAACTACACCTTGTGTACTACTTAGTTGTGCACTACTGTAGTTTGTGTTGTGATCTTTGTACATGCTCTGATCCATACTAAGAGGCTCACATAAAGTCCTTCCTTGGAGTAAGCCTTCCTCAAGAAATAATGCCCATGGCAAAGAGCCCCAAGCTAGCCATGATTTGGGCCACATAGTACAGTTCAGGTCCACAAAGCCAGACCCATGATTTCCTGGGCTCCCCACTGACAAGGTCTATACAACATTTCACACCACTGCATGAATTTACCAACTCAGAGTTCTACTCCCTTGGGTATTTCTATGTCTTTTTTCATTCCACAGTGAAAATATATTCTGGGAGAAACTTCCCCCCTCCCCTGCCATGAGTATGTAATACAAACACAACAAAAAAAGGGGGCTGACCTTACCCAAAACATAACTAACCTACTTTGAGTTATTCTTCTGGTTGTATGTACAGATAAAGCTATGACCTGCAAATACACTCATGAGTTGATGATTTCAATGTATGTTTCCTTCTTCTTCTTCTTATGAGACCAGAATAGAGTGTGTGGAATGAGCGTAGCTCATGTGCTCTTATCCCGGTGTAACTGTTGAGTTTAACAGTACACTTGATAGACAAATGTTTATGAGAACACTGTAAGGTGCATGCTCCCTGCAGGAAGTGAAACTTCACATCATTGAGAAAACAGGTGCTGATTATCTGAATGTTAATTTTGGGTTTCATCTTTTACCCGTCTCCACATGGTTGGAGGTTCCAGTGTCACATCTGCCCATCTGGTACTTCTCATGAGCTTATTTTCTTTCACAGGATAGTTAGATTTATGTGTCACTAAGCTAAATGTTAGACTAGTAGGAGTGTTCATCCTATTAGACAGAACTGGCATTTCCAGAGGTTTATATGGTTCATGTAAACTATGTGTATTGTAAAACATACTGAGGAGGTGAAGAATCTATGAATTGTATCCAGCTTATACACAATTTTGCCCTTGCTGGGTCAAACTCCTTGTAATGTGTGGCTGGTAATGGCCTCAGAATATGCCCAGGTATTTGCCTTTTTCCTGCTCTTAGACCTCTTCTGAGTGGTCCTTGGTTGTTATTTTAAATACATACACATACACAAGTAAACAATCTGTGCTAAGAGTTGTATTGAGAAATAATGTTCATTATTTTTTGATATATTTTATACATGTATATACATAGTTGTTGAAATGGGCTAATCCATCACAATATAGATCAGATACCAGAAAGTATTAGCAGAATTTTCTGTGGATGGAAAATGACATAAAATTGTAGCATCATCTAGTTTTGTCCTGTAGTAGCAGATCTTCCTACTGATGCTTGATGATGAGCACAATAGTGACCAGATATCTCTGCGCAAAATAGAATGTATACACATATATGTGCATTTACACTTAAATAACAGAAAAAAGAGATCTGTGTTAAAAAGCACCATGCAAATGGATTTTTAAGATAAATTTTACAAATATTAGATATGCAGATTGCAGATTGCAAAATTATATACTTGTGCATGCATTTTACATATAAATAAGTTTTTCTGCACCTGTTTATAGATATATGCATTTTTGAAGATTTGTATCCATGTGACAAATTTCTTAATTAATGAGCAGCACATTGACATTTTTATTCAAGGAGGTATTGTTTAACATTATGAAGTCTTCACTGCATCCAAAACACAAGATTATAGCTGTGATGCTGTGATATTTCAGCCATTATAACAGAGTTTTGTTACAGTATGAATTACCGGATTATGAGAAGTTCATTTTAGACTAGTCATCATCTCTACAATCTTTCTGTATGCATTAGAAATACCTCTTGCTACTAGTTGACTAGCGTTACTTTCCATATTATTCCTGTAGTACACCCAGGCTATCAGAATTACAGTGCATCAGCTGACAAATGTTTAAGTTTCTCACCAACACCTTTTACGATATATTTGATCATGTTACAATACATTTAATCTCAAAGCTTTTCTCTGAGACATAGAAATACTATTATGCCTAATGTACAGAATGATATTAAGGCACACTGGTATGCAATTACATAGTCCATGTGCAATTAACTCCATCTAATAATTGCTTAGGCAAAATTTAGGATTCAAAGTAAACACTGACTTAAAAAGGGGATTTCTACAACTACTTACTTATTGTATTGTCTGGGAGCAAGGGAAGCTTTCATTCTTATAATTGCTAAAAGGAGTGTTTTCACTGATATGTAATGGCTGCTTCAGTAACGAAACCAAAAACCTCTCCTGGATACTGTTTCTCTCTCTCTGTTCTTTACATAAGGAATTATAATGCTTGAGACAGGCTTCTGAGCTCCATTGAGGGAGACTTAAAATGGGAATCTCTTCAGAGTTCATTTCTGAACTCTGGATGTTGCATTAAGCAGAATTATTCTTTATGTTTTCTTGTAGGTAGTAAGTGTTCTTTCTTTCTTCGTATATATCATATTGTCAGTAGTGGATTGGCATGGAGATCTTCACATATCAAAGCAGATGGTAACGCACACACACAAGCACGGAGTCAAAAGGGGTCTGGAGCACAGGCCTTATGAGGACCAGCTGAGGGAACTGGGGTTGTTTAGCCTGGAGAAAAGGAGGCTCAAGGGAGACCGTATCACTCTCTACAACTACGTGACAGGAGATTGTAATGTGGTGGGTGTCAGTCTCTTCTCCCAAGTAACAAGCGATAGGACAAGAGGAAATGGCCTCAAGCTGCTCCAGAGGAGGTTTAGATTAGATATTAGGAAAAATTTCTTTACAGAAAGGGTTGTCAAGCATTGGAACAGGCTGCCCAATGAAGTGGTTAAGTCACCATCCCTGGAGGTATTTAAAAGATGTGTAGATGTGGCACTTAGGGACATGGTTTAATGGTGGCCTTGGCAGTGCTTGGTTAATGGTTGGACTTGATGATCTTAAAGGTCTTTTCCAAACTAAACAATTCTATGAGTCTATGAAAATAGAAAATTTAGTCTGTATTGGGTCTGGCTGAGATGGAGTTAATCTCCCCCATTGCAGCCTTCATAGTGCTGTGCTTTGTATTGGTAGCCAGAAAGGTGTTGATAACACACCAGTGCTTTGGGTAGTGCTGAGCAGTGCTCACACAGCATCAAAGCTGTCTCTCCAACATTTCACCCCCTTCATGAGTAGGCTGGGAGTGGGCAAGATCTTGGGAGGGGACAGAGCCAGGACAGGTGACCCAAACTGACCAAAGGGATATTCCATACCATATGACAATAGCTCAGCAATAAAAGCTCAGAGAAAGGAGAAGGAAGGGGCGACATTCAGTATTTACGACCTTTGTCTTCCAGAGCAACCACTACGCATACCAAAGCCCTGCTTCCCAGAAAGTGTCTGGACATCACCTACTGATAGGAAGTAGAGAATAAAATCTTCGTCTCCTTTTTTTTTGCTTCCATGGGCAGCCTTCACTTTTGCTTTTTTTTTTTTTTTTTAATTAAACTGCCTTTATCTTGACCAATGAAGTTTTTGTGTGGGCTTTGGGTTTTTTTATTTTCCATCTCATTTTCTCCCCACTTGTCCTGCTGAGGAGGGGAGTCATAGAGCAGCTTGGTGGCACCTGGCATCCAGCCAAGGTCAAACCCACCACATAGTCCTTTAGGATTAAACTTGACATTTTACATTTAAATACGTTCACTAGAGACTCCTGAAGAAACAAAGAAGGAAACGTAATGAAAACATATATATGATATTTTCTTCTTTTGTCTTATAAAAAATAAACTGCTGCATAAATATATTAATGAAATAGGCAGGACTCCTCTTTCCCTACTATCTCAAAAAAAAGTCAGTGGTAATTTACACTTTTAAAATGTGCATGTGTGAGAAAGTATCAGGGTGAAAATGTGTCCATCTGCATGTAGGAATATAGTCTTAGTATTAAAAGAATTTGAAGAATATTTTGCAGCTGAGAGAAGAGACTATTACTTCTATTTTGCTTTTAGGTTTCAGTGAAATCTCAATCAGATTTTTTATTTGCTGCATGGCTTTTCTTTTCAACCATACATATAACCTCTGCACTACATTATACTACAGTAAATTTGTTGAATTAGTCATTAATCAGTTAGGAAACATACATTAGTGTTGACAAGCATAAGAAAGTTCTGTGAAAAACATTTCTTAATGGAACCATGTCCTCATAAGAAACAATATTCAGTTTTGCACTTTTCTAGGCACTGTTTACAGAATTCAAATATATGAAAAACTGGTTGATGTTCTTTATCTCCATACATATCTTCATACGTTTTACTCAGATACTGTAAGACAACATGGAGCCAAATTCAGGCAAATGATGGGCTGAATCTTAGATAATAACTAAAGGTTAAATCCCAGTTCTCTAACACTTCTATTGTATTGGTAATGCTCACTTAAGCAAAACAAATATTCCTTCATTCAAAACTCATCTTTCTTTTCTTACCCATTACATGGGAAATAAAAAAAGATCTGATATTTTATTTTAATATATAATTTTACATCGTCAAAAAGGCTGCGAAGAATAATGCAAGGAGAAAAGTCAGTATTTTAGACTAGGGTTCTTCAGTCTAATCTTTTCAGATAAGTTGTCGTAAGAAAGCTAAACAGTAGGAAGCAGCAAGGCAATTGCCATAGTAACATTAAAAAGATTGTTTGGCAAATCCACTTGCAACTAAGGTTTTTCTCCTTAAATAACAATAACTAAAAATAATGTTATTGATATCATTGATTAATGTTTTAAAACACCATGGAAGTTTTTCTTAAAGGTGGATCCAAATAAAAAGAAAGGAAACTTTTAGCTTAAACCCTCAAAGGCATTTGTTATGCAAGAGAGAGCTAGCATAACAAAAAAAAAAAATCATGGATCTAGTTGTGAGAACAAAACTGCATTACAAAGCTGACATGATATGCTTCATCAGAGAGAAGGGATGGAAACACGATCAGACAAGACAGTTAATCTTAAGATGAGGGCAAGAACACTAAATGTAAACAAGATGCAAAGAAAAGCATCAGAGGGAATGAAAAAATATTTTCACTTCAGAACAAAAGTACTGAAGAGTGCAATGGGGAGTTGTTTCCATTTCGTTGTTAGTTTAATTCTTTGTAATTGTTTTGATCCCTTAAGATAGCAAATACTGCTGTCAGATCAGTGAAGCCTTTTGCAGATAGCCAAGCATAACTGCCCATCCTTCTAAATTTACAGACAACTTTCTACTTATCGATTGTGATGCCACAGGCTAAATACTATTACTAACTCAATGCAGAGAGTGCATTGGTTTTGGGTGTGAGTGGCTTCTTTCTTTGAGTGGGTTGAATCCCTGCTGATACTTCAAAACAACTGTTCATTTTCTCAGATTGCTACTGTTCTGTTCACGTGCCAAAGACATCCGTGTTTCTTTCTGGGAAAGAAACTAAGGCGGTTGAATGTGCAGTGATATTGCTGTGTCATGTCCTTGAAGGCCATGAACTCTTTGTTCTCCCAAACCCATCCGTTTCAGTCTGTAGCAGGCTGGTGAAATGAGAGCATTTTACCTGGTCGGTCCGTTACAGAACCCATTAACTGGGTCTCATACACTTCCAAACTAAATAGATAGCATCTAGGAAGGTATGTCAATCCAGTCTAACTTCTTTCTCCAGTCATAGATACTCGCAGGTCACTACATTAACTTCTGATTTAACCTTTCAAGGGAAAAAAAAAAAAAGGCATAAAGTAAGGAAAACAGACTTAGGAAAGGAATTTACCAACCACCTAGACAAGTGCAAAAGGGAATTTTATATCACTACTTCTTTTTCTCTCAGTGTCGTAATGAGTTGCAATACTAGAATGTATGCTTGGAAAGCTTTATTGATAAAAATCCTCTACAGCTGATCCTGTATTGTGTTAATTGTCTATGGTTAATTGACTGTTTATTTCCACAAGTGGCAAATGAAAAATGTATAGTGTCAAAGGAAAGACTATGGCTTTCTTGAAGAATAATGGAAGTAATATTTTTATACAGTTTTTTGAAGAAAGAAACATATCTAGAAGCTGTAACAGAGGGAGGGAGTTACTGAAGCATATCTTTACATAGTAAAAAGTTCTCTTTAACAAATATAACCATCTGAAATATTTGCAGAAAACAACTTGCTTATGAAAGACACTCAAATATAAAGGAGAGCTCCAAAAGGCTGGATTTTTTAAAGCTTACTATTTTTCAGGAAAGCAAACAAACAAAAACAACAAAAGACCTCTCTGACATCTGTGATGAATAGATATCTAAGAACCATGTGATAATCGAAGATTATGCTTCACAGATGCAAATGGCTAGAATAATGGTACTGGATTGGAATGAACCACATCTTAGCAAGATGGATAGAAGAGAAATAGACAGCTAAAGGTATTAAACTGTTACAACTTTCCAAAAGAAACTCCATGTTTAACAGTAAAACCAGCTGTACTGATCCATGCTATCCTGGCATGAAAAGTAATTCAGAAGATCGGTTCTGTATGTAACTAATCCTGAGCTCAATTATTGGCATGAAACTGAGGGCACCTTCTGTAAGTGCAACCGTATTCACTGATGAAAGTGTGATTTGGTCTGTTCACGTATCAAATGAGAGCAATACCTCTACTCTTCCCCAGTCTTCAGAAGAAACCTAAAAAGGTGAAATTAAAACCAAAACAAGCACAAGATTACTTTGATGCTGTACTTATACCCTTAGCTTCAATACAGGATAAGATTTAAATCCATAGAGTGAAGGGCTTATGTTATGTTCTTACACTATTATAATTAAGAACACAGTAATGTAATTTCTAAATGCTTTTATTAACACAAAGCTTATTTCATTCATGCACTGCTTCTGTCTATTGCTTTTTCTGAATATGCACAACTGAGGTGCCGAGAGCACAAACTACTCTTGAAAATCCTTCATAGTAAAAAAACCTGTTTAATATATTCTATACTGTGTAAACTCTGAAGTATTGTAAGTAGCCTAAAAATGTTTTATTCTTAAAAACACTTGAAGTATTCAGGATAATACAAATCACAAAATACATTTCTCCCTGAGAGATCTAACATGATTTCTTCCCTTTGTTGAGTCCAAAATCTGTCAGCATTTCAGTCTCTCCTACCTGTTTCTTCTGTGAGTCATTATGTTTTGATGAATAAATGGTCCCCTACCACCTCTTGCCATGTGCTTGCCTGGTATAATTTTGTCCAGCTCCACCCATGCAGAGAATCTATTTTGCCCTGAAGATGAGAGACTGGCTAAAAGTCAAAAGTGAAAGCCTCAGCCTGCATCTGCATGGTGACTTTGATGATTCTTTGAAGAGCTACTAACTCCATTGTTGAGGGGAAGACTTTCTGCAGTGTCATTGCTCTCAGACATGCTGATATTGTGGTTACAAAGCTACCTTATTTCTGCTTATGCTGCTACCAGAAGTGAAATGAGTCCCTCCTCAGTCATAGAGTGAAGACAGCCAGGGAACTGCTCTGGTTGTTGAAATGAAAACAAACCTTAATTTTGCAGAGTTACTCTCTGAAGCCCAAATTTACCTAACTTCTACTCAAAATGTATTCTTTCCTTTGAGAAAGCTCCAAGTCATGGAAAGATGGGTAAAGCCTTAAGTTCAGACAGATGGGCTGAGCAATGCGGTGGTTGTGCTTGCTTAGACATGTCCTCCCCATAGTGTCTTGGGGCAACGTTACATAGCTGGGATTAGATTAAAAACTTGTTGCCAGTCAGCTGGGACCTGCAGGTAGCTGAACTACAGATACCTCTGTCATTGTAATGTGGATGTGAGATGCAGAAATCAGAGAACATACAGAAAATAATCTGCAGTCCTAAACCCAAGATAAATGTCATTGGCGAATAGGACTCTGTCTAGGGGATAGCTGTCGCAGAATGGGGAGGAAATATCTTCTGGCTTCATTGCTGGTTATGCAGCTAAATAGTCTTAACTATTCCTAATGGTCCTCAACTCCTTGGTTGCTCCTTGGCACCCAGCAGACAGTAGAACCCCAAGGGCATTTGTTTAATCTTTCCTTTCAAAGAGTTTTTTCTTTCATTTAGGTTGTGACCTTGCTGTGCATATGCATGTCTTTGTCACATCCTTGGTTGCTTTTCTAATTGACAGGCACAGAATAAGATTTTTTTTTTTTTAAATTAATAAGTGTCTTGAAGGGTATGGCTATATTAAAACAAAGCTTTACAAATTACTTCGTTTCATATCAGCCTGAACTCCAACACTACATGACAGTCTAACTCCCACACAAACTTCCTTACTATTATTTGAAGTGTCTAATGAAGTCTTAGTGTATTTTATTTTTAAATATGATGAAATTAGATACACATTTGTTCGGTGTACATAGGTATTCAGCAACTAAACCTTGGCAGAAGTTAAAACGTTGTAGCATTGACCAAAATTAGTGGTATTTTGCTAAAATCTTTTACTGTTTCACTTCATACAAATTTAGAATTCGATTTAAACTATAAATTGACAATTTATATGAAACACAAATTTCAAAATGTTTTTGGTATAAAATGTTCAATAATATTTACAGGCACACTGTGTGAGTGTTTCAGTGGTTTATATCTCTATTTGGTATTTGGAGACTTATCTGATTCAGGAAAAGAAACATGGAGCTTTATTTTACTTATCATTTTTATCATGATGTTATGCATATGCTTTTGTCTTCCAGCACAGAAAAGAGTGCAAGGAGCTGAAATAAAATTATTTCTTCAAGTCCAATAAATAAATAAATAAAAACTGGAGTGAGAAATATTAAAAATAAATTTAAGTATACTTAATAGCTGTATTGAAATTTTCTTAGATATATAAGAACTATCAACTGGATAATAAATTGAAGTGAAATGTGTCACTTTAAAACAACCAGTTGTACATTGCTAAAACTAGAAAAACAACACATAATAAATGCCTTCCGTAGCATTCAGACAGCTGTGACTCCAAGGCTGTCTTCACTGATATTACAATATCATCAAAAACTTAAAAATAAGACTGAGATGATATCATGACAAGCAACATAAAAAAAAAGTTTTGTTCATCACTGCTTTACTGTATCAGTATGCATACATTAAAAGAAAGAAGAAAAATATATTTTGTCCCTATTTTCCTAGGGAACTGAGGTGAAAAGATATATTTTCTGCTCTTATGTGGGCAGATTCCTATGCATTTGTTCCACTCCAATTGTAACTAAAAACGTTTTTATTAAATTTATTTAAGGGTAATTTTAGGGCAAAATTTAGGCATTTTATTTATGAAATACCTGACTAAAGTACACCCACATTGAAAGATGCTGAATAATGATATTAGAAATAATTTTGCAGACTGAATTGTGCCTACACAACTGTTACTATTCACTTTTCTATACACTAAGTGATTTTAAATTATAATATCATAATTAGGCATATGTTTATACTTATAAGATAGTAGCACAGTTCTATCTGTCACGCATCATACTTTCAAGAATTTTAGTCATCCTGTTTTGTTAATAGAAATAGGACTTTAAGATGGAAAAGGATATAGCTACATTTTAGGATAGTTACTCATATTGTATAAATTAGTCTCTGAATCTTCCTCTTACTTTCTGCAATAATGACAATGACTTCATTTTTCTCAAAAGAGTAGATATTATAAAGCTGCACTTTAATGATGTCCAGTATACATTTGTAGAGCTTCAGAGAAGATCTGATCATTCATTGCAAGTGGAAATGTTCTTGATCTTGTTGATCATGTTCTCAGAAAACCTGTAGAAGCAGAATTTGAAGTAAAAGTAAGAAAAATTCCAAGCTTTTCTTTTTTGTAGGACTTGCAGAGGAAGAAATGAAAATACATGGCAGGAAGAATCATTGTCTGTATTGGGCATAGCCAGAAGGATTTTGGTAGCAGGGAGCTGCAGGTGTGACCTGGGTGGGAGGAGATCAGGGGCTGCCCTGTGCTGATCATGGATGGTTCCAGCTGACTCTGCAATGGGCAACACTGACCCATCATGCACCAAAACTGGAACCAGTCAGAAAAGCCCCTGGCAGCTCTGCAAAAACCTATTTAAGAAGTGGTGGTAGCCACTTGAGGCACAAAGGGAGAAGTAAGGAGATACAGGAGTAGCTAACATGAGGACACACAAGAAGAGACACAAAGGAGGTCACAGGATGAGATGCATGAGGATGCATGTGAGGACACACTAAAGGACATGCAGGACGAGTATGCATCTGTGGGGACTTCAGCCCATGGGTGATCCACGCCAGAGCACCCTGAAAGGGTCTGCAGCCTCCATATGACCCACACCAGTGCAGCAGGAACAAGTGAGAAGAAAAGAGCAGGGGGAAGAAAAAGAGTAAGGAACAAGGAAGAGCAGGAAGGAACTGCTGCGTATTGACCTCCTCCTTCTGTGCTGTCCATTGCCTCTGAAGGGTCTGAGTGTAACGTGTGGCAAAAGCAAGGGGAATGAAGACCAGGAAGCGGGAGGAAAGATGTCTGGATTGAAGTTGATATGGGCAAAGGAGGAGGAAAAGGGTTTTCCCTAAGTCTTTGTTTAACTTATGTTCTTCATTGTATCTCAATACCCGAATAAGTAATTAAAGGTTCATGTAACCAGCAATAAATTGATTCAGTTAAATTCCCTGAGTCAAGACCATTTTGCCCATGACAGTGCCCTACACTGATGATTTTTTTCAATGCTGAAATTAATGAAAACCTAGTGAAAAACATAGTTTAGTAGATACCAAATACTGCTTTTATACTACTATTTATACTGTAATTCTGCCCTGGTTTCAGCTGGGATAGAGTTAATTTTCTTCCTAGTAGCAGGCATAGTGCTCTGTTTTGGATTTAGTAGGAGAAGAATGCTGATAACACACTGATGGTTTAGTTGTTGCTAAGTACTGCTTATGCTAGTCAAGGACTTTTTCAGCTTCCCATGCTCTGCCAGGTGCACAAGAAACTGGGAGGGGGCACAGCCAGAAGAGTTGATCTAAACTGACCAAAGGGCTATTCCATACCATATGACATCATGCTCAGTATATAAACTAGGGCGGGGGGGGGGGGTGGCCAGGGAGCAGCGATCGCGGCTCGGGAACTGTCTGGGTATCAGTCAGCGGGTGGTGAGCAATTGCATTGTGCATCACTTGCTTTGTATATTATTATTATTATTATTTTATTGTTACTATTATCGTTACTATTTTACTTTATTTCAATTATTAAACTGTTCTTATCTCAACCCAGGAGTGTTTCTCACTCTTACTCCTCCGATTCTCTCCCCCATCCCATCGGGGTAGGGGGAGTGAATGAGCGGCTGCGTGGTGCTTAGTTACTGGCTGGGGCTAAAGCATGACAAATTCCAATGAGCAACCTCAGTCACGAAGCAGGTCATGAAGCAATTTTCTGCTGGGCAATTGGCACAGAACACAGAATAAAAAGATGCACACAATTTTATATTCTCTGTGTGTTTAGCTGACTTTGATTTATTATGTTAATGTACTAGTCAGGGAACTCCACAATATTAATTAATAATGGTCAGAGGGAAAGAAAGTAGACATTCTCAAAACAAGTGCACCATGGTTAAAATAATTTTGGCAGGCTTAATTTTAAAATACAGAAATAGGAAACTCTGGCAGCTGAATAAAAAAAAAGTCACTACTTTGTTTTCCAAAGAAAATGGCAGATCATAGGAACATAAGTAGAGAAGTGTAGTATAAGGTGTTCTTTTTTAACTGCAATTTGAGCATGGAGGCTCACAAGCTATAGCACTACTTAATGTATATTCAGATTAAATCTAGACAGTTCTGCTTCCCCGAAGTCTCACAAAAACATTGAATATTTTCATCAGAAAGAAGGTAAATCTCAAAAGAGGTGTCATCTGAAGCAGAATTTTGGTGATACTCTAGAAATGGTGGAGGCCCAGCTAAGAAACATAGCAGTAGTGCAATTTACCCTATTAAATAAAGTGACAAGCAGATAAGATAATAGGTAGCCACAGTAGCATTACAAAAATTTTTTGCTGTCCTAAAGGACATTATGGCTGCTATTTCTGACCTTCGCAACTCTTGTGTTGGTGGAGTTATTTCTTTGGAAAGACAGAAAAATCCATGTACCCATCAGCATCTAAAACCCCTTGTGTTCTCAGTGTGTAAATCCCTTCAGTTTAGAGCTGGGAGAAAATTGCAATATCTGTGTTTGCACTTTAAATGTAGGCAAGTGGAAGGGGATTTAACCACTGGAATTGTCAATCTGGCACTTCTCACAGATAATACTTATGAAACAATAAATAAAATTTCAGGAAAAGTACTCTGCTTATATTTTTAAACTAATTTACATCTTAAGTTTCCATTAATTATTGTGTTTGATATTAAAAAGGATGATCAAGTCCCTCTTTGAAGTCTGTATATGGTTAATGCTAATGTACATTATGTAATCCATTATTTTAAAATCTGGTAAGTAATTATTCCTTATCACAATAACTGATTACTACTCTCTTAAAGCTTCAAATACAGTATTCACAGGAAAGGAAAAACACAGTTCCTTATATGACTGAAAAAGAAATTAAACGGTTTTCATTTGTTGCAAGGACACTAAGAAATTTACCTTTTTTTTTCTGTTATATGTTATATATTTTCCGTACATTAAAAACATCAGATCTGCCATGTTATTTTTGTGTTTCCAGTCTGTATTTTGCAGCACATGTCAGATTTTCTTGGCAAATAGCAGGGTAAAAGCCTCTTCAGTATTGCTCCTGCTGTCAGATTGAGTGGCTCGGCTGGAGGATTGATGCTTTTAGCCAATGCAGTTGATAAGGATGCAAAAGTATTAGTATTGTCTTTCCTACAAAAGCAATCAAAACTGTCTACACTTATCTTCCAAATTTAAAGTAATCTGCACTAGATTGATACAAAAAGATCAGTGTATATCAGTATGTAGAAATTATTAACAAAACTCAGCCATTTTAAATACTGTATTTTAAAATCCCAAAATCTATCAGTCTTATTCACTGGGCACAACACTTCACTCCTTAAGTGGACCCACTATGCCATGAACAGCTGCTGGTTTTTCAGCACTGCTGAAAAATCAAGTCAGTTGTAATCTCTTGGCTTAAGAATTTCTATTTGTAAATGTAGTTCATACCTCATCAACTGGAAGTGAACATCCTTCAGAGAACTGAATGGGGCAAACCACAGGGCAACCTGCTGGGTAATGGACTTTGGATTTTCACAGTTCCTCATTCCTGGATGATCTTCATGATTTCCTTAGACATAGGTACTCTTGCGATCCTGGATGTCTTATGAACTGGTGATATATTCAGTAAATACAGTACTTTAAAATGACCTTTTTGGAAATCTAGGTAACCTATACATGTTTTTTCAGCTACCAAATAAATACCAGATGGTAGTATGAACTTCAGATAACATCTAATTTTTTTCAGAAAAATTAGTAACAGAATGTTGGCATGAAATTGTACAAAGTAAACAAAATACGAAAATAACCAAAATATTTACTTTCCGAAAGTGGATACACATTTTATAGGTACATGTCTTTAAAGTAATCATTAATTATATTTGTGGGATTTTTTTCCCATTTGTGGGATTTTTTTCCCATGCACTCCATCTCTACCAGAAGTAAGGAAAAATAAGAAGAAATTATTTCATAAAAAATTTATTTGTTGTGACTACACATTAGAGTCAAATTTAACAGTTCTATGATGTTTAAACCATGCTAGTTTCTTGTTTAATCAAATTTGATTATATCCAGAAAAATATGAAAGCATTCTAGAAAAGTACATGTGCAAAATATAACAGTACAAGTATGAACTATAATAAAAGTACATTTCTTGTCAGTCAGCAAGAGATGTATCTACTAATAAATTATTGTATTCATCGATCTTTCAACTGATCATGCTGACACTTAAAACTGAAAATTATAAGGAAGCTCAAAATGTAAGAGCCTTTGTTGGCAGTGTGAAAGAAATTAGCATTCTGAAATGCAGGACAGATGCAAACCTAAAAATAAAATATTGCAAGACAGACTTCAAACAGAGTTATTTCCATAATCTACTAGTAAATGGCAAGGTGTTCCACTATTATAAATTTCCTGTTTTCCTTATTCTTGTCCATAAAACTTTTCATTGCTGTGTTTCAAGAATCATGCAGTAAATCTCTATTCATTTGAAAACATCATTTGAGATATTTGAAAATTTATTTCTCTTTTGTTCATTAATGTCTTCTGTCTAGTCTTAAATTCACAGTTGTTAACCGTTCACTGAAAACTACAAGGAGACTAGTCACAGAAGAAAACGTAGAAACAAAGTAAAGTATTGGCAATATAGACCTCAAGATATTTGCACATCTTTTTCTCCCATGTGAATCAGAAAATGAGCTACAGCACAGCTTCATTTTTAGGGGAAGCTTACAGAGGACATGCAAAAAAAAAAAAAAAAATCAGATTTAAAGATTTTTCCAAAGTCCTGATAAGTTCTATATATAAGATCACAATATCCCCCTTTTTATAGACCTCATGTACACACAAAGTGTATTGGTTTCATGAAAACTGTTTCAGGTAGACTGTCATCAAATGTCTATGTGAAGAGACTTACTGGTTTCAAAGCCACTTAGTTTTATACTTAGATGTACAAAAGACTGGAGCTCTGATGTTCAGGTGCTGTACCACTATTCTAATTTACATTGTGGACTATCTTTTTGCAGACCTTTGACAGTACCAGGAATCTAAACTGTGAATGAAAGCCTAATTATGAAACATGTATTGACAAAGTAAAAAGAATGCTTCTTACCGAAGGAACAAATGGAAAATGAATACAGAGCATGCTACAGTTCAAGTAAGTAATGCTAACAGGTTTTGTAAGCTTTTTTGTAGACATGAAAATGCTTTATAAGTTTTTGGCTCTAGCCTAAAATAGATAAACAAGACATATTAAATTAAGAAGAATAAAAAAAATGGTCATAAATGGGGGTCTCAAGAAGCAGTAACATTTTCACCAACAACATGATCATAGAATGGGATGAGACAAGTTTTTTTAAGAAGAATATGAGTTAGACTCACAGTTAGTTTCCTTGGAGACAGATTGACACACTACTTACATCCATTTTTCCTTTTTATAATACTGTGGTTTACATTAATGATTAGACGAAGGACTTGCCTTAGAGCAAGGTGTCTCTGACAATGACCTCTCTTTTATATTAACATTCTCAGTTGCAGGTACAAGAAAGTCCTCACTGTCTTGTAACTGTCTGAAGCTTGGACAAAGTTTACCCCTAAAAAACTTGCTACTTACCTTGTTTCTCCACAACTTTAAACCTCTACATTACAATATTTAAATTATTCTTCCATATTTGTTACTGGAAGAAGCGTATCTGAAAGCATTGCTGAAACAAATGAGACCTGGACTACATCTGCCAGTGTCTAATTGATTAGATTACTCCTGTATGTGTTGGGAAAACAGAGAAGCATGCATGAGTTTTGTTGTGTAACTGTTGCCAAATTTACTTTCTTCTCAGTCAATTGGGACAGAGGCTAAAGGATGATAGTCACTAGGTAACAACTGCAAATTGGCTTTATTTAAGTGAAAGTAAGAGACGCAGGCCTGAAGCTACCTAATTTGTAAGTCAGTTGGCAGCTTATGCCCACAATCTAATTCAAAAAGGCAATAAACCATTAAGACAGTAGCCCTATGTGGGGCAACATATCCATCCAACATCCGACACCATACTGAAGTCTGAGCCCAAGATGGAGCCACTACACATAAAGGCCAGACCACCATCCAGGACTGGTACACATCATGTAATTGAAGCAAGTGTTCTGTTCTTCTTGGTCCATGGCACTGGTCACAAGTGGACAGGAGAGTCTTCGCACTTGATTGACATGAATGTGAAATGTGTGAGTAGAATCTCATGATGAGATTCACGAAGATTATCAGAAGCAAACACGAAGTCCTGCACCTAGGGAGAATAACCCCAGGCACCAGTACATGCTGGGGCCAACCAGCTGGAAAGCAGGTTTTCCAAAAAGCTCCTGGTGGTCTTGAAGGGCAACAAGTTGAACATGAGTCAGCAATGTGCTCTCATGATATAGAAGGCCAACAGCATCCTGGCGTCTCTCAGCAACAGTGTAGAGAGCAGGTTCAGGGGACTGATTCTTCCTCTCACCACTAGTGAGACCCCATCAGAGTGCTGCATCCAGTTCTGGGCTCCCCAGTAGGAGAGATGTGGACATACTGGAACAAGGCCAGCAAAAGGTCATGAAGATTATTAAGGGGCTGGAGCATCTTTCATAGAAAGAGAGACTAAAGAGTTGGGACTGCTTAGTCCAAAGAGGAGAAGGCTTAGGGGGAATCTCATGAATGTATGCAAATATCTGATGAGATGAAGCCAAAAAAGGAAACCAGGCTTTTCTCAGTGGTGACCAATGAGAGAACAAAGGGTAATGGGCACAAATAAAAATACATAAAATTCCATTTAAACATAAGAAAAACTTTTTTTACTGTGAGGATATTTGAGTCTTGGAACACAGGCGAGGTGTGGAGTGTCCATCCTTGGAGATATTCAAAGCCTGACTCAGCCCAACCCTGAGCAACCTATCGTAGTTGAGCCTGCTCTGATCAGTGGGGTTGAATTAGATGATCTCCAGAGATGTCTTCCAACCTCAAAGATTCTGTGATTCTATGAACAGAAATAAAAATAGGGTTTTTTTATCTGAAATAGAAACTGCTATCCACTCACTTTGACCATCCTGCTTGGTAAACAACTTTTAGGTTATACGTCACAGTGTGGTGTGACCCAGCTCTTGCAGCTGCCCTACAGAAAATCCTCCTTGACTGTATTCCATAATTAATATTTCCAGAAACAGTCTTTTAGAAGAATTGGGGTTTTTTTTTAGTTTGTTTTTCTGAAACTGTTTCCTTAAGAATTCTCTTAGTTTTGAAGTCATGCCTGGAGGAATGTGAAATTTAATAATTCTTCTTGCAAAATTGTATTGCAGAATGTATTGCTTATGCGATTCAATTACTTATGTATAAAATAAGCTTCTGATTCCTATCCAATTTATACCTCTGTCTAGTACAGGACTTTACAAACTTGCTTTATTTGCAGCCATAGTAGCAGAGTGCCTCCAAGCCACAAACATATGAAGGTTGGGTTTAGCTGTACAGGCAGTGTTTGTTCATTCTGCTTTGTGAACAAAATCTACAGGAAGAGTTCCTCTCTAATATGTGCTATCTACACTAGTTTTGCAAGAACAATTGTCAATAGTGTAAGAAATGCTAACCTATTAATCACAAGGCTTCCATGAGGATTGAGTCAATTCATACAAACTCATGGCTTTGTCTTCCAACAGCTGATAAAATGTTTTGCTTCAGCATAAGAATTGAAACAAAAGATACAAAAATAAACAGCAAATACTCTCTTGCGAATGTTGGTAAGCCTTTTTTATTTGTACCCTACTAAATTACCTTTGGCTCTAAATCTTGTGTACAAGCCCTCACGTGAGAAATGACAAAACTAGCCCATGTTAGTACTGACAGATTATTCATACAACCCAGATGATGTTCCCCAAAAGAAGAAAAAAAGAATTTGAATATGCTCAAAATAGGACACAGAAACAAAATGATACAAAGACAAAAAGGAAGGCTAAAGAAGACAACCTATCAAACTCCTTTCAAACAGTCTACATATTACTTTCATTTCTGTGGTTACCTTATTGTTCTTACCACATAGACTTTTCTTTCACTCACACTGACAAACCAATCAGTGGTATTGTTAATAATGGGAACTGTTTTGCCTACTTTTTCAATTGTCTGAATACCCCACACTGAGTGTTGCTTCTCTTTATGCTCCCTTTAAAAATCTTTCTACTCTAGTTGATCTTCTTCACAAATCTCAGATGTGGGCATACAGCCCTAGACATTTCCATCATTATTCCACAGTGGGTTCACAGAAACTCAGCATGAAAATTGTCCTAAACCCCATTATGAATCCACTTTATGGTCATTTATTCCTTTTAAGGTGCTTGTTTCTATTCCAGTTGAATTATCCACATATATTTTGACACCTTAGAAGTCAGTCGACTATAAGTCACACAGATCAGTCATGTTTTGAGCAGCCATTTCTCAGTTGATGGTGATATCTTTATTAGTCATTACAACTGTAGCCTTTTCTTTTGTCTTAAATAAAATTAGGTGGTTATGATCATTTTAATTCAGAATTGTTGATGTTCATTGTCCATAATTTTTGTAGTAAATGAAAAAAGCTGCAAAGAAACTTAGGAGCAAAACTCACTACCATTACTGATATATCAAACTGTCTGACACTGGACTGTCCCCAAATTAAAAAAAAAAAAAAAAACACAAAAACAAAAACAAACCCTTACATATTTGTCCTTCCAAAACCTGTGAATATTATAAGACCTTATCCATCTGCTTTGATTTTCAGTAGAGTTTTCCTTCTAAAGTTGTATTTTGCTTCAGAGTTGTGAAAAAGAAAGGAAAAAAGAAAATCAGTTCATTTTTGAAGCTACCATGGAAAATATTATCTTATAAGTCAAAGGATGCAAAAGGAGCCATGCAAAATATTTTGTACAAAGCCTAAATGCATACTGTTAGAAAATTGTTTCAAATGTTAATAAAGCTGTGATTTACTAGATTTATCCACACTTTTTGAAAATGTGTTCACCAACTTTTGCAATTTTTTCCCTCTTTTATAAATATTACTTTCATAATAGCTCTTTTGCTTCTCCCTGGATATGAAATTGGATTATATTCCCCTCATCACTGGACTCTATTGCATACTTGCCATCTTCCCCATTTCTTCCTGTGAACAGGATGTATCAGGACATCATTTCCTTCCCCCCAGTTTTAAGCACCTGGGCTGACAAAACAGAATTCACTCTATCTTACACTAGAAAAACATCTTCAAACAATAAGGTAGGAAGAAAACTGAGTATTCGGTAGGACTGTGAATCTAAAGGTATATTCACATTCTCTGCCTATACAGGGGACAGGCATATTGTGTGAGAGTAATTGCTCTTTCACATTTTTTGTGGGCTGATAACTGTGCCTACTTTAAGACATCCTTCATGATGAAATGGCATCATTTGACTAATATTCCATGAATTCTTTTGCAGAGTCAATGTAGTTACATCAAAGTTTTGGGAAGACTTTCTGACTGAGTTTATGACAGCCATACGTACATCAGCAAATAAAATAAGCCAGGGAAGAAAATAGCATGAGTAAATGACTAACGCATCTCCCACTCAAGAAAAGAAACAAACCAAACCAAACCAAATAAACCCAGCACATTAAAATACCTAGAAGAAATTCTTCCTGACACACGTTGTCCTTCAAATATCCCTTGACCCTTGTCTTAGAGAATGCTTTTGGGTCTGGACCAAAAATATACAAAAGAATGCTCTAACACTTAAAAAGTACTAAACAAAACTTGTGGCCTGGATCTACTTAGTTTACAAGAATACATAGAGTTTCATGGGCTTGGGCTCCAATCTAATTACTAGACAGTAATCTTTACTTGGGATTCCAGGTTAGCCAGCATTAAAAAAAATCTCAAAAGGAATAGCAACTTATTTCACAACTTATTAAATAATGAGGGAAATTTTCCTTTTTGTTGAGTTGTTTGCTCATTGGTTTTATCCTCCCTGCAATGTATTCCTCTTTTTCTTTTATTTCAAATTTATTTTTCCTACTGTGCTCCTGTACCACTGTTGTACTATGGGAAGTGAAAAAGAATCTGCACCTGAAAGCCGACTCTGCTATTTTACTGACAGAGTTGTGGCAGTTTTCCTGGGATTTTGCAGCTCATGCCCTTCTGACTGATAATAATGAGGTTCTCAAGATGTAACTGTTGGGCATTCTTATTAAAGGGATATCTTGTCTGACCATTAACTAACCTCTGGGTGTCCCTATTAATGAGGTTGAGTTGTTTCAAAGTAGAGACACTAAAGGTTGTCTCAGTTATCTGTGTCATTCTTCAGAAAACCCCAAAACTTTTCTTCTAAGGAAGGGTCAAGAATTTGAAGCTAAGAAAGCAAGCAAGCTATAATTTGTTTTTTAAGTAGGTTTTCTGTCTCTTTTTATTAAGTGGAATTTACAGATATTTCTATTCTAAACCGTTCCTGTTTCATGATGCAAAACATTCTTACACTATAGTAATGATCAGAGATAATATTGTTAACACCATCAACAAAAGAAAATATTTCTCAGTAATTCCTCTCAACTTCAAAATCCTAAGGCATTGAACCTGTATGAAAAATAGTAATTAATATTCGCATTGAGTTTCACCCTACTGGCTTGTGGTTTTTCACTACTTTTACCATATGTTGGGTTACTTTTGCTTAAATTTTCAAAAAATAGAATAAACATATGCTTATTAATTTTAGCTTTTATTTCCTTGTACGAATACATCAACAGACAACAAGAAGCACTCAGAAAAATAATTCTCTTAGTGCAAAATTTCCATTTACAAATAAAATTTTAATTTTAAAGTTTCAAAAATGGCCATTTTTGTTTCAGTTTTGTTAGAATATCACTTGGAATACAAGTAATACAAAAAATATTCTTCTAAGAGAAAGAAATGCCAGTTTGTTTAAAAACAGAGAAGAAGGGGAAATTTCATCATTTTTTATGGAGCTGATTTGTATAATGCTTTGCAGAAATCTGTAAGAAAGATGGAAAAGTCAAAGCAAAAGCATTTCTTCAGAAGTGGCTTGGAGTAACTTTTCTGTCTTCTGGACAGCAGTAATGTGAATGAACACTGAATAAATATGACCAGCTTCACATCATAGTATGGGAACACATGTATGATTAACATCTGAAAAAATCAAAATATGTTGGAAAAAAAAATCTAAAAAAATACAGATGTATTGATGCTGATAAAGTACAAGATAAAAAATAATCTAATTTAAGCAGTTTCTCTACAGTATTCCCTCTATTCTAAATACAGCAAACCAAATGTAACACATTTCTCTTAAGAGAATATATACAGAAATCAAGACAAACATGTAGATTGTAATCAAAAGACTTATATTTTCCTTCTCTTCCTCCAGCACCCCATCTATATACCCTCTGAAAGCTCAGAATTATCTTCCTACTGACTGACTTCTGATCTGTCTGAAAATGCTCTTATCAAATGCCTGGGAACTTTGCGTTGGGGTGGCTCTAAAGCAAAGCAATATAAAACCAGAAACATATAGCTTTATTTGAGTTTGGTAAACTTTTTTGTTGGCACATGCTAAGACTTATTTGTTATACCTCTGTGTGGTTTCTGCTTATTTGATAAGGGGTGGTGTATTAAGATAGCATGTTTTATAGCATCTCTGCTAAGCAATTTCCTTTCTACTTTCCTATTCAGACCTTCAAACCACCTCATAGCTTTCTACTGGATTGAAACAAAACAAAAAATGTTTTCATAAACATAGAAAGAACCTTCATGTTTGCCTTCTAGAAATGGAGAACTTGTTACACAGTCTCCTCAGGGTAACAGTATCATTTAGTTAATGTCATTTTTAGTGAATCAGAAATAATTTAGAAAACAACCATGAATGACTTAAAGAATTATCACTCATAACTTGAGACAAAGCAGTTATTGGAGCTTTACTGAGCTTGGATTTGGGGCAAATTTTCCCTTACTTACCTGGCTTTTGCTGAAATTGGTGTCAATTTATGTGTTCTTAATTGAACTCAACTGCTATACAATATGTTTTGAGATGTGGCTGGTATCAGGAAGGCATTGCATTTTGGACCATTCTTTCAACATGTTTTTAGAACTAGTGGGTGCACCCACACAAAGATTAATATACTTGAAATTGTTTCCCTATTTACAAAAAAACCCCAAAACAATAAATCTTATTAAATTAGTTGGATATAAGACAACTTGAAAGAAGTGATTAGGGGCAGAGAAGAAAGGCTAATCCATTGAGGAAGAATAATTTGAAAATGCAAAAGATCCAGAAACATGATAAAAATCCAAAATTCCTTAGGGTTTATCTGATTATATTTCTGAAGTTTGCTTGTCACTAATTTTCCTGGAAACACACTTGTCTAACAATTCCTTTTTTCATCCAGAGAGAAATGTCAATCCAAACTAGCATTGCACAAGTGTCACTCAAGCAGTGAAGCAGATAAAAGAGGTTATGTGAAGCCACATTCCTTCCCTGAACACACGGAACCCTTTCTTTCATCTGACTATTCTTATTTGCATTCCCACCTTATTTGAAGATACTTATTTTTGTTTGACTCCAGCTGTGTAATCTCCAGCAGTATAGATTTATGGTTTAGACTTCAAAGTGTTGCTGTAAACTTATTTTAGATCTTTCCTCTCTCCCATCCGAAACCAGCCCTCTTTTCTGTGTGGGTGGTGGTGTGGTGGAAGTAGGAGAATTAGGAGAATGAGTTGTCTGAAAGTTTGTGTATTACATTTAGATTGTAAGCAAGTGCTGGCAGGTTTCTGCGGATTATTAAATATTGGCACAAGTGCTGTGGATGCCTAGAGCTCTGTTGTCATGTGACAGTAGAAGGTTGACACTGGGACCAGAAGAAAAGCAGCTCAAATATTGTCAGTGATGTCATTATGATTTTTAAACAGAGGTGAGGGGGAGAAAGTAGGTGCCTTGAACTCATGAGAAATGCCAGACAACTAGGGATTTTGAGAAGATGATACATAAACAGAGCCCAGAGACAAATGGTGTTCTAGTTCAAAGCTGAGCCTGTAGTGATTTCCTGCCTTAAAAGTTTATCTTTTATACTGCCAAATATGTTAAAAAAACCCATGAATTGCTTTTATATGGATAGAAAAACATAACAATGTCACAGCTGTCAGTGGCAATTTCAAAAATTTTACCTTCAATTTTCCTATTCCTGATTTTTTTCATACATTAGAAATTAACCTACTGGTGATTTAAGCTTGACTGCACTCACTCTATTAATGACTATTATCCTTTACTGTCCAAGGAATCTTTTGACAGAATTCAGAATACCACTCTCAGTTTGCATATGTATGTTTTTGTCCCTTCCTTAATTACTTTACAATTCCATCTTAAAAAATTATTCTTTGCATTTGCTTTGGTTTGGGTTTTTTTAATTTTTTTTTAATGTAGGCCATGGTTCCAGAGTAGAATTTCAAATTATGCTTTTGAAGCGAAGATAAACTTACTGTTGTCAAAGTAAGAAAGTAGAGAAGGAGAAGGAGATACCTTCTTAAACTTTTTACCTAAGTAGAATTTGTTGTCCTATTTCGTGTTGTAGCAGACAGACATTGGACGGTGCTGAGCACAAATTATGGTCAGATTTTCAACAGGTGTGATGCTTAGAGCAGAACAGAAAATTATTCTCCAAAGAGCTTTAAATTGGGAAATGCCATATTGAAAACAATTCTTTTTTCTGTGAAACTGTAAGGATCTTATCCTATCTTACTTATTCCATTGTATTGGGTCTGGCAGAGGTGGAATTAATTTTCCCCATAGCAGCCCTCCTAGTGCTGTGCTTTGTACTGGTAGCTAGAAAGGTGTTGATAACACACCAGTGCTTTGGGTAGTGCTGAGCAGTGCTCACACAGCATCAAGGCTGCCTCTCCAACATTTGCCCCCGCTCACCCCCAAAAGCCAGTAGGCTAGGCATGGGCAAGATCTTGGGAGAGGACAGAGACAGGACAGCTGACCCAAACTGACCAAAGGGATATTGCATACCATATGATGTCCACACAGCAATAAAAGCTAAGAGAAAGGAGGAGGAAGAGGGGGCATTCATAATTTATGACTTTTGTCTTTTGGAGCAACTGCTTGTGTACCAAAGCCCTGCTTTCCAGGAAGTGGCAGGACATCACCTGCTGATGGGAAGTAGAGAATAAAATCTTTGTTTGCTCTGCTTCCACATGCAGCCTTTGTTTTTGCTTTTTATTAAACTGCCTTTAAACCCCACAAGGGTTTTTTTTTTTCCATCTCATTTTCTCCCTGCCCGTCCTGCTGAGGAGGGGAGTGATAAATTGGCTTGGTGGCACCTGGCATCCAGCCAAAGTCTGTCCACTACGTCCATTTAAAGGAAGGAAAACAACAAAATCTAAAAAAAAAAAATTAAAAATACCTATACTATTGTAGAGTAGGAAGTGTCCACTTTCTAAAATTTTAGAATTACTTTTGTTTTCAAAGTATTTTATTAAAAAATGCTTTTAATGAAATATCAAAACAAAGATTGTAAAAACGATTCTTATGAAATGCTCCCACTGTCTGCAAATTACGGTTTTCCTTGGATATTTTTTCTTAAGCAATTTCAAAATATTGGCTTCTTATTGCGCTTCTGAATGATTTGCATTTAGTAAATCTGTTTTTTGAACAACAATGTGAAATACATTTTAATAAGACAGAGAAGGGAGTGCTGAAACGTGAGTTAACAGAACGGAACTGAAAACACAGGCATTAAAAGTTTAAATTATATGCACTTCTATTAAGTGTTCAGAAGCATTCATACTTGAAAATGGTAGGGAAAAGGACCTCTGATGACCTCTATTTAGGACTGGAAAAGATCACCTGGATCACTCAGTCAACTTATTGTGACCATCAATCCTGCTACCTGTAAGTAAAGTACAGTAGCTAGCACAAGAAATCAAACTGAGAAGGTGAATATTTCTTTATCAAGGAAGTTCACTGTTGCATGCAGAAAAGTGGTTAAAGGATTAAGATACCGCATACTTTGTTTATTTTTTTGTATAATGTATAGGTGATCTACTATCAAGTCCTACCAGAAAAATTCAAGGCCCTCTTAATAAATCATATCTATTCTATGGATAAAACTAGTCATAATGAGTAGCTGTTAGAGATGTTGGTAGATGCAGGCAGAAACATTGGAACTTTCTTATTTTTAGAGAAAATTGTAAATCCAACCCTTACCACCACAATACCTGGAAACACAATAAAGGTAAGACACCTTAAGTACACATTTTAGAATCTTCTTTTTATCCCACTTCAAGTTCCTTGTCTTGTGCAATTTTCAAACTTTAGCTAGGAATCAATGAAAAGAAAATAATCTTTTTTAACACAATGTGGAAAAATATAGCCCAGTGAACCTCAGAGCTGAGGGGGACCACCTTCCAGCATTGAACTCCTCCTAGCAAAGGACTTAGAACCCTGACAGCACCTCATGCTTTCTCCATTTCTGCTTGAGATAACCTGGCACCCCTGACGTTAACATCACCAGAATGGATGTGTAAACATAGCACACCAGAAAAAGGGGTACATACTAGGGTTTTTTCTATAAAAAATATAATGGTATTACTAATGAGGCTTTTCTGCAATAATCAGATAAATTAGACTACAAGTGTTTGTATCATTGTAAGTAAACTAGTAATAATAGCTGGTGTATTTTGATTAGAGTCTTAAAATTGTAATAAGACAAACAACAATTTTTTGTTTCTGTATTGAAGGAGCTTTTCCTCTTGGTCCTAAGAAGAAGGTGAGCATAACTCTCCCTAGGACAACATTTATGAGACTCTCAGTCTTCAGAATCTGAGAAAAAAGGACTGCAGGAACAGGAGCGATCCAGTCATGGTAAAAGCATAACAACTGATTAAGCTAAGTAGAAAAGCATGCTGAGTGCAGTAAGAAGAGTATGAGAGAGAAGACTATGAGAAACTGTAAATGCTGGCAGAATAATGTTAATATATTTATTGGGTGACTGAGGTCATGACTGTTAGATGAGTAAACTTGAGGGACTGTTTGGAACAACAGATTCCTGTGCTACAGACAGTGGATTGTTATCTACTTGCATCTTATATATGTAGGAATAAGCAGTGGAATGCCATGCTGTCATCACTAAGCATTGTATCCTTCTTCAGTCAGTAGAATAAAGCCAGGTATCTGCCAGTGGCAACCAAAATGACTTTTGGTCCATGTCACTGTATCCTGGTTTTCTGTTATTATATCTTGGATGGAGCAAGTTATTTCATTTTCTACATGTGATGGGCAATCTGGCAGGTATCAGACATCCTTTTTTGTAAGGATCTGCCAGTAGGTACATGTCAGAGAAATACTGCCTCTGCACAAAGAAGCAACTGATGATCCAGAAATCCATACCTTTGCTACATATTTGCTCATTACCACATTAGCTTGAGTCGTGCCAAGAAATAAGGATTTTCTTCCCAAAACTCCAGGACAGACTCCATAATGCAATTGTTGCAACAGGAGGTTTAAAATGATTGTGAATTCTGTTGCTGTTAATGTTTCTAAGAAGGCATGTGAAAAATGCCTTCAAGCCCAGTAATAAGTAATATACTTCCATACAGTCACATTGTTAAACACAGGGCCAAATGATGATACAGGCTAATGAAAACAACACTGTAAATTTGGGAAAAATATCTTGATGAGAGTTTTTTTGAATAGAAAAAGTGTGTTAAAAAACAAAAAGCAGAGGCCCCATTTTAAACTTCATTATCTTATGCCTCTGAAGGGGAAACAGTTGAGTTGTCCCATTTAGCCATACTATGGTTAACTTTTGTTTATAATTGTCCCCTAAACCTTTACGAGTCCTTACATAATCTGAATACTAGAAGACATAGTGAACACCTTTATTTCTTGGGAATGCACAAAAAATATTCTTAATAGAAAAACTCTAACAGTCTGGAATTCTGTTTGACAGTTGAAGTTGTCTCTGCCTCAGCAATGTAATTTACAGTATTACATTTTGAGGACTTCTCTTCTATTTTACTTTAAAAACCGTTCATCTCTACATCTGAAATATATATTTCCTGGACTACCACTTTCAGATGTATTTTATGGGAAGTGTTTATACAAAAACTACTACTATTGATCTATTCTTCTAAGGCACCAAGGCATTTCACACAAGTCTGTGTTGGCAATTGGGCTCGACTTTCCTGCATTCCAGTCACCTGACACACATCTTCTTTTTTTTTCCCCTCCCCCACCTCAGTTCAGCATTTTAATAGGCTCTTGTTTTGGAGCCTCTGTTTGGACAGATATAAATCTGTCAAGAATAAATGATGACAAAAACAAAAGCAACATTTAAGATCATCAAGCAGAAATCTATTTTTCAGATCTGACATGGCAAAGCATACAATAGCTCTCCTTAGAGGCAGCCAAATCTGGGATAGAAGACAGCAGCAACTTGACAGAAAAAGTTGCTGAAGGACAAATAGTTAAAAAGAAAATTTTGAGCAACTACCCATACTTAAGGTGGAATCAGATATGAAATTTTTATCTAACTTGGTACTTCTGGTGGGTTAGCCTTGGCTAGCAGCCAAACTCCCACCCAGCTGCTCACTCACTCACCCTCCTTAGTGGTGCAGATGATGAAAATAAGAACAAGAACAAGAAAGATTGTTAAGTTGAGATAAAGGCAATGAGGTTACTTACCATTTACTGTCGTGGGCAAAAGAGAATTGACTTGGGTTAATTTATTTATTGCCTATTCAGGGAAGATTCAGACTTGACATTAGGAAGCATTTCTTTACAGAGAAGATGGTCAAACACTTGAATAGGCTTCCTAGAGAAGTGGTCAATGTCCCATGCCTCTCAGTGTTTAAGAGGCATTTGGACAATGCCTTTAATAACATGCTTTAACTTTTGGACAGTCCTGAAGTGGTCAAAAATGATGTGGTCAGATGATAGTTGTAGGTCCCTTCCAACTGAAAATATTTTCTCTTCTCTTCTCTTCTCTTCTCTTCTCTTCTCTTCTCTTCTCTTCTCTTCTCTTCTCTTCTCTTCTCTTCTCTTCTCTTCTCTTCTCTTCTCTTCTCTTCTCTTCTCTTCTCTTCTCTTCTCTTCTCTTCTCTTTTCTCTTCAATAGATTGATGTACTGAGAAACAAGAAGACAAAGGTTAAACAAGCACCTTTGCTCCACCCTCCCACACACACAACTTCACTCCTTCAATACCAGTTCTTCTCCCTACCCTGCCCTGAGCAGCACAGGTGGGATGGGGGCATTATGATGAGCACACAGTGGTTTCTCTCTCTCACTTCTTCCTTCTCACGCTTCTCCTCTGTTCTGGCATGGGTTCTTCCATGGGCTGCAGGGGACTATCTGCTCTGGTGCCTGCAGCACCTCCTTCTCCTTCTTGGATATTAGTGTTCCCCCCATTGTTTCTTACTCTTTTTGTTCCCTTCTCGTCTCTCTGTCTGTTGTTTTTTGACCTTTCTTAAAAATGTTAACACAGACGTGCCAACAGCTTGGCTGATGGAATCAGCTGTGTCTTGTGGTGGGTCTGTGTCTGGCACAGGGTAACCCATGACCTGTTTTCAAAGCAGCCATCCCTGCTAACAAAGCAGACCCCCTGCTACCAAAACCTTGCTATGGACAGTCTATACAGTACTGATCTAAATTTTCTTCCACAAAATGAGACCTACATTCCGGTGAAACATTCACCTATATGTCAGATCGCATATTTCAGTTCAGAACCAGAAAGCATATCTTTACATCCAGAAAACATAAAAGATAAAAAAAAAAAATACTGAGGATAGTATGAAATAGTCTAATGAAGAGCAGAATCGTAACTATACATCCTATAATTTCCCTTCAATAGCAACAAATACACCTGCCAGTTTCCCATGACATCTATGATTTCTGCCTTTTCCATATAGACAAAACAGGTGATGTACCATAGCCATTTTATTGATCTCTCTAGTCTGATGCCCTAAACAGTCATTTTACTTTGGCAATGTCTAAAGCTATTCTTCAGAATAATCCTCTGTTGTAGATAATTTCCTAATGCTTGTTGCCCCATGAGGAAATAAGGTTGGGTATTCCTGTCAGGAATTGAAGGAGGAGGAGGATGTGGTATAGCTAGAAGAGACCACTAAATGTCAGGCTGACAGTAGGAGGGGAAGGGGAAAGGATAATAGCGGTCTTCTCTCCGCTATTATGAGCTTCCCATTATTCAAGAATTATTATTTCTAACTGGTTACAGTTTAGTCATCTTGAATACAACCCATCTGGTATGAGAACACATCAGAAAGTTAATTTGGTTTTAGATTAGTTCTTAAATTCTTATGCTACTATTAAGATGTGGACAGTATTTGTAGGACCTTGATTATAACACTGTATTCCTAAAACCTCAATTATGTTATTTTGATAAATATGTAATGCAGCATTAGCTGAAACAAAGCACATGAGGCACACCTCATTCAGAGCATCTGTTAGAACAAATTGTAATACAAAATATGTGAAAAAAATTAATCAGACAATCATTGAATCCTTATGAGAGACAGGTTTTCAGAATTAGGAGCAAGCAGAAGAATATATATTTTCTTCTCTGGTATTATTTCAAGACCCAAATGAATTCATATTACTGCTTCAGTGGGATCTATATTGAGACATATGTGTTAGCAAATTTTGCTATAACATAGTGGGATGGTGATTTAAAAAACATATGAATATGTATATATCTATCAGACTGTTTATTTATTTTGAGGCGGCAGCTGCAAACAAGATTTTCAAACTAAAGGGCTAAAATAACTTATGTGAATTAATCTTAATTTTAAAATAATCTCAGAATATAACGTCATAGAATATAATCACCATCTGAGTTGCACTACTCTCTTAGTGATAACCAAAGTTTACTTTGAAAATAGTATCTGTTTTCAATTCAGGAAAAAAGTTAATATAAAATTGAATTAATAGACACATATGAGACTCTTTGTATGCTATGTGAAAATCTGAGAGTGCTAGTTATGTACTGTAGCCAAATAAATATCTTCATTCACTAATGATCCCTTTGTCTACTGGCATAATTCAGCTCATAAAGCCAGAAAAAATATGCAAATTTCCTGTTACCATATTTTTGTCTATGAATAGTATATTTTCTATTAAATCATACACTGATTTTCACTGGCTGACTAGCATACAAAAAAGAACTTCAATACTAATTGATGAGTAAAGATTTCCTAAAAGATACTAAAATACAACACATATTTAAATGTGTTATGAGATCTGAGACATGCTTCCCAGGATGTTATTTAGATTTCCAGTGTGTGGTTTGATTCAGGAACTGGTAGATTTAAAGTGTCTCACCTACTATAGCTCTTTACTGTTTATTTTCTGAAATAAATTTCCACCAGGTAAATGGCTTATACAAAGTCCTAGGTTATGATGTTTTTCCTGCATTGCCTCCATTACTTCTAACTGTAATCATTACTTGACGCTATGTTTTAAGTAATTTTGTGCCCTGAGTTCTTAGTGAGGCTTCTACCAAAATTTAAGAGAGAATAACAGACAGAAGTCTGGTTTCAAATAACTCAATGAGTTTTTGTGGTATGGAACACAGTCTTGATGGTCTCACCTCAAGAGAGAACTGTACCTCCTTTATGCTGCCAGCCTCCATTTCCATTGAATGAAATGCCAGGGAAAAGGTGAAAATATAAGTTTCATTACAACTTGAAGTTGCATGAAGCTCTAGATGGCACTCAGAGCTGGGTAGGCATGAAAATACTCGTGTCCTTTAGCATAAGCATAACCCAACTAAATTCCTACTGCCTTCAGTGTTGCATAAAATTCACCATACATTTATACTTTTAAAACAAAGTGTTAGAATTAAACTCATCATAAGTAGCAATGAAAGAATTCTGAATTCTGAAATAACATAGTGCTCTAGATTAGGGATTTCATGTTTTTCCCTTTCTCACATGGAAAACAAGGTTGTAAACTGAAGAAAGAAAGAAATTACTTTAACTAAGCATACAAAAAAATTTCACAGTGAAGGCCTGATTTCACAGCCTTTGATTCCTTGATATCATCATATCTGAGAAGAATCAAAAGAAGCTACTTTTGATGTACCTAGGAATAAATCTTGCCACTTTTCTTGCTTGTCACCTGTTCGAATTTTGGTAGATTCCAAAAAACGAATCATAGTAACTTCTGGCAGTGAGACAGGCTTGTGAGCCACATTTTCAAGACGGTGATTTATAAACACATTTACCTGTGTATTGACAATATTGTTCCAGATGAGGGTTCCTGGAGGCCAGCAAACCTATATCACTGAGACAATATATGGATTTGATACACATAAAATCTTTCAATCTCTCGGCTTTTCTGTGTTGGTTATATCCACTATTTTCTGTGTACACAATATTCCCAGATTAATGGGTACAAACTTATTTTATATTTTCTCTAGATAAAGGGAGCTAATATTGTCGCAGAAAAAAGAACACATGCCTCTAATATCAATAGTAATTTAATTCATTTCATGAGAGTTACATCTGGGCTAAATGAGCAGACAGTAAGGTGGATTGAAAGCTGGCTGAATGGTTTTCAGAGCAGCCCAGAGGCTTCTAGGATGAATGGTACAAAGACTCATTGGAGACAATCTTCAATACTGGGTCCAATACTGCTTAACACCTTTATTAATGATGGGGAGGAGTATACCTTCAGACAGTTTGCTGATGATACAAAACTGGGAGGAGTGGCTGATATGCTAGAGAGCCATGCTATGATCCAGAGGGATGGTGACAGGCTGGAGAAATGGGCTGACAGAACCTTCATGAATTTCAACAAGGTGAAGTACAAAGTTCTGCACCTGGGAAATAACATCCCCTTGCAACAATATACACTGGGGGCCACACAGCTGGAAAGCAGCTTGTCAGAAAAGGTCCTGGGAGTCCTGATAGACACCAGGTTGAACATGAGCCAGCAATGTATATAAATACCTGAAGGGAAGGTGCAAAGAAGACAGAGCCAGGCTCTTATGAGTGGTGCCTGGTGACAGGACCAGAGTCAATGGGCACAAACTGAAATACAGGAGGTTCCTTCTGAACACCGGGAAACATTTGTTTACTGTCAGGGTGATGGAGCACTGCAACAGGTTTCCCAGAGACGCTGTGGAGTCTCAGTCCCTGGAGATATCAAAAAAACATCTGGACATGGTCCTGGGCAATCCTCTCCAGGTGGTTCTGCTTGAGCAGGAGTATTGGATTAGATGACCTGCAGAGATCCGTTCTAATCTCAATATTTCTGTGATTCTGTGGTTTTAAATTTATATTTATATTTATTTCCTGAAGCAATTACTACAAATTTCTTTGCTCTTTCACCTGTCCCCAGCTAGATGCTCTTGTCATTTGCTAGAATATCTTCAGTACTTTTGCTGGTACTTTACTCTCACTGAAATATTTTCATAGCCTAACAGTATGGTACATTTTCTTCTATCTTCCTCTTGGTTTGATGGAGTGACACCAACTGACAGCAGAATTTCAACCTGTAATTTCATGCATTATCTGAGCTTCACAAAACAACTTCAGTGATTAAACCTTGATAGAATGCTCTTGGCTATAAGTGTCCTTAACTAAAACTTTAAATTAACCTGCATATAGTGAAAATTAGATGATAGCTAATATGAATACAGTATTCACTCATCCAATATGCTCAGAAGACAATTTAGACTCAATAAAAAAATAAAATCATACTAATAGATGCGGTTAGATGTATCTGTTTATGAATGAATTACTCCTTTGTCCCTTGACAGTCTGGATGTATACATGAAAATAAATAAAAAGATAAAACAAATATCATAAGAGAGGAAATGTATCTTAGTTTCTAAGTGACCCCAATTTAGTGAGGATTAACCTTTCTAGTGCAAGCCAACTTGTTATTGACTGGTATCAGTAGCTTGTATAATGGCTAATACTGTGGAACATATTCATATTAGTACATACATACATACCCAGCTTCTTTCTATTTCTTTTGCTGTTTTGCTTTATTGAGATAAAGACAGGTCAGTTACAGCTCTTTCCTACATTTTCTCCCCTAAGCTTTCATGTTCTCTATCAGCTGTTACTCTCACTGTCTGTATTAATTCTTGGGTCATTGAAAAGGCAATATCCAAGGAAAATGTAAATGCTACAGGTATCAGTGAAGGAAGAAGTTTCTTTTTTTCTTTTCTTTTTCTGTTTTTTTTCTTCCTTTTCTTCTTCTTCTTTATTGTCATCTTCTTATTATTCTCTTTCCTCCTTTTCCTTTTCCTTTTCCTTTTCCTTTTCCTTTTCCTTTTCCTTTTCCTTTTCTTTTTTCCTTTTCCTTTTCCTTTTCTTTTTTCCTTTTCCTTTTCCTTTTCCTTTTCCTTTTCCTTTTCTTTTTTCCTTTCCCTTTCTCTCTCACTCTCCCTCTCTTTTTTCCTTTTCCTTTTCATTTTCAATGCCTTTTTTTTTCCTTTTCTTTCCTTTTTCCTTTTACAGTTTCCCTTTTTAAAATTGTCACAAGGGCAGTCACAAGAACAGATCTTAAGCTTTCTTCAGAGCCAGGACAACACATTGGACTGCTGCAAGAACTAAAGTTACTAGTAACCTCATCATGTTCCACCTGGTGCACAAGACCTGTTTGTGTAAAAAAATAACAAAATTTTAAAAAATATCTATATTGACACGTATACTTCCCACACTAAAACTTCTCACTTTTTATATTGTTTCAACTAACTAGAAGATGGAGAATAAACATATGAAAAAATTGAGTGTTTACCATTTTTCCAGAAGCTGCTGAGGTGCTGAGATGATAAGCGTCGTGCAAGAGCTCAAAAAAAAAAAAAAAAAAAAAAAAAAAATTATCTGTGCTAAACACCTCTGCAAACTAAATATCTTATTTAGATAACTCTATTGCTTTAGTACAGTACCTAAGTCGATTTTACTTTGCAATTGCACCATTATACTATCTCTTTATATTTTCATTGTATTTTCTTTGTAGTTTAAAGACTTTAAATACATGAACACTTTTTGAGATATAATAAATTTAAGTGTGGTTTTATTCTGTGAAAACTATCCAGAAAAGCTTTTTTTTTTTTTTTTATTATTATGCGACAAGGTATAATGTGCTCCTAGACTAGAGTCTCTGAGTTACACTTTGTATATTATACACATATATTTACCCCATCTTTTTCTTACCTGTTTAAGGTAAATTAAAAGGTTTTCAGAAGTCTGAAATACAGTGGAGATACAGTGGAATCTGATTTTTTATGCATTCCATTCTACCTTATCAAATAACTGATGGATGTTTTCACAATACTGAATAAAGTTTGTGCTTCATAAGTACGTAATTTACTCATTAAGACTATTGGTCCAAATTTTGACTAGTTGTGAATGACATTGAATGAAATCTCCTAATTTGCACTAGCTCTAAGTATAGTCTAATGCACTGACTTCATTAAAAAATGGCAAAATATGTTTAACTGAAACCTAGTTTAAACCTTATTAGAAAATCAATTGATACAAAATTCCATAGTTTTGCAATTTCAGTACTTTCACTGAAAAGCTGGAGAAAGCTCTCTGAAACTTTCAGTGGCATGCTGCTTGCCATAAAGTTGAGTAAAACCTGTGCGTGTTTTACTGCAGTGCTTGAAACTTCACAACCTGCCAGAAAAGCTGGATAATTTACTGCTGAGGAGATTCAGCTTAGAAACAGAGTGTGGTAGTGCAGTATACTTACCTTGTATGTGTTTTTTCTATAAAATCTTAGCATTACTCCTGTGGTTTTTTTGTCCTTTGCTATTCTTTATTGCTACTTTTTCCCAGGCCATTTCTTCAGCTTTAGTTTATAACCACAATAAAAACAATAAACCCAGTATCTTACGATAGATAACATTTATGATGTTGTGGTACTACACAGAAAGCATATAGTATACAAGATATTACACTCAATGTCTGGTGTATGTATCATGTCATATGATATGTAATGATTTCACAGGACACGTCAAATGGTTGAAAGATAACTACCATGTCTAGGTTTCCCTTTCTGCTTTCATAAGTCCTTTTATTCTTCATAAATCTTTGTTCTTTTTCAGTTTCTATTTCCATTCCCTTGCAGCGTCACTATGGCAGATAACATTTACCCTCCTGGATGTTCTATTTTGGTATTACCACTTTGCCAGAAAAGGCCATATATGTAAGGCTGATATGACTCTTCCACAATGAAAGTTGTGAGAAGTCTTTAATTTCCTCAGCCACTTCAAATTGCATCAGGCTGAAGCTTGATAAATGAGCTGTTCATTTAAAAGAAGTTTGTTTTTTATTATTTAAAAAAAAAAAAAACAAAACACAAACTTCTAAAATTAATAAGCTGTTTAAAAATATGG
The DNA here is from genome assembly GCF_030463565.1 of Pelecanus crispus. Lineage (NCBI taxonomy): Eukaryota > Metazoa > Chordata > Aves > Pelecaniformes > Pelecanidae > Pelecanus > Pelecanus crispus. The sequence goes on along the minus strand of NC_134644.1, from coordinate 156,554,406 downwards.
AGTACCAAACATCTAATTAGAGAATTTCAGTTTATTCACACTTTTGACAAATTATTGAAAAAAAATCAGAGAATTATTTCAGAAGCATTTTAAGATTTTTAAAGTACACACAGTTATAATTATTAACAAAAATATATGTAATGTATAAATCTAAAATGTTGAAAAGCATTTGGTCAAGTTTGCTTGCATAACAATTGTGTTTTCAGACTGCTAGCTGTCTGTCCATTTGATTGCTTTAACACTGCAGCTCACAACTTGAAAGGTAATGACAGATTAAGAATTCACTGTTCCATTTAGTCGAGTTCAGGAAGGGCTAGTGGATTCCTTAAGAGACTCATAGATTCAAATTCTTCTTTGTGAACTATATGAGTCCTGAAGTCTGCCACACTCATTGTGTGTAAAAGGAACAGGTATTCAAACATCTTTGAATTCTCTGAATGTTACTGGTATTGTGATTATCTTGTTAGGTCTTTGGTGCTGGTAATATGCTCCTTCTCTTGATCATCAGAAGCCACCCATGTCTGATGCCTTAGAGATTCAAGATCTACAGAGGTCTCTTCCAACCCCACGTATTCTATGATTCTATTGTACCTCAGCTTTTACCATTCCTCGTAACCCAACTGACCAATTTATCTACCAATAAATCTATTACATATACCCAAAAGAGTTTTCAAGGATTTATGCAAGTTTACATTGTTTTTTCTATTTCAGTATGGAGCAGTAGATGTCTGTTGCCTATAATTTTATAGTATCTCTTTGAATCAGCTGCTAGCATTTTCCAGAGAGCTATTGGATTATGCTATAGCTTGCACAGCTGGGAAGTATTTCACAACAGAAAGACTGAAGAGTACTTGAAATCCTGTATACAGCCTTGTAAATAGAACTTTTACTCAGAACAATGGCAAGGTACTCCAGGTGAGGAGGAGGTAATAATTTCTTGCAAATAAAATTGAAGATTGCATTTAAATAACAAATGAAAAAAATTGTTTCTGACTACAAAATATTTATTTATGTATTTATTTATTAATTCATGGTTTTGATAATTAGTAAAAGTAATTTCCTACATGGCACGTTAAATGGTAAATTTTACTTATGCCAAAATCTTTCATAGTGTGCTCTATACATCCAGCTTTTTTGATCTCCCTTAAGATCTTTTCTCTTTGCCTCCCTAAGTAATTTCATATTATCCTCAAGTTTTCAACTTTGTTGTTAGCTCTGTTCAACCTAATAAATGGTTCAAAATCCATTCCTCAAATACCCCGTACATCCCTATAACATAATATTACAAAATTCTTTACTATGAATGGACTCCAAAGGAAATAATTTACTAAAGGTAAGTGGAACTCATAATTATCCATTGTGTTGGATGTGTGAGTGTGTGCTGGAGCAGGGGAAGCTGAAAGAAATTTCTTCTTTCTGAGAAAAATGGAAACAGATTCATGACTAAGCTCAAGTAAGTTAGATACAAATGTAGTTGAAGTAGCTCCATGAATTTTAATTTGTTCACATTCCTCTTACTCTTATTCTTCCTATCAAAATGAAGTATTTGAAATATTAATAAGCTAACCTCCTCAAAGTAAATTATATGTAATGAATTACATTCAAAACATAAAGGTGTAACTGTTAATTTTCTATTTAAGAGACAACCATAAATTTAAAAGGTCACAGCATTATATAACAAGATTTTGTAAAAAGGTTGGATTGTTTGTTGTTTTTTAAATGCCATAATCTCAGCTATTTTTATGTGTTCCATGACAGTACTAAAATCTGACCTCAACTAATTAATGTAATTAAGATATTTAAAGTGATTGTTAAAGGCAATAGCCATTTGGGACATCCCTAAATATATGAAAGGCATAAACTATATCCCTTTAGTTTTCATGGTTATTTACATATATTTACCTAAGAACATGCTCCTTAGATACTAAGAGATATTGCAATAAAAAACATCCCAAGCTCCAAAGGGTTTATAGTATGATTTGGCAGTGTGACAAGCTGATTGACATATACAAATCTCTGTGCCCAGATATTCATAGATTACAATAAATGATTTTCCAGTATGGACTGATTTACAGGATCAGAGCTGTATCCATAATACATAAATAAAGGATGATGGAAAGTATGTGACAAGAAAATAATTGAATAATATAGATTCATAATCCTAGGATTGACCGTTAATTTTCCTTTCCTTTATAATGACTTTCAAACAGATTTTATCATCTCAGAGAAAGAATTGATAAGTTCATGGGTCCTACAAATGGACAAAAAATTATTTGCTTATAGTGCTCTGAGTCAATTGATGGCGGACATACTTTTGTCAGCAACATATGTTCTGCCCAAGGAAAAGAATATATGCTGTCAATATATGAAGAACTATGCTTTACTGAGCAAATTGTGAAATCAAATTTCAGTATGCAGAACTTGAAGGAAGAGAAATAGCAGACATTGCAGATTGGGTAAAGCTTGTCCTTTGAGACATTCAGAATATCTCAGATTGAAGTCATGAAAGAAGTGCTCTTATTAACAAAAAATGACAACATATAATATATTCTGCAACAAATTTTTAAAGAAAAGCGAATTACCTTCCTATCTGGATTTTATCATCCATCATGTAAAATGAAGAAATGTATTAAACCCATATTTTCCTTATAAGTCAATGACTTTTTTTTTGTACAGTAAAAAGAAAAAAAACTTCTGCAAAACCATAGAAAACATGAAATGGTCCTGCCTATTCAATATGAATTTTGAAATGATAAGACGTCTATGGTAGGAACTGAGAAAAGAATTTTAGCTCTTTTGAGCGCTACTCAAAAGAAAAAAAAAAGATTTTTTTCCAACCTTTGCATTAAAGATTGATAATGAGGGATAACATTTCTGAGAACCTGAATCTTCAATATAGCATTAGTTAAGAGTCGGTTAACCTTTCCTTGGCTATAGAGAATTGCAAACTAAGCCTGTTTGGAATTTTCTGGATAGCTAAACATACACGAAATAAGGCATCAAGCTTTTCAAAAGAGTATGATCAACTTTATAAGTCTTGGATACTTCCATAGTTCCTGTCTGCAGTAGTTCAGAGGTATCATATTTATGTGCATATTTCTGGTGTGGTATCTGTTTTAAACTACATTCAGCAGAGGGAAAAAAATCCTGCTGGGCTACGAGGAATGGTAAAAACTGAGGTACAATAGAATCATAGAATATAGAATCATAGAATCATAAAATCGTTTAGGTTGGAAAAGACCTTTAAGATCATCCAGTCCAACAATTAACCTAACATTACCAAGTCCACACTAAACCAATCAAGGGTAGACTAGATTAAACCATGTCCCAAAGTGCCACAGCTACCCTTTTTTTGAACACTTCCAGGGATGGGGACTCCACCACCTCTCTGGGCAGCCTGTTCCAATGCTTGACTACCCTTTCCGTGAAGAAATTTTTCCTAATTTCCAACCTAAACCTCCCCTGGCGCAGCTTCAAGCCATTTCTTTTGTCCTATCACTAACTACTTGAGAGAAGAGACCAACACCCACCTCACTACAACCTCCTTTCAGGTAGTTGTAGAGAATGATAAGGTCACCCCTCAGCCTCCTCTTCTCTAGGCTAAACAACCCCAGTTCCCTCAGCCGTTCCTCATAAGGCCTGTGCTCCAGACCCTTCACCAGCTTTGTTGTCCTTCTCTGGACACGCTCCAGCACCTCAATGTCTTTCTTGTATTGAGGGGCCCAAAACTGGACACAGTATTCCAGGTGCAGCCTCACCAGTGCTGAGTACAGGGGGACAATCACCTCCCTGCTCCTGCTGGCCACACTATTCCTGATACAAGCCAGGATACTTTTGCCCTTCTTGGCCACCTGGGCACACTGCTGGCTCATGTTCAGCCGGCTGTCTACCAACACCCCCAGGTCCTTTTCAGCCAGGCAGCTTTCCAGCCACTCTTCCCCAAGCCTGTAGCATTGCATGGAGTTGCTGTGACCGAAGTGCAGGACCCGGCACTTGGCCTTGTTAAACCTCATACAGTTGGCCTCAGCCCATCGGTCCAGCCTGTCCAGGTCCCTCTGCAGGGCCATCCTACCCTCACGCAGATTGACACTCCCACCCAGTTTGGTGTCATCTGCAAACTTACTGAGGGTGCACTCAACCCCCTCATCCAGATCATCGATAAAGATATTAAACAAGACTGGCCCCAAAACTGAGCCCTGGGGAACACCACTCGTGACCGGCTGCCAACTGGACTTAACTCCATTTACAGCTACTCTCTGGGCTCAGCCATCCAATCAGTTTTTTACCCAGTGAAGAGTATGCCTGTCGAAGCCATGAGCTGCCAGCTTCCCAAGGAGAATGCTATGGGAGACTGTGTCAAAGGCTTTGCTAAAGTCCAGGTAAATGACATCCACAGCCTTTCCTTCATCTACCAGGCGGGTCACCAGGTCATAGAAGGAGATCAGGTTGGTCAAGCAGGACCTGCCTTTCATGAACCCATGCTGGCTGGGCCTGATCCCCTGGTTGATCTGCACTTGCCTGTTGAGTTCACTCAATATGAACCGCTCCATAACCTTTCCTGGCACTGAGGTCAGCCTGACAGGCCTGTAGTTTCCTGGGTCCTCCTTCCAGCCCTTCTTGTAGATGGGCGTCACATTGGCAAGCCTCCAGTCATCAGGGACCTCCCCTGTTAACCAGGCCTACTGATAGATGATGGAAAGTGGCTTGGCAAGCTCCTCTGCCAGCTCCCTCAGTACTCTCAGGTGGATCCCATCTGGTCCCATAGACTTGTTAGCATCCAGGTGGCATAGCAGGTCATTAACTGCTTCCTCCTGGACTGTGAGGGCTCCGTTCTGGTCTCCATCCCTGTCTTGCAGCTCAGGGGCCTGAGTACCCTGGGGATGACTGGTCTGGCTATTAAACACAGAGGCAAAGAAGACGTTAAGTACCTCAGCCTTTTCCTTGTCCTCGGTGACAATGTTCCCCTCCACATCCAGCAAAGGATGCAGATCCTCCTTGGCTCTCTTTATTGTTGATGTACTTATAAAAACATTTTGCCTAAGCCTGGTATTATTTCCTAGTCTGAAATTTCAAGCTGCTGGACTTCATATTTGCCTCCACTGAACTTCATGAGATTTCTATTAGCCCACTCATCTGGCTTGTAAAAGTCTCCTTGAATGCCTTCCAGCAGAGGTATGATATACATGAACTATGCAGACATTTAAGAAAAATAGTCATTACAAAAAATGAAATCAGATAATGCAACAAAATAATTACTTGCTTCTGAATATCATCCACTAATGTATTTCATAGCAGTCTCTTTCAACATATCTTGGGGAAAAAAAAAATACATACTTGTGTACACACTGATGTAAGGCTTATGCAATCTGGGTTGAATTCCAGTTCTAACTGATCTTTTATTCTCAGGCAAGTAAATCTTCTTTGTACCTCAGTTCCAGGTACAAAATGTTGAACCCAGTGTTTTATTCACTAGAGGTCTGTAAAGTTAAATTTACTGATGCATGGGAGGCATTGAGACAATAAATTGCATAGATGAAATGCAAAACTCATTGCACAGAGTTATGCAAATAAGCTCCTATGCACCCATATATCCATTAGTCAAGCTCACAGTGGTTTTCTAAAAATATATACTTGCTCCTTAAACTATATTAATTGTCAGTCTCAATTAAGAGGAAACCAGATTCTTTTATTAATTAATTCAAATTTTAAGTCCAAGTTTTGTCCAAGTTTTTTTCAAAAGTTTATTTGCATGTTATTGAATAAATAATAAACAAAATTAACTTGATCTACAGCCATACCTAAATCAAAAGTAGATAAAACTAACCCCTTCTCTATAAACAAACAACCACTTTAGAAAACGATAAACAAAGTTAGTGACATCCAAATTTTCAGGAACGAAAATGACAAAGCCCAATGGATTAGTGATTCTTATGTTATCATTACCATACCAGTAGTAGACAGTACATGAAAGAAAGAAGTTATGACAAGTTAAATTCAATAAGCCTTACAGGGATCCTACTATAGAGATAATTTTCATAGACGCAGATGTTTATCAATATCCACATATGAAGATGTACACTTATCTAGTGCATTAGAATTATTTATTAATCTATTTATCTAGTACATTTATCTCTTACAATATTCAACACTGTTCTTTTATATTCTTCTCTCTATACTATTCTTCTCTTTATACTATTCTTCTCTTTATACTATTCTTCAAGAACTATGACTTGCTATTGCTTAAGTTTCACTTCTCTTAAACTACATCTCAATCTGGGATTGAGAGCATTGAGTGATTGAGAGCAGCCCTGCAGAGAAGGATGTGGGGGTACTGGTAGATGAAAAGCTGGACATGAGCCCACATGTGCACTTGCAGCCCAGAAAGCCAACTGAATCCTGGGCTGCATCAAAAAAAGCGTGGCCAGCAGGTTGAGGGAGGTGATTCTGCCTCCCTCCTCTGGTGAGACCTCACCTGGAGTACTGCATCCAGCTCTGGGGCCCTCAGCACAACAAGGACATGGACCTGCTGAGGCAGGTCCAGAGGAGGGCCACAAAAATGATCCGAGGGCTGGAGCACCTCCCCTACAAGGCCAGGCTGCGAGAGTTGGGGTTGTTCAGCCTGGAGAAGAGAAGGCTGTGGGGAGACCTTATTGCGACCTTCTAGTACTTAAAGGGGGCCTGTAGGAAGGATGGGGAGAATCTTTTTAGCAAGGTCTGTTGTGACACGACAAGGAGTAATGGATTTAAACTAAAGAAGAATAGATTTAGATTGGATATAAGAAAGAAATTTTTTACAATGAGGGTGGTGAAGCACTGGAACAGGTTGCCCAGAGAGGTGGTAGAGGCGCCATCCCTGGCAACATTCAAGGTCAGGTTGGACAGGGCTCTGAGCACCCTGATCTGGTTAAAGCTGTCCCTGCTCACTGCAGGGGGGTTGGGCTAGATGACCTCTAAAGGTCCCTTCCAACCCAAAGCAATTCTATGATTCTATGATACATAATACTACTTTTTACACCAGATACAGTGTGTGTGTGTGCGCGCGTGTGTGTGTTCGTGTGAGTGTATGCACATGCATACACTGATGTAGCCAAAGATCTATTTGTCATATATGGTTTCTGACATCTGTGTTCAATTGTTTATAATAATCTCTTTTCAGTGATTTAGGGCTAGTCCTCAGGGAAATGTGACTTGATGGTTTAGTGCCAAATGTCCATCAACTGATGTTGCCAAGATTCATATATTTTCCCCAACATTTTACTTATTAATCTGTATGTAGAAAGTCTGAGAGCAATGCCTACCATCAGATAAAACCCAAATTTGTCCTTTTGATTTTCTAATTAGGGTCTCTATTCATTTTACTGTGATATGCAGATACTGTACCTGATTTCTAGAAGTATCCTGATTAAATATGGTTCAGCAGCAATGTCTTTCTAAGTAACTACTGCAGTCAGTCATATATGCTTCATTAAGTTAAGTGTGGTGAGTATTTGAGATTTTAGGATGAAAAGAAGCCAGGGAAATAGGTATAGTGTATTTTGCCTTAGCAGTTTTCTGTGCATGGTTTAATGGCTAAATCAAAGGAAATGGAAACAGAAATAGCAGTCTTCTGCATCACTTCCTATTATTTGCTCTGTGATCTTCTTCAGAAAGCAATTTCTTATCATAAGTGCATGTATTTTTAAGGTCAGGTGATGCAAAAGACGTAGTCTCAGAAATAGGAACATTCTAAGTGTTAAAACTAATCCCCAAAATAAGAGGGGAAGGGAAGACAACAATTATGAATAATAATCAACAGACCCTAAAACCAAACACATTATAAACAAATCAAAACAGAAGGTAAAATAAACAGAAGCTACTGAAGTATAAAAATGTAACAGGGGAGATAAAAATCTCAAAAAAACCATAGATGGAATGTTAAATTAATTTTAAAATATAGAAGCAATTGTAAAAAGTTTAAGTCTAATAGTATATGATGTTCAGCTCAGATGACATCCAGTAAATTGATAGACAAGATGATACCAAGTCCAGAACTAGACAATAGGAATAAATAGGAAGTAAAGAAGTAAGTGGTAATTATTTACTTTTGTTCCATGTGTAAATGAAGTAGACCAAAACATTCATATTGCATGTGTATTTTAACTGATCTATAAATAATAAGTAAGCTTAATGAAGTGACAGTTCATTACTGTTAGAAAGAAACTGTTTTGGGTTTGCATGGCAAGGTTTCAGTAGCAGGTGGGGTTACAGGGGTGGCTTCTGTGAGAAGCTGCTAGAAGCTTCCCCTATGTCCAATAGAGCCAATGCCAGCTGGCTCCAAGATGGACCCGCTACTGGCCAAAGCTGAGCCAATCAGTGACAGCGGTAGCACCTCTGTGATAACATATTTAAGAAGGGGGGAGAAAAAAAACCAAACAAACCACTGGGACACAAACTGCAGCTGGAGTGAAGGCTAAGAATATGTGAGAGGAACGACTGTGCAGACACCAAGGTCAGTGAAGAAGGAGAGAGAGGAGGTGCTCCAGGCACCAGAGCAGAGATTCCCCTGCAGCAGGTGGTGAAGACCATGGTGAGGCAAGCTGTCATCCCACAGCCCATGGAGGTCCATGGTGGAGCAGATATCCACCTGCAGCCCGTGGAGGACCCCGCACCAGAGAATGTGGGTGTGCCCAAAGGATGCTGTGACCCCGTGGGAAGCCCTTGCTGGAGCAGGCTCCTGGCAGGACCTGTGGACCCATGGAGAAAGAGGAACCCATGCTGGAGCAGGTTTGCTGGCAGGACTTGTGGCCCTGTGAGGGACCCACGCTGGAGCAGTCTGCTCCTGAAGGACTGCACCCCGTGGGGGACCCACGCTGGAGCAGTCTGTTCCTGAAGGACTGCACCCTGAGGAAGGGACCCATGCTAGAGCAGTTTGTGAAGAACTGTAGCCCATGGGAAGGACTCACTTTGGAGAAGTTCATGGAGGACTGTCTCCTGTGGGAGGGACCCCACACTGGAGCAGGGAAAGACTGTAAGGAGTCCTCCCCCGAGGAGGAAGGAGCGGCAGAGATGATGTGTGATGAACTGACCGCAACCCCCATTCCCTGTCCCCCTGCACCACTCGGGGGGAGGAGGTAGAGAAAATTGGGAGTGAAGTTGAGCCCGGGAAGAAGGGAGGGGTGGGCGGAAGGTGTTTTAAGGTTTGATTTTATTTCTTATTACCCTACTCAGTTTTGATTGTTAATAAATTGAACTGATTTTCCCAAGTCGAGTCTGCTTTGCCTGTGATAGTAATTGCTGAGTGATCTCCCTGTCCTTATCCTGATTCATGAGCTTTTTCATGATATTTTCTTTCCCCTGTCCAGTTGAGAAGGGGAGTGATAGAGTGGCTTTGGTGGGCACTTGGCATCCAGCCAGGGTCAAACTACCACAGAAACATACAAAATTCAGGTATGCATTTGCAGGGAAAATCACTTGCTTTTTACCACTTCTAAATGCAGGTAAAGGAATAGATCCCCTCTGATTTCTCTGTCTTTTACATAAGCAGATACAGATCACATGTTTAGTGTTGCCTTTAGTAGTCAATTCTTGTAGCAAAGAGTATTCGTTTAAGAAATGTTATTGATGTTTGGTTTTTAAGTAATCATTTTCTAAAGTACTTTTCTCTTGATACCAGAGCAGATAATATAAAAATATCTAACATCACTGTGTCTTTTAAAAATTGGACTCTTTTTCTATGTAGCCACTCACTGCAATATCACAGAATCGTTGAATCATTGTCCTGGTTTCAGCTGGGATAGAGTTAATTTTCTTCCTAGTAGCTGGCATAGTGCTGTGGTTTGGATTTTTTATGAGAATAATCTTGATAACACACTGAAGCTTTACTTGTTGCTTAGAAGTGCTTACACTAGTCAAGGACTTTTCAGCTTCCTATGTTCTGCCAGGTCCACAAGAAGTTGGGAGGGAGCATAGCCAGGACAGCTGACCCAAACTTGCCAGAGATATGTTCCATACCATATGACATCATGCTCAGTATATAAGCTGTGGGTGGGGAGTTGGCCGGGAGGCAGTGATCACTGCTTGGGGACGGGCTGGGCATCAGTTGGCAGGTGGCAAGCAATGCCATCGTGCATCACTTGCTTTGCATCTTATTATTACTACTACTACTATTTTACTTTATTTTCTTTCATTTATTAAACTGTTCTATGTCAACCCAGGAATTTTCTCACTTTTACTCTTCAATTCTCTCCCCCATCCCACTGGGGCAATGGGATTGAGCAAGCAGCTGTGTGGGGCTTAGTTGCTGGCTAGGGTTAAACCACAACAGCCCTTTTTTGGTGCTTAATGTAGAGAACAAAAAGTTTGCGATAATAATGGATTAACCAGAGTGCATTAAGGAATTTATACCTGTTAACAGTTGCATGCCACAGTTTACTTTCACTTGGAGGGGCATCCAGTACACCTGGAATCAACTGCTCCAGAGGTGGAAACATAGCCCCACCATTTGCCTTGGACTGATCCAGACTGCTCTGGAACAGGATGAAGCTCCAGAACATCTGCAATACATTGATAAAATCATTGTGTGGGGCAATATAGCAGAAGAAGCTTTTGAGAAAGGGAAGAAAATGGTCCAAATCCTTCTGAAGGCCAATTTTGCCATGAAACAAAGTAAGGTCAAGGCACCTGCACAGGAGATCCAGATTTAGGAATAAAATGACAAGATAGATATTGTCGGATCTCAATGGATGTGATCAACAAAATAACAGCTATGTCTCCACCAACGAGCAAAAAGGAAACACAAGCTTTCTTAGGCATTGTGGGTTTTTGGAGAATGCATATTCCAAATTATAGTCTGATCGAAAGCCCTCTCTATCAAGTGACCCAGAAGAAAAAATTATTTCAAATGAGACCCTGAGCAAAGACAAGCCTTTGAACAAATTAAACGGGAGATAGCTCATGCAGTAGCCTTTGGGCCAGTCCAAGCAAAGCGCAGTGGTGATGGAACCAGAACGGGCTTCAGCATTCAACAGTCCACCACCACACACCTCTCCTGCCCTGAAAGACTGTTATGGAGCCCAAAGTCATGGACTGAATTAACTCAACGGACATTTTAGAGGGGTGGCCCATAGACTAAAGGAATGAAATCTCTGTGTGTATATGAAAAGACAGGAAAATTGGTGGGGATTAATTGGAATGTATTGGAAAGTGTAGGACCTGAGCATGACATAGGTGGTATAGAAAGACGGGTGGATACTGTCTTGGTTTCAGCTGGGATAGAGTTAATTTTCTTCCTAGTAGCTGGCATAGTGCTGTGTTTTGGATTTAGTAGGAGAAGAATGCTGATAACACACTGATGTTCTAGTTGTTGCTAAGTAGTGCCTACACTAGTCAAGGACTTTTCAGCTTCTCATGTCCTGCCAGTGAGAAGCTGGGAGGGGACACAGCCAGGACAGCTGAACCAAACTGGCCAAAGGGATATTCCATACCATATGACATCATGCTCGGTACATAAGCTGGGGGGAGTTGGCCAGGGGGCAATGATGGCTGCTCGGGGAATGGCTGGGCATTGGTCAGTGGGTGGTGAGCAATGGCATCGTGCATCACTTGTGTTGTTTATTATTATTATTACTGTTGTTGTTGTTGTTGTTATTATTATTATTATTATTTCTACTACTATTATTTTACTTTAGTTCAATTATTAAACTGTTCTTATGTCAACCCAGGAGTTTTCTCACTCTTACTCTTCCAGTGCTCTCCCCTATCCCACCAGGGCAGGGGAGTGAGCAAGTGGCTGTGTGGTGCTTAGTTACATGGTTAAAGGATGACAATCATTCAGGATGAAAAGGATTTCAGGAGGTCTCTAGTCCAGCCTCCTGCTTGAAGCAGGATCTGCTGTGAGAGCAGACTAGGGTGTTCAGTCAGATCTTGGAAACCTTAAACAACAGAGATACCACAGCTTTACTAAGCAACCTCTTTCAATGCTTCATAGTGCTTGTGGTGAAAAAGTTTTTCGTTGTAAGTCAGACTGCTTCCATTTCAATTTATGACCACTGTCTTTCATTCTCCTGCCTTGCACCTCAGTAAATAACCTGGCTCTGTCTTCTCAGTAACTTTGTCATAGGTACTGGCAGGATGCTGTTATGTACCACAAAGATGTCTCTTCTCCAGGCTGACCAAGTCCAGCTCCCCCAACCCTTACTCAAAGGTTAAGTTCTCTAGCTCCAACCAGCTTAGCGGCCCTATGCTAAGCTCACTATAGTTTAGCAATTTCTTTCTTGTACTGGAAGCCAAAACTGGACACAATATTCCAGATGTGGTCTGCATCTGAGACTGACAACAGTTTGAGTAGATTTTCTTGGCCTGAGAACAATTATTTCCACAAAAAATCTCAGCATTACATAGCTTGCAATTCCAACCTGCTAGCACAGCAGGACATTTAATAAACATCTGCTGTTATTTTAATCTATTTCAAACTTAATTCAAATCCATGTGAGCATGTAGTTTTCTGTAATCATAGATCTAAAAATTCAGCAGTCAGGCTCCTCACAGTACATTTCTCTAAGGACAATGCAACTTTTGTTTTAAGAAAGCACTGTGGAGAAAAAAAAAGACATTGTTTAGGGAAGCGCAACATTTATCTCTAACCAGTAACAAATTATGTATGTTCTGGAGAGACAGGAGCTGAAAGTTATAGAACATTAGGTATTTTATGCTTTTTTTATAAATGGAACCTTACACCTGTAATCAGCGTCACTTATAATGAGGAACCCTGTAGAAATGAAGAAAGGTAACATGATTATTTTGAACTGATTATAGCATTGACATTCCCTCTATTCTTAAGAATAATACTTGACAGAAAGCTAGAAATGTGAAAGAAATACCTAGTGCGTACCTGCAGTATTACAAATCACCTCAGGATGTCAATTTAAACATTTTAGTACCTTGCTATTCCAAGATGTTAAAGCCTTACTGCTAAGTATTCACTGCCTTTTTATTTTGGTTTAACTCCTTATTTTGCAAGAAGAAATTACAGAAATTTTATATAATAGAAGAATCTGAAAATAAAGAAAGTAGAAAAGAGCAACCTGAATTTTAAAAAATATATACATCTGAGTTAGAAAATGCTCACTTTCTGTATTTACAGGGGACACTGGTGTTGCAAATAACATCGATTTGCCTAATTGAGAAAAGTGATAGGATAGGATAGGATAGGATAGGATAGGACAGGACAGGACAGAACAGAACAGAACAGAATAGAATAGAATAACTTGGCTGATGGTAAGATGTTACCTTAAGAAAAAAGTTGCCTTGAGCTGACCTAGCTGGCCTTTTGAAAATAGTCGTACAAAGTATAATGAGGATTAAAACTATCTGTTGGTGATTAACATAAATAAATTATTTTTTTACTAATTCACATGTGCTCAAGCATTTTCCTCCTTTTAACAGTTGAGTCAAAGGACAGTCTCATACTTTGAGACTGGCCAATTTTCCCCTTGAAACTTTCTAACAGAAAGGTGTCATAAGATTATGTGAACAAAGCATTGAGAAACAGTCATGTATATATAGATCATGAGGTTATAGATTTGTTGATTTTTTTAAAATTTTTTTTAAAGCTGAATCAGTTCCCTGTTCTGATTTAGAGTATCATAATTTGTGCTGGCACAAATGACAGGCTGAGTATCAAAGAGAAGGGAGGTCAGTATTGGCACCAGAACATCTTCTTTGACACTCCTTCTAGCAGATGGGATGTAGTTTCCTAACGGTGTTTATGACAGTTAAAGATCATCTGCCTTGAACCAAATAGGCTGAATTGTCAAGAGTTTAGGGTGTTTTGATGAGCCTGCAGGGCTGAACTGGGAACCCTGGCTAACTGCTGACGCGAAAAGGGAGATAGACAAGAGTCCTAAGTGTTGGCTGCAGCCACTGAGCACCCCAACTTGCTGTTTCTCCTGAGCTGGGCTAATGGTTCTTGTTAATATCATTGTTTCCATGGAAACTAAAAGTGAAAGAAAATAAATTTTGATATTCCCTGAAAGAACCCTCTCCCCCATCTTCTTCCTTCAGTTCACATACCTTCAGATGTCTTTCTGCACACTAACTGATCCTTTAATTTTTATTCTTTAAAGCACAATGGGTTTTTTTTAGGAACACATCTGTATTTTCCACCCATGTCTAGCATTTGAATATACCTAAATGTTTATAAACATTGCTTATGAGAGATCAATGGCCTAAGATCACTCAGCTCATTTCGTACATAGCAACAAACAGCCCTCAGGCTAGGGACTTTCAAGATATATTAACTTACTTTTCAGCTGAACCTCCCAGCACAATACTCATAATGTGATTAATGTCCTAAATTGTTATTTCAATATATAGCTGTTGACACAAAACTTCTGGAAATGAACTATAAGTTCAAAAATTTGAAAACAATTGATTTAGTGTTACAGTTATATTGTCTTTGTTCTATTGTTTACTATGCATTAGAAAAGCAGCCTTTAAGGATATTTTACCCTGCTGAATATCAGGAGTTCTCTCTCATTAACAGTAAGAAATAGATTGACTCTTGAAAGATAGAGGATGCTTTGGCTAGGATATGCCTTTTTGTTGCCAGAATAAAAAGATGGAAAGTAATATAAGTTGAAAGGATTAAAGTAATTTTGTTATTACAACTATAAATAAAAGGAGATTGGATATTAGATCTTTTTTTCTAATGAGCTTGCTGACTTTTCTGATGGTCTAAAATAACATCACTTGTAATCGGGTCATACACCTTCAGTCTGTGAAGCATTAAGGTTTGAGTACCTTACAATGATCAGTCATAAAAGTACCCCATGAATAGCTCTGTGGAAGTCCTTTCTTCAAAATGGTGTTATAGGACATGACAATCAGATCGTTGGAGTTGGTGTTTTGCATCCCGCAGGGATTCTGTGCTCTTCCCTCTTTGGATGGCTACATGTCAGAGAAGCTTGTGGAATTAAAAAAAAAAAAAAAAAAAAAAAGTAAAAAAAGTTAGGGCTCTAAAGATTCCTCGTCCCATATGATGCATACATGTTAAGTCTGCTACTATACTCTGCTCTGAAGGAAAATGAGTTCTCCGGCTAGGATAGTAATGCTCTCATTCTACTCTATGAAGTAATGATGTGACTTAGGCCAGATGTGGATTATTCAAAGTCTGCTCTATTCCTGCAAAAGTATTCTGCAAGGATGCACACTGTTGCATATCAATGTCTATCTCCTGCTGTCTCATCCTCATTACTGCACCACAATATATGGAGGCTCTGAAACAGTTCTCTTCCATTCACAGTGTTCTTTATGAGGAAATGGCAAAAGGACAAGCAAGCAAAAGGAGAGAGCAGTGAGGGCCTACATCTGCAAGAGCCATGCTTACACCCACTGCCTTCACTCTTCATAACAGAAGAAATCTGCTTGTTTGTTCAGGAATGGTTTTCCATCAGTCATGGCTGATAACAGTACTAGGAGGTCAAAATCTCTGGTCTAAACCTGCTACTCCATATCACAAAGTGGGAGAATGTTCTTGGATGGGGGAATATAACGAATGAGATGATTTAAGGTTATAAATCAGAGAGAGAAAGGAATGAAAGAAGAGACATTTATTCATGAGGGAGGGAGAGTAGAAATTGAGGAGAACTAAAAGAGCCAAACACATAAACCAAGGTTTTTAGCATCTTACATATGCATTTTACCATCAGATATGCATTTCTTGACTACTTGTCCAACGCAATAGTCAAGACACTGAGGCGATGGACTGTGTGAAGGAAAACCACCTTGATGCCTTCACTCCGGGTGAACACACTCTTCTAAGAACTCTGAAGAGTACAGCAGAACATAGTGGTATGGTTAGGGTTAAGGTCAGTCACTGCTGTCAAATTTGTCTGGGTGTATCACTGACTGCCCATGATGTTGTGGCTAGTGCAGCAAGGCACACTCAGATTCCAGCCAGTATGATTCAGAACTCTGCTGAAGACCCTGCCTGGACTGTTGTTGTATAGACAAGGCTACCTGACTCCATGGAGTAGAAAACAGGTAGCAGCAGTCAAGGTGTAGACATGTGCATAACTGTTGTTGAAGATGATAGCCTCAGACTCCAACAGAGGACTCCAAATAAAAAAAAAAAAAAAAAAAAAAAAAAAGAATAGAAATCGTGTAAGTGTCCCATTAAGATCCAACCCAAATGTCGGTAGGTCATCTCAGACAAGACTGAAAGGCTTCAGACATGTCTAGGTAAGAGACAGCTGAATATAATTTTTCAAGATAGTGACTTCAGATGGTTCACCAAATCTCACTGAAATTGTGTACCTTTTGGTTCAAAAAGTAATACCTTTGAGGAATGGAGCCTAAATTACCTACTGGATCTAGACCTCAGTCAGCACCATGGGGACATTAATCACTAATAAGTCTTTAAGACCACTACCAGATGGTCAGAAAGTACAAACACTTTTGACACAAATGCAGGAAAAAAGATATGTATGCCTGTCATTGAAAGTTGTATCACTTATTTATAGGGAATAGTTTTCAGTTGCTCAATAAAGCAAATTTACTTCAGGTTTACTAAATTTATTTCATTTTGAAAACAGGGCAGCTGAAAAAATGTTAAAAAAATTTTAGTGCAAAAAAGTACAAACAGAATTACATAGAAATCCATTTTTATTGGCTGCGTACTTACGAAAAGAACAAAAATTTTTGAAAGAGGATGTTCTGGGCTTTATTACCATGGGTTGTACACTCAGTCTTTTAATATGATGCATTTATTGACTATTAGAAATGCAATTGAACAGATAAATACCATTAGTCCAGCTTTTAATGACATTCATTGTACTTAAGATTGCAGAGGATGTGTTTGTAGAGCAGATCTAGGTTATATTCATTTGACTATCAGTTACACACAGAATAGGTTACGTATCAGGTATTTACAGAAGCATTAAATTAGAATATTTTCTTCTCTCTCCTCTTGGAAGGATAGCAAAAATTTTTGCTATTAATATATTTAATGTGAGCAAATAAATAATTTGAATGCTGCTTTACTAATGTAAATCTGTGAGACCTCATGAGGAACAACAAGGAAAATAAATTTTTGAATCAAGTAGTGTATCACTGATTTATTTGATAGAAGCATCCTGCAAGCAGAAGATGAGCTCTGGATGCTGTTACCATGGATCAAAGAAATGACAAAGCAAGAGCTTTTCAGATAAGGGAAGGGTAGGAAGAAGGCACCAGAGAATGGGAGTGGCAATAGAACTGATCTGCAGTTCTGAATGTAAGAGATAAAGGGTTTTTTTCCTCAGTTTTTCCTGATTGTACTTTGCTTTCTTAAAATGCAAAGTTTGAAGTCTTTTTACCTTTTTTTCCTTTTTTGTCTCTTTTTTTTTTAGCTTCCTTAAGCTTGTATGTCACAATGAAACTTCTGAAGTATCTTTCTTTACCCCCTTTTTTCCTCTTCCCCCATTCTAAAATAAGTATTCATTGGGTACATTGAGGTCAGAAATTTTTGATCTTCAGTATTACATGAATACTGCATTGTTACTGTCATCTGGATCACACTTCCAGAGAAGAAAGAAGAAGGAAAAAACTCAAAAGTTTTTTCATTCATGAACCTATGCAAAATAAAGAGCATACAGATGTGACAGCTCTGTGGGGGTGCAGAGTTCCTTGTCTGAAACTACCATCTACCAGCCAAAATAGAACAGGGAAGCATAATTCCTGCAGCCAATTCCAGAGAGGAAGCTAAAGGATTGGAATCAGTAAATAAGGTCATCCATGACACTTGGAAGTAATTAAATCATTGGAGATTAAAATAATCTAAACTAAAACTGTCTAAGGTTTTGAAAATAGATCCTAAAGTAAACCTGATGGAGGAAAAATGTTTTTTAAATAAATGATACTTTGAAAGAATAATCTAATCGTGTTAATGCCCTGAGGGCTGTTTCTGAGTCAACTATAAAGGAAATCAACACACTGCACAAGAAAACAGAAATTCTAATGAACTATAAGTGACAGAACCAGGAAGGACTTTTCACGCTGCACATTCTGATCCTCTGCATTTTCAGGAGTACTCATTACTATTTAATGTAAGCTAGTTTCAAATAGAAGGAGTCTTGATTATCCCAAATTCCTTCATAATCTGTTAGTCTTCTTGACTACTTTCCCTGTTAATAACACTTTTCCTCCCCTGCCCCCCCCGCTTTTTTTTTCCCCCCCTGTACATCTCGGACTTTTCCTTTTTTAGCTTTTGGCCATTGCTCTTTCTCCTGTCATTTTCTAAGGCTGTGAATAATTCCTTTCTTTGATTTGTACTGTTATGCTGTAGGATCTTACATTTCAGGCATTGATTGTATCTTAATATTGATTGAACCTTGCTGAAGTGCATCACGTTTGGCTTCAGTCTCTTTATATTCAGAACACTTATATCCCTTTTTCAAACCTTTAATTTTATTTCCCACTATAGTTCTCATATCTTTCAAACTCTGAATAGAAGCACTCCATATATGAATACAAACTTTAAGCATTAAATCTATATAATATATCATTATTACTTTAATGAAATGTAGCATTGGCATTTACTTGATATCAGCATCACAGTGAGCGCTTGTATCCGTTTCCTGTATTATTCCTGGATATTTCAGACTTATCAGTTCTATTCTGAAGTTTTTGGCTGTGTTGTTTCTTTCTTTCCCTCCTACCACATAGTGATCTAGAGAGAGATTAGCAACCTGAGGTATGCAGAAAGTATCTGGCTGGTTCGCATCAGGGCTTACAGTGATTACTGCTCTAAGAAGAAACAGGTCCCACATCCTGGCTCTAGGACCCACTAAATATGTGTACAAATCCTGCTACAAGTCAGCTAAACTTTGAAAGGGGCAGGCTGATATTCAACCTCATGCTTCTGTGAGAAGCAGCTCTCATCTACTGCTGAGTGCCCATTAAAGCTGACATTTTCATGGAAGCAATATACTGTATGAAAGAAGCTACTCCCATCTTCTGTTAAGGTTCAATTAAGAAACAGTAGTGACATTTTGCCATTTTAGCAAAATACTTAATTTTATTTGTTTTTCCCAGAAAAAAAACAGGGGTTTGCAATGGAAAAAAGTTCCATTTGAAAGGAAGGGGGGAAAAAAGTCAGCTGTTCTTCAGAGAATAGACTTGTTATTACTCAGTGCATAAGGTTTCTGAATTCAGTCATCAGCACAGTTACAAATTTTATAACAGGGGAAAGAAAGAGAAAATATCAGAGGAGGATAATCCTTTCCATATTTATTCACTTGTTTCAGTTCTTCAACTCTGTACTGTGTTACTTGTTATGGCACCTCATTCAGATAATTCATTCCAGCATTCATATATGATCCTTCTTATGTTTTGTTTCCCAATAAAATACAAATAGGTGAAAGCAGTGCAGTTCAGCAAATCTTTTGAGATTAAGCAAGGAAAGTATGCAGCAATCAACACATGAAAGAAAACATCTAATTTAAAATGCACAATACCAAGGCTTTGCTGGAAGAGATGTAAAGTATTACTAACAGAAATGAAAAGGCATTTGAAATTCAAGCTGATACTAGTGTTTTCTGTATTAGTATATGCTTGAAAACAGCCTCAGATTTGTGGAAATTAGTAGTGGGAGTTAACATCTTTTGTAGTTATCTGCATCACCTGAATCTGCGGATTATATAGTTAAAACTTCAATTTCTATTTTTCTTTGCTAATATTATTAGCATTTGAAGATCAGGGAAAAAGAAATATATGTATGCATTTATATTCCAAAGCTGAAAGAATGTGTATCTACTAGGTAGTTCCCTCCAACTTAAAACCTGTGGTTTTGGGGGGCTATTCACAAAAGGGAATCCTAGCAATATGGATTTGGCTGCATCAAGTTTGGTTATTTGTGCCCTGTAAAAGATGTGCTCCAACACCATCCTAGTAGGCTTTGCACCCTCTACCATCTGTGATTATCCAGCGTAGCCTTTACTTAAATTCAGATATTATGAACTGGGGGGAAAAAAGTGTGTGTGTGTGTATGTGTGTATATATGATTTAATATTACAGGAAAACCAAAGGAGACTCCTGCTGATGTGCTGTGTGGTGTGAAGTGACTAGTCTTCTCAGAAGGGGTTAGCCACTCTGTACTGCTCAAATTATTAGCGATAGGGAGGGACTACTCCCTGGGATAGATGCTTGTAGCAAAATAGATGTAGCCAAATAATAACCCTATCATCATATGTAATAATTCTCTTGAACACGATCCTGCTCTTAGAGCCTGGAAATGATTCTTTTTCAACAGAGAGAATGTCTTGAAATAATAATAATCTTGAAATAATTATCCTATTTCTCAGTTTTTGGTTTATGAGATTGTAACTTGCAACATGAAACTAAAGTATTTTGTGTCTAAGCAGTTTGTGAAACAGATTTTTTTTCAAATATTAAATTATATTTATGCCTTTCATTAAATCCTTATTATCAAGATTTACAAAATATTGTTTCTATATAGGAAGATACTTGCCCATGTTTTTTAAATGACTTTGCTAATAATTGCGGGTTGGTTTTGTGTTCTGCATACCAGTAGTGAGGTTTTTTTTTTTTTTTTATTTGATTGAAGTCTAAAAGAAAAGGCAATTAAAAATATTGATGGAGATGACAAAAGTTATTAAGAGTTGGTTTTAGCTCTAATGAGATAATCATGAGTCATTTTGATGATGCTATGACAATTTTGTTCACATTGCTCATGATAAACTGCTGTATCTCTTAGAGGGAAGTTTATCATATGAATAGGTTTATTTAAATATAATACTACACTACAGTACAATACCATTGCCCTAATATACTTAATGGCCCTTCCTTCAACACATACATGCATTTACAACCACTTTTTCTTGATTTTAAACTCTTTTTTTAAAATGTATTAAGACATAAATTAGATATATTGCATAGCTTTGACATAAGGTATCTGTTGGATTGTTTTCAGCAGTAGCAGAACAGGACAAAAAGGGTCTAGTTTTCTGTTGTCTTGCTTACTTTCATATTTTTTTTCCCCACTAAAAAAAGGCACCTGGTCACTTGAAAAATAAAGTAATGTTTTAACTCAAAGCTGAATTTGATTAACTTTTCCTTAAACAAACAAACAAAAAAAATACATATCCTGAAGCAATTTTTATTCAGATTCCCTGATTCTTCTACTTCACTTTTAGTGGGACTCTCTAATTAAGCAAAATCTTTTAAGTTCCAAGGGCATCTATGGATGCTCATTTTATATCAGAAGATCTTAGCAGTCCTGGCAGAATATTCCAGAACAGAAAATTAATTATCTAAATTACAACTTCCTTGATGCTTTATAAGATTGTTCTTAAAAAATTTTTTCCTTTTTTTTTGTTGGGGAGAGAGTGGTATTGTTTCTACTGGGGAGCAAGGGAAAAAGGGAGAGAGACAGAGGGGAGGGAGGGAGGAAGGAAGGAAAGAAGGAAACTTCTGGTAAAATTATTGAGTAAGTATTTATTAGTTACCAAAACCTGCCTGTTTAAAAAAAAAAAACAAAACAAACAAACAAAAAAGAGTTGTAAGATATGGGGGTTATCTGTAGGAACAATAAATAACAGTTTCTTGGAACAAGTCAGTGCTAGTACTAAGTCAGAAAGACAGAAAGAAACCAACCAACATGAAATTCAAGTTTTTAAAAATTATTTCTTTATTTGTGTCTTAAAGCAGTACTTTAGTTAGTTTACCGGGTCTTCAGGTCACACCATTTACATTATTTGATAGCTGTGAATATATTTCAGTCCAGCTAGAAGAATGTGGTTTGCTGAAGGCACTTTTAATCCTAAGAAGTAGGGGAGGGGGCAGATAGTTAATGTTTCAGATTCATGTCCTGTTTAAGTCTTTCTACATGCCCATGATGTTTACACCAGTGTGACTCCACCATCTGCAGTGTAAGCAATGGAAAGAATTTGTGCCTTTTATAAGAGTTCCGCTAACTGCATCATCAAATTAACGCTATGATTAGTAATTTTCTTTCCATGAGGCAGACCAAACTTCCCTGTGTAGAGAAAACTGAGGAGCGGGTAGCAGCTGGCAGGCTAATAGCAACGAAAGTAGCCTGAAAAACTGATTAGGTGATGGAGCAAAATAGAGCTCTCCTTGGATTTAGAATAAATCTTGCAAAGGTAAGGCTGAAATAAAAATAAAACAGTAACTAAGACTGCTAAGGTTATTTAATTTACACACTTATTACCTTTTCACATAGAAGTGGTCAGGACATGCACATTGGAAAATATCTGAGAACAACAAGTGCATATTAGCACTTATGAATACTTTTCTTGAATTAGTCATCAGTGATTTGGTGTCTGAGGCTATGGTTTGGAATACAGAAACACTGGATTCAAGACCCTGCTCTCCCTTACTAATACTGATTTTTTTGGAAGAGTTTGAAAGAGCACCTCAAATGTAAAAATAGTTACAAAGAAATAGAATAGTATTTTTCTAGTCATTTCTACAGCTCAGAAGCAGAACTTATCTGCATGGAACAGGAAAGTAGGAACATTATTTGACTATCATATCAACTTCCATATTTCCCAAGGTGGTGGAAAATATCAGATAGGTGTAGAGAAAGACACTCTTTTCTCATGATCACTCTGTGACAGCAGGACTTCCAGCTTTTCTCACTCTGTTTTACAAGGTGTAATCTTTTTTTTCAATAAGTTATTTCTACATGTTATGGAGTGTGCAACTGAATTTTGCTCAGAATTCTGATTTTTTTGATATTTTCTTCAATTAGTGTCAAAGCCAACTATTAGAGTTTACATAGTGTTGAGTCTCCTTGGCATCTTTGAGTCTAAATCTAGCACTGTGAGTCACAATACTTGTTTATCGCCTGTGTCCCAGAGGGACTTAAATTAGCTCTGAATAAATTTGGGAATTTCAGCTGATCACCAGTGATCATTACTAAGAAATAGTTTTTTTCCCTTAAACCAGTCAATCTTTAATCATTAGTTGGATTACAGAATGAAAGTTCACAGAGACAGAAACAACCCAAATCATGTTTTAAAATTCATGGAGGATTTGGAAGCCTCCATTGTTTCCAGTGTCTGTCTCCCTTTTCTCCTGCTTTTCTCCTTAAACACAGTCTACATGCTTCTTTTGAAGCTCATTCCAGGGAAGTTCAATGTTAAAAGTTAATGTCCATTGGCTGAGGCTTCCCACTGTCACAGCAAAGACAACTCTCTAAAACACATTGCCTATTCAATTCTAAAGTTTCTGGCTAGAGAGTTATGCTCTGTTTTCCTTTCTTTTTGCCCAAAACAGGACTTTAATTGATTCTTTTCCCATTAAATATAATTTTGAAATTTTGGGGAAAAAAACTGATCATATGCAGTAAATACAGAAATATTTTAAATATTTTCCTTTTTTCTACATTTCCTTCAGGTATTCACAAGACATAAGTAAATTAAATATACATATATATGGAAATATCTTCCATGATGCCTTTTTTTCCTTGACTTTTTGATGCTTAGGCACAAACATATACATTGAAAAGAAAAAATAAATTGTTAAATAAGAACACGAGTCTCACACAAACGCATGAACAGTTCATACTGCTTTCCATGCAAACTGGCAACAAAGGCAACAAAGGTTTTTATCATGGAGCAGATACCCAGCTCCCTTCTGCATGGTGCCTATGGCTACAGTTGTGGTGCTAAATGAAGTATGATGAGCCATATTCCCAGACACAAAGGAGCAGTGGGCATATATGTTTACAAACTCCCTCTGTCTCCAAAGACAGCCAGGGATGGTTCTTGGGGAGTCCTAACTTCTGAGCTGTGCCTGAGAAGGATTTGGTGTAGTATTAGTTTGCACAGTCCCAAAGTCCTAAATGTCAAGGACTATTCTGATCATTCATTAGTACAGAAAAATTAATAGTGATGCCCAGGAATTAAACATGGTTCTGTTTAATTCATTAATCCAGACACAGCTTGGGGACATAGTGGTGCCACCTGGGTTACCCAAAAGGGTGCAACAACCCAGGCTATGGCTGAGCAGCTGAATCCAGCACAGGCATTGTGTACTAAGGTAAGGACATGTTAGTAAAATTGCAGCCTGACTCTTTAGCCTGGCTCAGCAACCTTGGCAACAGGCAGATCCATGAATTCATCATATAGGCTGTCTTGACATTGATTCACAAAGGAAAGCCTCAGCAGGGATACCGGTACATGGCACTAGATAAAACAGAGTGAAGGTAAGACTCCTTAAAGCAAAACTTCAGTGAGTGAAACCATCCATTCCTAGCCATTGTTCTCTTTGTGCTGGTAAATGATCTCATGCAGTTCATTAACCAATGTGGGACTTCACCTGAGCTCTCAATGAGGCCAAACTATTCCATAAATTAGGAAAATAGCAGGCTTTTTCTCCCATTTTAATTTCTTATTTTTTGCACTGTTACAAGTTTTCCAAAGACAAGACAGTAACATGTGTCCAGATTTACACAAAGTGTTTAGAAGTGAAGTTCAATAGGGATTTTTATATATATACACATATAAGAAATTTTAATTTTTGAATAATCTCTCTGTATTAAAATATTAAAATATTAAATTTTATTGAAAGGGACTCTCCATATTTGTACAGAGAAGAACTCTGATACAGTAGAAGCAAGGATGAACTTTTTTTCCAGTATATCCCTTGTATAAAGGAGCCAGATGTTACTGCCCTGCATATATAAAGAGGCCAAAAGAGTAATTATTGCTATATAAGGAACAAATCCAAATGTCTGTATTGCATGATTCTTAAGGCTACGCTGATATTCATAATTACATTTATTCAGGAATGTCCCCAGGTACTGAGGCTGACTGTCACTTATGGGCATCACAGAGATGTGGTGGGATGGCTCCTGTGACTGAGTGTTGGAAGGGAAGAATACAGGCTCTTTAGGAAGGACAGGCAGGGGAGATGAGGAGAGGGTGTCACCTCTACATCAGTGACCAGCTAGAGTGCATGGAGCTCGGCCTGGGAATGGATGAGGAGCAGACCAAGAGCTTATGGGTCAGGATTAGAGGGAGGGTGGGACAGGTGACATTATATTGGGGGCCACCCGATCAGGAAGACACCTTCAGGAAGTTTGTGCATGATACCAAGCTGTGTGGTGTGGTTGACACACTGGAGGGAAGGGATGCCATCCAGAAGAACCTTGATAGGCTAGAGAGGTGAGCTTCTGTGAACCTCATGAAGTTCAACAAGGCCAAGTGCAAGGTCCTGCACATGGGTCAGGGCAATCCCAAGCACAAATACAGGCTAGGCAGAGAATGGATTGAAAGCAGCCCTGAGGTGAAGGACTTGGGGGTGTTGGTTGATGAGAAGCTCAGCATGACCTGGCAGTGTGCATTTACAGCCCAGAAAGTCAACCGTACCTTGGGCTGTATAAAAAGAAGTGTGACCAGCAGGTCGAGGGAGGTGATTCTGCCCCTCTACTCCAATCTCATGAGATGCCACCACCCATACCATCCAGCTATGGGCCCCCCCCAACATAAGAAGGACATGGACTTGGAGTGAGTCCCAGAGGAGGGCCACAAAAATGATCAGAGGGCTGGAACCCTTTCCTATGAAGAAAGGGTGAGACAGTTGGGGTTGTTCAGCCTGGAGAAGACAAAGCTCCAGGGAAACCTTATTGCAGCCTTTCAATACTTAAAAGGGGTTTATAAGAAAGATGGGGACAAACTTTTTAGCAGGCCCTGTTGTCATAGGGCAAGGGGTAATGGTTTTAAACTAAAAGACGGTAGATTTAGACTAGATATAAGGTCTAGTCAATAAATTCCTTCATTTATTGTTATATAGAGAATTGTTAAATAAAGATAACCATAAATTTCTGGACAAGAAAAAACCTAAAATACTTCTAAAACTACCTGCTGCTACTACTGCTTCTTGCATAGCAACAGGACATCAGTCTAAAACCACCTCTTATTTCTGCAAGAACGTGAACATGATACACAGTAGTATTATGGTTAAACTCATAACTCTTTCATTAACTGAGCTATTAAACTTCATGCATACATTACAGTACATTTTAATACCTGTAAGCTGATAAAAAAATCTCAGTTCTATTTGTCAATTTGCTCTTGAGTGTAAAATTATTAACTAATATGATTGTTTATTAATAAAAATTAGTATTGGAGGCATAGTCTTTTATATCTACATTAGCTAACAAACAGAAAAATAATTCCAGAAGGAAACAAATTTAAGAAAGGCTTAAACCAATGCATTTGCTGATATATGCACACACTTAATTTATATCAATGCATATCCAGTTATTAACAGATTTATACATAAAAACGTTAGCTCTGTCAAATTGAACTTAAGGATCCTATAATATATTTAAAAACATATAATTTCATTATTCTGAAAATACAAAGAACAAAACTTAAAATGCCAAATAGTCCAGGTTCATCGTCCCACTCAGTTTTAAATCACAAATATTACATTTATGTAGATCTTCAGAAAGAAAATCTGATTCATCCTATTGAGCTGATATGTTCAGTTAAACTTCATATGTTAATGGACTCATCTTTATAACTGATACAGAGAAATAAGATTTTTCGAGAAGTCACTGTAGATTTTGTGCCTCTTCCAATGTGCAGAACAGCAGTTTGCAGGTGAATTTACGGGTTAGATCCAAACTTCAAGAGAAACACTAAAGGTCTGATCTTCCCTTTTTCTGTCAGAATAGTCCCTCTTTTGGGAAAAGACAACAATGTCACCAAAAGAGACCAGCTCATCCCCACCTCCTGTCTGTAACAGTATCTTCTCCAATGTGACTCAGTGTCCGTTTATTCTACTTTTTCTTCCTACGTCTCCTGCTTCTTACCGCTCAACCCAGTTATGTTCTTTTACCTGTAACTGTTACTGAGGACTAACTGAAGACAGACTAGCAGCAGCAGGCTCAGTTCTCAGGAACACCATAATAGTTTTGCTCAACATTATCTGAATGAAGTGGTGTCTTGGTCAGTCATCTGCCCAGTTACTAGTTTTGGGCCAGTTATGCTTTCCCTGGAGAAAAGAGTATTTTGACAAGATTAGCATGTGAGTTTTATTCCGCTCTGTACCTCATTCTGCTCACTTCCCATCAACCCCCAAGATTTTCTTACATATAGCAACTCCAAAATCCTGCAACTGTGAAATAAACAGTGGATATACCAACCTCTCTTCTCTTTAGCGACTACAAATTGCACTGTAAATAACTCTGGTTATGTATAAACCCCATTTTTTTTTTTTTCCATAGAATTTGTATTACCTAAGAACTTAGAAATTTCTAGAAGATACTATTCCTTGGAGACTTGCCATATCTTAGGTTTGGACCCTAAATTTTGAGTTATGTTTTTAAGCTAATGATTTCGTAATTGTGTAGGATATTGCATCTAAAATATTAGGGAAAGTTTAGCAGATATTTTTATAATTTTTTTTTTTTTTTTAATCTTTTGCCCAGGAACATATGATAGTAAAAAGAAATAGGTTGAGGATGATAAAAAAGAAAAGAAAGTACATTTACAAGCTTTGAGGGTTGAGGGGGCAGTCATGAAGTGGGAACACCCCACCTCTCCTTTTGCATTAGAAGTAGCAGGACTCTCAAGCCAAATAATGCAACAGTGAAGGGACTGGTGTAACCCTTTCACATTTTATAACAAACATGGGACTCATACAGTTTAATATTGTTGCAAATCCCCTGAAATCTGTACTGTTATTTCCAGTATAGAAGGAATACAAGACCCTTCTAGTCATAATTATTGTCCTTATCTTCATAATGATGAAAAATAACTGTTCTGATATTTAACACATCCTCTATCAGCTGACAATTTCCTGAGAAGCAAGCATTCAATTTGAAAACAAAGCAGACAATAAATCAAGCTATTACCGGCAATCTTGGTGGATAGCTGGAGGACTGAACAAATGTTCATGCCTTATAACTCAAAATAAGTTATTCTGAACTTTGTACAGAGTCCTTCTATGCTCATAATTTTGTTTTCAAGTCAAGAAGTATGCCTGAAGAAATGACACCAAAGAAAGAAGTTTCTTACAAATTCTTTAGGTAAATTTACGAATTAGCCCATTAATTCTCATAGTTATTGCAAATATTCATTGAGTTTCTGAACAGCTCACTGTTTTCCTTAATGAGTATAAAGTTCATTTGCAGTCAAAACAATTTCATACTTATGGTAATAAAATATTTTTCAAAATCACTGTTGACTGTTAAGAACTGTAATATGTAATGCACAATAAAACACAAGGCAAATACAACAGAAAAAGAAAAAAGAGGCAAACACAGACAGTACTCTTCTTGTTAACTAAAGCTATCTATTTACTTTTACCCTCCAGCATTTGTATCATAATCACCGCTACATTATATAAACTTACTGTTAATATTATACAGATTAGGAAATACGTCTTTCATGTATTTCAAGTGGAAGCTTCTGGTCTGTGATTTCAATTTAAAGGTGACATTTCTGAGTTCTGAGAAGCTAAGAAGTAAAAGTTGTTTCATGAAAAAAGAAAACAAATTGATTTTTTTTTTTTTAATTACTCTAGACACTCTCAGAAACTATTAGGATTTTTAGTAATTTCAGTTTTACTTTACCTGTTTTGTTACCTTCACCAACAATCTATATTATTGAAAAAATCATGGACAAAATAAACAGAAATAATATGGAACACAGCAGAAAACTACAAATAAATGTTCAAGATTGTCTTGTGTTGTGAAGCAAGACCCTAAGAAATATTGTAACTCTTACTAAATAAAAGGATGCAGTACAAAAAAAATCGCACAGAAGGTTAAGGTAGATTTAGGTAATGTTAGACTTCTTAGAGTGCGAAGTTCAGTCCTTCTCACCTTGTCCCAAAGAATATACAATAGAAGTGGAAATGCTTTACATCCAAGCAGTGAGTCTGATGAGCATTTAATTCTATGTTTTACCTAAATAGGAATGAAATGGAAAATGAGAGCTCCTCATTTTTCTTTCATAAGACAAGAAAAAGGGGACACACAGAATGAATAGAAAGTGGATACGTTTTACCTTCTGAGAATAACTATTCATAGGATGCCATAATAAGTAACAGAATTATTGCAACAGGATATTAATGATGTAAAGAGATTAACAAAATACTTTATGATCAGATAGTACACTAACTTCCTAGGATTAAGAAAGAGCGAACAAAAAAACAAAAGATCCTGTAGTCAAGCCTTTCAGTGTGCCTTCTGAAACCTCATCTGTCTCTAAACTTTTAATAGTGGCAACCATCAAGGGACTGGACTAGTTTGAAAAGTATGGCAATGTTAGTATTCTTAGGCCAGAATACATTTTTTCAATATGTGACAATTTCTGCAATACTCATATATGTTTCTCCAGATACATTTCTCCAATATTTTTACCTAAGTAGGAAAGTGAGCTGTCCTGTATTTAGATGACTAAGAACTTTTTTTTTCTTTGAAAGTATCTAATAGCAATAAAACCAGCAGAAACATGCCTGAAAATACAGAGCTCAAAGATGTAGTTTCCTTAGCAACAGAAATTCTGAGATATTTTCCAAATTCCAATACCTCACAAATACTAAAAGAAAGTCTACTGTGCTCACATTTTCCCCTCCCTTGTAGTTTGAAGCTTTGCTTTGTAATTATGTGTATTCATACAGAAGAGTGAAATACTCTCTGAAATGAAGGATTTCAGGTCCTAGCAATTTTCCTTATTTATCATTTGGAGGTGGCTTATGAAAGTGTATAGATTCATCATTTTTCACAAAGGCTGGGAAAAATGTGAGGAAGAAACTAGAGAAGAAGTTGTTATCAAAATTAAAAAAAAAAAAAAGAAAGAGAAAGCAAAGTAAGAATGGTTATCAGAAGATGACACAGAGGATGGAATGGCAGGAAGGGCTATTTTATGGCAATTTTTTGTCAGGAAGGACTAAATGTAACTAGTGAGAAACAATACACAGTAACAAGAGAGAAGTAACATCAGAGAAAATTAGGAAACAACAGTACTGAATAATTCACAGGTAAAATAAGTAGGATTTTGAAAAGATAAAAGGTAAAGGTGTTTAATATAAGGGTTGAGAAGGAAATTCAAGGAAGTAGATGACTATAATGTATCTCTTATGATATTGCTTTTCTATTTTGGTTTCCTACATGTCAGTTTATATAATTTGACAGATGTCTATCTTCTGTACTTGGAACAGCCAAAATGTTTCAGACTATTTAAATTCAAGTATATACCGAAGTAAGCCACAGAATGGCAAAATATGTGATTAATCACAAGTATCTTGATTTCATAACCTGACATTTTGTGCTGATTGTTGTTAATTAAAAAAAAAAAAAAAGGAAAAGGAAAGAAAACAATCAGAAAAAAGGGTTACAAGTCAGGAATAATCCTTCTCATCCATGCTCAACTGTGACCTATTCTGCATACCTTTCAGTCACTTCCAAACTTGTGCTATGAGAAGATGAACCTTACATTTTGATAATGTGTTCATACTGGCAGATCTTTTCCCACTATACTTCTAGCGTACTATATCTAGAGGTTAAATTTGTCCTCAGAAGCTCACTTTTTCTTGATAGGTGAAATATTGTCTTTCCTTGATGTGGCATCCACTTTTTAACCCAGTGCAGTGAAGTTGTGAACTGCAGTCAAATGAACTGAAGTTTAGGAAGAGCTAAATAAGGGTGTTGAAGTCTTCATCAAAGACCAAAAGGCACAGTGCTGTAGCCAACTGAATATTGTTTTAGGGGTTTCCTCATTCTTGCTGTTGGTAATCAATAGCAGGAAGGAATCCAGAAAAGGCTGTAGGTTATGGACGTACAAACCCCAAGCCAATGCAGTCTGCATTCCCCATGCTGATAAAGGAGAAGTTTCCCATAAACAGAGTTACTGAAGAGTTACAAGTGGCAGAGGTGGAAGTCCAGAACTCACACTAAATAACCGAAGTAGCAGCATATGAGTAGCTGGGGCCATTTAAGCTACATATATACTGCATCCTTCACTGAGCCAGCCTCCCGTCCAAATTCACAAGCCATCCATAGTTTGGACACAAGCCCGTGCTGAACTACAGGCATCATATGAGATTTAAGGAAGGAGAAGATGAATCTGTACAAGTTTTCTTACAGTACCAGCCAACCGCACCTTTACCTACAGTGCAGTGAACAGGAGATACCATGTGACAGCAGGTTTCTTCCAGAAGGAAACCCAGTGCTCCCTGACACAAAGGCACGGTAGTCTCGTAGGCAGCTGCCTGTGTATAACGTGGGTACTGGCACCACAAACATCCCCTAGGTTAACATAATGAACCAGGGCTGAGGTCACTGAGCTGCATCAGTTGGCTGTGGGACCCAAATTCTACTTCCCAGGTTAGGTGTCAAAGTAACTTTTTTGTAAGTATTGCCCAGTTTAGTGTTGGATGATTTAATTTCAAAATACAGTGTGGATTTATGTATATAACTGGTTCATGCATAGTGATCAGATAAAAGTTTTCTGACTCAGTTTGAACAAGAGCATTCCTACTGATGTCAGAGATATGGTTGATAAAGACGTGGAATGCCTCTTGCTTTTAAATCATAGAATGCTTAATGTTTTTCTGCTGTAGTCAAAAATTAATTGGGAATATTGAAACAGTTGACTACTATGTGAGATTTATTCCCTGTTTTATTGTTTGTCTAAATCTATCCCCTTCAGGCAGCCGTCTAAATGTTTATGTCTTTTTTTTTTTTTCTGAGTTGTTCTTTGAAATACTATTAATATTCATAAAAATCTTTAATTAGGGACAATTTTTTTTTCCATATGTGTATTTATCAGTTCAGCTATTATTAAGCCTGTCTGACTCTTACACTTTACTGACTGCATGGGATCAAATTTGTGACAGTGATCACCCTGAGGAAAGCAAAATGAATCGGCATGTTTTCTGGGGATTCTAATTCTGCCCCTTACCCAGGCAATCTTCCCTATATTTCTATGCTGGCTTTTCAGTCTGTATACAGGGTGTAGATTTTTTGTTTTGAAGCAAATCCAGTTCATTTTTTAAGGAGCAATTCTTTTCTTTATACTTTTCTGCTTTATTTTTCCCCTCACTGAAGCCATATTTTACAGAAATCTGTTTTCAGAAAAAAGTTGGGATCACATTACACTGTTACTGCACACTACAAAATAAATATTTTTTCATTTATTCATTTGAGCCTGTCAGTTTGGAAACTCTGTAAAGTATTCAGATTTAATTGAGATTCCTTGAAATCAAGCAGAATTCAGCTACGTATTATTCCAATAAGTTGGTGACCTTTGGTGGTATGAGGGACAAAGGAGGTATCTGTGCTTTAAAACAATTTAGAGTAAATGTACGCTGTTGATGTCTCTGTGACTATTGTAGGAAATAGCTTGAGTGTTACAATGTGTTTTGCAATGACAATATGAAGCTCAGTTCAGTGCAATTTATCCTGCTCAGTACCATGCAAAAAACACCTTCAGAGCCAGGAGACATTGGCTTAGTCCTTGACTCCATGGCATATTTCTTACATTAAATTAGGTGGGTTATTTAAGGTTAGCTCAAAAAAATTTAGGGTTATAATTTACACTTCAGAGACCAAATTGCAATTGCTATGATTTCTATGATTCTATAGAACAGATTCTATGATTCTATGATCAGCTGTGCAAATAAAATTTGATAACATTTTTTTAAAAATATATAAAGTTGCAATCAGTAGTTAGTGTGTTTGGTTTTTTCTCTGATATTATTTTACAGATGGGAAACAAAAAGAATGTTTGAGTGAATGAGTGACTTAAATGGTTGTAAATAAAATCAATGTTCTCCATTCTCTTCTGTCACTCTTTTCTTGCCAATTATATTGTACAAAACACAGAAAAAACAAAGCAATTTATAAGTCTTTAAAGGAATATCAAGTATTATCATCACCAGATTCATCCAAAGTGAGCTCCCTTGTTCATATATAAAATACTCTTCCAGTGACAGATCTCATGATTTTGAAGGTTTTATTATTGTGTATTTCATAGAATCATAGAATGCTTTGGGTTGGAAGGGACCTTTAGAGGTCATCTAGCCCAACCCCCCTGCACTGAGCAGGGACAGCTTTAACCAGATCAGGTTGCTCAGAGCCCCGTCCAACCTGACCTTGAATGTTGCCAGGAATGGGGCCTCTACCACCTCTCTGGGCAACCTGTTCCAGTGCTTCACCACCCTCATTGTAAAAAACTTCTTTCTAATGTCTAGTCTAAATCTATTCTTCTTTAGTTTAAATCCATTACTCCTTGTCGTGTCACAACAGGCCTTATTAAAAAGATTCTCCCCATCCTTCCTGTAGGCCCCCTTTAAGTACTGAAAGGCCGCAATAAGGTCTCCCCACAGCCTTCTCTTCTCCAGGCTGAACAACCCCAACTCTCTCAGCCTGGCCTCATAGGAGAGGTGCTCCAGCCCTCAGATAATTTTGGTGGTCCTCCTCTGGACTTGCTCCAGCAGGTCCATGTCCTTCTTGTGCTGAGGGCCCTAGAACTGGACGCAGTACTCCAGGTGAGGTCTCACCAGAGCAGAGCAGAGAGGCAGAATCACCTCCCTCGACCTGCTGGCCACGCTTCTTTTGATGCAGCCCAGGATACGGTTGGCTTTCTGGGCTGCAAGCACACATTGCCGGCTCATGTCCAGCTTTTCATCCACCAGTACCCCCAAGTCCTTCTCTGCAGGGCTGCACTCAATCTCTTCATGCCCCAACCTGTACTGATACCGGGGGTTGCCCCATCCCAGGTGCAGGACCTTGCACTCGGCCTTGTTGAACCTATTGAGGTTCACAGAGGCCCACCTCTCCAGCTTGTCCAGGTCCCTTTGGATGACATCTTGTCCTCCTGGCGTGTCAGCCGCACCACTCAGCTTGGTGTCATCTGCAAACTTGCTGAGGGTGCACTCAATACCACTGTGTCATTGATGAAGATGTTAAATAGCACCGGTCCCAGTACGGACCCCTGAGGGACTCCACTTGTCACTGGTCTCCATGTGGACATCGAGCCATTGACCACAACCCTCTGGATGTGACCATCCAGCCAATTCCTTATCCATCGAACAGTCCACCCATCAAACCCATCTCTCTCCGATTTAGAGAGAAGGATGTTGTGGGGGACTGTGTCAAACGCTTTACAGAAGTCCAAGTAGGTGACATTGATTGCTTTTCCCTTGTCCACTGATGCAGTCACTCCATCATAGAAAGCCACTAGGTTGGTCAGGCAGGACTTGTCCTTGCTGAATCCGTGCTGGCTGTCTCGAATCACCTCCCTGTCCTCCATGTGATTGAGCATAGCTTCTAGGAGGATCTGTTCCATGACCTTCCCAGGCACAGAGGTGAGGCTGACAGGTCGGTAGTTCCCAGGGTCCTCCTTTCTTCCCTTTTTAAAAATGGGCACAACATTCCCCTTTTTCCAGTCAGCAGGGACTTCATCGGACTGCCATGACTTTTCAAATATCGTGGAGAGTGGCTTGGCAACTACATCAGCCAATTCCCTCAGGACTCTGGGATGCATCTCATCAGGTCCCATAGGCTTGTGTACATTGAGGTTCTTCAGGTGGTCTCAAACTTGATCTTCCCTTACAGTGGGAGGGGCTTTACCCCCCTGCTCCCCAGCTTTTGGTCCATCGATTTGGGAGGGGTGAGGAGAGAGGTTGCCGGTGAAGACCAAGGCAAAGAAGTTGTTGAGTACCTCAGCCTTCTCCTCGTCCATTGATACAAGGTTGCCTTTCTTGTTCATCAAGAGGGGTACACTTTCTTTAGCCTTCCTTTTCTGGTTGATATAGCTGTAGAAGCTCTTCTTGGTATTCTTTACATCCCTTGCCAAATTCAGCTCCATCCTCGCCTTGGCCTTCCTGACCTCCTCCCTACACAACTGAGCAGTTTCCTTGTATTCCTCCCAGGACACCTGTCCCTGCTTCCACTGCCTGTGCAGTTCCCTCTTACACTTTAGTTTGACCAGCAGGTCTCGACTCAGCCATGCTGGTCTCTTCCCTTCCTTGACTGATTTCTTACACTTGGGGACTGATAGCTCTTGTGCTCTATGGAAGGTGTCCTTAAAGATCTGCCAGCTCTGTTCCGTTCCCCTGTCCCTGAGGACCATCTCCCAGGGGGTCCTTCTGACTAACTCCTTGAAGAGCTGGAAGTTTGCTTTCCTCAAATTTAGGGTCCTGACTGTACTCCTTGCTTTTCCCATGTCCCTCTGGAGTGTGAACTCCACCAATGCATGATCACTGCAGCCCAAGCTGCCTCCAGTCTTGACATCACCGATGAGCTCACTTGTATTGGTGACCATCAGATCCAGTATCACATCCCCTCGGGTAAGTGTGTCTATTACCTGGCTTAGGAATTTATCTTCAATGCATTCCAGGAATCTCCTGGATTGCCTACAGCTCGCCGTGTTGCTTTTCCAGCAAATGTTGGGGTGGTTGAAGTCCCCCAGCAGGACAAGAGTCTGCAAGCACAAAGCCTCCAAGAGCTGGAGGAAGAAGGCTTCATCAGCAGGCTCCCCTTGATCAGGCAGCCTGTAGTAGACACCAGCCACAAGGTTCCCTTTGTTGCCTCTGTCTCTGACTCTTACCCATAAGCTTTCGACCTGCTCGTGGCTATTCTTCAGGGACAGCTCTTCACACTGTATTGATTTCTTTATGTAGAGGGCAACGCCTCTGCCCCTCCTTCCTCTCCTGTCCTTTCTGAACAGCCTGTAGCCATCAATAGCCACATTCCAGTCGTGGGATTCGTCCCACCAGGTTTCGGTTATGGCAATCAGGTCGTAGCTGTCTAGTAGCACAGCAGCTTCCAGCTCCTCCTGTTTGTTCCCCATGCTGCATGTGTTTGTGTAGAGGCATTTCATCTGGGCTGTTGGCCATGTCACCTTCTTAGTGGAACATCCTTTATTTCCCTCGGGGTGTTTCATGAAGGTTTCCTTGTGAGCTCTAACTATCTTAGGAGCCCCCGGCTCATCTCTGCCAGACTTCAACTGTGCTGCAGTGTCCCCATCATGCCTCTGCGCAATAGGTTGAGGGCTCACAGTAGCACCCCGTCCTTCTAACCATTGCATACCATCCCACAGCTTGCCACAGGCAAGCCTGGTATGTTCCCCCTCCCCCTTCACATCTAGTTTAAAGCCCTGTCAATGAGCCCCGCAAGCTCCTGTGCAAAGACCCTCTTTCCCCTTTGAGAAAGGTGGCTCCCATTTGTCGCCAGCAAGCCTGGTGCCATGTAGGCCGTCCCATGGTCGAAGAACCCAAAGTTGTGACGGTGGCACCAGCTTCGGAGCCATGTGTTAAGAGATTGGATCCGCCTGTTCCTACCAATGTCACCTCCCACAAGTGGAAGGAGGGAGGAAAAGATGACCTGTGCCCCTGATTCCCTCACTAAGCGTCCCAAGGCCCTGAAGTCTCTTTTAATCACCCTTGGGCTGTGCACTGCTACTTCATCACCACCCACGTGGAACAGCAGTAACGGGTAGCAGTCTGAGGGCCGTACAAGGCTGGGAAGTCTCCTGGTGATATCTGTGACCTGGGCTCCTGGCAGGCAGCAGACTTCCCTATGAGGAGGGTCCACCCGGCATATTGGACCCTCCGTTCCCCTCAGGAGGGAGTCTCCTATGACTATGACCTGTCTTTTCTTCCTTGTTGAGGTGGTAGTAATATGGGGGGTAG
This sequence comes from Pelecanus crispus, assembly GCF_030463565.1. Lineage (NCBI taxonomy): Eukaryota > Metazoa > Chordata > Aves > Pelecaniformes > Pelecanidae > Pelecanus > Pelecanus crispus. Next base: position 156,517,749 of record NC_134644.1, on the reverse strand, counting down.
GTCTTTGTGGTCTTGGCAACTCTTCTGGTGTAGATGAATCAATGCTTGAATTTCTGCTTGAATTTGAAAATTCTGAATTGCTACCAGAATTCACTATGTGAAAGAGTCACCACTGTCATTGGGAAATACAGAAATGTAAGAAAATATAAAAATAAAAGGTAACATAGAACAAGAAGAAAACTAAAACTTAGTAACTGTTCTAATTTACTCAAATAGCATATGTTTCAAACAAGTGGTGCATTACACACTGCCTGATAATGAATGAATTTTGGTAGAATATGGGAATTTAGATTGCAGCATCAATGATTATGTCATCACAAGAGGCTTGCATATTGACAGAATATGATACATGAAGAATTTTAGAGTCCCCTTTTTATTGTTAATCAACATACAAACATTTTTATGTAGTCACAAACTCTTAAGCATGACTTAAAAGTTGCAATGCCAAAATATAAACCTTCTTTTCAGATGTCTTTCAAAATCAAATGCAATACTTGGTACCTTCAGGCATAGCATCTGAAACCTTCCATGGTAGAATAGAAAGAAAATACCTCCTTGTTCTTTTATACTCTCATTAACCACTGTCTTTAATTAACAAATGGATTTAAAAAAGGGTCATAACTGCAGCTATTGGATTTTCCCCTTAAATTGTGTCGTGGTTTAACCCCAGCCAGCAACTAAACACCACACAGCCACTCGCTCACTCCACTCCCAGTGGGATGGGAGAGAGAATCAGAAGGGTAAAAGTGAAAAAACTCATGAGTGGAGATAAAGACAGTTTAATAAGCAAAACAAAAACAGTGCACGCAAGCAAATCAAAACAAGGAATTCATTCACTACCTCCCATTGGCAGGCAGGTGTTCAACCATCTCCAGGAAAGCAGGGATCCATCACACTTAATGGCTACTTGGGAAGACAAATGCCATCACTCCAAATGAAACCACTTCCTTCTTCTTCCCTCAGCTTTTTACTGCTGATCGTGTTGTCATATGGGATGGAATATCCCCTTGGTCAGTGGGGGTTAGCTGTCCCAGCTGTGTCCCCTCCCAACCTCTTGTGCACCCCCAGCCTACTCAGTGGTGGGGTAGTGTGAGAAGCAGAAAAGACCTTGACTCTGTGTAGGCACTGCTCAGCAACAAGTAAAACATCCCTCTATTATCAACACTGTTTCAAGCACAAATGCAAAACATAGTGCCATAGAAGCTTCTATGAAGAAAATTAACTCTACCCCAGCCAAAAACATCACTAATTGAAAAAAAAAAAAAAAAAAAAAAGCTGACTGAATTATAAAGAAACATCAATTTATAAAAGGAAAATTCCTTTCTGAGTCTTTGAACTCAAGTTTCCGAATTTTCAGCTAACTCCCCAATTTTCTATATTATTCCTTGTTATTTCACTTTCTTTTTGAAACAAGTAAGGAGAAAGAGAAATCTATAGGTAAATAAAAGGAAAGATAAACTTCAAAAGACTTCCACCTCCCAACATCTGAGAAAAGAAAAACCTAAGCAGACTCTCAAGAGGGTTTTGTCAGGGTTTTTTTTCTTCAGATTATAAAACACATGCTTTTTTGTTTAAATTATAAGCATGCACAAAGTAAAAGAAAAAAGACAGATATTAAAGTAAAAACCAAACACAAGTTATAGAATAGATAATCCCTATTCATTTATCTACACATACACATATGAACACATGCAAAAGAAACATTTATTTACGACATTTCAAATGGTTTACAGTTATAAAATTTGGAAAGGTTGTCATGGTTTAGCCCCAGCCAGCAACTAAGCACCACACAGCCGCTCGCTCACTCCCCCTACCCCGATGGGATGGGGGAGAGAATCGGAGGAGTAAGAGTGAGAAACACTCCTGGGTTGAGATAAGAACAGTTTAATAATTGAAATAAAGTAAAATAATAATAATAATAGCAACAATACAATAATGATAATAATAATAACAATATACAAAGCAAGTGATGCACAATGCAATTGCTCACCACCCGCCGACCGATACCCAGACAGTTCCCGAGCAGCGATCGCTGCTCCCCAGCCAACCCCCCCCAGTTTATATACTGAGCATGACGTCATATGGTATGGAATAGCCCTTTGGTCACTTTGGATGAACTCTTCTGGCTGTGCCCCCTCCCAGTTTCTTGTGCGCCTGGCAGAGCATGGGAAGCTGAAAAGTCCTTGACTAGCATAAGCAGTACTTAGCAATAACTAAACCATCAGTGTGTTATCAACATTCTTCTCATATTAAATGCAAAACACAGCACTATGCCTGCTACTAGGAAGAAAATTAACTCTATCCCAACTGAAATCAGGACGGGTTTAAATAGGACCAATGCTTAACATTTTTTTGCCTTTGTCTGTGAAATATAGAATGTAGTATCTCTGTTTAGGAATTCTGTATACAGAAGTCCAATATTTGTGAAACTTCATTTACAATGTCTGATTTTTTACATTATTGTGAAAAGTTCATTCACTTTATTCCAAACATCTTCCAATTGGTTTTACAGTCTGAACAAAGAGCAATGACCAAAGATTCTTCCATAGGCTTGTCTTTTCCACTGTGTACTGAGAAGTGATCATCAAATCTAAACCTCTCCCTTAATTTTAAAACATTTTGTTCCACAAATAATACCAGGAATTAATCGGCTACTGTGCCCCTAAGAAAGTTCTGACACTCAAATAGCTTAGGTCAACATATGCCTCCAGCTACATGTGAGTAAACATTTAATGATTATTCTAGAGTAAATACTGGGGGGAGAGGGAGGTCAGATGGGGTGAGGGGCTTTGTGTTTAAATCCCAACATTTGTAACTAACTAATGAAAGCATTTTTCCCTTCTAAATAGCAGATCAGGCACTATCTTTTCAGAGTTTCATTCAAAAATGCACTCTGGTTAATGGTAAAATTTTACATAAAAAGCTTCATGAAAAATATTTTTGTGAACTTCTGAAGTATTACAAATCTTCAAATAAACCTCAGCAATGGACAGACACACTTTTAAACTAAATGGTGCAGGGAATGGGGGATAAACAATCCCTGCCTATGGCTTGTCATACAAGAGTACATACTGGTGTTAAAGGGGAAAGGGTCAAGTGGTTTTAAAGCTCTCTGTGATAGTGCCCTCAGAAAATGCAAACTAAATGGAGATTCATACTTCTTTTGTTCCTTTAACATTTCCCTGCTGCTTCAATGATGTTCGATGTATTTCACCACTGTGTAACTGGAAAAACAGGTAGCTCTACACAGGAGGAAAATAACATCCATACATCATCAAAGTTTTTAAGCAGAGGTCTCATAGCATGGCTGAGTAAGGAGTGAAAACAATTTATTTCAAAGGTATCAGGTTAGTCTCCTGAGGAGACTGCAATTTAACTGACAGACCTAAATTTCTCACATATTTTGTAAAAGAAAAATAAAATACGAGATCCAAAGCATTCATTTTTTGTAAAAGTTTTCTTAAGGAGCAAACCAAAACAAAGAGCGCTTTCATTCTATCCTGCTGGTCTGCTCTGTAGCTAAATTAGAGAATCCACTAGGAGAGAACTATTTTCACTGCCTGCTTAAAAAAGACATATATTTTCCACTGACTCTCACATTTGGCACCACAAAATGGAAAATAGCCTTACTTGATTTCCAAGAAGGAGATGGAGAAAATAAGACAAAGAGGGATAGTAAAGAATTCGCTTAGTTATGTCTTCAGAGAATCCAGGACCTCAAAGTATACTTACCAAGCTCTGAGCAGACAGATCCAAGGAGTTGGTTTAATTATAATTGCCTGTCAATTTATTTCCCTCACAGCAAGACAGGTAATAATTTTTGAACCATCATATTTTGATATAAGGGAACAATGTCAAGCAGGGGCCTTTCACCCTTTATTCATACTTCTGATAGAAATCCATTCCTTTCAACCTGTGGAAAGCTGGAGGAGGTAATTAATTTTACAGCCAAAGATAGTCCTGACAACTCTTATGTGATTAGTCACAGTAATTGTTAAAAGATAATATGAAGACCTAAGGGGAAAAAAAAAAAAAAAAAAAAGAAAAAAAAAGAAAAAAGCAGAATTCCAATCTTTCCTCAGTCAACAAAGGAAAAGAAAGTTGCTCCAGGCAACTGTGAGCTTATTAATTTCCTAAGAGAAAAGAGGGAATGGAATTACAGCTGTGTTATCTTAAAAAAATAACAGAGTCTAGTTTATTTATGAAAGAATACTTTATTTTCTTTTTTTGTGTGTGTCGTCTTCTTCTGATGTGTGTTTGCCTGCTTATCTGGAAATTAAGAATAACTCAGGTATTCATATAATCCTTTCTTATATACCATGAAAATGTCAAGTGCAATGTAAGCACAGCTTTAAATAGATAAACGAACAGAGGAATTTGGGCTGTATTTAAGACATCGTGCTGTGGCTAAACTATCAGTACCATGTGAGGAGTTAGATGTCTCTTCTTGTCCATGGTGCACCATACAGTTACAGGTAAGAGATAAACCCACCAGAAAGAAGAACTGATCTCAAGATACAAGAGTCTTTGCTGAATATAGAATTATATAAGGCTTCTCAAATAAATTTCTTTTGTTTCATAGGATAATTTCAAGCAAAATTCTTCCTTTTTTTCAAATCTTTGCATATGAAATGAAAAAATTTTTGCTTGCTGGAATGTTCTGCTCTTAAATCAACTACTCATAGTGTTCACATTAATGTTAAAACTTGAAAACCGAACATTTTGGTGACTGAATTGCTACGTTTTGTTTCTTATTAGCTACCTTAGACTGACATTTTTGAAAAAATGCCAGGAAACACATTAACAATATGCAAAAGAATTTACACATGCAAAAAGGATAAAAAATGACATAATTAATTCTTCTGATTGTCATGATACAGACTAGTTATAATGAAAATATAAACATTGGTATATTATTTTCATAAGATATTCACTAGTAAGAAACATGATTCTTTGATCAATTAAAATATAGCAAGTGTTAAAAAATAAGTTTAGAAAGCTTACAAGATTATACTGCTAAAATGTAGGCCTTACATTTGCATAGTGAAAAAAAAAAAAGCATTTGTGTCTACAACTAGGGTAAAAGAACAAAAAAGGCAGAGTGTTAAAAGACATCTCATATCCAAACTGTTTCTAAACCAGATCAAATTAGAATAAGTATATACACTTTAAGTAGAGCAAAACCAACCCAAATTCCATTTTTATTAAGTTCATTTTACGTAAAAATGAAGTGGCTTAGATCTTTTTTCAGATTGACATGTATTTAACCTTTTTATTGAATTCTGCTTTTATTTTCAAATTGTGAATGTAAAAACTACCCCCGTAAGTCCCTCTAGCCGAGAATTCTGTCTTGTGATGGTGACAAAGGAACTTCAAGAAAATGCATTGTGGGGAAATTACCCTATTCTGGCTAATTTACACACTCAATTCACTTTTTATTCCCTCCCATGGTGACATTAGAGGGTACATTCCTGCTTGTTCCTCTTGGTATCTGTTTATGGATCTATCTTTCAAAAATTGTCTAATCCTTTTATTGGGTCTGTGTGGCAAGGTTGTGGTAGTGGTGGGTCTACAGGAGTGGCCTCTGTGAGAAGCTGCTAGAAGCTTCCCCTGTCTCCGATAGAGCCAATGCCAGCCGGCTCCAAGATGGACCCAGTGCTGGCCAAAGCGGAGCCCATCAGCAACAGTGGTAGCACCTCTGTGATAACATAGTTAAGACAGTGTAAAAAAAAACCTGCAGAAGTGCATCCAGAGATGAGGGGGAATATGTGAGAGAAACAACTCTGCAGACACCCAGGTCAGTGAAGGAGGGGGAGGAGGTGCTCCAGGTGACAGAGCAGATTCCCCTGCAGCCCATGGTGAAGACCATGGTGAGGCAGGCTGCGCCCCTGCAGCCCATGGAGGTTAACGGTGGAGCAGATATCCACCTGCAGCCCATGGAGGAACCCACACTGGAGCATGTGGATGCCTAAAGGAGGCTGTGACTCTGTGGGAAGCCCACACTGGAGCAGGCTCCTGGCAGGACCTGTAGATCTGTGGATAGAGGAGCCTACGCTGGAGCAGGTTTGCTGGCAGGACTTGTGACCCTGTGGGAGAACCGCTGCTGGACCAGTCTGCTCCTGAAGGACTGCAGCCAGTGGAAAGGACCCACACTGGAGCATTTCACGAAGAATGACTCACATTGGAGAAGTTCATGGAGTATTGTTTCCTGTGGGAGGGACCCCACGCTGGAGCAGGGGAAGAGTGTGAGGAGTCTTCCCCCTGAGGAGGAAGGCGCAGCAGAGACAACGTGTGATGAACTGACCACAGCCCCTATTCCCTGTCCACTTGTGCTGCTGGGGGTGAGAAGAGGTAGAGAATTCAGGAGTAAAGTTAGGCCTGGGAAAAAGGGAAGGGTGGGGGGAAGGTGTTTTTAAGGTTTGGTTTTATTTTCTCATTATCCTACTCTGATTTGATTGGCAATAAATTAAATTAATTTTTCCCCAGGTTGAGTCTGTTTTGCCCATGACAATAATAGCTGAGTGATCACTCCTTGTCCTTACATCAGCCTGTGAGCCTTTCATTATGTTTTCTCTGCCCTGTCCACTTGAGGAGGGGGAATGATAGAGCAGCTTTGGTGGGCACCTGGCATCCATCCAGGATCAACCTGCCACAATCCTTTAAAACCTACTGATACCATCTCTGTCACAAACTCCTTTTCTAACAAATTACAGAAGTTTATTCTTTCCTGCAAAGAACTTCCACCTTTCGTTCTTTAACTGATCCCTGAGCAGCATCAACAAATGCCTCTGTTCTAGTATTGCAGCATTTAATCAATAACAGTTCTACTCTCTCCTGCTCACCACCTTGTACTAGTTCTTGCTGGGAGAAAGTTAATTTTCTTCATTGCAGCCCATATGGTGTTATGTTTTGGATTTGTGACCAAAACAGTCACAGTCACACACCAATGTTACAGCTGTTAGTGGACTGTGTTTACAGAGCATCAAGGCCTGCTCTGTTTCTCTTGTTGCCCCTGCCAACGAGTAGGCTGGGGGTGAAAAAGAAGTTGGGAGGGGATGCAGCTGGTACAGCTGACCCCAACTGACCAAAGGGATATCCCATACCATATGATGTCGTGCTTAGCAATAAAAGCTGGTGGACAGAAGGACGGAGGGACTTTCAGGATTATGGTGTCTGTCTTCCCAAGTAGCTGTTGCATGTGATGAAGCCCTGCTTTCCTGAAAATGGCTAAACACCCACCTGCTGATGGGGACTACCAATTGAATTCCTTATTTTGCTTTGCTTGTATGTGCAGCCTTTGCTTTACCTATTAAACTGTCTTTATCTCAGATCACAAGTTTTCTCACTTCTACCCTTTTGATTTTTTTACTCTCCCACCATCCCACTGTGGGGGGAGTGAGCAAGCAGTTATGTGGAGCTGAGCTGCTGACTGAGGTTAACCCATAACACACCTTCACAATACTTTAAATGTCATTTTCTTTCTATGTTTCTAAATGATAAAAAATACTTCAGTGAAGAGCTGAGATGTTTTCTTTAAACATGATTTCTCAGGTACTAGTCTTCCACCCATTTATTACATTCATTATACATATATTTCATTATACATATATATTATTCTATATTTTTGCAAAATATGTATTCTGTATTTTTATTATACATAGATGATTGCATCCAGCTATAATAAATCACGAAAAACTCGTAGAGGCATAGCTGAAGTAGCTAGATAAGGAACAAAAGTCCTTTAAATTAGAGAAGAAGAAGAAGATAGGAACAGATTCCTCCTAAGTCTTAGGGATTTGATTGTCCCCACCTCCTTACCTCACCTTTATTATCAGCATACCACTTCACAAAATTTCAACATTAACAGATATTCTGGTGATTAAAACTTGAAATAATGGAGTAATTATTATGTTACATCTGAGGATGCTGGGGAGAGTCATTTTGTCATTTTGAATTGAGCAGAAAGTCTGACTTGATTTTCATAGTGGCTGCAGGAATTATAGAAAGATCATGAATACAAAGAATTGTGATCTCACATGTGTTATTCTCCATGAATCTGTAAAAATGAAGATGAAGCTCTCCCACCTTCATCTCAGAAAAAAATATTATATGAAACCCCTCTTCGGTTTCAGTGGGGTTCTTCTAACAGTTTACCCTTTCATCTGTTCATTCATCTGTAGTGACTGAATATATGTATATACATACATCAGTTTGGGAATTAGAGCGAGCTGTGGTGGAGTGTTCAGAATACTGACAAATCAAGCCTCTTTAAAACTGAATTTTACAAAAATGTTTTGTTAGCAAAACACTTTGTGTGAATGGTCAATTCTTATAAAATATTTATCTTCATCACTGTGTATACAGAGCAGTTAGGCTATAAAAGTTAGTTTTTAAGTTATGGAGTTGATGCTGTGTATTTAGCACTGGTGGCTGCAGTTCTTGGTGGTTCTTAGTCACTGAGGCCAAAGTGATCAAGCCTATGAGCAAGAGACGTTGGAACTGAAGTGGGAGTTCTCCTTTCCTCCTGATACTGTTTACCATTTTTTTCAGTTTTGCCAGTCAATTTGGGAGGAAGCCCTGTCTATTTGCAATGTCTTGTGCTTTGTTCTTTCTTTTGGGCAGCTTTTGTTACTTGGATGTCTCATACATACAAGTGCATCCATCTTTCTTTGCCCCTTTGGTAATCATATTGCTCACTTTGTCTGGCTATGCCTTCATAGTGTCACTAAATACTTACTGATATACTCTTGTAACCACAATACTCCAGCACTGTTATTTGTTTGCTACAGTACGTGTTTAGTACTTCAGTAAAATAATATTTATGTTCAAGGCAAGCTAATATCAATTACATCCTGCTTAATTAATTTATAAGTGTCATGGGTTTCTGCCTAGACTACACCTCACTCTAATCTTTGGTATTGCCACACGTTTCAGCAATGCTGACCTTTGTGTTTGAAATGTCCAGTTCTGTTGTGGACTGACATAAAGACAAAGAATAAATTGTATAATATAAGAATGTATACAGTTTCCCAACTAGCCTTTGAGACTGAATGATAACTTGATTTCAAAACTGTCTTGTTAAGTAAATCTTAATGTGGTCACCTTTCAGCTGCTAAGATAAAGCAGCAAGGAAATATAATATTCTTATTTCATAGGCACTAAACATTACTGTCAGCTGACAGTGACATGTCTTTATTCATGTGACATTTTGTCTTCATGTTTTGTTTTTCTGCTCTAAATAGAAGGAAACTTTAGTACTGAAGATTAGTTCTGCTGTTATTAATTGTTTCTTTCATTTTATAGAACTCTTTACCAATCTCCCTTTTCTGTGAATAGAAAGGCATTTAAAGGTACATTCCCTCATGACTGATTTTATTTGAACAACAACAAAACAAAATAATTAATTTTATTTGATTCATAACATGTAACCAGCAAATTAGGATGCTTACTTGCCTGTGTGTTCTCCAACCATCCTGCCAGATTATAGCACTCTCTGCCATGTACTGAAATTACAACTGACAGAACTCAAGAACTTTTAGAATTAGAGACCACATCATTATAAAAGATACACTGTTTACACTAAACTTGAACTTTCCCACTATTTCATTTATTTTGGGTTTACTGCTACCAATGATTTCCTTCTCATTTATTGTGCAGTACTCCTGTTTAGGCTGCACTTTGAGACAGAAGGTTTATTTGTTTATTCAATTTCTGAATTTAACTGCCATTTTTTTCTAATGTGATCTCAGTACTCTTGAAAATAATTTTCCACCTACTTACATAGCAGCTTCATATTGGCAGATACCAAAAATTCCACAAAACAACCAAAAATCCTTGGATTTACCACATGGTAAAATCCTAAAATTACTGTGACATTTTTTCCTCCTTCCTTCTGCTTTTTTCAGCAATAAAAAATGTTGGCTCTTTTCACTAGGTCCTCTTTCCCTCAAATGGCTACCTTTTAACTTCACAGATATGCCCTTTCATGTTCAGGCTTCATCCAAAGTGCATTCAAATCTCCTGAGCAGTTTCCCCTTCTCATTGTTTTGCTACATCAGCATGGATCAGCAGTCATTCCAGCAGTGTCAAGACAAGAGACCCACTAAACAATGCTTAAGTTGTACAATGTCTACCTTAGGAGGCCAGATAAAATTTGACAGGATAAACTGAACAGGATGTTGTCTTCAACAATGATCTGTCATTGAAAAAGTGATCTCCATTGTGATCTCTATCTCTAAAGTGATCTCTATTGAAGCCCTTGGTAAATCTGTTATGTGAGATACCAAGATATTTACACTTGTTTATACAGTTCAGTGAGTGCATAGAAGAGAAAGTAGCTAAAAGCTTGTGTCTAGGGACAAATTTCAGAAAGGGTGTATGAGGAAACCCAGGACAACCAAAGAGAAACAACAGGGCAAGGAGACAGGTGAACTTCAAGCAAAGCATCAAGGGGAGCAGCAGAGACAGAATGCAGATATTCAGGAGCAGGTCTAGACCTGGACAGTTCAAGTAAAAGAACTGGGAAACTGACATTGCAACAGGTGAAAAAGAGTATTGTGCAGCAACACCTAGAATCAGACCTGTGGTTTAAAGGCCGCCAGGTGCCCTGACTTCTTGAAAGAACCCTATAGCTTCTCCTCTGTGGAAACCAGCTGTGTGTGATAATATCATCAGTGGCTATATTGCAAGGGGCATAGTTAAACTTTGTATTCATGATAACATTAATAACCATCCTTGCACAAGGAAGAAAAAAGGCTCCCAGATCCTTCTGAAAACAGCGAAGGAATATACATTTTTCAAGACAAAATGTGGTGGTTCCAATACTGAATAAGTCTGTGAATGGAGCCAATTTCTATGGCATTATTTTCCTAAGCAAACAATAGTCAAGCAAGAATAAGTTTCAGTTTCAATTGTTGTATAATTCTAAAGAATTCTGTCACAACATTTAGGCCAAGTGTTGACTAAATACAAAATGCTGAATATCTATTTATAAAACCATAAGACATGCTAGAAACTCACAGAAATTTTAAAAGTACAACAATTCTTCTGACAGATGGATAGCCGTGTGAAAAAAAATGCTGATTCTGAGTTAGAAATAGAAGATTACATCTAAAAAAAATTAATTCCTGGCAGAAATATTAAGACTGAGAAAAAAGCCGTGGAGTTGGGAGAGTATCCAAATAATTCTGACTGGGCTTACATAAAACAGATTTTTTATTTAAAAAAATCCATAAGAGAAATAACTTATTTTATTATTATTCTTTCATCTAGTCTAGAGGAACTTTTTGTGTGCTGCATATTTCTATTTCTTGGCAAGTTCTACATGTTTACTCTTCAGTGGTCTACTGATGGGTATCTTGCCAGTATCCTGATTTGATCCTGTACCACTGAAGACAGCAAAACTAAGCACTGATCTCATTTGGTTCTAGATCAAATTCTTAGTCCTAAATCTTAAACAATACTAATTAATAGTGACATGACAGCTAGAATATCACAGAATTTACTCTTACAGTCTGTGTATTGTGAAGAGTTGACGTCTACTGTGAAACTATTTAGCATAGAAGTCACCCAAATAGTGGTTCACTATCTTCTCAGAATTGTTTGAATGGATGTTCAATATGCAATTAGAGGGCCAGCCTCATAATACATGCATAGAAGTAATAAGGAGAGGAAACCTTGGGAAGGTTGTTCAGATAATGAGCTTAACCAAAGTGATCTGGATTCATTACTGCAGGTGCATTTCTTCCCCAAAGCAGTTGACCTCTGGGTAGGTGTGTTTCACTGTATCCAAGGGTTCAGGTTCCCTGAGTTTCTAGATGCAAGGGTTGAGCACAGTATGTTGTTCTTCTCTGCTTTGCACAGATGGGTTTCTTCTCAGAGTGCAAAAGATTGGTGTAAACACAGAGCTGGGAGATGAGTAGGAAATGTTCTTGGATCCTTTGGTTTCTACCCAAACATACTGAAACATCCAATTTGGATGCTGAACTCAGATGGCTGAAGTCAGGTAGTAGGAGTAATTCACTCTCCCTGTATTTCCCAGTGTTGTTCTATACATAAGAATCTACTTTACAAAATCACTATATTTCCTCTTCAAAATCAAGTATGGATTTGAGGGGTGTTTTAAAATAGCTCATATGTCATACCAGCTGCCTTGTCATTTTTGAATCACTGTGTTCTAGGCCTGACTTTACTCCCACTGACAATGCTGAGAGGAGTTATTTATTTTTCTTACAATAAGAGTATTATTGTGAGTATTCATATTAAAAGAACTTACAGCAGCATTTCTTCTTTGTACTGAAATATTCCAACCAAACATCCATTCTGCAGTCAAGCAGACTGTTCATGAATAATGTACAGAACAAAAAAAAGCAACTTTTTCTGGATAAAGATTATCTAAATAATCTAAATTTGTCAGAGGAATGGAAAATATTCAGATACTTAAAAATGGATTTTCTTGTCTATATTTTTTCTATTATTAAAAAAAGAAAAAATCAACAGAAAGATATCTATTAAAAATAAATTCAAAGTGAAAAGTTACAATAAAACTCATCATTATATCAGCATTATCCATTTTTCATGTACTTTTCCTCTAATTCTGATATATTCATGTTAGACACTTGTTTTCAACTTCCTTCAGAACTTGGAAAGCATCAAGAATCATCAAATCCCACTGATTATAAGCCTCATATCAGAGATCTGACTTCCCATAAAAAGACAGAAGTGATTTACTCAGGAAGGTGTGTTGTCCATGCTAAATGTGTATTCTGTATGTAAATGCCATTCTGATTAGCTCTTCAGCTTTGTACGCATTTTGTGGAGATTGTGTCATATCTTATTTGTTTAACAAATAGAAGAAATTTTATAGGCCATATATGTAAATGAAATATGAATGAAAGTTTTTAATGTCTCTAAGGAAAATTTAGACTTACTAAATAATTTAGTATCCCCTGATAACCAGATTTCTATTAGTAAAACATAGATAACAAACTCTACGGGACACAATAGAAGTAAAATACCTACTACTTTAAAGGACTTTATGGCACCTGTTTCTCTTCAGCAATGAACACCTGCTCTCAATAAAAGTCTAAATGAAGTCAAGTCTCAACCAAATTTCCTCCACAATTCTCTCTTTAAGGACTATCCCTGTGTAGCAAGCACAGTTTGCAGAGCAGCTGACAAAGTTTAGTTTTCGTCTGTGGCTACCTTCCTCTACTACATTGACTTGGATCCAGAAGCAAAGTGAAATTAACCTATAAACCTAGAAGGAATAGAATGACTAATGGCTTATGAAATAAATACTGTAATTCTTTACTGACTAATGGCTTGTGAAATAAGTATTGCAGTTCCTTGTGGGTGTTGATCACTTTTCCCAAGTAAAAAGAAATAGAAGAGTTGCGTCAGAGGAGGTTTAGATTGGATATTAGTAAAAATTTCTTCACCAAAAGGGTTTTCAAGCATTGGAACAGGCTGCCCAGAGAGGTGGTGGAGTCACCATCCCTGGACGTACTTAAAAGACGCGTAGATGTGGCGTTCTAGGGACACAGTTTAATGGTGCACTTGGCAGTGTTAGGTTAATGGTTGGACTTGATGATCTTAAGGGTCTTTTCCAACCTAAATGATTTTATGATTCTATGACCGATTATAGGATTAATAATATGTGATAAGGCACATCAATATTTCTCATCAGATGTTTTTACTAAGTGGAGGGTCACAAGATGAAAACAGCTGAAGAAGCACTTGAAAGGGAATGAGGAAGCTGCCAGAGGAGAGTGAGTTAGGTAAGTACAACTGCCCTTGTCCCTCTAATTCGAAAAGCGCCCCATGAGCTTAGGAAATGGCTAAAAGGAGCTGTTGATCTGGTAGTCAACATAGGATAACAAAGGGAGGACTGAATGCATCGTAGAAAAGGTGAACAACGTTGTCACTCACGTATATAGCCTAATTGATTGACATAAGGAAAAAATATTTTTCACTATGTGAAATGGAGGAAATTAGTAGAAATTTGTAGGCCCTCACCTGGAATTCTGGCTGCCAGGGATCAGGGCCAGCTCAGCACCAGGGCAGCCGAGGGCATCCCCCTTCCCCCAGGGAGCAGCTCCCAGGCAGTGCTGTGGAGAAGTCATGGCCAGGGTCCACCCCACCGCATGGTTGCTCCTTTTCAGCTGAGGCTTTAAAGTCTGAGCTACAGCCCCCACTGCACCACAGCCCTGCCCTGCTAGGCCCTGCTCATCGTCCCCGCTGAGCTGGGCCTGACCAACAGGCTGATGTCCTCACCTAGCCTTGGCCCTTCCCCATGGAGATTCCTGATGCCTGGGGCTTGGGCTGCTCCCCGCTGCACTGCTCCTGCCAGGGGCAGTGGGACAGAACCTGGCTGCAAGGCCTTTGAGGCTCCCAATGCTCCTGGTGGGTCCTGAGAATGCCCGGCCCCCAGGAGCCACCAGCTCCTGTGGTGCCCTGGAAATATTTTTCCTGTTTTGGATGTGTCAGAAGGGTCCTGAAGGTGGACATTCAACCCCCCATTCTGGTACACAGGCCCAAGATTCCCTCAGGCTGCACAACTGCTTCATGGTCTACATGAAGTTTATTACCGTTTAGAATCATAGAATGATAGAATGCTTTGGGTTGGAAGGGACCTTTAGAGGTCATCTAGCCCAACCCCCATCCAGTGAGCAGGGACATCATTAACTAGATCAGGTTGCTCAGAGCCCCATCCAACCTAACCTTGAATGTTGCCAGGAATGGGGCCTCCACTACTTCCCTGGGCAACCTGTTCCAGTGCTTCACCACCCTCACGGTAAAAAATTTCTTCCTTATATCCAGTCTAAATCTACCCTCCTTTAGTTTAAATCCATTATTGCTTGTCCTGTCACAACAGGCCTTGCTAAAAAGATTCTCCTCCTCCTTCCTGTAGACCCCCTTTAAGTACTGGAAGGATGCAATAAGGTCTCCCCACAGCCTTCTCTTCTCCCTGCTCTCAATCCCTTCATCCCCCAGCCTGTCCCAGGTGCAGGAGCTTGCACTTGGCCTTGTTGAACTTCATGAGATTCACACAGGCCCACCTCTCCAGCTTGTCCAGGTGTCTTTGGACAACATGGTGTCCTGTCAACTGCACCACTCAAGTTGGTGTCATCTGCAAAGTTGCTGAGGGTGCAGTCAATCTCACTGTCCATGTTGCTGATGAAGATATTAAACAGCATTTGTCCCAATACAGACCCCTGAGGGACACCACTTGTCACCAGTCTCCATGTGGACATCGAGCCGTTGACCACTACCCTCTGGATGTGACCATCCAACCAATTCCTTATCCACTGAACAGTCCACCCATCAAATCCATATCTCCCCAATTTAGAGAGAAGGATGTTGTGGGGGACTGTGTTGAAGGCTTTACAGAAGTCCAAATAGGTGACATCCGTTGCTTTTCTCTTGTCCACAGATGCAGTCACTCCTTCATAGAAAGCCCCTAGGTTGGTCAGGCAAGACTTGTTTGGAGAATTTTAGAATGTTCACTTGTGCTGGTTTGGGGCTGGGATAGCGTTAATTTTCTTCAAAGTACCTAGTGTGCAGCTATGTTTTGGATTTGTGCTGGAAACAGTGTTGATAATACAGGGATGTTTTACTTGTTGCTGAGCAGTGCCTACACAGAGTCAAGGTCTTTTCTGCTTCTCACACTACCCCACCACTGAGTAGGCTGGGGGTGCACAAGAGGTTGGGAGGGGACACAGCTGGGACAGCTAACCCCCACTGACCAAGGGGATATCCCATACCATATGGCATCATGCTCAGCATATAAAGCTGGGGGAAGAAGGAAGGAGGGGAATGTTTGGAGTGATGGTGTTTGTCTTCCCAGGTAGCCATCATGTGTGATGGAGCCCTACTTTCCTGGAGTTGGCTGAACACCTGCCTGCCAATGGGAGGTAGTGAATGAATTCCTTGTTTTGCTTTACTTGTGTGCACAGCTTTTGCTTTACCTATTAAACTGTATTTATCTCAACCGATGAGTTTTTTCACTTTTACCCTTCCGATTCTCTCCCTCATCCCACTGGGGGTGGAGTGAGCGAGTGGCTGTGTGGTGTTTAGTTGCTGGCTGGGGTTAAAACACAACACTACTATGCAATTGGAACACTTAAAAATCTATTATTGTTTCATGTTTTTTAAAAAATCAAAGCAAAAAAAATTCTATAATTTTATTTATTTTGTATGATTTAACATATGTCTGTAGAGTACCATGTATCCTGATTCAATCATTGGCATATACATTTCATCACTTTCTGTGGGATAAACAGCAGAAAACAAAGATCATAGTTTCTCCCCTCGTAATTATTGACCCTGACCAACAGCTAAGCACTCACACAGGCACTTGCTCACTCCCCCACACCCCCCACAGTGGGACAGGGAGAAAATAGTAAGAGCAAAAGTGAGAAAATTGTAGTCTGAGATAAAAGTTTAATAAATGAAGGAAAAAAAGAAGAAAAAATAAGTGATAGAAAATCAATCACTCATCACCTCCCACAAGCAAACTGATGCCCAGCTAGTCTATCAGCAACAGCTACCTTGGAAAACACCCATTTTTGTTTTTGACTGTGGCATCACACAGTATGGAATATCCCTTTGGCCAGTTCAGATCACCTGTCCCAGCTGTGAATTTTTGCTCTGTGATTACAAAGCAGCTACCACTACAGGGTCCTCTAACTGAAGTTGATAGAGATCAGAGGAATGCAACTAAACCAAAGAGTAATCCCTAGGGTGGGGGTTTTTTTGGTTTTTTTTGTTTCTTCCAGTTGTTACAGCACAAGACTCCAGGCAGTCATCCAGTAGGTTTTGAAGTCTGATCTCAGAAGTGCCGTGTACACATAAGATTTTAGTTCTATTTGCTCAATTGCTACATATGAGTACAATTAAAATGGGGAAATCCCCAGATATAGGTACAATGAAAAGGTGGGAATTCAAAGATTAAAGAACTTAAAGCAGTACAGAAGCCATAAAGAGAAAGAAAACAAACAAACAAACAAAAACCCCACAACTTTTAAAATTTAGGACAAATTTTGGGGAGTCATGAGCAACCTGGATTTTGGAAATTAAAATAAGACTTATGTAGAAGTGTTTAAATCTTCAAAATGCAGAACACATTGCCTTCAAAAGCTAAAGAACTTCCTCAGTCTTTTTTTTTTCCTAGAAACTGAAAAGTGAACAACTAAAATTTATTCATATATCTTTCCTCATATATTGTGTAGGCACTGAACAGGTGAATGATGAATTCTTTCTATACCACTTGAGGTCACAAATTATCCCATAAAAAATGAAGTTATAAGAGCTTTCTGCAGTATTAGGAAAAACAGATATATCTGGGATATCACTATATAATTGGCCTTTCCAAAACATGTTCTATAAGTACTAATTTGTTATTACTACATTTACATGTAGTAATAAATATTAGAAATAGGGTTTTTTTCCTCTTAATGTTTTGATGTCTGATTACGTTTGCTCTTCATTTCAAGTCATTCTAAAATCATTACTGTGGACATGTCGTGGTTTCATCTGGAATAAAGTTAATTTTCTTCCTAGTAGCAGGCATAGTGCTCTATTCTGGATTTAGAATGAGAAGAATGTTGATAACACGTTGATGATTTTAGTTGTTGCTAAGTACTAAGGGCTATTCCATACCATATGTCATCATGCTCAGTATATAAACTGGGGGGAGAGGGGCGTTGGCCGGGGAGCAGAAATTGCTGCTCAAGAACTGTCTGGGTATCATTTGGCGAGTGGTGAGTAATTGCATTGTGCATCATAGAATCATAGAATCATAGAATACTTTGGGTTGGAAGGGACCTTGAGAGATCATCGAGCCCAACCCCCCTGCAGTAAGCAGGGATCATCACTTGCTTTGTATATTATTATTATTATTATCATCATCATCATCATCATCATCATCATCATCATCATCATCATCATCATCATCATTGTGGTGTTGTTATGATTACTATTTTACTTTATTTAAATTATTAAACTGTTCTTATCTCAACCCAGGAGTATTTCTCACTCTTACTCCTTGGAATCTCTCCCCCATCCCATTGGGGTAAGGGGAGTGAGCGAGCGGCTGTGTGGTGCTTAGTTGCTGGCTGGGGTTAAACCATGACAGGACATTACTCTCCATCATTTTTATCCCAGTTGTAAATATTTCACAGGATCATAGAATCATTTAGGTTGGAAAAGACCTTTAAACATTGAGTCCAACTGTTAACCTAACACTACCAAGTCCCCCACTAAACCATGTCCCTATGCACCACGTCTACACAACTTTTAAATACCTCCAGGGATGGTTACTCAAACGCTTCCCTCAGCAGCTTGTTCTGGTGATTTAAATAGAAATGTATCTGTAAACAGCATTTGAAGCTTAATGGATTGTCAGTCTCTCTTCTGACAGTTTCTTTTTCATCATAGCAAACTTTAAAGTTTTATCATAATACATAGAAAACGTGAAATGGGATTTTTGGACATCAGCTAGAACTTTATGGCTCTAAAAGTAATTTTTAATTTCTGTAGATTTTAAGTCTTATGTTCCTTCAACATTCAAACCTGAATTATTCATCAGCATGTATAATATTTACATAGCTTTAAACAGTCTTAAGCAGTCACAAATGCCATGTGATTTTCTGTTGGTTTTTTTAATGGGTAATTAATATATACATTTATATGAGTTTTTCACATAGGTACAGTTTCATGAGACAAAAAACTTGACGTAATAATCCTATTTGAAATAATGAATGATTTGTTGTTTTTTTCCTCATTGTATCATCACTACATACCTGGCTGATTATTGCAGCAGTCATTAGTAAAATAAGGAAAAACCTCTTAAAGAATAAATGTAATTGAATTATTCAAACACTATTTTTTTCTTCATAAAAATAAGTGAGCTACAGTTTTGCTTTGTACTAAGCTACTCACAAAGTAAACTTCAAATTCGTATTTTCTAGCCAGAGTCTGACAAGAAATATATGGACATTTTCCATAAATCTAAACAGGTTTTGCCTACTAGGAATACACTGAAATTTTGGCAAGCTGAATCTAAACAAACTTTGTGATACCACTGTATTTCCACTCATATAATATTGAACCAAGGGCAAACGCATTTAATAAAACCAAAATTTGATTTTTATATTTGTAGTAAAGCAAAAGTACCTGGGAATGTACAACAGTATTGTCAACTGAGTTTCAGTGAGCATAATAAAATCCTAACTTTGCTTAATTTCCAGGACAGATGTAGATGCAGTGACTAACTGTTACAAGGTAGCTCAAAGTATAATCTTCAAACATAATTATAACAAAATAATTTTCATCTTACACACTGAACCCCTTAAGGCAGTGATCATCTTTCCATTCTCCAACTGTATACTGCTCAGCACAGTGGTAGTTTTATGATGCACTGTGCTTCCTTAATGTTACCAAAATACAGTTAAGGACTACAATCATTTTAAGATGATGTGTGGATACCCATTGAACTTTACTATGAATTAATAATAAATTTGTGGACTAATTACTTCTTATAACTTATCCATATTTAGTGAAATTTGACTTTTTTAGCATCCTAAAATATTGCTATGTATTATTTACACAAACAGTGGTATCTAATTTATTCAGTAATATGAAGTAATGCTGATGACTTTCCCATGATGCAATTACACTAACTGCATTGTCACTATAGAGTAATTCATATCAGTGCACATTTGAAGTATAACTGAGTCTTTGCTTGTATTTGTCCTAATGCTAACTGAATCTCAATTACACAAGAATGTATGTAAATTTACCAAGATTGGATTTACTAGCAGACAATGAACTGGGAGCTGTGTTAAACCTAGCACTGAAGACAGCCAAGTCTGAGTCCCGCAGCAGCACCCAGAGGAAGCGATGAGTGACAGTAGTGGGAGATTCCCCGCTGCAGGGCATAGAAGTGCCCATCTGCCAATCTGACTTCTATCTAGGGAAGGTTGCTTCTTGCCCAGTCTCAGACCCAGGATGTTGTGAAGAAGTTGCTGAGGCTTGTCTGTCCCTGAAACAATTCCACCCTGCTGCTTTTCCACGTATTCATGAACAATATGGGAGGAGGGGTGTGGTTCACATCGTGTGACTACATGGTTTTAGGAGAGAGGGTCAAGGACATGGGGGGCCAGGTGGCTTTCTCCTAAGTCCTGCTAGTGAGGGGAAAGGGCTTGAGGAATGAATGGATTCTGCAAGTCAACACCTGCTTGCACAGCTTGTGCTGACAAGAAGGATTTGGCTTTTACAATCATGGACTCTCTTTAAGGATCACAGACTACCAGGAAGACAGAGGATCCACTTGAACAAGTGGGACAAAAGAATCTTTGACAATAGGCTGGTCAACCTGGAAAGGAAAGCTTTAACGTAGGATGGGGAGGGAGATGATGGCTCACAGACAAGTGAGGAAGTAGTAGACCAAGATGTCAAGGAATTGGTGTAAGGTGGTATAGACAGGAGAAACCTTCTGATCAGCAAAACAAGTTTGAGCGGGTCCCATCCCATGCACACAAATAAGGAAGTGCAAACAGGAAGCCTGTGTGCAGTTGCAGGACTACCATCTCACTGAGATCACAGAGATGTGGTGGGTTAGCTGACAAAACTGGAGTGGTATAATGGGAGAATACCAACTGCAGGATGGACAAACCAGGAAAGCAAGCAAGGGAAATTGCCCTTGATGTGAGAAAGGAAATGGAGTGCATGGAGCTGCTTTGGCATGGATGATGAGCCAGCTGAGACCTAATGGGTCAGGATTAGAGGCTAAAACAATGTAAGCAATGTGGTAGCATGTCTGCTAAAAATTGCATGATAAGAAAGTAAAAGCAGACGACACTTTCTTCAGAGAAAAGGAAAAAGCCTTATGCCCACAGGCTCTGGTCTTTGTGGGGGACTTGAACCACCCCAATATCTACTGGAAAGACAAAACAACAGAGCACAAGTAATCCAGGAGTTTTCTGGAGTGCACTAATGACAACTTCACAACACAAGTGATCAAGGAGCCAACCAGGAAGATGCTTTGCTGCACCTCATACTTACAAACAAGGAATAACTGATTGGGAATGGGAAGATGTGGTGCAGTTGGCTACAGCATGCTTGCTGGTATTAGGGATTCCAAGAGGAGGGAACAAGGCAAATAGCAGGATCACAACCCTGGACCTCAGGAGAGCAGAATTTGGCCTGTTCAGGCATCTACTTAGAAGAATCCCATGGGCCTTGGAGAGAAGATACTCCACTAGAACTGGTTGATATTCAAGGATCACCTCTTCAAAGTTCAAGAATGATCCATCCACAACTACCTGAAAGCAGTTTGTAACAAAGTGGGCACCAGTCTCTTTTCCCAAGTAACAAGTGATGAGAGGAAACAGCCTCAAGTTGTGCCAGGGGGGTTTTAGACTGGATATTAGGAAAAATTTCTTCACCAAAAGGGTTATCAAACATTGGAACAGGCTTCCCAGGGAAGTGGTTGATTCACCATGCCCAGAGGTATTGAAAAGATTTGCAGACGTGGCATTAGGGACATGGTTTAGTGGTGGACATGGCAACACTAGGTTAACAGTTGAACTTGATGATCCTAAGGGTCTTTTCCAACCTAAATGATTCTTTGTTTCTATGATTCTATGATCTTGGCAGGGACAAAGTCGAGCAAAAGCAGCAAAAGACCTGTATGGATGAACAAGTTGCTTCTACAAAATTCAAATAAAAAAGAAATCATACAAGAGGTGGAAGCAGGGTCAGGTCACCAATAAGGAACACAGAGTGTCTCTGAGTGTGCAGGGATAGGGTTATGAAAGCCAAAGGCCATCTAGAGCTGAATCTGGCAAGTCACATGAAGGGCTACAAGGAGGGCTTCTACAGATGTATCAGAAGCAGAAGGAAGACTAGAGGAAATGTTGGTCAGCTGCTGAATGGGACAGAAGACCTTGTGACAAGGGACACAGAAAACACCAAGGTACTCAATGTCTTCTTTATGTCTGTCCTCAATGGTAAACTCAGCTTTCAGCAACACCTGGTCCCTGAGACCAGTGGGAAAGTCTGGTGCAAGACATACATACATTACACTCAGTGGAGGAGGATCATGTTAGGGAACATTTAAACCAACTGAACATACCCAAGGCCATGAGACCTGATGGGATGCACTCACAAGTGCTGAGGGAGCTGGCTGATGTCATTGTGAGGCCATTATCAATTATTCTTAAAGATCATGCAGATTATGATAAGTTCCAAAGGTCTGGAAGAAAGTAAATGTCAGTCCTATCTTCAAGAAGGACAAGAAGGAAGACCCAAGGAACTGCAGTCTGGTCAGTCTCACCTCAATCCATGGGAAGGTAATGCAACAAATAATCCTGGAAATCACTTCCAAGCATGCCAAGGACAAGAAGGTAACTTGGAGTATTCAGCATGGATTTACAAAGGAGAAATTGTGCCTGACCAACCTCACAGCCTTCTATGTGGCAAATGGTTCAGTGAATGAGGGAAGTGGGGGGTGTTGCTTATTTTGAATTTACCAAAGCTTTAGACATTATGTCTCATAACAACCTCCCAAATAAAATGATGATGTAATAAATAAATACATAATAAAAAGACTGTGGATATGGATTGAAAATTGGCCGAAATGCCATGCTTACAGGAATATAACTAGCAGCACGAAGCCAAGCTGGAGACCAGTCACTAGTGGTGTACCTCAGGGGTTGATCCTTGGGGCAGTACTACTTAATTTCTTCATTAATGACCTGCACGATGGGACAGAGTATATCTTCAATAAATTTGCAGATGATAAAAACCTGGGAGGAGTTTGATGATTGATACACCAGGCAGTTGTGCTGCCATTCAGAGGTACCTCAGCAAGGTGGAGAAATAGTCTGACAGGAACCTCATGAAATTCAGCAAAGGAAATGGAAAGTCCTGCACCTGCACAGTATAGGCTGGTGACCAACAAGCAGGAAAGCAGCTTGTCAGTAAAAGATTGGAACATGAGCCAAACAGCAATGTGCCTTTGGCACAAATGTCAGCAGCATCCTGGGCTGCAGTAGAAGTATTGCAAGCAGGTCTAGGGAGGCAATACTTCCCCTCTACTTAGCACTGCTGAGACATATCTGGAGTGCTGTGCCCAGTGCTGGTCTCCCCAGTACAAGAGAACACGGACATACTCAGGTTAGTCCAGTGAAGAGACACAAAGATGATAAAGGGACTGGAGCAAAGTTCATGCAAGGAGAGGGTGAGTGAGCCGGGACTGTTTGGCCTGAAGAAGAGAAGGCTCAGTGGGATTTTATCAGTTTGTGTAAATAGCTGATGGGAGAGAATGAAGAAGAGGGAACCAGACTCTTCTCAGTGCCCAGTGACAGGACAAGAGGCAATAGGCACAGACTGAAACAGAAGAAATTCCATTTACAATTAAGGGCCAAATTTGTACTGTGTGGATGGTCAAATCCAGGAACCGGTTGTCCAGAGAGGTTGTGGAGTCTCCATCTTCAGAGATATTCAAAACCTGACTGTGACCTGCTCTAGTTCATCCTGCTTTTAGCAGGGAAGTTGAGATAAGACAATTTCCAGAGGCACCTCCCAACCTCAAAGATTCTGTGTTTTTATTAAAATTATTATGAAAGATTTTGCATTGCTGTCCGTCTATATTTTATGCAATTCCATTACTTCTCATTAAATGAAGATTGTCCAAGTAGGCCCACAATGGCAATTCATTTAACCTGCCAAGCAAGTGTGTTCCAAATTCAGGAATATTAAAAACTACATTGCAAAGTAATAAGGGCTCATTCTACCTCAAGAACTTTAACATGGAACTAAATCATAAATATGCACAACATGGCAGATGTCAAGCCTTATGAATACATATAAATATTCATCAACTTACGGAATTTTAACAACCCGCTGAGAATGTTTACATTTGAACAAGAAAATCAAAGCATTCTGCCCACATGCTTAAAACATAATTCACAATTTGAAAAGTAATTAACACATAAGAAAAGCTTTATGGCTATTAAAATATCAATCCATGAGGGACAATTCAGTCTTCTCATAGTAATGAAGGGATCTTTGAAACAAAACTAGAAAAGATGTTGAGGAGAAAGATACCTAAACTTTGAAACTAGTTTTCAGGTAACTGTAAGGGTTCTTAAAAATTTTCTGATATTTCAGTGTTCTTTAAAAGAGAGGTTAAAAACTTTTTAAGAAGTTAGGCTAAGCCAAGAGTCAGCATGCCTAAAATCAGTTCCTGTACCAATTACAATATTGAATACAGTATTGAATACAAGCAAAACAGAATCATAGTCGATATCTACCAAGTAGATATGTTTCTGACTACTTTAGAGTCTGAGATGTATCCGACCATTGTAGATCAACTCTAAGCTAATTTCTGTTCTGAACTTAGTTATGTGGTGACCCAAATTCTTAGGGCCACTTCGCTCCAGAGGGCCCCCTCATAGTTTTTGTTTGTTTGTTTGTTTTAGGTACTCCTTTGGATTACATCTAGTCTGTTTTAGGTTTTATCTACTTGTAAATTAAAACTAAGTTTTCAGGCATTGGAACTTAATAATCTCTTTCCTGGAGCAGTCCCTTGCACAGTTTTGACCCAAGTCACTTAAGACGCTCCAAAATTATACCTGAGCATGGCATGGGTTAGGAAACACCCCCAGTAGAAAGTTTTCGCTTTGTTTCAAAGGTTAGGAGAATTTAAAAATAGGTGGTCAGAAAATGTTTGGTCTCAGTGCCAAAGAACAGCCCTGTTCAATTAATTAATATAGATGACCTGCCACTAAAAGAAGCAACCCTCCAACTTCCATCTGAGAGTTCCTGCCCTCTCTCTTCACCAGTAGTGGTGTGCATCTGACCTCATGAATGAGAGAGTTTAGGGAGTTAAAATATTAGAAGATTATCTAAATTTGTTTGGAGTTTTCTTCCTTCTGGATTTCTCGTTGGATCAGCTGACCTCATGGTCACCCAAAGAATAATGGCCAAAGTTCAGAGAAAAGGGTGGAAGTATTTGAGGGGAACTGCAGATGGGGAAACTGGACTGCCAATTGTAACAGCAGCTTCTTAGTAGGCCAATTTAGCTGCCATGTCAAATTGCATTCCCAGCTTCTCTTTTTGCACCCTTTGCACCTAAAATGAAGTAAAACTGCATCTATGTCCTTGACAGGCATGACACACCTTCCACACCTACCCCCTTCTTCAGGTTTATATGAAAAATATATATGGAAAATGCTCTGATCAGTCTGTCTGCAGCCTGATGCCTTGGGCACTTAAAAATTAATTCTTGTCTTGCCTGTTCAGGCAGCTGGTTGACTGTGTCTTGTGCCTTCATGTGTCTTTGCTTATAAATTCACATTTAACATTACATGAGACATTAGTTAACCCTCATATAGTTCATAGTCTCTGGTCTGCACAAGTCTTTTGCAGAAACCAACAGGAGACATGGATCACACATTCATCAGTAACAAAGTCTCTTCCTCAGTCCACCATAAATTTTAGGGGATTTTCTGTCACAGCATGTTGTGGTTTAGCCCCAGCCAGCAACTAAGCACCACGCAGTCGCTCACTCACTCCCCTTACCCTGATGGGATAGGGGAGAGAATCGGAGGAGTGAGAGTGAAAAAAATCCACTCCTGGGTTGAGATAAGAACAGTTTAATAACTGAAATAAGGTATAATAATAATAATAATAATAATAATAATAATAATAATAATAATATAATGATAATAATAATATACAAAGCAAGTGATGCACAATGCAATTGCTCACCATCCGCTGACCGATACCCAGACAGTTCCTGAGCAGCAATCGCTGCTCCCTGGCCAACCCCCCCCAGTTTATATACTGAGCATGACGTCATGTGGTATGGAATAGCCCTCTGGTCAGTTTGGATCAACTCTTCTGGCTGTGCCCCCTCCCAGTTTCTTGTGCACCTGGCAGAGCATGGGAAGCTGAAAAGTCCTTGACTAGCATAAGCAGGACTTAGCAACAACTAAAACATCAGTGTGTTATCAGCATTCTTCTCCTACTAAATCCAAAACACAGCACTACGCCTGCTACTAGGAAGAAAACTAACTCTATCCCAGATGAAACCAGGACACAGAGGTTCCATTTAATATAGCTAGTGCTAACTATGAGTGTTCAAACTTTCAAAGGACTGGTCCCTGAGCTAATGTGTACATTGTTAGCTATAGGGTCATAGCCTAACCCTGTCCAGACTTCATAGTGAGTCTCAGGACACTCAGACATGTATCTTCCCTACTGCAGCAATATTAATAAACAGTATCTCTCAACTGATTTACCTACTTTTCTCCAAATAGTTTATTTTAGATATTCCTTACAGTCTGTCCACAAAGTAATCAATATCTTTATGAGAAATATCCCAAAGAAATAGAAGGGGTAGTAATGTGCGTAGCACTGGAAAATATCTTCCAAATATAGACAAGAGGCAACAGATGAGGCTCTAGAGGAAAGTATTTTTACTTAATCTTAGCCTGCAACATAAAGAAATCCTCCAGTAACAAACAGTGTGTTTCGTCAAGAGGGGTTTGGAAGGTAACTAATTTATTGTTATAAGTCCGGTTGCGTTCTGTGTAGTGCAGTATCATGATTACAGATGCACAAATAACGTAGGCACCTTTCGTCTAGTCATGCTGCATGAACTACCACGGCCACACTTAAAGCGTCTGGTCATGTTCAATGAGAACTATCACGGCTAGACCAATGAATCAAAGCAATTTATTAAAGCAACAGACACACAGGTTCTTTGGATTACCAGTGATAAATTCACTGACTGAAAGGCACATGCAAATACGAAAAGTATGAAAAACACAGATGCATCAAAAGGCATAAAATAACTCTATATAGAGGTTTCTAAGTTTCCCAGGGAGGCACTTGGTATAACCAAGTGTTCAAATCTTACCCAAAGGTGTCCCGACAGGGGGGAAGAGAGGCTCAGCCCGTTGACTGATCCCAGAAGTCAGTGGTACGCGATGGTATCTTCCCTAATTTCCCCTCTCTCTTAGGCTTATTTATACTATTTTTTACCTTTCAGGTGGAGCTTGAGTCACTCTGGTCATACATACTGTGTTATGATTGGTGTAAAACTTTCTCATTTTGCTTTAAAGGTATAGGCTAGGAAAAATTCAAAGCGCAAGCTCAGTGAGGAGTGGTCGCACCTTAGAGGTGGGTAGGTTTTGGGATGGAGGTGTGTTTTGGTATTATAATGATATTATAATGAGCAAAGTTTACCAAAGGACAGCATTTTGTCAAAACCATGACAGGTTGTTGGCCCTGGATCTAATATTATACCTTTTCCTATTGTCTTTCTTCATTCATCCATCGTTTGCCCAAGTTCTTGCAGTGTTCCATTGCACTCTGTTCCTTTGTAAGTACATCTACAATAAATTGTTTGCCATGTTCCGGCACTGTCAGGACTATACAGGGACTAAAAGCAGCAGCAATAAGGCAACAAATGCTTCATCTTTTCATGTCCATAGATAGACCAAGTCTCCGGGCTTGACGGAGTGTACTGGGGAATCCAAGGGCACAAGAGCTGCCCCGGCTAGGGAGAACGCTTCACAGCAGTCCCATCAGGGGTGCCACACAGAGCCTGGCCACGGTGTCTCCACACCACCCCACCCTCTGGTCAGTTCCTCTCAGAGCCAACACACCAAGTTCCCCTGGTGTTGTCGGCGTCTAAGGTTGCAGGTCTAGGGAACTTCCGTGAAATGAATTCCTTGCATGCCAGCCACACTCCACCCTGGAAGCTTCTTCAGTGCTGTGCCTTTCCTAAAATTGTGAATCTAAGTTTAATCTCTAAATCACCTCCAGCAATTACTCCACACAGTGTTTTTCAGAATAAGAAGAGCTACTAGATCATATTTACTTTAGGAGATGTCCAGCCCTATTTAATCTCTTGTTCTTCCAAAGGGTTTGGAAATATGCGCAATCTTCAGAAGACAGATATTGTGAGAGACACAAACAGTTTATCTATTTATCCATCCTGCAGCAATGGATTCTCTGAGCACAAAGGAATGTATCATTGTTGCTGTATGACTGGCATGTTAAAAGGATTTTAGAGGGGAATATGCCAGAGCACATCATACTTCTAAGTGATATATGTCAGCTGCAGAATATATTTAAGGGCCCAGTGGCACCAACAGAACCAAATCTAATGCTGTGGGACAGAGAAGGGACATAGATTTTTACCTGTAGGCAACATTATATAGAAGATGATTTTAGATTAGACTAAGAAAATGACCCATTTAGCAGAAGCCTTTTACATAAGAAAATTCTTGGAATGTTTAAACCAAAGAATAGCTTAGACACAACTGAGATGTGTTTGATTTGGTATGTGAAATCTATTCCCAGCATTGAAAAATTAACTGTGACATTTTCTTTTTCTCTGAAACTTTTATTATGTGCTGACATACACTGCTATGCTACACTAAATGTAGCCCAGTACTAATGGCTATGAGGAGAGTAAGTAAAGTTCACCTGGCATATATACATCTGTCACAGGGCTCTATCTCATCTGGCAAATGGAGTTCTTATTATATGATTAGCTGCCTTCACATAGTATAGAGGTTCTTTGAAGAAGCCCTTGACAGACTTTTTGACATTAGTCAAAACAATTCCTTTATCATATTCAGACTGGAATATATGATTATAGATCATGTCTGCTAAATGTTTAAGTGACTTGTTAATTTTAATATAAAAAACAAACTCATGATAATCATAAATGCACTGTATAATCACTATTTTCAGACAATTTCCAAATTGCTTAAAATACGCATGTTTATTTTGTAGAAAAATTTTGAATGTAGAACAGAAATTGAAAATAGAAAAAGGTGTTACCTGCATAAGAATGTTCTAAATTCCTTGTGTGTTACACAGCATTTTTTAATCTTTTATACAGTTATGTGTAGACATATAAGACATTTTATTCTATGTTAATAATGAAAACTTGTGAATAAGTAGAATGTGAATTTGTAGAGGATCTTTCTGAAGACACAAGAATAATAACAGAAATGTCCCCAGAATGTAAATTAGAAAAACCTCTATTTGCTTCTACTGTTCATCTCCAGCTCAAGGCCAAGACTTTTATGCAGATCATTAGAATTAGATGGTAAATCTGGTACCCTGTGGACCATGCATTTAATAATAAGTATTTGACCTCCAAGGATGAAAGATAACCTTGCCATCATTAGACAGAGATTAACCAACTGAAAATACAATAAGAAAAGAGAATAAACTGCTTAGTCTCTTACGCAGTTTCTTGAATACTCACTCATTAAATTAACAAACAGTATTTGACGAACATGCTAGGAATATCTACAATGACATACAGAATGAATTATTTTATGTAAGTACCAATATCTGAAAATATCAGCATAGATGCAGATCAAGTGCTGGTTTTACTTAGAACACAAATTTTCTGAAACTTATAATTGTAAAACATTCTTCCTGTGACTTTACAGATTCCTTATAGAAGTTCTCAGATCAATACACAATTGTTTTTCCTGACTTTGGTTTAAATAGGCTTGAAGTTTTCACTTATTCTTAGCAGTATGAAAAAAGAGAGTATGAAGGAAACAGAACCTTTCTAATGTCATATTCTGATATTAAGTTTAAAAAATATCTGCTGAGTGTTTGTCAGTCTGTTAATACACTGATTCATTTTTAACCATATTACTAAGTACACAGCACAAATGCAAGAAACATGCAGGGGGTTTTATGTAAATAAACTTATATTTTTTAAAAATTATACTCATGATGGTATTTATACACTGGAACAAAAGCTTGTCCACTGTCACCTGTTAGAACACCACTTAAGCCCCAATTTTCATTTATATTAAATTGACATTTTGGGGCAAATTTTTTAATATGCATTATAAAAATATTCAAGGCATTTTCCTCAACAATTATTTTTACAGAATTCATCAGACAAAATTAGACTGCCATAAAACTTACTACCTAGCTCAACTGTAGTGAATCACTGAAGAAAAGGAGCCTTTGAGATATAGGAGCTATTTAAAATCACAGAATTACAAAAAAAAAATTTGGTTGGAAGGGACTACTTCAACCTCCTCTTATTCAAAGCAAGGACTGTTTTGAAGGTAGATCAAATGTCCGAGTTAAAACAGTTTGTTAGTTTATATTCAGTCCCATTTTGAGTATCTGCAAGAATGGAGATTCCACAATCTCTCTGGCTAACCTGTTCTAGTGTTTAAACACACTCACGAGCAAATTTTCCTAATTTCTAATAAAAATTTCTTTTGCTGCTACTTGTGGCTGTTAAGGTAACATTTCATTTCTTTGCTGGGCATCTCTAAGAACTCTGCTTCCATCTTCTTTCTACCCTCCCACTGCTACTGAAGACAACTGTAAGATCCCCCCTCAGTTTTTCCTTCTCAAAACTGAGGAAATAATTTTCTCATTCTCTTTTTGCATGTCACATACTTCAAGCCTCTAATGACCTTTGTGGCCCTCTACTGAGCTTGCTCTGGTTTTTTCATAGGTGTTTTCTACTGGGGGCTAAAAACTGGATACAATACTCTAAATTTCCTCTTGAAATTACCAGATAAAGGCTACCTGCTGTCTCTACTCTTGTTAATGCAGCCTAATATGCAATAGCCTTCCTTGCTGCAAGCACACCTTGCTGACTCACATTCATCCTGCTGTCCCTGTGGTCCCCAGCTCCTTTTCTGCAGAGACATTTTCCATCCATTCAGTCCCCAGCTACATGGGATTATTCATACATTTGCCTTTGTTAAACTTCAACCCATTTGTGAAGCCTGTCCAGGTACTTCTGTGTCAGCCCTGTCTTCCCCTCACACACTTTGGTATCAACAATAAAACTTTCTAAAGGTGCATCCTAACACATAATTTGACTGTTAATGAAGACATTAAACAGTATTGGCCCCAGTCCTCATCTCAGAGGAGGACCACTGTTAACTGGTATCTAGCTGGATTTTACACAGCTAATCACAGTCCATTCAGGCCACCACTGCTGCCGCTTTTGCATATTGCAGTCCACCTTTCCAATTTGGCTACAAGAATATATGTCAAAAACCTTATTAGTCAGGATAAACTGCTTCCACTGTTCTCCACTTGTTCACAGAGTCAGTTATCACAGAAGGCAATCAGGTCATTCAGGTACAATTTGCCCTTAACAAATCTATGCTGGTTCTTCCCAGTCACCTTGGCTTTGCTGAGCAGCTACCACTGAACCTATTTTAAAGTTCTCCTCGATAGGTTGACAAGCCTGTTGGCAAAAGCATTATTCCTCATCTTATCAGGCATATCCTATTTCTCCCCCGTAGTCTTAATTCCTCAGAGAGAATGCTATAGTCAGGAAAGCCAAAGCCTTGCCTGCAATATCATGTAAAAAACAGGCATTGACTCACTGGATCCATCTGCTCATAAGTGAGTCCTTCCCTTTGACAGAATTGAGGTGCTCCCTCAGCTGCCATGTTGCATGCTTGACAGCCCAGAAACCTGTAGTTGCTTGTTATAAATTCCAGGTCTCCCTTGACAGTCTTACTGATGCCAATGCAGATGAACGGTAAGGGGCAAGAATCTGAAAATCAGATGAACCTCAGCAATTTCTCTTCAACATCCCAGATCTGAGCTCCTGACAAGCAATAAGCCTTGCAATACAGAAAGTGTGTTTGGGAGACAGATGCTGACCCCTGCAAAAGGGTGTCTCCAGCTTCTGCCTTTTGCTGCTTCTGCTTGGTGCCAACATATGGATCAGGCTCAGCTAGTCCAAATATCTCCACTGAGGAAACATGTTCTTCCTTATATAATACTACAGCCCTATACCTGCTTTAAAAGTGCACATCTGGAAGTGAAGAAAGAACTACCTTTGTGCCAGAAGACACAATCTTCTATGGTGTCCTATTTTAGAAGACTCGATCCTCCACTTGTTTAGTGTAGCCTCTAGATGTCCCTCCGTCTGTACAGTGTGGCAACCTGTCTCAAGAAGAAGCAACAGGCACTGCCCACAACCTGAGACCAGGGCAGCTGCCTCAGATGCACTGGGACAGTTGCTCCAGCCAGGCCAGGGACTGTCTGTTGTGACACAGAACCACCATAGTTGTGCCATCTCTGTCAGTTCCCTGAAGCCTGAGGCACCACCTCTTCACTGTTGCCTTTCACACGAGCTAATAAGTGTTGACTCCCTCCTTGGAAGCCCTATTTGCTGAACTCCAGTATATCTGACTAATTCAAGAACTACTTTGAAATTTTATGTTGGATGCTTCATTTTGGGCCTGCATATGTGTTTGTGGTGGTTTGCCCTTGGCTGGCCACCAGGTGCCCCCCAAGCGGCTCCATCAGTCCCCCTCCATCAACAGGACAGAGGGAGAAAATATGACAAAAGGCTTGTGGATAGAAATAAGGACAGGGAGATCACTTACCAATTACTATCATGGGCAAAACAGACTTGACTTGGGGAAATTAATTTATTGCCAATTACTTGTAACAGAGTAAGAGAATGAGAAATAAGAAAAAAACTAAACCACTTTCCCTTCAACCCTCTCTTCCTCCCAGGTTCAACCTCCCTTTTAACTCTTCTACCTCCTCCCCCACTGAGCAGTGCAAGGGGACAGGGAATGGGGGTTGCAATCAGTCCATAACACTTCATCTCTGTCACTCCTTCTTCTTCACACTTTTCCCCTGCTCCAGTGTGAGGTCCCTCCCACTGGATACAGTCCTTCACAAATTGCAACATGGGTCCTTCCCGTGGGCTGCAGTTCTACATGAACCACTCCAGTGTGTGTCCTTTCCACAGGGTACAGTCCTTCAGGAATGGACTGCTCCAGCATGGGTCCCCCATGGGGTCAAAGGTCCTTCCAGAAAACCTGCTTCTCTGTGGGCTACCCTCCATGGGCAACATGAGCCTGCTCCAGGGTGGACTTTCCACAGGGTCACAGCTTCCTTCAGGGCACACAGATCTACTGTGGTGTGGGTTCCTCCATGGGCTGCAGGTGGATATCTGCTCCACTATGGTTCTCCATGGGCTGCGGTGGGACAACCTGCTTCTCCATGGTCTTCTCCACTCGCTGCAGGGGAATGTCCACTCTGGCACATGGAGCACCTCCTCCCCCTCCTTCTTCACTGACCGCAGTGTCTGCAGGGCTGTTTCTCTCACACATTCTCATGCTCTCTGACAGCTGCTGTACAGCATTTTTTTACACTTTCTTAAATATATTATCACAGAGGCACTACCAATGTTGCTGATTTGTTCAACTTTGGCCAGCAGTGGGTCTGTCTTGGAGCTGACTAAGACAGGCTTTGTCCAACAAGGGGTCAGCTTCTGGTCTCTTCTCACAGAAACAACCCCTGTAGCCCCCCTGCTACCAAAACCTTGCTATGTAAACCCAATACTGTGTCAAACACTCACATCTTTCACATATCACATATGGACTAGTGTCATCTCATTCACCTCAGCATAAGGAGTTCAAACAAGAAAAATAGATGTTAACTAAAATAAGAATTTTGCCCAAAATGAAATATGAGCACTGTACAGGACAGTGAACATGTCAGCTATTGATGGATTTCATCAGCTGTGGGGTCTATGCACACTGCCTTAGCGTACCAAGAAGAAACTCCAGTGCTATGAGATGTTCTCTAAAGTTACAAATATTGCAAACACAGAAACAGAATTCTGCAAAGTAACACTAAAACCTCCAGCTGTAGGGCAGGTGGGAAACTAGATGCATAAACTAATGAAAAGTTGAATGGCTCCATTTTAATCCCTTGAAAGTAGCTTGCCATTATATACTGGAAGTTTATTACTCCAAAAAGACTTCACACTTATAAAAAAAATATGGCAAAATTAAGTTGTCTGTCTCTTGTTTTTAATGTGGACAGAAAAAAAACCCCACTCTGCCTAAGACATTTATATCAAACAGAATAATACAGTTGCGCTCCAAAATGATTGGGAAAACTTGGCATGTGTGAGAAGATGAAAGGCTCAGAAGAATAAATAACATTTGCTAAATATTGGTAAAACTTACAGGAAGGCTGGGAGGGGGAAGTTCAGAGTTATGGCATTTGTCTTCCCAAGTAATTGTTATGCTTGATGGAGCCCTGCTTTCATGGAGATGGCTAAACATCTGCCTATCCATGGAGAGTTGTGAAGGAATTCCTTATTTTGCTTTGCTTGTCCACAGAGCTTTTGTTCCACCTATTAAATTGTCTTTATCTCAACCCACAAGTTTTCTCACTTCTGCCCTTCCAGTCCTCTCCCCCAACCCACTGAGGGGGGAGTGAGCAAGCAGCTGTGTGGGGCTTAGCTGCTTGCTGACGTTAACCCACAACAACTTCTTAGTTGGCTGCATTATGCTTTGAAAATTTCAAATGCTCATATCTTCCAGAAACAAGAACAGAGACTTCCTTTCCTCCAGTTTCAAAATGAGATAAGATGCAAACAGCTATCTACATTGTACTTGCAAAAAAATTAGTTTAGTATTGGTTATTACAAATTTTCTGCATCAGAAGATGAGAATATCCCACATAAATGTAATTATCACAGTGATGCATATTCTGAATAAGCAACTTAAAGTATTAGGCAGCAAGATGCATTCTGCCTTATGAAAATGATTACAGCACTGAATTTCATACATGGAATATATTATTGCATATTAGGAACTCTTGCAAAATCTTGCAGAATATTTTCCTTCTCATCTCTCCCTGTTAATTTTTGTTCCATTTCAATATGTCATGAAAGGTACATTCCCAATTTTATGGCATTAGCTTTTGAAGTAGGGTAATGCATGTGGAGGCTTGGTGCATTTTTTTAGACACAGAGTAAAGATGGGTTCAGACCATGATATTTTAACCAAAAAGAGAATTAATAACTTCTTAAACGTCTAAAGTGTTTAGAAGCATCATTTTGATTTGTTCTATTCCTTATACAGCAATGTTTTTCTCAACTACAGCCTTTTGTATCCTCCATTTAGGTACCAGAGGAACTCTGATAAATAGCACATCACTATCTAGCATTCCATAGGACCATGGAATTAATAATGTAGAGAAAATTTACCTAATTTATAGTTTTTACATCAAAATATTAACTATATAGAGTTTTAATAATAATAAAACCAACCAGCCCAAA
This sequence comes from Pelecanus crispus, assembly GCF_030463565.1. NCBI lineage: Eukaryota > Metazoa > Chordata > Aves > Pelecaniformes > Pelecanidae > Pelecanus > Pelecanus crispus. The sequence continues at coordinate 156,482,612 of NC_134644.1, read as the reverse complement.
TACCATAAAAAACTTAATATCGAAATGGGAGTTACCCCACCCATTTAATTGATTTAATAATGTATAGAAAACACTGGCATTTTAAACAAGGAAAGACAGTAAAAATATACAAATTCATATTACAAAGATAAAAATGAATGTTATTTAGTTATGGAGCTTCAAGTTTTTAATTCAGCAATTAAATTTCAATTGTTAAATTAACAATTATTTATCTTAAAATACACGCCTGAAATCAGTGCAGGATTACTGAAATTTTCTGACTTTCTTCAGATTCCAGATCCTTTGGCTCCAGTTTGCTATGCTACATATGGGGCTCCTCTAGAATCAAACAAAGCATAATTCTCTGTATGACTTTCAATAGAAGGATAGTGAAGTATTGTCCCTGTTATACAAAAATGCCTACTATACAACACTAGCATATTAATTACACCAGAACTTGATAACTTACATTTCTGTCTCTACTTTTTTCTTTTAAATAAAAATTTCTTTATTAAAAATGTATTCCAGTACATCACTGTTATAGTACATGACTTCTATTATCATTGCATCGCATATTTTATGTGATAGAGGAATGGGCTAAATAGTTTGTGAAACATGAAAAATATTGTCCCTTTGCCATTTCATTATTATTTCATTATTTCTTAAGTCTCTCTGATGAGATAAGAGACAAAGTAAAAGTTGTCTGAGGGTTGTCTAACTTAGTTTTGGGGTGAAGCTTCACATAGCTTGGGCCAACTTGATGATTCCCAGGAGTAAGGTACTGTTCATCCCTCCAGGAGTCCCCACTGCCCCGGGCTCCTGGACACATGCTGGTGTCCTCTTTTTCACCAACTCCAGCTCTCATTTGTCTGATTTAGCAAAGCCAAAGAGGCAAAGAAAAGAAGTCATTAGTTTATGGCCAAATTAGCAATCTGAAGTGGCTTTATTGTGTGAACAGATTAGATTTTATGCTAAAACAGGGAAAGGAAAAAGACAATATATCCCTAATAAGCACCTGTTAGACTAACATATATTGAACAGGTGATTTAACTCTTGCAGGCATGAAGTTTGTATTTCAAGCTTTAAACAAAGAATTAAAATTACTGCTCTGATAAAACTTTAAGGAAGTCTGAAATATTTTAGAGAACTTCTAGATTAGTTTAGATCAGCTCTATTGCAATCTGGAAGAGAAAAATTATATTAATAATAGCTGTAAACATGGCTTGACCTAGTAATGTTTATTTAGATCTTCCACAAAGACACAGAATATGTGTGATCTTATATTTCAAGAATTAAAGTCCTCTTTTATGCTTCATAGGTCCAGAATTCTCTCCATCCACAATCTTATATAACCATAACAGAAAATTCTGTTTCACATTTACATTTCAATAGTGCTTCATAAAAGCCCATACCCAGCAAAAAATGGAATTATTAGTATCTGCAATACCTGAACATGTGTACACTCCTATAAAATCTCATGGAAAGTTCAGTTACAGTAGTAAAATTCCCAAATGCAGATTGACACACTGTTGGCAAAGTCTCCAAAAGGCCAGAAGGAACAAGGTAGATCACAAGACAGTGACAGCTAAGCAAAACAGAGCTCAAATCTAAGCCAGAGATACCCATTGAAGATCCACTAAGAAAATTTAAATGAATACAGTAGGCAGTTCTGCTGAACTTTTCTCCAAGCCTGGATATATTTGCTCTGATCTTTTTTATGCTTTTTTCCTTCCTACAGATACTTCGATGATATTTTTTACTTGAATTAACTCTCATTAAATGTTCTTTTAAGAGTGCTAAATAAAGCACACTGTATAAAGGCACTGCAGAAGATATACTAAGTTCTTACTTGGCACTTGAGGATACTGTTCTTAGCATATAGACTTAAATAAAATAAGACTAATGAAGCTAACTGCAACAGTGTACCTAGAAGAACTAATTTGTGTCAGTGGGTAATTCAGTTGCAAAAGAACATGAAAATGCAGTTATATTTTATGTACAATGGAACATTTTTTGACATGGAGTTAGTTGTTTAAACGAAATCAAGAAATCCATGCCTTCTGAAAATATTTTATTTCTTGAATAGTTAGTTTTTGTCAAAGACATAAGAAAATTCAAACTTAAGCACTGATGTTTCTATATAAAACATACAGGTTTTTTTCCTATGGAAGTTTAATGTCGGGCAAAGTCAGCAATGATGAGAGTTTAACACTTTAGAGAAATTTACTGATCTGGTTTTGTTGATGTTTTTTTGCTGGGAAAAGCTACAGCTTTTCAGATTTTGGATAATTTGTGTATGACTCCCCAACGGGACATAGTGCAAAAGTTCTCATCTTGTGACTTCTCTCAAGCATGTTAATGGCTCAAGTGTTACACTGTGTTGGCATTGCCTCTGATTTTGAGGAGAAAACTTTCTAGAAAAGATAGCTAACTCCTCTGATGGTCTAAGTAAAACTCATTCCATGTAACTTACATCATCAACAATGAAGTTACCAACTAGAAACAATTCTAATGACTGAGTTTATATATTTATTTTCTTCACTTAATTCACAGCAAAGTATCCTAATTTTGAAGATGCTATGATTTAACTGTAGACATTCCATTTCAAATAAGCTGGTCCCTAAAAAAAAAAGTGTTTCAAAACACAAAATATGAACTCTGCAAATGAAAATATCCTGAATTTTGACAAAAAAATATTAACGAAGTTTATTTTAAATTACTTTTAAAACGTCACAGAGCAAAAATGGAGTAGGATTAGAGTACAAATCATCGTTCCTAGCTCTCAGAATCCATAACTTCTACCTACAAAGTTTTATCTCTTTGATCTTGAAGAAAAAGCAAGAAATCTTGAAAGGCAGGTGAACTCTGTTAAAGACAGAAATGGAGATAGTTTTGGTCAAGTGGACATTCCAGTTGAACAGGAAGTTTCTCTCTGAGAAAATTATTTAAAATATCCATGTGGGAGAGACAGATAAGTTGAACCATAAAGGTATATGAACCCAGTAAGGAAGAGGGAGAAAAAGATATAGCTGGAGATGTTTGAAATGAATAAGCACTACAAAAAATAGGTTTGAAGGAGCATGGCTATCCAGGTTGTATTCACAAACTTAAAGCCCCCTTACAAAAAGAGTAAATAATCTGAAAATTTTTCTGTTGAAGATTATGATCAGCAAATCCAATCACTCACATAAATGAGAATATTGCATTACCAGGTTCAATAATGATACAGTATTATGATAAATTATGTTATAACATGGTTACAAGACATGACAAATTTTGAAAAATTGCCAGTAATGATAGTCAAAATGAAAACAGGGTCAGCAAAAGAAGAGTTAAAAGAATTGAAGATTATTTGAGGGATCTCAAGGAAAAACAGAGCTTAAAGTAGGGATCATAAATTGAAATATTCTGCTTAAACTGATTGCTTCTTCTAAAGAAGAAATCTTAAAACTATCTTTCAGATTAAGAATTGCCAGGATTTGTAACCAAAATTAACTAATTAAAAAGTTATTTTGATCAGTTCAAATCAGCAAGCAAGGATCAAGAACAAATTAAACCAGAAATGCATTTAAAAAGAAGATAAAAGAAGTATATCTGTATATAATTGAAATATCTGTATATAATGGAAATTTCAAATAAGTCAAACCTACTTTAACTTGTTCATTAAAAGTAGAAGACAGGGACATTTTCAAAATTAAATTGATGATGTTGAGTTATCTGAGTAATAGTCTGGCAGAAAATCTCTTTTTTTCTCAGCTGCCTCCGCAGAACAGTTATGTTAGTTTATACAAAAATCTCTCCTATAAGCAGCCAAAAAAATGAAATTAATAGAGCAAAGAGATAAAAGAAAGTAGGACTCTTAGAAAGGATAATATACCTGTGAATGAAGAGCTTTTGACAAACAAAATGTTGTTGCTTTTTTGAAACTTACCCATTAATGGATAAAGTGAGAACTTACATGTAGTTAGTATATATAGATTTCAGTCATGCAGTGAAGTTTAATTTAAAATAAAGATCTCAAATATAAACAATACCATGAGTTAATATCTTAATGAAGAATTTTTAATACAAGTGTTATGAAAAATGACAAGCTACTGTTTTTGTATTGGAAGGATGTGCCGATGAGGAACAGGGGGAACTTATCTTAGGTCCAATCTTATTTAATATCCTCATTAATATTCTGGAAGATGTACAGGGCACTGCATTAATAAGATTCATGAATGGTGCTATATTAAGAGGTAGAACACATACAAGAAAGATAAATAATCAGTTCCAGAGAGATTAGACCTATGACTGGCAACTACTTAAGTAAGATTCACTAGGGAAGACTGAGACTAATGCTAGGAGGGAAGCAGTCCACCACTCACAAAATTAAAGAAACTATTAATTATTTAAGAAATTGTTTAAGACTGTAGAAGGAATATTCTGGCAGTACTTTTAAGGATTAAAAAAAAAAAAGGCATCAAGAAAAAAATGTTGAGAATAACATCTGTAGGTTATGAAGTACATTCCCAGGACAAATGGTAGGAATTGTTTAATCAGTCTTGTTTAATATCTTTATCAATGATCTAGATGAGGGGATTCAGTGCACCCTCAGTAAGTTTGCAGATGACACCAAGTTGGGTGGAAGTGTCGATCTGCTGGAGGGTAGGATGGCCCTGCAGAGGGACCTGGACAGGCTGGACCGATGGGCCAAGGCCAACTGTATGAGGTTTAACAAGGCCAAGTGCCGGATCCTGCACTTCGGTCACAACAACCCCATGCAATGCTACAGGCTTGGGGAAGAGTGGCTGGAAAGCTGCCTGGCTGAAAAGGACCTGGGAGTGCTGGTCGACAGCTGGCTGAATATGGCCAGCAGTGTGCTCAGGTGGCCAAGAAGGCCAACAGCATCCTGGCTTGTATCAGGAATAGTGTGGCCAACAGGAGCAGGGAGGTTGATTGTCCCCCTGTACTCAGTGCTGGTGAGGCTGCACCTGGAATACTGTGTCCAGTTTTGGGCCCCTCACTACAAGAAAGACATTGAGGTGCTGGAGCATGTCCAGAGAAGGGCAATGAAGCTGGTGAAGGGTCTGGAGCACAGGCCTTATGAGGAGCGGCTGAGGGAACTGGGATTGTTTAGCCTGGAGAAGAGGAGGCTGAGGGGAGACCTTATCACTCTCTACAACTACCTGACAGGAGGTTGTAGTGAGGTGGGTGTTGGGCTCTTCTCCCAAGTAGTTAGTGATAGGACGAGAGGAAATGGTCTCAAGCTGCGCCAGGGGAGGCTTAGATTGCATATTAGGAAAACTTTTTTCACGGAAAGGGTGGTCAAGCATTGGAACAGGCTGCTGAGAGAAGTGTTGGAGTCACCCTCCCTGGAAGTGTTCAAAAACAGGTAGATGTGGCACTTTGTGACATGGTGTAGTCTAGTCTATCCTTGATTAGTTTAGTGTGGACTTGGTAGTGTAGGTTAATGGTTGGACTGGATGATCTTAAAGGTCTTTTCCAACCTAAACGATTCTATGATTCTATGATTTTATAAAATTCCATCACTTGGAACACTTCAGAGTAGCCTACGAAGAATAATAATTAATGTACAATAAAGAAAAATCATTCATTATGTGGTAAAATGACTTAAAATTACTTATTTTAAGCACTGATTTAAGTGACTATGAATTAATGATTTGAAAACCAATTAACTGAATAATTTGTACTTACTTCCTTTTCACTCTCTTCTACATCTGTTATACCACTACTCTAGATTATGCTTACCTCTGCTTTATATATTTTATTGGCATACAGTGTAAAAATAAAAGGCACTTATCCAGTCTGTAATCCACTAAAATAGTATTTTCTTTCTTCTGTCAGTTAACTGTATGACATTTACTAGTTTTAAACAAGATGGCTTAAAATTTTCAATCTGTCATTTATCTACAGCTATGCAAAGATGTCAAAATCTCAAGATAGCAACAGTAAAATAGGAACTTACTCTCTTATCAGAAAATCACTGTTGTATAACATCTTGAAAGCTAGGGCCTTCGTCAAACATAAAGAATCACGGCTTGTCAGAATCACCAACTACCAACTGGGACCAGGAAAAGAAAACATAAAAAAATGTATGGTACATCTTCTCAGAAGTGTTTTTCTGATGATACCTTGATAGTTTTAATTTTGAATTACAATATTTGCTTAACACTTTCAATTGAAAAAAAAAGTTCTTATGAAATCCAGAGTTTTCATTGTTATGAAGAAGTTTCTTTCTGTTGGGTTGAATAGTTAATAAAAAGTCTTTCTTATCTTAAGATTGTAAAAACATCAGAAAAATTTTTCTCCATCTCAGAAAATCAACCAACTTGCCAAATTAAACCATCATAGACTTAAAATTCCCACATTTGAGAAACAATGTTTAGAAAGGACTGAAACACAACATAACAACCCTACCACAAGAAGGTCAGGGGAAAACCAAAGCACACAACACTCAAACTGCCCTCAATTTCTACAATACAAGCATGAAAACAGCACTGAAAAGCTCACCAAAATGCTGCCAAATGTAAGTCTTTTGTGTCATTGAATAAAGATGAGGGGAAATGCTCAGTCATAGGTATTTTTGTGCCTGACTTCATTAGTAAGTAGCTGTATCATTTGATCAAAGTCCTCTTCAGGTTCTTTTTTTTTTCTTGGTAATAGCTGATTTTATTAGAAAGTATTAATTTCATTTCTATTGTTATCTTAACACTGTGATTAGACTAACTAAACATTGCACATATGATTTTTTGAATCTGTTATCGATAGGGAAAGGAGTACCTTTCCTGACATGTGTGGGCCCAGCATGTAAAGTAATATTTATTTATTTATTCTTGTAAAGCATAAACATAACATTATTATAACCAGTAAATTATTCTTTAAAATATTTTACAGGTGGCAAGTACTATATGATTTATAATTTCATTGACCCAAGTAATTACTTGGATTGTCAAGTGAGCACTTTATGCTGTATAAAATCAGGACTGGTTTATTAGCTGGCTGTGCTACTACTAGCCCTTTATTCATGATTTAGAAATTATGGAATAACACTGAAAAACTGACTTTGTAACAGAGTTACAGTGAAATGTTGTTTTGTTCTGAAAAACATTTAGAAAAAGTATATCCATGCATTTGATATCAAAACCATTGAATACTGGGGGCTAATTAGAGTTCAGTAATTTTTGTTGTTGTTGTTTTTTCCTTTCTTGATAAAATTAAAACATAGAAAAAATCCCTTTACTGAAACTTTTTATTATTGAGAGTCAGCCAGTATAAACAGTTTGCTCAGCATGTTATAAATGCCTTTTTTAACAGTGACATCCAAAGGAATGTGAAGAAGGAAATACACAGTTTAAAATTCAGATGCTGATTTATAGTCACTAAATCTACTGTCTGGATCATCATTAAGTGCAATAAGTATTAATATACTCAATGTTCAGGCTGCAAGATATTCAAAAGAGATCTATAGTTAGTAATAAAGAGGAATTATGGTATTCCAGGGTCCCTGCACCAATGGACCTTATCAGTGGTGCCTCTCTTGGACCTCCCTTCCACCCTGTCCACAGCCCAGGACCCCATTTCAGCCCCGTGGGACCTCTAGCTCCTGCCCCAACGATGCCACAGCAGGGCCAGTCTCCAGCACCCTGCAACCCTGCCCTGCCTGGCCATAGGCCCTGCCTGGCCATGGGTCCTGCCAAGCCAGGCCCACCTGCAGGCCCACATCCCAGCCCAACTTTGGCCCATCCCCAGGAAGGTGCCCGATGAATCGGGCTGGAGCTGCTCATGGTGCCACCCTGCTAGCTGCTCCTGGCTGAGGTGATGGGACAGGATCTGGCTGCCACACCCTGCCTGCTGCCCCATGAGAGACCCAAAAAATGTGGCTCCCAGGGAGCCACAGTCCCATGTGGACCCCTGATATTTTGAGAACTGTGGCTTATTTCATGAAGAGACACTTTCTTCCAGATAGCGCACCTTTATTTTTAAAAATGTGTGTATTTATGAGAAAGCTTTTACTGAATTATGTTGCAGAACAAAGAGTGAGAAGAAGGTGCATTTTGAGTTGCCAGAAATTAAAATAGAATTTTGAAAAACAGTGACAGGCTATTTTCTTTCACATACAGTTTTTCAATGATCTTAAAACCAGCAAGATTTTCAGAGTAAACAGTATTTAAAGTTTTGAAAATGCTTAGACTGCTTTCTGAAATTCAGGTGTGCCATTTAATAAGTAGCATATTTACACTTTTCCCAATTTTGGTCTGTGTAGTTGCCTATCCAACTTCTGAAAAACAACTCACATTAGCAACAAGTGAGGGCTTGACAGAGGATCACAGAAGGGTTGCAAAATCTTGATCTTGAGATCAGCTATTCCAACAGCCTCCTCAAGCAGTCACGTAAAGCAGGTTGTTTGGGACTGTGTCCATTCGAGTTTTAAATATGACTCAGTATAGAAACTCCACAACTTCTCTGGGCAACCTGCTACATGGTTTCATCACCCTCACAGTAAAATAATGTGTTCAGATAGAATGTTATGATTTTTGACTTGTTCCTATTGCCTCTTGTTCTGTCACTGGACATCGCTGAGAAGTGTCTGCATCCATCTTCTTCACTCCCCCTCCATCAGATATTTATACACATGGAGAAGATTCCCCTGAGCCTTCTCTTCTCCAGACTTAACATTCCCAGATTTCTTAGTCCCTCCTCATCTGAAAGATGCTTCCGTCCTTCAATCACCTGTGTGGTCCTTTGCTGGACTCGCTCCATATTTTTCTTGTACTGAGGATCTAGTATTTGCCCTGGGCATCTTGTCGTGATGATCAATTTAACAGATTTGTTGGGCGGCTTCTATTTACTGATCAAGTCCACAACAGGACACTACCTGTAGGATTCTGACCACTAGAGCTGAAGTCAGACTGCCAGTCTACTAGGTGGGTTGTGAACTTTAGTTACCACAGTATATGTATGATGCCACTAAATGATAAATAAAAAAATAAATAAACCCCTTTTTAATACGTAATGACTTCCAAAAGTGGTAGATCAACATATTTGAGAAATCCCAGTTTTCAAAACCTGTATTTTGTTGCCAACGTACCTTGATTGTTCTTTGACTTTCCAATACAAAGTGGTCTTGTATGTGGATATTTTTCTTCTCTTCTTTCATTTCTCTGTAGCTTGCATTCTCTTTCCTTTAGGAATTTCATTCTTGTTGACAGCTACACTTCCCACTGTGGTTTCTCTCTACTCTGTAAAGAAAACCATTTGGTTCTATATTTAACTCACTGGGCATTTAGGAAAGGTCAAGAGAGTAGACATCTGATTCCATCTTCCCCAATGCTATGGATATCCTTCAGAAAAATGATTGTTGGTTTAAATGCTGCTTTTTTTCCTAGACTCTGCTATTAGTGTTCATTGCTTGTTCTTATTAATTCACAAACACACAAAGACCTTACATTATGATTCACTATAATTTTTGCAGTGGAGAAAAACAAGTACCAGGGAAAAAAGTTTACATTTATTTCCAACACACTACTAGTCTCTAAACACCAGCACACTGTATGAAAACACAGCCATCCCTGCACCCTTGTATCCCTTCCTGTATACACTTTTATTCCAGTATTGTTATTGGCATGTATGCATCAAAGAACTGGAAAACCACACTGTAGGGCAGAATTGTAACACTGACCTTCTGATACCGCACTATGATGCATTATAATATTACAATAACATAATTGGAATATTTACAATAATTAACTACTAGTACAATTAAAAATAAGTGAGCTATGGAGAAAGAGAAGGAAGAGACAGCCAACATACTGAACTATTCATCCTCTTTTAAACAAGTTCTAACAGGATTATTTTCCATGTATTGTTAAAAAAAAAAAAATCTTTTTATATTATGTGTAAGGGTGTATGAAAAAAGAGTGTCTGCTCCTTCAGGGGTGAAGGACCTTTTTCAATGCATCAAGGGATAATAAGAAAAGGAGGAAGCCATAAACAAGAACATACAGTGACACAAAGCTGAGGGACAAATGATAAGGGATACAAGGATGAGAACCAAACCTGCTGAGTCACTCTAATTGATGAGGGCATGAGAGGTTATCTGACTGGGGACCTGGTCAATTAGGAAACTAAAGGAAAAGGGGGAAACAAGAAACAAAAAATACAGAGACAAAGACCTAACAAGGCAAATGTAGAGACAATGACAAGAAACAAAGGTCGCCACTCACATTGATTGATGGGTTGCCAAGAAACTACAGGCACTACTTCCAAGAAGATCAACGTAGACTTTGCAGCTGTGTCGTGGTTTAGCCCCAGCCAGCAACTAAGCACCACGCAGCCGCTCACTCACTCCCCTTACCCTGATGGGATGGGGGAGAGAATCAGAAGAGTAAGAGTGAGAAACACTCCTGGGTTGAGATAAGAACAGTTTAATAATTGAAATAAAGTAAAATAGTAATCATAATAACAACAATACAATGATTATAATTATAATAATAATATACAAAGCAAGTGATGCACAATGCAATTACTCATCACCTGCCAACCAATACCCAGACAGTTCCCGAGCAGCGATCGCTACTCCCCGGCCAACTCCCCCCAGTTTATATACTGAGCAGGACATCATATGGTATGGAATAGCCCTTTAGTCAGTTTGGATGAACTCTTCTGGCTGTGCCCCCTCCCAGTTTCTTGTGCCCCTGGCAGAGCATGGGAAGCTGAAAAGTCCTTGACTAGCATAAGCAGGACTTAGCAACAACTAAAAACATCAGTGTGTTATCAACATTCTTCTCCTACTAAATCCAAAACACAGCACTATGCCTGCTACTAGGAAGAAAATTAACTCTATCCCAGCCAAAACCAGGACAAATTGATAAGATTATAAACCAGGGCAGACCCTGGCCTTTGAGGGGTGAGGGAATCCTACCCAACCCCTGAGGGGATGTGCTGGGGAAGGTGGAAACAGAAAGGAACAAAATGGGGGTAGGCAGAAAAGGATATAAAAGGGTCCTGTCACGTGAAACTGGGCTGGTAAGTATGCATCTCTGGCTGAGTCTTGCACCGGGTCACTGCAGTCTTGTCCTATCTTTTTATATCTTTTTATTAAATCTTTTCTTAACTATCTCTCTGTGTAATCTCACTCCCTATTCCATGTGTTTGTGTGCTGAAAGAACATTTTCAAATATTGGATATGCAAGACGCAAATAGAAGTGTTTATAGTTTTCTTCCCACATTGAAAATCCAAATCAATTTATTATCTGTTTTTATTTGGATTAGCCCCCCATTACCTTGTCAAACTCTAAGTAAAATCATCAACAAAAAAGATGCATTTAGATGAATCCATGAAAATACCAATATCACTGCCCTCAGAAAACATCCATAGAAGTGCCTTGTTCCAGAAGAGAATCTTTCAAGGAAGAGTTCTTTTGTCTTGACAACTGGCTGAATTCAGGTGAATGAGACAAGAGTGAAGTTGCAAATAACCTTGCAAATTAAATTTGTCAGTTCATTTAACTGCCACTTCCGATCATTTTATAAGTTTATTTGTGAATATAACAGTGTTTCAGCTGCAATTTATAATGATCACAGACAATGGAAGGAACTATAGGAAAAAGTACTAGACTTCCAAGATATTTGAATGAGACTAAACCACATAGAATAAAAAAAAAACAGGAGGTTTTTCTTAGACCATGTGTTCCAGCCTAGTGCTCTTGTCCCTTAAAAAACCACACACCTTACAAATAGATTGATAAACAAGCTAAGAGTGATCAATATTTATAGACAGTGAGTTATGTCACTAAGCATAGACAACATTTAGCAGTTATTCGTAACATCCAAGCATAAAGTAACTGTATTTTTAGACACGGAACAAATGCAAATAATGCATATATTCTCTATGTCACAATCCAATCAAAGATGATTAGATAATTGTTAAACAGCATTCAGTTAATCATCTGGTTTGTATCTCTCACATCCAGTAAACCACAGTGATTGCCATGTATAGTGATTATTTCTAATAGTCCACATCAAAAAAAGGTGGTATACTTGTACATCACCAAAGATCAGAGAGCTTATTTGGATTATAGCTGTGCTTAGTTAACAGTCATGTTTAATGACTGACTTAAGGTCTGATGTGGGGGTACTGTTGCTCATCTGATATTCATGTTTCACAGGCGATATTTTTGCGCATAGATGCAGAATTTTTGAAGTGCATATTTTCCCCACTAATTTGAATATTGACTAACTAAATTGAACATAATTCATTCCATACTATAATCCACTGATTACTGTCATGGCAAGACTAAACAGATTCCCTTGTCCTTTTTATGAAGTTTAAATAAATAAATAGCTCACTATTCTGCTTGGTGACAGACATATTCACTGACTTACAGAAGTATTCAACAAAGTCACTGATAATTTTAATACATAGGATAGTGAGGGAAGGAACACAATTAACACATTGCTATTCCTCATTTCAGGTAAAAGATTCTTCTGTAAATTGATAATCCTTAAGATTTCCTGGCTTTCTAATAATGTTATTCAAACTATTCACAGAATCATAGAATCATAGAATGCTTTGGGTTGGAAGGGACCTTTAGAGGTCATCTAGCCCAACCCCCCTGCAGTGAGCAGGGACAGCTTTAACCAGATCAGGTTGCTCAGAGCCCCGTCCAACCTGACCTTGAATGTTGCCAGGGATGGGGCCTCCACTGCCTTGCTGGGCAACCTCTTCCAGTGCTTCACCATCCTCAATGTAAAAAATTTATTTCTTCTGTCTAGTCTAAATCTACCCTCCTTTAGTTTAAAACCATTATTCCTTGTTCTGTCACAACAGGCCTTGCTAAAAAGATTCTCCCCATCCTTCCTGTAGGCCCCCTTCAAGTAGCAGAAGGCTGCAATAAGGTGTCTCCACAACCTTCTCTTCTCCAAGCTGAACAACCCCAACTCTCTCAGCCTGGTCTCATAGGAGAGGTGCTCCAGCACTCGGATCATTTTGGTGGCCCTCCTCTGGACCCGCTCCAACAGGTCCATGTCCTTGTTGTGCTGAGGGCCCCAGAGCTGGATGCGGTACTTCAGATGAGGTCTCACCAGAGCAGAGTAGAGAGGCAGAATCACCTCCCTCCAACTGCTGGCCACGCTTCTTTTGATGCAGCCCAGGATACGGTTGGCTTTCTGGGCTGCAAGCGCACATTGCCGGCTCATGTCCAGCTTTTCATCCACCTGTACCCCCAAGTCCTTCTCCGCAGGGCTGCACTCAATCTCTTCATGCCCCAACCTGTACTGATACCAGGGGTTGCCCCGTCCTAGGTGCAGGACCTTGCACTCAGCCTTGTTGAACCTCATGAGGTTCACACAGGCCCACCTCTCCAGCTTGTCCAGGTCCCTCTGGATGACATCTCGTCCTCCTGGCGTGTCAGCCGCACCACTCAGCTTGGTGTCATCTGCAAACTTGCTGAGGGTGCACTCAATACCACTGTGTCATTGATGAAGATGTTAAATAGCACCGGTCCCAGTACGGACCCCTGAGGGACCCCACTTGTCACTGGTCTCCATGTGGACATCGAGCCATTGACCACAACCCTCTGGATGTGACCATCCAGCCAATTCCTTATCCATCGAACAGTCCACCCATCAAACCCATCTCTCTCCGATTTAGAGAGAAGGATGTTGTGGGGGACTGTGTCAAACGCTTTACAGAAGTCCAAGTAGATGACATCCATTGCTTTTCCCTTGTCCACTGATGCAGTCACTCCATCATAGAAAGCCACTAGGTTGGTCAGGCAGGACTTGTCCTTGCTGAATCCGTGCTGGCTGTCTCAAATCACCTCCCTGTCCTCCATGTGCTTGAGCATAGCTTCTAGGAGGATCTGTTCCATGACCTTCCCAGGCACAGAGGTGAGGCTGACAGGCCGGTAGTTCCCAGGGTCCTCCTTTCTTCCCTTTTTAAAAATGGGCACAACATTCCCCTTTTTCCAGTCAGCAGGGACTTCACCGGACTGCCATGACTTTTCAAATATCGTGGAGAGTGGCTTGGCAACTACATCAGCCAATTCCCTCAGGACTCTGGGATGCATCTCATCAGGTCCCATAGGCTTGTGTACATTGAGGTTCCTCAGGTGGTCTCAAACTTGATCTTCCCTTACAGTGGGAGGGGCTTTACCCCCCTGCTCCCCAGCTTTTGGTCCATCGATTTGGGAGGGGTGAGGAGAGAGGTTGCCGGTGAAGACCGAGGCAAAGAAGTTGTTGAGTACCTCAGCCTTCTCCTCGTCCATTGATACAAGGTTGCCTTTCTTGTTCATCAAGAGGGGTACACTTTCTTTAGCCTTCCTTTTCTGGTTGATATAGCTGTAGAAGCTCTTCTTGGTATTCTTTACATCCCTTGCCAAATTCAGCTCCATCCTCGCCTTGGCCTTCCTGACCTCCTCCCTACACAACTGAGCAGTTTCCTTGTATTCCTCCCAGGACACCTGTCCCTGCTTCCACTGCCTGTGCAGTTCCCTCTTACACTTTAGTTTGACCAGCAGGTCTCGACTCAGCCATGCTGGTCTCTTCCCTTCCTTGACTGATTTCTTGCACTTGGGGACTGAGAGCTCTTGTGCTCTATGGAAGGTGTCCTTAAAGATCTGCCAGCTCTGTTCCGTTCCCCTGTCCCTGAGGACCGTCTCCCAGGGGGTCCTTCTGACTAACTCGTTGAAGAGCTGGAAGTTTGCTTTCCTCAAATTTAGGGTCCTGACTGTACTCCTTGCTTTTCCCATGTCCCTCTGGAGTGTGAACTCCATCAACGTGTGATCACTGCAGCCCAAGCTGCCTCCAGTCTTGACATCACTGATGAGCTCACTTGCATTGGTGACCATCAGGTCCAGTATTCCTTGAGTTTAGAGCAGAGCTCAGTGTCAGACCCTGCGTGCACCAGCAGTCCCCACAGGTCCTCAGAGAGCTTCATCCCCACAACTGCCCTTAAGCAGAGCCATTACAGTGACACCAATCATGTTGAGACAAGAGCGAAGGTAGCCAAATGAGTCCAAAGTGATGAGAAAGGTCTGGGGTCAAGCCAGGATATCAAGTTTGCCAGGCAGTGTCCGTATTTTGGATCAGGGAGGTGTATGGACAGGCACAGACACCCTGCAATGGAGCTCAAGCAAGGGTCAGTGCCTGAGCCTAAATGAAGCTTCTGAGTAAAGGAGGGAGGAGGACCCTGATGAACCTTCTCACAGCTCATCGCTCAGAAGAAAGGCACCATATTAGAGCTGGCTTTGAGCGCAGGCAGCAAAGCATCTTAGACTGTGAGGGAAAGTGTTTGCAGAGCCTGTGCACACAGAGAGTAACACTACTGTCAAAAGTCCATTAAGTCCTTATAAGAAACAAGACAAGTTTCCTGAAAACCATCCTTCTCTCTCACTGGTGATCCAAGAGTCTCATTCCCTGTCACACTAAGACATGAGGAAGAAGGATTTGATGTTATATTTTCTAGCCTCTCTTGTCTCTGTGGGCTGTGCATTTGTTACCAGCTGGAGGCAAAACGTTTCTCTAGTGAAGCAGAAAGCTTTTTGGAAATTCCCACCATATACTTAAGCTCTCACAGAAGGGTGTCTGCATGACTATCCCACTACTAGGAAATAATTTTTAAAAAAATGTAATTTTGGTGGCATGCAAAAGCAATTGCTTATGAGTGGCTACCCTGGAATAACAGCTAAATAATGAATGAACAATAATGTTTTAATGTAGAGCCATTTCTAGTAATTCTGAGATGTGTGTTAACAAACAAAGGTCTTTCAGTAAAAAAAGGTCTTTTGGTGCTAATAATAATAAAAAAAAGTAGTAGACTATTGTAAGTCATCAATATGCATAGTATTTGTGGAAGAATTTGGAAAAGAGATCTTACTGTTATTTACGCAAGATGCTGTGGGAGGAGGGCATTAGTAATAATGACTCTTCTGTAATTTTGTTAGATGGTTATAATTCGCATTTCTTTTTGTCCTGATTCTTATTATCTCAATGTTTTCAGTGATGTATCCTGATACAAGAAAATTGCAAGTGTGTATTTTTGGTAGTGTTGACTTCTATTTAATAAATGACTGTTGCTAAAGGGGGCCTACAGGAAGGATGGGGAGAATCTTTTTAGCAAGGCCTGTTGTGACAGGACAAGGAATAATGGATTTAAACTGAAGAAGAATAGATTTAGACTAGACATAAGGAAGAAATTTTTTTACAAATAGGCTGGTGAAGCACTGGAACAGGTTGCCCAGAGAGGTGGTAGATACCCCATCCCTGGCAACATTCAAGGTCAGGTTGGACGGGGCTCTGAGCAACCTGATCTAGTTAAAGCTGTCCCTGCTCACTGCAGGGGGATTGGGCTAGATGATCTCTGAAGGTCCCTTCCAACCCAAAGCATTCTATGATTCTATGATTCTATTTGTTCTTAAGCGGAAGTAAGACACTATGAACTACAGTGTTCCAAACAAAATCTCTGCATGTTGTAAATGGTCAGATCCTTTTTAAGATGTGGCTTTATAAAGAAATATATAAATAGAAACCACCAATGCAAATTTCACTTTCTTTTTTACTGTATTTATATGAATTGGATCATTTGTCAGAATACCATTTTTTTAAACCTTCTAGTGCACAAGAATGGAATCAAAATGCCTCCGCTGAAACAGTAGGTCAATTAGCTCACACCCAGGAGTTGCCAGTGCTGTATACCAAGGTGCATTTGCACCAGAAGTTCATGCCAGAATTTACTGTACCCCTTATATAGATACCTTTAAACTTTTCTGTCTTTTCATTGTAAGCATACAAGGAATTTTCTTCATGAACCAGTAGAACATTCTTTCCATTGCTGCAGGTTATATAACCCAAAAAAGTCTAGGCTTATGTTATTACATGAAAAAATAGTAAATCTAGGTCTTTATTCTAATCCTAGTTCAGAACTCCATGGCAAGTAAAATGAGCATGAAGTGAAGAAAACAGTATGTTATATGTGCAACTGTGTAACTAGTTGTATAAGTATTTCCAAACCATATAGAAGGGAATCATCTGAAATGACAGCAAAGGGGTATATAGTACAATTTATTCATAACTACAATTTTATAATATATTGATCTGAACTCCTTCTAGCATTAGACTATTACAATTCTCCTTAGTTCAAAAGCTGTATCTCTGAGGGATACAGAGAGGAACTCAGTAAAAGTTCATCCTGCATACAAACGGGAGGAAAAGATCAACATTAACATTTCCTGAGTATAAAGCTACTTGGTATACTCTACCTTCTTCATTTAATCTCCTTTACCTTCTCTGTGAACTACTGACTCAGAAGTCAGATAGGTGAGCATCATAGTTTGATACTGCAAAAATGTCAGCCATAATATTTTCAGCGTTACCAATTCTGACGGTTGGTAGTTCTACATCCTGATGCTGGCTGGTTGGAACTAGCCATTGCCTATGGCTTGAAGATGGGACAGTACAAGTGTGTGAGACAGTGAATTTAAAAATAGATGCCTCTTTCTGGATGTCTGTTATGTTAATTGGTGGAGTCTCAATTCAATTGCCAATCTTATTTGTCAAAGTGTCTGTTTTCACCAAAATTTAAGAATTAATTATGATTTATAGATGTAAGCATACCAGTGTCCTCAAAGCTAAGAAACACAGTATTCAGTAATGTATTTTTAGCTGAAACATAATGCCTCAAATGAACTGAACATCAGTTCTGTTTCGTCAGAGTGATTTAACATATTGCCTTGAAATGCTTCTATTATGCTGGTTAGTATCTCAAAGATTCCTCAAGTGAACACTGTTATTTAAGCTTTGGAGTAACAAGCAAAAGGTCTTCAGCTCATATTTAATCACAAAGATGCCACAAATTAAGCTTAAATGCAGTTACTGAACACAGCACAAAAGTTTTATCTCTGAAAATTTGGCATCACATACACAACAATAATTTGACTTAAATAAATTATTATTTTGGCAGTGTTGGAGCAGAATATTCACAAAGATATGGATCACCTAACAACACAGGGTCTGCAAGAGTTTGTAGCAGTCAATAATTTTGACGTAGCCATGCAATTTTTATGCAGACATATCAAGATGTAGAACACAGTGTGCAAGTTTTCCCTTTGACTGTGGCTTTGTTATCTGTACACATCCTAAAACAATGGAATCACAGTCCAAACACAGTGAAACCCTTCATGAACACTGCTTTCAGTGGAATTATATTTTGTACATACTTAAATAGCCTTGAAATTTTTCTATTCTCCTAGTCTGTCCATTCAATGGTAAGTTATGTATCGACTAAGATCCCAAATGAAGGTGTAGGCTGTCATACCTAAGAATGCTCTATCATGTTGTGTAGCTTCCTCAGAACTGATGTACTAAACAGCAAGATCTAAACTATGAAGCATTCTGACTAAGGAATGCTGCTATCTGATTAATAATTACATGAACAATAAAAGTTTCTACAGCACAATAAGATTATAAATTGTAATAGTAAACTGAACCTCCAGTTGCATTAGGACCAGTCGGATAGTTCAAAGTCAGAAATTAAGCTGGATGCAACTATCATACAACCCTTTGAGATTTGTTTTATGAAAGCAAGAGCCCACAGATTCATTAGGACATATATATGTACACACACACTTGCACATATAAATATATACATACACACAAACATAGTGTATAACCCTATGATCTTATTAGCTAATTAAAGCAAAGGTGAATTTAAAAGTATAGAGTCAAATAAATATAATTTTATTTCCATTATAATTTTATAAGTTGATGTGGAGCAATCAAGAAGCCAATTTGCCTCTACCCTATTCAGCTTTTAGCTGAACTATTTGTTCTCCCAAACCTGGGTAAAGTAAGCTATTTGAAGGACATCATAGTATTCTATTTTGCAATGTAACCAAAACCTTTCTTTCCACTATAGCTTCAGGTTATTTTGTTGTTGAAAAATAATCTGATTTTTAAAGTTTCCTAGATAACTTTAGAACAGCATTTTTTAAAATAAAATAAACAGAGTATTAAATAAAAACTGAAGCTATTAGAATAATATTTCTTTAGTTAAATTTGAATTTTTGCTGTAAATCTGACCCTTTTCACTTTCTATTGTCAAATTATTTCCCAGAGTTAGATTTCTTTTACTTATCCTTCAGAACAAAATATGCTGTTAGGAAAGTCAGAACAGAACTCTGGTTTAATCTGTTCATATGCATGAATTTTTTCCATTATTTTTTCCCACACCAGCTCATTACAAAAGAAAATTTAGGACAGACAGGCAGACAGACATAAAGGACTAATATGTGTTTAAAAATTTCTGGAACAGATACAATTTTGAACAGATGTGGAAAACTCTGTACATGTTTTCTTACAAATGAAAAGAAAACCACAGCACTCCCCCCCCCCCCCCCAAAAAAAAACAAAAAAAAAACCAACCCAAAAAACCCCTGAACCCCACAACTGGCACATATATGCAGATAGTAGCTGTTACAATATTACAAATTGAAGTAAATAATAAAATACTGAACAAACTATATCTGTATAGGAGATTATAGAAATTGTGGTTTCCAAAGAATATATAATTTACAATTTCTTGAATTTTCTTTGAATTTTTGTGTGGTTTAATCTCAGTCGCAATTTCAAATTATTCCACAGGTATCATTAATAAAGAATTAGCATTATCTACACAAGGGAATGTCTTTGTGAAGAAAAATATAATACAGCAATATTATTTTAATTCACACAATTTGGGAAGATTAATACAACATGAAGCCTCTCAGTCTTTCCTGTAATCCTCTAACCTGTACTCATTATCATTTACTTTTACTGTATTGCACAGTGCTCCTCTCATAAAACAAGTCCTAGTCATTCACATTCATTTAGAACAAACTGCAAGACTGTCGGATAAAATTCACACATCATGTAACAATGCCCAGACATTTCTTGCCATTGTTGCAATTCTCAGACCTGATAATTTGGTTCAGAATACAACTCTATGTACCAATACAGCAACAGTAAACCATTGTGAACATATGTATTATGATTTTAAAGACAATTCTCTCTTAGAACACAGAGAAGTGACATATTAAAACATTGGGCTCATACAATGATTAACATATTAGATATCATATTTAGTATGTTATCCTTACAAAAAGTATTGCCTATGCTTACTAACTTCTATAATTTATTAGTCTTATGGAAATTGCTATAATATGGATTACTGTTTGCCACTGATACAGTTATGTTTTATTTCCTTCCGGATGATAAACTAATTATTGTGTTAATTAATATTAAAAAATTCAAGAAGGCTAAGTTTAAATAACTGCTTTCCAAGACAAACTTTACACTTTATTTGATAAAATATCTACCGATGTCTGCATTCTGTTGTGTTATACAGATGCAGAGAAAATCATGTCTGCATAGTCAATGCTGAACTAGATTATCACCCAGTACTACAAGTAAATATTAGTTAGATTAGACACAGCATGAGGAAAACCAGCTTTGAAAGAGTTTAATCTCTTGGTGAAATTCTGGAATTCTGTGTTTGTGAAACAGTTCATTGGGATGCAGTTCATGCCATTTATGTTTGGTAGATAATTTGCAATGAGAACTGGGAATCTTGAGTCACTGAATGGATAGTTGATTTTTAAACTGCAAAGCAAAGCTGAGTTAAATGGGATTTTTTTTTTTATCCACCAAGTGCTCCCATAGCTTCAGCTAATACCTCTGAGATTGTGAATCTCATATGTCTCCTTACCATGAATCTCTCTACCTAGAATATGACCTCACAGGTGCATTGCTGTTTCCTCAAATAAAAGGTATCAGACTTAATTTCATGAACTCACACCACTCTGTTGAAGCTGTTATAGTACTTGCTACTGTAATTCACAGTCTTAAAGCGATTCCCAGTTTGACTTCTCTGTACCCAAAATTTTGTTATATCTTGTGTCTGCCAAATTCTTCCCTCTCTGTCCTATGATCTGGTCCACACCCCGTGGGTTATATGCTTGTGGTTATATTTGCCTTCCCAAGTGTCTCACATGCCTCATCTGAAAACATGGGCAGGCTGGTTATTCAATTGTTTGTATCTCTTTGGAAATAAAATGGGATATTTGTGCACTTCTATAGCTAGAGGAGGGCACATGGTTTAGTCTAGTCTACCCTTGATTGGCTTAGAGTAGACTTGGTAGTGTAGGTTAATGGTTGGACTGGATGATCTTAAAGGTCTTTTCCAACCTAAACGATTCTATGATTCTATGATTCTATGCTTCTATGAGTCTATGAAAGATACCAGAGCAAGCTAACAGGAAGAGATGAAAAAAGACACTTTTATTATTTTTGCCTGTCTTGCAGACTTGGCTACCTAAGTAAGTAGCAGATATCTCTGAGGCTGGGATTTGAAATCTACTAGAAGTCCTGCACTAGAAATTAATGCTGTCCTATCATGATGATGGTACAGCTGTTACAAATCTGTATTTTATAACATGGAAAAAACCTCAAACCAACACAACAGTTCAGATACTGTACATTTATTTTATATGTGATCCCTAAACAGTATGGATTCTGATATTCATCAAAAAAAACACCTTTAAAAAAAAAAGAAAATCTTTCCTTTGTTTGAATTCATGACTGAGTTAAGCTTGTTCATCTTTATATACATAAAATGTTGACACTTAGCACTTTTAGTTTTATCACATGTCGTGGGTTGACCTTGGCTGGATGCCAGGCGCCACCAAGCTGCTTTATCACTCCCCTCCTCAGCAGGACAGGTGGGGAGAAAAAGAGATGGAAAAAAACCTCATGGGTCAAGGTACAGGCAGTTTAATAAAAAGCAAAAACAAAGGCCACGCGTGGAAGCAAAAGGAAAACAAAGATTTTGTTCTCTACTACCCATCAGCAGGTGATGTCCTGCCACTTCCCAGGAAGCAGGGCTATTGTAGTGACAAAATGGTTTAGTTCTCTGTAACATAGGACTCAAATCAATGAGGTTCAATATCTGAGCTAGACTGATTTTATATGAAAGTAATGTACAAACACAGAACTATGCAAAATTATATTCTAAATAATCGGTACAAAATAAAACCAAACCAAAACTGAACTGCAAGTCACAAGGACTGAAAATTTTAACCTTTGTGGAAACTTAGCCAGAAAAAGAGCTATGTAAAGAATAAAATAAACAGTCACTGATATGGGGAATAAAAAACTTTAAAAATTAGTATTTAATAAAACAGCAATATTAATATTTAATACAACAGAGACTAGGAGGAAAAAAAAAAAAGCAAAGGAATTATAGTACATTTAGAATAGAATTTGAGAACTGAAAAGGAAAAAACATATGAGAAATTCTGAATACCAAAACCTGAAAGACCTCTAGATCTGTATGATGTGAGAAAATTATTTTTAAATGGTTTTATTGGGAAGCTCATGAGTCCACAGAAGTTATAATGCTAATGTTGAAGTCAATTTGTAAAAGTTATTGGTAATACTTTTATAGCTCTCAATTAAGGTAAATCAATGCATGCAGGAAAAAAAGAATCTATAGAACTGTAGTATCCTAGTTGTTAAGTGGAAGGGAAACCAACCTTCCCACTAACAGCATCTATAGTTCTCTTCCCATGCTCCTGTTGCTGACGAGAGCAGAAGATTTAAATACCATAGCAGAAACTTCTGTGACATAAGATATGATATCAGCAATAAAACATTAAATAACAGGCTGATGAAGTAGTCAAGATTTTTAAAGATGAAATTTAGAGTGATTAAAAGCACCTCTATGAACTTGATTTTGCAAAGATAATGGAAGTAAGGAATATGTTGCCACATAAGAATTTCTTGTGATGTTAGAGTATGTGGGAAACAATGCAGAAAAAATATAGTTTAAAAAAAAAAATCAAGACATACTAACAACTGCTATTTGAGAGTAAATAATGGGATGGATAAAGAGGTAAATTCTCAAAATGGCTGACTAGTCTTTTTAAGATACTATATCCCTTTAAGATATTTTTCTTTTCCTTAGAAAGGACAAATATACTTTATAAGGTGAAAAATGTCAAAATTTACAATGTAAGATAAACTGCTGGAAGTGTATGTTGTTATTTCCTGGTTTTGTAATCTCAATAGTAACCTGAAACTGGTTAGTTAAAGGAGCTAAACAACTTCAGAAATTAAAAGCTCAAACATCACAAGGATGCTAAACACTATAGGAATATTTCTATGTTAACAATGACATTCTTCTCTATAAACAGGAAGCTGCAAACTGCAAGCAAGATTTACAGAGTGCAAAGGTGTGGTTTTCAATGAACCTGTAAAATACAACTTGGCCATCCCAACTGGCCGTATTTAAAGATAAATTTTATATTTCTGTAAGATTGTGATAAGTTTTTCTGTAAATTCATGACTGAATAGTTTTCAAAAATTTTCCTTTGTTTTCAACAAACATGAAAAGTTGTGAATATGTGCTTGTGGCTCTCAGACTGAAAGTGAGAGCAACTGTTGCTGAAATGAGGAATACTTACTCTGGAAAAGGACCAGCACTGTGCGGTCTGTTAGAAGAAAAATGGTGTTACACGGGGTACATCTATTTCAGAGTCCTAGCTCAGATTAGAAGAATTGGATTTGTTTCACATAAAATTAAACTGCAAGTGCAACTAATGTGTTCCAAACTGTGATGAGCTTTCAGTTTTAATTTGAGCTAAGGCTACTCCAGAGAAATTCCTCTGCCTATGTATATGTGTATACAAACACATAAATACACATGTGTGTATGTATACATGTGTACATATTATATATATACATGCAATATATATATTATTTAAATGTTGGTCCTCAGCCCCTGTTTCACTCCACGTGTCCAATTCTATTGGGCTAATGCATGGCACTCATTGTTAAGGTAGGTACAGACGGAAGTATTCAAATAGCCCTCTCAGATCCTGTTACTAAACACCCTTCACCAAACTGAATTTCCTTTTTAGCAGGTTTTAATGTCTGGAAATTAAATGATGATGAATGTTTTTCCCTATACTTTTGCACCAAAGCTTAATTATTACAACAGCATTTGCAGCCACAATTATACTGAATCTCTGGATGCTTGAAAATATATGCTGGTACTGATGTTTCATATATAATTTGAATACCCAGTACAGCTTTGAAGGAAACGTTGTACTAAATTAACCAAATAATTAAGCTTAGTCAGCAAATTATGGAGACTTTCTTTGATGTCTCATATAAAGTCTAAATTCAACCTTAAGTTTATTGAAACACTTATTTTTCTTTGTTTAGATTCAAACTGGACTCTTGCAGGATGATCAAAATGTTGCAGTGTCTTCTGCATTGAAAATGTCTGCTAGTGTATATTCATGTTCCTGCTACATTTATGTTCTTTCCCATCTGGACTATTTCTAGTACAGGGTGATTGTAAATAATATTACTGCCCAAAAAGAAAATCTCCAAAATGTGGATATACTTCCCAATTCTTTCTTAAAAATTTTAAATCTGTCTTTCACCTGTGTTCTAAACAGGCCCCACCAGTCCTCCAACTTCCCCACGGATGGCTTTATGTCCTCCTGCAAATGCAAGAACATAAAATGAGTTGTTCAACCCTTCTTTCTTCAAGAAGACAATAAATCCTTGAGCCTCAACAAAAAAAAGTGTGTGGTTACTCTAAGAAAACAAAGTAACACAAAACCCTTATCACAGTCCCAAAGGCACCTCAAAGCTCTTTTATGAGGCCAAGAAGGAAGGGAAGAAACTTGCCACTTTTTAAAATGCAATGAGAAGAGATATAGAGGAAATATTTTCGTGCCTCAAACTGAATCAGTTGATAAATGATAACAACAAAATAAACACACAACTGAGAGCATCAATGGGGAAAATGACAGTCATCCAGACATGCCAGGACACAAGCTTAGAGAAAAACTTCAGGTCAGTCTCTGTAATAGATATGGACAAACTACTCAGTGGGGGAATGAAATTGGGAAAGTTATCTTCCTGGGTGTGACACTGAGGCTAAAAGCTTTGGAGGATAAGCAAAGGTAGGAAGACAAGATTAAAGTCTGTAGTTCTGGTTGTGCAAAACCAATTTACTAATATGAACTACAAATTACAAATTACATTTTACTACAGCAGAACATTCAGCAATTATGTAATTTAGTAAAAGATAAAAACTCAGAAGCAAGGAAATGTCATGTTTTTGTTCATGAGTAAATGAAAGAATTGCACTTAGTTCTAAATAAATTGTACTGATTTCTAATAAACTAATGTATTTTAATTTTCAGGGCTTTAAAACAGCTCTAGAACTTACAAATATGATAAATAGTGGAGGGTTTTGGAAAAAAATAAGCAGTTGATTCTTACCAGTAATTTCATCCCATTGTTCTGTAGCTGGGTCCTTATGTATCTGGAAACAGGTAAGAGAAGACTGTCAACAGGCCCAATCCTATGAGGTCCTCCTGCCACTTGAAACACTTTCACAGGGGAACCCTAACTGAAGTACATTAATCCTTTAAAAGATCTGCAAAAGATTCTCCAGTTTGTTGCCAGACTGTAAACAGAAGCCATATATTTATGTCTATATTCTATCTTATGCAGTTCTGTAGATTTTATATGATTCTGAGAGAAGCAGAAGAATTTGAGACTGAGTTCAACTTGGGACCTTGCTCAAAGATCAAAACAATTTCATTGTGCATTTGGAAAATCAAATTTCAGGAATATGTACAGTTAAAACCTCACAGGAATGACAAGGAGTTTATTCTATTTTATACTCTTAAAAATTTGAGTTCTAGTTTATACATAGTTTCTTTTTAAACCTTATATGTGTATAGAAACCAGGAAGCTCAACAAGACTGGCAGAAATTATGCCTTCACACACACACACACACACACACCCAAGTAA
The DNA here is from genome assembly GCF_030463565.1 of Pelecanus crispus. Lineage (NCBI taxonomy): Eukaryota > Metazoa > Chordata > Aves > Pelecaniformes > Pelecanidae > Pelecanus > Pelecanus crispus. The sequence continues at coordinate 156,456,760 of NC_134644.1, read as the reverse complement.
ATTCAATATTTCTTTTACTTGGGTTATGTGAATTGCCATCCTCAGTCACTCTGGATTACAACAACCTTGGATACAAAAGGATTTATTACACAAAGCTCTGCATAGTCAAGCCTTTTGCTATTCACCTACTGTTTCTTTTGTGGTCTTGTAAGCATCTAGTAATGCTTTTGAGAGTCACAGGTGTATCACAGAATAGGAAGAACTTGAGGAGGTAGAAGATCCTTAGAGAAATTTGGAAGGGATGAAATGAAAAATAATTTCTCCCAGAAAAGCTTGCAGTCATACTATCTACACTTTTCTTCCTTGTACTCACAGAAATATCACCTGTCATCACACTATCCCACAGACAATAAAATTTTTCAAGAATAATCCAAGTTAGCTGTTGAATTACCTATTCATAAAAGTACTATGGTGTTTTAAGTATACCACTTCTGGAGAATTTCCTGCTAGGGCAAACTTAATCTAATACCCATCAACCAATATTTACCAGTAAAGAGCCATGTCTCATTTCTACCTTATTCTGTGAATCACAACTGAATAACAACACTATCTATGGAGTGTTGGAATGTGTTACATATACCGTAACAAAGGAACAGTGGACATCACCACAGGAAAAGGTCTTTGATACAGGAATTTATAATTCTCTTTTAACTATTTCTTCACTTACATAGGTTTCTGTAAGTAGGTTGTAATCAAAACAATTACAGTGCAGTGTTTGTCAGTTGAAAATTCTCATATAGACAAAAGAATATAGACACTTCTTTTATTTACAATGTAACAAGTGTTAGGATAAATAGGAAAAGTTATTCTTCATAGAAAGTTCAATGAGAATAAATTTATATCATAAACTGCTTTGACTATTATATTTACAGCTATAGAGGTAATTTTATAGATTTTTTTTTTAAAGATAACTTCATTGGTGCCACATTATGGTACATCACTGTCGAAATTAAAGCATTATCAGTATACAATTAATGTAAAAGTATTTGCTTTTGTTATAGGAAACAACTAATGCATTCCACTTTAAACCATACATTTTAGGGATCAGACAAGGTACTGACAAAATTCTTAAAACGGTCTTAAAATAACAAAGTCTGTGAAGCAGTGAAACAGTCCATTCTACAGTATCATTAAATAATATTGACAGAAACACCAGTGCAATAGAGCTGTCAAAAATCACTGTTGTAAGCAGATGGATTAGGGATTTAACAGGTACGGAATATGTTCCAGATAGAAACACCAATTTATCAGATTCTGACAACACTGAGTCTGCAGAAAATGCTCTGAGGGTGGGCAGCCAAGGCCCAAAATGAGAGGAAATATGAAGCAGAGGAAAGCACTGAGGGGGAGGAAAAAAAAACAGGCAAAAAAATTCTTCGCACTAAAGTAAGGTCCAGTTAAACACTAGTCAGTTCACAAAAGCATTAGAAAACAACCGTTAACACAAACAAATATGAGAAAGAGAAATTTTTTTTCTGTCACCAAGAAGATGTCTCCCTTCCAGGATAAAACAAGTTAGTAAAGCAAATTACATTTCCATTCAGTCTTGGGTTTTTGAAAAATCAATTCCATGTGCATGCTAGCATAAATTTAGCATGTTTAACTGGGAATTTCATTGCTGAAAAACAACTGGCTATTCAAGAGTTTAAAAGAAATATGCTGAGTTTTGACAGTTGGTCTGCAAGGAGATCCAGCTGGCAGGAATTTGAAACTCCCCATTATTCAGGGCTACATTAGCTTTAGACATCCTATACAAAAGGAATCTGCTACAGTACCTTGAAAACCATCCATTGAACTGGATCTCTCTTATCTTTTTTTTTTTTTTTTTACTAGAATTAACTATATATGCATATTTTTAAGGTGAAATATTGTATAGAAATATTTTATTTCAACAAACCTGTCTTTTTTTAAAAAATCAAGTTTTTTGATCAGGGCTTCAAGAAATCATTTCTCCCTCACTGTCTGATAGATGTATGCTAATATTAGAAGAACAAGATTAAAGATACATTACTTGAAGGAGAGTGCTCTAAAATAGTAAACTTTCTTGAATCAGGCAGAGGAATTCCAACATCCAGGAAACAGGATACTTTTTAGAACTAAACATAATTTTCACACCCTTTGACAATAAAATATTTAGCAATTTTCTGTATCTTTAAAAACACACATAGTTTTTTTATATTTAGATTTTAATGACAAAGCAGTGTAATGCCTGGTGTCAACAGGGAGATGGATGGAGGCCTTTTCTGTTTCTGAATTTACAGTATTACCAATATCTGAGAGGTGTCTCCAGAACATAGGAGGCCTCACACCATGGCAAAGTCACAATTAAGTGTTATAATCAGCATAATCTGAAGTGGGCAGAACACAGCAAAGACTCTCCTTGTTCCCTCAGGCCTTAGCTATGGTGGCACTGAAGAAGAGACAGCTCTTTTTAGGTTGCCTTCCCCAATACTTGCCTTTTCAACTACAAGCCTAGAACTGAACAGATGCTGTCTAAAATGAAGAAAACCTGAAGAAAAGGAAAAGTCAGAGATCACAAATGTAGGTAGTAGATAGATTAAATAACACTTCTCTGAGTGTAACCTAAGACTGAGCAATCAGTGCATCAGATTGAACAAACTCAAAGAGTCACCCAAGCACTGGTGAAAGACCTGATTAAGGCAGGTTACAGCCAAGGACTCTGCACAAGAAAACTGTCTAGCCATGTATTTGATGGATGAAAAAGAGAGGAAAGGAAAAAGACTGTTATGGAAAAAAAAGGTTAGTTATGAACCTCTGTGCATATATCATCAATTGTACTGCAGGTGTTTCTGAAAGGCAGACACCCACTCATAGCCTATGTTTGTGAGACACACAGATGTAAATTATGCAGCACTCATTCCAAACCCATTAAGGGTGGAATAAGGTTTCAAGTCATATCAATAATCCAAGACAATGTTTACATAATATTCCATTGATTGTTAGGAGTCTGCACTTAAAAAAGGTAAAATAAGAATCTAACATTACAGTAAAATGGGTAAAGAAATAATCAGTCTGGCCAATCAAATCTACAAGGCAAGTTAGAAAAAGCAGATCTAAAGTAATTTCCTTCCTGGCCAATGACAAGGATTTAACTGGAAGTTGAAAATAAAGTGCATGTCATACTAAAGAACAAGGCTCAAAAGAGGTAAAAATTTTAGATGGTTTATTCAATTATGGGACTAAAAAAGAAAGTGACACCCCATTGGCCACCTCATTGCAGGTGGATTCTTTAACTAATGAATAAAACCAACACAAGTAAATGGCAGAAAAGATCTGAATGAAGAAACATGAGATGACGTGGCGATGTCATGAAAAATGTCAGCCAGAAGCATGGGGTTGAAAAAGGAAGGGAAGAAAACTTCTGTTTAAACAAAGCATGAAATCCTCACAGAACACAAGTGTGTACCTGCATCCCCTGCAATCAGACTTGAAACAGTGATTGTGGCTGGTGATTCAGTGCTGAAGAGGAAGAAATTAAAAATATGGAGGATAACATTAAAATTATCAATATAGTCAGTGATCTTACATTTTACTTTAGAAAAACATTTAGATTAAACCTTATTAGAGAACATAAAAAATAAAGTCAGTGCTGCTAATTCCCGCTGGTTTGCACGTTGCACCATTATTTACATTAAAATATTCTAGTTTACTGTGTAAAGAGTATGTCTGATGCTAACATCTCTTGCCTTTCTTTACCCATTCCTTTCACAAGGCTATTCCACCCTGAAGAGCTAACAGGCAGCTCACCATGTTAATGAAATCAGCTTCAGTATTGGGAGCTCTGTGTTAGGCAGTCTCTTCTTTCCGAAGGATGCAAGAAGGATCCTGACAGTGTACCAATCAGTTCACCAGCTCTTTTTACTACTCCGAAACCTTCCTCTGAAAGGTCTGAAGCAAAAGAACTTTTAAAAATCTTGCCTGCTCTAGTATCTGAAATATTAGGCTGATACTTCATATAAATAAATAGCTGTAGGGTTTTATTCCTAAGTTGCATCCTTTCAGTTAAAAAAGGGATTGATTGTTTTTCTAAGAACTGCTTATTTGTTATAAAGAAAGATGATCTAGTATTGGGACACCTTCTTCATCTACCAGCACCTAGAAACTGGGAAGCCCCAAGGAGCCTATCCTACATGAAAATACAGAATTTCTCCCCTCCAGTAATGTTGCTTAGGTTTTTGGATGGTTTGGGTTTTTTTTTTTCCCCAGAAAAAAATATTCAACTTTCTGCTTTGTCAGTTAAATTACCTTTATGACATTCATGTGATTTTGGATACTTCAGAAATAAACAGCAAATAACAAGCAAAAGAAATAGCTGCAATTAAATTCCAGTGGGAAAAAGCATGAAAAAAACTTAAGAGAATTTGTGCATTTAGTCTGGAAGATGTGCTTGTAAAGCTCCTTTTATTTTATTTCTTGGAGTGAAAGAGGAATTAAACTTTTACCTGTGACGCACATTTTACATTATAAAAGAAAACGTGACTATCTTCCTTTCTTCCTCACCACTTGCAGAATGGGCAATATATTTGAACAATTAACAATACAGGCCAACTAAAGCAAAGTCAGGTGCATTTCATATCTGTAAACATGAGAAATAATCAAAGCTTGTGGATAAGGACTTTTTTAGAAGTTTGGCACAAGCACAGAAAATATCCATTTGTCAAGTGACAGATGATAAATTGACTAAGGTTTTTACAGTTCAATAGATATTTTATTGTGCATCTGTTCTTTTCCTCTGATCTCCTTTGTTCTTTGTGAAGCTGCAACACTGAAGGAGGCGCCCTTGTTATTAGTTATTGAGTTGAATGCCAGCAGCTCTTACAATTTAACCTCAATGTTAGTGAGGAACTAATATATCACTTATTTTGGCTGGCTTCTTTGTATCATCTCCTGTTATTAGGACCCAAGAGATAATCAAATAAGCATAATCGTATCAACAAAACATGCTGCATACTGCATAAACATGCTGCAAACCGATCACACTTATGAACGTATCCAGAGGGCTTCATAGCCCTAGCAGCATTTTTCAGAGACACTCACAAGAATGAGTTAAGGGGGAAGGTAACCCTCCCTAAGATAGTGTGTCTCCTGCTGTCCTCATGCACAGATGCTTGACAAGTCAGAGCTGTTTGGAATTTTGCAGAAAGCTCCAGTAATTTTAGTGGAATGCATTAGAAAGTAAAGCTCAGTGGAGTCCTGTCCAAATAGAATCACATGGCAACTAACTCCTTGACTTTTTGCTTAAACCCTGCTTAGTTGCTCCACAAAAGGTCACTTATGACCTTGAAATAAGATTTGCTTTTGGAATTCAGAACAATAAATTGTATAAAAAGCATAAAGTAATCAAATAGACTATACAAAAACCGCAGGGCATAGAGGCATAATGTGACACTGATGGGCTCCTCTCCAGATAGGTCATCTTCAAGCTGGCACAACTAAAAGTTTAAAAGTAAGTTATATTTTAGGGTCATGAGAGATAAGATTTCAAGGTGGGTTTTATGGGGGGAAAAAACTTAAAATAATTAAAACAAGGAACTTCAGCATATAGCAATGCTACTAACTCTTCCTCATGGGAAAAAAGAATAAAACTACTTCAGGTCAAAGAGCCTGAATTCTTAAGTAAAGCATACCATTAAATTTATCTTTTGCTATGTTTCTTTTCTCCCCTTAATAGACAATAGTGAGTCAGCTCTGGACAGCTGGTGGCGTTACAGGATTCAGATAAATGCTTCCCAGGTTGCAACTTGGCTACAACAGAAGAACATGACATGAAAAATAAATGAATATAGGAAAATGCATAACACTACTTCTGTGAAGTCTAGCATACTTTTCTCTTCATAACTTCTTTTTCTTCAAAATAAAATGGGAGCTTGAAACATAATTTTACAGCATATGATTTTAAAATTTATTTGACAAACTTTTTTTAATTAAGAAATGTGAATATTTATCCTTTTGGCAGTGCTTCTTGCAAACTGATAATCAGTAGGAATTTATTGGTGTTGTACCATTATTCAGGCCAATGGTCTTCAGTTTTCATGAATTTAGGTTGATTGTTGACTCATCAAAGTCAATATGTCCGATTATGACTAAATGAAAGACAGTGAAAATAGAATAACTGCTGAATTAGCTTGAGAGTTCTTTGTTCTTACTTGAACTGTCAAGAATGTCTTCTCTCAATTGTTTTTGTGAGGACTTCAGAGTAGAAGGGCTCAAGATATCACTTAGAATTAATAGTTAAGCTACAGCTTTGAGAAAAGAAAGGATAAGTTTAAACATATAAAAATAAAACATGTTATTCCTGAATCAGTATTACACATGCTGCACCAAAGGTATCGGGATGCAAAAAGGAATGAGAGATGGTTAATACCAAAAGCACAAATCAAAGTTGGAAGTTCAATCACTGGAAAATTATTTTACTGCCTTGTTTGTATCCCAGACCTCAGAATGAAATGGGTACAAATGGATATAACATATATATTAGTACATGGCTATGTATTTTTTATTGCATATTTTAATATAGGAAATATATTCAGATAATGCGGTAATGAATTCAGCATGACAGCTTATGCAGAACAGAATCACATAATTTCTTAATTATCAGCTATAACATTGATTTGGTATCATTCTGAAAAATCTTTAGGTGATGTTTCTTGTATGTGTGTATACATCTTTAGACAAAGGACTGTATCCCATTTTTTTATCAGCAATTTATTCCCTTCTGTACACCAAAATATTGAAGCCACTCATTTAATATTATGTAAAAAAAAAATTATTTCAGGTCACTTTTTATTCTATTTTAAACATTTAAATTAATGCAAAATCTAGGGAAACTATTTCAATTTTACATAAAACAAGTGGTTTTGCTTAATCAATTTTTGCTACTTCCTGTTTCACCACAAGTTTAGAGAAAAAAAAATAATTTTAAATATTGCTGGAAACATTTTGGTGTTGTTTTGAGGCCCTCCAGTGAACAAAAAAATCCATTATTTGCTCAACACTTCAGCTTCTTTTGGGGCTTTTTTCATGGTGGGTTTTTTTATTGGGTTTTTTTGTTTTGTTTTGTTTTTTTTCACAGGTATTTGTTTTGGCTGCTAAGCAGACACCACAGGAGGGCAGGAAGTTAGGATTCTTTTCAGCTTGGTCTTATGGCAGCTTAAAATCAGCTACCACTGCTTTAGGCTCAAGTTCTTGAAATGGAGTCATGTCTGATGTGTTGGAGAATTAAGAAAGCTCACAACCTTCCCAGCTAACTGCCGCACTAGGTAAGCTCTCCCACATATTTTTATGCTGTTGGTCTCCAACTAGAAGTTTCTTATTCTCTCAGAAGTCAGCATTTTATTGGAGATTTTGAGTATTGACACATAATATTGAAACCAAAAACTGTACCCCATAATAGCATTTGAAACAAGTTGTGTGCCCTGCTGCCTTGTTTCATGTATTCTTAGATCATCTTTCAGGGGTTTACCAGGAAGGAAAAAAGAGAATATCATATAAAGTCCTAAGGCACAGATTTTCAGAGAAAAATAAATTTAGATGGAAAAGAGGGAAATACAATGAGATGGAATTAGATGAAAGTGTTACACAATGCTAGAAAACTCCAATGTGGAAGTTAATACTGCCAGTGTAAGTACACAAAGAGAGAGACAAGTTAGGTATGATAAGCTAGCAGTTCTGAAGAAATGTTAATAACAAAGGAAAAGAATGCCTGCAACTCTGCATACAGCATATTCATTTAGCTGCAGCTTGGGGTAACACAACCTCTTTTTTTTATCAATTTTGTTGGTCAATTATGCCAAAGTGACTTCCTAAATAACAAGAATGTAAAGCACGTACAAGTATAACCCATTTACTAATCATCTATTACTCTGATACTGTCATGTCTTAATTTAAAATTCTGGATACAGCAAAAAAAATCTCTTTCTAAATCATGTCTAACTTATTTGTGGCTGCTAAACTTTTGTCATCATCTTTTTTCTACCAGGTATCTTTAACTTGATAGCATGCTGGAAAAGAACGAGAAGGTTTAGCTCCTGCTGCCAAATACCTATGGATGTGTTTATTTACTATGCATACAAACCACTAGTCATATGACACAGATTTTTTAGTGACCTTTGCTGTTAGTCCTTTTTCACCACATGTCTTTTCTATGTACAAGCTGACACTTGTATTTTCCTCTGGAATTCAAGTCATAATCTGAATCTCTGATAGTATGTGCATCCAGACTGTAGGTAGATTTGGCAAGAAATAGACAGATACAAATTAAGCAACCTTCCATTTCTCAAAAAAATGCTCATGCTTCTCAGCTGGAGAAGGAAAATGTTTATGTCATTTGAATGGATATCCTTCAAAAAGTACAGTTTTAGAAAAGAAATATAGCACTGTCTAACGATTACCAGCTATACATATCTATGTTAATCTGCATCGGGGTACACTGTGTATTCCACTGAATATGATATGTACTATGAGAAGCCCTATTCTGTAAGTGAGAGATTGCAGTGTATGGCTCTTCTATGTCTAGTAACATTTCATACTTTGATCCCCTACTGAAATACCTGATTAATTCAGCTTCTTTTAATAAATCTCAGTGAATTTAGTGGAACTTCTGACATGAAAAAAAAGCTGTTGCACATATGCAGGAATAAGGATGTGTAGATGATTTTTCTCTCTGTCAGCACAGTTCATTAAAGTTTTGAAGGCAGAATATACTAGCAATCTACATAGGTTCATAAATGCTGGGTATAACACTCTATTTGCTAGTGAATTTTATAGGCTGACTTTGCATTTCAACGCTAATTTTATCCACACTACACTAGAGTAAGCTACCATCAATATGGTAGAAGATACAATAATCATTCCTTCATTTTTCTTGATAAGTCTTAATCAGAAATGGGCTGAAATAGTTGTTGGACTTATGAATAAATCAAAAAGACATGATTTATAACTGGAGTATTTTTTATTTGAAAGGTTTTTTAAAAAATGTAAGCAAAGTAATTCCACTGTCATTCATTTATAAACTCTTCTGACACCACACAGAAAACTATAAACATGACACATTATTTATAGACCAGTGAGAATTTTATATTAGTGATAACTCCATTAGTGATAGTGATTACTTTATATTGAACACCTGAATTCTTAGTCTATCCAAAAATATGCAAGCACCCTATAGCAGTTGCATATAACAGTTGTTGATCAGAAGAAAGCCAAATGGATATAAAATGGAAAACTATATTTTAAGATACGTGAATTATTCAAAACCTTAAAAGAGACAGTGACTTACCAGCCAAAAATAAGTTTATAGTCTGATGCAGTGGCTGAAAGGAAAGTCAGTCCATGAAACTGAAAACTCAAGTAGGGCAGTACAACTGAGTACAACATACCCATTTGTGGCACTGGTTTCTAAAACAGTGGCGAAACAACTGAGAAGTGTGCTAAGAATAATGCACTACCTCTACAGTCTGACTCATGACAAAAGTCTAAGGAGACTGAATTGGAGCCTAATGTTTTACTACTCTGCAGTGACAGCACTAAATAGATTACTTTCTTGTTAATTCAACACTCCAGCACAATTTTGTCATTAGACTGAACTGCTTTTGGCAAGAAGCTTCAAATTCCACCTGGGGTATTTCACATGCACATCACAAATTGCACTTCTTTTATCCTACTGTTCATTGTGGCTTTTTTACCATTAATCAGTATGATCAACAACAATGAGAAGACTAAATTGGTAATAAAAAAGATTATATCATTATAAACAATTTTACATGCAAATCTTCAGCCTTGCACTCAGTAGGAAGCTAAAGAGATCCCTGGAATGTGGTCAATAAGTTGATAAAACTGTGGTTTATGCATTCCCAGTAGCTGAGATTTTTTTTTTTTTGTAACAGTGTATATTTTAATCCCAAAAGGAGGTCAAACACAACTAGATTACAAATAAAATACAAGACTCAAAAAAATTTCTTCTACTGTGAAGGTTATTAACCACTGGAACATCTTACCCATGACATGCTGCAGAATTTACACTGGTAAACATTTAAAACACAGACAAGAAATTGTATGAAAAGTAAGGGCATGATGATGTAATTAATTGGTGCACATCTATGCCTGGCTTGTGTTACGCAATTAGACATGCATCATTTTCCTTTTTGGAAATTTCTTTTGTGAATCTATCAAAACATGATTAGGGAGGCTGCTGTAAAGTACCAGTGGTCAGCTATTTGACCAGAGAACTCTACAACACTTCCAGAGAAATCAATGAAAGTTGTGATTTACACAGAAGTAACAAAGTAAGAGTATTATCACAGAAGAAGAGATCTGGTTTAAGAGAGGGAGGCTGTGATTACAGTACAAAGAGCACAAATGATAACATAATCTGTAGGAAGTGAATCTGAGCAGTGATTAATCAAGGGCACCCACCAGGGTGTTTCACACATTATAATCTTGTTTTGTTCCATTTATGGAAGACACTGAAAGCATGTATCAAGTCATGCTACTCACAGTGGTATTAGCTATGAAACTATGCAAATGAAACTTAAGGAAAAAAGGAACTTAAAAATATATACATATATTACATTTAACTCCTGTACATTTTGCTTCACTTGGTGTACACCTACATAGCAGACTGCCATGAAATGACCCCAGTGTAGTTTTAAACAAGGCAACATGGGTTCCACAGAAATCTAGTTTTGATTTGATCTTGAGTTAATTTACCCTTATCAACAGAAAGTAGTATGCATTTCCCTTAAACACATTTCTGTCTGCTGTGTCCCTTTGGAAACTGAGGAAAAGTGGCACAAGGAGGCTATTAAAAGACTGAATTGATAAACTGAAAGCTTGAACTTTTAATACTGAGAATACAGATAGTGGAATCACTAATCCACCTTACTAAAGCTAATTTTCTAAACTTTACTTTGTCAGTTAGGCTCCAGGACTAATATTTATGTATTTTTGTTTGTTAGATGTAATTTCCAGAAATTATGAGTCTGTAAAACCCCATTAAAGCTAATGAAAGACAGTTTTAAAACCCATAACTGAATAGAAATTTTTCAACAACTTTCGTATCCACCTGTTCCATGGAAACTTACTCGATTACATAAAACACCCACTTCAAAAGAACAGCATCAAGAGATGACTGAGAATATCTTTTGAAATATCTTAGAAAGCTCAGGGTTTGCAGCATTTGTGGCCAACATTTTCAATTTAAGTAAGCACAAGACGCACACAAACAAATATATATTGTTTATTCATATTCTAAGGAATAGTAAATTGATAATTTCTAATGAAGTTATAGACCCTCTTCTAAAAAATTGAGAGTAAAATTCTAGTCAGTCGATCATAAATTCTGTTGCAAGCATAAAATTTAACATGCTAAATTAAGCAAAAAAGCAAGTTGCTTCTCCTAGACTCAGAAACAAGTAGCGCAGAAATGTGATTCAGGGATTTACTCATGAAATCAGTTTATTTAATGAAAATATAAAATTAACAGAGTTTAGCCATCTGTAAACCTTAGTAAACCAGGTATATTGCAGTATATCAAATATATATATATATATAAAAACCCCAACTATCGCTATTTGTTTAACATGATTAGAATATTATTTCATATGCAACGGTGTTTTATTAAACAGTCATTCTAAAAGTGAACATTTTAATCTGCTTTAAAAAGATGTTTGACAGTAGTAGAAAAAGCCACTGCATTTCTGCTGCCATTTTTATTTTATTCTGTAGATCTATGATTTTCCAAAAAAAGCAATTTACTCTTTACTTGAGTGCTTTTCCTTCTCACAGTTTTATATCTGCAGTTCCTCTGGGAGGAAAAAAACAAACGTTGATTACAAGGAAAAAGCTGCAGGTCAAAAGACAGCATTGCCAACACACTTAGCATGTAAATCTCAGCATTTCAGGAAAAGCTTTGTTAATTCTGGCAGCCAGTCATTAAAAGCAGAGCTGCACAATGTTCAAGATAACCATATGCCTTATTTTCTGTGAAGGGAACATAATGTCATAGTTTTCTTCTTTCCAATTTTGTGTGGATTTTTGTTCTTCTTTTGTGGAAATCAGTGTATTTACAATATCACATTGGGCATCTCCTAATGCCAGGTTTCATTCATAACAACATCCCAGGAGATCTGTCTCTTCTTTTGTTCTTTCTCTCCATAACCATTTTGTTAAATACCACTCTTGTGAACTTTACCTTTCTAGCAACATCTAGGCTTTCTCCAGATCCTCTGGACACTCTCCCATTTGTTTCTCTCTCAGCTGGAACTGCACTCGTAAGTACTATAGCACATATAATTCTCACATCCAAAATATATCTCATTATGGCTTTTGTGTCTGTTTCTTTCCTCCCTCATTTCCCTGTCCTAAAGTATAAAAATTTGGGCAGTTATCAGTTACGCTGAAAAATTAAATTAACTGTTCTTCCACTTCACTTTTTTTTATATATTCAAGTATGTACAGATATTTAAATATGAATACATTGAATGTGTGTGTATATATATGTGTGTATATATATATTCACCCTGGCTGAATAGGGAGCTTTTGCGGGGACTCAGGGGGAAAAAAGGAGAGTGTACCGCCTTTGGAAGAAGGGGCGGGCAACTCAGGAGGAGTACAGGGATCTTGTCAGGTCATGCAGGGAGGAAATTAGAAAAGCAAAAGCCCAGCAAGAACTCAATCTGGCCAATGTTGTAAAAGATAATAAAAAATGTTTTTATAAGTACAACAACAGTAAAAGGAGAGCCAAGGAGGATCTCCATCCTTTGCTGGATGCGGGGCGGGGGGGGGGGGGGGGGAGGGGGGTAGAACATTGTCACCAAGGACAAGGAAAAGGCTGAGGTACTTAACGCCTTCTTTGCCTCTGTGTTCAACAGCCAGACCAGTCATCCCCAGGGTACTCAGCCCCCTGAGCTGGAAGACAGGGAAGGGGAGCAGAATGGAGCCCTCATAGTCCAGGAGGAAGCAGTTAATGACCTGCTATGCCACCTGGACGCTCACAAGTCTATGAGGCCAGATGGGATCCACCCGAAAGTACTGAGGGAGCTGGCAGAGGAGCTTGCCAAGCCACTTTCCATCATCTATCAGCAGTTCTGGTTAATAGGGGAGGTTCCAGATGACTGGAGGCTTGCCAATGTGACACCCATCTACAAGAAGGGCCAGAAGGAGGACCCGGGAAACTACTAGCGTTTCTTGTGTTCAAAAAATGGGTAGATGTGGCACTTTGGGACATGGTTTAGTCTAGTCTACCCTTGATTGTCTTAGAGTAGACTTGGTGGTGTGGGTTAATGATTGGACTGGATGATCTTAAAGGTCTTTTCCAACCTAAACCATTCTATGATTCTATTCTACAGGCCTGTCAGACTGACCTCAGTGCCGGGAAAGATTATGGAGCAGTTCATATTGAGTGAACTCAACAGGCAAGTGCAGATCAACCAGGGGATCAAGCCCAGCCAGCATGGGTTCATGAAAGGCAGGTCCTGCTTTACCAACCTGATCTCCTTTTATGACCTGGTGACCCGCCTGGTAGATGATGGAAAGGCTGTGGATGTCATCTACCTGGACTTTAGCAAAGCTTTTGACACCGTCTCCCATAATATTCTCCTTGGGAAGCTGGCAGTTCATGGCTTCGATGGGCGTAGTCTTTGCTGGGTAGAAAACTGGTTGGGTGCCTGAGCCCAGAGAGTAGTGGTGAATGGAGTGAAGTCCATTTGGCGGCCGGTCACGAGCGGTGTTCCCCAGGGCTCTGTTTTGGGGCAAGCCTTGTTTAATATCTTTATCAATGATCTGGATGAGGGGATTGAGTGCGCCCTCAGTAAGTTTGCAGATGACACCAAGTTGGGTGGGAGTGTCGATGTGCTGGAGGGTAGGATGGCCCTGCAGAAGGACCTGGACAGGCTGGACCAACGGGCTGAGGCCAACTGTATGAGGTTTAACAAGGCCAAGTGCCGGATCCTGCACTTCGGTCACAACAACCCCATGCAGCGCTACAGGCTTGGGGAAGAGTGGGTGGAAAGCTGCCTGGCCAAAAAGGACCTGGGGCTGCTGGTCGACAGCTGGCTGAACATGAGCCAGCAGTGTGCCCAGGTGGCCAAGAAGGGCAAAAGTATCCTGGCTTGTATCAGGAATAGTGTGGCCAGCAGGAGCAGGGAGGGGATTGTCCCCCTGTACTCGGCACTGGTGAGGCCGCACCTGGAATACTGTGTCCAGTTTTGGGCCCCTCACTACAAGAAAGACATTGAGGTGCTGGGGCATGTCTAGAGAAGGGCAATGAAGCTGGTGAAGGGTCTAGAGCACAGGCCTTATGAGGAGCAGCTGAGGGAACTGGGGTTGTTTAGTCTGGAGAAGAGGAGGCTGAGGGGAGACCTTATCGCTCTCTACAACTCCCTGAAACAAGGTTGTAGTGAGGTGGGTGTTGGTCTCTTCTCCCAAGTAGTTAGCGATAGGACGAGAGGAAACGGGCTCAAGCTGCACCAGGGGAGGTTTAGGTTGGATATTAGGAAAGATTTCTTCATGGAAAGGGTGGTCAAGCATTGGAACAGGCTGCCCAGAGAGGTGGTGGAGTCACCGTCCCTGGAAGTGTTCAAAAAACAGGTAGATGTGGCACTTCAGGACGTGGTTTAGTCTACCTTTAATTGGTTTAGTGTGGACTTGGTAGTGTAGGTTAATGGTTGGACTGGATGATCTTGAAGGTCTTTTCCAACCTAAGCAATTCTATGATTCTATGATCTTTTGAGGAATCAACTGCATTAAGCTGTATAATGTTGTAGATAGCTCGGGCTGGATATCTTATTGATTTTCACCTTCTCTAGCCAATTACCTCTGTGTGCAGTGACTGTAAAGTGGTAAAAATTACTACTTTTCTGATTTAGTGAGCTTTTACATCCTCTTTGCTCTGATGTAAATAAATAAAGCAGATCACAATGAAAAATAGGATATCTTATGTGGAACCTCACATACAGTTCAGTTAGCAGTGGAAGAGAGTGACACAAGCAAAACTGAGATGTAGAAAGTGGAAGGAAGCCATATCCCAGTATGGTATGAGAAGTTGTACCATAGCAACTGTCATGAAAATCTCCTAAACTATTTCTGAATGGCTGCATTTTTTGATCCATCATTTTATAGTATTCAGCTCTTAAAATGTCATGTTTCATTACTCTTTAACTTGCTTATTCATTTAGACTGATGTGGAGTGCCCATGGGGCTCACCTGTGGCCTGAATAACAACAGATGTTAAGACAGAAATGTGAACATACACAGTGTGTCAACGGGACTCCCAGAACTCTTTGGGAGGGTGCTGTCTGCGAGGGTGTTCACCCAAAGCTCATCATGTTAAAGGAGATGATGACCATCAATCAGATTAAGCAGTAGCCAGGGAATCACAGAGACATTTGAAACAAAGAATTCAGCTTGAAAAGAGATATAAAAGAAACATGAATATTTTTTATCAGTGGGAAGAGAGCTTGGAGTGGAAGCAAGCAGGACTTGCTTCTCCCAACCAGCATCACAACCTGTCAATTGGTGTGAAGTTACCTGCCCCCAGGTGCTAGATTACCAAGATGGGGTGCAGCACACAGACAGACACACTCAGGGTGTGTGAACCTGAACTCGTGGGGTGCTTTCTCCCTGGTGTGGGGCTCCGTGAGGTGTTGGGAGATGCACAGGTTTACCCAAAGCTGTAGCACCCACAGAAGGTGTGTGCAAGTAAGGGAGAGTGCACCCAGGAGAGTGGGTGTACTTGTAACTCTGTCTGAGTGACAAAAACATTTCAGGATTAGTAATACAAGGGTGCTGAGAAATTTGTGAGTAAATACTAACATTTCAGAAGAGCCTAGTAAGTGATTTTTCTGTTGAATTGCGGATATTGATCTTGAATCTGTAGTTCACTGATTGCTGATTAATTATGTGTCATTAATAAATCAATAAGCCACTTAGTCTTGGTTTAGTTTAAACTATCTGAACTAAGCAATACTGAGAAAACAATAGACTCTGCCAAGTCCAGATAACTTAGACTAGCCAAACAGACCACCCCATCAGAATTCCAGCCTGTTACACACTCACTGCCTTGTTATGGGTAAAAAGGGAAACACGCTGTACAAGTGGAGAAAAGAATCTGCTGTTAGTTCAACGACTCCTTTTGTAACCTAATAAAGATGTAACACATTTTTAGTTCAGTTATACTACTAACGCCCATTGTTTATATCAATTCAGAAATGTCTCAGTAATACTCTTAAAATTATTATACAGGAAAACTTCAGAACATCTACACTTTTTCTGTGGTGTTGCCCTCAGGTCAACAGCACCGGTCTGTCTCAAGAACAGAGCTGGGCAAGGTTATGAAGTATCATAAACATCCTGAGGTCTTCCCCAAGAGAAGTACAATGGTTGTGGTGGTGGAGATCCCTTCCTATTCACACTTTTTTGAGCCTATTTTTATGTTTTCTTACCCTGGCCTGCTTCCTTCACAATGGTTTCTGTCCCCTGCCTAGAAGGTGCACCACAGCCTTCCCCAGCCCCAAGGGACATGTCTTGCAGTGACTGCTCTGGCCTTTCTCACCCATGGCCATTACAGGCATTCAACTCAGGCCAGGCAATGGTCCTGTGACCACCAGGTCATTGTTGGTGCAAGCTGGCATCAGCTCAGACCCAGGCAACCCCAGGCAAGGGCAGAGCCCTGCCCTGGCACCCCAATGCAATGCTGGGGCTCTTTAGTAATAATGGCAGATATCGTATTAACAAGGTCACCACAGAAAGGAGGAAACTGATCAGCTCCTCCATTGATTTAAATTTTTCTTTAGCAAAATGGTGTGATTTGGTGAAGATGATAGTCCTTATCTGATTTTGTTGTGTTATTCTGCTAGAAGTTGCAGAAAAACTTTCCTTATCCCAAATTAACTTTGATATTTAAAATGCATGATGCTTCTCAGCAAGATGGAAACCAATCCCTTTAGGAGTTTTCTTTCAAACAGGACACAGGGTCGTGAGAATGAGTAACAGTGTAAAAGTTAGAATATCAACAATTACTTCCTTGGTGCCCTAATTCCAAGCTATGTTCTCTTTCATGTGGGTTTCTTGTGAAATTTTAAAGTAAGAAATTTTACCCTAAAATGGAAAATATTTTCTTAATATTCCATTGGACGCATTATAACAGAAAATTACAATTTCAGTAAATCAGCATTTTATGATTAAAAACAAGTTTCATGAAAAATTCTTTGCAAGTTCTAGTAAAACTTTTCTTATATTCATAGAGAAACTTTATGAAGGCACATGCTAACAGAACAAGTGCTAAACTTAGATTTTAGTCTGAAGTGCTAAAAGTAACATTGTAACTTTTCTACTTTTTGTTGTTCAAATCTGTCAGCTTACTTATCACCCTTCCTATTTGTTCAATATCTAATCATTTACCCCCAAAGCAGGCAAAAAATAACCAGAGAGCAAGTGATTATAAAAGAATGCCAGATATAAGCAAAAAGATAATGTTTAAAAAGAATACCTATCACTTTATTCTAAGTTCAAAGAAACATTTTTATTAATATTTGTGATTGTGACTGAAGCCCAAACTAGCACTAAGATTTGAAATTTCAATATGAAATTTATATCTCATATGGAATAAATCCTGGTGTTCTACATTAACTTTCTTGAATCAGGATCTGTTAACTGTTGTTTTCACAAAAACGTTTTAAAAAAAAAAAGGATTTATGTTCCTTTTGCATGAACAAATGGCACAACCAACAGAGAGTGCATTCCTTTATTGTCTCTTCACAGCGCCTGATAGGGTCAGCGCAGAGAGCCATGGAGTCCCTATCCATGTACAGGACTGAAAGTAGTTTTCCTGTCTTGACTCCACAAAAAATAATGGATCTTACTAGCTTGAGCATATTTTTTTGCTTTAGCTACTTTTCCTGCACAGCCCAATTCTGTGCTGAGGGACATAGAGTCCACTCAGAATTAACTCAGGATACATACTTCTGAAAATTTCACCATTCTTTAAATAGGCTTGAGATCTATCTGCATTTTAGCCTCTACTCAAGTATAAAGCAAACCAAAAAAAGTCTGCCTGCTAAGACCTTCTAGAAAAGACTGATTAGAAGGCTAATTAGCGTGTCTGATGTGATTCCTGAACCACTCTAACACAACTCAATCTGAAGAGCCTCCTTGACAAAATCAAGATATTTCCATGTTTCATAAATCAGTTCTTTCCTCCAAAAAGCAAACCAAAAGATTTTTGTGAAAAAGTTCTTAACTATCCTGAACATAATTCTGCATAAAAATTGTAAGCTATTGCTGACAGCCACGGAATCCAGTTATCTCTCTGCACAGTAACAACGGCTGGTACATTCTTAATGTAAACAAAAAAAGGTTGAACTGAGATCTTCTAGGAAATATTTCGGAAGATTGATTCAAGTAAAGAGAAGATTCTGAGGCAAACATTTATCTTGTCATAACAGTAAAACTAATTCTTCAGAAAAGAGTATGCATAGAATATCTACCTATACTGTTTTCAAAGCATGAAAGAAACTTGCTTAAAATCGCAACATGTAAAGTCTTCACTAATGATGTTTTTTGGTCAATTTAATTATTTGCTGATATATATTTTAGCAGTTATACATTCTTCTGTGTGTCAGCTGTATGAATCCCACTGAGGAGGAAATGTAAGATTAAAAAATATATCAGAATTCTTTACACAGTGTCTCTCCAAACTCAATCTGCCATCTAAAGAGATCATCCAGGCAAAAAGAAGTAGTCCTCATTAATATCACCTAGCTTGATTAGAAAGAACTCCTAGCGGCTCTGGTATTCAATGGATACCATTTTTCAAATGCATCCATCTGGAAATGTCCTTATATTCATGCTAATACAATTCTGTTATTCTGTTCTGTTATTCAACATACTGTAAGGAAGGAGTATAACACAATTCTCCATTGATAATGTAAGAAGAATAAATGTGAGCCAGTATCCAAAATTGAAATTAATTATGTCTTTCAAGCTCAGAAACGTCAGATTAGCATCTTAACAGTAATTGCATGTTTTCTACTGAACATGAGTTTATCACCTTTTCTACAATGCAGTCAAACACAAAGTTTGCTTATTTCAATGGTTCTTGGAAGGAAAATGTGATAAAAAATTCCATTTTCAAGAAAACACTGTAGATTCAATGATAATTACTCATAAAGCTGGCAGAGCATTTCTTCAAGGGAATTGCATAGCTGACACTGCAATAGAGTAAAATTCCCGATATTGCAAATCTATTCAGGTAGATAAGTTTGTTCTATCGTGTATTCAGAACAAAATTCTTGACCCATACCTAGTTTTCATCTTTCCTTCCCTTTCTGTCATGAAATCGGAGGGAGAGAAGTACCTAACAGACTTTTAGGTACAAGACAGGTACATTTCAAAATGATAGCTATGTGCAGGAGGGTATATAAGTGTGCACCAGGTGGAATCCACATTTACTTAGTGGTGGTGTACATAATCTCTTTCTGAACTAGATTATTCATTGAAAAGGAGGTGTTTGGGTTCTGTTTTGGGGGATGGGGATAGACTTTTTAAATTTTATTTATTTTTTCCTAGTTCCAATGAAATGCAAAGATTTCCTCTAGTATTTTACCTTTTATCTGAAGTTAAGTCTGATGTCACAAAGATCTGAAAAGGTCATTAAGAAATGACCACAATATCTTTAGCTTTTTTCATGTTTCCTTTTCACAGCAGATGTGTTGTGAAACTACACAAATGTGTGCTAAAAGATATATAAACCTACAATGACACTAGGTACTACCTATCTGCTTTAACTTAAAAGTTATACTGCCTACAGTTCCTGATATTTGTTAGCACATGAAGGGCAGTGTTAAAATAGTGTGCATTTAGAGGCAAGCTGGACGACCACGGAGATTTTATTTTATACTAACATTTTGGTCAAGAATGTTTTTTTTTTTTTAATGCTGATTAATCAGTACCAAACAGTAGAACAATTGGTTGTGTTCAAGGTCTCAGGACTTCTTTTCATGGCCCACTGATCCTGGGTTCAGAACATGAGAAGGGTATCTCAAGATCAGAAGTATTTTATAACATATTTGATACCGTATAGAAGTATTTGATAATTTAAAAGTGTATTTCATATTTCTTTGCAACCATCACATAATTTCTGTGTAGAAAGAAAAATGGTGTATTTGGGACAGCCTGAGAATATGCAAAAAAGGTTCCTGAAGGGCTTAAAGACCAACAGAAGTCCCATTACCTTGTACTTCAATAAAGGTGAATAAATGGCAATATGAGAGAAGTATTTGTTTAAGACGCTTTCTACACAGCATAATGCTGAAGGACTTCTGAAAGGAGATCTGCCACACTAGGGGAAGGTCCAGCATGACATGGAAATGAATTACACCTGGCCAGCGGATGAGCAGGAAGGTGTGCAGGAAGCACCACAGCACCATAGCCCTAACTGTTTTAAGAAAAACTGGGTTTTCCTAATGGGATTGGAGAAAAGGAGAATGCAGTGCAGGACAGATATTCATCTTAATCCCTCTCACATTCATATGTAGTATAAATGAGGACAGAGAACTTACCTAACCATAGATCATGTGCCTCATGTTGTTTCACTTCAGGATGACAAAGTGCACTTCCTTCAACCATCCTATAAAATAAGCATACATCTATATGTTTTCTGCCAAATAGCTTACCATAATAAAACATTATACTGCACACACACCTGTTTAATTTCTGAGGATGAGAGGAATTGCTAATCACACATGATAAATGTAATGTTTGACACTTTCAGTGCTGGAAATGGGAAAAAGGAAACACGCATTGAAGTGGCTATGATCTGGTTACATAGTAAAGATAAATCAGAGTCCATCTCCTCTAAACTGTATCTGTGAGGTGTAAAGGAGGTGTAAAAATGTTTTAGATTTCTCTAGCACTGGAATACTCAAGTTGACAAAGCAAGTGTGGGGTTGTTTATGTCCAGTTCAGTGTGTCCTGACAGCAGATGGGAAAGCCACTTGAAAAATCAGATTTAGATTTTTGGTTACCTCCACAATGTCCAGTTCTTCTGATCATAAAGCTTTAATATTAAGGTTTGTAAATTGGAATATCCAAGCACCCAACTTCCAGTTGCACAAGGAGAAACAAAATACTCATAAGGTGAAAGCATTTCTATTACTATCACATCCACAATAATGCCCAAAGAATGGGCTAATGCCCAAGGAATGGCTGAAATGAAGTGGCTTTAAACATGTTTTCTCAATGTATGATTTTTCTGTCGTACCACTGATTGTGAAGAAATATCACTGTAAACAGAGCTTTCAAAGTCTAAGTACTTGAGGGAAAGTGCTGATTAATACCGCTGTTTAAACTGAGGTTAATTAATTGTGATAAAGTTTAATTGGTCTCTCCCCTTCTCTCTCTTTGAAAATATTTTTTGTGATGAGACCATGACTCCTATTAATCCATATCAAAGTCTTATAAATGTAGAAATAGTGAAGGGGGAAGGCAGAGGAGGATTTCAAGAATATAATACTGAGAAAAAATGAACTGAACTAAAATAAAGGCAAATTCTACTTCACAATGATCTGTTGATTTATCTGGCACTTTTAGAAGGAAGTGTGCATGGAAACATGACTAATGACCATAATAGCACATATATTTGCCCAAGCTATGGTCCAGTCTTGAAAGGCACTTTTTAAAAGGGTCTTATTGCTATCAATAGTGACTCACTTTAAAAGTTGTTGAAGGCACTGGGTATAAGGAAGCATTTATGTTTTTAATTGGAGGCCACTTGCTTAGACTCTGATGACTGAGACAGGGTTCCATTCCAACACCCTCCCCCCCAACACCCCACCCCCCCCTCACTTAACAGAAAAGCTCTTTGAAAACTATATACCCTGGCAGAACTATTAATAACATGGCTAATAAAAATGAAGACTTGCAGCAGTAGTACTCTAACTAGATAGTGCAAATGGCAAGTGTCTTGAAATAATGTATTTGATGGCAAGCAGACAGAATTGGCCAGAACGGATTATGTAAAGGGGAAAATGTAAAATCAAAGCCAGAATGAAAAAAACAACCCCACATAAAAATGCTCTCCATCATGCCTTAAATGGAGTTGTTCTCATAATACACTTGAAACCTGACCACTTACTGTATTTCCTATCATTAGAATACAACGATGTCTGGAAAAAGTAGTGCAACTATATGCATTTGAATTTTTAGACTAGTGAAAAATAGCGTTTTTTCTCTATGCATAGCAGTTATGGCTATATATATTTTTATATCTACTTATACAACACTTTGAAAATATTCCCTGCTCAATAGCTGTGGTGAAAAAAACCCACCAAAAAAAAAAAAAAAAAAAAACCAAAAAACTTTTGGAAATAAAATATGAAAATTAATGTCAAGTAGTTATTATTTTACATCTTTTTTATTTTAATCCATTATTTAAAGTCATAAATAGTGGTCAAGAACCACTTGAATGTGATTAACAGTATGCTGTGTTGTTACATAGTTTAAACAATCCGTTATTTCTCAAACTCTGATGCTTGCTGCTACTTAGAATAATTTGAATCTGCTTATCTGGGAAAGAAACAGTTTGACACTTCAGGCTTGAGAAGAGAGTGAACACCTTAATCAACAAGAATTCACAAATGTTTTTCTTAGTGAAAAATACATCATTCTATTTAGTGTGTGATACACATTCATGAGCATACCCATATGAGATAGCACTGGTATCTCCTTAATCATAGAATCATAGAATCACAGAATCATCTAGGTTGGAAACGACCTTTAAGGTCATCCAGTCCAACCATTTACTTAACATTACCAAGTCTACCACTAAACCAATTAAGGGGAGAGTAGTAATTTCATGTTTCCTGGCTTGGTGGATGGATTATTTATAATGAAAGTAAAAACTAGGAATCATTAAGATTGGAAAGGACCTCTAAGATCATCATTCCAATCATCAACCCAACACCACCATGCCCACTACACCATGTCCCCAAGTGCCATGTCTACCCTTTTTTTGAATGCTTCCAGGGATGGTGATTCTACCACCTTTCTCAGCAGCCTGTTCCAACACTTGACTACCCTTTCCGTGAAGAAAGTTTTCCTAATATCCAATCTCCCCTGATGCAGCTTGAGCCCATTTCATCTCATCCTATCACTTGTCACTTGGGAGAAGAGACCAACACCCCCTCACTACAACCTCCTTTCAGGTAGTTGTAGAGAGCGATAAGGTCTCCCCTCAGCCTCCTCTTCTCCAGACTAAACAACCCCAGCTCCCACAGCCGCTCCTCATAAGGCCTGTGCTCCAGACCCTTCACCAGCTTCGTTGCCCTTCTCTGGACACGCTCCAGCACCTCAATGTCTTTCTTGTATTAAGGGGCCCAAAATGTCAAATAAGCAACAATGAAAATTCTGTATAAAAAGAACATCCTGACATGAAATTTTGGGAATTATATTTTAAAATACCCATGCCAAAATGATTTTTTTTTTAAAAACTGTTCCGTTAATTTGACTAACAAAATAGCATCATTAGAATCTATGATTATAATTTAAAGTTTCCAAGCAGCTCAGTAATATGTTCGGAGTTTTATTTTCTTGTCCTCTGTACAGCTGAGCAGTGGTGTGCCAGGGCTCAGTGAGGACAGGTGGCTCCCTGGGGACCAGGCACTGGGTCCTCAGTGGCCTAGCAGTCAGGGCCCATCCCACCGCTCCAGCCAGGAGCAGGCAGTGGGGTGCACTGGGGCGGCCCCAGATCCAGGCTTCAGGCACCTCCCTGTGGATGGGGATGTGCTGAGGCTGGGCCAGGATGCGGCCTGGCTCGGCAGGGCCCATGGTGGGCAGTGCAGGGCTGCAGTGCCGCTGGGGCAGGGGCTAACAGCCCTGGGGGGCTGACATGGGGTCCCTGGGCTTTGGGCAGTGTGAAGGGATTCCCTGGGCTGGGCAGGGCCAGGCACGCTAGGCAGTATCCTCAGGATCCTGACAGGGACTTCACAAAGCCATCAGGCAGCAAATGATTTTTTGAAAAAGAAAAGAAAAGAAGAAAAAAGAAAAAAGGAACTTTATTCCAAACTATTGTTATTAAACAGAATTTTGTACCTTTCTTTAAGATCAACAATATGCACATTAAGAGATAACAGATATTCTAGACAGATATTTATCCAAAGACACCAAGAAACTCTATACAAAAGTGGGACACAGATGTGCTGCCTGAGGCTGTGAGGCCCTTTCTTTGTCAAAATGAGAACATTTCCATGTTCAGTATGCTGACATTTTTTGCATAGTCAGCAGATGAACAAGCAAAAAATATCAAGAACCCTTAGAAATCTTCCTAACCTGCATGCACAGGGTCTAATAAAGCAGAAATGTGTAGAATGGCATTAAATATATATATATATTCCAAATCTTATTTCTAGTTGTTCTAAAGAGAAGAACAAGCAAGACTGCTCACCAGAGCCAACGCCAGCATAGCAGAATGGGTTTAAAGTGTCTACTGAGCAGCTGACACTTACAGACTCTCAAGGCACATGTAAGAGCAATGTTTAAAAATATTAGTTTGTTTAAAAAAACAAAATAATAATAATGTTTAAAAATATACATCCCTGTGATAAGTAGACTGCGCTCCCCTGGTCTCTGCTCTCTTAATGACAAGTTAGACAAAAAAGTTCATTCCATTAATCCCATCCAGAGTCTATGGAAAGCAGCTCTGCAGAAAGGGATCTTGGGGTCCTGGTCGACAGCAGGTTCAAGATGAGTCAGCAGCGTGCCCTGGCAGCCAAGAGGGCAAACCACATCCTGGGGTGCCTCAAACACAGTATAACCAGCCAGTCAAAAGAGGTGATTATCCCTCTGTATTCAGCATTGCCGAGGCCTCACCTTGAATGCTGCGTGCAGTTCTGGGCCCCGCAATTTAAGAAGGATGTTCAGATCCTTGAACGTGTCCAGAAGAGGGCCAAAAAGCTCATGAAAGGGCTGGAAGGAATGTCCTGTGAGGAGCAGCTAAGGACTTTGGGCTTGTCTAGTTTGGAGAAGAGGAGGCTGAGGGGCGACCTCGTTGTTCTCTACAGCTTAATGAGGAGAGGAAGTGGGGCGGGAAGAGCTGACCTCTTCTCCCTGATATCCAGTCATAGGATGCGTGTCAATGGCTCAAAGCTGCACCAGGTGAGGTTTAGACTGGACATTAGGAAGCATTTCTTTACTGACAGGGTGGTCAAACACTGGAACAGGCTTCCTAGAGAGGTGGTTGATGCTCCAAGCCTCTCAGTGTTTAAGAGGCATTTGGAAAATGCCCTTAACAACATGCTTTAACTTTTGGTCAGCCCTGAATGGGTCAGGCAGTTGGAATAGGTGAATGTTGTAGGTCACATGCAACTGAAATAGTCTATTCTATTCTATTCTATCTTTCCCCAACATCACATTACTATTATTATCAAGTATTATTAAAAGAATTAGGCAGATTTGTTGGGTACTTTGCAAACATACAAATTTAATTATTGGAGAACTTTAAAGAAACTTTGCTTAACTGTTCATATCATGTTAACGTACCTCCTTGGTGGAAAGCCTAATTACATTTTAATCTTTTCAGGATGGATTCCACTTCTGGTTGCTCAAGTTTTTTTGGCTTCACATCCAATTACTGAACTTCCTAATAAAAATATGTCATGATTAAACCTTTTGTCATGTACACTGAAACATAAGAATATTTTCTTTATTATAGACCATAGAAATGCATTTAATGGCTCTGCTACTTGTTTGTGCACAGAGCAAGACATATGTAGTGTGTTCAGAAAAATATAATATTCTACTATTGCACAACAAAACATTTTTTAAGAGATTTAAAGCAGAAATAGCTCTTTAAGCCCAGTTAAAATAATTTAAATTGATGTAATTATATTCCCATGCACTTCTTTGAAATTGTAGTGGTTCCGCACTACCAAATATTAATATTTGACGCTGTGGAGTCAAATGGATGACAATTAAAATTAACTTTATTCTTTTAATCAGCTTCATTTTGCATTTGGTAAGATGAATTCCCGTCACTTAATTACTTCAAGTGCATGAGCTGCAAAAACACTTGACTATTCCAGAAGGCCCAACAAACCAATCCAGACAGATATGCTATTTGGAAGCAAACAATAAAAAATCTCTTTACATGTAATTTTGGTGAATTCTTTCAATAACAAATGACTCAGGAAAAAAAAAAAATCTTTAAAGGACTACAATGTAATTAAGTTCCCAAATTCAATATACACAGAGTATTGCTTCAATCTGATGGAATTTAGTTTTTAGCTTTTAAATAATAACCTATCGCTCATAAACTGGAGAAAAGTTACATAAACCCTCTCCTCATCTGTTCCCAAATGCTTGATTTCAGAGTGGAAAACAAATGAAAGAGCCTACAGTCAGCCTTATTTTCTGCAGCCACACAGTTCCAATGGTATAAATGGTTTCCTAAAATCCTCTTTCTTCTCTGGCTACTGTTTGCTAGTTTGAACACAATGCTCTGATAAAAATTGTGTCTGTCTGAGTTTGGTACAGTACAATACACAAAGGGGATAGAAAGCTGTAGCCAAGATCATGGAAAAAAAAGTGCTGTGTTCTGTGAAAAAACACAGCATTTTCAATCATTAAAAATGGTTAAATTAATTGTTAGGAATGTAAGGTTATTAAAAATCCATATATAACTTCAAAGGGAAGAACTTTTTTCTTCTTATAGTTTTCAAGCCAGATAGGAAATTTTTACTATCTGACAGGAACATCACTTACCTGACTGTGTAATTAATCACAGCTAAATTACAAGACAGAGGAATATTCTACAGCTCTGCTTCCAGAATGGGCACTTGGACTACAGCCCAACTGCAGAGACAGTATAGTCTTCATATATCCTGATGTCCTGGCATCTTGATCATGCCTACCGAGGTGTGCATTTGAGTGCACCATGGCCCCTACTCTGAGCATGAAGTTAATTTCCTTTGAAAATTAATCTGAATAAGTAGACCAGGTGGGGAATAATTCTGTCTACTAACCTGCACTCATGTGAAATCACATCTAAGGTAAACAAATCCAGTATATATTAAAGTATTACTCCATAATGTAGATGTTTCCTTTCTTTATCCTCTTTTGCTTTAACCAACATAGGGAGTTTAACTATACTTTTCTCTTTTTCTTTCTAGCACTGATAAATGAAAATTTCAAGTGCATATTTTCATGCCTTTCAGACAAATTGTAGTAAATAGAGTGGGGGGAGCATCTTTGGGAGTGAGATAATTTGTAGACACATTTCTCTTGGATTTATCTTTTATAGAGTTTATTGGATAGGCAACAGTTATATTTTGGTTCCAAACTGGTATGGGAGATGCACAAAAAAATACCACATCCCCAAAAATATTGCATGCATAGCATGAGGAGGTAGAGGGCTGCTAGTGTTATCTTGCTTCAAATGAACCATGCAAACATCCAGATGACACAATTACCTAATCTGTGTTTAGGACAAAGCGTCAAGCTGGGTAATGATATTATGCCTACTTATATGGGCACAAATGCTATAATAAATTATATCCTGTCAGTGAAAATGTGCATACTTATGGTAAATCATCCTGAAGCAATTACTAGATGGTATTTTACATCCCTTATTCTAAGTGGTCTGTTTTACCTCAGAGTGCTCTATGTCGATGCTGAGCTAAGTGATTCCTGTATGGTATTAAACTGTTAGTATTCTATTTGTTTATAAAGCACTTTGTGATCCACTGGCATAAAATGTAAGATGCTATCAGATGTCTAGACAGCTTGTTTCCTGGTAAGTTTAATATTGTTTAAGTGGTTGAGAATTCCCAGCCTTAAACAAGCTGAGAAAATTAAAGACTCCTGAGAAAATCAGTAAAGATGGACTCAAATGAAAGTGGCAAAAAATGAGGAACTTGACTCCAGAATCCCTTCACACATATCTGTAAGATTATGTATCATATAGTTCATCTTTAAAAGTGCATGTAAACCAGAAATTGGATCACTGGATAATGTTAAAAAAGCAAAACCAGCCTTCCTCTCATCACAGTTTGGCTGATACATGGTTCACAGAATGAATGGTTGTAGTGGGAAGTCAGCTGTGACAGTGAGGAATACTGAGGTAAAGGACTCGCCAGTACAGGGGCCATCTCCTATTCACTGAGCAGATTCTCTGTTACAGAAGTTAAAGACCTTGGTATTGATGGTCTCCAAGGTTACATCCATACCCTTTAATGCAGCTAATCCAGGAATCAGGGCCTGCCCCCAGGTTGGTAGGGGCTGAGCAGTCATGTTCACATTGCCTGGAACTACGACCCTTTTCAACAAATTTATGCATTCACATTTCACTGAAGAAATCCCCATGTGGTGGCTCTGCAGTTCTAAGACATCAATGTTATCTTCTATGGTTTTTATTTCAAACTAATAATGAGGTGAGGTTGTGCTGTTGTTGACTAGAGTGACATTTCTTATGAAATGAAAATAAGGGCATGAATTACATATTGTGTAACTCCTGTCAGCTTATGAGAAAGTTTTAGGACAAAAAGCCTTCTAAGAAACTGGTAGATAACTATATAAGGCACAACAAAATAAACACAATCTACTGTGTCTATGCCATCTAATGGAAGGGTTCCCTTGAGTGAAGTATCTCCAGAAAAAAAAACAGTTTTCTTTTGGAAGGAAAAATTTACCTGAAAGGAGAGCCTGAGAATAAATGATAAGTTATCCAAAGCAGGCTATCAGAAGCCTGGCAGCCAAGAAGCTAAATTATTTGACAGAGAAGACATACTTTTAGATATACCTAATCTGGAAAAACAAAAACACTCCCCAAATATACTCTCTAAAGTAGCAGAGAAATAAGACAGTTTAGAACTGACATCATTCGGTTCTGAGTTAAGAAAGTCTATACTGCGGGCAGTACTGCATGCTCCTCTGCTCAGTTAGAGACACTTGTGAGACAGCTGTGGGAGTCACAGACACACATTATTTAGTTTCTCTGGTAATTAGCTGTTGCAAGGAAATTCAGTTCTATCCTTGTAAAGTCAGTGAAAGAATTACCATTGACTACCTTTGTAAAGAGGATCAGGAGAACGGATATGCAGCTGATCCTCCTACAACTGCTAAAATACAACTGGCAGGTAATGAAGTGGCTTCAACAGAATTTGAATATGATTTTTAATGCCCCATTACCCTTTTGATAATGTCTTATTTTACCACTTCCCAGCGGGAAAATAAAACTTGATTGTGGACCAAGTCTTAATCTTGGTAGGAGTTTCTAAGATATAATTCCTTGCTTTCTTCATATACAACAAATTCTAAAATACCTAAGGAAAGCTAAAGCCAAGTGAGGTGCATTCACAGAAAGAAAGGTATTTCAACATTTTCTAAATATGAAAGTAATTTACATTACAATAAATAATCCAAGATCATGCACACTAATAATA
Organism: Pelecanus crispus; assembly: GCF_030463565.1. NCBI lineage: Eukaryota > Metazoa > Chordata > Aves > Pelecaniformes > Pelecanidae > Pelecanus > Pelecanus crispus. Next base: position 156,427,310 of record NC_134644.1, on the reverse strand, counting down.
ATTATAAAATCACAAATTTTCTTATTCTTTTGCTTATGACTTTAGATATATAATCTTATAGCTACCCAGAGAAATTTTTAAGTATATATATATTTAATTTTGAGCCATGACGACTCCTTTTCACCTCAACACTAAGATTGCTGAAGAACTATTAACATGAACTCTGTGAAAGACTGTTGTTGGGCTATTTTAACTATTTTGTTTTTCTCCTATGTGCTGAGATAATGTCTTATGAATCCACAGTGTGTCCTCCTGACTCCCCTTCACGTTCTTCTCATGTTCATGCTTTAGAGAAAAATCCTCTGAGAATAGCTGCTCCCACATTATTACCAGTAACAGGATTCTGAAACAAACTAATACTCTTGTGTACTGAGTGGTGTCAGGCAGAAAGGCTAAAAAGAGGGAAAAAAACCCCAATAATCCTGTCAATTCTGAAATTGCTTTTAAGACATTTCATAGATATCTTGATATAAACAGTGGTGCATGCAAAATGGAATAGGCTTAGGACAGAAATCTTGCACTTCAAAAAGCAATATTTAAAGATTAGTATCACCATGCTATTGATCATTTAGAAGATGTATGCAGTATACCTCTTTGCCTTTGATACTGTCTGCCTGTGAAGGGGATATTTAACGTGCAGGTCTTACAATCCTTACGGTATTGTTGAGAATGAATGAGAAGTGACTGTCTAAGCAAACTGACATCCATTATGCGTTCTACATACAGCTACAGCTATATGAAATGACATGGAATCTGAAGCCTGTTCATATAGCTCTCTTGCTTTTCTGAGTAAAGTTTCAGACAAAAAGAATGCTGTATCAATGTCTAAAGATCTCAAAATTGTAATTATTTGTATTAGAACCTAAAATCTGAAAAATTTAGACAATTAACTGTCTCTCTTTTTGCTTCACTGGTATTCTGAAACCCCACACCCTATCATGTTGACAGCCACCCTAATCCTAACATTATTTTGAAGAAAGTTAGCTGTAGCACTGTTTTCACCACAAATGGTTCTCAGGTCTCAGTTACACTTTTCTCTTTGATGGTGTTTTGACTAGTTCATCTTTCCTAGTCTTTCATTGCAAAGGAATACAAAACTGGTGTTTTCTCTGGGAGATGCAGTGACAACATTGAATAGTACTGAATTCCTGTGCAGCTCTTCAGGCATTCTGTGTCTCTCTCTCCTATATCTCATAAAAAATGTTTGGACTGATAACAAACAGATTCACTCTGGTTTTGAACTATCAAGCCAACTGTGGGTTTCAGTCACATGATATGCTTCAATAACAGTCTTTTCCAGGATATCTGGAAATGCTTTGAATAATAGCAAGTAATACACAGGTGTACGTGTGTTATGGTGTTGTCCATATGCATCATCAAGCCAGAGCAGCTGTTTCCAGTCATGTTTGGCCTCAACCTAGGATCACTGATAATTTTATCTCAGAAATCTCAATCAGAAGCTTTCAGAAAGTTAACAAAGTTAAATGTTGTTTTAAAATACAATATTCAGTGCATCAAAGTGACGTTGTAGTGCATATACAGGGTCCAGCATAAAGCAAAAAATGTTAGGGTATAGAAAGGAGGGAAGGAGAAAATTAATCTATTGCTGAGTCAGTGACTTTAAGGACTGTGAAAGATGGTGTCAGATCCACTGAAGTGGTGAAAGAGGGATGGCAAGAGATTCTCAAAGACAAAGTGAAAGGAAAATAATTTTTAGAAGAAAAAGATAGAAACTGCAGGGTACTCTTATTCAAAAAACAGAGTGGTTATCAAAGTTAGTATCCTTCAACATGTGAATTTCTTTCAGAAGAATGTAACCTGAGACACAGGGTACCCAGAGACAATGTGTGACACAGAAAAAGGCTCTGCAAAAGTCTGCTAAAGTATTTAGGTTTGACTCTTGTAGTTTCTTTTCTTTAACTACCCATGCCATTTATTAATATTTGAAGTTTCACTGTCTCTGTCAGTTGATGAAAATTAATAGCTTTACTTGAATTTTGTCTTGTTCCGAGAAACAGACAACTTCCTCATGACTATGCATACTAAGTTGGATAAGTCCTCTTCAGTTCCCCACTCTCAAAATACTTTTCCTTGATGACACAAGGAAAAGAAGAAGCAAAAAATTAGGAATATGAATTCTCAATATTTTTCCAAATATTTATCAAGTGATTTAATCGTCAGGAAAAAAAAAAAAAAGAAAAAAAAAAGAAAAAAAAAAAAAAAGAAAGACTTCGATATGGGGGAGTAAGTTTTAAATTCCTGGTTTAGGGAAAACCATAGATGGTAAAGCAACCAGTTCTGATTTAGAGTGACATTGTATTCAAGTACAAGTAGTGTATAGCTGGACAATGTTCTGAACAATTTTCCATTATTCTGTAAAGACTGTACAATCACAGATATGATCTTGCAACTTCAGATTACCAAAGACGACAACATTGCACGTCTAGAGGAGATAACAAAGTTGGCACTTGATGGATATTAGACATTCAAAAATTGAAAACTTTATTAAACTACTTTTGAAAAGTAGTCTACTAAGCTATTTTTCCTGGTTCAAAGAACTGCTTTTTAATGCGCAGAATTAAAACCTGTAATTTTAAATCTTTTTTTTTTTTTATCAGGATGATGGCATATCCTAGAATTGTTTTGTTAGTAATGAAAGTACACTGACTACATTTATCCCAGTGATAGAGGAGTATATAGGATTGTCAGAGGACCAGAGCTGTTGCATCATTTTCTTTTATGACTTAAAAATTGCCCCCACTACCATTCTTCACTGCCACTTAATTTTTTGAAATATTGAGGTCTTAAAACCTATACACTAAGGTATTTGAATTAGTGCTGCTAATGAGTTCATAAAAACACATTCAGACTTTTCTGTCATTCTCTAATTTTATAATGTATTGATCAAACCTTCCTTGAAAACAAAGTCTGAATGGAAAAAAAAAAAAAAAAACAACAAACCAACAATAGCAACAACCCAAAAAACCCACCCAAAACCCCAAACACAAAAAAAAATTGAGACAATCTTTTATTAAGACAAACTACGTAATTTAATAAAAGGATTACCTATAGTGCTAATACAGTGAAATATCACCATCTTCATGAGACTCCATGTATGTCAGTTAGGACTGAAAAGATTAAGCAGTGATATGAGTCCAGTAACACTTAAAAAGTACTACTACTGCTACGTTGTATTCAGCATCTATGTGTAATTCTTCTCACTCCTTCAAAAAACAGGCAATATAAAGGAAATAGTGGTTTAACAGATACGGAGGCCAAACTGAAATTTTCTGCCCAAGTGACACATTTTGCCTATTGCTTATCACTTCAGAAGCCAAAGGTCATTACAGAGAAGCCCACTGGAAATGCTGGAAAACTATAAGCAATTTCTATATAGTATTTGCTAGCATAAAGGACTGCATATGAATTCCAAAAGGAGAAAAAGCAATGTACCTTCTCTATGATGCTCCAGCATGAAATAGGAAGGTGGGTATTGAGAAAACAGAACACATTCCTTTTTTTTTCCTTTTTTTCTTTTTTCCTTTTCTTTCTTTTTTTAATTTTTTATTACTACTAATATTCTGGCCCCGTTCTAAAGAATCTTATGTTATCAGTAGAAACAGTACTGTACAAACATCATAATGTATTTTAGATCCCTCCTTAATTCTTACAGAAATGACCTGATTGTGCTATGTGATCTTATTTTGCCTTATATTTTACAAAATTGGAATATAACATAGTATAGTGGTATATATTTTTAATCAGCTGGAACTCCTGCATACAAATCATTACACAGACAATTTCTACTATTCAGCACACAAGTTAATTTAGTGATGGATCAAAGAAAAATGTGTCTGTAATTTTTCTGCCTTAAAATACATAGATATAGAAAATACTGATATTTAATATCCTAGTCTGAAACTGCTAAATTCACAGTATTTTTATGTAACAAAGGCTGAAAGGTATTTTAATATAACATAGTTTTATTTCTGGGTAATAACCTGAAATCAAGAAAATAATTCATACCATAGTAAGCAAACATTGAGAATGGGCATCTGCCAGAGGATAAATTAGACTTCAAGTGGGAGACCGTTTCTTAGGTACATGTCATGAAACATAGATGCAGAAAGACAGCTCATCAAAAGCAAAAAGAGTGAAACAGAAAGATAAGAGAGCCTATATTATTGTTTGACCATAAGTTACTTATAAAAAGATATTATATAATAAAGCTGAAAGACTAATCAGGACTGTTGAAGTATCATTTTAACTGCACAAAGTTAAGGTTACCTTTATTTTTTTCCCTGGGTTTATGTTAAAGGGTTGAACTGGAATTCAGAATGTATGGAGTGTAATCCTAGCTTTACGAAGTCATGCATAAACTTCCTGCATGACAGAACAAGGCACTTCTCTATGCTCCAATTCCAGCCATCATCCTTTGTCAATTTTAGGTCATTCAGGAAAGACTGCCTGCTAAAGCAGACATAATGATACTTTCCAAATCTCTATTGTAAAACCATTACAAATTCTTCTGCTTCTGATATCAGAAACCAACACGTGAGTGACAGGGCAAGTCTGAGTACTAAGAGACAGATGGAGGGAACAGCAACAGAAATTGAGCACCACCTAACCTTGCAGTACTCTTGTTCCAATTAGTGGAAATCGATACATCATTCATTCCTAATTTAATTCCTTTAAACTGAAACAGCTCCAACCTGAACAGCTTCATAGTGATTTATAGGAAGAGATATAAATATTACAGGCAGAGGGAAAATTCGTGTATGTATCCTACTTTGAGAACATAACCCTCAAAACCTTTTTATGTGCAAACAGGGGAACAGGCCTTTCATGAGATGCTAAAATTTATTATTAGTCTATTTAAAGTTTTAAATGTATAACTAATTTACAACGGTTTGTATGGTTAGTCCAGTTACAATGATACTAACATTTATAGTCCAAATTATCTAAACAACTCAGAACAAATCTCATTAATAATATACTTAAAATTTGTTACACAGAAAATTTCTAGTGAAACTTTTTGTCTGCTGTTGCACTCATCCTTACGCTGTTTCCCTGGGATCCACTGCTGCTGCACCCAACTGCCTCTAGCAGAAGGGGGGTTCTGCAAGTTGTCCTCATCCCAAGTTCATCTCCTGGAGGACAGTGATGTCAATGATAGCATTTCTTTTGCTTTGGCAGGAGGAGCATGTTATTGATTCTGATGGTTTCTTCTTCCTCATTGTGGGGCCCACTTCAGACTATTTCTCTTTCCTTTATATATTTATATAGTTAATATTATATTTCTATATTTTAGATACTTGCTCTGTTTCCTTTTAGCTACTGTAAACCCATTTTTTACCAGCTCCCAAATCTGCACTACTTACACTGACCATTGTTGAATTTTTCATAGCTCTAGTCTCAAGTGTCCTTTTTTTTTTTTTTTTCATCATTCATTCCTATACTTCTCCACACTGTGGAGGCCTCTGCTTCACTTTCAGGGACCTTTGTTATCATATCAGGCCTGTATTTTTCTACACTATGTCATTACATTATAGTCACAAATATTTCATTCTACACAGAATAATTATTCCTTATTACTTACTATATAAAAATTATGGTTATACGACACAAAGATAAGCAAAACTAAAAAAAAAAAAAAATTAAAAAAGCTGTTGCAGATAAAGAAACTAAAAAAAACCAGTCAGTACAAAAATCCGTGTCCTGTTGGTAGCAATGGCAATACTGTATGTATTGGGCTGAAGGCTATAAGACTGAGTACTATAACAAGTCAGGAGTCACATCAAAAAAGAAAGTTTTTTCTTTCTGCTTTTAAAAGAAAGCAGGATCATCACTGTATTTTGCAGAGGATCTGGTCCTGAGGGTGTGCTTTGACATGATCCTAGAAAACCCTGTAGGCTGAAATCTATCAGGGGAGTTAGGTAGAGGAACAAATAGTTCCTAAATCCTGACTGGACTTAATGTTAGCTGTATTCTGAGCCATCCAGCTCTGTCAAGACACAGTGTCAGTTGTCAAAAATCTTCACAGTAGAAAGGAAGGTTACAGACTGTAGGTTCCCCTCAAGGGGAGGAAAAACTCCTTGGAGGAGGCAGTCGCTAAGTACAGGTTTTTTTAATTTCAGTTGTGCACACAGTTCAAAATATTGCACAATCCCTGCTGCAGGTCTATCTGAACGGCGATAAGAGAAGTTTAACAAAGCAATGAAGAAGAGAAATACAAATGAACATCACCTCAAATGAAAAATGAAGAACTACAGATATCACATATTGTACACTTTCTTTAAAGCAGAAGTCATGGCCATAACGGCGATTTTGTGTGTCTTTGCCTTTATTATGTGTGTCCTTGCCTTTATCTAAAAGTGCAGTAAGAAATTCTCATGTATACATCCTTTCTGTTGGACAGTAGAGAAATGATGAATAGACTTGATTTCTGATCAGAGAAACCTGTAATAGCTCAAATGGCCAAAATGGGATCTGCATGATGTGCTGCGCATTGCCTGGAAGTTCATTTGATGCTGCACAACCTAGGGTTCCCAACATCTGAAGGGATGTAAGATTATCTATACCATTATCACTTTCTTTATAGAGTTAGGTCTAATAAATAATAGCATTTAAAATGATCCTTTGAGGAGTCTGAGTGCCTTTCTTACTGGGATCATCATGGACCAGCACCTGCTGTTGCAAAACAGTTTGACAAGCAGTTTTACACAAATATGTAGATCATTATCTATATTCTATCTTTTTCCTTTATCTTCTGTTCAAAAAAATCATTATTTTTAGAGGTTACTTTAAAAAAAAAACAAACAGGAAATTGTCTGTAAAACAGCTTTATTCCTTCCTGATTAAGAAGAAAAATATTATAAAGTGGCTGCAGCCTTTAAATTTATATTCTTTTGAGTTTCACACCAAATATTTGATGTATATGCAAAGAGACAATCACAGAGATTTTGGACACATGAATAAGAATTTACTTAATTGCCTGTGAATCAATTTAGAAGAATCTTCTGCATTAAATTGCAGGGAAATTATTATACTGGAAATACAGAAGAATAAGCTCCCTTTTTTTCTGGAAGTGTAGGTACTCTGAACTATGGATATAAGTCATTAAATCCTTTCTTACTCCTCAAAGTCATCATACTTTTGTTGGGTTTGTTGTAAATATGTGTGAAGTTCTTCCTATGCAATGGGAGAAATGTAAGCTGGACTGCTGCAGTATGCATCATGGGGATTTTAAATATCTCCAGGTAGAACTCTATAGACCATGCTTTGGCATGAAATGAAAAACATACAGCAAAAATTATATCTTGTGCATCTCTCACGTGCATGGCATGTAGGTTCAATTCAAATCCAAATGCCCATGAAATGTAGTTGGAGAAAAAAGCCAGCAAAACTAAAGCTTTCTCCAGTATATTTATTTCTTCTTGCAATTTCTTAATGTTATCGAAAGAAATTACTGTGAATATTAACATCAGCATTATCATCCAGCCTCCAAAAACATTTCTACACTGGGGCAATTAACTGCTGTTATTTAAATTATTTTGACCAAAGTCAAATATGATATTTTGGTACCCATGAGGGCATGTTGATTTTGTGCCATCCTTTTCCCACCTCTTCACCATGCACACTGGAATATAATGTAATCAATAAAATAAAATAAAGTAGTATAAAGTATATTAGAAAGTATATTTTTCCTGGTGTTATCACCACAGATTACTTAAAAACACATAGTTTTCACAGGACTAGCACTATTTGTATGAATACATTTCGATCAGAAGGCTTCCTAGGATGCAATTCTTGTCTTATTCTTACTGTAGCCCTACATTTTACATTACTATTTTAAGAGCAAAGCTGTTGACAAGTAAAACTAAGAAAATTGTGACTGAGCTTAGAAACTGAGGAGCTCAGGAAACAGCCTAAAAGGTGTAGAAAAACACTCAGCTGGGGAAGATGTATGCAAAAATATACACATAAAGACTTTTGCTTTGTGAGATATAATACAAAAAAAAAAAAATAGATTAGGAATGGCTGAAAAAGAAAAATGAAATATAATGCTTGCTTAGTTAAATAGGATGTCAAGAAGGGGGCCAAAACAGTGGCAAGTATGTTTCTATACCAATATTAAATGTCTAAGAAAATAAGAAACACAATAAAGAAATTGGAATATCTTCCCCTAAATGAAGACATTGATAAAATAGATATATCAGAAATTTGTTGGCAGTCACTGGGATGGTAAATGCAAAAATGTGTGTGGCAGCCTAAAATTACAAGTAAAAGAGAACTTTGATTCAAAACAGATTAACAGATTCAGCACAGAATCTGAATAGACCAAAATCCAAAGCTTAAATAAGAATAAATTCGGGTAATTATTAGAGAGTTCCTGACCAGGAAAATGATACTGATTGCCAAATGCTCAGAGAAGAAAGGCAGTGAGAAAAGGCAATATAGTTTTTCTGGGTAGCATCAGCATCCTCCTACAATTAGGCAAAGGTCACTGTAGGAAAGGAAACATGACATTTTAAGAGACCAGCCATGTTTGTGTTAGGATCAGCTAACCAGGAAGCCCACAAAAAAATAAAAGTTAACATTGATTTGGTGCAAAACAATGTACAGGATCTTATTCAAAATTTTACATAAAGAATATAATTTTCTAATTGTGTTGTGCTTAAATTCGACTGCTGTACAGAGGAATGAAGGACAAAAGGAAGCTTGTAAAGAAAGTCAAAAACAGGAGGAAATTTGAATAGGCAGTTGGATAAGAGGCAGGAAAAAAAAGTTAGGAATAAATGCTCAGTTGTCCAACCAGCATTAAACAGGAGGAAATTTGAATAGGCAGTTGGATAAGAGGCAGGAAAAAAAAGTTAGGAATAAATGCTCAGTTGTCCAACCAGCATTGTAAATAACCAGAAGTGTTTCATAGGCATTTATGTAGTTCAACATAGTTATGAATCGTTTAAACAGTGTATGTGCATTGGGTTGGGTGAGGACAAAAACAAATTATGAAGAACTTCAGCAGGACCTATGGCACTGAGCCACTGGTCAATGAAATAGCAGGTGAAATTCAAGGTACATGGGGAAAAATAAACATTGTTTGTACACATGTAAAAGCAGTGTGACCCAACTACTACCACTCAGGAGTGAGATTCTCAGGTAAACCCATGAAAATTATAAGCACAGCCTGCAGTACAAGTCTAAAATAACAAATTAATTGTTAGGAATTATTAAGAAAGAAACTAGGGGAAAAAAAAGAACATACCATTATGCCACTATTTAAATCCACATTCTGTTCTTCAGAGGCTGATACTGGGTCTGATACTGTTCAACTGCACTGCTGACCTCCATGGCAAAAAAATGCAGACACTCAGGTTCACAAATTATACCAAACTGGGAAGAGGGGTTCATATTCTGGAGTCTGCTATTCAGAGGGGTCTTAACAGGCTGGGGAAATCATAGAATCATGGAATCATAGAATCGTTTAGGTTGGAAAAGACCTTTAAGGTCATCCAGTCCAACCATTTACTTAACATTACCAAGTCCACCACTAAACCAATTAAGGGGAGAGTAATAATTTCATGTTTCCTGGCTTGGTGGATAGATTATTTATAATGAAAGTAAAAACTAGGAATCATTAACATTGGAAGGGACCTCTAAGATCATCATTCCAATCATCAACCCAACAACACCATGCCCACTACACCATGTCCCAGAGTGCCACATCTACCCGTTTTTTGAACGCTTCCAGAGATGGTGACTCCACCACCTCTCTGGACAGCTTCTTCCAATGCTTGACTACCCTTTCCATGAAGAAATTTTTCCTAATATCCAATCTAAACCTCCCCTGGCGCAGCTTGAGACCATTTCCTCTCGTCCTATATCTAACTACTTGGGAGAAGAGACCAACACCCCCCCACTACAACCTCCTTTCAGGTAGTTGTAGAGAGCGATAAGGTCTCCCCTCAGCCTCCTCTTCTCCAGGCTAAACCACCCCAGTTCCCTCAGCCGCTCCTCATAAGGCCTGTGCTCCAGACCCTTCACCAGCTTCGTTGCCCTTCTCTGGACATGCTCCAGCACCTCAATGTCTTTCTTGTAGTGAGGGGCCCAAAACTGGACACAGTATTCCAGGTGCAGCCTCACCAGTGCTGAGTACAGGGGGACAATCCCCTCCCTGCTCCTGCTGGCCACACTATTCCTGATACAAGCCACGATGCTGTTGGCCTTCTTGGCCACCTGGGCACACTGTTGGCTCATGTTCAGCCGGCTGTCGACCAACATCCCCAGGTCCTTTCCTCCAGGCAGCTTTCCAGCCACTCTTCCCCAATCCTATAGCACTGCATGGGGTTGTTGTGGCCGAAGTGCAGGACCCAGAACTTATCCTTGTTGAATCTCATACAGTTGGCCTCGGCCCATCGATCCAGCCTGTCCAGGTCCCTCTGCAGGGCCATCCTACCCTCCAGCAGATCGACACTCCCACCCAGTTTTGTGTCATCTGCAAACTTACTGAGGGTGCACTCGATCCCTTCATCCAGATCATTGATAAAGATATTAAACAAGGCTGGCCCCAAAATGGAGCCCTGGGGAACACCACTTGTGACTGGGTGCCAACTGGACTTAACTCCATTTACAGCTCCTCTCTGGGCTCGGCCATCCAGCCAGTTTTTTACCCAGCAAAGAGTACACCTGTCTGCCATGAACTGCCATGAACTGCCAGCTTCCCAAGAAGAATTCTTGGGATGACATCTCCTGAATGGGATGACATCTCCTGAAGTTCAAAAATGGCAAATGCAGAACCCTGCGACTAGAACTGATTACTAGTGCATGGGGTTAAAGGCCTGGCTGGCTGGGCTGCAGATTTACAGGAAAGGACTGAAGGGTTCTTCAGCAAGTTAAGCATGAGGCAGCTGTACACTTTTGCATTTATAACAGTGTAATGCAGGGGAGAAAAATATGCAATGATGTTTCTTTAAAGGCTGTGACTATTCCTATTCAATGTGAGGTGAGACATTTATTAAAGGAATCTCACAGTTTTCATTTTGCTTTTCTTTTTTTCACAAGTTACTGGGGAAGCTAAAATTTATGAACACACCAATGTGTAGCTGGGGAAAAAAAAAACCACTGGCAGTGGCTCAGGGGAAGGAATCAGAATCAGCCATGGATCTTCTCACCTAAAACATTTTTTTATAGAAGTAGGAAAATGAGAGCTGATTTTCCTCCAAGGTTAGTAAAAAGGGTGCGTAAGCTAATATCCTTATCACTATCACAATTGCCTAAAGAATTTCTGTCTGACTTGCAATGATTTTTACAGAACATCTATTCCATTTACTATGCATAAGTGCATAATGACTGTTCAGCAACATCATCAGGATACTTAAATGTGGAAGATTTACTATGAGTTTTTCAGTTTGTGTGTCACTTTTGAAAGCCGTCTTAAGCATGAACAGTACTTATTGGAAGAATATATCTATGTGTTTTTGACTGACATTAAATCTTCATCTTAGGTCTTCTCTCCATAGAAACAGTTCTTTAACAGATCAGAAAAACATGGAAGAGAAAATTTCCCCGAAATACGAGTGGATAAGGAAATCACCTTGTCACCTAGTTTTAAAATAGGTTTCAAAAAATTAAAAAATAAATTAATTTGAAAGTAACAGAAAATGTTTGGACTACGAAAATTGAGGGGATGTAATCTATGTTGACACAAATATGTAGAAGACAATAATCTATGTGCTTAATGCATGTCTTTAACTGTGAAATCAGTTAAATTTCAGGCAGATTGCAAATATGACCACAGTGTAATCCTCGTAGTTTTAGTGAAGGAAGGAAGACAAAAACAAACTTATATGCAGTAAAAATATAAGGGACCAGGATACATATGTAAAAGCAGTATAAAGGAAATAAAAATCATATTGATTGCATCATTGCCATGTCACAAATCCAAGGTATTTGTGGATGTTTCCAACACAGAAGCATTTTTAAGAAAAGAAGGTGCAGGCAAAAGTTAAGCTCCGTGTATATTGCAGTATCTGAAAGATGAAAAAAATAAATCAGTGATATGGCCTGAAGTAAGGTGAAATTTGTTTTTCAAGATGCAGACTATTTCTATATATAATACTAAGTGGAAGTATATACATATGTGAAGCTTATTGAATAACAAGAAATCAGGTTATTTGTAAAGCTTTACAAAGAAGAGATAAAAAGTAATATAAACTTTGAGGAAAAACTAGTTAGAAGCATATATTCTTAGTGGTAAAGTTACCATAAGAGTGTAAATAACATATTTGTATTCAAGACCACTGAACAAGAAATCAAAGTTACAGAGGACATTTCACCAAGTTAATTATTTTTATACTAGGTACTGAATAGTTATGTGTAGTTAAAAGCACTGCACATGTAAGAAATCACTTGATCAAAACTAAATTGAGGTCAAGAAAGACTGCCTGACTATTACAGAAATAATTGCTGACATTCTCATTACTTGAGAACAAGGCAATGTGAAGAGGTCATGAGCAGAAACTGAAATTAACTTAGGGAGAAAAATATCAAACAGTATCTGGTTAACCTGAAATTGCATTGAATTTGGCTTAGTAAGAGTGTCACGTGTCATACTTTTGCTGACAAAAGAAGAACTAAATTATGATTTGAAAAAAAATCATAAAGGTGCTCGGTCCCATAAATATGTGCTAGTCAAAGAACCTTAGGGATAGTGCTGGACTTTCTTAATCACTTGTCAAAAAACTGTGAGCCTCTGAGCCAACTAACTTAAACCCATCACATGGGAATGGACAGAAATACAAGAAAAAGCTTTTGAAGAAGTAAAGAGGTTAATTTCAAATTCTCCATTAATGAAATATTATAACCCAAAGGAAAGGCTAGTCTTAAAAGTGACACTTTCAAGACCAGTCAGGGAGCCACATTAATGCAGAGAGAATATCTAAAAGCACTTATGAGCTGTGATTTCTTAGTTAACAAGTGAGAAAGAATTAGCACTAGACCTTTACAAAACTGAATAAAATCTTTTACAAGGTCTGTCAGGACAAAAAAGCAGTACAGTGTCATGTGTCCCCAACTTTGCTTGTGGTTTATGTTTCTGAAAGCATTATTATATATGGAGTATGTGAAACCGTGGCTCATCACCATGCACATGAGACTGGGTCTGACACAATTAGGATCTCTTGCAACTTTTTGCCAAACCCCCCCACAATGCAAAAATTGTCCAGCACATATTCAGACCTGTTCTTCCCATACAGTTATTGTCCCCTAAAATCTGAAATTATGCATGAAATGCCTTGCCGCATTTTGTCCATCAGCATAATGTCACCTTTCCCTTTGAGGACCTCCAGTTCCTTTCTTCCTTCAAAGCTGTGATACACAGCTTTTTCCACCCAACACACTCTGGCCTCCAAAAAAAAAAAAAATCTCAAGCAACACAGATTTGAACATCTTCTCCCATTTAGTTAGCGATAGGACGAGAGGAAATGGGCTTAAGCTGCGCCAGGGGAGGTTTAGGTTGGAAATTAGGAAAAATTTATTCGCGGAAAGGGTGGTCAAGAATTGGAACAGGCTGCCCAGAGAGGTGGTGGAGTCACCATCCCTGGAAGTGTTCAAAAAACGGGTAGATGTGGCACTTTGGGACATGGTTTAGTCCAGTCTACCCTAGATTGGCTTAGAGTAGACTTGGTAGTGTAGGTTAATGGTTGGACTGGATGATCTTGAAGGTCTTTTCCAACCTAAACGATCCTATGATTCTATGATGCTATGTTCTTTCACTTTAAGACTGCATTTCTAGAGCCAGGCTGAACTGGCTTTAACACATTTGACTTGAACATTCTCAGTGTCAGGGTGCTGTGCTGGCCAGCAGCTCTCTGGGGTCTGGGGGCAGAAGAGGCTGCCCAGGGCAGCATGTCAGGTCCTGGCTGACAAGACCTATCCCACCATCCCAGCCAGGGAGCTGGGGGGCACTGGGACAGCCCCAGTCCTGGGCATCAGACACCTTCTGGGGGATGGGCTGCAGCCAGGCAGGAATGTCAGTCCATGCGTAGGGGTCAGGATCAGGCCCACTGAGGGGGACCAGGGTCAGACATAGCCACAGGCTGGCTGGGAAGGGCTTTTACAGGAGGCTTAGGTCTGGTTATGCTCACTCAGCAGCTAGTCACAGGCACATACACCATTATTGTGTGTAGATGTTTCTGAACAAAAGATTTTCCACACACCTGAAAGCTGTTCCTCTGGGTATTCCCAAGAAATCTCTCATCTCTGACAGATCAGAGTTAACAGCTGAGCACCAAACGGCTAGTTCTATGGGGATCCAGATGTTCAGCATGATTCTGCTTAAATCCTCAAATCTAACAGACGGTCTCAGAATCCAGTTAATAAACGAGTCTTCATTTAACAAACAGGACCCGGTTAGTATCTATGTTGAAGATGGTGACCACTGCTTCTCTGTAACACAGAGCTGGGGAGCAGCAGCGGAGTTTCCTTTGCATGACAACATAAAAGCACAGACACAAGTATGGGCACACTGGTTAATTGGTGACACCTCAAAGACATATAGAATTTTAGTATTGTTATGAGATACAGAATATTGTAGTTATAGCATCTTCTGATAATGTATGTATATATAAGATACAGTTTCTGATTTTTTCCAAGGTCAGGTTTTAGCCCTTTTATGGTCAACATGAATGTAATTAGTGATGCTACCTTCTTTTGTTAAACTCAGAACAGTATAATTTCAAATAGTTAAGAGCTTTAGCAAGATACATATCCTGAACCACAAAACTTTCTTTTCTTAGAATACTTGTCAAGCAGTGGAAACAGAAAAATACACCACAAAGGCTGGCCAGGCATTGCTGATGAAAGGAATTGGGTCTTGTTCCCATCTGGCAATACAGCATCAGACCAAGCAGTGGGCATTAAAAGCAGTCTAACATAGAGACTAGGGAGGAGAACACAAACATTGTCACCAGTCAGAAACAGACAGGCCTAAATCTCTGTTCAATAATATCTGGAGCAAAAATAAAGCAGGCAAGCATTATCCTACAACAGATTTGCCAAAAATGTAAATTAAATCAGTGAAAAAATTGTAACATATAACAAGCTATGATAGCGTAACAACAATTATAGTAGGAAGAAAATGCTAAATTTTGCAAGCGATTAAATGAGATAAAAATGAAAAAGGAAAGAGAATAAAGGGAAAATCGTGACATTTAAGCAGTAACATACGGTATCTCCAAATACCAGGCACAGTCAGTAGGTTGGAAGAAGCAGAGACAGGGAGGTCAGAGAGCACAGGAAACAGAATGGATGTGGAGATGCCACCTCTTCACTGCAGCAAAGTACCTCAGGGCTTGAAGTATTTTATCTCATAGATTCCTGGTGAGCCAGAAGCAAATAAACTACAAAGACTAGGTCAGGTCAAATACTAATAAAGATGTAAAGCGTGGTTTGAGACACCTCATAATGCACAGTATGGTGGAGTTCTAAATTCACACATAAAAAGTGAAAGTGGCACAGGGGCAGCACAAATAGAAAGCAGGAGGGAACAGAGAAAAACTGATCCCCATCCCTCTAGACCTTAAATGCTCATGATGGTCAAACTTCAACAGAGCCTGAACGCCAGTCTCTAAGAGGCTTTTTGCTTCTTTCATATCTCAAAAGAATCCTGCTTCCAAGTTCAGGCCTTCAGGAGCATACGTGGTTGTTTCGTATTCTTTCAAAAACATGGTGAAACTATGCTTTGCTAATTCTTGCAACTTCTGTTCATTAGAAATCATGAAAGAAAGTTATTCAGGCTAACAGAATCATAGTTACCTGTCATGTATTTATGGTGACTGAATAATATAGGCCTCTACATCACATGTCCATAGATTTTCTTGTGGCATCTCTTCAAAGATACAGCACTGACAATGAATTCCAGCAGGCAGGGTTGGAGGGGACAGCATGAAAAAAAATAAAAAGTTTTTGAAATTATGTCAGCTGTACTGACTGGAGTGACACAGAGACAGCTTAGCCACCCATAAACAGAGCACTGAGTCTTGCATCCACACTTTATTACCCCATCTCCAACAGACTGCCTCACTTGTGTGAACACATCCTCATCCAATTTCTAAATGTGGGTTTATTTCAGTTATGTATACATATGTACAAGTTCACATATACTCACAAGTAGGGCAGCCATTCTTAGATGTCATCCTAACTGCTGTGACTTTGGAAGGCGAGTTTGCTTTCTTAGTTTGTAATAAGGAAGAAAACAAATTCCTTTCCCAGGTTTACTGAGTAATTACAAAGTCATCAAGTTGTTAATCAGTCATTATGAAGTTCTTCAGGCATGCTGAATCAGTACATATAACCTTCAAGATAAAATTGACTTAGTACAGCTAACAGGATTAGACAACTGATGTTACTGAGGTTATCCTTTATTTACTGTTCAGACTAGCCAGGACAATGGAGGAAGTCAACAATATAATGACTCAGAAAACAATTTTTACAGAACCAGAACTGAAGCTACACAGACTTTTGTCCTTAAATGCGTAAAGAACAGATGTTGTACATCTGAGCAGGGAGTGGGGTTTGTAGTAGGTGGAATGATTTTGGCTTGGAATTCTAGATCATTGGTCATTTGCAATACTCAGATGTAAAGGAAGTGAATAGGCTATTAAAAAAGTAATTCCTTCTGCCACAAGTTTTATCTGAATAATATGGCTGAATATTCTAAGACTTGATGGCCAAATGAGATTTCCTTTGTTCTGTAATCTAGAGCCTGATTCAGAGAGATAAGTTCAATTCCTACTGTCTGCACATGTTACTTGGGTGTATTATACTATATATTGTACAGAATACTATAAACTCATAAAGCCTATAAGAAGAATGACCTACCAATGAAAACAGGAGAAGAATTAATTTAATCTCTCCAAAATTCCAGCTAAAATTATACCTTCACATTGCTATTGTTCAGGAAAATCACTCAGATCATAAGAGACTTAAAACCTGAGACCAAGCCACAGTTGTCCATACTAAATGGATTCAGGTTGTCTGTAGTCCTATTTGACTTTGTGACTGGAGTTGTCACTCTTAGAAATTGCCCCAAAAGTCCTTCCAGGAACAACTCTAAACCATCTTCTCAGCCCAGAGATGGTTACTTAGTATTGTTATAAACAAAGAAACAAACAAAATAGATGGGGCAGCCTCATATACAATGCCAGGAGATGTCCACATTTCACAAGAGTGGATGCCTACACACTTAAAAATTTGAGTTTGCCTTTGTCTGTATCTGAGTGTGCCTCGTCCAAGTTTTCCCTTCACAGCCAAAGCTTGTACAGCTAGCTTGTACCGTAGCTAAACATAGGTTGCACCAGCCTTAAATAAGCAATGAGGAAAGCTGGCAGTTATGGCTTTGAGCTTGACCTCAAGTCCACTCCTGCACTGTGTTCCTAATTAAGTTCACCCAAAACTTCATTTTAGCAAATAATGTTCCAATCTCTGAACACTTAATACCAGGTGACATTGTTTAACAAAAACTTCCTTGTTCATTTCTTATTCAGTATTTGGTTAATCTGAAAGCAAGCAGGATATATACAAGGCCAGAGGTTAGGGTAAAATGCTGAAACAGTTTCTTTCTTCTTGAATATTAATGTAATAACTTTGGAAAAATGTAGTGATTTCTTTGGCATATTCTACACTTAGCACTAAACACATTACAAAATATTTATCTTCAAACAGATAAGAACAGAAAAAGTAATTTCTAAGAAATATTCCCAATTATCCAGGACAAGGTACTTTGAGAATTTTAAGCAGGAAAATAAAGCATAAGAGCTGAGGAGAATGGAAAGTTTTGCCAGCTGTTTAAAATTAGATGCCTTCTCTCTATTCCACACCAAGAGATTTTAAGTATTGAAAATTAGTAATTTTAAGTGCAGTTAGTAACTTTTAGTACAGAAGTACATTGACTGGCAGAAATACATAAGCTACAATTAAAATATTTCATCTAACTACTTCCAACACTGTAGCCAAGTTCAACAGAAGCTGCTAAATCAATTTGGGCAGCTAGTACACACTGTGCCTTCTACTGCTGTAGATGCAACAATGACAGCACCACCTGTACACAAGTCCTTTTGACTGCAGGGTAGGCACATTATTAGTTACAACCCACATACAAATACTCATCAGCTTATTAGTGACAGCTGAGTCCTGATTACGTTATATATCTAAACTAAAGACAAAAAACTTCAAGCATCGAATAGCTAATGGAATAATCCATTTTGCAGAACATTGAATGTGCAGAATAATACATTTCAAATATACCTAAGACATATTTTTGCACATTCCCAAAGCTAGAAAATTCTGCATGACAAAATTTGTGGTTAATAAGTTCTTGAGTCTGCCTTCAAGCAATTACGTTGTCATCTTTGAGCACAGTAAGAACCATTGAAAAATCAGCAGAGTTGCCCAAGATTCACTGAGGAAATTACACTGGAGAAAATAGACTGTGGTTGTGTTTTAATATCTTAGCAAAGGCCCTAGAATGGAAACAAGAAAACCCCAACCCTAAACATCCAATGACTGTATCCAAACATTTAAAAAGAATCTGATATAAGAATCTGTTCTTTATTCTAACACTGGTATTTTTTTGAAAAGGTTTTTACAGTAGTCTACACTTGGCAGAAACTCTGCATAATTTTCTTATTGTACTTGCATATAATTTCAACTTTTGGCACCAACTCAAATTTTGGGAGGCCATCATTTCTTTTCCACTGAATCTGATGGCATAGTAATATTATGTTAGACAGCAATATAAAATCAAAGCAACAGTTGGGAAATTAGAGAGACACTTGTCAAAGGCTGTTAGTCTAGGGAATATTATTGTAGCCAATAGCTTCAAACACTGCTGTTTAAGATTACAATCTTCAATTCGCACTTAGCTTTATACATCAATGACCTCACTGAACGCCTACCTGACTGACTGAGCACAGTGAGGACAGCTGAGCACCTGAAAAGTTGGGCTGGAATAAGTGGGAGAGGCATAGGCTTCTTGTTGGGTATCTAAATGTAGACATAAGTATCTAATTTTAACCTTCAGGGTCTGAAGGACAGTTAAATATGTTTCTGCTTGAAAATGACACTTTGTATATCAATAATAATCCACAAAATTAAGATCTGCAAGAGAAAAAAAAAATCTTATCATGCTGAATATATGAATATCTCAAGATTTGCTTTAGGACTAGAGCCCTCACATGAACAATATTCTACAGCTGATGAAGTGATGCTTTGCCAACAGACACCAGATGGTTGTTAAATGAAAGATGAGGGCCTATATTTGATAGAGTCAACAAACAAGGCTGTAGCATATTTAAAAGTAGTAATCCGTATGCATGTTTCAGAGAACTCACTGATGATTATAAAAAGTTAGTTCAAAACCATTCATCTTTCAAGGTTTACTTTACCTCAACATTTTCCTGGATGAAACAGTATCTTTATCATTTACCTTCGGGTGGTAAATGCTAATAGCCTCACCTGTGATGAGAGAGAAAACTGAGTGGTCTGATTAGGAAAGGCTCATCCTTTATAGAGAATATTATTCTCTCAGCAAATGAGGAAAAGAAGATCCTATTGACTCACATCAGAATTCTGTTTGATATTACAAGAGATGATGACTGATCAGCATTTTCATGTGGCTGTTGATTAGAATAAAGCCTGACACAGAACTACAATCCTAGAGCACCTAAACATACAGCACAGTGTTACCCTGATCTGGTGCTTCATGAGTTGTTGGTAAAAGAGAAATCAGAAACATTTTCATTATAAAGTAAATCTTGCTTGCAGGTATTTGCAGAGAGAAAACAAAAGTCAGTCTTCATTTTTATTGTCAAGGAACATTTTATCTAATGATGTTGCTTTAGTAGCAGGAAATACTATCTAGGAAGATATATCTTTATTTCTGCAAGGTATAAATTCTGGTATTTGTTACCAGTTCTTTTACAGAAATAAGGACCCAATAAGGAGATGACAAAAGTCAAGGAAGGATTTTCCCAGTATGGGAAATTATTTGGGTTTGAAGATTTTTTCCCCCTTTCTCATCAATAGAGGATTATAAAAGCTCTTTCCTTTCTCAGGATTCTGAATATCATTTTGTGTTCTATCAACTGCTGAAGTCTTTCTTTATCTGAAAATGAGATTGCATAATTTCTTATTTTCTAGTTACAACCTTTAGCTTTGCACTGGGACTTAAAAAGCCAAATGAGGCTACCAAGCACAAGTCGAGTATCTGTGCATACAGACCAGTTTCTGATATTCCACAGATTAATATCTGTGTCCCACTTCAGTAGAGGATCAAAAAGGCTCTTAAAGATGACCTCAACCAGAGAAAGCATATGAGTAATTAATCGTTTCTGCCAGAATCCTGGTAAGTGACGAAAACATTGTAATGACTGACAAGATTGCAGAGGACATAAAAAAAAGACACTTTTTGGCAGTGGAACTCCCCAGATCTCTTCTGTTTTATCTCCAGATAGACTTAAAAGCCATTTTGTTTTAATTGATTGTTTTTATTGTGTAGTTCAGAAGCTGGAGCATGCAAGATTTTTTCATGTGTACATAGCTATTAATATTGACTGGTTTTTGTATATGAATATATGAATTTATGAATACAATGGTGGAATATAGCCTGAGTGCTGTTCTTTTCATCTTTGTACCAAAGCTAAACTCTTCCATAGCCTCTTTGAGTAAAGTACTTGTGAGAGATTGAAAGAGTTAATATCTCAAACATTGTGGTGAGGCAAGTTAAGGTCTGTATAGAAACAAGTTAAGGTCTCCATAGCGATAAATTAGGGTCTACATAGCACCACTGAGCCGATTGGTGTGGAGCTAGGAGGCATGTCCAAGGATGCCAGTTCCACCTTCTGATGGCCAAAGATCATGCAGAGCTCATTTGAGGAAGGAGCTCACAACCACCCAGAAGACCCCTTGCAACCACCCCGCCCTCCCCCAGTGGCACCTGCACAGAAAATGAAGAACATTTTGGAACAAGCCTCAGAGGGGGTGAGACTAGAGGCAGGGACTAACCTATAAAAGACACAACTTTGAGGAGCCACATGCACACCCCCACCACCGAAGGACTTCATGCTGCTGCTCCAGACCTGCCTACCCCACCCAGTGCCGGTAGTGCCGAAGGCCCTGCTCTCCAAGAACAGCACACCCACCACCAGAGGACTGCCATGTTTACCATCAACATCACGGCATCCAAGGGTGGTGATATCTCTCTCTCTTTCCTCTTTCTTCCTTTTCCTTTCCTCTTATAAGTATTTGAATTAGAACCCACATTGCCTATCGTTGTGCTTTCCTGGTTTGGGTTACTTACTGTTATGCTTTCCAAGTTCAGGTTGGTGTTTACCATCAATAAAGTGTTTAATTGATTTTTTGGTGTTGTTTCACCTTAATTTAGCCAAAGGGGATCACAGAATCTCCATGATCCTCTCTGGACAGCCCAGCTTGGGTCGTGACAGTACTCACACATGAACGTATAATTTCTTGTAGTTCTTTCCTTTATCCCTGATAGTGTTTCCTACCCACCCTGAGCCCAAGGATCTTGGTCAGCTTCTGCAGGGGGGACAGAACAAAGACCCCAATTAATAACAGATAAGAAAAAGATAATAAAGAACAGGGTCAGAACATGACAATGCCCTTAGTCCTTGGAGTGCAGGATGCGCTCTCTGCACTTCAAGTGAAGGTAGCCCAAACTTGTAGACTATGTGTTGCTTGTTCTGCACTGTGTCAGTAATCTGGAACAGAACAAGTTAAGGTCTCAGGGAGAACTAGAAGAGGCTGAGAGCTTAGATCTATACTGTATATGTTTCTAGGTCATTTCCTCTGTCCTTCATCAATCATAGTTGTCATCACACACTGAAGAGCAGGTAGTGTTACTGGCATATGCAGGCAATTTGGGAGCAGCAGGTATGTAAGGGGATGGTCTAAATTCTCATGCACTGGTACAAGGTAAAGCTGAGTCGTGTATGGCAAGGCCCAAGAGGAGACCCTACTTGATCTGCATATCACAGCTGTAGATAAGGGTTAGAATGCTTCTTGCAAGCATTATAAATACACTTCAGCTGAGACCGATGCTACCCCTTTTCCTTTTGTCTATATGATATAAATCTTGTGTGATAGGTATAAATGTACATTAATATTTTATGTGTCTGTAAACACAAATGTACCAGATCTAACTTTCAGTATGGGAGAAAATGTGGAATCAGGAAGAAATTAAAACAAGCAAGCTGGGCACAGCAAAATGCTAGGAAAGTTTAGGGAGGCATGAAGAAAAGGATTTCGGGGACAAATCTCTACTGCACTTTGGTGACAACTGGGAAACCTTGGATCACCCTAATGGTCTTCAGGGTGAGCATCAAAATCATGGAGAGAGCCCTCAAGAATATCTTACCACAGCAGCATGGACAATACTCCAGTACAGGCTGAAATGCATGCTCAGTACCACCTGGTCAAGGAAGCCATACATGTATTTGCTTCTGAAGCTCTACTTTATAACCCATAAGTTGCAGGTATCTGCCTTAGTAAATGATGTGACTCCTACTTTCTTTACATCAATGCAATAAAAATGTTGGTTTGTTTAAAAGGTGCAGTGTTTCTGAAATTAGTGGATTATCCTATATACTTATAGAGGGACATAAGGATATCCAACTTTGATAAGCAAGGCAGAAATATATAACTATGTATTTCATTTAACACTTTAAAAAGTATGTTCTTGTGAAGTTAACATAAGCTTCCTAATTTCTTGCTTTTAAATGCAGAGTTTGGTAGAAAGGCAAAATTATCTTTTCATTAACTTTTAACTTGACATCTAAAAAGCTCTGTTATGACTTTGAAAATCTGCATATTTAGAAATCCATCATTCATTGATGTTGGCTGAGATCATGAAAAGTGACAAAACCACGTTTAAAGGACATGAAGGTTAGGACGTGAAGGTTGCACAGTCCTGCACTCGGAAATGTGAAAAGGCCTTCACCTCAGTTCAGATCTGAGTGTACATAATCATAGTCTTTATCCCTCCATATTCCACTTGAACACTCCCTCTACCTCCAGCTGCATGGCCTGAGCAAGGCAGGGTTCTAGGAAAACAGATGCACTCTCCATGCTCCCAGCTTATGTGTAATGTTGCACACCAGGCAGAAGCAGTAGTTCAGAAGAGCACTGATCTGCTGATGTGCTGCACCAAGAATAGACCACACTAAGGATAAATGAGCTACCTATAAATATTCAGATAAATGAACTACATAACTGAATTTTTCAGATGGCCATAACCTGACGAAATATCATTGGATTTTGCATCAGAAAATATACTTTTCCTCTACTAAACACTGTTCCTCTGAAAGACACCCATACATGGATGCACCTATTTCAAGTATGTACCCAAAGTATCCTTAAAAAATCTTTTAATGTTTTTTTATATGCGAACGTGTGCCCCAAACTCAGTCTGATTGAACAGACTTTGCTGAATTTATGAAATTAATGTTCAGAATTTGCTGAAATTATGAAAATGAAATTAGATTTATGTTCAGGAATTGTATATCATAGAAATTTAGGTCTGAAATGGACCAGAGTTCCAATCAGCTTGAAGAAATGTCTTAGAACAGAAGATGTCACCAATTTCTACCTGCTCTGCTTATCGTAAACGTAATTAAGTAATGTTGCAGCTCTTGAAATGTGTTTGCAAAGTACAAGGGAGTATGTTGCAAGTACAGACCCTGATAGCTATCTGCCAACCAACACTGCTATCAGTTAGTCACAGCATGAAATTGTAAATGGATTATTACACTTATAAGATAGCACCCAAAGTCTGGTAGGCACATCACAGATAGCATAGAAATAAAAACGTTTCCTGTTCTGACAGCAATTTTTTCAAGTTACATCCTGTAATTTTCACATGCCTTTCCATTTGAGCATTAACTTGAGGAGAACATAGGAAGGTTCTGCTACAGTAAAAGTTTTATTTGTTCATGGTTGACAATAGTTCATTCCTGATGATCTGCAGGAAACTTGCAGAGAGCAAACTCAGGCTGAACATTACACCTCGCAGACATATCTTAAAGCAAACCATGGTGTTCTGAGTAGTAAATGTGACATATATGTAGTTTTTGGAAACTGAGATAGGTAGTCAACTGCTCGGTGCTTTTATTTTGGACATATGAGAAAGTGTTTTGTTTAGCATTTTTCTGAGCACAGGTCATGGTGTTTTAAGCTGTTAACGCTTTTTTTTCCCCTTCATACAGCTTATTCTTAACTAAAACCCCAGTCCCTGGACATGAAATGGTTGTGTTTGCATCCTAAACTCTTTTGTAATACATAATTGATATCACAAATTATTCTTGTAAAGACTTCCCCCCCCCAAAAAAAAAAAAAAAACAATCAAAAAAACTGCATACAAGTTTTGAGGTCTCTCCCATTAGAACAGAGTTACTAATATATGTAGGATAAGAGTTTTATAAACTGCAACTTCTTTTGGAGCTTTAGATTTTCAGTCTACCTTTCCAATTTGTGCCAACAAATAATTTTATTGTTATTTGAAAAATTAGAGGGCTTATTTTTGGTGTGGGTTGGGTTTTTTTTTTTTTTTTGGTTGGTTGGTTGGTTTTTTAGAACTCTCAATTTCTTCAGCTACTTGCAGATTTCTTCCTCAGTTACCCTATTATAATGGTTAGTCCTACAGTGACAGCTCACAAGTTTATACCTCAGCCTCAACAGCTGGTACAGCTACAGCAGCAAAAATCTTACCTGCAAAGCTCTAAGTAGCGCACACGCTACTTGGCTACCTTTCATACATCTACACAAGTATAACTGCAATAAATGCACTCCCATCCAAAGAGGTTCCAGAAAACAGTGCACCCTGTCACCAAGCGTGCAGGTAAATACTGATTACACTGTATGGTGTTGCTGAAATGGACACGTAGTAGTTACTTATGGATACGTGCCTTTGATAGACGAGCATTTGCTTTCAGTTAAATTGTAAAGGCAAACTTGTGCCTTTATGCATGAACTTCACAGACCGTATCAGAGACACTTCATCTCGGCCCGCATGTAAAGGTTCTCAGCAGTTGTCATTGTCCTTGAGCAACATATAACTAGCTTCAGCTGACTGCCTTGACCTTGAAACAGCATTGTCTGTAAAATACAGTAAATGACATCTGTGGTTACTCTGGTTGGATAACTTTCATCACAAAAGTTAAAAAAGTAGTGCTGCAGGTAAGCATGTGTAGGATACACTTCACATGCTTGCTTCACATGCACCTAATAGATCTCTCATGAGCTGATTAACATACAATATTCTAAACATTTTTTTTTCAACATGAAATAGATACTACAAAAAAAATGTTAAATTCTGTTTTTGAGGAAAATAAGCTAAATTACAGACGAGACAAAGAAAGAAGAATACTAATGCAGCCCCACAGAAAGAAGATAATTAGGAAAAGACAAGCTTTATAGAATGGTGTTAAAATATTCAGTAGTATTTCTTCAGAGCTTTATTTAATATATGTCACTTGCATTTTGTTAATTAGGGTATTGTCAAATAATTTCTCTTGACATAATCTAACTATCACAGAGCATTCTCCAAAATATTAAATAAGAGTATGAAATGCCTTGATTATTTCATTGAATTCCATCACCTCTAAATAGATGTTTCAGAAAAAAGACAGTAGCATACATCTAATAAAAATGAAATATTAATAAATTGGTAGACAAAAAACCTATACACATAGGATTCATTACTCTTATCAACGTCTGAAACACTGATGTTCTATAAATATTTTATGAAGCTAGGCACCAAAAGAAGGTACTTAAAATTGCACCTGTCATAATATTAATTATCAACTCGATCACAAGAGTTCTTAATTAAACTTCTCTCTAATTACACTAGATAATTCTTCCAGTTGCATTTGATTTGTTCTGCTGTTAACAAAATCTTTCAGCTGACCTGGAGCAAACAAGAGACACACAACTGACTTTAAGAATTCTTAAAACTTTTCCAGAAAGATATTCTGTATTAAGATTTAAAGAGCTCATTTTTGAAAATTAACTCTTTATTATTACAAAAATGTATACTATGAATTATGCTATCAGAAATATACCCAACAATTAAAATTTTTAACCAACTTAATAGGTAAGTATTTACACTATTTTCTTGTCAGAAAATAATAAAATTCTAGTAGAATTCTGTTCTAAATTTTTATGTGACAAAACACTTTTGTCAGAGAAGGATTCAGTGCATGGCACAGACATCTAATGTGCTTTCTGGAAGAAATAAGGCTTTACAGCAGTATGTACCTCCTCTTGAATCTCACTTTCCACTGATACTTTTGTAGGCAAACTCTGAACACAGAGACAATGATCTGTGACTTTTTAGCTTCCCCTAGCAAGATAATGGCTTAAATGTCATCCTTACAGCCTTTTGTGATATTTCTTGTTTTGATTGTTCTCATTTTAAGCCTACTTTGACTCTACTGTTTCTTAAAGATTCTTGCAGAGAATCCTTTCCTGCTAATTCAGAGAATTATTCCAAGTACTTATCTAGTAAATCCCAAACCACCTGCTAAACTTTTATTCTGTTGCTGCTCCAATGACAGATAGATTTTATTGACAAGTCTAGGGAATTAGCAGAAGTAACATTATTTTAGCAATCAATAGAGCAAGAGGGAAAGAAAACTGACATCTGCAGAAGTATATTGCTTTGATGGAGGTTGCATGTGTTCAGATATCACTTCAGAACTGAGCACAAGAGACTAACTCAATGTTCAGAAGACTGTGAGGAAGACCTCAGAGACCAGTTCCTGTAATTATCTTATCCTACTTCTGTGACAATCTGAAATGCATAGGTACCAGCTGGAAACTTCTGCTGTAAAAAAATAAAAAAAATTACATGGGCACTTTCTAAATAATTGACTAAGGGATCAAAAGCAACACATACATAAGCTTCTAAAAAGAAGTATGAATTTGACTCAAACTGCAAGTTTTAAAACTAGGAAGTTTACAGTAATGAGTAACCATAGGCTCAAAATACATCATTCAGTCCAAAGTCCTGACTGACAGATTTAGTCTAGCTTAAGCACTGAAAAGTATGAGGTGACAGAACTTTATTGGGGGTTTTATTATCTTAAGACCATTGTTTATCTCTTATTTACATATTGACCCAGGAAGTCCAAGGTGCATATGTTTTTTCTTCAGTTATTTGTGGATTTTTTTCGTGGGAGAGGGGGAAGATTTCTGCCCAGAAGTTTATCTTTCAGTGGAGTTTCAGATTTGATTGTTTTCCATGTACTAGAAGGACTTTTAATATATTTCTCTGCACAGACAAGCAGGATATTGTCCCTGCAAGATACCACCTCTTCTGAGTGCTATAACAGCTTTGTCATTTTCCGTTGCTATGATAAAAGCAGTTAATGCAATGTTGTCTGACAGGAAACTGCCAAAACTGCTTGTGAACAGAAAAGAAAATAGCTTTGTTATTTGTAGAATAATCTTGTGCATTAGCAAGATGTTTCCTTCTGTCTATGTTGTCTTGCTTGTCTTCTTTTTCCCATTTTCTTTCTTTTTCTTAAATATTACATTTTTCTGGATGACTTTCATTGTTGTTTTCCTGCCTTCTTTTAATGATAAAATTAATTAATAGCTTCCATATAAATCAATTAATCCACTTGCATTCCAAGTTTTTGGAAGTAACTTACAGGTAATTTTCCAGGGGAAATTTCACATGAAATTTGGGAGACTGGAAATATTATTTCTTCCCTTTCCTCTCACCTTGTTTATTACTAGTGATAAAATTCATGCTGAAGAAAGTTAGAAAGAAAAGTTCTGGAAGGAAAAATAATGAAAAATGGGAAACATAACTTCTAAAATTATCTCCTAGGCATTAAGTGATCAGCAGACACCAGTCAATCAAGGTAAGACCAGTGATTAAATTTAAAACTGGATTTCATTGTATCATTCTCTGTAAATGGGAATACACACACAAAAACCAACCAACCAAACAAATTTTTTTTCATAAAGCTCTATGTGTATACTTTAAATTTTTCTATAGTATTATGGGTAGATGAAATATGGTGTAAAACTTTATTATAATTTGTCAGTTCTAATGATATTCATGCTATCACGAGGATCAGTTCATAATATCCTTCCAAGAAAATGCTGAAACCCCTCACATTTCCTCTGGAATACATAAACATTTTTAATATTTAGGCCATGTAACTTCAGACTTATTTTAAAAACAACAAATAAAAACCAGACTAAACACATAAAGGAACAACTAACACACTAGGTTTTCCTCTCTGAGAAAAATTATTAAATGGGAAAAAAGACAATTTACCCCAAAAACTTATATGTCAAAAATCTAATTACACAACCCAAGGTTCTCTTCATAATTAATGGGAGAAGTGTTTTATAAACCTAAAATACAAGAACTGTAACTCAGAAGTACTTATTTCTTTGTCATAAGTAGAAAAGCAACCTAAAGACACTGCTTGGGATGTTGATATCTGCTGGTAAATTCCACCCCAAAATACTATAAAAGAATACCTGAGAAACAAAACCTCTAATTATTATAAACTAAACTAAGTAAGATACAGATTTTCTAGGTTTTTAATTCATCTGTTAGCATCCTGAAGGGTTTCTGTGGTGCACTGTTCTTTGAGGAGAAGAATCCACATTATCTGTTGGTACAGTAGAATATTTTGAATTCCTTGAAAAATGTGTGTATATTGTGCTATAAGATGAATGTTCGTTTATTGCTCATGAGTGTCTAAAGATTCAACCTTTTGTCTGAAAAATGTCTAGCTATTTCATTAAATAAAAGAAAGTCCTAGTTACAAAAAAATGACAGTTGCTAGAAATGCCTCATGTATATGAAGGTAGCAATTTATATTGTAAAAATGCCATGGTTCCTCTCTTGAGAAAAAGTGACCTAGAACAGTCAAAAGAGACACCATTATGGTCATGATCTTTAAAAAATTAGAAGAGGGGGAAAAAACCCTCAGAAAAATATGAAATACAAAAGAGACTTTTACCTTTGAAAGTGATTGATCAAGTAAAAAACCAATAAGAACTTCCTGTCTTCATGGAGTTAGTCAAGTAATCTAATGGCCAGATAAAAGGTTCAATAATATTTGATATTATTGTTAAGTCAGGATGTTATAAGTCATTGAGACATATTAATGAACATTAACCTTATTGAAGAGCAAAGACTTGCTTACAGACAGGATAGATACACCTTTTTATTCTAGATATATCAGCTAGTTGGCTTGTTTGTTTTTCAGAAATATTTTACTTTCACACTACATTATTTTTTGAGCAATAATAGCACAAGATGATTACTACAAACTGGATGAGAGACTGAAAAAAAGACAAAATGGGTATATCAAAAATGGCAGTGATACTGTGCTGGAAGGAAATTGCTAATGCAATCGGGGAAGTTCTCATGCAATATTTTCATTGCTCACTTTGCCACAAAAAGTAGAATTTGGCTAAGGAAACTTCCAAGTGAAAGGACGTTTAATAACTATACAGGTTAATAAAAATATTTGAAAGGAAGATTAAAAAAAAAAGAAAAACACATAAGGGTTGCAGTGAAAAGAAGTGCTGGATTGTACAAAAACCTAATACTACCAAGGGCAAGGCTATGCCATAGGTCTTAATAACAAGAGCTTTTACAAAGCAGATGAAGATGAAACAAATCTAGAAAATAGATAAGAGAAAAAGCCCAGTCATCATTCTGATTCAGAAGGTGAAAAGAAAAGAAAAATGAGATACTGAGCTGTATCTTTTGTGGCACTGCCAATGGAGACTAGAAAGCATTCACATCATGTATATTTATGATCATATGTACTGCAGAAAGGATTCAAAGAGGAGCAGATATAGAGATGGACTAGTAGGTCGAGAAGGGGAACATATTCCTTACTTTAGTAGTGGACACTGATAGAGCCTGGACTGTCTGGTCTGGCAAAACAGGTACTGAGAATAGATGTGATTTTCTTCTCTAAATTTATCAAGATAAGCAGTAAGAAAGAAATAGCATATATTTAGGCTGAAGAAATATGTTGGAGCAGTTTTAAATGCGTATACACTGGTGTGAAGATATTTAGCCTAGAAACAGCAAGATTTTAATTTCTAAAGAAATAATATCCTGATCTGCAGCAGATCTGCAGCAGAATTAAAATAGTCATCTATGAGCTGGATTTGGTGTCCAAGACCAAGAAGATCCTTCCCATGCTTGTATTTCCATTCTTGTAGTTAGTCTTTGGAGGAAGAAATAAGATTAATAGGCCAATCCAGTTAAGTTAAGCCAGGTCTCCCTCATGTTCTCTAGTAAGTTTAATGATGTTTTTCTACCACATTTAAAAGCAAATGTGTCTGATTTTTTTCAAACTGTGATCCAAATTTTAAATAAGAACTTTATCAGCAGTGACTTTTACTATACAAGAAATGCCCAAACATGCATTTATTTTCTTCTTGTATGCTGACAATACAATGTCTTATTTTTCTCAGTGTAAAGGATCATGCCAAACTTTTCAACATCAGAACAATGAACTAGACTACTTCCTCTTTTTCTCTGTTTTTCTTACTCTATAGCAGACTTAAGGAACCTAGAGTGGTTGTAGATTCCTTCTGGCCTTGAATCAGAAACCTGCTGCTGATAGAACATGTAGTTGAAGATGTGCTGAAGAGTAGAAATTTGTAAAGTTCCTGCTTGTGGCAAGCTATATTCTAGACCTGAAAGCCAAAGAGCCACAGCAGAGCAATATTGTCAGCACCCACATTTCAGGACACTGGATTTAATCTTTGCTGTACAGAGGTCTTGGCAGGCAGGAATCACAAACCAAACTGCACATAAATCAATAAAGACTTCTTTATACCACTAGTCCAACAAAAATGCAGGTTTTGGATGAATCCATTTCAGGGTCTTTATTTATCCTTTGGCTTCTCAATTTTAGTCACTATCAGAGTTTCCAGCTGCACAAAATGTTTGTTTGATCTGCTCATCTGCTCTCTACAAACTAGAAGTGTAATCAAATTGCAGGACAGCAACATTTTAATGTAACCTGTCAACTCCTTCATGAAAAATGCCTAACCATTGCTAATGTATGCAAACAGCAGACACAATATTCTGGGCTCAATACAAGCACCTAAATGCAATTCGTCTTTCCAAAATTGTTATGGAAAATAAAAAACCTTGAGGTTTTCATCTTTAAAAGAATTATATAGGGAGGAAAATTAAGCATCTTGAATCAGATGAAGTACAAAGAATATGTTGTACTGGAGTTAAACAAATAGTAAATATTTCTGATACTGTGTATTTTACAAAAACATTTATCTCATGATAACTTTTATGTAGTATTAACCTAGCCCAAATTTCTTTTTAGAAATAGTGAAAATCAAAGTCATATTTCACAGTGTATATCATTTAAACTGTTATGACTAGTGTAGATGCAGTTTTGTAACTGTTTTGTAGATCTAAATATACAACCATGATATATTAACACTCAGGGTTGGGATATGAGACTCAGTGCTTCCTAATATCATATCACATAATGATGCCATTTTATGTGAAATGAATAGCCACATTAAAGGCAGTCAGGCAGCTCATTCACACCCAATCCTACACACCCACACATGGCAAGAAACATTTTTGTCTAGGGTTTCTAACAGGACCAGTTATCTCTGTTGTATACTTTGTCTATCCTCTTTAAAATTATGGAAGACTTCTATGTGTCCCTGTGCATCCCTTTCACCTCCTCCTGAAAAAGGGTTGGTGGTTGGTTTTGGAAAGAAAACACAAGTCAGCAGTTAAGTTAAGGATAAGATCAGCTCTCAGACTGTGCAACAGCCAGCAATTTTTGTCATCAGTCTGGAGGTCAGCACTTCAGACTAGTTCTGTAGAGGCACCTGAGAAAGAGTGGCACCTCTGAAACAGCGGCACCTCTGGGGTGATGAAAAGCTGAGGATGCTCCAAAGGTGCAGCTTCATAGAAGCCAGCCCCCTTCGTGCATTCAGCCTCTTGAAAAGCAATCATTCTAATCATGTGTTTAATCCCAGCATGATATGCCTTTTCAAAATGATATTTTGAGCTTCATAGGGAAAGCTGATGTTTTAGAAGGGCTGCTGAGCAGTAATTGTTACTAGAGCTATACAGTGGTTTGAAAATTAAAAAATCTACTGGTTTGCAGGAAGATATACTACTCCAGTCCTGCCTCTTTACCTCACAACAAGAGTTAAACAGTCTTGCAGCGGAGTGGTCACACACTAAAACACACATAACAGTGCTTTCAGTCAGCTCTCTGACTCCATGAATTCCTCTAGAATATTTCCAGGGTATTGTTAGGTTAAATTTTTCTTCTCATGATCTAACTTCTCTAAATCTAAATATTACTTATATCACTGAGATCTAGCAAAAATGTTTCCATCTGGGTAAAGGTCACAGTAGAAATTCTTTTTAGATATAGCAATGATACATTTAGTCACCCAAAGTAACTGCAGGGAAAGCCCTTACCTTCTATTTGCTTTTTAATTTAGCAGTTTTCAGTGCCCCTCTTTCTTGAATTAAACACACACAATCATCTTAAGTGTCTTCAAAAGGTCATCTTGTTCCCACATCCTCTGTATTTTGGCTTTACTTTTTTTGGCATTTGCTTCCTTCTGCAATCAATTCCCTTGTTTTTTTCTCAGAGATGTGCCAGTCTGGACCCATGGAGCAGAATCCCTCCTTCTGCCTAGATCTGCTC
This sequence comes from Pelecanus crispus, assembly GCF_030463565.1. NCBI lineage: Eukaryota > Metazoa > Chordata > Aves > Pelecaniformes > Pelecanidae > Pelecanus > Pelecanus crispus. The sequence continues at coordinate 156,394,536 of NC_134644.1, read as the reverse complement.
TGACTTTACACCCCACAGACTACAGGGTCTTCGCAGGGGGACGAATGAGCTCTGCAAAAGTTCCCATGAAACCACAGCCAGCAGCAGTGAAGGCAAAGCACACAGACAACTTCTCTTTGCTGACCAGTCCCTGTCCTTTACAGAAATGTATAGTACTTATGCAGCAAATTGTGAATGGCTAAACGTGTAATTATGCCATTCACCACAAATGTAAATCTTTTCCTTCTCCCCCCAATCATACAAAATCTGTGAAACTGGGGAAAATTAATACTAAAATACCTCATAAAGTTGGGAAATAAATTCCATTAGCAGTTGAAAAAAGACAGAAATCAGATGTTTTAGTTTGTTTACTTTAGCAAAGGTGAGCATTCAGAAGGAACAAAACCAGTACTTCAAGTTCAGCGCTGCATTTTAAGCATTTTTTGTTGTTGTTTTAACCACTGTAGGAAAAAAATGCAAGATATGGAGAGAGAAACTTATACATTCCTGCTGATGAATGCACTATATAAAAAGATATTCCATTTAATATTGAATATGAACTTCAAAGTTAACTACTAAGGTCATTCTTTCCTGTGTGTGTATATGTGTGTGTGTGTGTATTTGTATATATAAAAACAATGTCCTTTTAAAGAAAAGTAAATACAGTGCCTATTCAGCTGTGGAAATAATTTCCAAGCCTAGGTGTATGGGTACTTACACTCACATATGTATATTTTAAGGACAGAATACATATTTCCCATGCTAGACTACTTAAATGCCCATGCAGCAGTTAAACACTGGAACTCCTGCATATTTAATACAGCCATGGGACTTTTATAAATAACTAAGCATAGAAATTTATGGACTTGTGACTGTACACTCTATAGTTTCATAGGGCTCCATAGATTTGAATGTTTATTTGAGTGGTTGCGTGTTTTAACTACTTTTTAAATAAAATCTCAGAAGAGACATCCTGCCTGAAACTCTTTGAAATTTTGGGAAATTTTTATGTTTATGTTTTTATGTTCAGCTGCTTCACAGTATAATATATTCCTACTTGTTATGGAAATAAGATTCTTGTGTATAATTCTAGTAAAAAAGATTTTCATAGAAAGTGATAATTAAGATAAATTTTATTTGAAAAAGTTAGAGTTTTATTTCTTGGACAGAGCAACAAAAGAAAGAATATGTCTATATTCTTAAATTTGTGGTAACTTGAGATGACAATGATTTCTGGGCCTTCTTATTTCCATGCTGTCTCAGAACCTATCTCAGTCCTTAAGATGAGACATAGAATCATAGAATCGTTTAGGTTGGAAAAGACATGTTGCTGTATACTTCAAGAGCCAGAGATAATCCAAATTAATTATCAGTATGGGTTCATTAGAAGCTGGTACGGGATTCTGAATATCTAAGAAACTATCCAAAGAGTATCTTTTTTTATTATGACAAATATTCTTATGTATATTATTCATTAATAGCATCTATGAACATGTCAAAAGTATGAAAATATTATTTTATTGTTATAGATAATCAAATACCAGCTATGCTAGCTGCAACTAAAAATCACATGTTCACCAAATGAGAACCTGAGAGCTCAAATTGCAGGACCTGCCTTTCTGGCAGCAGCACAAAGTACTTGACACTTGGAGGAGAAATGTCACTGACTGTCACGTTCTGTGATAACTGTGTTATGAGTTAAAAAGGCTGAGTGAACTTTAATGGCCCACTGCCTTTGCTCCTAGAGCTGTGTGATAAACTGGCCTTCGATCTTCTTTCTTCCTTTCTTGTTTTGTGCTTTCTTTGTTTATGGTGTGCTCTATCCACACAGCATTTAAGTCGTCTGCATATCATGTGAGTCATTTGCTAACACTTAGGTATTTGTCATATGGACTAATATAGTTGTATTTAAGGCTTTTGTACGCTTATGTTTTTCTGAAGATCTTTCTCTATTCCTTTTCTCTTTAGTTATAAAAGAAAAAAAAAGAATTAAAAAAGAGAGTATCTAAATAGATTCACAAATAAAAGAAGCCAAGAATAAGACACTATTCACTAAAATAAAATAATTAAATTAATGTGATTTCATGTGGGAGGGAGATTAAGTTATATTTTGTTCTTTGTACTCTTTGTCTTTTATCACATCTGATTGTTTGACTATTTCCTTTTACTGTGCCCTATCAATGATGCAGTGCTGGAGACAGTAACTATATTATTCTGAAATATTCACCAACTCAAAATCCCCTTTGAGTTCAATAGCATTCCCAAACAACAATACAATTATTTGTAAAAAACCATATATTTAACTAATAAACATGATTTCCCTGTTTTCTCAGAGAAAATTAGGAATGTAATATTGTAGCAGAGATACCTTCTGGGGTCCCTCTACTTTTTATCCAAGCAGAGTATTTCCAGGTAGACAAAAGCAGATGTACAAAACAAAGGGAAATTAAACGTATAGTGCTGCCCTGAGCCCGAAGTCTCAATAGGTTTTGGGGATTATTTTCAAACTGCCTCTTGAAGTTTCATTCTACATCAAGGAACACTTAACCTTATTTTCCCAGTATAAGTTCTTTCACATATCTTCCTTTTTTCTATTTTCTTTATTTTTTTTTATTCACCCTGTAGTTTTAGGCTTTCAGGGAAGGTATCTGGTCCAAAAGAAGGTGAGGAAGGATGCAGAAAACTGCATTATTGTGCCCTGGCCAGATACATTAGAACTTTCAAGCATGCTTATATGCTTGAGTAATAGAGAAATGAAACAAAATTAGGTAATTACTTGAGAGGAGGAAAAAACATTTTTCTGGTAGACATCTGAGAAAACCAGTGATAATTATTCCCTCACCATTCCACTCCACCTTGTGAGGAGAGAAATTTGCAGAAATAGAGACAGCAAGCTGGTTATGTATTTTCTGGGCAGCAAGTCATGAAAAGTGGTTGGTGAAGCATGACAATATGACACAGAAACACATGCAAACACATTGAGCAGTGTACACCACTTCTCCAAATACCTCCAAGACCAGAGAATAGCTCAAGAGTGGATTTTGCTGCTGTTTTCAACCCAGGTCACTTGCTGCTATATTGCCCATTCATTGCAAATATAGACTGTCTATTCTAGTTTTTTAAAATGAAAAGACACTTCGTGAGCAGTTTTATGTTTCTTTGAAAGCATAGGAAAGTTTATTGCCAGCATTATCTTGCTGCCAGTTTACCTAATCTTGATTCAAGTCTTTTTGCCATTACTATAACACTTCAGATACTTCAAGTTCAAATACAGGTGTAAACAGAGGGATTTTGTTGTTGTTGTTGTTGCTTCTGTTTCTGAGGAAAAAGTTCTCCAGTTATCGATTACCCTTCTGAAAATACTAGCTTGGATCAGACTAGTTCACTGTTCTACTGTTGTAGACTAGTTCACACTGAGATTTTGTCAGTCCCTCCAAAATCTTTGAACAAATCCAGAAAAAAAGACTGGATTATAACATCTAATATAAGTGTAACAAAGTAACTGAGTTCCATTTTATTCACATTATATTTATTTATTAGGTTCTTCTTTCTTTTCTTTTTTATCATCAGTGTTTTTAATCATCAGTGTTAAAAAATAAAAGTAAGTAACTTTGAAAGTGACGATACTTTTCTTGACACTTATGGTGACACTGAGAATCACTTCTTGTCCATTTCTCAAACAGAAGTTCTTCACAACAGCTGTCCCCTCATCATTCCAGCAACTCCTTATTTTCTGGCACTAATATGAAATAAATCTTTCCATAGAGGTAATGCTAAGATTCAGTAGTTATAGGGACTCTTATGTCATAAGCCCTCTAGATGTTCAGAGAACTTTATCAAACCTTAGTCTTTAAATGTGATTTTAATTGCTGGCCACCCACTTTGTGGGAACCAAAGTAGAAGGAGGGCTGGGAGATGAGTGTGACCACAGTGAAAGCTGTCACGGGATGCGGCTTTGGTACACAAGCCTTCATGAGGTCCAAACTTCTGCTTAGAGAACAAGCTAAGGAATGCCAAATTCCAGGAAAACAAGTCCAACAGAAATACCTCACATTTCATAATCTGGATAGCAGGGGTAATAATAGTGTAATAAAAGTGATGTAAGATTAAGCTAGCTCTTTACTTCCTGTAGGAAAACAAGTAGCAAAGAAGAGAGGAGACATAGTATCATCTACTTTTCACTGTAAGCTTCACATTTCCCTTTACAGATATAAAGTATTGCAGGTTATGTTGTGGTGATGCAGGACAGTGGCAGTGGTCATTGCTGGGGGGGGGGGGGGGGGGGGTCTTTGTTTTTTATTGTTGTTGTTGGGGTTTTTTGTCAGTTTTGGGGGTTTTTTGTTTGTTTGTTTTTTAACCTCTGGAAATAATAGAGCAATAGAGACACCTACTGGTATTTTCATAATATAGGAAATTAATAAGTCTTTTGGGAAAACACTAAAATATGTAGCTGTATATTAAACCATTTTACTTGCTGTTAATAGATTTTGAGATTAAAAACAGTCATGAATCTAGGAAAAAAAAAAAATAATTCACTGTTCACATTAAATTCAGCATGTTCCAGGTATGCAATGTCTTCCTCAAATTCCAATTTTTTGAACATGATATATTCAATTTAAGAGTTCTTAATGAAGTCAGACTTTACATTAAGAGTGTATAATCTTTTTATTTTTTCACGTATAATTAAAATGGCAGGGGACAAAATACATATTGACTACAATGTGGAATAAACTTATTAAAATGTCCCTAAACTCTTTTGGACACCTAATGTAATTCTCCATTGTCTCCAGTTATTGCTTTAACTTTTCACAATATTGCTTTAACTTTTCACAATAGTAGTAAAATCTTGTATTTTTTTTTTTATGCCTGGAAAAAATAATATTCTTAAATACTTACCATCTGCTTCTATTTTTTTTTTTATGAAGTTACTGATAGTTCTTGAGAGGAGGTGCTCAGTTTTTAAAATTGCAACTTTCTGAAAGATGTAGATGGATTCCACATGGAATGAGCCTGAAAAAATATGTTATAAGTTTCCAAAGCAACTGGTGATTTTCGTTTAACAGACACAAGGCCAATTTGATCACTGTTCTTCATTATTTGTTTTTCAAGGTCAAGAACAAGAACATTTTTCTTTGTGATACTGGGCTACCTGGATGTTATTTAATTAAAAACACAAACTGATTATGTACTAATTATGATTTGGAAGATTTCCCAGAGGGAGTAGAGGCGAGAATCTGATGTAATACGGTGTGACAGCTGGCTGCTATTCCTTTCTTATTACTGACGTCAGTTCTCAAGATGGTCTGTGCCATAGCTTGTTTTATCTGGGTGAAAAAACCAGCACTGGGAAAATTTGGAGAAAAGGTAATATCCTCGAATTGACCAGTGTTCCATTCCTACAACAGGGATAGCTGGTTCTAACACAAATTATTGCACTACATTCTAAGAGTAAGGATTAAAGGGAGCTTGTTAAATCCTCATATTGAGCTCTTGTTTCAAATAGATTCAATTCTATATAAAATAATTGTATAATTAATGTTATTTATATTTTAATTATTTTATGTAGTATACTTGTATTTATATGTTTGCTTTGGTTAAAGCCTCATTGTAAACAAATGCTTTTCTAAATTACAATATATGTATTTCAGTGTAATTAAGTAATTCAGAAAGTGGAATGGAGTATCAGTAAATATTGAATTTGACTTATGCTGGCTCAAGAAAAGCATGTCATTAACATTAACCCTATTACAAATGGCAAGAAAGTTGTATTCTAACCTAAGAATTCATATAACTAATTGATTACTGCTTCCAAATTAAATTAATTTCTTCCAGAACTGCTTTTTTCACCATTTGTGATCATAAATGGAGTAGAAGCCTCTCTAGCTCAACTGAATAGACAAGTCCCACTCATTGTCTTCAAATAATAACATGAAACATTTCTTCTAACAAAAGGGATAATAGCAAAGTAATTGATATTAGCAGTTATAAAATGGTCTTTTAGATTTCATTTATAGGTTGCCAATGGATATTGACAATGAAATGAAATGTCCAAAAATTATATTGGCTTTCAAGGAGAAAAAAAGGTTAAGAATTGCATGTGCTAGAGAAATGAGTCTATTGCATAGATCTTGTAGTAAATGTCCAACCAGCCACTAAAGAGTGGTAGCAAATCTGAATTTCATAGAGAATCCATTCATAACTCCCTGACACCGAATGAGGGCACAGTTTGTGTTCCAGTTCTCAACTCCTCAAGCATTTCCTTAATTTCTTTTGCAGTCCTAAAGATGAATAGTCACTTTAAGCAGCCACAGCTCCACTCAAATCAATAGAGTTATAGTAAGTCTATAAAATCTGCTTTTGTATCTTGAATTTCCCAGTCCCTGAATTGCTGAGTCTTTTTTATACATGTATCCTCAAATCATACCTATCTTCTCTAGAGGAGAAGAGCTGGTTGAACTGTACAGGTTATGTACATTTGTATGAAATGCTGATATAGCATATGTCACTTTTTCTGTTCATATAGTATCCACAAAGACATTTGGCTTTCTGAAGGTCTTTTCTCAAAATAATTTTAATACATTGCAGAGATGTATTTGACTTCATAAGCTTTTGAAATCTACTTACCTTGTCTGTATCTTTAACTTCTTGCTACCTGCTATCTGCAGTATGTCTAGATTGAAAAAACAATTCTTGTCCTAACCTAGGAAAATTTTTAAGATTTCTAAAAATGCTTCAGTCCTGAAGTGAAATGGTAAAATTAAGCTTCAAGAGACATTGTACCTTGAATTAATCTCATTCCAAAATGTATTAGATGAAACAATTCACTTAAACTTTGATCATTTTTAATACTTGTTAATAACATTCAAAACTCTTATTGCCAGGCTTCAGGGTTAAAGAAATGAGTGTTTAACTTTGATAATGTAACATTCCGTAAATTAAAAAAAGGATTAATTTCCAGAAGTCCATCAAACAGCCTTTTTTCTAACCAATTTTAGCTTTGAAATTCCACAAGATTTCACAAAAAAAATTGAATAGTTGAAAACTTTGCCATCACTTGTTATGAAATTATGCATTACTTTAATATACAGATAAAGACTGAATCTTTTTTATTTGAAAATTAAACAAAAAACACACTCAAGTAGATTTTGGTTTTTGCCATTATTAACTCCATCACTACCATTCCCCAGGTAAAAGAATCATACCTTTCACTTCAAAGGATACTTAGATTTTGGCTCTCACTTTACCTCACCACTTCATATTTTTGACTCCTCAATTTCGTCATCAAGTGCAGTTGTAATCAACCACAGGGTTCAATATGTATTATATGCAAATAAAGAAAGACCAAGTGTCACCTAAGCCTGTTCCCAATTAATGTAAGGTCCAGAAAAATAAGGTTTTTGCATACCGATAAAACAACTGTTTATCTAACAATTTGTGATTAGGGAATATGCTAATTTAAGAAAATCTTAATGTCCCCTTCCTTGTTCTGCATATTTTCAGGAGTCTAAGAGGCAATGACCTCAAATGAAAGTTTTCCCCCCAGTTGAGTTTTTATTACAACTCTACCTGATTATTTATTTTAAGAAAATTTGTAGGAATTGAATTATCTTTAAGACCTCTATGAAAGCTGGATATGAAAATTTATTGAGGGATAGTAGAAGACAGTATGTCAGATGAGTTATATACACAACATTTTCTACAGAAAGTGTTTCCAGTGTTAAAAAGTAATGATGTCCAAATTTGGTCACAGTACAGAGCACTTGATTATAGGTTTCTCCTGGGTCTGATATGGTTTTCCTGTGGCCCTAAGAAATAATATGTGTACACTTATGTATGTGTGCAGTACCTAAAATAAGTAGAAGGCTGTGTTACAGCCCACCAGAGTGACTCATAGGACAGGGTAATATTCTGCCTGTCTATGGCACGAAGTAAAAAGAGAGAGTGGTACTTCTGAATTAGAAATAGAGACCTATGCAGGGGAAAGACCTTATACAGTCTGGTGGATACTGTTTAATAGAAGAACCCTTGGGTCTGACCCAACTCCAGAAGCACTCTGAAGACTTGTTTTGAAAGAAACTGTTTGGTTTATACCAAAAGAGGGTGAGACATAGCACTATACAAGATAGCCAAATGAAGGACCAAGACTCAGGAGTGAACTATGTAGCTGAATATTCACATAGTGAAGATGAGGCATAAGTAAACAATGTGTGATTTCATAAATTTAGTATCTGTATGATAGCAAACACCATAGAATCATAGAATCATAGAATTGATTAGGTTGGAAAAGACCTTTAAGATCATCCAGTCCAACCATTAACCTACACTACCAAGTCCACACTAAACCAATCAAGGGTAGACTAGACTAAACCATGTCCCAAAGTGCCACATCTACCCGTCTTTTGAACACTGCCAGGGATGGTGACTCCACCACCTCTCTCAGCAGCCTGTTCCAATGCTTGACTACTCTTTCCATGAAGAAATTTTACCTCATATCCAATCTAAACCTCCCCTGGTGCAGCTTGAGACCATTTCCTCTCGTCCTATCACTAACCACATGGGAGAAGAGACCTCATTACAACCTCCTTTCAGGGAGTTGTAGAGAGCAATAAGGTCTCCCCTCAGCCTCCTCTTCTTTAGGCTAAACAATCCCAGTTCCCTCAGCCGCTCCTCATAAGGCCTGTCCATAAACATATCAGTTTCACTTTCCACAGAATTCTCCTTTTCACACATTAACAGTGTCCATCTCCTGTGGGCAGGACATTTTTTATTGTTATTTCCATATTCTTTCTTTTGACTGTCTTGGTGCTCAGGAAAGCCACTGAAGAAATGTTCCTGAGTACTGATTCTGAACATACCCAAGTCAGAGCCAAGAAGTATGTTGAGCCTTTAGTATGAAAGATAAACTTTTAAATAGGAAAAAGAGTTTTGGAGGACAAGAAAGGGATTTTTGTATCTCCTTTGTTCATAGACTAATTTTCCAACAGGCTTTAACTTGGTCATCAAAGACCACTAACCAATTATTGCCAGAGGATGCTGCATTTTGTCTTGTGACCTCTTAAGGGGTCAGTCACCCCTTACAACTGGAACTATATCTTGGCACCCTATCTTTCCCCTACAGTATTACCAACTACAGTATTTCTACAAACTAATCCATGACCCATGACCCTTTTCCTCCTCTACAAATGAGGACAAGCAACAGCATCTTCAGCCTCTGGGATGTCACCTCTGGGATTGCATCCTACCACCACTATCATCACCATCAAAGATGGCTGACATCCAAGTGAATGAACTTGTTCAACATTTCAATTCACTCTTGCTTTCATCCATTAGTAACAGGAAATCGTCAGACAACACAGAGAGTGAAATTTTCTGCACTTACTCTAGACCTGGTTCATAAGCTGGAAAAGTGGAAGAAAGATGAAGACGTGTAGAACGCCAGCCATACTATCTGTCAGACACTGTTTAAAAACATGGAACACTATCATTGTTATTTATGATAACATATTTTTCAGCTATGAGGTATGCCATTGTTTTTTTAAAGAGGAGCAGAGATAAGGATTTAAACAGTACTAAGATACATATGTAGATATATCTTTTCATATTGTCCACATGAAAAGATGCCCAAGAAGTGTTTGTTGTCAAAACCAATGATTCAGCCCTGTCATGGTTTAGCCCCAGCCAGCAAATAAGCACCACAAGAGCCGCTCACTCACTCCCCCTACCCCAATGAGAACTGGAGGAGTAAGAGTGAGAAACACTCCTGGGTTGAGATAAGAACAGTTTAATAATTGAAATAAAGTAAAGTAGTAATGATAACTATATAATAATGATGATAATAATAATAATAATAATAACAATATACAAAGCAAGTGATGCACAATGCAATTGCTCACCACCTGCTGACCGATAGCCAGACAGTTCCCGAGCAGCAATCGCTGCTCTCCAGCCAGCTCCCCCCAGTTTACATACTGAGCATGACGTCACATGGTATGGAATAGCCCTTTGGTCAGTTTGGATCAACTCTTCTGGCTGTGCCCCCTCCCAGTTTCTTGTGCACCTGGCAGAGCATGGGAAGCTGAAAAGTCCTTGACTAGCATAAGCAGTACTTAACAACAACTAAAACACTAGTATGTTATCAACATTCTTCTCCTACTAAATCTAAAACACAGCACTATGCCAGCTACTATGAAGAAAATTAACTCTATCCCAGACGAAACCAAGACAAGCCCTCAAGAACTAAGAAATTTCATTTTTCCATTAGCCTTTTATCTACTACAAACACATTTTTTCCTGGAAAAAGTCTGTGTAAGTCTATATTACTGAATTTGCAGCAGTCATATATGCACACAATTTGAATGTTGGTGGCTCAATCAGATTAAAAAAATATTAATAGTATCCCATGTTCTATACAAAATCTTTATTCCTCTTTTTTGAAATGTTAATTTCTGAAGACATTTGTATGCATTTTTGCTGCAGGCTGTTAAAAATATTTTTCAGGAAGTTGTATATTTTTCAAGAAGTTGCCCAGGGAAGTGGTTGAGTCATCATCCCTGGAGGTATTTAAAAGAAGTGTAGATGAGGTGCTTAGGGACATGGTTTAGTGGTGGACTTGGGAGTGCTAGGTTAACGGTTGGACCTGATCATCTTAAAGGTCTTTTCCAACCTAAAGAATTCGATGATTCTATATAGAATTATACCTAAAATTTGCAGGAAATGGTAGGAGTCTTAATTAAAAAAAAAATGTGATGTGGTAATATGATTGTCTGCAAGTCCCATTAATCTGGTTTTACTGATGGTTCACAGCATTTCTTTAAAACAAGAGACAGTGATAATTTTTTTGGCCTCAACTGATAAAGTATTTTTGACCATGCATGATATATATGAGAATACTCATTTATATAATTCAGTTCTCAAAGCAATTTTCTATGAACTACAGAAGAGTTTATTGGTATCTAGCAAAGATAGCCTTTTCTTATGAACAGTTCTATTGCACAAGCTTATTTATATCTTAAATGAAACATTTTATATCAACAATAAATAAAATAGAAAAAATGTAACTCTCTAATTAAAGATCTTTTCTTAATTTCTGAGATATTTTTCTTTAGGAGAGATCTATTCTGCTTTGCTTTGGTCTGCTTCATAAACACTAATGAATTTATAAATCACTGAAAGATCTAACATTCACATACCTAACATCACTTTATCTAGTCTCTGTTTTTATGTGTGTTCTCAATATTTTGTGTTCATTTTGGTTTCTGCTGCTGTGTTCTGCATTACCAGTAGTAGACTGCTCTGTTTTACATTTAGGAACTAGGAATTTGGGAAGAAAGGGTTCCAAGGGAGTCTCCTGAATAATGAAATCCAGACTATTTCATTACAAGTAACCAGGAAACAAGAATTTTTTAAGAAAGTTCTCCACAATATCCAGGATAGACCCTGCCACTTTTCTTGGTGCACAAAAAAACTTCCCTGTACCCTGGAGGCAACTTAAAGACAAAGTAAAGCACCAGAAGCCAAATCTACACTATACTACAGGAACAGAGCATCACACGTACACTAAACTCTCAGAAGGGAATCTATTAACAAAAACTCCAAGCCAGTCTTCGAATATGTACACATTCTGTGCTACAGAAGAGGGCAAAGACTTAACTGGTAATCTGAGCTGCGGATTAACAATTTCCTTTTTTACCTCAAAACAACAATCAGATGAAAATGGAAAGAGCAATCAGGTCAGATCCATACATATTGTTTCTAACCATGACTAACCACCAGTGCTTGGGGGAAAAGGAAAATAAAAACAAATAAGAAAAAAAAGGCATAAATCAAGTAGTCTTAGGGTAGGAGAACTCCTTTTTCTCTTGGGTCATGCTGACAATCACATGGGTAGATACTCTGAGATTTAAGATTACTGTACCACTGAAAAGATATAGTCTCCTTTTCAAACCTCAGAGATACCAAAGACATTGGATACCCAAAAATTCAAAGGAGAAACTGTTTGTTCTCCCTTGTATTGAAATATAACTTCAGGATACCCTCCCATAAGCTTATCATTAGTGCTCCTATCATAATTTTGGTGACCACATCTTCCTGTTTGGTTCAGACTGCTTTAATAACTAAAAATTTCCTTTTAAATTCTGCAACTTACTCCTCTAAAAATAGAGTAAACTGTAACAACTTCAGTTTCCGAAGCTTTGGAGAACACTGTAACTCTTATCAAGGTCAAAGTATAAATGCCCTTGATTTATCATAGTCTTTTTACTTTTATATGTCACAGAGACATAGGAACCCACTAGGAATTTGAAAAGAGATGCTGCCAGCCAGGGAGGTGAATGCTGTGTTTTAAATGGTGTGCGTAGAATCTCTTCCAGAACTACTGGGCACACTGGATGTCATTGATTTAGAGGTCAGACATTTTATTCCTTTTTTTTCTTCAGTAAAAAGGAGGTTCTAGGAAAGCATATCTTTGCTGCTAAATGTTGAGCATAATGTTCTTACAGCTTTCCTTTAAGCATAAGGTCAGGTGTTGAGCAATTACTGCCAACAAACACTTCTAAATTAACAGCTTCTCACTGAGAAACTCTATTGCCCTTTAGGCACCAATGTTTAAGTCCATGTAATAGATATTTAAAAAAAAAAAACAAAACAAACCAGCTGTGCGTAACAAAGATCATTATTTCAAAGCCACTAACATTAATAACAAGGAAGTAACATTTATTTAACTGCCTTAATCTAAATTAACTACCTCTTTGTCCCTCAGCTTCCTTTACACTTGGCTCTATGTGTACAAATAAAGTCAAAGAACAGCACAGAACCACGCAGAAGCACCTGAAGCCTGGAGCATTTGATGATGCAGGTAATGATGGCTATTAAAATTAAAGACACAGCTGTCACTTGAGGAATAGCCTGAATTTTTGAGACTTCCACTACATAGTTCACATAGCCTCACAAACTTACCATATGGTTACCTCTTGGGGCATGTCTACACAAATTGGTTTATCTAAAACTGAGATGCATTGAAGCAAAAGCTGCAGTGTAACTGCTCTGATGCAATTGCATCTGAAATAACTGCCAAAGCATGCTACTTTTCAAACTATTATTTCTACATGAGGAAAATTGATCTCAAAGCATGTGCTCAACCATGGTAGGTACATTCACTATGTTTTTTGGACTGCTGCCTTGTCCTATGCACTGTGGGATTGTTCCTGCTGCAGCAAAGGAAGAATTCTCCAATTACACTACTGCTTTTGATGGAAATCACGTTCCTACTCTTGGTTCATGCCACAGGCACCACAATTGATAAATGAGAAGACGACTGCTTTATAGAGATCCAGGACTCAGTCCTACCAGCTGAGAAATATTCACAACAAAATTTTCAGGAAGTACGTTCTTTGTAACAACATGGATGAAAAAGGGTTTTTTTTTATTTTTTTATTTTTATTTTTATTTTCTTTTTGTTGGGATTTTACTACCATGTGTGCTGCAGCCTTGCACTTAGTACCTGGTTAACAGATAGACCTGCTTAACAAACAAGCAAGCAGCTGTGGGATGACAATGCAGTGTAGCTTTGGGAGACTGAACATTGTTTAGTGGGCAGCTAGGCAGTATCCAGGATTAGTATTCAATACAGTAACTGTAAAAAGAAAAATGCTTTGCTGAAATCTGGGAGATGGAGACAGAACAATGCAACTATCCAATGAGTAGCTTGTCTGTATGTGACAGCTCCTGTGGGCATATTCTGTGCTTTTTATTTGACTCGAGTGAATATTTTGACTATAGAAGGCACCTTATAAAGCTTTACCTATCTTCATAATTTTTAGAATTTAGACAACAGCATATCAAAAAAAAATTTCAGGGGGGTCAGTAGATCTTCAGAATTCATTTCCTGGGCTTTCCTTGGCATCACACAATGGTATCCTCAGTGATTAGTGCATACAGCCTTCTGGTCTGTGTAGGTCCACTGGCTGTTTGAGGCACAAGCTATGTATTGTTTCCTATGAAAACACATGCTCCAAACTTCATGTACTTTCAGCTTTTAAAGCTTAATATGAGAAAGTCAAAATCCATAGCTCTGAAGTTTAAAGATTGTAAACCTTTGTGAATCCATGGTTATGTAGCCTTACATAAACCTCATGTCTATGTGAAGGGTTTGTTATGTATTTCATATGCAACAACCTTGGATCATAGGAGAAAACAAAGCTTCCTTTTAGGAAAAGAAAAGGAGAACCTTTTTGTCTTTCAAGGGCAAAACATAAGAAGCAGCAAATGTAAATAAATAAATAAATAAACCTGTAATTGTTCATAGTTGTCCAAATAAGACATTAACACAAAAGGTCAGTGCTCTAGAGATTCTAGGAGAGTGATTAACTCTTTCTAGGTGACAAGTAGACTATTTCCATATGAGAGGATTCAGAAGCACTTCCATATTTGTGCTAAGGAGAAATCACGGTGCCTTATCCATTTCCAGTTAGATTTCTGTAAGAAAAAAAAAAACAAAACTGAAATGAATAAGCCAGAAGCCAGATTTATGAAATCACTTCCCAAAATACACTAAGGATTAAAGCAGTACTGAAATATCCGGGCAGTCTGTGTAGGCTGACATGAGTTAGAGCAGCTCAAAGGTATTCGGTTCCCCTTGTTAACTCTTTTCTCTGTCAGGCAGGACTCTGGAGACCAATGTCTGATTCCATTCTGTTGGGCTCACATGAGTGATATAGGATGAACTGAAATGAGAAGAGACAGGTGGTGAATAAAAACTTTGAAACATACCCTCCAGGTATACTTATTTTTCATAATCCTGTTTACCACCTTTGTGTTTTTATCTTCATCAGTCCTGCAACTGCCAGTTAAGATCTGTCCAGTTAAAACGAGGTCCTGTTCTGTCAGGGACAGACTAAGATTGAATCCCAGTCTCAATATTGGAATGTATGTCCTTGCTCCATGAGATGAAACAGCAAAGGTATCTCCAGAGGGTCATTTTGACGAGTGGACACAGCCATCAGTTTGGAGGCTAGTGAAAGACAGTTTCACCCTGTAATCTAAGAACTTTTTGGTAGCATTTTTTTTAAATTTGAAATTGCATTTTACATTCCCCATCTTCTGTATTATAGATTTTTTCCATGTTGTGACAGTCATTTTGCAATGAGATAGAGATATGTATAGCATGTAGCAGTATTGCATGGTAGCAATAAATTCAATATGTAGTCTGTGCTTTTGGATTTCCTGCCTGTTTATGCTGTAGATAGCTCTCATATTCGATTCATGGCAAGTCTGTAAATAACATTGATAAGGGGTTTACGGATAACAACCTTGAAGATTTATTGTTTTGTTAAATTTATATCTTTGTTGATTTTGAAAGACACAATATTTTAGTGGGAAATCATATCAAATTTTCACTGATGACTTGCATTAATACCCATTGCTATCAAAATTGATTATCTGCTTTGTTGAACAGCTGTATCTGTTTAGTTACTCTGTTTCACATCTGAAGAAATATTCTGCACCCAAACTTGTGTGTTTTTCCTTGTCTATGTCAGTCTCGCTTATATCCTCAGACTGTTAAGGCTGAAATAATAATACTGAATTTTGAGTTTGACAAATGAAATGAGGAAGCTCACCACAAAGATTGGATAAGAACAGTATGTTCAGACATGTTCTGGATGTATCCTGACTGTTGGTGGAACTGATAACTTTACTCAGGTGCAAAACATTATTGCAAGTATGATGTTAGAATCCCACAGTGACAGAAGAATTCAATTTTAGATTGGAAAGCATCTTCTGAGAGCAGTTTAATGTTATATGCAATTTATTCTAACTGTGACCTGCTACTGAAAGGTGCAATTGACTGTCTTTCACCTAATGCTGTTTGCTAACTTTTATTGCCACCCTTGCAAAACTAGCTAAAGGGAAGCCATCTGTATAGTTAGTTTGACCTGTTTAGAAAATAATAAATTAAAACTACTTTTCTGTTGAATTAACAAACTTAGAATCAAAGAATATCCAGAGTTGGAAGGGACCCGTGAGGATCATTGAGTCTAACTCCTGACCTGTCTGACACACTCATAAATCATTCTTGTTTGATGCAATGCAAGAGATATGGGCAGCATATGCATTCTACTTGGGAATCAGGAGCAATTTGCATCTTCTGACAAGTTATATCAGCTCTCCACAAAAGCTCCCTGGATCATATTTGGACTGGGGATAAAAGTAGGTGAATGGAAGTTTCTTACTTTGGCAGATGGAATGAATCTTTTGGCTAAAATTTACCACAAAATAATTTAGTAAAGAGAATTACATATGCCCCATAGACAGAGAAGTGGTGATTCAATCTGAAGCATGTCTATTATAGCCTTCACTAAACAAACTTATCCGAAACATATTTGGTACCTGGCAATAACATCAAATACAGATAGTTTACAACTAATTAACTTTTTTTTTTTTTAACATGACACTGCAAATAATTAATTTGAATTACAGAAGCGTTTATTCCTTCGTGAGTTATTTTCAGGTTATTGCAGTTACTTACAATGAAGTGTCAATAATGATCAAATTTAAAATATTTGGTAGTTTCGTCTACATTTTGTGCATGTGTGTGTATGTGCATGTGTGCATTAGCATTATGATGAAAAGGAGATTAAATTATATAATTCACAATATAAATATGTAGTAAATTATTAATGCTATTTTATAAAAAGATATGCAGTTAGAAGTTTCATATCAAAATTATTCTATTCAGAGGTTTATGGAAGATAAATTCATTACTGATAATCCTTCACTTATGAAAATTCCCATTCTGATACAAGTATTTTATTTGACTGTTTCCTAGATTATATTTTAAAATGAGTTAGCTTGTTGTAAATTCCAAAATGTTTATTTTCATTCATTTTTATGGTTTTGATCCTATCTTTATAAAGACATATCCAATTTTGAAATCATATACCTTTTAATTAGTGTGTGTTTAATTTTACTGGCCAGACAATAGGCTTTAAAACACTGTAATTTAAAAGACGTACACAAAACCTATGTTGAAATTATTTGTGACATCGTATCAGAAACACACAGGAGTTGTGGTTTGCACAAAGTTCCCTGCTCAGGAGATCAAGGAGATCTTAGGAAAATTACCACCTTACAATCAAACCCACATGTTGCATGCTGAACTGCTCTGCAGATATGGGGGAAACCTGACTGGGACTTTCTTTATTCAGTAACGCTCCATTTCACCGTTTCTGTACTTTCTGCAGCTTTTCAGTACACTTTGTAGCAAAGAGATGTCACGTATAGAAAAGGGGGATATCTACAGAGAGTCATCACCTGTATTTAGTTGGTGGCGATGGTGGAACCAGGGCTACGGACAGATGTGCTCCTGGTTGCTTTTGAGCCACCCAGATTAAAACAAGTACCCTGGAAACTGTGGAGCCACAGTAGCGTGTTGATCCGGTGCTGGGCTCATGCTAATGAAACTGTAGCAACTCTGAGCTGGACAAATCTTGATCTGGTCACTTTGGATCAGGGGTAGAGAAGCCTGGATCTGTTTGCATACAAAAGTCCCAAATGTGTGTGCTTGTTTTTTCAGCTCTGCTCAACAGGGTTGTGATTACTGAAATCAGAGATGCTGTTAAGAGCTGTAATCCTAAACCACTTTCCAAATGGTTAATATTTCCACTACACTTATGATGAAATGAAAGAATAAGTGACAATGCACAGCCCCTCTGAGAAAGTTCACAGGTTCAATCCGTGCTTACTGCAGGGGGGTTGGGCTTGATGATCTCTCAAGGTTCCTTCCAACCCAAAGCATTCTATGATTCTATGATTCTAATTAGGTCATAAATACAGGTTTTTAACCTGAGAATGAAGATCAGATGAGACTGATGTAATTAAAATTAATTGAAGATTATATTGTTTAGATAAGATTAGATTTTTCAACCATGCTTGAAAGTGTAAGTTGCAGTTTTGCCTCTTGGCTTAAGGACTTAGTCACAGTACTTTCCTATGAGCCAAACCTTCTGTTTCTCTAAACTAGTTCTGAGTGATGCTTGATGCAGTACTTGTATTCTTTGCAGAAGATGCAGAATTAAATGAAGAGCTAGATAAATGGAAAATGTAGGTTGCTGCAAAACATGGCTTTCTGAGCTTTGCCTGCTCTAAAAAGAATGCAGTTACAGGATTGATTTACAATTACTTTGGTGAATATTTATCTATAATGTAAACCATTTACCGACCCTCAAATTACACATTGTGAGAGTTTTGCAGAACTCTATTAATTATTTGCTTGAACAAAAGAACCTGTGTTTCTTTGAGGGTGAATTTTGTCAGTGAAGACAGCTGAGTTATTCTCCCTAATTAGAAGATGTACTTTGTTTCACATCTGTACTGTATTAAGTTAAAGAGCATTGCACTTAAATTGAAAATATTCTGAACCTTCACTTCCTAGTCATTAGTGTAGAATTAAGAAGTGTGCAGAATTCACACGTTTTGCAAATGCCAGTGAACATGTTAATATTTAAACTTGAAGCTGGACAAATGTCCTCTGTGTCCTAGCATCACAGAAATACAATACAGCAGAAAGGAAACAGGCTAGGAGGTTCCTGGAGTGTGTAGAAGATAACTTCCTGACACATCTGGTGCGTGAGTCAACTAGGGAAGGCGCCCTGCTGGACCTGTTATTTGTGAACTATTGTGAATTATTACCATCAAGTGAATTAAAAAATATGTTATGTTTAATATCTGAATGTTAGAATTAATTGGACAATGTGACATTGATTAACAACACTTTAGTCGTATGCTTTCACCTATGTATTACCACTATGGTAATATGTTCCAACATTCTTCCTCACTAAGAAAATAAAGATAATTAAGTTGGCAATATAAACATAAGCCAACTATTTGCAGCTAAGAGGATACACTGTATCTCTGCATAAACAGGGCTAGAAAAACTATATTTCAAATAATCTCTACAGAGAAAATTCTGGCTATGGTAGCTAAATTATTATTTTATATTAAAAAAATTGCCTAAAATTAATACCAAGTAGTAACTTAGTTACTGCTAACACAAACCAAGTGAACAAGAACAATCTTTGTCTAATTTTCCTTAGTGCATGTTTCTCACCTGAAGATTTGTGTTTCTGTTTTCTTAGATTTGATGGCATTAAATTGAAAAATGGTGTTCACATCAAAATAAGAGTTTATCTCTCTTTAAATTTATGCTGCAGGATTTTGTGCCACTACATGAAACCTACCAAGAACTCAGTGAGCAGTAACATTTAACCTTTAAAATAGATTATCATTGAATTGCATTAATATTAAAAATGCCTTTTATGTGCAAGCAAAGTACTTGGAATTCAGATTTTAGAAAGCATTGGAAGCACAAAAGAAAATTAGAAACTGATCTATGACCATGTTTACTTTGCAAATGAAATAAAAAGACAAAAAGCCTGGGAGTATTGAGCATATGTCATATTCCTCCATTAAAAAAATTTGTCGATGTACCATATCAAATAAAATTAAATACAAATGTTATGAGACAACTTTCAATGTAGATTGTTTAAAATTTAGGATTGTTTAGAAACATTTTTGTTGATCAAACATATCCTTAGATTAAGTTTTAGAGGCTTTACTTTCTTGTTTATTCTCCCTTGAACAGCCTGTACTTTGAGAAAAAATGTTCTGGTCCCACTGAAGGCAATGTGAGTTACTGGAAAGCAACAGGAGTTTCTGCCCTAGAGCTCTGTAATGAGCACAATGCAGCCGAAACTCTGCATCGCCGAGTCTCAGTGAGGTCAGTGGCACTCCAGGTCAATGCAATGGACCACTAGTACAAAGGATATTTCAAGATAATTCCCAAAGCATCACTCCTGTGAAGAAATTCAGATATGCTTAACTTTAATGCTGATTTCATCAGGACAAAGAATATTTATAAGCTTGCTTGACTTTGCATCAGGTTCAAGAGAGTAAATAGAACATCTGTAAGAACCTCTGCTTTTGCAATATAGAATCTAAACAATAAATATTTTCTTGAAGTAAGAAAATGTATATTCAATGACTCTTCAATGTTCTACTTCATATTTAGGCAGACCACACAGGCTATAAGAACACATATTTACTTAATACTTAATTAAGATGAAAATTATTTACAAGAGTATAAAGTCTTTGAAATCCTAATACTGATGCCCCATTTAATTCCTCCTCCCCCCCCCCAAACAAAACCAAACCATCAACCCTCCCCCTCTCAAAAAACATCCAGTACTTCAAAATACTTAGGCTTAGAATTAAGATGATAGGATAAAGGGTATATTCACTGCTTTTTTATGTTTGAAATTGGCTTAAAAGGAGCACCTATTTCACGTTTGTATTCAGTCATTTCTGTAGCAACTGGGCATATGAAAGGTTAATGTGTTACAGAACTGTACTACAAAATATGACCATATTTGTAATATTGTGCTTCATGGCTCATATCAGTATAGCTAGCACACTGGCCTAGTCATAATTGCTTTTCTATGGAATGCTTTTGTGTGGAATGCAATCGTATATGCTCTAGTATGGTGATTGCAATGTGCCCAAACCTGATGAGGTAATACGACAGTTAATGATACTGAGAAGGGAATTAATCATGCTTATTTTGGGCTCCCAAGTGAGATGTATAATTTGAAAGTTTCATCTTTTTCAGCTCCCTCTATAGTCAAAGAAGAGAAATTATCACCTCCAGCTGGTGATCCAGTATGTCTATACTCTCGCCTGGCTGCACTTTTGTCTTCTGAAGTTAGTTGGTGAGAAGCTCTTCCCTCGTCTCTGAGTGGCAGCTTCTTCTGGAAAAGAGAGTGACTATAGGTCTGCCTTATATTTGACATACCAAACAATAAGCAAAAAAATTTTAAAAAGATAGGTAATTTTGTTCTCATTCTTTTTCATTTACCAAGTTTGACTTTCTTTTTTGTTTGGTTGGTTTGGGTTTTTTGTTGCACCAGCTATTTTTACCACACAGGTAGATATGGACAGTAAACTGTATCCTTGCATTACATGCATTTGGCTCATATCTACTAGGGATATTTAAGTGTGTGTTTATTTTAAAACTGATTTTTTCTTTATTCCTCTTTCACCATTGCCATCCAGCTGCAGTTTTCTATGCTTTAAAAAAAATGTGTTGCACATACTTTTGTTTTTCAGGATGAGGTTTACATGAGAACTTTCACTGTGAGCCAAAACCGAAACCTAATCAGTGAGCTGTGGAGATGTCAGATCTACTGTCTAGATGTGCAGCCACTGCATAGCAAAACAGTTAAGTCAGTAAGAGCAATGTTTTGTCAAATTTTGAGTTTTGTTTAGTAATTAGCAAATAAGACAATCAGTTCAGTAACAGCTATCATCCCTGTGTCTATCAAAATATTACTATTTACAGCCATGGAGCTATCTACTAAGAACTGTTTAGGCCTGGAACATTGGTTTTGGATGTTTGAGCATGGCACCTAGCATAATGTGTCTCTGATCTAAAACATGAAATGTTTGTCAGTACAGTATTATTTCTTGTCACTCTCTGAGGGCGTGGTCCTTGCAATTTTAATTATACAAGCCTGATCAGGAAAGGGAAAAATAACAGTCATACAGAATGGGCAGTTGGAAAGGAACAAAGTTTTAGAAGGCAAAATCACTGTTGTCTCCTTCAGTGAGACCTCTGTTTGTATTCAACAGCTGGGTGTAAATTTGGCATATTGTTATAGCAACATTATATAAAAAAGTGCAGAACTAGAAGATATCAAAATAATGAAAAAAAATTTATGTTTATATTTTAGATCTAAAAATTTCTTGTAGAAATGAATTAAATTTCAGAGAAATTTAAGTCTTAAAAAAAAAAAATGTAATGACTGAAGTTCATGCTTTCAGAAATGGATTTAATTTAGGACATAGATAAACAAAAAGAAGATGGAGAATTTAAGCCAATGCATACATGAGTATGTTCATGTGCTTGCCTCCATTTGAGTGTGATACTGGAGCTATGCAAACAGAAACCAGTTGACAATTTTGTCCTCTAGGCTCATCATACACTGACACTTATGCCGATAAAACTTCATTCATAAACTTGGAGTTACTCCCAATTTATATTTGTGCTAGTGAAAAAAGAATCAGACCCATTGATTTTGTGACAAACTGCTAATGGTTCTTTAAAGGTTTCCTGCTTTAAATGAATGTAAGGGTTGATTGCTTCCATACTGCGTACTCACTGCTTCCTTCTGTCCTTGACCTTTACCTGAGACACACAATTTCAGGATGACTTAGTAAAAGACTTTTCAGGAGAGTCTGCACCTGGTATTCTGCAATTTCCCTTTGATTTACATTTCACAGAAAAAAGAGAAGAACAAAAGAAAGTAGATTAATGACACTGATTATCAATTATGTATATATGTATGTTCAGTGTGTTTCAATACATGCACACATAAAAATAACAAAAAAGAATGAATGTAAAGTGTTTAATTAGTTCAGATAGAACTTTTTAATTTGCTGCATTAATTTTCCCTGAGAATTATAAATCTCTGTCATTGCACTGTTTTTAAAGATGACAAGTGGTTTTAGAACTGGTCATTTTGTGAGTTGTAATCTCATCCCTAATATCAGGGCTTAGATCATTCAGCTTGCTATGACAACCTGGAGCTTGTCAGAAGATTCATAAGAAATATCAGCAAGTGAACATTGCCCATGTGATGCAAAATCTTTCTTTGGTAAACAAATTTAAGGGTTCTAGTTTCAGGCTTGTCCGTCTGTGACAACATGCAAGTAATTCCTTCCTCATTTGTAAGTCTGTCCATCTCTCTTAAGGATTTCTGAGCACCTACTTCCCTTGTACCTAGGCTAAGCTATTTCCTCCTCTATTGAATCAGCTTCAGTCTCTGGGAACGAACTACCATTAATTTTGCAGGCTGGCTTTTGAAATTTGTCCCTAAAGGTCAGGAGAAAATGTTCCTTGGCACCACTGCATGTTTTCCCAACATTTTTCCATTCCTTCATTTCATTACATTTCAGAGTTATAGTCTATTTTTTCCTTCCTTATGTTGAATATTCTTTTACCTTTCTCCAAACCACTATGTCCCTTTGTACACTTAAATATACAGTATCTGTTGTTGCTGCTTTTTAAATTGCCAATGGTTTTTTTTTGCAAGAGCATAGTTTTGCATTGTAAATATGCTATGAAATTTCATCAGGAGTGAATGTATAAAATAATTAAAGGTTAGCCCCATTACCCAAGAAATGTATCAAGCTTTTTAAGTATAATTGCCCCATAGTAAATTACCCAGGAACATTTGAAATACCTCATTTACAGTGGGAAAAGGTATAATTATCTTTAAACATGGTAACTTGAATGCATTACCTATAGTATATATTGACTTGGTCAGTGTAATGTAAGAAATGCTTTACATGCTTATCTATGATTAAGTACCATTGCTGAATTACTAACAGAATGAGTGCAAGATTTAAAGAAATTGAGTAAATAACAGCAAATATAATAGACAATGTGAACAGAACAAAAATTGAAGGTTACCCTAAGAGGAAAAACATATATTACAATAGAGACACAACAATCATCAGAACTAAAACTGTCACAACAAATCACTATCTCTAATTTAAGGTGTATGTGCTACAAATCACATTTGTCTTTGGGCAGCCTAAAGAGATGGAACAGTGGAGTCATTTAAAAGTAATAATGATTGCAATGTGAACATTTCAGACTAAGAAAAGACTGACAAACCAATACATCTAAGAACATAAAGTTTGTCCCAATGAAAAAAGATAAGACAAGTGGTACAGTAATGGAGGGCTGGAGAAGTACAAGTACATCTGGCATGTCTATGGCTTTTATATTGTTTCAGAATGTTTAGAAGTCATGGAAACACAGTGTGGTAAACTTCATTTATTAATGGTATAACCTTCACAATTGTTTTGGGGTGAAAGAACTGCTCTACGATATCACACCATAAAAATGGACACTGAACTTTTGTTTTTCAGATACTTCTAAATTAGATAAATTAATTTAATCTTTTTTTTTTGTTTAATGGTTTCTTATTTTTTGCAATTTTTCCTTGTTTCATTTACTTCTTTTTCTACATATTGTTTTTCAAACCCTTTTTGTGTTCCAGTATCTACAGCCAGTCTTAAGACCTGCTCTTTCATTTCAGCCTAACTTCTAAAGTCTTTTCAGATTCTTTACCCGTTCAGCACAAAAAGTTTATGCTCACTTCAGAAAATTAATCTCCTCTGCCCTACAGATTATTGTCTAATCTCTCTTCTTTGACTCAACTTTACATACATTGCTGACCAGAACTGATTAATGGAGTTCCTACCCTGCATGCTTACTGTTCTAGTCTGAATTCTGCCTTTCACTCTTCACTAAAAATGCCTGTAATGACCAAACTTAGAGTCTTTCCTCAACCATCATCTCTAAACCTTATTCCATGCAAATGTATTCTTAATGTTTTTGCTAAAAACCTGATGCTAAGAGCGGCAAGACAAGACCAATCTCTTATATTTATTTTCCTGTTTTCATATTTGAAGACCCTTTAGATCTGTGGCTGAAATTAAGAATGAATTTTTGATATTATGTACAATTATTCTACATGAAGGTCTCATCAAAAGAGTTTCTGCAAGTTAACTAATTACTGAATTTCTTTCATTGTGCCCATAAAGCAAACCATGAATGTACATTGTTTTAGAAAACCTAGCCAAGTACCATACTCTTGTTGTTTGCCTGTGTGTGTTTGTGATTGTGTGTATAGGACAAAAAAAATTCTGGAAGATATTTTTTTAAAAAATAGGGGAAGAGTGCTTTTTTTTTTTGTCTCAATCATATTTCAAGTTCCATTATATCAAGTATTTTAAAATTAGAGAAACATGGGACACAATGACTTGTTATTATTGTCCTCTGGCACTGAGATGGGCTGGTAGAGTTAGGTACATTTTTTTCCCATGTATTAGATACAGAAATATCTTTCAGATATGTTAATAAGTAGGTAAAAAGGCAGAGGGATATGTATATATTCTCCGATATGGAATGATCAAAATAAAGAACACTAAATGTATATTGACTTTGTCAGTCCAGTGTAAGCCCAAATAAGCTGTCATCTCTGGAGTACACAGGCAAGTATTTTAGGATGATTTTCAGTCATTTAGATGGGAGAAAGTTGCAGCAGATCTCCAAGACTAGTGGATTCTATGTTCTGTGAAAGTTTGTTGTTCAACCATAGTCAGCCTATCAATCAAAAATGTGGCCAGAAAATGAAAGCTTAATACAACTGTTAGGTTACATGATAAAACGCTTACCTCCACATGCAGAAAGGAGGCAGGCAACAACAAAGGCAAGCAACAAGGAAAGGCAGATGGGAGAACCTGAAAACTCCCTAGGTCATCACAGGAGAGCGATCAGACCGTGAAAGGCACACACAGACATGCACACACAGAGAGGAGCGCAGAGGCAGAGGGCAGTGTGAGAGCCCCAGTGTACCAGACACAGACACAAGCCCCTGTCCCAGCCCCCCCAGACCTGTCCCAGAAAGCATCAGCCCCACAGGCCAGCTGAGACCCAGCACTGCAAGTCTCTGGGGCACCACATATACTGAGGGGGCCCTGTCTTGGGGGATGGCACTCATTACGAGATACCAGGGAAGGGCATTCTGGCATTGTGCAGGACTTATTACAGGATGTTTAGGGGTGGTAAGATAATGTAAGGAAAGGTTGGTATCAAAGTGGATGGTGAGGAACAAGCATGGAATAATAAAGGGACAAGGGGATAAAAGGGTCTAGCTGCCTGTAAACAGTGTGCTGACTAGTATACTTGTATGACCATGCCCTGCCCTGGTCAATGCAGTCTGTCCTGTCTTCTAATTAAACTCCACTTCTAACCCTTTTCCTGGGAGAGGGACTCTCTCTTCTGCATATGTGCATGTATGGGGGCGTGAGTGCAGCAGCTGGAGTGGGTCAGAGACACCAGTGTGTCTGTTGTGTGTCTGTGGTGCCAGCAGCTGGAGATAGTATGGGTACCCAAGTTAGGGTGTGACCACTAGCAGAAATCAAGCCAGACAAGTCAGTGAGTAGGTGATGTGGCCTGGGAGACGGGGGTGTGTGTGGGGGTCTCTTGGAGTGAGGCACCTCAACAAGAGGAACCAGACCATTAGTTCCAGTCCGACTGCCAGAGAGACAATGGAGTCTGGGGGCCAACAGAGAGACGTGTTTGCAGGTGCATTTAAATTGTAAACTCCCTAAAAACACTGCAGCAACCTGTGTTTTTAAAGATATGCTCCTTTAAATGCTCTACGTTTTTCTTGACAACTGGCAAGAGAGATAACTTTCTGTCAAGCTGAACCACAAGAACATGTTTCCATATTCCTCTGGGCAGATCTTCTGACTTATGTTTGGATGCCCACCTCTAGTAAACTTCCTAAGGATGTGTTTAGCACAGTTACTTGTAAGCACCAGATTTAGCATATATGAAGCATTAAGTCAATCTTAGTTTCAGAGTATTATAAACTGCAGGAAAAAAGGATGCAGTAGCTTTATCTGATACAAGCAGAATTTGCAATGAGGAAAAAACATGCTAGAAATGTCAATTAGTGATGAGTCTTGCTTTCAGTGTCAAAGATTTATCACACCCTAAGTGAATTATTGGTATGAATTTGGTTCTCTATATTCCAGATGAGTATTTTAACCATCAAAATATGATCTCAAGTGGTCTAGAGTAAAATTCATGCTTAACAATTTTATAGACATTCCAGCAGACAGAAGAAACTGAAACAAAGGTCAACTTTATAGTCTAGTAGCTAGGACACAGTAGGGAGATGAATCTTACTCAGACACAAAAAAATCCTTTATCTACAGGACAGTATTCATTTTGAGTTGTGTTGTGGTTTAACCCCAGACAGCAACTAAGCACCACACAGCCACTTGCTTCCCTGCCCCCCCCACCCCCGGTTGGATGGGGGAGAGAATCAGGAAAAAAAAACAAAACCTGTGGGTTGAGATAAAGGCAGTTTATAAGGACAGCAGAGGAAGAGAAAATAACAATAATAATAATGATAAAAGAATATACAAAACAAGTGATGCACAATGCAACCACTCACTACCAATCAAGGGTAGACTAGATTAAACCATGTCCCAAAGTGCCACAGCTACCTGTTTTTTGAACACTTCCAGGGATGGTGACTCCACCACCTCTCTGGGCAGCCTGTTCCAATGCTTGACTATCCTTTCCATGAAGAAATTTTTCCTAATATCCAACCTAAACCTCCCCTGGTGCAGTTTGAGCCCATTTCCTCTTGTCCTATCGCTAACTACATGGGAGAAGAAACCAACACCCACCTCACTACAACCTCCTTTCAGGGAGCTGTAGAGAGCGATAAGGTCTCCCCTCAGCCTCCTCTTCTCCACACTAAACCACCCCAGTTCCCTCAGCTGCTCCTCATAAGGCCTGTGCTCCAGACCCTTCACCAGCTTCGTTGCCCTTTTCTGAACACGCTCCAGCACCTCAATGTCTTGCTTGTAGTGAGGGGCCCAAAACTGGACACAGTATTCCAGGTGCGGCCTCACCAGTGCCGAGTACAGGGGGACAATCACCTCCCTGCTCCTGCTGGCCACACTATTCCTGATACAAGCCAGGATGCTGTTGGCCTTCTTGGCCACCTGGGCACACTGCTGGCTCATGTTCAGCTGGCTGTCAACCAGCACCCCCAGGTCTTTTTCTGCCAGGCAGCTTTCCAGCCACTCTTCCCCAAGCCTGTAGCATTGCATGGGGTTGTTGTGACCGAAGTGCAGGACCCGGCACTTGGCCTTGTTAAACCTCATACAGTTGGCCTTGGCCCATCGGTCCAGCCTGTCCAGGTCCCTCTGCAGGGCCATCCTACCCTCCAGCAGATCGACACTCCCACCCAACTTGGTGTCGTCTGCAAACTTACTGAGGGTGCACTCAATCCCCTCATCCAGATCATTGATAAAGATATTAAACAAGGCTGGCCCCAAAACAGAGCCCTGGGGAACACCGCTCATGACTGGCTGCCAACTGGACCTAACTCCATTCACTACTACTCTCTGGGCTTGGCCACCCAACCAGTTTTTTACCCAGTGAAGACTACGCCCGTCCAAGCCATGAGCTGCCAGCTTCCCAAGGAGTATATTATGGGAGATGGTGTCAAATGTTTTGCTAAAGTCCAGGTAAATGACATCCACAGCCTTTCCTTCATCCACCAGGCGGGTCACCAGGTCATAAAAGGAGATCAGGTTGGTCAAGCAGGAAGATCGGGTAAGTTTTCATTATCACTTTATTTTTCACTTCCAAGAAAAAAGAATCTAAATTTTTAAAGACTATTTTTTTTCTTGAAGATAATGCTTTTACACAATATGAAAGTGCTGTAAATGAACATTGGAAGTTTCTTTATTAAAAAGTTAAAAGGGAATGATGTCCAGTTAAAGAAGTACAAAATTGATATGAGAGACAGTTACTGTATACAATCCATTCTAGATCACCATTAGTTATGAATTCCTTTGTAACAGATGTTCAATAAGTATCTGTTACATGGGGTTTCATGGTTCATATTTAAAAGAATATTCAATGATATTTCTCTTGATAAATTTACAAGCTATGGAAACCTTCTTAGTTTTTGTTAACCTAATATTTAGAGGTAACAGTATTGAACACTTTCATTATGACATATAAAATGGAGGTGGGGGGAAGCTTAATTTAGTTTCATATTTGAAAACAAGTTTTCTCCATCACTACATAGTACTCTCCTACTTGTAATTTCCAACACATTTAGATCCTGTGTTAATTTGTATTCATTATTATCTATTATTTATATAAAATACACTGAATCATGAGGGTTGACATAGTGAATGGATGTTAACCATAGCAACTTTAAAGAAGGCTGTTTTGGGAGGGAAGGCTGACTGGTTCATGATTTATTTCTTCAACAACAAAACCTGCTGTGTTTTTTGGTTAACAACACCCTCTGATGTTACGATTTAACTCTATATAGAGTCCATAAAGCACTGAACCCTTGCAAATGGCATTAATGGCATCAACAAGGGGGGAGGAAGTCATCTTATTTCCTGAAAATGGCTATAAGAAGATTAAGGTTGATAAGAGGTGGTGCAGTAATATGCATACTGTCTTTCTCCAGTACTAAAGAAAGATTATTAGCCAGCGCTAGGTTTGATTCTACAGATCACTGTTTTATTTACTTTCTGAGTGCCATTTATTCCTCCATGTTGTCTAAATAGTTTCATTACCCATAAGAGTTTATAGTGCATAGCTGAAAATGAGTATTCACTGAGAGTGTGAGGAGAGAGATTTGAATTCATTCCTAATTGACACAGTGCTTAACAAGTCTCAGTTAAAGTGAGAATTACTTTCTGCAATGAATATTTTATGTTTGGAAGAGTCCAGCAAATAGAACCTAAGTATAACCGAACAAATATTCTTACCAATTAATCATGCAGGCTGCAAGTATAACCAGTGGCATAACGTGTACACACGTGAATTTAGAATGCACTCATTGCATGGTAAAAAAAAAATTAATTGCTTTATTGGATAAGAAATTACCATCTTGTCTGAAATGCTTATATTCAAGTTTGTTTCAAGTTTACGTCTTTACCTGTCACACAATGCATAATTAGGACCTCATGGTGATTCAACCCAAGGTAAGAAACAGGCATTTCTATTACTAGTAGAGCAATACAGAACAGAAATCATCTAGTACTGGGAATTTATTCTTTTCTTCAAAATTGTTTGCTAACATTACATGCAAACAAAAATAGTGAAAAAATAATATATATAAAATTTGGATAATTTGGTTTCTAAATTGTGGAAGACATACTTTTTTGCCTGCTTCAGCTATAAAATGAATGTCTTATGTACAATGGTTTTGAACACATTATTCTTACTTCATCTGCAAAGATACACTGATTTCAGTAGGAATGTATAGGAAGAGAACATGACTTGGGGTGCCTTTTAACTGGATGCATCCTGCCATGATATATATTTTTTTCTGTGATTTTCAAGCTATTTCATCTGCACTAAAGAATAATGCTAGGAACAGATCAGCATTGCCTGAGGCTGTAATATTCTGCAAGCCACTGCATCTGAACAAAGAATATATGGACTTCTACAGTCTCTAGACTTTGGTTAGTGGATGAACTAGTGAATAAGAGTTATATTTTTGTCGCAAAAACATATTGTGACCCCTGTATTGGTACATAATTTGGGGCATGAATGCTCAGGAAGCACCTATAGGTTAATACAGGTCCTATTTATAAAAACTAACAAAATGTCAATGGCAAAAGGCAAAAGGTAAGATGTAAAAAATGGCAAAAGAAAGTATAACATGACTGAAGGACAGAAACTACAAGTTTCTAGTGCTATCAAACACTATGAAGAGTCATTGATAAAAGCATAAATTTCACATTTAAATAAAATTTTCCAAGTAGAATAGTCTGATTCCTTCTTCTGCATCAAAAACAGAACTGTAAAGTAAACCAACTACTACAATCACAACACTAATCTAGGATAGTCTACATGGTTCACCTATAAGTTTCTCCTTGCCATTAATCAACCTCCACAAATTCTTGGTTACAAAACCTTTATACTATATGTCATTATGTATTATCTACTTCAATTTAAATTTGATTTCCTTTAGATTTACTTGACACTTTATTCCATACATTTACTCTACTTTGAATAACAGTCTAGATTTAATTCTCTTTTCATTCTTAATTTTCTTGTTTTTTTCTCTGCTTTGTAAATCCTGAAGTATTAGTCATATCTTTTCTGAACAACCTTATCAAAAGAATCAGGTTACTGTTAAGACATTTTATCCTTCTCTTGCAGTGCTAGGAAACAAACTCTGTTTTAATACAAGAAATTTTTCTTTCTGTTCCTGAATTGGAGGACAGGAGATAATTCTAGGGTTTTTTCTGTTTAATTTTAAATTAAGCATAGCAAAAAATATGTATAGAAAAAGAATCATCTGAATTTCAGAGTAAATTTTTAATAACTAAAGAGAATTAAATGCAAATGTTGGATTTTATTCATACTAATTTTGTAATTCTCAGGTCCCAATTTCTAGCTTTGTGTTGTTTCCAATGTTATTTCAGAATTTAAATACATAACCCCCAGAAAGCCATTTTTCAGTACATTTACATGTAATTGTAAATAAAATACATAATGGATTGTATTGCATCTGTGTGGCAAGGTTTTGGTAGCTGGGGGGCTACAGGGGTGGCTTCTGTGAGAAGATGCCAGACTCTTCCCCTACGTCCAATAGAGCCAATGTCAGCCAGCTCCAAGACGGACCTGCTGCTGACCAAGGCCAAGCCAAAAAGTGACTGTGCTGGCACCTCTGTGATAACATAGTTAAGAAGAAGAAAAAGTTGCTCTGCAAGAACAGCTGGAAGAGGGGAGTGGAAATATGTGAGAGAAAAAAATCTGCAGACACCAAGGTCAGTGAAGCAGGAGGGGGAGGAAGCAGTCCAGGCACCAGAGCAGAGATGCCCCTGCAACCCATGGTGAAGCCCATGGTGAGGCAGCTGTTCCCCTGCAGCCCATGGAGGTCAATGGTGGAGGAAATATCTACCTGCAGCCTGTGAACGACCCCACACCGGAGCAGGTGGATGTGCCTGAAGGAGGCTGTGACCCCATGGGAAGCCCATGCCGGAGCAGGCTCCTGGCAGGACCTGTGGACCCATGGAGAGAGGAGCCCAGGCTGGAGCAGGTTTGCTGGCAGGACTTGTGACCCCATGGGGGACCCATGCTGGAGCAGTCTGCTCCTGAAGGACTGCACCCCGTGGAAGGGACCCACTCTGGAGCAGTTCATGAAGAACTGCAGCCAGCAGGAAGGACCCATGTTGGAGAAGTTTGTGGAGGACTCTCTCCTATGGGAGGGACCCCACGCTGGAGCAGGGGAACAGGAGGAAGGAGCGGCAATGACGTGTGATGAAATGACTGCAACCCCCATTCCCCAGGGTGGGGGAAAAATGTTTTAATATTTGGTTTTATTTCTCATTATCCTATTCTGATTTGATTGGTAATAAATTAAATTAATTTCCCCGTGTTGAGTCTGTTTTGCCTGTGACAGTAACTGGTGAGTGTTCTCTCCACGTCCTTACCTCAACCCATGATCCTTTTGCTATATTTTCTCTCCCTCTGTCCTGCTAAGGAGAGGGAGTGATAGAGCAGCTTCGTGGGCACCTGGCATCCAGCCAAGGTCAACTGACCACATGGAAATTTTATTCAATTCTTAGGTTCAGCTTTTTCCTTCTGCAGAATGAGATATTGGTATCCTTTCAGATATTACTTACAATTATGCGCATACATGTATCAAGCACTTCTTCAATGTTATATCCTTGAATCACTTCTTAACTGTAGACCTTAAGTATACAAAAAAGCTTTTAAAAATCTTTTAAAACATTGCTATTTTTATTTCTCATGGAAAATTATTGTTCTTCTAAATTCAGTAACTCAGTTCAAACTTCAAACTGTCAGAACTTGAATGGTATGCCACAGTGACATTTGTGAGAAAAAACAGTATTTACATGTCTCAGCAGATTTTTTTTTTCTCTTTGAAAGAAAAGGAAAATCTCTTGATTTTGGATATTATATAAACACCTAGAACAGATGGAATTAATAAATGTAAGTAATTATTAGGAGTCTGCTCTTAAGATCAGTTTATTTATGTAGTTATTTTCCTTTGGATGAATCTAAATTACAATATTAAAGAAACCCGGATTTTATTCTGGAGCTGTAACCTATGTGTGATCGACAGTGCCCACCTGTTGGTGCTTGCATATGGTGCATATATACGATCCATATATGGAACACATCAGCTGGAAGATACTTTGAGAAATCTCAATATGGAGTGGCAGGTGATCTTCTCTAAATTATATTAATGTATTCCATATGGCTTACACCAGTGCATTCAAGAGAGAGCTAAAATCTCTGCCACAGGATCAGGAGGCAATGCTAGACCTAATAATTGGTATGAATACCCTTGTCCATTTAACATCAATTGTATATACATATGCTTTACTAAACAATGAGAGGGAAGAAAAACTGGTTTTGAGAGTGTATCTCCCTCCTATGTCTACCCTGAGAAAGCTGGAAGAACCAAGCTTCATTAAAAGCACTCAACTTGCATTCCAAAAACATAAGCCTGAAAAGTCCTTTCCCAAACTACTTTTTGAAAATATTCCAAGGGCCGTTCAGTTTAAATACAGTGGTTCTCACAGATAAAATATGTATTTAAAAAAATCTATTTTCCCTGGCAATTCTGGGAAAGTCAGCACCTAAAGAAAATATTGAATTATAAAATTATAAGATTTCCAATAGCTTTGAGTAAAACATCCAATCACTGGTCCCCTATAGCCTAGCATTTATTTTACTGTTACTTTTGGATCAGACTGTTGTCCTGGCCTCTGTAGCAGACATGTAACAGCAGTTATCAAGGGCTGTTCAACTTCTGCCACATCTTTGAACATGCTCCCCAGGTGGTTTGGCATATATACACTGAGCTCAGGTCTGAGATCCTTATACGTAACTGAGCTCTGGATGAGTGCATTTAAATTTTGTCCAGTTCTTCATTGTATTTCCCTGTGTACTGTAGAGATACTATTCAAATGATGTACATTGAAGGAGGACTAAAATCAGCAACAGAACTAATGGCAGAAAAAAGGAAAGCTGAATACAAGTTAGAGCCCCATTTGTTAGCTGACTCACAACACAGCGTAGTTGTATTGTTATGTGTTTCTAGCATTTAAAGAAAAAAAAAAGGTAAATAAGTCTCCCTTCCTTCCCTGCCTCCTTCAAACAAAGGAATAATTAGGTAAATACAAATTATTCCTTAGGGCACCATAAGGCAACTCAGATCTCTGGCTGTGATGGAGCAGTTTGTCTAAAAACAGTATAACGCTAATTATGAATGTTTAGACAATTTGCAAAACACGTCAGGTTCTATTTCTGTTAATACCAATAAGGAAATGTGCATGTGTACACATGCAAAACTACACATATTTGCATACAAAACCTAAAACCATAGATAACCAAACCTTTAATCTATTTCTCACAGGACAAAAATATTGATATAAAATGTCTTTCAGGTTTTCAAAAAGATGATTAACTGTAGAATACAACTTCTATTACCATTTTTCTATATAGTGGCTATATAGCCCTGGAAGACCCTTAGCTCCAAATGTCAGGTAAGTGATGTTGTAGCAGTATTATGGGCTTGGAGATCATTCATTATCTAACTTGTACTGTAGAGTTTGAGTTGACTTAATGTATTAATTTTTGTGTTCTCTCTAACTAATTCAAAAGAAGACAATTCTCTCGGTTTGAGGAACAGTCAATAGCTTGCTATATTAGAGGAATGAAAATGAATATAAATAATCTGCTAAAAATGAATTCACACTGTTAAGTTTCACCTAGGATTATGACCTAGCACTACAAAAGAAATAATGCATGACTTGGATTGCATTTATTACTGTAAAATATATTAGTGCCTCAGATGTTTTCAGATGTTATAAGATATGAAGTATGTATCATTATACAAACACATGTGCACATATTCAGCAAGATAACCAGAATTTGCAATAAAAGGATAGAAATTTCTCCTCTTACTAAAAAAAATTAAATCCTTGAATGAATTATAAGCTATACATACACGGACTGGAGGTTTAAATGTTTCAAACCAGCTGTGTCTTAAATCAGGACACTAACTCATGCCAAATGAAATTTGATCACCTATTAAATAAATTTGGTGTAATTCTTTGAGTGATTATTTCAGACTCCAGTATAAAACTGGCTGAGGGGAAAAAAAAAAGTACTAGAATAAAATCTGCAGAAAATTTAAATCTTCTCAATATTTGTTTATCATAAGCTTTATTAGCAAGGGAAGAGGTCTCTTGTTGCACGTGAATAATTGCTGAATATATTGAGCACAAAATCTTCTTTAGACATCTAAGTAAAGAGTTCATTCTTACCTAGTCTTAGTACAAGTCTTGATACAGTTAATAAACAGGCTTTTCCACAGCTTCCAGAGCCACCTCAGTGAATACCTCGGCAGTCCCCGAGGCTCGTGCCAGGCACCCTTGCTGAGGTGTCAAATGCGCGGGGCGAGAGCGGGCAGCCCAGCCCCCTGCCTGGAGCGGGGAAGGGCAGGAAAGGGCGAGCTGCTGACGTGCGGCAGCTCTGACGCAGCGTGGGGGGGACAGGAGTGACGGCGGCCAAACCCCCCCACCTATAAAAGCAGCCCCCAGGGAGCGCGAGCGACCAGGAGCACGTCGACCAGGCCGGGGGGCGTCAGGAGGGCGTGGGGCGTCAGTTTGTGCGGGCTGGGCATGCGGGGAAGGCCGAGTGCCCCCGCTCCTGGCTCCAAGTTTCAAAGGAAAACCCAGGCAGTGGCCATCGCCCTCCCAGGAGAACACCTGGCAGCGATGGTCACCACCTGCCCGAAAGCCGCTGCCAGAAGGAATGCGGGGACCCAGCCGGAGCTCCCACACAAACACGTGGCCGTCCAGGTCGCCGGCTGCAGGGAGTGCCTGAGCCTGTCTCTTGTGCCGCAGGGCAACGGAGACGGCAAATGTCATTGGATGGGATATTAGGAAAAATTTCTTCATGGAAAGAGTAGTTAAGCATTGGAACAGGCTGCCCAGAGAGGTGGTGGAGTCACCATCCCTGGAAGTGTTCAAAAAACGGGTAGATGTGGCACTTTGGGACATGGTTTAGTCTAGTCTACCCTTGATTGGTTTAGTGTGGACTTGGTAGTGTAGGTTAATGGTTGGACTGGATGATCTTCAAGGTCTTTTCCAACCTTAACAATTCTATGATTCTACTGAAAGAAAAAATTACCAAATCAGTTTAAACTTTCCTTGCCTGTGAAATCTGATAGTGCTATGGTACTCAAAGTTACATGATGAAATACAAGTGAAACTCCAAAAGAAGGCATGTTACTAATACATGAGGTGAACAGTTGTTTCTGTCATGTGAACTATATTTTTTTACTTTTCATACTGAGCTCATTAGTTTTATGTGATGTTTTGTTGTTACTAATGTCTTTTAACATGATGCTTTGCTTCTATAAATTTCAAAAATTCCATAGCTCAGAAAAATAACTAATTTACTATGATATACCAGGTTAAATACCAGTGAGTAATATTCCTAATTAGTACAGTAAATATATTTATTGAATGTATGAATCCCCTGTGCCATCCAAAAAAATAAAAGGATCTTGTTTTGAGGATGATTGAGGTCAATTTACATTACATGGGAACTTACGGGCCCTAACAAGTAGCCCAGGAACTACGTAGCTACTGAGCAAGTAATTACCCCAACCATGGCTGAATATTTAACTCAAACAGGACCAGCTGCAGTTTGAATGCCTTCTGTTTGGAGAACATCCAAGGTGCAAAACTTAATACTGTGATGTGCACTCCTACCACCCATGCTTAGCCCAGAGGAAAATATTTCAGAAAAGTTTTACTATCATTACCTCTGGTAAAGCTCTAGTGAGGGAGAATCCCACTGTCCCCACTGTAGCATCCATCTCTGAAAACCAGTTCTGTCCAGCTGGATAGAAATATTGTTAAAAACAATTTCCAGGGAGCCAAGGCTACCTGCAACTTAGGCAATGTTCCATATTATGTGAAAGGTCTAGGACTATCTTACCTCCAAGGCAAACAATAATATGTTAGTTGTTACCAGGTGGTTAATAAAAGAACATAAAAACCAGTGCAAATAAAGGGTGGTATTTGGGCAGCTCACTGACACACACTCCATATTCTCACAATCATCTTGAACTGGAGACTGCATGCACACTGGAATGATGAATAGCCTCTGATGTACCTATTTTCTGTGAATTGGTCTAATCTGTGATCTAATCAGTACCTCGAGCTCCAGCAAGAGATTCTGGTAATTAATCTCATTATTTAGTTATGAGCTGTGTGAATAAATATCCCTTTTTGTTTGATTATTCCACTGGGTGCCCCAACATTTTTGTGGTTAAAGAGTAATCATTTCCCTATTCACTCTCTCCATACTATTCATGATTTTTCAGATGTGTAACATATACTTTCCCTCAGAAATTTATTTTTATTTCTTTGCTGTTTAGTTTATTTTCACATTGCAGTTATTTCATACCTCTAATAACCTATTTCTTCTTTCCTTGAATATTTCTACAGAGCAATGCTACTAACTACTTTCAAGAACACATGGCCAGATAAAACTGCAAAATTAAAGATGTGTGTGACTTACATAGATTTACACAGTCTGTTTTATTCACAGTTCATTTCATAGTACTTTATAACATTATATTATTCTTTTTGAGTCTCATCAATATTTATACATTTTCAGAAAGCTATGATTCTAAGGTGCTAAGCTTTTTCTAAGTAATAATAGCTTAAGAACTATCCTTGTGCTTATATATAGTTACATTCTTGCTGAAAAATAGTGAGTTTGTGTGTTTTTTCAAAATATACTCTTTTTTAAAAATTAATTTACCAGTCTCTCAATATCATGAAATTCTCTCCTGAATAACACTGTACTAGCAAATTTCAGTACTCATTAATCACTTTATTTTAGATAAACTGAATAACAAGAATTCCAGTGGAAATAGATGGACTGATTTGTATTCGAACTGTTTGTTTCCTTCCTTCTAAATATTTAAACTTGTCCTTTTACTTATAAAGCAATTTATCATTATTTCTGAGGTGGCGAAGTTTCCTATCAGCCCTGGTTTGTTTGTACTTGCATGTGTGTGAGGAAGCAAGATAACCCATAATTTTCCTTTTCACACCATGGGAAGAATTCTAGTGAAATTTTCACAGTGACAACAAAGTAAGAGGCTTATGCCAAACAAGTTTGTGCTTCCAGATATGGAGACAGTTCTAAAATTATTAACACTTAAGGAATTTAATCTTGAATGAAGTTTGGTTATGTAGTCATCTGTGGTCCTAAAAGGAACAGAATAAGTAAGAGACTATTCTAGAATAGCAGAAATATTCATGCAAACATAAAGAGATTTTTTTTCAGTGCAGAAATCATGCTTATGTCGTTAAGCTCATTGACTCCCACTCTGTTTGAAAATCCTCTAATTCCATAACATGGCAATACTGTGGTTTATATGAAGCAAAGACTATTGTAATAATATTAAGTATTCTTAATACAGCAGAATGATATTTTCCTCAAAAAATTTTGGCATGTATATGAATATTTTTGCTGAGCTTTACAGGAAGCAAAACAATATCTATCCTTCCTACTATGCAGTTGATACAAGAGTCATTGCCTCTGTACTGGGAGTCTGTGATGAAGTTTTGGCAGCTTGGGTTCTGCAGGGGTGGCCTCTGTGAGAAGAGACCATGGGCTGCCCCATGTCAGATGCAGCCATTTTCAGTCAGCTCCAAAGGACCCACCACAGGACTCAGCTGAGCCCTTCAACCCCCATGGTGGCACCTTAGGGAAAGGATATGTAAGAAAGGGTAAAAAACACAGCTCAGCAGCTGTCAGAGGAGTGAGAAAATGTAAGAGAAACAACCCTGCCAGACACTAAAGTCAGAGAAGAAGAAGGAGGAGGAGGAGGTGCTCCAGGTGCCAGAGCAGGTATTCACCTGCCGCCTGTGGAGAAGACTGTGCCAGAGCAGATATCCACACTGCAGCCCATGGAGGACCTCCACATAGGAGCAGGTGGATATTTCATGAAGGAACTGTAGCCCAGGAAAGATCTGCGCAAGAAACTGGGCAAGCTTAGCAGTAACGCAAACTGAGTTGGCTTTGGCACCCAATAATTCAACACAACACACCACCTCTCCTGTCCTGAGTGACCACCATAACAGATGGAGCACAAGTCATGGACATGGGAATTTAAGGGATATGATGGACATTTGATAGGGTTGGCCTATAGACTAAGGGAATATATGTGTATATATTAAAGGATGGAAAGGGAGGTGGTGGTTAACAAGGGTATACTGGATAGTGCAGCACCAGAGCATGATGCAAACGGTATGAAGTAAGGGTGAGATTGTACTGCATCTGGCTAAGATGGAGTTAATTTTCTTCACAGCAGAACACAAACCTATGGTGTTGTGTTTTGGATTTGTCAACAGAGTTGATAAGGAACCAGTGTTTTGGCAGTTGCTATATAGTGCTTGCACAGCATCAAGGCTTTCTCTTTTTCCCACTCTGCCCCACAGTGGGCAGGCCAGAGTTGGGCAAGAAGCTGGGAGGGAACACAGCCAGGACAGCTGAGCCTAGCTAACCAAAGGAATATTCCATGCTGTATTATGTCATGCTAAGCAAGAAAAAGTGAGGGAAATTTTTTTTTGAGGGGAAGGTAGCCATTGCACACAGACTTACTGGGAATTAGTCTATTTGTGGGAGGTGCTGAGTGATTGCCTTTGCATTACTTGGTTTGTGTATTATTTTTTCATCCTCTTTCACTTATGAAACTGTCTTTATCTTGAACCACAAATTTTCTCACTTTTGCTCTTCCTATTCTTTCACCTGTCTCCCTGGCCATGTGTGCGGAGGGTGTGAATGAGTGGCTGTGTGGTGCCTAGCTACTGGCTGGGGTCAACCCACCACAGCTTCTTATTATTTTTTGTTAGTAACTCATAGCAGAGTGGATAAGAAACCTGAATCTGATGATGCACTACTGGAAAAGCACTTACCCCACCTCCCAGAGCTGTGTGCCTCTCCTTTTCATCTCATATAACACTGGGTAACCAATAATGTTCTCTGGAGGCTCCACCCACCTTCCTAGAGTGTGCAAGACCTTCCTCCAGGGTAATTGTGGAGAGAACCTTGTATTTTGTTATATAATAAAACATGTAAGTAACCTATTTGCTGTGTCTTACCTTCCAATTAAATGTGTTGAGAAAATATGGTGTTTATTCTACCCAGGAAATAACATTTCCAAATTACTATGTGTGCACAAAGAAGTACTGGAGTTTTTGTGTTATGAATGTTCATCCTAGATTATGTTTTCTGTGTGTTGGATGTTTAGTGGTGCAAAAAGAAGTCAGGTCATGTTCAGATCAGGTTATGTGCTTTTCCTTCTTCACTCTAGCAGCAGTAATAAAAGATTTTATGGGCCAAGAATATAGGTTTTGACAGTAAAGAAATTACAGCTATTGGTTTCTTCTGTTTTACACATTCACTTCCACAAATGCAATAGCTGTATTCAGAAGTGGTCACAAATTTGGATCAAACTATTTAACTATTTTGCCTAAACAAGTTTAAGCTTATTCCATCATCCTGCAGACATGGAAAGAAAACAGTAAAAGAAAGCAATAGAAAATATTTTTTTTTCAACTTTTCTTTTTAAAATACTTTTTCAGTATTGAATTTTACTAAAATTCATTACATTATGTATGAAAATTCTAAAGTACCTGAAAACATTTTGCCTAGCCTCAGTGGGAATTCTTTTCTGTTTTTCCAGGAAAAGAAAAATAACATTTTTCCATCTCACAATCAATTAAAATAAAAAAGAAAATATTAACAAAGGATATACAATTGCTAATGCTGGCAAAAAAAAAAAATTGATACACTTCTATTTAAAATATGCATTCCTGCTAAGGTATTTTTGTAGCTCTGTTGAGTAACCAAGAAAGAAATGGACTTGTTAATGGAATTTACCGGAAATTAAGTTATTTATAAGTTTATAAGTGTGGTCGTATATATAAATATGTGTGTGTGTATATATATAGTAATATATGTGAGACAGAAGGAGAGAGTTAAATAATATACATATACTTAAAAGTACACAAACAGCTTATGCTTGGCTCAGAAAAGAGAGAACCCTGTTTTTATTAAAGTAATGAAGCAATTAATTCAGCAGTCTGTTCAGGTAAAAATGTTTCAGCAGTCATGGATTATCAGCCTGAACACAATGAACCCAGGAGTACCTGTAATACTTGCCACTTTTGCTTGTATCCTAATAGCTATTTTTCTGGCTAAATAAAAAACTGACAAAGCAGACGGA
Organism: Pelecanus crispus; assembly: GCF_030463565.1. Classification (NCBI taxonomy): domain Eukaryota; kingdom Metazoa; phylum Chordata; class Aves; order Pelecaniformes; family Pelecanidae; genus Pelecanus; species Pelecanus crispus. The sequence continues at coordinate 156,353,572 of NC_134644.1, read as the reverse complement.
CTTAAATGACTTCTAATTTAGAATTGGATAAAGATTACTTGAGCTTTTCATCAGTCAAAACCAAAAATTCACATCAGTTCTATTTGCCCTGAGGTAATTTTTCAGCTGTCTCTAAAGAGATTGTGTTTCATGTTCTTACAAAATATATCTTGTTCAATCATATACAGTCATTTCCAGTTCTGAATGTTATCATTCCATTCCATTAAAAAACATTTCAGACACAAAAAATATTTTCTTGGAGAATATTGATACTGACTCAAGGTTAGATTTCCATTAACAAAAAAAAACATTAAGAAAACCCAACCAAAAAAACCCAGCCAAACAACTTTTTCAAAAAATTAGTGAATAGTTTTACCTCCTATGTCTTTACCCTCCTAAGTCTTCACAATACAAGACAAAAACACTGACCATGTTCTATCTGATACTGACCTTTTTTTTGGTCTTTTTTTTTCTTTATTTTTTTTTACTGTGATAGGTCTACTTGACCACTGTTGATCAATGGCACATAATTATGTCTGAAAATGACTGTTCTTTGAATAGAAGGAAAAATTATGAACCAATATGAATAATGTTAAGTCTGTTTCTAATATTTTATGGAATCTCAAGGATTGCATGCAAAATCTGATCAGAAAAATCTGGAGGGGTTCAGAATTTTTTTTCCTACTTCTTGTTATAGTGAGAAAACACAGATCTGAGAAAACTTTGTCATAATAAAAATAAGGTATACACAGAAGAACTGATCAGCTTAAAATGAAGAATTAGAATGGATGCTGTCCTGAAAAACGTACAGAATAGATACAAAATATGCAGAAAAGATACAGATGGTTTTAGAGACTAGTCTGGATGTTAAACTGGTATATCTTTGGGTGAGACATTCCCATATCCATTAAATTCTTGTCCCTGAAAGACTCTGGATTTAAGATGACTCAAAGGAAAATAATGCAAGGTTTTTTTTAAAAAAAAAACCCAATAATTAGGAATATTCTTTTACTTTAACATAAACCTGAATAATTGTATTAAGAATGAAATAATTTTTTTAAAATGCATTCAAATCATTTGGACCTAAATGTACGTTTCTTTAGAAACAGATACAGCAGGGTTTTCCTAAGAGCTTGGCTAACAACATCATAGAACTTTGAGGTTTCTAACACAGAATCTACAGCGAAAAGCTGTTTTCTCACAGATCTTCCATCCTCTCTCATGCCTCCGTTCTAATCTCTGAATAATGACGTATTCTTTTACATTGTCAGTGAAGCATTAGTTATTTACTTTAAAAAAACCCCAACCCTCCCCCCAACTTCCTCCCCATATACCCCCTGTCCCCAAGAATAAAACTATATTTTGTACCAGGCTGCAAAATGACTACATTGATCTACTGAATTTCAGTGGCTGCTTGAAACACTGGTTGTATCTCAGAGTCTTTCATTTCAAGCACAAAACACAAATAAGGAAATAATTATTACAAGTCTGGTTGATAAATTACATTAGTCGCAGTAAGTCCTAATAAAACAGCCATGAGTCTGAAGATTACACTTGACCTACCACCTTATATAATAAGCAGAGAAAAAAAAGTCATTTATTTGGGATTTGCCATGTTTTTACATATATGAAGCGCATCTTAGATAACCTGCTTATTTTTCCTAATACCAATAACTGGAAAAAAAACCCCAAACAACAAAATCAGTTAACTCCATATCCAAACATCATTCACACAACTAAATGTACAGGAAGGGAAAAATAGAGCAAAGAAGGATTTTACTATTGGAGTTGCCAGTTGTGGGAATGAGTGAGAAGTTTTATTAAAGTCAGGAGACCTTCTGTGGTGATCTGCTTTGGTCCTCTCACAGGCTTTCCATAGGAAAACAGGGGACAAAATACATTACTTACAAGTATCAGAATATTTGATGTTGATCACAACGTTCTAGAGTCCTGAACTGTATAATTATGAAATGCTTTAGCTTTCATTTGAAAGAAAAAAAGGATAAGTTTCTAGCCCTCTATCTGCAGTGAAATGATTGAGAAAATGAATTACAGTTTCAAATCAAAAATAAAATGGACGTACTTCTTAAGATTTTAAAATTTTTGCTATTTCTTTTGAATAACTAAGAGGGCTGGATATATTGGATAATAAGGAGCTTCCTACAGTTTCAGAACTGTAGGATAATGCAGGTTTCAGTTTCTGGAGTTCTGGGTGTTTTTTTCTAAAAATGTCTGCACTCTTTTTAATTATATATAGAAAAACTTTGCTACCCCTTTTATTTACAAATAAGGTCTGAAATTATTTTAAAAAACAAACCAAATATCTGTGCTCAGAAAAACTGAGGGCAAGTTAGAAAAACCTAAGCCCATGTAAATCTGCTTGATTTTTAAGTATATGTCCATTATTTTTGGGCTAGCAATATTGTTGACTAGAATTTCAGAGAATCATGGAATTGTTTAGGTTGGAAAAGACCTTTAAGATCATCCAGTCCAACCATTAACCTAACACAACCAAGTCCACCACTAAACCAATTAAGGGTAGAGTAGTAATTTCATGTTTCCTGGCTTGGTGACTAGATTATTTTTTAATGAAAGTAAAAAATAGGAATCATTGAGGTTAGAAGGGATCTCTAAGATCATCAGTCCAACTGTCAACCCAACACCACCATGCCCACTAAACCATGTCCCAGAGTGCCGTATCTACACGTTTTTTGAACACTTCCAGGGATGGGGACTCCACTACCTCTCTGGGCAGCCTGTTCCAATGCTTGACTACCCTTTCTGTGAAGAAACATTTCCTAATATCCAATCTAAACCTCCCCTGGTGCAGCTTGAGCCCATTCCCTCTTGTCCTATGTCTAATCACATGGGAGAAGAGACCAACACCCACCTCACTACAACCTCCTTTCAGGTAGTTGTAGAGAGCGATAAGGTCTCCCCTCAGCCTCCTCTTCTCCAGGCTAAACAATCCCAGCTCCCTCAGCCGCTCGTCATAAGGCCTGTGCTCCAGACCCTTCACCAGCTTCATTGCTCTTCTCTGGACATGCTGCAGCACCTCAATGTCTTTCTTGTAGTGAGGGGCCCAAAACTGGACACAGTATTCCAGGTGCGGCCTCGCCAGTGCCTAGTACAGGGGCACAATCACCTCCCTGCTCCTGCTGGCCACACTATTCCTGATACAAGCCACGATGCTGTTGGCCTTCTTGGCCACCTGGGCACACTGCTGGATCATGTTCAGCCGGCTGTCAACCAGCACCCCCAGGTCTTTTTCTGCCAGGCAGCTTCCCAGCCACTCTTCCCCAAGCCTGTAGCATTGCATGGGGTTGTTGTGACTGAAGTGCAGGACCTGGTACTTAGCCTTGTTAAACCTCATACAGTTGGCCTTGGCCCATTGGTCCAGCCTGTCCAGATCCCTCTGCAGGGCCATCCTACCCTCCAGCAGATCGACACTCCCACCCAAATGGTGTCATCTGCAAGCTTACTGATGGTGCACTCGATCCCCTCCTCTAGATGATTGCTAAAGATATTAAACAAGACTGGCCCCAAAACAGAGCCCTGGGGAACACTGCTTGTGACCGGTCACCAACTGGACCTAACTCCATTCACCACAACTGTCTGGGCTTGGCCACCCAACCAGTTTTTTACCCACGGAAGAGTACAGCTGCTTAAGCCAGGAGCCACCAGCTTCCCTGGGAGAATGCTGTGGGAGACACTATCAAAGGCATTACTGAAGTCTAGGTAGACAACAACCACACTCTTTCCCTCATTCACTAGGCAGGTCACCAGATCATTGAAGGAGATCAGGTTGGTCAAGCAGGACCTGCCTTTCATGAACCCATGCTGACTGGACTTGATCCCCTGGTTGACCTGCACGTGCCTTTTAGGCATACTCAAGATGAACTGCTCCATAATCTTCCCCAGTACTGAGGCCAGGCTGACAGGCCTGTAGTTTCCCGGGTCCACTTTCCGGCCCTTGTTGTAGATTGGTATCACATTGGCAAGCCTCCAGTCATCAGGGACCTCCCCTGTTAACCAGGACTGCTGATAGATGATGGAGAGTGGCTTGGCCAGCTCCTCTGCCAGCTCCCTCAGTACTCTCGGGTGGATCCCTGTGAGAGACAAAATGGCTGGACGTTTGTCCTAAAGCTTGCCCACATGAAGCTGGCAGGACCTTACAGGAAATTGTGCGGGGTGTCGCCCGCTCGCATGGCAACAAGGATGGAGGCGAGGCCATGGTAACAGCCTGCTCGAAGCAGACGATTGGCTGTGGGCATGTGCACGCGGTCAGCGCGTGAGACCCCAGGCATAGTGGGGGCTCAGAGACGCAGGATACATGCCATCACCCTGGGCTAGCAGGACGCGAGGGAGTTCTGCGCAAGTGTGAAGTTGTTGCCTCAGGCACGCAGCCTATAAAAGACCCCTACCGCAGACCCCCGTGTGATCACTCGCAACCAAAGACTCTGGTGTGATTCTCCCGCCACCGAAGACCCCAGAAGCACAGACCCACGGGATGCCACAGATCCATGGTGGTGACTATTTGCACTTTCCTATCCCAAACTCTTGCTTAATTTTCCTCTCTTGTTTTCCTTCCTTCTCTATCACTGTTTTTCTCTCTTCTCCGAGTGGTTAATAAACAGGTGGACTTATGACATCTGACCTTGTTTGTGTCTTAATCTCACTTGAAGGGATTGAACCTGAAATGAGAGGTTGGTCTAGCCTCCCCTAGCCTCCCAGTCTTGTCTGAGGTTGGTTAGAATGCAAGGGGACCCTCCTCTCATCCATGCATGACCTAACGATATCCCTGTATTCTTCTTGAGTTGACTGCCCCTTCTTCCAAAGGTGGTAAACGCCCCTTTTTTACCTGAGTTCCAGCAAAAGCTCCTTGTTCAGCCAGGCTGGTTGTCTTCCCCATCAGTTTGTCTTAACGGCACACGGGGACAGCCCGCTCCTGTGCCTTTAAGACTTCCTTCTTGAAGAAGGCCCAGCCTTCCTCGACCCCTTTGCCCTTCAGGACTGCCTCCCAAGGGGCTTTCCCAACCAGTGTCCTGAACAGGCCAAAGTCTGCCCTCCAGAAGCTCATGGTAGGGGTTTTGCTGGCCCTCCTCCTTCCTTCACCAAGAACTGAAAACTCTATCATATCATGGTTGCTAAGCCCAAGATGTCCTCTGACCACAACATCTCCCACGAGTCCTCCTCTGTTTGTAAACAGCAGGTCAAGTGAGGCACCACCCCTGGTAGGCTCGCTTACCAGCTGTGTCAGGAAGTTATCTTCCATACAGTCCAGGAAAACCTCCTAGACTGTTTTCTTTCTGATGTGTTGTAGTTCCAGCAGATATCCAGCTGACTTTAACCAATTCTTTTAAAATAAGTGTGGATTTCTTTTTCTCACACAAGTTAAAGTTCCCAGGATAGACAGGGGTAAGGGAGAAACACCCTTTTCTTCAAAACAATTATTATTTTTCACACAGGCAGCTCAGTATCACCCATACTGCTCCACTATTTCTTCCTTACTCAAAAAATAAAACTGAAAAATTAATGATGTGAATGAAAAAGCAAAGCCAAACTTATCACTCAAAAAAAATCTCAAAACACAGTGCTGGCTTCTATAGTTATATCCATGAAGATCTCTAAATTCAGTGTTCAAAATGTGGTATTTGTAATGCAATTATCTAGAATTTGAAATGCATACAAACTTGCCAGAGATCTTGGCACTTGTCTGTAATAACAGACTCTACGAAGTCAGGAAGATGGGTGTCACTTCATCATCCTGAGAGATATAGGGTTTGATATTTGAAACACTGTTTATAGAGAAGCTACACAAACATCTCACATGTATCAGGCAAGACAAAATTACAAGGACAAAGCAATTTCACTTATATCTTGGAGAACTCTACAGGTAGTGGTTTCTGAAATCAAGGCCCATGCCTGCTTTCATAAAAAAATAATGCTAGTAATGGAAAAACAGAAGAGAACTGTAACATTCTGAGAAGTATCAGCAAGTGTAAATTTGTCTATTTTGTGTAAAGCTATTCCAGTCCTGTATTAATAATCTGCTTACTTCACAGAACAAAGCTCTGCATTGGGATCCCAGTCTAATATCATGAGCCATGCTTATCACAGGGAGCCTTCTTTCCAATTCCGTATCAAAACACAGTATCAACAGGCACCACAGCCTGTCCTACCAGACACGCTGGAAAGCAACCTGAGCATGCAAGCTGGATGAGAATAGTAGTATACCACACTAGCACATCTGTCCCATAGTGTAGACACAGCCAACACATGCCATGCCTGCAACAGAAGACAGCAGAGGATATAGTCTAATGTGTTTCTATTACTTTTTTGTTTGTTTTCCAACAGACCTCAATCCAACAGACCTCAAACCTCCATTATGGTAGCACATTTTTATATCATTTAAGGAACTGACTTTTTACTTTCTACCTTTTCAGAGCCATCATTCCTTCTTCCAATGTAAGTATCTGTATATTCTATAAAGAAAAATGATTCCTGGGGAAATTTGTGATTCCTATTGGAGAGTGGGAGAGATGTTATTGCAAAATCTTTGAAAAAGATTGAACACATTGAGATCTAACAATACTGTAATTTCTTGTAAGCCATTGTGTAAGATAACAAGAGAATGACCTAAGGAAGACATTTCAGTATATTTCAGAAATATATAAGCTTACTATATTTTCATACATTACATCAATTATACAAAGTGGGCCCATTTCAATAACAAAAAGAGGAAAAACATCCCCATCAATTTTAAAGAAGTCTTATTGTATTTTACTGTATTTAGGCTTGCTGTGAAAATACAGTCTGCCCATGGTATAGCCATATATGTAGATATAAAAACTATTGGAATAACTGCAGTTATGACCACTGTTAAGTTATAACATTCAATGTCAGTGTTTATAACAACTTACATAACAGCAACAGCAAAATGAAATATCTTCTAATTTCTAATTTTTAATTAGAAATCATATTTGAATTACATAGTGTCTGTCACAGACAGAACTCCAATCTACTGGGTTACAAATTCAGATAAAAAGGGTTGAAGATCCCTTCCCCAGATGTGTTCCCCCAACCTTGCTCTCAGGTCAGCAAGGCAAAGTGTTTTTTTCCTGGGTGGCAGCTTACACACATATACACTTCTGAATCCCTAGATCCAGTATGCTTCCTGTCTCTTCCCATGCTGCAGTACTGCTGCTTGCTGACTCCTCTTCATCTTGAAGGCCATGGTAATTGCTACAAGAGAGAAGGCAACCCCTCTTGCTTCCTGAGAAAGTTTTCGCCCAGACCTGAGAGCTGCAGCCAAGAGCAGTCCAAGAGGCAGCCTCTGCCTTCACTGCTCAACCCTTCCTTTTCAACCAGAATGTGTAGCACTTACAAAAACCACAGTGTACATGAAAATAGACAAAAAATACTGTGTAAGATCTCAAAGATCCAGTAAACTGGATCTAGAACCATGGTCTTAAAATGCTACCTTTCTGTGATTATGTGATTACAATGACTCAGGTAAGTCAGTGGAGATGCACAGATTTGGAGAGATAAATTCATGAAGAGGAGGATTTCAGGAGGTCTTTTTATATACTATTCTAATAGATTTGCTGGAGTTTGGGTTTTGTTTTTTTCTGTGTTGTTGTTATTAAATTTTCCTTAAGACCTCTGAAGTTCAGGGGCATCTCAGTGCCTTTCACCTGGAATCTGAGAAAGAAGATTGTAAGCTATTTCAAAGGCTTAGATTGTTTTATGTTACTCCATCTCTGAAATGATTTGAAGAACCACAAATAAATGAAGAACCACAAATAAGAACACTGAACTTGTAAACTGAGTATTCTACTTTGTGCATACTTGCTCCTTTCACTTTTTGCATACATACAATTTTAACTTTTCTCTCTTCATCCTTCATAATAAGAGAAACATCTTATGGAAGGAACTCTAGAATATCTAAGTAGAAATACGTATTTTTAGTTACCCTTCTGGGAATTTTCTATACTGCTTGGACATCCTAGTGAGTCATTCTCTCAATGAGACATTATTATGTGTGGTCCTGTCTTAGTCTGAGAAATAGTAGACTAAATTATTTTAGTCTGTCTGTTTTAGATATCAAGTACAGGAGATACAGAGTTTTGCACAAGTTATTTGTCATGTCTGTATTTGAATGTGTTCCAAATTGGGTTGAATATAGCTGGTCCCTTTGATTTATATGCTTTCATGTATGAAGAGTTGCAGCTGTATACATGGGGACAGAATTAGGTCCACTGGGTTATTATTATTCATTGAAGAAAACACAGAAAATTTGCTGGTGTAGTCTTTCCAGTTTAAAACCAGTGGCAAGTGGAAGGTAAAATCCATTTACAGAAGACTTTAGCTATATTCTTCTGAACAAGAAGCATAGTTTTGTTTCTCTGACATCATTTAGAGGGTGTCGTGGTTTAGCCCCAGCCAGCGACTAAGCACCACGCAGCTGCTCACTCACTCCCCCTACCCCGATGGGATGGGGAAGAGAATCGGAGGAGTAAGAGTGAGAAACACTCCTGGGTTGAGATAAGAACAGTTTAATAATTGAAATAAAGTAAAATAGTGATGCTAATAGTAACAGTATAATAATGATAATAATAATAATGATACATGAAGCAAGTGATGCACAATGCAATTGCTCACCACCCGCCGACCGATACCCAGACAGTTCCTGAGCAGCGATCGCTGCTCCCTGGCCAACCCCCCGCAGTTTATATACTGAGCATGACGTCATATGGTATGGAATAGCCCTTTGGTCAGTTTGGATCAACTCTTCTGGCTGTGCACCCTCCCAGTTTCTTGTGCACCTGGCAGAGCATGGGAAGCTGAAAAGTCCTTGACTAGCATAAGCAGTACTTAGCAACAAGTAAACCATCAGTGTGTTATCAACATTCTTCTCCTACTAAATCCAAAACACAGCACTATGCCTGCTGCTAGGAAGAAAATTAACTCTATCCCAGCCGAAACCAGGACAGAAGGCAAGGTGAGAACATATTGAAGAAAAATAATGTATCTTCATTCTTTGAAATAAGCAGAATGACCTTTTCCTGAAATTTGAAGTAATGTTTTTTTCATTAAGTATTCATATTGTAAGGTTTTCATCATGTGACTTAGCAGTGGGAATTGAAATATTGCTACTGGACAGATATATCTGATAGTTCTACTTAAAAACTAAATTTAAAAAGCTAAAATAACCTGCTGAAACTTTAGTTTTACTTGAAGCATGTCGTAGGAGATCATATGCTAGGATCATATCAGATTAGTTCTGCAAAATGAATTCTATAATCTTGCATATTTGGGGAATTAGAGAAAATTAATTTCCTTTTATTTTTCCTATGTTCATGGTTAGATCTCCACTTTGGTAGTATACAATGCTTTAAAAAGTAAATAATGACATTAAAGTTTTCATCTGTGAGGGAAAAAGTAATTGGAATGGTCTGTAAGGTCAGGCTAATGCATAAGAAGAAATAACCAAAGTGCAGCTGGCAAATAAGCAGGAAAATGTATTTTAGTCAGACGTCAAATCAAATTGCCAAAAAGAAACACAAGTTTGAATAACAAAAAAGAAAATCTTGCCCTATATACAAAACAAAGACATATAAATTTAATCTTCCTTATGTTCCGGGAAAGACAGAAAAGTGAAGATGAAATCTCTCAATAAAATACCAAAGCTGCACACTAATGACCACATTCCAAAGTGATAGAAAATGCAGTCCAGGGAACCCTAGCACCTTAAGCCACTTTAAAATAAATAAATAATAAAAAAAGAAAAAGAGGTGAGTAGGAATCCCTATGGAGAGAGAAAAAGGAAATATATAATGAACACTCAAGACAGGCTAGTGCTAAAATCAGCACAATATGATTTACAAAAATCACTTCAAATGACTAAAATATAGATGAAAAGAATAGAGTTCCTACTGCCTTTTTCAATCCCACAAACAACAAGAAGAAAATAACTCTTGGAAAATTCAGTCTAAGATATCTGACTTCATTTCTTATCCCTCAGGGAAGCTCTCACAGCTAGACATACCATTTTCCACATCACAGTTTAACTTTTAACTAATAAGAAGAGAAACACTGATATACTTATATTTGAATCTAGGGAAAAAAAAATCAAATCCATTCTCCTTAATTATAGAGAACCCAGAAGTGATATAAGCATATTTTCCAAAATTTCCTGTATTTGATACAGAAAAGGCTTTTGTCTCCAATAAATTCTGTGCAAGAAAAAAAGCAACAATCACCTGTAAATTACTCACACAACAGTAGGAGACAAATTACTGATTAACCAAGAACACAAGTACCCTACTGTTGAATTACTTTATGTAGTCTTTTTATTAAGTGTGTTTCTGAAGCAACCACATGGAATTCTTACTACATACAGTCAGTAAGTCCATTAACTTATGTCCTACTGAAGAAACAGGTTTTTGCAGTTAAAGACAATAAGAGAAATAACAAAATCCCCCCCGATACAGAAGATTTCATTCTATTAAGAAAAGACAAAAATTAATATAATTACTATTAACTGGATTGAATGCATATTTAAATTGGTAATTATCAGGATATAGGTACAGCATTTATTTCTATGTCTAATCTGCCTTTTTTCCAGTGCATGTTGTATGAAAGATGGGAAGTTTCACATATAATTTTGTAACTATGAAGCATTAGATTGTTAACCTTGGTTTTGAAAAGAAACCTGAAAAAAATTACCCGACAGTAAAACTATAACAACAAGATGGTGATGATTTACCTCCATTTATATTGGGCTTGACTGTGTAAATTCTTTAATAGTTTTCTTCAGGAACAAAAATTTTTGTTATTCTGCTCCGAGAGCAGAGTGTAAGTATAATTAAAAGTATAGAAAACCCTTCTCAAATCTAGGAAAATCTGTTTAGATATCTGAGGGTCAATGATTAACTGTGGTTGTAATCACTTCTAATGAAACTAATAAGAGCATTCTTACAGTGTGTTTTCCAGTAAATAAGTAAAGAAATAATGAAAAAAAAAAAAAGTGTATTGCTGAGTAGATTTGGGTTTAAGGACCATCCTCAACATGGAAATAAAGCTATGTACTTCTATATTTAGCATTGCCTTTTCTACTTAACAGCAGTAATTTTGGAGAATCAGAGAATATTGCTTTTCAGGGCAGGATTAGACTAAGAGTCTTAGTTACCATGGCTCTAGTACCTAGTATACATATTCAATAAGATTTCCTATGTATTGCTTCCTCTCCTACCACTTTAAATTTATCATTCCATTTCTGCAGTAGAAAGGAAAATTAGTAAATCCCAAGAATTACTATGCTCCTAAAACTGAGTATAAGCTCCCATTTAAAACCGTAACTATTCACAGCCTCTTCAGTGCAACTTTGCCAACTCCTTCTTGTTTACATCTCATAGACCTTTAGTTTAACAGGCAATGAAAGCAAGAAGAGAATAGCAGAAAAAACATTTCTCACATAGACAGCTTGAGTCTGAGGGTAAAAGTATGGAATGTAACTAAAGATGGAATATCCTCCTCTTCTTTTTTCAAAAAGAAGTTCTTCATTCTACTCTCCTCACTGGCTTACAGGAGCCATCTCCAGATATTGAAGTGAAAAGCAGATTTAAATTCCTGGTTCAATGAATAGTCTTGGTCATATACCACATGCTGTACTATTGTGAAGCACATTAGACAGGGATCTTCCTTGGTAATATGCTGTGGACATAAATTATTTTTTTAAAAAAACCAACCAACCAAAAAAAAAAGCCAACAAAAAACCCACCCCAAAAAAACCCAAAACTCATTTAAAGATTTTTCTATCTTATGTTTGTGATTGTCATAAACATGTAAAAGGTTTAAATGTTATCTACCACTGACTCGCAAAGGTCTAGTTTGAAATTCCACTGTTATTTTGTCCTGGTTTCAGCTGGGATACAGTTAATTTTCTTCCTAGTAGAAGGTATAGAGCTGTGTTTTGGATTTAGTATTAGAAAAATGTGGATACCACACTGATGTTTTATTTGTTGCTAAGTAGTGCTTACACTAACCAAGGACTTCTTCAGTTTCCCATGCTCTGCCTAGTGCACAAGAATTTGGGAGAAGACACAGCCAGGACAGCTGACCCCAACTGACCAAAGGGATATTCCATACCACATGATGCCATGCTCAGCACATAAAGCTAGGGGAAAAAGAAGGAAGGGGGTGATGTTTGGAGTTACGGTGTTTCTCTTCCGAAGTAACTGTTATGCATGATGGAGCCCTGCTTTCCTGGGGATGGCTGAACACCTGCCTGCTGATGGGAAGCAGTGAGTGAATTTCTTGTTTTGCTTTGCTTGCGTGCGTAGCTTTTGCTTTACTTATTAAACTGTCTTTATCTCAACCCACAAGTGTTCTCACTTTTAATCTTCCAATTCTCTCCCCCATCCCTGTTGCCTGTTGGGGTTAAACCAAGACACATTTAAAAGAAATTTGAATTTTTTGGGCTGCTGACTCTAGAGTCTCAGGGTTTAAAGAAAATGGTCTTGTGGTCTTTCTACATGCAGGTTCCTCCCCTGATGAAATTATGCAGCTCATGTTGCACAGCTGTCTTCACTCAAACATTTAATGAAATCGCAATATTTTATTATGATTTTGTACTCAGGTGATCTCATTTCTTTTGACATCAGATGAGATAATGTTGACCAAAATTTTTTGAGGTAGGACTGTAATTGTCTGTTGCAGACTGATGTTGAACTGAACATTTTTCAGAAACCTTAGACAAGTGCTAGATGCCTGAAATATTTCCAGTAAAAAGCTTCTTTTCCAGTGTAGTGAAAGGGATAATAGAAAGAGGGAACACCTTTTGCATCTTTGAGTACTGGTCTCTATCACATTCATAAAGAAGAAACCTTCCACTTTACTGTCAGTTAAGTTCCATTCCCCTTCCCACTGAAAGAACATAACTATATCTGACTGATAGAAGGGGAGTGAGAACATGATATTGGAGATTCTAGAAATAATTTGTTGCATTTGTTTTGAAAGGACCCCTGTTCAAGGCAGAAAGAAATGAGACATCCATAAACCTGTGGGACATGCATGACAGTCTCCAACTTCAATTCCCTGAAGTGGATTTATCACTATATTTGTACCAGTGGAAGAAGAGAAATATCCACAGCTTTATGAACCCTTAATATGCAAAAACTATGAGTAGAACAAATGAAAAGTCATGTATGTAAGATTTTTTTTCTTTTTTACATATTATGTTTTAAACTGCTAGGTGCACTTATGTTTACTTTTCAAGTTTGCCTGAAGGAACAAGAAATGTACTGTGTTTAAAATAGAAAGCTGAAATTCTCACAAGAATATATGAAATCCTGACAGAGTTTTCAGGGGGGGGTAAAAAAAAAAGCTGTAAGATTTGAAATAAACTAAAATGAAATCCTAAATACTAGCAACTCTGGAGAACCAAATGAAATTAGACCAGAAAACACTGAATAAATTCATTCATTTATAAATCTGTTTTGCCCTAAAGCATCATGAGTTTCCATGTATTATAGCCATTTGAAACCTTTACCAACTACTTTTCTATATACATTTTCTAATATAATATTTTACCTTTCATTTTGAATGTTGAATTTCCTCAGAGATCCTCTGCAGTAGACTGTCTTACGTGTGACTCATGTACACATAAAAGACAACAGATGATAAATAGGTACAGAAACTTTCAGATGTGCCAAACATGGTCATTTTGCCAAAAGATTTCATGAGCAAAAAATCAAAAAGGATCTGTATACTGGATTAAATATCTAATCTGAGGAACCCTACAATAGAAATGCTCTTTTACTTTAGTAACAATTTCTTCGTTATGGGGAAGCAAACATATGATACTGTACAACAGTATTCTAGTTGTACAGTAAGGTACAGTGCCATTGGGTAATACAGGACTGTTTAATAATTTGGAGTTTGCTTCCAGCTTTGTGGGTAAAATAACTAAGAAAATGATACCAAATTGCCATTATGTTTTTAAAAGTTCTGGAAAAAATGTAAGAAAAGCAGAGGATTATTTTCTACTATTTGAGGACTTCATTTTCTACTGAGAAGTTTCATGTGTGTTAAAATGCAGAGTTTGACTTATTCACTAAATGTGCATTTAGAAAGATGTCCATTCTTTGTGCCTGTCCCTGTCTTGAAGAACACTAACCTACTTTAACTTTCAATGCATTAAACCTTGCAAGTCTCTGTAATCCCACTGGAATTTCTTGGCATTTCAAATATATAAATATGTAAAATCAGAAATAGAGGCTCATCTTTGTATTAAATTTTATACATAAGAAATAATAGAATTAATGAATAGCCACAAAAAAAAAAAAAAAAAAAAAAGACTAGGCAAAACTTGTCAAAAGTTTCACTGTTAGTTTCACTGTTAGTTTTCACTGTTACCTCATACCCATTCTGGAGAGGCATTTAGATCGTAGTCGTTTAACAACAAGCAGATAAGCTAAAACACTGCTTGAACAGTGCAAACATTAAATACACATAATTCCACTGGGAGATAATGTTTGGTTCAAATGGAACTGTGAGTCAACCATCAGACTCTTTTTGAAAAATACAACCACCACATTTTTTTCCACATCTGACTGCTGGTCTGAAGTGTCCAATATAGTATGTGGAAGTAACAAGAATTTGAATTTATTCCAGACTGTTACATTGCTTGATGATATAAGATGTCAAGTCTTCATAATTCTTTGCCTTATTCCTCCCACCTTACGCACATTCATAATTAATTCTCATACCATATCTTGAAACTTTGAATAGGTGTCAAAAGTTTCACTAGAATATTTCAACTTTCAGGCTTTGTATGTAAACTGAGATAATCCATATAACCCATTATATACCAAATTAAATAGGAAAATACAGAAAATAATATTATAGCCAACAGTTTTGCATATGTCCTCAAAGCTTTGTGACCAATGCATAGGAAGCACAATGTATTGGCAACACATTTGCTCTTATTCGTCAACACTTTTAGGTCTGCTTCCATTTTACTTTACCAAAATGAAGATCATTTGATTATTGGGCCACCTTTTGTAAGATCTGTTTTTTCTGTTTAAAAACATCTCTTTCTCAGTGTGCTACTCACAGTAAAATGCACTGTGTTGAATAACTCCTGTTTGTTTTAATTTTTTGAAAAAAGCTTTTCCTTTTTAGACAATATAAAGATAAAAGTTAAAATCATTCCATTATGTTCTAGATTTAGTTTGGCCAGGTGTGTCTGAAAGACTAGGACAGTAGTGAAACAGAGGCAAAAGACACTCTTAAGAGGGGGGGGGGGGGGGGAAACCCAAACAAACAAGGGGAGAGATATTTGTGTCTAGTGCATAATCCACAATATCAGAGAAACAGTACTAAAACCCATGACACTACTTTTTTTTTGTTTTTCCTATCAGAAGCTTTTCTGCTTCTGAAGCAAACTGGCTGTAGCAATTGAATGGCTGCTTTCTGTCTTGAGAAAGATTCTTTAACTGGCTTCAAACAAATTGCATTTTTAATGGTTTTAATTTTTTCTTTGTGTCCTTCTTCTACTAGTTTAAGCAATCTTTCTAGGAGCGTATCACAAGGAGCTCCAATTGTTTCAAATACAATAGCAAAAGAGAGAACACTTTTCCCTTGAGGTTTATTGTGTCCTGACAGATGTTGAAGACAGAGAAATTCTCCAGAGCTTTAAGTGACTTTGTTATATTGACTGGTTCTGTTCTGACTATACATTCAGAGAAAGAGAAGATGAAAAAAAAAAAAAAAAGACAAAAAGCATGTTTGCAAAGTCTTAAAGTCAGGCTTGCAGAAGTTTCCATTGAAAGACTTAAATTTCAAAAATCATTATTGTGTCTTATCCTTGCTCCCAGGCCTTCTTCCACATGGTGTCAGAAACACCACCACAAATACAAATCTAAGACTAAACTGCTAAGCCAAGCACTTCTTACTTTTATAAAAAATTTTATTTGACATGGGTCAGGGAACTCACAACAGTTTAATGCCACAGATACACACCCAGTAACTAGGTAAATACTTATAACCCCTTAGAGCTCTGGTTGCATGCTATCACAGAAGACTAAGGGGTTTGTGTGGCCCAGGAGAGAAGAAATTACTAATGAAACCTACTCTGGTAGTTTCTAAAGATTAAAAATACAATAGATGTACATGTACATCTGTATTAATTACATGTGTTTGCATGCATGCATGATATGCGTATCTTCAGTATTGTCTGTCTCCATAAAGCAGTAAACCATGACCATTTTTGCAGTAAAAATTGCACCAGAATGAAAGCTGGCAAAAACTTGAGCTGTTTCTCACCAAATATAGTTTTATGGTGCTGTCAAAAATAATTATGTTAAACCTTTATTAATTATGGACAAAACAAAAATTAATAAATTAATAATTTAATAAACTAATTAATATAATTATTACAATGTAAGTGTTAAGAAATAAAGGGAAGCCCTAAGTACATACAACTGATATTTTTACTAAATTTTCTCTTAGTATATATATAGAATATAATATGGAAACAATTCCTGAAACTATTCTTGAGCTGACAATGACATGGATATGAACCAATTCAATCACACGAAATAAAGTTTTGCAGGAAGACATACCTAATGAATTTGTAAAAGTTCTCATTTCTAGTCTCTGAAATTCAGAATTATGATTGCAAAGTAGGTAGTTATACTATATTGGCTTTGATTCAGCTAACTTTAATAGCAGTTATGGAAAAAGACACAAATATGGTCATTCTTAGGACTTCTTTGAACTTATCAAGAACTCTAGGGACAGATGCGTTTGCAATTTTTTCTGGAAATCATGATTTTGTTAGAAATTGCCAATTCATCAGACCCAATAAATCTTACAATAAACATCCATGGACTGACAGAGTATAACAGGTTGATAAAGATCTTGTATCTTTTAATGCTCTGGGAGAACCAACCTCTTGAATATGCTCAGAGCAAATGACCTTAAATTGTAGTGCTAACAGCTCAGGGACAATCCTTTCTCTGCCCAAATTTGAAGATAACCTGATGTGAAGATTGATCCTTAAATTTTTTAGAAGCCCGGTTTTAATCCAGGCTTGCTTCCTTACCACACAGCAGTAAACAGTAACTCTAAAGGTATATGCAAATTCAAAGCAGCCAGGATTGCAGATCATGGTGGTAACTGCACAGGATGAGTGAGATCAGGTTCAATAAGTTCTTGTAGCCCCTGATGCACTGTTACAGAGTCAGAAGGGGCTGCATGAGGGACACGTTATGGTCAAACTGCCTCCTGGGACACGGGAAACTTGGAAAGGTCCCAGGAGCATTATAGCTCCTAAGCCCAACCCAGATAGTGGGGTCGATCATTCTTTTAGATAGACAATCACTTTCCTGTCTTCAAGAATTGTCATTCATAATTAAAATGAATTTGATTCACAACTATAGCCACAGCTTCAGCATTCACATACTCTCTGCAAAAAAAACAGGGCTACAGAAATGATCCAGCCTACAGAGCAAAGACTGTGAACATCGTGAACAGGCTCCTAGCATCTAATGCAGCTTCTTAATATCCAGCAGCAAGAGGCCATTTTGCAAAAACAGAGCTTTCCACCAACTGTAATTTGTGAAGTTTGGACAGCTTTGCATGTCCATGCTCAATTGCTTTGTCATATCTTTTCCAGTGTGGTCACCTGTGGTAGTTAAATTGAAGCCTGCATGCAGCATCACTGCAGACACTCTCTCTGTGGAGGTTTTCCTGAACCCTGATTATTCAACAGAACAGAAATACAGCATCTGTAAAAATGCTGATTGCTGGCACTTACAGTTAACTCAGGTTGGGGGAGCTGTGATAATTCATCTATAACTGGTGCTGATGCTTGTTTTTGGCACAGAAGTGGTCACTGCCTAGAGCAGATTCTGCTAGAGAAGTCTTACCATCAAACTCTTCTAATTACCTAAATACATCTAAAAGAGAGTAAATATATGTAATCAAGGGGGGAACTGGAAAATATGGAAGAGAGGAAATTAATTCAGAAAGTAAGTTATTAGGAGGTGGAAACTGTGGGATATAGTGAAAGTATGAAAAATTCTAAAAAAGAAAATGTCATTAAGGCACCCTATCTTATATCTTTCAAACATTTCTCCATTTTCTCACTTTTATGTATAGAAATCATTTTTAATTGCTTCATTAGAACCTCATTAGAATGACTTTTAAAAAAATATTACTAATACACTCGTATGATCATAAATAACTCATATAAAAAATACCTAGATATCTCCTGTAGTTCACTGGCATAGAATTTTCCTCTTTTTTCATCTAACACAATTCTGATAAGAATGTGTAAGAGGTGATTTTCAGAGATATCAAGAATATCTGCCTCTCTTATTGATGATGAATCACACTGTGAAGAAAACCTGAAGAGCTGGAATTTAAAAAGAGAGAATGAGAAAAGGGGAAAAGGTTAGAAGCAATATCAATTCAAACACAAGAAATGCTAAACTCTATAAAAAGAAACACTGATGTCTTGAAAGTGCATTATTAGCCAAAGGGAAAAATTCAAGCTGTATCAGAATGTGCCCTATATTCTGTATATTCTTTGAGTGGTCAGACACAGGAATAACTAAAAAGAGAGAGAGAAAAAAAGTGTTCTTTTTTGTACTTGTTTGTTTGCTGACAGCTGTAGTACCAGACATGATCAAGACTTAGTACTAGACAGACTTAACTGGAGTTCACTAACATGAACACAAACAAATTTAAATTAATATTGCAAGTGTCAACTTACTCTGTTTCTTTAATGTGTGACAAATTATTTCAAATATCAGATAATGAAAATCATGAAAACTCAAAAGTGTTTTTATAACTACATTCTATCACAGTCCTTTATGCTTACCATTTGCCCAGTGGCTCTTACTTGTAACGCATCAGTATATCAAAGTAACTCTTTGGCTTAAAGGTAGATTTTTTAGGTAAACAAGAAGGAAAAACAAAAAAAACCAAACCTAGAGCCAATGTCCACTGTTTTGCTAGTAATAAGAACACCTTCTTCTTAACAAAGCTAGATTCATGTTTTTTCATTGCTTGGATTCTAAATTATTTGTCTATATTTTTTAGGATATCACTTGGATTTAGTTGGGCTGACTTCTTGTATAGGGGTGAATGCTTGCCTATGCAAAACAAATTTCACTTTGACTGCAGCTAACTTTGTCTTACTACATTTCTGCAGAAGCTGAGAAAGCTTTTGACTCATTTTATCAGACAAGGTCAAGTTTTTGAGAGTGTTGCTGACATCACAAGTGTCTCCAAAGTCTACATAGGGAATCAGCAGCAAGCAAGAGATAAATGCAGCAAAAGTATTTTATGGGATAGATGTGCTGTGTAATAGACCCTGCAGTGCTTTTCTTCCTGCCAAACAGACTAGGGAAATGGAGCACTAATGCTTTTTTTTTTTTTTTTTTTTTTGCATGCCTGGGTTTTCTACCAAAAGAAGCTAGAACTGAAGGGGATAGTGCACCTAATTTCTTGAGTCAACAAAGGTGTCTCTGGGGATCTGAGATTGGTATAAGCATCTGCACAGACACAGTCATTTAGACCTTCTTGTCATTCCCCTCAAATCTTTTCATTATTGTATCTTCCCTACTGTGAGATGCACTCAAAATGCCCTGCAAGGCCTGCTGTAGCATACAATTTCAGAAGCAGATCTAATACAAATGGAAAAGCAAGCACATGCAGTATTTCTGCAGTTAACACATGTTGTGGGAATTGTCCCTGTAATGGCATTATGGAGGTTACAGCATAGTCAGAGAAGCATGACTGGATTTATCTCAGTGCTAATCCAAGGGTGCAGTGTGTAACAGTTGCGTGGTCTGCATATCCTACTACAGCATATACCTGTGCAACCATCCAGGTGGCACATGCTTTGTTGTAATGAATTGTTGTAATGAATATTGTAATGAAAACTAATGAATTTCACATTCTATAGATGAGTTTACTCTGCTAGAAGGAAAAATCTCTGGATATATGTGTCTGAGGTGGGGTTTGCACCATATGACCAATTCAGATGGAAATATTTTATCCTTGAACTTGAAAACAGGTCTTCTGCTTATTGATCTCAAGTTACAGCATGAGATTCCTCCTTCCTGATGGCCTGTTGCAATATAGCAGTGCAATTGGCATCTTTACTGGCAGGCTCTGAAAAATGAGGTGATTATAGTCTTGAACAAAGCAATGTGGAAAATTTTGAGTTTCCTGTTGTTGATATGGGAGATTTTGTTCTCTTGGACTATCAAAACAACATATTTTAAAAGCAGTCACTTCACTCAGAAATGTACCTTCTAACTATATTATAAAGATAGATCAATTAAATGTAAAATGTAATCTCAGTAGTAGTACATGGTTTTATACAGAAACAGTTTTCAGTAACTCAAGCATTTTACTACGATCATTTACTTCTAATCAACTCCTTGAACAGATTTTCAGATACTTATGTATAAAGAATAAATTGTAAAACTTGAAAACAAAAATTCAGTCAGTTATTATGAACCATATAGTATAGCTGGTGATGAGATTACACATTTAAATCAGTGCAGGAAATGTTTTTAGTGTTTCTTATGAAGAGGGGAGTAAATGACTGAGGAAAAGAAGATTAGAGATAATGTATATAAAAAGACAAATTATTTTTGAGATATCTTCAGACACTGAGAGTTACAACACCATTAGACTGTCTTACTAAGTGTCATGAAAAGAATTCAACAATGCAATTTGATAGGTCACATGGGGTTACTGTCATCAATGATCATAATGATACATTTGAATTAAAGTGGTCATTCTTTTTTAAACAAATCTGCTTTATGAAATAGTCATATCTTGGATTGAGCAATACAGAAAAGATAGGGAAATAAACTTTTTTTTTTTTATATTATCATTGATCAAATTATTATTTTATAAATTTTAATGGCATATAAACTATTAGAGATAATTTACCTCTTTTATAACTCTTTACTTTATTCAGTTTTGCATTAAAAGCATAGTTCCAAAATATGTGAAAATTTCAAATTATCAAAATATTTGTAATTTCCAAATAATTAGTAATTTTATTTTAATATGAGTTTAGTCTCTAAACTGAAAAAAATTTGTTAACACTTACCCTCTTGAAAGAACATTTTCCAGGTAATTGTTGTGGTTTAGCCCCAGCCAGCAACTAAGCACCACAGAGCTGCTTGCTCACTCCCCTTACCCCGATGGGATGGGGGAGAGATTCCAAGGAGTAAGAGTGAGAAACACTCCTGGGTTGAGATAAGAACAGTTTAATAATTGAAATAAAGTAAAATAATAATAATAATAACAATATACAAAGCAAGTGATGCACAATACAATTGCTCACCACCCGCCGACTGATACCCAGACAGTTCCCGAGCAGCGATCGCTGCTCCCTGGCCAACCCCCCGCAGTTTCTATACTGAGCATGACGTCATATGGTATGGAATAGCCCTTTGGTCAGTTTGGATCAACTCTTCTGGCTGTGCCCCCTCCCAGTTTCTTGTGCACCTGGCAGAGCATGGGAAGCTGAAAAGTCCTTGACTAGCATAAGCAGTACTTAGCAACAAGTAAACCATCAGTGTGTTATCAACATTCTTCTCCTACTAAATCCAAACCACAGCACTATGCCTGCTGCTAGGAAGAAAATTAACTCTATCCCAGATGAAACCAGGACAGTAATTTCTTTTTTTCTTCCTGATTGATTTTCTTACTGATTGGCCTGAAGTAAGAGATGTAATCAAATTCTTCAGTGGTTCTGAAGGTCAGCTCTGATCACCTTCCCAAGTATCTCTAACCTTTTTTTTTTTTTTTTTATAGTGTTAAGTTTCACCAGGAAGATGGACTACAACAACCCATAATGGATCTAGATATTGGGGTTTATTGAAGAAACAAAGGCATTAGAGTTTTTACCCTACTAGATTATCACTCACACTTACTTACTTGTTCCCCTCAGCATTACATTTGGTAGGTCAGCTTCTTTTCCCAGCAGGGAGTTCTCTGCTGGCCAAGGAAGGCTAGCCACAAAGTTGCATTGGATGGTGCTGTGTCACTCCTTGCAGTTATCAGTCTTGGGTCTTAACAGCCAAGGTCCATCAGCTTCCCCCTGCATTCATGTCCATGTGTCTTCCCTAAGTTCAGGTCCTTCCTCAATCTCCAGGATCTTTCATCCAGCCAGTGTCTTCACCACCTTCCTTCTAGGCCTCTTCTTTCCAGGGCCACTTCTTCTTTTTGGTGAACACTTCTTTTAGGTTCCTTGTCCTGGTTTTCCCAATCTATCTAAATAGATTTTATATGCATAGACACAATGTATGGTCAACTTCCCAACCGGTGCTTCTGTTTCATGTATCTTTATTATCTGGAGGATTCAGAAGTTGTTCCCTGTTTTGTACTTGTAAAATTGTATTGGGTTTGCGTGGCAAGGTTTTGGTAGTGGGGGGGCTACAGGGGTGGCTTCTGTGAGAAGCTGCTAGAAGCTTCCCCTATGTCCGATAGAGCCAATGACAGTTCAGCTCCAGGATGGACCCACTGCTGGGCAAAGCTGAGCCAATCAGTGACAGTGGTAGCACCTCTGTGATAACATATTTTAGAAGGGGGGGGGGGGGTGGGGTGGAGAGAAACACCGGGACACAAACTGCAGCTGGAGTGAAGACTAAGAATATGTAAGAGGAACGACTCTGCAGACACCAAGGTCAGTGAAGAAGGAGGCCGAGGAGGTGCTCCAGGCACCGGAGCAGAGATGCCTCTGCAGCCCATGGTGAAGACCATGGTGAGGTAAGCTGTTCCCTTGCAGTCCATGGAGGTCCACGGTAGAGCAGATATCCACCTGCATCCCGGGGAGGATCCCATGCCAGAGCAGGTGTATGTGCCTGAAGGAGGCTGTGACACCGTGGGAAGCCCACGTTGGAGCAGGTTTGCTGGCAGGACCTGTGACCCCGTGGGGAACCCATGCTGGAGCAGTCTGCTTCTGAAGAATGGCACCCCATGGAAGGGTTCCATACTGGAACATTTCGTGAAGAACTGTAGCCCATGGGAAGGACCCACATTGGAGAAGTTCATGGAGGACTGTCTCCCATGGGAGGGACCCCGCGCTGGAGCAGGGGACGAGTGTAAGGAGTCCTCCTGTGAGGCGGAAGGAGCAGCAGAGAAGACAGGTCATGAAATGACCACAACTCCCATTCCCTGTCCCCCTGCACTGCTCGGGGGGAGGAGATAGAGAAAGTGGGAGTGAAGTTGAGCCCGGGAAGAAGAGAGGTGTGGGGGGAAGGTGTTTTAAGATTTGGTTTTATTTCTCATCACCCTACTCAGTTTTCATTAGTAATAAATTAAACTGATTTTTCCCAATCTGAGTCTGCTTTGCCCATGATGGTAACTGCTGAGTGATGTCTCTGTCCTTATCTTGACCCATGAGACTTTCATATTTTCTCTCCCCTGTGCAGTTGAGAAGGGGATTGATAGAGCAGCTGTGTGGTGTTTAGCTGCCTGCCAGGTTAAACCATAACAACAATAATCTTCCCTAAACCTAGAGTTCATGAGGTTTAAAGAGAGAGAATGTGAAAGTCCTGCACCTAGGGAGGAAGAGTTATGCACCAATATACGCTGGGGGCCGACTGGCTGGATAGTAGCTTGGCAGAAAAGGACCTGGGGGCCCTGGTGGACACCAAGTTGAGTATGAGCCAGCAGAGTGCCCTGGTGGCCAAGAAGGCTAATGGTATCCTGGGCTGCGTTAGGCAAATTGTTGCCATCAGGTGGAGGGAGGTGATCCTTCCCCTCTCCTCAACACTGACGAGGCCACACCTGGAGTACTGTGTCCAGTTCTGGACTCCTCAGTACAAGAGAGAAAGACACATGCTGGACAGTCCAACAAAGGGCCACGGCCACCAAAATGTTTAAGGGACTGTAGGAGCTCACATATGAAAGGCTGAGAGACATAGGACTGTTCAGCCTGGAGAAGAGAAGGATCAGGGGGTACTTACCAATGTGTATAAAAACCTGAAGGGAGGGTGCAAAGAAGACAGAGCCAGGCTCTTTTCTGTGGTGCCCAGTGACAGGACCAGAGGCAATAGGCACAAACTGAAACACAGGGGGTTGCCTCTGAACATCAGGAAACACTTTTTTACTGTGAGGGTGACTGAGCACTGGCACAGGTTGCCCAGAGAGGTTGTGGAGTTTCCCTCCTTTGAGATATTCAAAAGCCACCTGGACATAGTCCTGGGCAACCAGCTTTATATGGCCCTGTTGAGCAGGGAAGTTGGATGAGATGACCTCCAGATGTCCTTTCCAGCCTCACCATTTTTGTGATTCTATGATTCTGTAACTTTACACAATGGCTCTGTGTCAAAAGATTAATCTCTTTTAATATGAAAAGGAAAAGCAATTGCATGTTCTATCTAAAAAAAAAGGAAAAGGGTATAAAAACCTACTGCAGGAAACAATTCTGAAGCCTTAAGGACATAAACAGCAAAGATTTTTGTTAGGTTTGCTCTATTTCTAACAAAGCTGATGAAAAATTATCAGAGCAAGACTTTTTAAATCAAAGCAGCCGAGTTTAGAGGCGGATATTTTAGTTTTCTTGTTGTCCAAACTCGTTTTGAGAACCTCAGAACTTACTTGTAAATTTTTGGAAGAGTTACATAGTACTGAAAACAGAGACAGAATAAGAATACTAGGACTCTTTAAATAATTACATCTGATTACATTAGAGAGTGGGAAAAGTGTTCAGTAGCTAACTGCAAAACTTTTAAAATTTCAAAACTTATACTGCTCATGTTGGAAGGAAACTGTGGTAAGCAAATCAATGTCTCCTGTACACAACCTTGGAGAGATCAAATTAAGGTCTCTACTCTTAAGAATATTTCATTATTGACAGACACTGTAGGAAGTAGGAGGAAATGGGTGACACCCTGGTGCTAGAATACTTGGTGTGGTGAAGGCAGTGAGGGGTATGAAACAGTAGCTTGAGTGTTAAAATAGGTTCTTGGCCCTGTGTCACAAATATTACAGGTGATCCTTGAGAAGTGCATTGCTGGCCAAATTAATTCTTTTAAGGGGAAATTGTATCCTAAAGGCAACACTTCTCTGACTGAGAAGCTCCCATGCAATTTAACATTTTGATAATTCAGTAGATTCTAGTAACTAACATTTTCTTTGAAAGGTTTTCAACTATCCGCTTAAAATTAACCCAGGAGCTTTACTTTTTTATTTGTTCCAGAAAAACAAGACAAACCTAAACAACACAACAACATATGAGGACTGTTTGGATTCCAATATTTTTCTCTTACGTTTTTACACTTGAAAGAAAGCTTAGCCAAAAGTATAGGAAGGCCATAACAATAAAAATGACCTAAAAAGAAGACAGGAGTCTTTGTCAGCTTCATGAATCATAGCTTTGAAGAAACTAATGAAGTACTCAGAACTGTAGGTTATTTGTGTCTGTCTTTTCACTAGTCTGGAATTTTATTTTAATTTTTATTATCATCTGATTGAATGTAACAAGTAGTCTAGTATGTGTAAATTGATATAATGCCTGCAACTGTTAATACAGCAGATAAATAGGTTATGCTAGTGCACTAGAGTTTCTTTAAGTAAGAAGATGTAAACTATGCAATTGCAGTACTGTTAGTCAGCTGAAGCTCTCTAATACAGCTATTTTAGCCTGCAGATAGGAAATTATTTGAATTCTAAAAAAGCCTACTGAAAAATTGGAGAATTCATGAAATTATTTTTTTTCAGAAGTCATTCCAGTGTTAATACCGAAGACATATGATTGTCTAACAAGTGCAGCTGAAGATACAAATTTAAAAAACTCCTGAAATGAGTAAGCAAGTATGGCACTGGCTGTACTCATCATTGCCTCTTTTCCATCACGGAAATTTCCACTCTACCATTCAAAGCCTTATGTCGGAATAAAATTTATTCAACAGGGTGAATCACACAACACATACCACAGAAGGCATATTAAAAATGTCTATTGGAGTAATATTTTGCTTCTATTTGCATTTAATTTTTAGGCACTGGGAAATCATAATACATAAAGTATTTCATGCCCCAGTACTGCATAAAATAACAGTCAGAACATTGAGATCACTTCAGGAAAAGTAACACCAAATTTCTTAAGAAGTGTAGAAATAAGGCAAGTCTTTGCTGCATGAACAAACATTTGCAGTCTGGAAAGTCAATGAGTTAGTGTTTCATGAAGTTCTAAAGTGACTTGCATGCAATATCCTGAATTTCTTTAAAGGAAGCTCAAAATGTTGAAAAGACTGTGAAGAGAGCTCTTTGCTATTAATTTCCTGAAATTTCAAAGTTTTCTTTGAAGAATATTACCTGAAGAATTTTAAATTATTTTATTTCAGTTTCTTCATACATGCATAGGCATCCTGTAGAGATATGTATAGAAGAAGATAGAATGTACAGAAGTACACTACAGGCTTTACGTTCCTTCAGATGAGAAGAGTATCAGATGAATGAGTTCTGAAAGTACAAGGAATAGTTGCAACATCTTTCATAAAAATCAACAGGAGCCTTCAACCATCAGGTGTCGAGCTACATGGTTTAGTTGAATGGGTTAGGGGTAGTCATTTGCCGACAGGTCATAGTGCCTTTTCTCTTCAGTTGCCAATACATTTTAGAGCTTTTATGTGCTGTAACAGCTTCTGCAGAGTTGTCTAAACAAGGCTAATGCCTGAGCACGGCTTAGGTCAGGTAGTCTCTACCTCTCATCTTTGTCAAATTAGCCATATACTCTGGCACAGATAAGAAATGTTAAAAAACTAAACCACAGAAAACTCAGACAGGTGACTGGTAATTCTGAAGTGCCTTATTACCATCAACATAAAGGGAGTTCCTCCAGGCTGAACATTTCTCAGTATACTTTTACCACTATGGTGTAGAACACAAAGCTTCCAAGTAAAAGAATCCTGATGCTCTTTTGCTGATGCCCTTAAGCTATCCTTCCAAACAAGAAGCCAAAAAAACAGAACAAATCTTCATTACTCTGTTGTCATCATTTCCCTCTCTCCCCCAGCTTTTGGAACTTTAGTCTTAGAAGCTTTCATAGATGAACTGCATAAGAACAATTGGGTTCAGTTTTCACCGGGGATTTTGTCTAAGCATCCTACTGAGGTGATGTGTATCTGTGACCTTCACAATATCCTGTAGAAAGGACTTCTGGATTTCTGCATCCATTACTTTCACAAGAAGATTATTCTTCCTTTGTGATAAGGCGTCAAAATGTAGTTGAAATCTAGAGCTATTTAAGAATTATTTCATTGCACACTGTTGTATGATTCAGTGTACAGACCTCTTTAGTTTTTTGGTTTGGTTGTTTTGGTTTTGTTGGCTTTGTCTTTTTTTTTTTGTGACCTGTATTTGAAAAGACACTTAGGTATGTAGGGAAAAATAGAAGAAACAGCATGAACTTTCTATAAGAGTTTTGCTCATTATCTATATGTGTGCTATATTCTTTGATTGTCTGTTTTCTAAAAACAGTCCTACATACATTAAACTTTTTTAAAACTTTTGTCTTTATCTGGTTTCTGCTGAAGGGCAAGAAGAGTCTGCTGTATTTTATGTCATATTAAATAGTGGCAAAGCAAGAAAATAATGTTTACATCTCCAGTGTCTTTCATCAAACGCCACAGTGTAAGTGTACAATATTCCTTCAAGCCTGTTATCCCAGATTCCTCACCAATTAATAAATCTTATTAGAATAGAATAGAATCATTAAGTTTGGAAAAGACCTCTAAGATAATCTAGTCCAACCATCACCCCAACACCACCACGCCCACTAAACCATGTCCCCAAATGCCACATCTGCATGTTTTTTGAACACTTCCAGTGATGGTGACTCCACCACCTCTCTCAGCAGCCTGTTCCAATGCTTGACTACCCTTTCCGTAAAGAAATTTTTCCTAATATCCCATCCAAACCTCCCCTTTCCTCCCATCCTATTGCTAGTTACTTGGGAGAAGAGACCAACACCCACCTCACTACAACCTCCTTTCAGGGAGTTGTAGAGAGCAATAAGGTCTCCCCTCGGCCTCCTCTTCTCCAGGCTAAACAACCCCAGTTCCCTCAGCTGCTCCTCATAAGACTTGTTCTCCAGACTCTTCACCAGCTTCGTTGCCCTTCTCTGGACATGCTCCAACAACTCAATGTCCTTCTTGTAGTGAGGGGCCCAAAACTGGACACAGTATTCCAGGTATGGCCTCACCAGTGCTGAGTACAGGAGAACAATCATCTCCCTGCTCCTGCTGGCCACACTGTTCCTGATACAAGCCACGATGCTGTTGGCCTTCTTGGCCACCTGGGCACACTGCTGGCTCATGTTCAGCCCGCTGTCTACCAACACCCCCAGGTCCTTTTTAGCCAGGCAGCTTTCCAGCCACTCTGCCCCAAGCCTGTAGCGTTGCATGGGGTTGTTGTGACCGAAGTGCAGGACCTGGCACTTGGCCTTGTTGAACCTCATGCAATTGGCCTTGGCCCATCGGTCCAGCCTGTCCAGGTCCCCCTGCAGGGCCATCTTACCCTCCAGCAGATCGACACTCCCACCCAACTTGGTGTCCTCTGCAGACTTACTGACGGTGCACTCAATGCCCCTATCCAGATTGTTGATAAGGATATTAAACAGAACTGGCCCCAAAACTAAGCCCTGGGGAACATTGTTTGTGACCGGTCGTCAACTGGATTCACCACAACTCTCTGGGCTCAGCCACCCAGCCAGTTTTTTACCCAGCAAAGAGTACGCCCATCGTTTTTACACCCACGTTAGAATGCTGTGGGAGACGATGTCAAAGGCTTTACTGAAGTCCAGGTAGACAACATCCACACTCTTTCCTTCATCCACTAGGCAGGTCACTAGGTCATAAAAGGAGATCAGTTTGGTCAAGCAGGACCTGCCTTTCATGTACCCATGCTGACTGGCCTGATGCCCTGGTTGACCTGCACATGCCTGTTGAGTGTACTCAAGATGGACCACCCCATTATCTTTCCCAGCACCGAGGTCAGGCTGACAGACCTGTAGTTCCCCTGATGGTCCTTCCAGCCCTTCTTGTAGATGGGCATCACATTGGCAAGCCTCCGACCATCTGGCACCTCCCCTTTTAACCAGGACTGCTGAGAGACGATGGAGAGTGGCTTGCAATGAAAAAAGAGGATTTTTTTTCCTTTTTTGCAAAATACTGGTTCCCTGAAGAGCAAATTCCTATCCAGGAGTTAATTCATGGTCAATAAGAGGAAGACTTAATACGGTGCTGAGGATCCTAAGGGTTAAGACAGCCATAAGGTGTGAGAAGATCAAGTTTTTAGCAGTGTTCCACTCTCTTGAACTCCTTATCCTCCAATAAGTATCTGAATTATTTCACTGCTTGTTATTTGTTGTATTTGGTATGGTTTTTACTGACGCTAGTCATACTACAGATGTAAACCAAATTATTTGAAGAATTCTAACAATTCTGGTTGCATTCCAAAATCTGTTGATAAATAGTGAGATAGTTTGTAGGATGTGCATGCATTGTACTGTATGTATTTCATTACACATTCCCCCAGCTTCTCATTTTTTCAGAAAACCAAATGTGTCAATTTCCTATATCAGGATTTGTGAAGTATTTTATAAAAGAAATTCAGAATTAATATCTCATATATATGTGGGTGTGTGTATGTAAAAATATTATGTTACAGTTCACATCAATCAAAACATATAGAAAATATGAAGCTGAATATATTTTAATTCTTCCTTATATATACACATGTATGTGTGTGTATGTGTATATATACATGGAAGAATGTGTTGTGTGTATGTGTAAAAATTCTTAAAAACTTTTAGTTGTAATAAGGCTAAATAATCTGTTGAAAAGCAGTTTCATTGGATATTTTTCAATGAAGTTTTAATTCATTAACTTGTTACTGACTGTCTTGAAAGGAACTATAAAATCAGTTCCTAAAGCATGATTAAAACATAAGGAGGAATGATAAATTTTGAATGAATACGTAGTTCAGGATGTTTATGTCCTTTTTCAAAGTTAATGAATGAAAATCAATCCAAGTTCCATTGTTGAGCAGCTATTTTCCATTCCCAAGAGAGCTGCAAATACTGTAGTCAATAAGAGTACAAGAACCAATGACATTTTAAGTGTTAAATCAGACAAATAGATTTTCAATTTAGCCCCAAAGCTAGAGAGTGATATTTCACATTTGAAAGAAAAAACTGCCTTCCAGGCCTAGAAATCTCTAGAGCCAAGGAAAGAGATGTGGGTTCAGGACTAAAAGGTCAAGAGAATAGACGTTGACAGTGTTTCAGCTGGGTTGGGTTTCTCAGTTGGCTATTAAATCTCAACAATAAATGGCATTTGGTTTTTTGTTTTGTTTTTCTTGCAAGGCTAAATTGATTCTTTAAATGAAAAGTATAAAATAAAAATGCATAACAATATTAAATATGAACTATTCTGTTTTCCAGTTATGTGGAACTAGCAAAAATGTTTAACTGCTTTTAATAGACCATGAGGCTAGAGCTGGTTAAAAATTTTGACAGAAAATGCTGATCCAGAAAAATCTAATATTTCAGGGAAATATTAAGTCATATCAACACTTCATATGGAAACCAAGAAACCAAATCATTCAGCTTCCTAACTCTTCCAAATAAATCTAAGTGATTTTCCCAGGCTGCCACAACTCATTTTACAAATTTCTGCTGCTCTCCATCTGCTGAGCTGTCTGTCTCTCTAGTCCTGTGCACACCACAGTTGTTTCTCCTGTGAATCAGCCAAAAAGACTTCAAAGTTGCGTGAGCAAAGCAGCCGACCAACAGGCAGAGATCCCAAGGAGGCAGCCAGTGGCATACCCAGGCTGTCAGGGCACCAGCTTGACCAAGTTTGCAGGGCAATCAGGTATTTAGCTAGATGTATTTCACAGGGGGCCTGACAAACTAAGGTTTCCTTAGCAACTGGCTCTGTTGGCTCCTGGTCTGGAGATTTGACTAAGCATCTCCCAAGCTTTCCAGATGGCTAGAGCATCTCACTTCCCACATAGCTGGCCTGCCTGATTGCCAGGCTCATTGGACTATTGACAGCCCCAAAAAGGTAGAAATAGAAGTTTTCCTGGAAGCAGCTGAATTCTAGTAGCAGTTGTAGGAACTACTGTTTGGTGATTGAATGTTCCCCTTGCTGACTCACAGAGCTCAGTTAGCTAACTTGTTGGTTTGCAGAAACCTAGTAAGAAAGCAATTCAATAAAGGGCAGCTGGAGAAATTTGGAAACTCAATGAAATCTTGGGGGTTTCTGTTCTACTAAATAAAACCCAATACTTTTTAACTCTTCATTTTTTGAATCAGGTGCCGTCATCTGTAAATGTTAGAAATGTTTTGCAGGTCAGACATTTTGTTTCTTAGGTAGCTCATGCCAGCACAAAATTATGAATGACTTTGTAGATATCTCCTTGAAAAAAAAAGTAGGAAAATTCAAAATTACAACTGTTTTTTTTTAAAAATATAAATTGTATAATTAGCTGCTTGCACTGATGAGAGTTACTTATTTTTCAGTAGATTCACTTACTGATAATTCTGCTCTTTTTTACCAGTCATTCTAGAGGTCTGGATTAACACAAATGTCCTAATCCTCACATTTATATTTTCTTTCAAACTTTTTAACACAAAACCAGATTCTTTCTCTATCAGCCTTAAGCAGGATTTACTGTCACTACTACTGGTTACCACTGTGTGGATACTGATTCTTTTCCTCTCCCCCATGAGACAGCAAAGTACTGGATATTCCCATTTTATGGCCAGGGTTCTTAAAAGCATTAACTGTAATATCACTCAGCCTGTGCAAACTGAAGTCTGGTGCACTCCAGGTCTTAACTCTAAGTGCCTATATCACTATATTTTTTCAGCAGTCTGAACTCAGGTTGCCTACAATCCCAACCTGTCTTTTTATCTGCTATACTTCATACTGTAACTGCTTCCTAGGAGAGAGACCACGCTGCTTTATCTAACCATCACTAATCACAAGGTGGTTCTCTAAGGGCAAATGGATATGTCTGGGGAATTAAAGCATCTGCTCAAGCATTCTGATAAGCTCAGGGCCTCTTTCCCTCTGTTGATTTTAAAAAGAGTCTGGATGATTACAGATAACATTTGTTAAGATGAGTACGAGACTGCATGATTTGTCCCAGAGCTCATAGAAGATAGAAGTGCAAGGTGCATCTTACTGCTTGTAAAATACAGTCCTAATTATTAATGTATAGTCCTAATTATTAAACCTTTGTCCCTGCATTGTTTCCTGTCTCTTTCTTCTCTTACTACTCCTTCTTACTTCCCACTTCTTCGACAAAAGGTACTCAATTTAAAGAGACAATAGGTTCCTTAGAGTCTTTAGGCAAACCCTAGAGTCATCAGGTAAACACTTTCAGTGATTATTGGAAAATAATCATTCTAACCTTTCATAGTACACATTTCCCTAGTTGGTTTCCCAAGATATAATTAGTTTTGGTTGTTCCAAATTCTCACTTGTTTAATTCATTCACTGCTTCACTTACATGTAATAATGCCTGCAGACAAACTCCAACAATCCTCACACCTCTCAGATGTGGGTAAATTTGTTATATACTTTTCTCTGTGAAAAGTAATGCCCTAGCAGAATGTTCATAGTTTTACTGGAACACCTAGGTGGCAAAATCTGTTTTGCAACAAACCATTCAGACCAGGACACTGTAACAAAAATCTCAAATTTTATTGTTATCTACCACTCAAGCATATGTCAAAATCATTTATTTGACTTAATGATTTTTTTTAAAACATTAAAAAACTGTTTGTGTAGCTGTCTGAAAAGTAAATTGTGAGGAAATATAGGTGAGAGAAATAAGATCTGTTAACAGAACAAGTGGTACCACTGCTAAAAATTTTTCACATTTGGAAGTGTGGTGGTGCATCCTGCATTCGTGACAGGAAGACTCTTCTTCAAAAATTGAAAAAAAAATAACAGAGCAACTTTGTAAATGTACATTACAATGCATATATATTTCTATAGATTTTCACTCGAAACAGGCATATAAGTACTAACAACACTCCTCAGGAAGACACTTCATTTTTTTAAAAATAACCATAAAATTCATGCCATTCATCCTAGTTTGTTGAGTAATATTTTAGGACGAAAAGCATTACAAATCTATAAAAGACCAGCGAAGTTATTCAAACAAACCAAAGGATTATATTACAGTCTATATTCCTGAATGGGTGGCTGATTCACTCTGAGGCAATTAACTAGGTATGTCTATAAAATTATTTGCAATGGGATAAGCAATTTCTTTTTTTCCCAGTTAGGCTTTCTGTAGCAGGAAAGACGACACAAACTACTCACTTAGGTAAAGTTCATTCTTGCTAATAAAGGGAAAGGTTATCAAGTGAGTAACCATTTACTCACATAGTAATTCATAGTCTCAAAATAAACATATTAAACCTAGTCCTGGGTGAAGACTGAGACAGCCTACTCCAAGATTCTATTTTAAACAATAGCTATAAGTTATTCTTGTGTCTTTTCCATATGTTAACACTTAAAAGTATTTCAGAAATTGAAAATTTCTGGTAAGATTATGGACCTTGCAAGTGTAGGGAAACCTGGAAAAGATTTTGTATAAGTGGATTTTAAACAAAGAAAAAAAAAAAAAAAGACAAGTTATTTTTCAGGAAAATCTCATGATTTTATACACAAATGACAAAACTTCAAGGGTCACAATTTAAGGTTGATGGCATAGGCAGCACTTGATTTCTACATTTAGCTGTGAGTATTAGTATATTCTAGGTAATCTCGTACTGAACAAATTGTGAGATGATAGCATTTCAAATAAACATGCAAGCATCAGGATGATTTAAGCTACACTATTTTCATTTCAGTATGATAAAAAGCTAGTAAAAATCAATAATGATATAGCCAGTGAACTAGCAGGCACTCAACAAGTATAAGTAATGTTATTGTCCATCCAGAGTATTCATAATCAAGTATTAAAAGTCAAAGATAATTTGCACTTGTACTAGCTGAAATGTCTTTTTTTTTTTTTTTTTTCTGAACATAAGAAGCATTTTCACTATTTAGAGCAATGATAATTAAGTTATATCATACCTAAGTAGCACTGCCATATACGGTAGACTCAGAACATGCATCTGGATGGTGTAGATCTTTTAAATCACAACACTTCTTGTTTAAGAGTAGCTCTCATAAAAACACATCAGTGCAGTCTGAACTGGTTTAGCCTTTTATCTAAGAGGAAATATTTTCTTTAATCTTGAGTATCCTCTCTTAAATGCAAATTACAAATCTTCCAATAAAACAGTTACTTTACTTACTAAGAAACTCTGCAGATACTAACCAGACTAGCACACCCCTCAGTTCAGAGAGAAACTACAAGACAGGCTCAGTAGCCTTCCTATGACCCTGGCTAACAAATTAAGCTGCTGAAGCAGAAAACATAATGGATTCCTACCAGCACTCTAATACTTTCCGATCACTGAGTGTTAGTCACTTGAGATAAAATATAAGTTAAAAGTACAGTCTCCATTTTTCTTGCCGTATTCTGCAAAATATAGGTAAGGATGTAGAAAGCAAAGTAACATTGTTGTATACTATTAGCAGCTTACTATATAGTCTTTGGACAACGGGAGAAGAAATTTCTTTTTATATCCTATTTAATAATAAAACCCATTGTCTTTCTTTGAGATTATTAAAAGTATTAAATATCTGAAGTGTTGTAGCTGAGGAACAAACTGATTTCAATGTATTTCTTTGGGTCTTAGATGCTTAGATGATTTCTTCACCGGATTTATTTTTCCTTGTTTAGTCATAAATTATTTTTCAAAATGGGTTTGACAAATTTCCAGATCTGATCAGGGGTTTCTTACCTTTATGCTAAACTGGTATCAGGTCTCCAATAAGGGTAAAATAACACAGAATCAGGTCCCTCTTGGATACAATGGACTGTAGGGCTAATACAGTCTGATGCTGCACATTGTGCATGGAAGACCATTCTTTAACAATCTGATTGTCTATGTTTACAATTAACTATTTCAACAATATAAAGAATACTCTTGAGTGAAAAATGCCAATTTTTACAAAATTACCAATCATCCAACAGAAATTGTATAACCATAACAGGTCACAAAGAACACCATGCTTTAGACTTACAAGTAGGAATGCAATAACAAAGGAACCTGGTCCCCCTGGTTTCCTTCTGAGAAGGAAGCCTATAAAGGAGAGAAATGAGTACATAAAATTATATTCTGAAACAATTTCATGGGAAATGATAGAATTTGCTATATTGCATCTATGTCTTGTGCCTTGCTGGTTCCAAAGGACAATGCATTATTGCTACCAGGACACACTCCAGCAAACTCCTGGCCCTACAGAGGCTATGTACAAGTACAGGCAGTCTTCAGACTGATTCCCTTTTTTCCACAAGACAGATTAATCTCTTTCGATACATGAAAAATCACAAATATCACTTTCTGTGTCAATCTTCACAATTTTTACATTGCGCTGAGTACTGCCCTTTGAAACAGGAACATCTTAATTTGAGAGCATTACAATGTTCTGGGTCTGATTACAAATCTTTCCAAATATAAGAAAGCATGAGATGTAATGGGAGATACAGATGCTCACCACCTCTAAATAAGAGTTCATGGTAGTAATTCAGTTTACTATGGAGGTTAACCTTCTCATCTGTTAGAGGCAGCTGAATAAGTCTAAGCCACGATGACTGCCTAACTAGATATCTGCTTACTGTAATGGGATCTTAAACAGGTAGTTCACCTGCACATGTGGAAACATGGATTTTACTGTCTTAATGTTGGAAAGAATTATCCCATTGTAGGTGTCCCAAAGTGGACTTCCAGAAAACCAAGAAGAGAAAACACATGCACTATTTTTTTCACCTGGAATCATGTGATGATTAAATGTAAAATTTAGAAACAGTCATGTAATTTACTTGTTCAGTATAACTATAATAACCTTTTATAATTTTACTGTAATAGTACTGAATGCCACTTTGAATATTTGTCCTCAGCTTGCATTTTATTTCTTCATAACATGAAATAAAGCATAGAAAGCCCCATTTTTAGAAGCTGTTGACCTGAAACCATACTAGTAGCTCACAACAGATTCGGTTTTTTTAGCCTGATCTAGTTGAAGATGTTGGACTAGATGACTTTTAAAGGTACCTTCCAACCCAAACTATTCTATGATTCTATGACTCTATGATTCTATATCTAAGCCCCACTAATTTTCTCACTCTTTGAAAGAGCAGCTAAACAAATACAGGATGTCGAAGGAGAAGAATGGAAATGAATGAAAATATGTCCTCTGAAGGCCTCTGAACTATTTTTAGTTCTTCCTGCGAGGGGCCACAATCAAACAATTCACAATGAATATTCATTATGGATCTGAGTAATCGATTTTATTATTTGCTTTTATGCACTTCACAAAACTAAGTTCAGAAGAGAAAGACACATCTGGTTGGACAATGGAGCAATGTCTCTCGGACTCTTTCACTTCCAAAGTGCTGGCAGTGACAGTCTTCAGGAAACAAGACATTCCTCAAGTCTACAAAAAAATAATATAAAAAACTAGTTTTCCTGTTGTAAATAACTTACAATGTTTTGTTGAATGGAATAGAACTGTGCTTATTTGTGTTATCAAAGGTTTGATCCTTAGTAATTTGCTTTAAGAGGGCTTGAATTCTTTCTAATTGTGATATATTCTGTATAAAATGCCCTGATTTACATAATCTTCATGTTATTTTTATTCCCCACTTACAATCACTTGCATGTTACTCTTTCACAACAGCTATCACTTTAATGAAAATTGATAGGGACTAAGTCTTGGGAGGTTTATTTAGAAAACAGTGAAGAAAAGGTAGTATAAGGGTTGTGTTTCAGTCTGGCAAGAAGCTGGAAGGCAGAAAGAGGCAAATGTTTTTTATTCCTACTGGTTATATCAGCTGCTACTATGCGAATGGTTTCTTTTTCATGTTCTTGTAGCTGTGAGCAAAACTGTCATGGGAAACTGTCTTAAACATTTTGCTTATCCAAAAGTACAAAAGCTTCCTGAACCTTCTTTAACTTTACAGGTCTGATGGGAGTAGAACACTTTCAAAATGTTATTTTTCACCTGTGTTCTCTAACTTTTAGAATTTTAGTCCAAATCCCAGTGTGCTTTCATTGCTGCAATGCCAGTGTGCCTCTGTAATTTTAAGAGCTTTCTGTTCAGTATGACTTTCACTACATAGCTGTCCTCACTCTTAGATGTTATTCACCGTAATAAAGGCAATTTCTGACTCCTTTGTTTAATGGTAAACAGATATCATTAATTCATGATCTGTAATACTAGGCTGGAACCTCATAAACACACAACTGAAGAGACTGTTATTAACCAATATTTACATTGAAATTATTAGGTGATTCATAACAACAGTGCATATAGAATTTGACTGGCATTTCTTCCTAGAGTTAAGGCATCACAGGACATAATTAAGAATACTTAGAGACATGACCTCCATCATTTTAAAATGATTCCTGATGTTCTTGGTTATGAGTGAGAACAACTTTTGACTATAAATTTCCTCAATTTTGATTTCAGGAAAGTTTTCAATTAATCAGCAAAGAAAACAGTTCTGCAGTACACACAATGATAAAAACAGTTTCAAGTTTATATCTTCATGCACTCATGTGCCTCTGTAGAAAAATCAAGAAAAGAATTTGTTGAAAGAAGCAATTTAAGGAGTGATATATTTTTCAGAAGAAACCCAAAATCTTTCATGAAACCCTTGTGTTCTGACTGCAGAAGTTTGTTTGTTTGTTTGTTTGTTTTCCCCCTTTCTTTGAATGCAAACTGCACTTTTATGTTCTTAGCTTTGACTGGTTAATTTGCAGATGTTTTCAAAATGTGAGCAGTGCACTGTAACAAGTATTTCTCTATAGGCTTGCCAATAGAATATATGAAATCAGGAGATGGGGGAAAAAAGGAAGTAGTCAAGAGAGACTTCATGCTCTTGGTTTATTTTGTGGAGTGGCAGCCCTTTTTTAAAAATCAGTTTTTGCGTTAAAGTTTCAAGTTTCTCTCCCCTACCAGCAGGGAAATAAAAAAGCTTTTGGATATGCTGTCTTTTGAACAATGGCAAAGTGCTTTTAGTGTTTAGTCCCCGCAGGTAAGTAATGGGTTTTTGAGCCTTCTATTCAATTTTTTATAAGGGTAGTGAAATTGTGTGATCAAGAGCAAAACTAATCTTTGATAACATAATATAAAGGATGTAGGCAGTTCTGGCTCAGTATCAGATAAATATTTACTCTGAGAATCCATGTAAATCAGAAGAATCGCTATTTGTGAGTCTTGGCCTTGGATGTGCTTAATCAGCCAGAATTTTCTATTAATGAATTTTGAATCGTCATGACAAACCTAATGACTTTAAAGATGGGCAAAGAATTTTGGCAGGAAAAGAGGCGACATTTTATAATGGTAAAGAATATCTCTCCTCCACAATATGCAACAGTGCTGTACTATGTGCAGTGCATATCAAAAGGAATGGGCTATGCGTTAGGTTCATCAAATAAGAATTTTAATGTAAGTTTTTTTCACAGTTCTGAGGTCTTCTAGTTATTCTTCACAGCAAACCTATAGGACTGATCTCATGATCTCAGGTTTGGGTTTTTTTTTTGTTTTGTAGTTGAGGTTTTTTGTTTGGTTTGTTTTTAACTAAAGTAGAGGGTAATTCAAGGAAAGCAGAGATGGATTGAGAATAAAGCACTGTTCAGGATTTGTTAGAATCATTGAATCATAGAATTGTTTAGGTTGGAAAAGAGCTTTAAGATCATCCAGTCCAACCATTAACCTAACATTACCAAGTCCACACTAAACCAATTAAGCGTAGACTAGACTAAACCATGTCCCAAAGTGCCACATCTACCCGTTTTTTGAACACTGCCAGGGATGGTGAC
This sequence comes from Pelecanus crispus, assembly GCF_030463565.1. Classification (NCBI taxonomy): domain Eukaryota; kingdom Metazoa; phylum Chordata; class Aves; order Pelecaniformes; family Pelecanidae; genus Pelecanus; species Pelecanus crispus. The sequence continues at coordinate 156,314,583 of NC_134644.1, read as the reverse complement.
TCCACCACCTCTCTGGGCAGCCTGTTCCAATGCTTGACCACCCTCTCCATAAAGAAATTTTTCCTAATTTCCAACCTTTTCCAACCTGTTGCAAGACTATTGCAGACTGCCCATCTTTGCTGTACCTCGCACTTGAGTCCAAATTCTTCGAAGTCATCTTCTTTGCTTTTAAATATAATATAAATCCAATTAGTAACCTTGCTATATAAAACCACTCCTGAGGATTAAAAAAAGCATATGGTTTGCACTCCATAGGGTTGTTTTCTTTAATTACTCAATGCTTTTTGCTCCCAGTCTGTACTTGAAGGACATCAGTCTTTCCTTTATATTATCTATTCATATTCCAGATTTTGGGGGGGGGATAACCACTTACTAAAAGGCTGTAAAATTTGTGTGGGATTGGAATTGATTATAATCTCACTTGACATTTCCAAGCTATGGCATTAGACACGTTAAAGAATAGCTACAATAATAATTATTATTATCCAAAGCCACAGCAGGATTTTGTACAAGAACTCACAAGTACCCTGTTCCCTGCCTTGTATTTAAACTGTTAGAACATATCATTTTCTCTTTTGTAATGATAGTGGGCATATAGCAATTTTTCTGCTAGGAACATAAAACATTTTAGAACTATATACAGTATGTAGCTGATGTGAGATAATGTAATGTTCTTGGGATGGAAAACCAGGGAAACTTTTTGTAGGCTAGGATTTAGGTTCCAAGCTAACCAAACCTAAGGACTTTAACCCTTATACTGCTGTACTTTGTATTTGTAGCTAGAACAGTCTTGATAACACATCAATGTTTTGGCTACTGCTGAGCTGTACTCACAGAGAATCAAGGCTGTCTCTCCAAACACCCCCTCCCCAACAAAGGCCAGTAGGCTGGGCATGGGCTAGAGGTTGGGAAGGGACACAGCTGGGACAGCTGACCCAAACTGACCAAAGGGATATTCCATACCATATGATGGCACGCTCAGCAATAAAAGCTGAGGGGGGGAAATTCTGATGAAAGTGTTTCTCTTCTGAAGCAACCACTGTATGTACTGAGGTCTTACTTCCCAGGAAGTGTCTGCACATCACCTGCTGATGGGAAATAGATAATAAATCTTTTTGCTTTGCTCCACTTCTCTGTGTAGCTTTTGCTTTTCTTCATTAAACTTCCTTTATCTCAACCCATGAGTTTTTCATCTTATTTTCTCCCGTCCTGCTAAGGAGGTGGAGTGAGAGAGTGGCTTGGTGAGCATTTAGCAGCCAGCCAAGGTCAACTCACCACACCAAGTAAAAAGAAAGAAAAAAGAGCTTTTAATGACTGGATGCATATAAAAGAGATCATCAGGAAATTATGAAACGAATCTTGACAGGTCATGCAGTCTAATGCAGAATCACTGATATATATTTAGGTCAACATCTGTTTGTTAAATCCGTTCTTAAAAACTTACACTGAAAGAGCTTTTGCAGTTTCCTTTAACCATAACAGTGCTGATGGACAGCAATTAGGTGTTGGGTCAAGAAGACATTAATAATATATCATCATAATAGTAGATGCTTTAAAATGAAAGTAAAGAGCTCTTTTGTAAAGATGAAAAGAGGTGAACTTGCTTTGGCTGTGACTGCATTTTCCTGAATGAGAGTTTAATTTTTATGTTCTTTATATGTATATGTATACTTAATATATATAATTTTATAGATAATTAATATGCATAGTTTATATATATATTTAATAGCTTCTGGAAAAATAATATTATAGATTAATATTAAACCTTTACCAACAGGGAATAATAGGAAATAATGAACAGTAGTTAATTAGGTTACAATTACTTACAACAAAATGTTAAATAGATTTGGAATCAGAGTTCCTGTTTTGATGCACATTATGAACAATACATATTCATTACTACTAGTAAAAAGCTCCTCCTAAAGCAGTAAAGAACTGCACCTTTGGAAAAGATTTTGTTAAACAACTATTTAAAAATTCAGTAGGTGAAAATAATTGCAAAACATTTGCATGATTTATAGTGTATACATACATCTCAAGTTAGAAAAAGGGATTAAATGAGTTACTTCACAACTGGCTGCTTCAGAGGGAAATATCACTACATTTCAAACCTGTTATTGATTGTTATAATCTCATTGTGAACTTGTACTGTTCTGATTACTTTTATTTTGTGTCTGGTCACATGTTAATCCATAAGTTTTTTAGTATAAATTTTTCATTTTCTTTTTTTTTTCCTTCCTTTTTTTATTAGGTACAAATGAGAAGTATCTAATATCGTGGAATCCTTGTCTGTCTGACTGGGGCTCCTATGTAATGGATGTTAGTATAGATTCTAAGTCTCATGGGACATTACCTCTGCTTCAAATAGACAAAAGGCTGTAAAAGGAATCATTACGTCAATATGCTTTTACCATTTCCTGAAAACATATCTAATTTATCCTTCTTAATTTATTTTTCTCATATATATATATATATATATATATATATATAAAAGTTAGCATTGCCATCCTATCATGTTACTCTATGAAACATTCAGAACACAGCCTGCATAAAGTACATCATACAAGCCATGGAGAAGTGCAGTAGACCTTGAGAACTTTTATTGAAAGGAAACAAATGGTTGAAGATAGCGGCAAAGCCCCTACTTATTTAAATGACACAGGGTTAGGCCACTAGCGAATTTTACATGTTGCGTTTTTATACATTATATTAAATCTTGCTAAAAATTGGATTTTTAAAAGGAAAAAAAATCATGAGAAAAAATAAATTCTAAGTTTTCTGTGAATAGAATATGCTATGTGGTGCCAAACTTTTATTAATAGATAACTGTTCAGTTGACAAATAACAAAAATCCCTACCTTTTGGGAGCTGAAGAGATATACAAAATACATAAAATTCCCATAAGTTTATCAGCTTCTTAGTATGTTTAAGTGGAAGCAAAGTCTGTCAGACACAATGTAACACTAATACTATGTGACAAATTGTAATTCAGTGCCACATGATTTGATGTGCTAATAAAATACAACTTGTAAATTTATATTACCTATGGCAAACTAAGTCCTGTCAAAACTAATGAAAATGAAAATATTTGCCTGTCACAGATGAGCAGAACTTACTTTTATGCTATTATTTTCTGACATGTAAACACATTGTGGTACTGATAAGGTACAGCTAAAAAGTACTTCTGTCTAAAGAAGTGGAATTTAGAGGAAGATCAAACCAGTTTGCAGAAAACTGGAATTTATAATAGGGAGGTGAAGGATGAAAATGTTGCACTTGGCTGGCTGAGGTCAGGTGTAACACAACAAAACCTATACACCTGCAGTGGGATGCTGCTGAGTTTCTCATATCATGCCTGAATACTGTCCTCAAAAACACTGTTGTCAAAAGAGATTCAGCTGAAATAAAATGCTGATTAACAGACATGGTGACATTTTCCCCATAAGTGGCACCTGTGGCAGTTCTACATCTGTTTGGTATTTGGGAGATATTTTGGGTATTTTTCAAGTTCATCTCCAGTTGAAGATGACTAATGTGCTCACTATAAAGAATTGCTGGAAGCTAAGCCCCAGGGTTGCTTGAGAGCATAGACTTTAGCTGGTAGTTAATCTGACCAGACTTCCAAATAAGGGACAGGTATAGGAAATGGTTTCTGAATATTGTGTTTTTGGGAACATCAGCACGCGTACCAGAAAAGCTGACTGCTAGAAGAGTTTCTGCACACTTCCCGAAGTTTAATTGACAGAACTTTTAATCCCTATATCTAGTGATTAAAAAGCTGCTTTTTATAAAAAAGGTGTTATTTACCTAATACACGTGATCAATAAGTTAAATTATTTTTTTTCCTCTCAGTCACAGGATGGAGTGTTTCAGAGAGATTTGGAGAAAGACAACTGCTCCCCTGTTTACACTGGTAGAAGTGAGAAGCAATCTTACGGTAATTATTTGAGTTTAAAGATTAAATGAGTGTAGAGAGGATCAGAAACTAAAAGGCAGTCCTGTGTCATGATAGTGAAGTTTGAACTGAACTGAAGGGTAAGGGAGGAGATTAAGATTCGTTAAAGGCCAAATGAGCAACTCATGATGAGGAAAACATTGGTGGGCTGGTCTAAGTAAACTTAAATTAATTTATAATCAAAGTAGCGCTTAATTTGTTCTTACACATGACGCAAAAGCTTTTTCGTTTCTTCACCTACACCTGGCCATTATCACCTCCAAAAGAGAAGATGAACACCGCAAACAGTCCTGAATCAGACCAGTCAGTGGATGAGGCTTTCTAAAAGTATGAGATCTCCCTCCTAAGGGAATGTTTCAGGGAGCTCATCCCATGAGCGTGAACTATTTCATAACTTTGAGTCAGTGCCAGCAAAGTGAAAATTTTGGTAGGTTTTAAATAATTTTGTCTTTTAATCAGGAGGAGTCATCAGAAAATCAAGACAAGGTGAACTTGGAAATGTATAAAATTTGCTGATGTACTATCAAGCAGTTTGACTGTAATCAAGTTTTTACTCACTGAAATTCTTCATATTTTGATATCAGAATTACAATGGAACAATTGTATTAATGTTCATGATCATTAATGTTCACTTCTTTATAACAGCAGTTACTGTGAGAAACTTGTGTAAATGCATCTTTCATTACATCACATCTAAAAATATAAACTAAATTTCTCCCTATTAAATTGAAAATTAAATTTCCATTCACAACATCATAACTGATTCTTACCTATAATTTCTACATATAAAAATGCCTCAAATTTATGTCCTAGTAGGATAAGATTTAGAGTAGAGAAAAGATCTTAGAACCAAGTAATAAACCAATACGTATTGAGATTTGCAATTTAAACTCTAATAGAAAATTAACTGTTATGGCATTAATAACATGTGGAAAAAAGATTTCATATTTTCCTGATTAAAAATTTCAAATGCAGTATTGAAAGAAAACTAGTACAAGTTGCAGACAACCAGATCTTTTTTTTTTTTTTAATGGAGTCTTCTTAGTGAATTGAAAAGGTTTTTTATTCTACAGTAGAAATATTATTACCTGTGGGTTTATAATTGGAATGAAAATAGCCTTTATATACAGTACTTGCAAATCCATTCCTATTAATTAGTTGGGAAATAAGCATTTGTGACTTTGTGAAGGTGTATTCCCTCAATCTGTTGAAATGTGACTGCTTTTATTATGTGTGACTGATTTGTTGCACACAAAATTAAGATATAAGATTTCCTCACATTGCTATTGTATTGAGATTGAAAAGTTATTTACCATCACCATTTACTGCAGACTGTAGTATCTCTATGCCCAACATTTCTAATTGTTATATTATCTTTTCATAAGACTGTACTTTATTTTATAATTACTTAGCTAAGTCTGGTAAGGAGGAAAATTGAGACATCTATAAAAATAAGTGGGAGGACCTTTTTTTAGGGTAACTAGAGAAGTAAAATATATTGAAATAGAGCTATGGGGAGTATTTAAATCATAATTAAGGGCTTCTTGCAACTGTAGAAGGCAGAAAATAAAACTAAAACCTAACTATCAAGAAAGGATAGCTTGTAATAGGATGAAGAGGGGAAAATAAGACTATTTAACACTTATTTCAGTTTTATCTTAAATGACTGGAAAAGGGGCTTGGGAGGCAGTGCAAGACTTTTGCTATCATTTATAAGGAGAGTATTTTGGATATAAACTATAATACACATATTACAATATAAAGAGAAATGCTATCTTCAAAAAGAAAATAAATGTCAGATTCATGTTGTCCAATTTATCTATAGGCTTTTTCCTAGCTAAATCTCTTACAAAAAAAATGCTCATTTGTTCAGTTTCCTCCATTCTTTACAAACAGTATTTAGTACTCCAGTTTTCACTTGGGGTTCCACAGATGGGCTTAATTTGCTGCTCCTGCCACGGACTTACAACATGATGTAGCACAAGACATCTGCAAGGAATCACCTAAAAGTAACACTTCCCACCTCTCATTTTTTCATGGAGAAAATGAGGTTCCCCGTTCTACTGCTGTGCATGGGAGGCAGGAAGCATTGTCCTCTCCTCACTCCACTGAGAGCTAGGGCACTAAGGCACATGGCTTAGAGGGGGACACAGCTTTCATGTAGCTAAAATTAAGTGAGATGAATCCTTGCTTCTCTCAAATGCAGATTGCCTATTCCATTTTCTAAACTAGCATTTCAATGGATGAAATCTTTCATATTTCAATGGCCTTCTAATCTACAGCTCACTTTCTGTTTGGTTCTTAGTATGTTCATTGCAATTTATCACTAAGCACAATAGATATGGTCTCTCAACCACAAACATGGTTGAAGAAGGATATGCCACTGTATTTCCTTTGTACAATGTCATAGACGAGATCACTCTCAGACCACAAAAATATATATGAAATAGTATATCAGGAAACTCTTCTTACAGTTGTGAACAAAAAAAAGGAAGATTATGATCTTTTAATGATTTTTTTTTAATGTTAAAACAAGACTTTTCAGCAGGCAAAATAAAAGAAAGAAGGCCTCACTTTGTGGAACAGGAGCTAAAAAGGAGAAACACTCAGATTCTTCCTTTCAGAAGATCTTTTGTTTTGATTTTGTTTCTTTGTCCTTAATATAGAAATAGTTCGAGGCACAGGGACCATAACAAGGTTCATTAGACAACTTGCATTTAAATAACATAACAGAGAGGCAGTTTAGAACTGTAAGTTCAGTCATTTGGGGTTTATCTCCACGTAAAAAAAATATTTGTGAATTGGGAAATGATAATTCTCTTAAATAAATTTGTAGTACTGTTTAAATACTGTCATCTTTTGTTCTAAGAAGTATCAAAGAAAATTAAGTACACATGTGACTATGTGACATGAAAATAAATGTTTTCATAATGGATTTCAAACAATTGACTGATCTTTTAATAGTAGTTGGTGGTTAGAAATTCCAAAGGTCAATAAGAAAACAGTGTCCTTTTAATGAGGTAAATTACAACAACATCACTGAATTTAGTAGTGGTTTCTTTTTATTTCAATGATCTTCCACCAATGACATAATAAGTTTGAACAGAGCCTTAGAACAACCAGACGCAAATGAAGTCATCTTAGCCTAAGAAAACCATGAAATAAAGGCAGACTGCTGCAAGTCTCATATTAGGATAAGACAGATGTCTAGCTTTTGACTGATTGCTGGAGACATATTTAAATGTTGCTAAAACTTGACTATCATTGGAAACATTTTGAAGGAGAGCTTTTGGAATAACCTGGAGAAAAAGGTGAACAAATTCTTTTGCTAAGGAACTTAATTCTAAGAAGAAAAATAAAATTCATTCATGAACTATGAATGTGACTGAAAAATTACTGTTCTTGTCATGCTTTTTAGCAAACTGACTAAACTCACAAATGCTACTCAGAATTTCTTTTGTGTAGTTCAACCTTTTCTATTTGAATAAATCTTGAGTCTTGCAACTTTATTGCTAAAGAAGAAAGAGAAGAAAGAAAAGCTTCCTACTATTTTAACCAAAAGAAAAGGAAGGGCGTTGAGCCAACTTTAATTTTATTGTTTACTCTAACCAAAATCTTTAAACCATTAGTAGAAAAGATGTAAGAAGGTAGCTTCATACAAGTGAAATACTTTTAAAAATCTCCCTTACCTTATAATAAGCAGTATGAATTCAATAACTCTTGGAAGACCCAGATTTTTGCTTTGTTTTTAACAGAATTCATACAATATGAATATTCCTTTGTAATGAAAAAGGTAAAATTCTAGCCTCTTTTTTTACATTCAAGATATATTTTCACTTTTTTCTATTAACAGTAAATCAAACAAAAAATTATTTTTGATAGCTCAGGAGTACAAAATGTGTTGTTTCATATGGCACTGCTAACATCTAAAATGTGAATGCTTTTTTCAATTTAAATTAGACTAATATAGCTCTATAGCTAGAGATCAAAAATTTATATGTGTACTTCAATAAGCATATAAAGAAAAGAAACATTATAAAAAAGAAAATACAAAGTACCCTCCCTATATTCAATCTGAAATAATTATGCCCAGGAGCAATGGTATAAGAATGATTTTTTAAATTATTTTTTATATATTTAAGTTAAAAATAATTTATAAAATAGAAATGAATTCTGTATCATAATTGCTTTACATTTTTTCCTCTTTTTTTTTTTAATTTTATGAAATGCAAAAGTTTATTGGAAGAAGGAAAATCATACAAATAAGTTAATACCAGAGTATCTGCTGCAGTAAAATCCTGTGGCTCACAAACAAGTAGGGCCCAATTTGTGTGAATAATTAATAGTCAAGTGACACAGACACACACACCTTTGTCATCTGGCTTGCTAACCTTGAGATAAGACCTTTATACAAGGTTTCTCTTGAGAATGGGGACAATTTTTTGACACAGGCAATCTGTGGGAGTGGCTGTGCTGGAGTTGTTTCTCATGAATAAGGAAGAATTGGTTGGTCATGTGCTTATTGAAGGCAACCTTGACTATAGCTGCCGTGAGACAGTGCTGTTTGAGATCCTGAGAAAAACAAGCAAGAAAAACCATAGAATTACAGCCATGAACTTCTGGAGCAGATTTCAGCTTGTTTAGGGCTCTCTTGGTGAGATTCCATGGGAGACTGGCCTGAAAAGCAAAATGCTACCAGAAATCTGTTTGACCTTCAAGGACAACGTCCTCAAAGGACAGAATGGAAAATGCCTGACTGAGCTCAGATGCAGAAAGGAAGTGCATGGAGTGTGGAGGCAAGGACAGGTCACCTGGGAGGACCACAGAGACATTGCTTGTGTGTGTTGGGTTGAACAACAGAAAGCCAAAGCTGAGCGGGAGTTGGCACTTGCAAGAGAAGGGACAAGAAGACAAGCTTATAGGAGCTCACTGGTAGCAGAAGGAAGGCTGAGGGAACTGTGTGCCCACCGTTCAGTGGGGAGAGGACCTGATGATGATGGACATCAAGAAAGCTGAGGTACTCAATGAACTTTTTGAAAGCTTTGCCCCTAGGTCTCATAGGCCCCTAAGCCTACACTCAGGCTTTGTGGAAGTGAAACTGAAGGCAGAGTTAGAGTGACTTAACCCACGTGGGCCCACACAAGCCCATGGCACCAGATAGTTTACAATTGCATGCGCTGATGACTCTATGTCTGTGCAAGGCTACCCTTTATCACCTTTGAAAGGCCATGGCAAGGAGGTATGTTCTTGATGCCTGGGAAAAGGCAAACATTGCACCTATCTTCAAGAAATGCAAGAAAAAGTGTGGAAAAACTGCAGTCCAGGCAGTCTCCCCTAATTTTCTGGGAAAATTAGAGAGCTAACCCTCCTGGAATTCAGGTCCAGGCAGTCCCATGAAGGAGAACAGGCAGCACAGAGCTGAAATGAGTCACATGGAGAATTTCACTAACACTGAAAGCATTTTAGAGATATTTTAAAATTCTTCACAAAAATGTTTATATATCAGTCCCTCAGATTTGAATAAATTATAAAAGGCATTAAAAAAGTACATCAGCTACTTATGTAAAAAAATAATAGCACATTGGCACCAGCTCTGGTTCTTCCCAACTAGAGTTTCCTATCAACTTTTTTCTCTAATTTGTGTTTAGATTTGAATATTTGGTCTTGTACTGAATGTGGTTTTCTTCACAAAACTGAAAATCATCTATCAAATGTTATAGGCTTTCAGATGAAAAATGTTTTGCATTTGGATGAATAAAAAAGAATTGCTTTTGCAAAACCATTTTTTTTCATATCTATTTTCATATCTATTTTTTTTCATATCTATTTTTTACCCAATGACATTCTGATGGAGCTGGGAACTTTGTTCTTCTGTCTCACATATTTTTAGTTAAAAAGAAAGGAGAAAAGAAATGTTGCCTGAAATCCATTAAATGCTGGTCTGGCATAAAAAAGTATCTTGTTTATTTTGCTATCATTCAGCTTGTCTAGATTTCCAGACAGTTCTTTGCCTCTGACACAGTCATATATAACGTGATATATTTGTATGTAACACATCATTGCTTGGATATGCACTTGATAGTCATGTTATAAAAATCAAATTACTTCAGTTTTATTTTACAGCTCTTAAGACATTACTTTCAAATTTTATACACAGCAAAGAATACACAAATATTTATACAAATACATAAAACTGACGCTCCTGTAAAATTCACAAAGTTGAGAGTAATAAAGTTTATTTAGATTGATGATTTTATTCTTGAAAGTGTTTAAGGCATCACTGCCTATTTCAGTTTAGCAAGGTTCAATTAAACAAAAAAAACTAATCTTTACTACTTTTAAAGAAGGAGAATTAGGCAATCCTGTTACAGTGCAGATTGAGAGACCCAAGCCTCTGTTGAATTTCATTCAGTTCCTTATTAAATCCCCTTGTCTATACTTGACATGCTTCACAGGAAAAATATCAAAACAAGAGCTCATTAGGCAGAATCTCTTCAGGCAGTCTCCAAATCAACCAGTAAGGAAATCCAACATTACAATTCTATATTTTTTTAGCAAAGCCCTGTTAATTATTGATCTCTTTTTTTGCATTGTTTGATGTAATATTTCTTATACATTTGGAAACTACAGCAAGCATCTTCCTGAGGGCAATGGCAGGGTGTTTTTTTGGCAGAGAGTTCAAGGGAATGAAGCAGAGCTAAGCTTTATTACTCCTTGTCTGAGAAAACGCAAAGAACTCCATCATGCATAACGTCTGCTCAGAAGAACTGCTTGCACAGCAGGTATTGCCTTTTTTAGGTCTGGGGACTGGGGACAGGGAATGTACATGAGGACAGCTGCCTTGCTCTGCTTGTCATATAGTGTGTAGATTAATTTTGAATAACCTGAATGCACGGAGACAGGTTCAGGTGGGGGAACTAGTTCCTTCTTACACTTTATAAGGCAGTGAAAACTGCCATACAGGACAGTATGATGCACAGCACTGTCCTATAGTACAGCATTGTCCCAACAGGATAGTGTGACACCCTCCTTCCTCCCCTAAAATGTGAATACCTGCTTAGCCATCTTACATAAAGATACCAATCTCCTTACAAGAAGAATTTTACCTCCCTTCCCTTCCCTTCCCTTCCCTTCCCTTCCCTTCCCTTCCCTTCCCTTCCCTTCCCTTCCCTTCCCTTCCCTTCCCTTCCCTTCCCTTCCCTTCCCTTCCCTTCCCTTCCCTTCCCTTCCCTTCCCTTCCCTTCCCTTCCCTTCCCTTCCCTTCCCTTCCCTTCCCTTCCCTTCCCTTCCCTTCCTCCTTCCCTTTCTTTCCTAGTAATATCATGATTCGTTGAAGTCACCTACGATGTGAATGCACTTCATGCTTTTGTTATGAGTGTTAGTTCTAGGAAACTAAATTGTTCGACTGATCACTAACACCTCACAATAAACCCTCATTTATTAAGGTGATTTACTGGCTCACTGGAACTGGTGGCATAAATAATACTCTGTTATGTTTTTCCCTTTAATTATGTTTGCATAACTTAAAATCTGGGGGTCTCAGTCTCTCAAAAATAATTATCATTGTAGGAAAATGTAATTAATATATGATTAGAATTTCTTGAACCATTTAAATGTTTTCTTTTTAGGACCAAAAGATTCAGTCAAAACATTTTGACTTCATTCTCTATGCTTTAAGCAGATTGTTCTGAGATATCTGAGCTCATGCCAGACTGGATTTTCCACTGCTGGTGCATACACAGCGCTAGCTATGAAAAACACTACCTGGACTCTTTTTGACTTATGAACTGATTTAGTAAAAGGTTTGGGAGCTCCATGTCTCAGCTTTGCTAAGCAACATCTCATTGCAAAATTGTTCATTACTGTTACTGGTCTGTAATTTTCACAGTGTGCGTAAATTTTAATTACAGAGGAATAGCTGGAGCCTTGTTTGGTTTTTTTAGCTGCTTCCATGGCAAAAGATATGTTGAGGAATATAGGAGGATATATCTATATCTAAGACCTCTATTTTTTGCAGTAACTTTTTATGAGAAGGCATATGAATCTGACGGCTAATTTAATGTTTGCCCAAAACAAATAAAATATTCTCTTAATGTATGTCTCTGTTTCTCTAAGCCCAGTTTATACAATATGTGAAATTTATAAGAATCCAAAATGATGAGTCTTGCATCATTGCTTGAACTAGAAATTATTATTTTTTAATCACTGATAACATTTTCTGATGTTGATCATGGTGGCCTTTTGTAAATGGTAAAAAGTGGATATAGGGAAATTGCCTGCCCTTTTTTCTAGGGGCGTAATGTATTTAAATATTTTCTTGTGTCTGTACTGGGAAAGGTAGATCAGTCAGTGAAATCTCTACATAAAATGCCAAACAATGCCTTTACTGATTAGGCATTGCTTCCGGTATAATATTCAGCCTAAAGAACCCAGTCTTTCACAAAACCAATTGCATAGGTCTAAAAGAATGAAAGAAAGAAAAAAAGAGAGTAAGTAAAATTCTCTCATTTAGCATCGTCCTGAGACTGCAAAGAATTGCACACCTGAAATAGACATGGAAGTGACTTCACATGAAGAGCAGCAGGTGCTGCAGCAGCAACCTCAAGTAAAAACTGGAACAGAAGGAAGAAACCGCAGCTCAACGAAGTTTGCTAGTGAAAACATAAATTGAAAATGCTTGCCATGTGTGAATGTTAACATGTATTTTCTAAAGGTTAGTGGATATTTAGTGCAGTATAGAGCTGTGAAACATGATATAAAACCAGCTCCTTCTGGCAGAGTTTGGAAGTTTATATGGGGAGATGTCATGAGCCACCTCTGGGAATAGTTATTCTGGCTCAGCAGCCTGTTAGCAGGACACTGACTGCCAGGAGGCTTCACTGTGCTGTAATACTGATAATACGCTATCAGTGAAGCTAAAAAGAGACGTGAAGTTCATTTGAGCTTGGGCTAATGACTGGGTGAGGGATTCAGAAAAAAAAAAAAAAAAAACCACACACACACCCCAAAAAGAAAACCCCAAACCACAGAGAGTTCCCTTAAAAATGAAATTCCTCCGTGTTTCATCATGAGACTCTGGTTTGAAGACTGAAGAACTTCACAACAGGGAAGCTTTGTGAGTACTCACTCTCCTAAAATTCCTGGGTTATCCCTGCTGAACAAGGTTTCATTAACAATGCAATTAAGAACCTGCTCTGTGTACCTCTTAACAGCTACCAGCAACTGATATCTTTGCCATAGCATTGCAATACTTGTCCTTATGGTAACCTTTTTTTTAGAAAAAGCAAGCCCCTGTAGAAAAGTGTTGATGTTTTAGAAAAAATAGGTGGTTACCTGTATGCAAGTTAAGGAGAGGCTGGGCAAAAGGGTTAGCATGCAAGCAGTGGAATTGGTTTACCAGGCCAGAACACAGACTGGAAGGCAGACCAGGATAAATATTTCGGCATGCTCAACGTCTTTCATTATCACACTTATCCTGGAGTGAGATATCTAGTCAGCTACACAGAGAACTGACAGCCTGGTACATGAAATACTCTTGCTGGCTCACTCCTGCACTTTCTGTTGGACTTGTTTTTTCCTGAAACTTGTCTTTTGCATCAGTGTTGTCCTTTTATATCATTTACTGATGGTGTGCCCCTGCCTTTCCTGATATAGGAGCTGACAGGCAGCTGCAAATTCTGAAAGCTCCTCAGCTCTAAGGGGCAAAAGCTACAAATATTTTTAGTGAAAAATGTTAGCTGACAGAAAGAAAGGCAGGTTTGTGCTTCCTGAAACATTTTATATGAAATAAAAAAAATGTCAGTGGCACTGTTTTGTAAGGAATCTGACAGTGTTGAAATACTTTAGGTTTCCTTCCCTTTGGACTTGGATCCCTCAGGCCTAGGTTCAGTGCCCTCCTCCTGAGCTATCCCCCGGACTGCAGCTGGGTACTGCCTGGGAGAGTGCTGCTGACAAAGGCCCAAACTGTGCCAATTTGTAGTCCAGCGAATGGTAACAATAATGGTGTGTCAGCATGTTCCCCCACCCTACTTAGTTTACTGTTATAGATATTTCCAAGTAGCTTTCTGTAGGGAAAAGCAATACAGAGATACATCAGCTAGCATAAACTTACTGAACAAAAAAAATCCCACATGGAATGCCTAGTTTGGATATGGCAGAGGTTTAGTCTGTGTTAGTGAAAATGTATTTTGGTTAATAAACTCTGTTTATTAAATAAGATATAGGGGTTTAGACATTGTGTTGCACTGCCCTGTGCAAGTCCTGGTTCTGGGTTGCTCTCATCCAAAATGGCATGATATGTTTATGGTCTCCCCTAGCACTCCTCACCACAATGGACCCAATTCACTAAGACATGGAACATTATAGATCGGATTTTCTTCTCCCTCCAATGGTTTTATGGAAAGTGATGGAAAACCCATTGATTTTAATGGGCAAGAATTAAGCTCCCTAGATGCCTATGTAATGTGAAAGTGATTGAATGGGTATTCTAACTATTTAATACATTAGCGACACATTACAGGATTAAGCAAAACAAAAACAAACGAAGTATAGTCATGCAGATAAGATTAAATAACTGAAGAAACTAGGGCAAGTCTTTCATCTTTATGCTGTTTGGTGTAATCCAGGTCATACTGGTATTGATTTACTGCCAGCAAAAGATTTGATAATTACTACAAAGTGAAGTTGCTTTATCACATTTTCTACATCCATCTCAATTACACACAAACCTTCAATAATTGCTGACTCATTTGGAAGTCTGAGCAGCAAGATAAGAACTGAAAAGATATTGATATAGATTTTGCTTCTCATATTGGAGACTCTTAAACTAAATTGGGGTTGAGACGAGTAAGTTGGATGGTATAGGAAACTTTCCTTATTATCATCTAAATTGGCTTTGCATGTATTTGTGTATCTGCCATTTCTCAGTGGCATGATATTACAGTTGCCTACAAATAGGAAAATAAATTGCATCTAACACAGTACAGTTTAAAGTCATCTAAATGGGTCAATTATTAAGTTCCTGAATATCTAACTGACAAGGATGCTGTTTTCTTCAATTTTTACCTAGTAAACAGTAGTACTGAGAGGCTTTGCAACATACCCAAGTATGGGCAGAGAAGTCAATAATGCATCCGAAAAACATACTTCCATTCATTACATTGAGAACAAAGGAATACCAACATTGAAAACATTCTGTTCTCAACAGTTTTTGATGGTACCCTGTAACTTGCAACTGTATATCTAGTTTAATAAAGCTTAATTAATTTGGATACTTGTGATCAAAGGCTTCAAATAATTACAAAGAAATGTCAAGTTTGCACCATTCTGGCTAGAATGAACCAAAGAGGGGAAAATAAAATGAAAGAAAAGAAAGGAAACAAAAAGCAATAAGAAGCCCAACAACAAAATTACATCCCAAAAATTTCTTTTTCCAAGGGGAAAAAAAAAATCTGCTTTTTTCCCCAGAAAATGCATTTTCTGAACTATAAAACAAAAAAGTTCCTCTTATTTATTCAGACCTTCTGTGATTGTCACAGTGCAATAGTGGCACCTATTGGTCTATGATATCTATGAAAATCACACTTTGCAAAGGGTATTTTTTTCTAAATTAATACAGTCCACTCTCTGTTTCTGCATGCTGAGAGCAGCACTAGAACAACAATTCCTGCTTTGAGGTGACAGCATGATTCATAATAATAGCTCTGAAATTAGGAAATTCTGATTCAGGATTCTTCCCACATGTTGTGACTGTATTCTTGAATTGAAGCAACTGCTACAGAGATGATCTTTTAACAGGTAGTGGATCTATCAGTTCCCTCCAGAATAACTGGATGGGTGCCCCCTTCTGTGCATGAGTCATTTTCTCTGATGTTTCCTGAGAAGAAAGAATAAATAAGGGGAGCATACATGCAAGAATAGGTAATGGGAGTCCTGTGTGAGTCAAGCTGTGTGAAATGGGGCTTGCTGTTTCTTAATCTGTCAGAAAGAAGAGCAGACAGAAAAAGTGGAGGTGGTATGAGGAAAGGACAGACATAGATTCACAGCTGTCCTGAAGCTGACTGTCCTGAGCTTGGGTGCTAAGCAAGTACATCGGTGAGTTGTTCTTTCAGCAAGATTGTATGTGTAAGCAAAAAGAACTGTTCAGCTTCCTCCAACATTTTTCCCTGCATTTTCTTATTAGGAAAGAGCTTCCCAGAAAAAGACAGAGAAAAGGAGTTTGTCTTCACTACCACCAAGAAGTGATAAATTTTTGAGAATATCACAGTGATTCAAAATACAGAAAACAGATCCTGCTTTGAAGAAAAATTGAACCTCAATATGAACCTTCTCCTTCTCCTTCTTCTCCTTCTCCTGACGTTCTCTGTCCTGCTTTCCCCTTCCCCTTCCCTTCCCTTCCCTTCCCTTCCCTTCCCTTCCCTTCCCTTCCCTTCCCTTCCCTTCCCTTCCCTTCCCTTCCCTTCCCTTCCCTTCCCTTCCCTTCCCTTCCCTTCCCTTCCCTTCCCTTCCCTTCCCTTCCCTTCCCTTCCCTTCCCTTCCCTTCCCTTCCCTTCCCTTCCCACCTTGCTTTTTCTTCTGAATCACCTTAATAAAAAAAAAAAAAAAGTATATACTTCACTTTTTCATACATATAAAATAAACTGACTCTGGGCTATTTTTATGGAAAAGAATTTACAATTTAGGTACTCTATTTAATTTTGTGTCTGTTTTAGGATTGGAGAAGTATATAGACTAGTCAACAGTTGTAGTAAGGAGAGACCATTATGACTTAGTACTACCTCAGGTAATAACTGCATTCATATTTAATACAGAAAGGGAACTTAGTTAAAGATATGAATGCTATACAGGCAAAACTACAAGCAGCAGAATGGGTGAAATGTTTTCAGGTGTGAATCTTTTTAGATACACCATATTAGAAGTTAAGAAAAGTAAAGGGACAAAATAAACGCTTGCATATTTATATAGATGAATAAAGGAGATGATTAAAAGTATGATACAGCCTTCAAAAAGTAGAAGTCATGCCCAAATAATGTACAAAAGAACAAGAATTCTGACAAGTTAACAATAAAACTGTAAAAAGCGAGGCCAAAAGACATACGGGAGAAATACCATGTGAAAACTACGAATAAAAGCTTTGTCACAACTTTGTAAAAAACGTGTGGGAGAAACTGAGGGTTAGTGAATGATTGGTCAAAAGGATCACTCAAGGAAATAAGTGAAAGAAAATCTAAAATAGTTCTTCACTTTGGTGTTTAATACAAATGAGTCAAAGGCATTTTCTTTCCAAAGGCTTTCTTTGTAGTATCACTTATCCCTGAAGCTGAAGATAGTAAAAAATGGAAAATGGAAAAGAAAAAGTTATTAGGACCAAGTAGTATTTAAAAATATAAACAACCTGAATATTTACTCTCATTTAATAAAGATTAGGGACAACAGGGATGGATGGTCCTGCATGCAAATGCAATTTTTAAAAATTTGTCCTAGGAAGCACTGGGAAACTATAGGAAAGGAAGTTTGATTTTCAACAGGAAAATCAGAAAAATATATAATAAACAGAGATGGCCGGTACATAGAATAGAATCTTTAGAATCTATAAATCTTTAGAATAAAGATAAAGCTTTTTTTAAGAAAGTCAGCTTCAAAATCTATTTCAGACCTTTGAGACATTCAGTGAGAATGTAAATAAGGAATGAGGATGATTAAGTATATTTTTATTTCAAAAAACAGAAAAAAATATAGTGAGGTGCTCACACAAAAGGTATTAAAGAAGCTAAGTACATTTGAACTAAAATGGAAGTTCTTCTGTATTAATAGCAGAATAAAGTATGTAACACAGCTGGAAAGACTAATTGGTCAATTTCCTGAAAAAAGATTACCAATGAAATCTAATAAGAGTTTGTGTGTTTGCTTTAATCCTGACTAAAGGCATTTATAATGTGTCTGTAGACAGTATAATCAAAGTAGTTGCCTGACCAGCTTGTCTACTTCTTTTTAACTTAAGTTTTCTAAACATAGCATTCACCTTGAGTCACTTGGATTTATAATGCTTGTTTTGAATGTAACTGAATAAACATTTAATATTATATTGCTCTAAATTTTTGTGTGTCATGTAAGAAATACAGAGGCAGAAAAAGGAACACTGTGTTTATATATATTTCTAAGAGCACTCAGGACCATAGCAAAACAACATTCCTCAAAATTCTCCATCCTGAAAATGCTGCTACAAAAATGTGAAAGATTCACTGAATCTGAAAATTAACAGCTAGTTGAACTATCACTTTAATATTGAGGGAGAATTTGACTCTCAACATAATGTTTGTTCAGCTTGGTTTTTTATCCCCAAGCTAGCTTTTTAGTTATAAATAATTCATAAAACAGTTTTTCCATTTAGTCCTGAGCCAACTCAATTGTAAAACTTTAAATGATAAGTTGAAAAAGTTTGTAAAATTTGAAAAGCTAAACTTCTGTATCAAGTTCATGAACAGCTCTTTTATGCCTATTATAAAACTTAAATAATATTACTTTAATATATAATAATAAGCATGAATTTAAACAGAAAGAAAAAAATCCATTTCTTTTACTCTGAAGTTTTGAGCACCTTAAGAAAAATTGATTTGACTCTTACATGCACGTTAATTTCTGACTGCCAGAAAAACAGGAAATAGTTATAGTTTTTGTACCTATATATTTTTGTATGAATGTGAAGTTTCAGTGAGTACCTAATACCACCTCAGGATGTTATAACAGTATTTGAATCATTTGAATTTATATTATACTGAAATTAATGAAACTATTCTCATAAGCATAAATGTGTACCCAGTGATTATTTACATCAGCTTTACTTTTCTGCCATTTCCATATTTCAATGGTTGACTGACATTACAATCAAGACCCATAAACAGTTTATCTGCAATGCTCTACAGCTCTGGCTACCTGCTGGTACATTCTGGTGGTTCACTATATTCATACTTTTCAGACATATGCACTTGCTCTCCACTATTACTCAAGCCTTTGCACTTTTTACTCCACATTGTCTGTTGATTCTGAGAAATATAATTTCTAATACACTTTTTCAGAAAGATGCTTCAACCAAAATGGCGGTAAAGGTCAAAAACTCATTTGATTCACCAGTGGGTTAGCATGTGTTTAAACCTCCTCTAGAAGTTTAAAATTCTCATTTCCCTCAGGAGTGTAATATTTGAAGAGATCACTTGGTCACCAGGTTCCCTGTCTTTGCAGGCAATTATGAAAACTCATTCCCTTCATGAAATGAACTACAATGAAATAAAACTTCATATCAAGGGACTTCGGGATTTTTTTTTTTTCCAATCTTCTAGTTCTTGAGAGACTATTTCAGAAAATCAGTCCCTGCTGTTTAAACATTTCATATTTGTAGCCTAAGCTGGCTGTAGAAAAAAATCCATTCCTACATATGAGGCAGTCTCATTGCCTGATGAAAAAGTTCACATACATTGCTTAATTAAAAAAAAAAAAAAAAAAGTAGGTGTGTTTTACTTACTGTTTCCATATTTTACTGCAAAGAAGAGCAAATGAACTTCAGGGTGAAAAAAACTAATAATCTCACAATATACGCTGTTATCTAGCGGATATATTTTCTTGGGTACTCAAGAGGCAGGGACCAATGTCAGCTGTGTTCAGACAGAGGATTCTCTTCTGTCATTATTGTAGTTTAACCCAGCAGGCAACTAAACACCACACAACCATTCTCTCACCCTCCCCCTCCCCAGTGGGATGAGGAAGAGAATTGGAAAAAAAAAAGTAGAATTCATGAGTTGAGATAAAGGCAGTTTAATAGGACAGAAAACAAAGGGAAATAATAATAGTAATATACAAAACAAGTGATGCACAATGCAGTTGCTCACCACCCACTGACCAATACCCGGACAGTTCCCGAGCAGCGATCGCTGCTCCCCAGCCAACCCCCCCCAGTTTCTATACTGCCCATGACGCCGTATGGTATGGAATAGCCCTTTGGTCAGTTTGGATCAACTATCCTGCCTGTGGTCCCTCCCAGGTTCTTGTGCACCTGGCAGAGCATGGGAAGCTGAAAAGTCCTTGACTAGCATGAGCAGTACTTAGCAACAACTAAAACATCAGCGTGTTATCAACATTCTTCTCATCCTAAATCCAAAACAGCGCACTACAGCAGTTACTTGGAAGAAAATTAACTCTATCCCAGCTGAAACCAGGACCGTCATATGAACTGGCATTAATATTTGGTGGTTTTATTAATTTTTAGTGAGTTTAAAAAAGAATGCAGTATATTTCGCTTCATTCTGAGAAAAATGCTCAGAATTCCTCAATATTGACTGATGTTATAGGATAAAACATTTTTATGCTGAACTCCTTCATATTTTTAAATGACCAAAGACGTAGTGATGGAAAAGTTTTCCACTAAGGTAGTTCAGAAATTTTAAGACCTATCATGTAACAGAAACACTCATTTATGACTGTTAAATGAAAGTAGATCAATTAAAGTTGCTGTTCTTTAATTTAATTTTTCATTCCAAACAGCCACAGGAATATATTAATTTCATATTTTATTACTAATGTCAAGTATTATATTAATATTATCAAAAATATTTCCAATAGTAATTACATTCACAGCTTCTCCAGATTGTCAAGAATAAGATATATAACAGACACTAATGATATAATTTTGTGGGGACAGATTATTCTTTAAATGTTCCTCAACACGTTCTTTTGGTCTACTGAAATTATCTAGCCAGCATATGCAGTATATCTTTGAATCTAATTCTACCAATAACCTTATTTTGCTACCACTCTATTTTGCAGTGTCACTGTGCCTAAGATAGTGTAGACTACTGAACATTTCTTTTAATTGTTGCTGGTATGAACACAGTCTCACTGCACAACAACCTTATAATGAACTTTGGTATTAATACTTAATTGTTATCTTCTCAACACACATTTCAGATGAACAGGCTAATTGCTTCTGTTAGTCAAATCCATAAACCTTCTTTTATTTCAGATGTAACTGCCATATATTTCTGTCCAAGGTCATACATTTGTTTCTGCTGTAAGAAACTAATAGGACTTAGGTAAGTTATTAAAAAATATAATTGGTTTACACTTGTGTAGCCGTTTGTATCCATTATGCAGAAAGCCTTCATATAAACCACACATAAAAATATTAATATAGTCAAAATCTATTAATGAAACCAAATTCAAGTATACAAAAGGAATAACTGTGTCTTTGTAGTTGAGATATTTCCTCAATACCAGAAGTTAAAATATTGAACATCAATATAAAAATGATCAAGACTCAGCTATATCTGTTGTGGAAGACTTAACCTAAAAAACTTACTTTCCTTTATTTATTAGACTCTTTTGGCTATCCTACCACTGGTGTGAAATAGTCACATTTTCACTCCTGAAAAGATCTGTGACTATTTTCAGAAAGCTCTTACACAATCTCAACATTCATGCAAGTTTATTAGCACAGTTCTTGAACCAAAATGATCTGAATATATTTCTGATTTTCTGCTTTATAAATTACTCAGTTACAATCAAATAATAATCCCTATAGACACTCCTTCCTTTTTCTTTTATGTTCAACTTCTGTACCCAACAACTGCTCTTCCTATCAAACAGGAACAACTCTACCATGGATCCGTAATCACACGGGCCACCAGCTAGACACACATTAGATTAGATTTAATTCTTTAGGTACATACCTAGGCTGGATTTTCCTCCTCTATGAAAGTTACTGATTACTTTTTCTTGTAGCTGTTGGCCACTGAATTTTATTGTTTATTTCTGCATATGCAGCTTTTCTCTATTATGGTTATATTTTTATTTACCAACCTTTCAAATAAAGAAAGACTCCCTTCTTACTGCATGAGAAGATGCCATTTTACATTCAACTTGTTGCAGAAAAGACAAGAGAGTTTATTATAGTGTTGCCTGATTTTTCATTTCTAAAAGAAAGGTCATTCTGACTGCAAGCAGTTATTGTTCTGTGTGTGAAAATGTAACACTTCACATGCTACCACATCAGTCCTGTGAAATTTGGGTCCTTCTTTTAGGAGTCAAGTTATACCACTGAAAGAAAAGGAAAATAATTCTGAATGCTATGTATTTTTAATATATAATTTTTTCCATAAAGCAAGAATGTCTCTTTCTGTAATTTCTTGCTTTAAAATCTCTAAGATTGGTTTTCATAATTATGTTTAAAGACATCTGAATTAGAAAAAGGCAAGAAATACTTCCGAATCCATGCAGTGTTAATATATCTATCTCTAGAATCTAAAGATTAGAAGGAAAATTGGAGTAATTAAACTTAATGTTCACAGACTGACTAACACATGAAATGGAACAATTTTATCTTTCTGTCTATTTGTCTATTTTGTTATTTCTTTTAACTGCCATTGTATATTATATTGATTTTTTTTTAGATAAGTATCAGGCCCAATTCCACAATCATTACTCAGGCATTAATCAAAGAAAATTCCCATTGAAAAAAAAAAAAAAAGTATTAAGACCAAAGACTTTAGTTCACTTGTGATTCCCATTAAAAATAAACTTGATATCCCAAGCTCCAATCATTACATTTTTTTACACCTTTCTGAAACAAAATATTCATTTAAATCTGTATGAGATTTCTTATTAACTGGTAAAGCAGAATAATGATGTTATATGTACAGCCACTTTGCCTTCCATTGCAAGCCAGTCATTGTACCTCTGTGATGAAATGTAACTATGATTTAACAGAGTAAGGCAATGCTTTCTACCATTTTAATGAAAACAGCAGTGTAAACTGTGAAAAACAAACTTTGGTTTTGGCAGTGTATACGATTATCTTTTTAGTAATAAAGAAATGTTAGCATTTCCAATAAGCATAAGAGATCAATAGGATTTTAATTTTATAATTTTATCTGTGTGAAGGTACTTGCACCAGCTATGTGTCTTCCTCTCCCTGAACTTAGGTGCGTGTTCAACACTGACTCACAGGAAAAATCATCACTCATTGAATGATGACCACCGCCAGGAACACTTGCATAGAAATTTCACAGGAAATATGTCTCTTAGATGACGGTTATCAGTTTGAGTGACCCATTGAGGTCACAAGCCAAAATAATGTATGACAGAGTATTACTACACTCTCAAAGGTACTTTCGTAAGGTCTGTTTTTTTCTGAGACTTAGGGCTTGGTCTTTTTTTTATTATTATTTATTTAACATGCTGCATCTCCCCATCTGTCCTTCTTTTATTCTTCAGTTAACTGGAGGATTTACTTAAACAAGTCACAAAGATCCAGCTTCCTTTATGAATCTTCTTACCCCACAGTCACCACAGCAGAACCACTATGGTTTACAGCACTTGGACTTTGCATTGGTTCAGTCAAAATTATGTTGGCTGTATACTGAAGCAGGAAACTTTTCCTCCTAATGATCTCATTAGACTGTGATGAATAATCTCCCCAGGGAGGTCATCAAAGCCATGTCATCAGCATTATTTAAACCTTCTACCCCTCTTAATCATTTTTATTATAACATTGTCTATGAACCCAAGCCAAGATTGGAAAACCCATTGTACTGGGTGCATGGTTAAGTGCAGTCCTTGCCCTGAAGAGCATCTAATTAGATTAGACAGCTGTGACAGTGATGTTCAAAACGTCACAAATATTATTAAAGCTTGCCGCAGGTTTTCCACCAATACCACCTCAGGCTTGAAATATAAAAAAAGTAAAATAGCAGGACCAGGATTTTCAAAGAAATCTGAGGCTTGCACACAAAATAGGAAATAAGTGTCTGAAGTGGGATAACTTAGAGTCTAGAAGTTTATATTCACAATTCTCACTCTCACCCTTTTTGACTTGTGCTATTTTCATCTCTAGGAGAAATTTGCTTTCTTGACATACAGCAAACAATGCTTTATCTAACTCCCTTATCTAGAAAGACTGACATGTTTAAGTAACTCTGTAAATTAGACACAGACCTGAAGTAAGCATAAATAATTTTTGCTGTAGTTCTGTCCAAATACAACCTAAATAATTATACACACATTTACACACAAAAACACCCATACACACTGGTGCCTCATGGTATAATCATTATTAAAGACACAAAGGATGGTGCAACACTGGCAACATTTTTTAGTAGTTTATCGATCTAGGCAGATTTAACCCATGGCTAACTGGAGAGAGGAAGGAATATGCACTCACCCAGATCTGAAACCTGTTAGTTAAATATGTACAGTTCATCTCAGTGACCATCTCAGCACTGAGCCACAATATGCTCACATACTTTAAGTATAATTAGTCATACCAATCTCAATGCTGTGGTACCCAATTTTCTTACAGAGAGGCATTAGGCAGTGTGACTAGTATTTGTCAGGTATGGTTTGTTTTCCACTTTGTCCTATCCCCAAAACAGAAATTCTGTGTGCAGTTACATAATATGGTTTAGTAGCATTATATAAATATGAGAAACAGCGTGAGAGAGAGAGAGTGTACACTTTCTTTAGCTCTCTAGAGGTATAACAGTGTGAAAGCATATGTGAATACGCAAGCATATCACCTCCTTTCTTGGAAAAATGAGAAAACCTAATTAAAGTTTACACAACTGTGGATTATGTATAATTTACCCGCAACTCATAAAATGTACATAGTAGAATTTATCTGACATTTTAATTGTGTAGCACTTAATATACAGTATGTTGGTTTCATCATTATACACCAAGCTGTATTTTCTATGTACTCTTATTTTGTGCATTATTACCACCTGACTACATTTAGTATTAAATTTCTCTAAATGGTGAAAGAAGGATTTAAGAAGACCTCATATGGCACCCATTGATTAAACAGAGTTATTGCCTAGTGGGCTGGGACAGAAGAGAAGAATTAGAGTGCATGAGCTGTCTATGAGGCAGAAAGCATATGTGAGCCTCGTAATCAAATCTTTCAGTGATTAAACAGAAAGCAAAGCACTCACCGTGTTCATGCTCCATGGGGACATTAGGATTCAAACTTTTTCAGAGTTCAGTGAAGCAAACTGTAATGAGAAAGTCATTGGAGAGAAGATCAAAGAATATGTTTTCTGGGGAGACCTAGAGTCCATGTTGCCTTTTCTTTCAGGAAAACCTTATTTAGGTTGTTGTTCTTGCACATCCACCTCCATTGCTGAACCGTGTAACCTTTAAATGAATTATTAAAAAGCCAAAAGCTAAGAAAGAATGCCACTATAGCCTGGTGATCATGGAATTCCCCAGGCTGAGGAATATCTAGATCCCAGTGAAAAGACCCTATGACTTTTTATATTTATAATAAAAATCCAAGTACTTCAGTAGCTACTCCAAAACAACAGTTCAGTACAATACAGTTTAGTAAACTCTAATAACTGAATATGGAGAAAATTGGTCACATATAAAATCATGCCAAAACATCTAAGCAAGTTAAGAGAACTGGTTTGATCATTTGGTTAGAAAAGGGCTGACTGGAAGAGTGTTAGGTTTATGCGGCAAAGTTCTGGTAGTGGGGTGAGGCTTCAGGGGTGGCCTCTGGGAGGAGAGACCAGGGGCTGTGTCAGACACAGCTGGTTCTGGCCAGCTCCAAAATGGACCCAACATAGGATCATCAGCCAAGCTGGTGGTACCTCTGTAAGAAAGGGTAAAAACCACTGTGTAGCAGCTGTCAGAGAGAGGAGCAAGAAAAATGTGAGAGAAACAACTCTGCAGACACCAGTATCAGTGAAGAAGGATGGGGCTGGGGGCAGGTGCTCCAGGTGCCAGAACAGAGGTTCCCCTGCAGCTCATGGTGAAGACCATAGTGAAGCAGGCTGTCCCCCTGCAGCCCATGAGGGACCACACCAGAGCAGATATCCACACTGCAACCCGTGGAGGACCCCATGCCACAGCAGGTAGATGTGCCCTGAAGGCAGCTGCAGCCCATGGATAGTCACAGAATCATAGAATTGTTTATGTTGGAAAAGACCTTTAAGATCATCCAGTCCAACCATTAACCTAACATTACCAAGTCCACACTAAACCAATTAAGCGTAGACTAGACTAAACCGTGTCCCAAAGTGCCACATCTACCTGTTTTTTGAATTCTTCCAGGGATGGGGACTCCACCACCTCTCTGGGCAGCCTGGTCCAATGCTTGACTACCCTTTCCATGAAGAAAGTTTCCCTAATACCCAATCTAAACCTCCCCTGGTGCAGCTTGAGACAATTCCCTCTTGTCCTATCACTAACTACTTGGGAGAAGAGACCAACACCCACCTCATTACAACCTCCTTTCAGGTAGTTGTAGAGAGCGATAAGGTCTCCCCTCAGCCTCCTCTTCTTTAGGCTAAACAATCCCAGTTCCCTCAGCCGCTCCTCATAAGGCCTGTGCTCCAGACCCTTCACCAGCTTCGTTGCCCTTCTGTGGACACGCTCCAGCACCTCAATGTCTTTCTTGTATTGAGGGGCCCAAAACTGGACACAGTATTCCAGGTGAGGCCTCACCAGCGCCAAGTACAGGGGCACAATCACCGCCCTGCTCCTGCTGGCCACACTATTCCTGATACAAGCCAGGATGCTGGCAGGATCTGTGGCCCATGGGAGACCTATGCTGGAGCAGTCTGTTCCTGAAGGACTGTATTCCATGAAAAGGGCCCACAGAATCATAGAATTGTTTAGGTTGGAAAAGATCTTAAAGATCATCCAGTCCAACCATTAACCTAACATTACCAAGTCCATCACTAAACCAATTAAGAGTAGAGTAATAATTAATTTCATGTTTTCTGGCTTGGTGGCTGGATTATTTTTTAATGAAATTAAAACTAGAATAGAATCATTAAGGTTGGAAAGAACCTCTAAGATCATCAGTCTAACCATCAACCCAACATCACCATGCCTACTAAACCATGTCCCGAAGTGCCACGTCTACATGTTTTTTAGACACAAAAACTCCATGCTGGAGCAGTTCATGAAGGATTGTGTCCTGTGAGAAGGATCCCATGCTGGAGCAGGGGAACAATATGAGGAAGAATGAGTGGCAGAAATGAAGCGTTATGGACTGACCACAACCTCCATTCCCCATCCCCTTGTGCCACTCAGAGGGAGGAGGTAGAAGAGTCAGGAGTGAATTTGAGCCTGGGAAGAACAGAGGGTTGGGGTAAGGTGTTTTTGGTTTTGTCTCTCTTATCATCCTACTCTATTTTTAATTGGGAATAAATTAAATTAATTTCCTGAAGTGCAGACTGGTTTGTCTGTGATGGTAAGTGGTAAGCCATCTCCCTGTCCTTGTCTCAACCTGTGAGTTTTTTCATCTTATTTTCTCTCCCCGTCCTATTGGCAAGGGAAGTGAAAGAGCAGCTGGGGTGGGGGTGTCTGACAGCTAGCCCAGGTCAACCCACCACAGGAAGAAAATCTTTCAAGGAGGCATGGAAAGGAAAGTGAGAAAGACCAAGAAAGACATGAGACAGTGGACTGAACTGTGCCTCAACTTGGAAAAAAAGTTAGGAATTAATTCATAGGTATGAAGCAATTTTGTTTATCAGATTGGGATCAGTCCTTTAACCAGAACATTAAATAAAAATGATTAATGGCAGAAGTTATATGGCAGCATATTTTTTTTCTGAATTTGTCATAAATACAGACTTCTTTAAAAAAAGGAATAAACATACTAATTGCAAAGAAAATGTGATAAAGTATAAAAACTCTGTGCCTGCATACAGGAAAAAGAATTAATTTGTGTCCCAGTTGTGTCCCAATTTAGCCTGAAACTCATAAAATAAGTTTGCTATCTGAAAAAGAATAAATAGCATCATCGTAAAGAGTCATAATAGCTAGTTCTGCAGACTTTTCTTGTCATGACTTTGGGATTTTTAAATAGTGTTGTGTACATGCAGACTATTTGAGCTTTTTTAAAGTTAGCTTCAAAATAAACAATTTAGAAACAACATGGAATGCCTCAGGTTGTTTCAGGTATTTCTTCTCTTTTCCATATCGAAGTCATGAATCTATAGGAAACAACATGAAAGACATGGCCAAAACAGTTAATGGAGTGACTCCTGGCTTAAGGCCATGATTCTACATATACGCAAGCACATTTGGAATAAGCATATATTCTAAATAAGAAGCTGCAGATTAAAACATTCATAGCCAGCATTATATAAACTTGTTAAATACAAGTCTTTCAATCACGAAATTCTGAGTAAGTGCTCACATTTGGAACTATTTCTCATGATTTTAGCTTTAAATTTGTGATTTACTGCAAAATACTGTTTAATTGGCAAAGTTAAACAAATGCTAATCTAAAACAGTACTGTTTGAAATACTGATTTTTTTTCAGGGTCATTTAACACATTAAAATGGAAGGGAAAGCACCTGAAAAAGTAACCATCAAACTCTTTTTTTTACAATAGAGTCAAGATCTTTAACTAACTATGAATTGGGCAGAATCCTTTACTAACATTACCAAAAAATAGGTAGTGTAAGAAAATAGTTTCTGATTTTCACATATGTCAATGGAAAAAATAATATTTTCACCTGCAGGAGCAGGGCAATTGAATATACTGTTTTTCTTAGTGAAAAATGTCTTTCTGTGAAGTAACAGACACAGGCTACTTCTGGATTTAGAAGATTTTGTTTTCCAGTGACTCAATACAATTTTCAAGGAATGGAAGAATGCTTGCTTTGGTAACTTGGCTCAGCTACTGGATATTATCCAACATGTAATATCTTCTTCTCAGGAAGCAAAACACTAGGAAAAAAGGTTTCCTCCTTATGGCAAGTCCATTGAAAACATAGTTCTGCTATAGCTGACTTAAAAATTGAGCATCACAATAACAAAAATATTTTTGCAAAGCAATAAATGCAACTACCCTCTAAATTAGAAAAATAAGCTGCTTAATCTTGTCTAGAATATTCTTGATGTTGTATAATGGTCCCATTGGTCTCTACAAGTTATTATTACATGATGTTTTGTCATCAGCCAATGAGATAAATGCATGGCAATAACTAAGATGATAAAATGATACTTAAATAATGGCATATCACACGATAGCTTCAGAAATGAAAGAAAATACTGCTTTCAGTTGAATTAAGATGAGGTTATGCTTTCTTGACAACTGATACCTATTTAAATTAGAACCATATACAGTGATGCACCTATCATGCAACTTTCAGGAACATGTAAGGTATATGAGATACAGTTTTACATGCTTTTCAAATGTAATTTTTAGTATGTTCAAGGATACAAACATAGATGTGTCATGGGCCTTTGCACATTCTTTGCTGGCAGTTACTGTACAGCAATGCTTGCTACTTCTCAGTGAAAAGTGGGGCTGGAGCTTTCAAGACAACAGTTCATTACACCAGAAAAACATTAGGTCTCATAAACTTGTCACAAAGTTACAATATTTTATCTCTATCTTACTTACAACCCAAATACAATTTCTAGCAATGGAACAGTGATGGTCTTTGATTCTACAGTATAGTACAAATTTAATTAAGTGATGCACATTCTAAATAAAGAAAATGGCTTAGTCTCCTGACATTTCAAATGAGAAAATTCACTCACAGGAACAATGAAGCATAGCCATTTTACTTATTTATTTATTTTACGCTTGATCTCCAAAGTTCTATTTTATTAGCCTGCCTGATATTTCACAATATTCTGCCAGCCTGTAGATAACTTAAATAAGATTTGAACATATATTTATGACAGATAAAAATGTCATCATTCATTTTAGTTTATCTCATCCACAGAGAAACTTTATTTTATTGTGATTGTATTAAATTCCAGGCCAAGTGCAATTTATGCTGTGGTCTAGTGAATGCCATCTCTGATTCTGAAGATGAGTCACCAAATAGTTATCCAACTAGCATATAAAATTCACTTAACATACAATAATTTATTATAGCCATAATCAATTAATTAAAAATAACAGATATTGGAGTTGATTCAAGTTACTCTTCGCTGAGCAAAAATCTGGCTGGGTGGTCGAGCCCAGAGTGTTGTGGTGAATGCAGTTAAATCCAGTTGGTGGCTGGTCACAAGCGGTGCTCCCCAGGGCTCTGTTTTGGGACCAGTCTTGTTTAATATCTTTATCAATGATATGGATGAGGGGATTGAGTGCACCCTCAGTAAGTTTGCAGATGACACCAAACTGGGTGGGAGTGTCGATCTGCTGGAGGGTAGGATGGCCCTGCAGAAGGATCTGGACAGGCTGGACCGATGGACTGAGGCCAACTGTACGAGGTTCAACAAGACTCAGTGCCAGGTCCTGCACTTCAGTCACAACAACCTCATGCAACGCTACAGGCTTGGGGAAGAGTAGGTGGAAAGCTGTCCAGCAGAAAAGGCCCTGGGGGTGTTGGTCAACAGCCACCTGAACACGAGCCAGCAGTGTACTCAGGTGGCCAAGAAGGCCAACAGCATTGTGGCTTATATCAAGAATAGTGTGGCCAGCAGGAACAGGGAAGTGATCGTGGCCCTGTACTAAGCACTGGTGAGGCCGCACGTGGAATACTGTGTCCAGTTTTGGGCCCCTCAATACAAGAAGGACATTGAGGTGCTGGAGCGTGTTCAGAGAAGGGCAACAAAGCTGGTGAAGGGTCTGGAGCAAAGGTCTTATGAGGAGCAGCTGAGGGAACTGGGAGAAGAGGAGGCTGAGGGGAGACCTTATTGCTCTCTACAACTACCTGAAAGGAGGCTGTAGTGAGGTGGGTGTCGGTCTCTTCTCCCATGTAGTTAGCAATAGGACAAGAGGAAATGGGCTCAAGTTGTGCCAAGGGAAGTTTAGATTGGATATTAGGAAATGTTTCTTCACGGAAAGGGTAGTCAAGCATTGGAACAGGCTGCTGAGAGAGGTGGTGGAGTCACCATCCCTGGAAGTGTTCAAAAAATGGGTAGATGTGGCACTCTGGGACTTGGTTTAGTAGGTATGGTGGTGGTTGGGTTGATGGTTGGACTGATGATCTTAGAGGACTTTTCCAACCTTAATGATTCCTAGTTTTACTTTCCTTAAAAAATAACCCAGCCACCAAGCCAGGAAACATGAAATTAGTTATTACTCTACCCTTAAATGCTTTGGTGGTAGACTTTGTAGTGCTAGGTTAATGGTTGGACTGGATGATCTTAAAGGTCTTTTCCAACCTAAACGATTCTATTCTATGATTCTATGATTCTATGTTTTGCCTGGATGGAGTGACAAACTATCACTGTCTCCATCTTCTTAGGCCATTAGGACCTTGTAATGTGTTTAATGTCTAGGATTTTGGGGAAAAAAATCCAGTGACACCATTAATGTGCGGGGGTGCCTACAGCATACTAGTGTGTGCCAGTGAAGAAAAACTAAAAGGCTGTAGTCTGAATACAAAGAGTTTTACAATACTTGAACATAAACTCACAAGAATATGCATGTACAGACATGTGTATTAACAACATATGCTTGGAAAGAGTAAGACTTAGCAACATTAAAATGTTCAAGCAACAAATATACCATTCTGGCAATCCCTAATGAGGGTAGGCAATAATATTTCATCTTAGCATTCTTTTTTATCAACTATTTAGCCCTACCACAGTAACTTAAGAAACAGCAGTTAGGAAAGATCCCAAATTGGCCCTCATATACTGTTAAATCTTTTCTTAAAAATGCATGCATTATTTGTAGCATCTGCTCAGCCTGAATATGTGAGTTGAATTTTCTTGTTTGTTCATTTTTCTTAGCAAGTAACCTGATCTCATATTTTCATCAGCCTGTCAGTGCACAGTGGCTTTGTAAGTTTGAAGCTTGATGTTTCTCACTAGTTTTCTCTAATGTCCAGAAGAAAAAGACATTCCTTCTTTTCCTTCTTTTCCATTCTTTCCTTTCTCTCCTTTTCAAATTGTTAATGGTAAGTGAAGCCCCTTGTTATTTAAGTTAACCCACCCTGCAGAAATGCAAGATAGATTGGATCATCTTTCCCTGGTCTGCAGTCACAGATTTACTGTGAGAAAACATGCAGAAAGCAGAAGCTCCTATGGGTCACACATCCATATGATATTCTTAAATAAATAGTATTTCAACTTGTGCCAGACCATTGCCTCTTGTGCTTTCACTGGATACCACTGGGATAAACCGGCTTCCTCTTTACTTCCCCAGTCAGGAATTTACACATATTGGTAAGATTCTCCTGCCACCACCATCTCACACAATGAAACTGATCTCACAACTAAGACTCTCACTTGTTGAAACTAAAAGGTCTGAGCTCTCTCAGCTTCTCCTTATATGTCAGATGCTCCAGATCATCTCTGTGGCCTTTCACTGTCTTCAGTCTTGTATGCTCATGTCTCTCTTGTACTTGGGAGCCCAGAACAGTACTCCAGCTGTGCCTCACAAAGGTTTAGCAGAGGGGAAGGATCACCTCCCTCAACCTGCTGGTGATAGCCAGTATCCCAGGATACCATTAGTCGTCTTTGCTGCAAGGGCACATTGCTGGCTCATGGTCAACTTGGTGTCAGCCAGGATCCCCAGGGCATTTTCCACAAAGCTGCTTTCCAGCTGGTCTGCCCCCAGCATGTACTGGTGCATGGGGTTGTTCCTCCCAGGTGCAGGACTTTGCATTTTCTTTTGCTGGACTTCTTAAGATTCCTCTCAGCCCAGTTCTCCAGCCTGTTGAGGTCCCACTGAACAACATCACAACCCTCTGATGTAGCAGTCACTCCTCCCAGCTTTGTATTATCTGCGAACTTGATAAAGATGCCCTGTCCCATCAAGCACGTCATTAGTGAAGATATTGAAAAGTGTTGGCACCAGTATTAAGCCCTGTGGTAGGCCATTTCTGACTGGCCTCCAGCTGGACTTCATGGTGCTCATCACAATTATTTAAGCCTGGCAGTTCAGCCAGTTTTCAATCCACTTCACTGTCTGCTTATCTAATCTATATTTCATCAGGTTGTCTATAAGGATGTTTTAGGAGACTGTGTTGGAAACCTCATTAAAATTAAAATAAATAATATCCATTGCTTTCCAGTCAACCACCATAAGCAGTCATTTCATTATATGTATTTTCACTGTTTCTAATTGTGGCTCACTCCACTATCGTGAACAAGTCACACATGTGATGGATTTTGCATTTTCTTACTTTTTTTTTTTTTTTAATGTCTACACCTTTATCAACATGTTCTTTAGTCTAAGACTGATTCTGAGTATTTATCATTCCTAATTGTTGTTTATTGTGAAATACTTTTCTAAAATCACCTCCAATCTATTTTTTTTTCTTTTTTATATGGAATGACTTCTTCAGTCTCTTTGCTAATGTGCCTTCTTATTTAATTTGCTTATTTATAAAGAGTGTCCTTGAACAGAAGCCACAGAAAATCTCCTCCCATTCTGCAAGAGGAAATACAAAGTTTCAAAAGTTTCAGCCTCTCGACTAATAATTGAATGCAGAAGACCTTCTCCATCCTGAAATATGCAGAATAAAACCAGACTCACCCTTCTCTTAACATGTAAACCCTGCATTTTAAATAAACTCTGTATAAAACTGACAATACAGCATTTAAAAATGTTAAACAGCACCAACTAACTTATCATATTAAAAGATATTTTCAAGACTAGTTATATAAAAATCATCATATTTTTAGATAGTTATGAAACGTTTCCTTTGTCCTCACTAAAATAACTGCTTCCTTCTTTCTTACTTACTATGTTTTCCCTCATTTTTGTAGATTAGTAGTAAAAACCAAATTGCTAGAGCTACAAGTATTTAATTAACATAACAAAAAAGTACTTCTATCCTTCCGGGATCTCCTTTTGACTCAAATACATTTAGAGATGATGAGGGGTACCTTTCATAGGTCCCTTTTGGGAAGTTATGTGCTCAAGTCACGTTTACATTAAAAAGATTTGTTTGTCTAGCTCCCTGCACACAGTTTTGAAGACCTGCTTCTTGGAATATCAAATTACATTTTATTTGATAGATGTAAAGTCTGGTAAGAATAACAGAGTGAATTTTGTTGCTTGCTTGTCCTTCAGTTCAAAATTAACATTTTGCAAGTTATTTAATAGACTGATAGGCATATAGGAACTGAAACTAGATAGGCTTTCAAATACATTTACTAAAACATTATCGTATTTAAAAATCCCTGATAGCACTGGTGATTTCGGGTTTTTTATTACTATGAGAAATAACTTTTTTTTTCTTACTTTTAGAAGTCTCTTTTATGCAAAGAGGAAAAATAACAAGATGGAAAAATAGTGTTACTTAAGATCAGCTTTGATGGTGAACTATGCAGTTTATGTACCTGTACTTCATAAAAGTCAGTCCAACAGATTCTTAAACCAGGAAAGCAATAGTCTTCTATTTATAGTCAAATTATGAAAAATGACAGTGTGTCAATTTAGGGGTCACACTGCACTGGGTCACACTCAAAATGGGAGTAATTCCTGTAATCAGCAAAATGTCCTTATCATGTATTTTTATATATAAAAATATATGTTTATATAGATATATATTTAATCTTAGCATTAACTGAATCCTAGTGCCCTTAAAGAAAATATGAAGCCTCCAGCTGAAATCAGTGGGGACAACTTTTGGTCCCTACAGGTTGCAGAAGTACTTCTTTTCTTAAGGGAGGAAAGAATTCAAACCATAGCCTCTAACTTGGTGACACTTCTCAACATTTTAGGTCTGAAAATGTTGCTGTTATGTCACTCTCAGGTTGCCTTCTTTCTCTGATATTTTTCAATTTTTTTCGTGTCCCCTTCAACAACCTGAAATCGTATTGACAATTAAAGAAAAGATGTACTGGAAGAAAGTGATTAAGATGACTAACTTATTTAAAACAAGTATTCATTAAGATGAAAAAGAACAGCTACTTCATCTTACTACTTTGTTTTTCCCAATTAATGTCTGTATTGATTAAGAAATTACTTTGAAAATGTAATTCTTTTAGGAGGGGAAAAAAAAAAAAAAGAAGATATGACAACAACAAAAAAACAAACCTGGGCTGAAACATTTATTACAAGTAAGTCCATAATAATTTGCAAGGAACTTAGATGAAAGTTTGTTTACTGCATGAGGGAAGTGTTTGGAGAAGATGGTGGGACTTTGGTCAGTTTGTATAGGACTGAAATACTAGTTATAGTTACAGCACCTCTGTTAATATTTTTAATTGATTTTTTTAATTTCCTTTATTTCAGATAATAAGGTAAAATAAAGAAAAAAAAATCTTGTGAGAAATTAGATTGTAATGTTTTTGCAACGCTTTGTTTTGATGGTTTGGCTGTTCTTGTGAATGCTCTTTACTGAACCTGCAAAAAACAACCTTAATTTGTTCACTTCATAAATAACTGAATAATCACAATGTGCAGCTGGTCAGTAAGACTTAACTAGAGTTTAACAACTCTTCTCATGTGGCACATTTGAGTTTCTTTCCATTTCTAGTGCTGAACAGAAGCACAAGACATGCATCATCCATAGAAAACAACCTGACAGGAGCCCACTGAAAGCAAAAAAAACCTGGAGATCTTTTCTGGAAGTTCTTCATCAAGCTCTCTAAAGTAAAGTATGGCTCTGGGACCCTGTCTTTTCTGTACTTTTGGTGACCACTTAGAAGCTTGATAGAGAAAAACAGAGGACAAAAATTGAGAGTGTGGGAGAAAAAAAAATAGATTGGGACACGAAGTCTGCTGAAAGTGGGAGCATAGGAGCTAGGACTGAGTGAGAAGGAGGGCTGTAACTGTATGGAAAAGAAATTACAACAGAAGGAAAGAAAAGTTGGAATTGGTTGGACATCAAGACTGTGACTAACAAATGTGATAGAAGCAGCTGAGGAAAAGGGAGAGATGCAGGCAGAGGATTGGGGTGGGAGAAGGAGACAGACTGCAGTGAGAAACCCCTAAACAGAGAATGGTCTGGATTGACAATAAGCCAGAGAATCTGAATGACCACCACAGGATAAAGGTGTGACACAAGACTTCAGAGAAATGGGCACAAGTGAGTGCTCACAAAGACATACTGATTGCAGATTATGGAAATGAAACCAATTTACCATGACATCTACAAGTATTTGTAGCGTGAACTCCACCAATGTGTGATCACTGCAGCCCAGGCTGCCTCCAGTCTTGACATCACCGATGAGCTCACTTGCATTGGTGACCATCAGATCCAGTATCACGTCCCCTTGGGTAGGTGTGTCTATTACCTGGCTTAGGAATTTATCTTCAATGCGTTCCAGCAATCTCCTGGAT
Source organism: Pelecanus crispus (assembly GCF_030463565.1). NCBI lineage: Eukaryota > Metazoa > Chordata > Aves > Pelecaniformes > Pelecanidae > Pelecanus > Pelecanus crispus. The sequence goes on along the minus strand of NC_134644.1, from coordinate 156,278,418 downwards.
TGCCTACAGCTCGCCGTGTTGCTTTTCCAGCAAATGTTGGGGTGGTTGAAGTCCCCCAGCAGGACAAGAGTCTGCAAGCGCGAAGCCTCCCAGAGCTGGAGGAAGAAGGCTTCGTCAGCAGGCTCCCCTTGATCAGGCAGCCTGTAGTAGACACCAGCCACAAGGTTCCCTTTGTTGCCTCTGTCTCTGATTCTTACCCATAAGCTTTCGACCTGCTCAGTTTTCCTCATCTTCTACTTGAGTAGAGACCCAAATTATTTAACTATCAGATTCAGTCAAAATCTTTAAAAAAGATCTGTAAATGTGAGCTTTCCATTCCCATAAAATATGACACACAAAAACTTTTCTGGAAATCACCTTTCATTTATATAGTATTTTCCTTTTCTTTGCATGCTTCTGCCAAAATTTCAGATAAGAGAAGTCCTGATCTTCCGCTGGTCAGATTTGTGAGTGACAGTCATCATACTTAAGTACAAATTTTGCTATATTGTAATTTTTTGTCCAGTTACTCAGTTACATCCACATAAAGTAACTGAGTTCCAGTTATATTATGACATCCTGTTTCCAAAAATATCTTAAACAGGGAAGAAACATAAATTTTCAAGAAAGCTCTGTTACACCTGTTACAGCATGATTATAGCATTTGAGATATCAGAGACAGAAAAATACCTCTGTGTTCTTCCATTATCAGTAAAAAATTGATCTCCACATTATATGCTCATCTGTAACACATACGGCACTGGAAGGAAGATCCCATGAGTACAGAGGCCTCAGGCTCTGCCACTGCCCTCTACCTTTCCCTGAGCACATTAAGTGCCATGTTTTTCCTTTCATTGCTCTCCTTTTATCTACTCTTCTAAACCTCTTTGTTCCTCTGTTTGGTTTTCATCTACTCTGAGCTGCCACAATGCTACTGAATGCTGATGAGACAATTCTGACTCAGAAGGTTATTTTTCAGCTGTATTTCTTTAGCATAACACAGCCATCCTGTATTTATATGGGGAATCTCTGCATCCAGGTACCATGTTAAGGGCAATTAACTCAGCTGCTTGCAAGTACCTTGGATGTGTGAGGGATTGCAGGCATGGGTCAACACTGCAACATGGAGAGAGACTGATAATGCGACACCCTTTCAATGCATGTTGCTGATTCTCACGCTCTCCCTGCCTTCCCAATGTCCTGCTGGTGCTGTGTGTCTTCTGCTTCAGTCCTAGCTCTGTCACTCTCACTGTGCAGGGACATTCCCAGCCCCATCCCTCCTCTGCCGGCTCCTCGGGTCAGTCTGTTGGCATTTCTGATTCCTTCCTCAACCTGACTGTGCCAGTTGCCACTTTGTACAAAAAATATATGTACAGTTACATTAGCTCTAATTTTTTTGTTCTGTTTTTCAAACTGGAAGGAACAAAATTAAAAACCTAGGACTGAAGTGACCCTTCAAGGCCACTGAGTCCACTTCCCCCCATTTAAGTGCACTTGTAGACTATACAGTAAGTGCAGAAGCGGTCATGTGAATGCTCAAGTTTCTACTATGAAGGCATAGTGCAAAATAACTTTTAACAGTCAGCAGAATAATAAAACATTTAATCAGGGAAAACAACGCGTTTTGTCAAAGAAAGCAAAAATCTCAGAAAATGAAGCCTTCAGAGGAAATAATACAGAGTTTTAAAACTCACTCTCTATTTTTCTCCTTAAGAGGAGAATAGTAAGGCAGAAGGATTGAATTTGGACAAATAGTATAACATATAACATACACATCATGTATCACATGTATCACCATTAACAAGGAAAAGAAAAGAAAAAAAAAAAAGTCATAGAATCGTTCAGGTTGGAAAAGACCTTTCAGATCATCCAGTCCAACCATTAACCTACACTACCAAGTCTACTCTAAACCAATCAAGGGTAGACTAGACTAAACCATGTCCCAAAGTGCCACGCCTACCCTTTTTTTGAACACTTCCAGGGATGGTGACTCCACCACCTCTCTGGGCAGCCTGGTCCAATTCTTGACCACCCTTTCCGTGAAGAAATTTCTCCTAATTTCCAACCTAAACCTCCCCTGGCACAGCATGAACACATTTCCTCTTGTCCTATTGCTAGTTACTTGGGAGAAGAGACCAACACCCACCTCACTACAACCTCCTCTCAGGTAGTTGTAGAGAGTGATAAGGTCACCCCTCAGCCTCCTCTTCTGCAGCATAAACAACCCCAGTTACCTCAGCTGCTCCTCATAAGACTTGTGCTCCAGACCCTTCACCAGCTTCATTGCCCTTCTCTAGACATGCTCCAGCACCTCAATGTCTTTCTTGTAGTGAGGGGCCCAAAACTGGACACAGTATTCCAGGTGCGGCCTCACCAGCACCGAGTACAGGGGGACAATCACCTCCTTGCTCCTGCTGGCCACACTATTCCTGATACAAGGCAGGATGCTGTTGGCCTTCTTGGCCACCTGGGCACACTGCTGGCTCATGTTCAGGTGGCTGTCGAAGTCAGATTTCTTTCATAAACGTCATAAGAATTTGGCTTGAAAGATTCCAAAATAATTCAAGAAAGATTTTTATTTTTTGATTGGCACCTCTGATCCAGGACGGCAGATCAAGAATGTATAGATGCTGCTTTGCTGTACAGTATTTTAGCTCCACTAAATTACATTTGAAGCCTTTGAAAACAAAAGCTGGGTTTTGGTTTTTTAGTTCCTTAATTTCCTCTGTAACTGATAGAGATAAAAAGCTGTTTTTTTCCATAGACAGTGTAGACCTCTTGTTTACCTTTTCCACTTTATAATCACTCATAGCAATCCATCTTCTAGAACAAACACAAAGAAGATGCATTCAGCAATTTTTCCCATCACTGCAACTCTTGGCAGAATATAGACTAAAAAAAATTCAATTCAGAGAAGGTGAAAGTCGTGCTGATCAATTGGTGGAAGCAACTTGACAAAATGGGAAAGCTGAAGCGCTTTCAAACTGCATAGTGACCCATAACAATGCTGCTGATACGCTCTGCAGGTACTGGTTTTCTCTGCACAACTGCAAGTTGTTATTTCTTGTAAGAGATTGTGGTGGGTTGATCCTGGCTGGATGCCAAGTGCCCACCAAAGCCACTCTATCGCTCCCCTTCTCAACTGGACAGGGGAGTGAAAATATCATGAAAAAGCTCGTGAGTCAAGATAAGGACAGGGAGATCACTCAGCAATTACTATCACAGGCAAAGCAGACTCGACTTGGGAAAATCAGTTCAATTTATTAACAATCAAAAAGAGTAGGGTAATGAGAAATAAAACCAAATCTTAAAACACCTTCTGCCCACTCCTCCCTACTTCCTGGGCTCAACTTCACTCCCAATTTTCTCTACCTCTTCTCCCCAAGTGGTGCAGGGGGACAGGGAATGGGGGTTGCGGTCAGTTCATCACTCGTTGTCCCTGCCACTCCTTCCTCCTCAGGGGAGGACTCCTTATAGTCTTTCCCTGCTCCAGCGTGGGGTCCCTCCCACAGGAGACAGTCCTCCATGAACTTCTCCAAAGTGGGTCCTTCCCACGGGCTGCAGTTCTTCACAAACTGCTCCAGCGTGGGTCCCTTCCTCGGGGTGCAGTCCTTCAGAAGCAGACTGCTTCAGTGTGGGTCCCCCACAGGGTCACAAGTCCTGCCAGCAAACCTGCTCTAGCATAGGCTCCTCTCTCTCCATGGGTCCACAGGTCCTGCCAGGAGCCTGCTCCAGCCTGGGCTTCCCACGGTGTCACAGCCTCCTTCCAGCACATCTGCCTGCTCCAGCGTGGGGTCCTCCCCGGGCTGCAGGTGGATATCTGCTCCACCGTGGGCCTCCATGGGCTGCAGGGGAACAGCCTGTTTCACTGTGGTCTTCACCATGGGCTGCAGGGGAATCTCTGCTCTGGTGCCTGGAGCACCTCCTCGCCCTCTTTCTTCACTGACCTTGGTGTCTGCACAGTTGTTCCTCTTACACATTCTCACTCCTCACTCCAGATGCAGTTTGTGTCTTGGTGTTTTGGGGTTTTTTTCCTCCCCTTCTTAAATATGTTATCACAGAGGCACTACCACCGTCGTTGATTGGCTCAGCCTTGGCCAGCAGCGAGTCCGTCTTGGAGCTGGCTGGCATTGGCTCTATCAGGCATAGGGGAAGCTTCTAGCAGCTTCTTACAAAAGCTACCCTTGTAGCCCCCCTGCTACCAAAACTTTGCCATGCAAACCCTATACAGAGATACAAACTATTGAGACTATCAGATCTGTTGGTGCTGCTATAATATCAGACAAACACATGGATTTTACATATATGTATATGTATATATGGCTAGTAGCTCAAGATATTCTAAGGTTATTCATCCATTTATTACCTCAGTACAGAGCTCCTACTTGTAGACCAGATTAATTTATGGAAAAGTCCACAGAATTTAGCACGGGTGAAACAGTATAAATTTACTGAAATATCATTTCCCTTATGTAGAAAATTACATTCTTTCAAAAATTCTGTGCATGTAATTCTTTATTATAAAAATTTATAGAGTGTTAAAAGTTTCAGGAGATATTTGTGTTCTCTGCTAAGCTTTACAGAAATTTCCCATAAATATAAGCTGCCTCTAAAGGCATGTGTAGAGTGATTGCAGCAGTGATGTTTTTTCCAGGAAGCATGTTACCACTGTCTTCTTAGGTTGCATCTGTTCACCTTTAGCTGCAATGCTGTTGTCTGGATGTTCCAGGTCCTTGCTGCTTTGGGAGAAGTCTTCTGTCTTGTTAGACATCCTGACAATTAGCATCTGCACCAGACAAAGACAGGACTAAAGAGAAGCTGTTGTTGATAAAGAAAAGGCAGTTCTGCCACCCTCCTGTTAGGCATTATTTTAATGACATTCTCAGCACCCACTAAGCTTCATTATTTCAATGGACTACTCCCTAAAAGGATTTTAGGTAAAGATTTCCCAGGTCTTTTACTTTAGACAGGAACAGGAGAGATTTGAGATCACTCCTGGCTCTGAATCAATCTATAAAAGTGATATAAATATGGATTGACTGAAGAAGACCTAAAGGGGGTGGATGGTTGTTTCAGTTTACCCAGGAAAGATTGGGTTATGGTAACACACAGGCCACAGTGAGCAGACACTACAGCCCACAGGAGGCTGCTCAGCCAGGTAAGCACATTCTGTAACTCCCTCCCACCAGCCATATCCACATCCCAACTGCTGACAGCACCCATGGATTCACTGGGGAAGTTTTAGAAAATAGAGAATGAATGGCATTAGTACTATTCAAAGGAAAGGATTCTTTGATCTGAAAGAATGGATCCAACAGCATTACATTGTCTGTGAATTTCTGCAGAAACCCTTTAAGAATGACAAAGCAGAGAAATGTTTTGCCATTCTACAGATTTAAAGAAGAAAAGCAATATTTTAAGATGTCATTTCTTTGGAAAGTGTTGACATTTGGATTTTAAATACTCTACCTGGCTTTTGAGAGTTGCCTGTTTAATACATTTTATAACTCTGGTAGGTTGACCTTGGCTGATTGCCAGATGTGCACCCAGCCACGCTCACTCCCCTACTCAACAGGAGTTGCACGCTAATAAGACGGAAAAGCTCGTGGGTCGAGATAAAGACAGGGAGATCACTTACAAATTACCAGCATGAGCAAAACAGGCTTGACTTGGGGAAAATTAATTTAATTTATTACCAGTTAAAAATAGAGTTAGATGGTGAAAAATAAACACAAGTTAAAACAACATGTTCCCCCTTCCCCCTGTGTGGCACAGAGGGGAGTGGGGGGCTACAGTCAGTCCGTAACAGTTCCTCTCAGCTGCTTCTTCCTACTCAGACTTTTTTTCTACTCCAGCATGCATCCTCTCCATGGGCTGCAGTCCTTCAGGGTAGAGTCATTCTCTACTCCAACATAGGATCTCCCAGGCTGCAGCTTCCTTCAGGGCATATCCACCTGCTCCAGTGTGGGGTCCTCCATGGGCTGTAGTGTGGATATCTGCTCCACTGTGGTCTCTTCCATGGGCAGCAGGGGAGTCTCTTCTCTGGCTCCTGGAGCACCTCCTTCTCTAATTTGGTGTTTTCAGGATTGTTTCTTACACTCCCTCCTCCTTCACTACTGTGCAGTGTTTTTTACCATTTCTTAAATACGTTCTCCCAGAGACACCACAAACTCTGGTAGGCTCAGCTGTGTCCTGCAGTGAGTCCATTCTGTAGCTGGCTGGAACCGCCTGTGTCCAGCACAAGGCAGACCCTGGCTTCTGCTCACAGAGGGCACCCCTGCAGCTCCCACCATTACCAAAACCTTGCCACCTACATCCAATACAAGAAGTTATAAGATAAAGTATATTTATTGTAAATATAACTATATAGAGTCACACATACACTGTTCCCAAACACACTGTGACTTCTAACCTTCTCATCAGCTTGCCTAACATTGATGAGCTGAACACATTCAAACATTTAAGAGTAGAGACAAATGCAGGGACTGAACAGGGAATTGTGATACTTCTGGTAGGCATAATTTTTAAGAAATTATTTTGCATTTTCCCTCCATTTTTATGTTAATATAAAAGGAAACCTGATAAAATCTACAATGCATGAAAAAAGAGTGGTCTAGCACAGACATCTTTTAAAAGTTAATACATTTAATCAGTTAAAAGGTGGGGCAGACCTAATGTCAACAAGTTTGTGTCTTTTTGTTTTAGTATTACATCTAGATATGGAGCTGAAACCAACTGCACTAAAGTGCAAGGAGCTGAATTATGTGCTCATGGAAAATATAAAGAGATGATTGCAGCATTGATTGTCATAGCAACTGGAACATAGCAGACATGAAATATTTTGACATTATCCTGAGGCATAGGCTCTGTACTTATCAACTTACTGACACAGTGTGGAGCAAGCACTCACACTTAGCAGGGCTACCAGCCAGTGTAGCAGTGGGGAAGGTGATAGGAAATTATTGAGGACCTAACTGGAACAGCCAAAAGTCCTGGAATATACATTGTATTCAGCCTATTAGAAAAATAGAATATTAGAAACTCTATTCCACATTAGAAGATAGGGATGTAGAGAAAAAACTAGAAATAATGCCTGACTGAGCATTCATAACAGGCTACCAGTGTGACAGAACAAGGTGTTATCTCCATGGTCTTGGGAATGGATGAAGGACAATTGGCTCAAAAGCTGCCAGCACACATGGGTCTGGAAACCTGCCTGCAGTAGCCCCACACACCACCCCTCTCACCCTGGTCCTTTGCCTTTGCAGGTGGGTTCAGCTGTCTATGAGTGTAAGCAGCAGCAGAAGGGAATAACATGAAAAGAGAGTTGCATATGGGAGCTTAGGACTAAGAACAAGTCTTATGAGGAGCAGCTGAGGGAACTGGGATTGTTTAGTCTGGAGAAAAGGAGGCTGAAGGGAGACCTTGTCATTCTCTACAACTACCCGAAAGGAGGTTGTAGTGAGATGGGTGTCAGCCTCTTTTCCCAAGTAACAAGTGATAGGACAAGAGGAAACGGCCTCAAGTTGTGCCAGGGGAGATATAGATTGGATACTAGGAAAAATTTCTTCACAGAAAGGATTGTCAAGCATTGGGACAGGCTGCCCAGGGAAGTGGTTGAGTCACCATCCCTGGAGTTATTTAAAAGATGTGTAGATGTAGTGCTTAGAGACAACAGTTTAGTGGTGGACTTGGCAGTGCTAGGTTTATGGTTGGACTGGATGATCTTTAAGGTCTTTTCCAACCTAAATGACTCTATGATTCTATGACCTGAATAAACTTTTTGACGTGGATTTTTAAACTGTTTCTCCAACGCTGTTACACGCACAAGCTTTGTCCTGGAGCCCTCCTCTGCTTTAAAAGACCAGAGAACTCTAAGAGCCATCTATAAACTGTGAAAGGAGCTTTTCTAGAAAGAACAGGAGACTACTGTGAGAGAGCTAATGCTGGTCATATATTATACTATTTCATTATATAAATAAGTGCCCAAAAATAAGTTAATAGCACTATATTTGGGCTCTTAAGTTTAGCCTGGTTTTCAAGAATGCTGAGAAATGTTCTTTCTCTGAGGAATCCCATTGCCTTTACTCAGCAAGAAGAAAAGAAACATTTCATTTCTGAAAAAGGTAAGCTTGTAAGGTGCATTAACATGCAAAAAATGTTTGGAGAACTTGCAAACTTGCAAACCTGTCTAAATTTTCACTGAGGCTATGGTTTGGCCTTAACATAATTAGTTATATTAGTAAAGTGACAAGAGGTCCTATATATTCATTTAGTTCTGAGTTGTATTGGTTATCAGAATTAAAAATATTGTACAGGTAATGAAACAATCAGATGACAAATATTTAACATTTAAGAGGTTACCTTGTTTGCCCACATAATATTCATGAACAAATTTTTAAGGCAGACTCCTTCATGTCCAAAAATTTGCTTTTGCTTCCATTTTCCAGGGCACCAAACACCAGCAGTTTAGTGTAATAAAAACCTGACCACGTTAAATTTTTGCCACTGACAGCAGAAGAGTCAGGAAAGGAACATAGCTGTTTTGCTCCACCATGCCAAGAATCATTGCTCAGCAAGATCTCTTCCATTAATTTCTGACAAGAACAGAAGAGCTTAAACAGGTATGAAAATACTAGTGTAGACTACAACATTGCTACGAATAGCAGCAGTCACCCCCCCCCCAAATAAAAAATTCTGATTAAGAGCCAATTTACATATATATATTATTATATGTATATATTAGCTGGAACAGAAACCTGGGACTTCTCCATGTGTCAGGTCTCATTCATTTTAGTAATGTAGTGTCAGTATACTGCCAACATTCACAACAGAACTGTCACAGATGGTGTGTTTAAAATAGAACTGGCAAATTCTGTTTTTTCACCTGAGGTGCATTGAAGTGGCGCAATACTTTATGGGAAAGATGAAAATGTTATTCTGGATTAGGCTAAAGCAGATTGGATTAATTCCTCACATGTAATAGTCTCTTTCTTTAGCCAGCTGAGGACCTCACTACGAGGTACTGTGTTCAACATCTTCACCAGCTGTATTTTGTATAACAGTGCAAAGAGTACAAAATAGTGTCAACTCATAGATTTCCAAGTTTCAGTATTTTCTGGATCTGTTTGCCAAAGATATGGAGCTGAACCTTGAAAACCATTCAAAAAAAGAGGTCTTACTGACATTAGTGTGGATATGTTTAAGAGGTCAACAAACCCAATGTGTTATAAGTTCCCTGAAATAAAATACTGCGGAAACATAAATTAGAATAATGGTACAAATATGCAATTTGGAGGGAAGTACTTGTTTTTCACATTTTAACATGCCTTGGAAAGTTATTTCATGTGGGAAAATTGAGAGGGAGAGAGTCTATCATGTACCTTCTGAGGCAATATGAGTGCTTTTTATATTTGAAGTTCAAAGAAAGCAAACTTACATTATTTCTAACTTTAATATGAAATTATGGCTCAGGGGAGTTGCGAGTAGATGAATTTAAAATTGTGTTTTTATTTCACAAGGCCGAAAACTGGCTGTGTAGATACAGCATAGATTTCTGCAAGCTGTTCCTCTAACAGATCTCCATTAGCAAGGAACTACACATGAGAAGTTAGTTCAGTCACAGCCACTGAAAGCTTGATGTTTTTTTGTTTTGTTTTGTTCAAAATTGCCATTGACCACTATCAGCTGGTGTGCTGATGATGCAGATAGGTCTCTGTCATAGTCTGAGACTAGGCAGTGGAAGAATAATGGACTTTCAAACACAGTTTCAGGCTAATTTAAATCAGTGATAGGATAGTAAATTTTTTATATCCTAACATCAATTCTCTTACTATAAATATGATAAAATATTACTGATGTATGACAATAAATGAGAGTCTAGCTTTAGAGTTATAGACACTGCTCAGGTATAAGCTTGTGCAGGTGTAGAGTTTCACTGCACAATAGTAACATAGCAAGCAGATAAACCACTATTTCTAGTTATGTAAAAAACTCCTGAAGTAGAAAGGCATTATTGTTATAGAAGAGTAGGGCAAACTCAACAAAGAGTGTTGCAGCATCTCCTGATTTAAATACATAAGAATATTTTAAAATTAAGAAGTCACAGATGCAAATCTCCTTTCTTTGTACTCCCCCTAATCAAATCAGTTGCACTGATTATGCTTTCCGCAGTTGTCCTCTTTTGCTATCCACTCTGCTCCCTGCTCCAATCCTGCCAAGCCCCCACTGAGACTCAAAGGTGCAGCTGCTCAGTGATGAGATACACCTGCCTGACCCATGCTCTGTTCCCTCTCACACCTCTGGCAGGTACCAGGCTCACTCATCACTGCCTGTGGAGAAGCCAGACCTGACCCTGGAGGCATTCTGCTCACTTGGTTATCAGGGCAGTGTGAAAGCTGGGAGGCATGGCTCTCAGCAGCTGCTGATGAAACCAGCTGTGGCACCCAGCTGCCCAGTTCCAAAGATATCATCCACAATTATGCCCGGTAAGTTATTTATATGTTGTATCACACATTATTCTATTGCTTATTCTCTTCTATCATGCATCTCACATTCAATTTTATTTGCTTATCCATACACTAAACATACAGTGGTATTCTCATTATTAGCAGCATCATATTTTGCAGTCATTCAATACATCTTTAGATGTTGCATTTTGTCATTTCTTTGTTTAAAAATTTTCTTCATATAACATGACAGGTACTTTCTACAATCTGCTTGTGATTCAGTTACCTACATAACTTCCATACTAATTCAGTTTCACAGCTACAATAATTTGAGGTCAACTTTCAAGCCAGCATAATGTTTCTTCAGCTTAGAGAATAAATTTGATTTGCTTTTAAAAAAAGATCTCCTCCTTAAATCAAATAAATAAATAACGCAGTGCTTCTACTAAAAGCAGACTTATACTAAATATGGGACTGTATGTATTGAATAACTTGTTACAAACATACAGATACCATTTTGCAATGTTATTAAAACTGTTTTGAATTGTTTTCATTCAGTTTCCATACAGGAGAGAAAATGTGATATTGTCCTTTTCATTCTGAAGTCTAGGAAATTTTGAATATATTGAGGGTTTAGGGGTGGTCCTATAACTGATCTTATTCAAAGAGGAGCTGAGAACCTCAAATTCTTTTTAATGCCAAAGGCAACACCACTTGCTTCAGGGAAGTCACATTTAAATGTATAAATGCAGCTTAAAGATCTGAATTTTAAGCAGATAGGAGAGAAATGTTTTGTATAACTCTGCATGCAATCTCTTTTGTTGAGTAAAAAAAGACACCGATTTTACCCAAAACCCTTCTTCTTTTGCTGTAGCCATAAATATCTAAAACGTTTTGCTTTTTTTTTTCTTTTATAAAGGAAAGATAAACACTCTCTAAGCTGTTTCCTGAAAAGAATGGTGGACTGTACTCTCACTAACTATTTATTCTCTTTTAAAACCTTACCAGAGCTTTAGGTTCAGCTGTAGTTCAAGCCAACAGCAGGGAAAAATAATACACAAACTATCAATTTTTTGTCTATATTCAATTAGAGATGTTTTGAATAGTCTAGACAAAAGAAATATTTCATGTGGTAAAAAAATATCCTTCAAGGTAAAGCTTGAATTTATTAAGAATATAGTCAAGTTTTACCCCTTTTTTCACTATTCAGTCTGCAATCTACAACTCTTTTAGGCTCTAAGAACAATTCATTATAATTCAACAATACGATAAAAAAGGTCTTGAAGGTTATTGGATTTTTTTAGTCAGCTCGTCTATCTATTAGAATAAATTTGTGTTCATAAAACCTAATCTTGAGGGTGCTCAACAGGCATGCGTAGGTCAACCAAGGGATCGGGCCCAGGCAGCGTGGGTTCATGAAGGGTAGGCCCTGCTTGACCAACCCCATCTCCTTCTATGACCTGGTGACCCGCCTGGTGGATGGGGGAGGGGCTGTGGATGTCATTTACCTGGACTACAGTAAAGCCTTTGACACTGTCTCCCACAGCATTCTCCTAAGGAAGCTGGCAGCTCATGGCTTAAGCAAGTGTACTCTTCTCTGGGTAAAACACTGGCTGGGTGGCCGAGCCCAGAGAGTTGTGGTGAATGCAGTTAAATCCAGTTGGCGACTGGTCATGAGCGGTGTTCCCCAGGGCTCTGTTTTGGGACCAGTCTTGTTTAATATCGTTATCAACAATCTGGATGGGTGCACTGAGTGCACCCTCAGTAAGTTTGCAGATGACACCAAGCTGGGTGGGAGTGTCAGTCTGCTGGAGGGTAGGATGGCCCTGCAGAGGGACCTGGACAGGCTGGACCGATGGGCCGAGGCCAGCTGTATGAGGTTTAACAAGGCCAAGTGCCGGGTCCTGCACTTCAATCACAACAACCCCATGCAACGCTACAGGCTTGGGGAAGAGTGGCTGGAAAGCTGCCTGGCAGGAAAGGACATGGGGCTGTTGGTAGACAGCGGGCTGAACATGAGCCAGCAGTGTGCCCAGGTGGCCAAGAAGGCCAACAACATCCTGCCTTGTATCAGGAACAGTGTGGCCAGCAGGAGCAAGGAGGTGATTGTCCCCCTGTACTCGGCACTGGTGAGGCTGCACCTGGAATACTGTGTCCAGTTTTGGGCCCCTCAATACAAGAAAGACATTGAGGTGCTGGAGCGTGCTCAGAGAAGGGCAATGAAGCTGGTGAAGGGTCTGGAGCACAGGCCTTATGAGGAGCGGCTGAGGGAACTGGGGTTGTTTATGCTGCAGAAGAGGAGGCTGAGGGGAGACCTTATCTCTCTCTACAACTCCCTGAAAGGAGGTTGTAGTGAGGTGGGTGTTGGCCTCTTCTCCCAAGTAACTAGCAATAGGACAAGAGGAAATGTGTTCATGCTGTGCCAGGGGAGGTTTAGATTGGATATTAGGAAAAATTTGTTCACAGGAAGGGTAGTCAAGCATTGGAACAGGCTGCCCAGAGAGGTGGTGGAGTCACCATCCCTGGAAGTGTTCAAAAAATGGATAGACTTGGCACTTTGGGACATGGTTTAGTGGGCATGGTGGTCTTGGGTTGGTGGTTGGACTGATGATCTTAGAGATCCTTTCTAACCTTAATGTTTCATAGTTTTTACCTTCATTAAAAAATAATCCATCCACCAAGCCAGGAAACATGAAATTGCTACTTTCCCCTTAATTGGTTTAGTGGTGGATTTGGTAGTGTAGGTTAATGGTTGGACTGGATGATCTTAAAGGTCCTTTCCAACCTAAATGATTCTATGATTCTAATATGTTTGTTGCAGTCTAGAATGAAATTCTTCTGACAGTTATTTTAAGAAGTAAAAGCTAAAGTCAAAGATGCAAAAATTATGTTTATAAATTAAGATATAATAAGAAAAATTGCATAAATCAAAGAATTCATAAATGTTTGACAAATTCAGGATAACACTTAACCTTAATTGTGGATGGAGAAATAACAATTATGCAGGGTTTCTCTTTTCTTTAGGTTGACATGAGTTTAGAACTAATTTACTAATTATGCATGATACTGGAGTATATTGCCTTTTGTCCAATAACTACATCCTTAGATTAAGGCAATATTTCAACCATTTCCCTTTCAAAAATGACTTGGCTCTTTGAATTTGGATTCAATAGAAAACAAATTAGGAAAATTAATACTTACCCATCCATTTATCCTTTTTTGATTTTTAGGTACCTGACAAAATTACATTTGGACAGAACATGACATAGAAAATGGTTGTAATGAACAGCGGTAATATTTCCCCCAAAATCCTCTTTGTATATTCCACTTGGTAGTGAGCAGTGGCAAAAAAATTTTATGGTTCTAAGGAGACATGTCCTCTCTGTCATCTTTGATACTTTGAAACCCCCAATTATCTTTCACTAAAAAGACAAATCTAGCTCCAGAATCTGACAACTGGAGGTCCAATTAGGGCCTTCAAACACTAAAAGGACACAGTTTGATCTTACATCAGCTATTCACGCTAGGACAGTAACACAAAATACAGCAATAGCTGCCTGGTAAATCCTCAGGCAAGAGAAACGGCAAATCGGCAGTGATCACCTTCGCGCGCTGTGCAACCAGAAACCTCCCAGCTAAGACAGCCCTACAGACAGACTGTATCTTCTCAGTTAATTGACCAAATTTCCTACTTTTGCCACATCCTCACAGTGCATTTTCTGGAAGTTCCTGACAAATTTTTTAGCAGGAGCAAGGGAACCCTGACTATATCACCTACTAGGATTGTGAGCAATTCTCAGCTCTCAAAGTCAATTTTAGGTGCTCTGAAGATTCACATTTGTGTAGATGCACTGGTTATATTTCACTTGTGTTTGATAGCTAAATTTACCTTAAAATAAGAGGAGGTTATATAGCAATTACAGGATTTAAAGAGCTTGCATGCTAAGCTAAATATATAATTATTTTATCCTATATTTGATGTGAACATGAAGATGAATACATTGCTTTCCCCCTTTGTTTGTCCAATTATATTAATTGATATATTTAAATAAAATAATGAATATACATTTATTGAATGTATAAATGGACAAAAATCTTTTTTCATTCAGGTTTTTTACAGAAACCACATTTACGCAGGTGTGGTGTGTATGTATGTGTGCTATGTGAGGATCTCTGCCTTCAGTTTTCACTTATAATTTTTTTTAATCTTTGTAAATTTCAGATCAAATTCAGTTTCTTAGAAGAGTAGTGATGTCAGAGATATAAATTTCCCACATGTTTTGAGAGAATAGTTGGCTAATGGATGAGGAAAAGAGAGACCCCACTGAGAAAAAAATCTGTTAGGTACCTGAAAAACTCAATTTGGACTCACTATTGGACACCAAGAATTCACCAGGAAGAAAGACACCATACCTGTCAAACTAGCAGAAGAAGGCTCATCATCCTGTAAGATATTAGAGGATTCACAAACATGACAAAACAATTGCAAACCAGGCTCATAGGTTCTACTACTCATGGAATTACTTCAACTCCTTGTGTTCAAATATTAACGTATCTGTGTGGGAACAAAGGCCATGATTATAGAAGTTGGAACAGCATTTCAGAAATTAGTGACTCTGAGCAAAAGTTAAGACACAGGAAATGGATCATAAGGGTGAAAGGTGATCCAGCAGTAAAAAAAGACTAATAACATTTTTTGTAGTATAAATAGTGAAACCATGGTAAAAGTATAAAAAGGCATTTTACCACAATTGGTCAGATGGATTCCTCAATACAATTAGTTACATTTTCAGTATTGGTTACATTTTTAAAAGTATGTAGAAAACTTTAGAGGCTATTAAAAAATCCATAAAAATTATTTTAGAGCCAGGATAGAACATAAAATAGTGAAAAAATTAAAGAGTTAAATTGTTTTAACTTAATCCAAAAGGCAGGGGAAAGCTGACTTGGTAACTGTCTAAATGTCTTTTTGGGGGGGAGAATGAAGACACTGAAGAGTAAAAGGGCTTTTCAAACTAGTGGAGAAGAACAAGATGTGAAGGGCAGGTCTGAAACCAAATATTCTAGTATGTAAGGAAGGGTCAGTCTCTGGTATTTTATTTATCTTTATGGTACCTGTATACTCCTCCATGCTCTGTGCAGAACTGGTCCTGCAGAAGCACATAAGTAACCATAGTATCAAACTAAAGTATATTATATATAAGGGTAAGAATCAGTCTTCATAGATAATAGCAAAACATATTATTTCCCAACTTTCAAACACATGCTTTTCCCAATTAGAATAACAAAATGTTAAAAAAATATATATAAAATATTCAACTCTAATAATTCTCCCTTTATTTGTACTGTAACCAGCAGTCGCAGCAGTCACAAATCAGCAAAGCATCCATATCATTCCAGAACAGCTACTACTTAAATTTTGAGACCAAATATTACCTAAGACAGGAAGAAATCTAGTAACCTTAAAGTGAGGATGGGTCTGTGACATGATTTGCCATGTCAGGTGTAGTCAGAGAGCACGTAACTCAGCTGTCCCATTCCCAGGCAGCCAGAAAGGCATTACTACATGTAATGACCTCAGAGTAAAAGCTGGGTCGCTAAACCAGCAACTAAGCACCACGCAGCCGCTCACTCACTCCCCCTACCCCGATGGGATGGAGGAGAGATTCCGAGGAGTAAGAGTGAGAAACACTCCTGGGTTGAGATAAGAACAGTTTAGTAATTGAAATAAAGCAAAATAGTAATGATAATAATAAAATACAATAATGATAATAATAATAATAACAATATACAAAGCAAGTGATGCACAATGCAATTGCTCACCACCCACCGACCAATACCCAGACAGTTCCCGAGCAGCGATCGCTGCTCCCCGGCCAAACCCCCCCCCCCCCTCCAGTTTCTATACTGAGCATGACGTCATATGGTATGGAATAGCCCTTTGGTCAATTTGGGTCAACTCTCCTGGCTGTGCCCCCTCCCAGTTTCTTGTGCACGTGGCAGAGCATGGGAAGCTGAAAAGTCCTTGACTGGCATAATCAGTACCTAGCAACAAGTAAACCATCAGTGTGTTATCAGCATTCTTCTCATACTAAATCCAAAACACAGCATTATGCCTGCTACTAGAAAGAAAATTAACTCTATTCCAGCCAAAACCAGGACACAGCTGAAGCTGTTTAATCTATAAAAGATTAGGTACTGGTTCAGTAATGACTTTAAGAACCATTATTCTGGAATTTGAAAAAGTTTAAGGGGTTAAGCAACAGAATGTACTTGAATTTCTTAGTAACGTAGAATCATAGAATCATAGAATGCTTTGGGTTGGAAGGGACATTTAGAGGTCATCTAGCCCAACCCCCCTGCAGTGAGCAGGGACAGCTTTAACCAGATCAGGGTGCTCAGAGCCCCATCCAACCTGACCTGGAATGTTGCCAGGGATGGGGCCTCTACCACCTCTCTGGGCAACCTGTGCCAGTGCTTACCCCAGTCTCACTGTAAAAAATTTCTTTCTAATGTCTAGTCTAAATCTACCCTCCTTTAGTTTAAAACCATTACTCCTTGTCCTGTCACAGCAGGCCTTGTTAAAAAGATTCTCCCCATCTTTCCTGTAGGCCCCCTTTAAGTACTGGAAGGCCACAATAAGGTCTCCTCGCAGCCTTCTCCAGGCTGAACAACCCCAACCCTCTCAGCCTGTCCTCATAGGAGAGGTGCTCCAGCCCTCGGATCATTTTGGTGGCCCTCCTCTGGACCCGCTCCAGCAGTTCTATGTCCTTCTTGTGCTGAGGGCTCCAGGGCTGGACGCAGTACTCCAAACAAGGTCTCACCAGAGCAGAGCAGAGGGGCAGAATCACCTCCCTCGACCTGCTGGCCACGCTTCTTTTGATGCAGCCCAGGATACGGTTGGCTTTCTGGGCTGCAAGTGCACATTGCCGGCTCATGTCCAGCTTTTCATCCACCAGTACCCCCAAGTCCTTCTCCGCAGGGTGCTCTCAATCCCTTCATCCCCCAACCTGTACTGATACCGGGGGTTGCCCCATCCCAGGTGCAGGACCTTGCACTTGGCCTTGTTGAACCTCATGAGGTTCACACAAACCCACCTCTCCAGCTTGTCCAGGATGACATCTCGTCCTCCTGGTGTGTCAACTGCACCACTCAGCTTGGTGTCATCTGTAAACTTGCTGAGGGTGCACTCGATCCCACTGTCTATGTCATTGATAAAGATGTTAAACAGCACCGGTCCCAGTACGGACTCCTGAGGGACCCCACTTGTCACCAGTCTCCATGTGGACATCGAGCCATTGACCATGACCCTCTGGACGCAACCATCCAGCCAATTCCTTATCCATCAAACAGTCCACCCATATGATCAACATTTCTTTTGTGCACATATTTAAAAATATTTCTGTAAACTATATGTAGTGTATTTTTTCTTGGACTTTTGTATACTTTGCTTAACACTAAGATGTTCTATTATGATGATTGTTATTACCATAATATGCACAAATACGAAACAATTAAACACTTTTACAAAATGAATAAATTTTAATAATAACATTTTGTATAAACACTTTCAGAGATTCACAGAAATTCCAATCTCTCAGGGAATATTACCCCAAAAAAGGAAGTATAAGAAAAAAATAGTGCAAGAAAAAAGCAGAGAGAAGAAAGTTGAAATAAAAAGACAAGCTCAAACAATAGCAAGCATAACTTCTACTCACAATTAAATTTGTATGCTAAAATGAACACTGTGTTAAGTATCAAGACTTGTTTTTTAATAGAATGTCTTCTTAGATCATTTAGAAGAAATTAGATTAGGTAGCCACTTGGATAGCAAAAGCATACTTATTGACAACTTTTTTGTTTTCATACCTTACCAGTTTTAAAGACAACTTGAGAAGCTCATTATTTTTGTTAAAATAAGTTTCTGTATTCTATATTACTTAATATAAGAGAAATGGACCTGTTGTTCATATTTTCAAAGGCTGTCTTGCAACAAAACTATATTTGATTGCCATTGTATATCTAATTTCTCTAAATGATGCTGATCTGGATATCTCTCATTAGAGAGACCAATAGTTCAAGAAATTTTCTAGCGTGTGTGTTGAAGCTCTTAATTTAACTTTACATTCAATGTTTGAAATCAGTGAGGGTCTCCTAATTTACTTCAGTGTGGTCAGAAAGTTTCTTCACATCATTTGTGGTGATTTCACAGTTTTCATAGGAAAAGATCCTTTGGAATCTCCCCACAGTTAAGTGTGTGTGTGTGTATATCTATCTCTCTCTATATATATATAGATTGTCCTGGTTTCAGCTGGAATAGAGTTAATTTTCTTCCTAGTAGTAGGCACAATGCTGTGTTTTGGATTTAGAATGAGAAGAATGTTGATAACACACTGATGTTTTTAGTTGTTGCTAAGTCCTGCTTATGCTAGTCAAGGACTTTTCAGCTTCCCATGCTCTGCCAGGTGCACAAGAAACTGGGAGGGGGCACAGCCAGAAGAGTTGATCCAAACTGACCAAAGGGCTATTCCATACCATATGATGTCATGCTCAGTATATAAACTGTGGGTGGTTGGCCAGGGAGCAGTGATCGCTGCTCGGGAACTGGCTGGGTATCTGTCAGCAGGTGGTGAGCAATTGTTTTGTGCGTCACTTGTTTTGTATATTATTATTATTATTATCATCATTATTATATTGTTGTTATTATTATCATTACTATTTTACTTTATATCAATTATTAAACTGCTCTTGTCTCAGCCCAGGAGTGTTTCTCACTCTTACTCCTCCAATTCTCTCCCTCATCCCATCGGGGTAGGGGAAGTGAGCGAGCGGCTGCGTGGTGCTTAGTTGCTGGCTGGGGTTAAACCACAACAATAGATATATATAAATATCTCTATATCAGATGAGGTATATATAAAATACAGAAGCTAAATGGTCTAATTCTAAAATTTTTCATAGGTCTTACCAAAATACAATGTACAAGCTTTATATAGTGATTCACCTTTTCTTACTCAGATAGACTATAGGAGTAAAACGTGCAACATGATCCTTAATTGCCGCCATTTAATTTAATTCTTCATGTTAAAATAAATTGTCTCTGTTCATGGTTCATGTTCTCAGAGACACTAATTTTAACTTTTCCTCATAAACAAAAAGGGTAATAACAATTTGTCTTCAAAGCAATTCCCAGATTTGAAGGGGGGGGGGGGGGGGGGGGGGGGTTGTGCGTGTGAAAATTTTCCAAAAACTTTCTGTGAAATATTTTAACATATATGCATATAATGATTTAAGATTATCTGCTCTATCCCATTATTTCAAAAGGTCACATTTTTATGACTCTGTATATACAAGGCTCTATTACTGTTACTGCTATTATTAATAATACTATTTCTTCCAATTCAATTTTATGAGTGGAATAATTCTACTTGCTTTGACTAACATGCAGTCAGCAAACTCTGGTCAGCAATTACCAGAGTCATCCTCCCATCTTTGTATTTATTTTTTCATTATTCTCCCATGTTTAGATTTTTTCCCCCTCTTCACTTCATTTACCTTAGAGACTATTTTACTAAGTAAATCAATAACTCCACAATTCTCATTGATCTCATTTATTAATGGGCTTACTTTCTCATTTTATTCCCATTTGGGTTTTGGGGGATTTTTTTTTTTTAGTTTATGTATAGCCTTTTATGCAGACTGATATCTGCAAACCTGTGCAAAATTAGATGACTTTGCTGAATCATCAAAACTGTTATGGAGGACTACCCATAAGTGCAGAAGCCTACCAATAGTTTTAGGAACTGTGTAAGTATTGATGTGGAAACTGAAACAGGCATGTTGGAAACTCACATACGAAGCTTATACAGAGCATTTCTAGAGCCAGGCACTACATTTATCAACATTTTCTGTCTAAGGCAAGCAGTAGTACCATAAAGCATAGCAGCTCTAAAGGCAGACACTCCATGGCTGAATACTTATTGAATGATGTGTCTGCTGCTACCCTGCATTCTCCTGACAATCTACGAGGAATTTGATGCACTGCCTGAAAACGCTCCAGGAAATCTGGGAGAGTGTTAATTCTTAAATCACAAATTTGACATCTGCAGGAAGTGCTGTTCATCCTTCTGGTGAACCTCACTTGACTTTCTTGCTCGGATGAGCTCAATATCTCTATTTTCAGCATATAATTTTCTTCTAAGATTGAAAGACAATGTATGTATTCTAAACATTTTACTCAAGCAATAGTTTAAGAAACATCACTAGTTTTTTAAGAAGTTAAATTTCTCTGAATTAAAGGCAATTTAATTTATCAGAATTAAAGGCGATTTTAGCCATCAAGAAAGTCAAGAAATGTGATCAACATAGCAAGTCTTTCAAGGGAAAAGTGTCTTTAAATTTTACTCTGTTCTGTGTCATTTAAAATAACCAGTACTGTGACTAAACTGAATAAGCCTAAACAAATAATCCAATGCAGTATTCTGCATGAAAAGGACAATTGGCTACATTTGTATGTAACCCCTGAAATGGTTTTGCTCTTTAAAGATAATTTTTATAGTCTTTTTGAACATTAGGCATGGCTGGTAAGTCATGTAGCTCTGGGAGGGCAGAAGAAGTCCCTACATGAAACAGTCATGTTGTTTCAATGATGACCGTAAAAAGAATTTATGAACAATAAAGAAACTAATTTCAAAAAATGGAAAATCTTTTTAGGAAGTAGTTGTAGCTGTTACCAATGTAATAAAAGATAAGACAGTCATCCATTATGTTTACATTTTCTTTATCTTACACCTACCAGAGCGGCATGATCCCCAAATTCACCACCTTGTCATGGTGAGTTTTGTAGACAATGTATATAGCCTGTGTACAGTTAAAATTAGCGGATAATAAATGTGTGGAGGCTTGGGGTTTGTTTGGTTTTGAATGAGCTATGATACTTACTAAATGTTATGTACAAATTCATGTAGTTACAAATTTGAAATATTCTTTAACTAACTGGCTTCAATTCTGCATACCACTCACTTGTTCTGGAAGATGTATCAAGAGATGACCTGGGGGGCAAGAAAAAAGCTCTTGCCTGCATTTAACCTAAGTGTTAAACAATGTCTGCAGCTCAAGGTAAGGGAGAGGCAAATGGAATTAAATAACATTACCTACATTATTTAAAATCACTATTAAAATATAAAGATGACTTTTTGTCATAGATTTTAAAAGCTCAGTGCTTGTATTCAAAGAAAATTGATAATTGTAATTTTATTAGTGTTCTGAGAAATAAACAGAAATGACATAGGGATCTTAGTTTTAGGAAAAGCTAAATTCTGCTAGTCTTAAGTAATTGCTGACTCCAGAGGATAACAGTGATTTCAGTGAAAGCCTGTGAACAGAAATAACCACTTTCCAAAAAAATGGTAAGCTAGACTAGAAAGAAATCTACATTAGCTTTCGCCCTCAAACATAAAATGTCTTAAACTTTAAAAACTGCTACCAACCATCCTGAAACGTTTTCTGAATTTCTTGGTTTCTCTGTGTTAAAGGAGAAACCACTGCCTGAGCATTCACACACCATTCAGGGAGTCACACACACACACCCCCCACCTGAGACTTTAACTGCTAGGACCAGGGTCCCTTTGCAGTGGGCAGTTCCATTGAGCCGGCGGGTTCCCCTTTTCAGCTTCTCACTCACACACACACTCACTGTTGGGCTCTTTCTCACCCCTCAGGCTTGACCCTAGGTTTCTCTGAAGCAGGGTCTCCGACATGACATACGCCAGATGAAATTACTGAGCAGTACAGTGGTAAAAAAAGTAGCTTGAGCTGGGTGCCTCCAGAGAGGGACCCCAAACAAAGAAACCCCTGGGGAATTACACCCTTACAGTTTCAGTTCCCCTTCCTTCATGTAATGGTTCAGTCCAATAGCAATATTTGGGTCTGGGGTCTTCTTGTTCCTTACTGGATCCTTTCTCTGTCTCCAGCAGGACATTCCTTTTATTATCTTAATGGATGCAGCTTCTGCTGATGGTTATGGCTACCTTATCTTTCTGGTTTGCACCAGTTTCAGAGCCTTCCTTCATGTAGCTAAGTAAAAGTTCAGTATACGGTCGGCGTATCTGGATGAAAATTCACAGCTTGCGGACTAAGGCTTTAGCAAGCCTTGCTACTAATCCTATGTATTGGATTCCGTTTGAGCTAGAAAGTGACTTCTACAACATCTATTTTTGTTACATTCAATGGAAGAGAAGAATGAAAGAAGCCATCTTAATAGAAAATCAATATTTAAAGTGCAGAATAATAAATTTATATATTGACAAAGATTGTTAGTAGCAAAGCCATACTAATCAGGTTAATATTGCCTGTAGACAGAAAAGATGAATATAGAGTAATATAGTGCATTAAAACCAAGGAGTTACTAGAACCACTTACACAACTTCATTCATTTTCTTTTTCTTACTTGTTTAGAAAAATAAAACATTACTCAGAAAGTCTATGAAACATCAAGTATTGGTATGCATCACACATAGCCAAACTCCACTTGCTAATGAACTGCTCATATTTAACCTGCTCTTTTAGTTACCATGCCTTTAGCTAGGCATCCAGCTTTTCCAATAATTTATCTTCTTGGCCCTACACCTTGTCCTGCTGTTACAGTGTTGCCTTCTGCTAGCAGGGAATGCACAGAAGCTCTTCCAACTCTGTGACAGTAATTACAGGATTTCAGTCTCCAGAGCAACTAATCAACGTTCTACTAGTTTTCTGGAGCACTCAATTCTGCTTTTAAAAAAATGGAAAAATAATTGAAAAAGATAAAAA
This sequence comes from Pelecanus crispus, assembly GCF_030463565.1. Taxonomy (NCBI): domain Eukaryota; kingdom Metazoa; phylum Chordata; class Aves; order Pelecaniformes; family Pelecanidae; genus Pelecanus; species Pelecanus crispus. Next base: position 156,255,187 of record NC_134644.1, on the reverse strand, counting down.
GAAAAATCTCATTACATGACACAGTTTCAGAACTTTTATACATTAAGACCGACCACTTTAATAATTCTGAAAGAGCTAATACTGAACATATTGGATTTTTATGGGAATTACTGTGGTTTTCTTAATTGTTTATCACTGCACTTCATGTACACACATGCTGATATAAAATCCCAAACGAGCAATGTATCTTGATCATTACCACTATATTTCTCTTTCTAAAAAAAAAAAAATCTTAACCAATCTTTAAAGTAATATTAAAATGCAACTCTAAATTGTAGTGCTATATCCTCTGCTACAAAATCAATTCACATTTTTCCTGCAAAAACCATGAAATTAAAATATGTTTATTCATACATTTCAGTATAATCACAAGTTTAGCATCTTGAACTGTGCTTATTTACATGAGTGCTACTGTATATGTTTAGGTTCCTTGATAGACACAAGCTAGAGCTCAGTGCCTTGTAGCACCAAATACAACACGTGCCTGCAGAAAAGTTGTAATCTGACCTGGCTAAAATAAGGACATCCTCCTTCTAGACCACAATTTTGAATGGACCAGAAAAGGAAGAATTAAATGAATGGACAAGAAAAAATGAGATTAGGTAGGGAAAGGTAAAACCTCCCTTTCTTTCTACTTGCCTTCCCCATGGATTATAGAAGTAAGAATAGCAATGTGCTTTCTTCCCTTTTTCCTTCTCTATTTTTATGTTACCTCTTTGGCAGATCACATCCATCACATTCATGCCACCAATGGATATGGCGAATAAGGTGGCTAGGTTTGGGAGGACATTTTTAGTTATGAGGAAAGGAGAAGTAATGAGGATACTGTGGTTTACTGCTTCAGCAAAACAGAACCTCTGTCTCTCAGGTGGTGCTGGAAGCCAACAGATCTCCAGTTCTGTTGGAAAGGAACTAAATCACAAATATGAAATAGTCAAACTGCTACAAAGTGTTTCATGTCCTGTCCAGCTACCTGGAGTCAAAAGGGAAGAGCAGATTTTAAAACTGCAAAAGATCCAAATCCAGCAAGACCTGTCACAGCTGATGATTCAGAAAGGGATCAGTTCAACTGCCTAAAGGTAGATTTCTATGCTGTTTGAATTGCCCTAAATGTCAGAGACATTTGCATGGGGCTGTCAAATATGGGAAACTCATGCCATTTCAGAGTTTAGACAGGACATCTCCAAGAACAAGAAATGCTTCCAATTAGGCAAATGGATCAAACCCATAGTGTTTAATTGCACGTCTTGTAAATCAGCAAGTTGTATGGTCTTCAATATGCACACCCTCCCCCAGGTTGTTATGATTCTCCAAATTAAAATATAAACACTACTCCTTTTTTCTGATATTGACTGTATCCTTATATCAAAAACCTTATCTGATCTGTGATGAAAACATATTCTATTCTGCCTTCCATTTTATATGCATCAGCCCCAGCTATTTATGTGCATACTACTGAACCTCTGAAAAACAAAACATTTTTTCCTTAGAAGAGCACACATGACTTTAAAAATCTAACTTCAGGCAACTGAGGTATGTTTTAAACCAAAAACCCAACATGACACTTTCTATATCCTATCCCCAAGTCACAAACTAGAAGATTCCAATAAGGAAATGTTTTGGGAAAGGTAGAAACAAGTTAGAGCTCCAAAATTTTGTGGAGGGATCCAAACTTTTTGCAAGTGCAACAGGTAGAGCTGTAGAATTGTTTAGACTGAACATCTTGTTGCTCTCAGAATTGCCTTGTGGGCAAAAAGGAACACAGCAAATAGCTAGAGCTGGCAGCACCCAGGTGTCCTTGCCAGGAAGAGTATAAAGTTCATGGTTCCCCCTCAGTCTTGGGTTTGTTTGAGTACCTTATGTTACCCTGGCCTGTTTCCTTCTCACTGGCTCCCAACCCTGCTTCTGGTGCAACCTTCCCCAGCTCTGGGGGTCATCACAGGTGACCACCTGTGTTGTGTTGACTGCCAAGTTTATCTGGCCTTGTCCATCTGTGACCACCACAGAGGTATGACTCTGGCCAGGCGATGGGCCTTTGGCCACTAGGTTGCTGTTAGAGCAATCTGGCACCAGCTCCAGCCTAGGCAAGCCCTGCCACGTGCTGAGCACTGCCTTGGCAGCCCAGGGGGAAGCCTGCTACCCTTTTCTAGCAGTGGCAGAATCCCATTTACTGACCAACCATTAACAGTCATTAAAGAAACAAGAACAAGTTACAACAGTAAGTTAAAAGTTTGGCCTTGAATTTTCTTTGAATTCAGAGCTGTTTGGATACAGCATTTTATGCTGTGTCTCTCAAGATACATCAACAATAATAAACACTGATGCTGCCTGCATTTATTTGTGCTCCTTTGACAGAAACTTCATCTTGTAGAAGGCTGAAATGATTGCTGACCTCTTCTGTAATGCTCTGCTGCCTCTCTGTTCCTACCTGCACTGAACACTCTTTCTTTCCTAGAAAGACTATTTAAGCCTAATTTGTGCATTCTTTTTTTCAGACCGGTGGTTTGGTAAATCATTTCAGCACCAAAACCACAATGCTCCAGATAAATGAAATACACAAAGTTTATTCTTGGCCCATTCATGCATAATGTGTGAGTCAGCCTGTGGGATACAGATGGCCATACATGTTGACTTTCTAGAAAAAACACACAAGAATGCAGCGACCTGAGCTACCACATTTAGTATCAGAGCTCCTTCCTCTGTTAGACGTTTTGAAAACTTGTGATCATTTAGAACTTTACGGGGTGAGAGACAAGGAAGGATATGAAAATATACACGTTAGAGCAGCTTGTTTTTCAGGATGATGTAAATAGAAGCTGTGAAAAGGAATATGCATTGCTATTGAATTTTAAAGCTTGCAGAAGTATATATTCCTCTTTCAAAATGGAGGGAAAGAGATTAGGGAAACGAATATTTCTCAAGCTAGACACCAAGCCAAGTTTCATTTTTTTTAAATAATTTGTGAATTCTGTCAAGGTATATAGAGCAATAAATGAAACTACCTTCTGCTCCTGCTAGTCTGGGATGATGTAAAATGTTGGGAAAAGAGTACAGTAAAGTAATTTGAACAGGGAAAAGGGGGGTTATTTTACTGATCTAAAAGAACGAGCAGCTACTACATCATCCATTGATTACCTATAAATAATTGGTCATAGGCATTAGTACTTTTTTAACCTCTGATATGACCTTAGTTTATGAAAATGACTGCTGGTCTCCTCTGTCGTCCCTTCCGGCACTACTAGCATGCATACAACAGAATATGAAGCATACCGAAGAAGATGAAAAAGATGTGTAGGTAGAAATTTAGCACAGGTTGATTCCTATATAATAAGGAAATTAAACTGAGGCAGAGTGAGGATCCCTTTTCCTTGCCAATTCACTACACAATTGTTCTAACTCCTGTTGAATGTAAAGAAAGCTGTGTATACATAAGTAGGCAGTGAAGAAAGAAGCAGGCAGTGTCTACCTTCACTATCCCAGTAAGCAAAAACTCTGAAGAAGGGGAAGGATGAAAGCTGATGAATTCTGCCCCACCTAATGGGTTAAAACTGCAAAACAGGTGCACTGCCCTCAAAGTTGAAGAGGACCTAGATGTGCCTACAAGCAAAGAGACTGGCCCACCTAACCCTAAACCATGCAAAGGCTACCGGGAAGAAATTGCAAGTCATTGTAATGCATGACTGCCTGCTGCAGTAGACAGAGGCACCCATCCGTCAGCCTGACCAATCATCTAGAGTGGTTTGCTGCCTTCTGGGACAAGAATCCAAGATGTTGTGGAGGGACTGCTGAAGCTCATGTGGCCCCTTCACTACTACCCCCTGCTGTTAATCCATGTAGGCACAAATGATACTGCCACGAGAAACCTGGACAGTATCAAAAGTGACTACAAAGTTCTTGGGGCAGTAGTCAAGGTAACGGGGGACCAGGTGGTGTTTTTCTTAATGCTGCTGGTGAGGTGAAAGCGTGTGAGCAGAAGGGCCCTAATAGGACAAGTCAATAACTGGCTGCAGAAGTGGTGGCAGCACGGTTTTGGGTTCCATAACCATGGAACACTTTGTAGATCAGCATCTGTTTGTGAGAGATTTGATCCACCTCAATAAGCAGGTCAAAGTTATTTTCTTTCATCCATCCAATAAGATGGATGACATGATAAGCAAGGCTTTAAACTAAGAATGATGGGGGAGGGAGGAAGTAACCATCAGTCCTGTGAGGGAGTAACAGACAGGATTGCTGAACAAAGGGATGATGTGACAGGAAGGAATCACAAAATCAACAAAATGGGGCTTAAGCAGGGTCACCTCCAGTACTTGCATGTAAGCAAGGAAGTGCCTACAAGGCACCATTACAGAGAAATCCCCAAAACCTCTCCAGGAACTCAACATCCTGGGGTGCCTCTCTAAAGTGCCAGTACACTAAAGCACGCAGTATGGGGAATAAACACGGTGAGTTAGAGAACTGTGTGCAGTTTGCAGGGCTATGATCTTGTTGGGAACACAGACACATGGTGGGATCACTCTCATGACTGGAGTATTGCAATGGAGTGATGCAGGCTCTTTAGGTAGGACCAGATAGGAAGTCGAGGAGGGGGAGATACCCTTTATGTGAGACAACAGCTAGAGTGCATATAGCTCTGCTTGGGGATGGATGATGAGCCAACTGAGAGCTTATGGGTTAGGATTAAAGAGAGGACAGGTAAAAATGACATTATAGCAGGTGTCTGCTATAGGCTACTTGACCAGGAAGAACAGAGAATAATACAGACAGATAAGAGCAACCTCTCATTTGTAGGCCCTGGTCCTTGTGGGTTCAACCATCGTGATATGTGTTGGAGGGACACCACATAAGCAATACAGGAGGTTCCTGGAGTGCATTGATGATAACTTCTTCCTCCAAGTGATAGAGGACCCAACAAGGAGAGTTGTTCTGCTGGACCTCATACTTACCAACAAGGAGGGTCTGTGAAGATCAAAGGCAGTCTTGGCTGAAGTGACCATGAGATGATGGAGTTCAGGATCCTGAGGGCAGGGAGGATGGTGAAAAGCAAGCTCACAATGTTGGACTTCAGAAGAGCAGACTTTGGCCTCTTGAAAGATCTTCTTGGAAGAGTCGCATGAGATAAGGCTTTGGAGGGAAAGAGGGCCCAAAGAAGCTGGTTAGTATTCAAGGATAGCCTCCTCCAAGACCAAGAGAGTTCAATACCAACAAATACAAAATCAGTCAAAAATGCGGGGAGGCCTGAGAAAGGAGCAAGGAGCTCCTAGGCAAACTGAAACACAAAAAGGAGGTATACAGAGGGTGGAAGCAGGGATGAGGAGCCTTGAAGAAATACTGAAAAATTGTCTGAGCATGCAGGGGTGAAGTTAGGAAAGCTTAAGCCCAAATGGAATTGAATCTGTCCAGGGATGTCAAAGAAAACAAGAAAGGCTTCTCTAAGTACATAGGTGACAAAAGGAAGACTAGGGAAAATTGCTCAATGAGACAGCAGACCTGGTTACACAGGACAATGAAAAGGCTGAGGTACTGAAGGCCTTCTTTCCCTCAGTCATTACCAGCAAGATCAACCTTCAGGAATCCCAGGTCCCCGAGACCAGGGGGAAAGGCTGGAGAAAGGAAGATGTACCCTTGGTAGAAGACGATCAGGTCAGGAAATACTTAAGCAAGGTGGACATCCATAAGTCCATGCGTTCTGATGGACACCCATGAGTATTGAGTGAGCTGGCAGATGTCATTCTGAGGGCACTCTTGATAATCTTTCATCAATAATGGTGACTGAGAGAGGTGCTCAAAAACTGCAGGAAAGCAAATGTCACACCTATCTTCAAGAAGGATGAGGAGGGCCCAGGGAATTACAGACCAGTTATCGTCACCTTGATCCATGGAAGATGATGGAGCGGCTAATCCTGGAAACCATTTCTAGGCACATGGACAACAAGAATATCATCAGAAGTAGTCAGCATGGATACACCAAAAGAAGTCATGCTTGACCAATTTGATAAGCTTCTACAATGAAATGACTCACCTGGTAGATCAGGGGAGAGCAGTAGATATTGTCTACCTGGACTTCAGTAAGGACTGTGATACTGTCTCTGAAAAGATCCTTATAGACAAATGTGGTGTGTTGACCTCAGCTGGATACTAGGTGCCACCAAGCCACTCTATCACTCCCCTCTTGAGCAGGACTGGCAGGGAGAAAATGAGATGGGAAGAAAACCTTGTGGGTCAAGATAAAGGCACTTTAATAAAAATCAAAAGCAAAGGCCATGTATGGAAGCAAAAGGAAAACAAAGATTTTATTTTCTGTTTCCCATCAGTAGGTGATGTCCAGCCACTTCCCAGGAAGCAGGGCTTCAGTACGTGTAGTGATTGCTCTGGAAGACAAACATTGTAAATACTGAATATCACCTTCCTCCTCCTTTCTCTTAGCTTTTATGGTTGAGCAGATGTCATATGGTATGGAATATCCCTTTGGTCAGTTTGGGTCAACTGTCCTGGCTATGTCCCCTCCCAAGATCTCACCCATGCCCAGCCTACTGGTGAGGTGAGGAAATGTTGGAGAGGCAGCCTTGATGCTGTGTGAGCACTGCTCAGCAGTAGCCAAAACACTGGTGTGTTATCAACACCTTTCTAGCTACCAGTACAAAGCACAGCACTATGAGGACTGCTATGGGGAAGATTAACTCCATCTCAGCCAGACCCAATACAACAAGCTGTTGATGTATGGGCTGGATGAGCAGACAGTGAGGTGGATTGAAAAGTGGCTGAACAACCCAGAGGGTGGTGATCAGTGGCACAAAGTCCATTGGAGGTCAGTGACTAGCAGTGTACCCCAGGGATCAGTACTGGGTCCAGTCCCATGTAACATCTTCATTAATGATCTCAACGTTGGGGCAGAGTATAACTTCATCAAGTTTGCTGATGACACAAAACTGGGAATAGTGATAGGCCAGAGGGCTGCACTGCCATCCACAGGGACCTCAACAAGCTGGAGAAAAGGGGCTGACAGGAGCCTCAAGAAATTCAACAAGGAGAAGTGCAAAGTCCTGCAAATGGGGAGGAATACCTCATGCACCAATATATGCTGGGTGCTACGCAGCTGCAAAGCAGCTTTGCAGATAAGGCCCTGGAGATCCTGGTGGACACCAAGTTGACCATGAGCCAGCAATGTGCCTATGCTGCAAAGAAAGCTCATGGCATCCTGAGCTGCACTAGGCAAAGTGTTGCCATTGGGTTGAGGGAGGCGATCCTTCCTCTCTCCTCAGCACTGGTGAGGACAGACCTGAAGCACTGTGTCTAGTTCTGGGCTCCTCAGTTCAAGAGAGACATGGACATACTGGACAGAGTCCAGCAAATGGCTACTAAGATGATTAGCGGACTGGAGCATCTCTTATATGATGAAAGGCTGAGTGAGCTGGGACTGTTCAGCCTGGAGGAGGGAAGGCTCAGGGAGGATCTTAGAAACATAGAATCCTAAAATAGTTTGGGTTGGAAGGGACCTTTAATGGTCATCTACTCCAACCCACCTGCAATGAATAGGGACAACTACATCAGGTTGCTCAGAGCCTTGTATGTTTCCATCTTATCACTGTGTATAAATACCTGAAGGGAGAGTGCAAAGACAGAGCCAGACTTTTCAGTGGTGTCTGGTGACAGAACTAGAGTCAATGGGCACAATTATACAGATTGGAGCATTGGGCTGTGATTAATGGGATGAAATTTAATAAGTCAAAATGCTAAATTCTGCACCTAGGAAGGAGTAATGCTGGGCACAAGTATAAATTGGGAGAGGAGTGACTGAAGAGCAGCCCTGCAGAAAGGGATCTGGGGGTGCTGGTTGACAGCAGGCTCAGTACAAGTCTGCAGTGTGCCCCGGCTACCAAGAGGGCAAACTGCATTCTGGGGTGCAACATAGTATAACCACCTGGTCCGAGGTGATTGTCCCACCATATTCAGTATAGATGCTGCCTCACCTTGAATACTGTGTGTAGTTCTGGGCCCCACAATTTAAGAAGGATGTTCAGATCCTTGAATGTGTCCAGAAGAGGGCCAAAAAGCTCATGAAAGGGCTGGAAGGAATATCCTGTGAGGAGCAGCTAAGGACTTTAGGCTTGTCTAGTTTGGAGAAGAGGAGGCTGAGGGGTGACCTCGTTGCTCTCTACAGCTTCCTGAGGAGGGGAAGTGGAGAGGGAAGTGCTGATCTCTTCTCCTTGTTATCCAGTGACAAGATGCATGGGAATGGTTCAAAGCTGTGCCAGGGGAGGTTTAGACTAGATATTAAGAAACATTTCTTTACTGAAAGGGTGGTCAAACACTGGAACAGGCTTCCTAGAGAGGTGGTCAATACCCCAAGCCTCTCAGTGTTTAAGAGGCATTTGGACAATGCCCTTAATAACATGATTTAACTTGGTCAGCCCTGAATTGGTCAGGCAGCTGGACTAGATGATCATTGTAGGTCCCTTCCAACTGAAATAGTCTATTCTATTCTAAACAAATTGAAACACAGGAGGTTCCCTCTGAACACCAGAAAATACTTTTTACTGTGAGGGTGACCGAACAGTGGCACAGGTTGCCCAGGGAAGTTGTGGAATCTCCCATCTTGGAGATATTCAAAAGCTGTCTGGACATGGTCTTGGACAATTGACTCTAGGCGACCCTGCTTGAACAGGGGGGTTGGACAAGATGATCTCCAGAGATGGCTACCAACCTCAATCATTCTGTGATTCTGTTATTCTGTGATAAGATTAATCATAAAATTAGACCACAAAGAAAAATTGTCTCAATTCATTCTAATCTTCACGTCCTGAAAGAGGTTTTAGGTTTTTAATTTTAGTTTGTTAGCCTGAAACTTGCATCATTCATGATGAAATGCTGGCTCTGGAGAAATCACTCTTTAAAATCAACGTCCTTATTCAAACCTTTAGCAGGTAGTTCATATTCTGAAGCACCAAAACCTTCCTCTACAGTCTTGGCTGCTTATTTGTTCAGTCATATTTCATAGAATCATAGAATCGTTTAGGTTGGAAAAGACCTTTAAGATCATCCAGTCCAACCATTAACCTACACTAGCAAGTCTACTCTAAGCCAATCAAAGGTAGACTAGACTAAACCATGTCCCAAAGTACCACGCCTACCCGTTTTTTACACTTTTTTACACTTCCAGGGATGGTGACTCCACCACCTCTCTCAGCAGCCTGTTCCAATGCTTGACCACCCTTTCTGTAAAGAAATTTTTCCTAATTTCCAATCTAAACCTCCCCTGGTGCAACTTAAGCCCATTTCCTCTTGTCCTATTGCTAGTTACTTGGGAGAAGAGACCAACACCCACCTCACTACAACCTCCTTTCAGGTAGTTGTAGAGAATGATAAGGTCACCCCTCAGCCCCCTCTTCTCCAGGCTAAACAACCCCAGTTCCCTCAGCCGTTCCTCATAAGGCCTGTGCTCCAGACCCTTCACCAGCTTCATTGCCCTTCTCTGAACACGCTCCAGTACCTCAATGTCTTTCTTGTATTGAGGGGCCCAAAACTGGACACAGTATTCCAGGTGCGGCCTCACCAGTGCCGAGTACAAGGGCACAATCAACCTCCCTGCTCCTGCTGGCCACACTATTCCTGATACAAGGCAGGATGCTGTTGGCCTTCTTGGCCACCTGGGCACACTGCTGGCTCATGTTCAGCCGGCTGTCGACCAGCACCCCCAGGTCCTTTTCCGCCAGGCAGCTTTCCAGCCACTCCTCCCCAAGCCTGTAGCGTTGCATGGGGTTGTTGTGATTGAAGTGCAGGACCCGACACTTGGCCTTGTTAAACCTCATACAGCTGGCCTCGGCCCATCGATCCAGCCTGTCCAGGTCCCTCTGCAGGGCCATCCTACCCTCCAGCAGATCGACACTCCCACCCAGTTTGGTGTCGTCCGCAAACTTACTGAGGGTGCACTCAATCCCCCCATCTAGATTGTTGATAACGATATTAAACAAGGCCGGCCCCAAAACAGAGCCCCGGGGAACACCACTCGTGACCAGCTGCCAACTGGACTTAACTCCATTTACAACTACTCTCTGGGCTCGGCCACCCAACCAGTTTTTTATTTATATTTTTTTATTTATATTTTTATTTTATTTTTTATTTATATTTGTTCATATGAACAATAGTTTGTATTTGTTCATTATATATTTGTTCAATCTGTTAATTTTCACTTACATGTTTCTCAAATGCATGTTTTCTAGAGTTGTTTTACAAACCATTTTTCATGTCTTGCTGACTGCCAGAGGCTCATAGGGTTCCAGAGTAACACGGCCATTACACATGTTATGCCTTGGATTGTCACCAAGAGAAGTGTGTGTTCACTCAGGCTCTCATTCTGGTGCTACCTCCTCTCTGCCTGTGAGCAGTTCTACACTGTGAATAGACCTATCAGAGAACTGTTTTGCCTGTGAGTCAGCTTCTGGATATCACACTGGATACTCACAACAGTTTACTAGAGGCACAGAAGTAGCAAAGTTGTATGACATCAGAAATAATAAATTATCTGTAGGGAAGCCACTGCAGTTTAGAACTTCCCTTCTCCAAATGGGAAAAAAATCACAGAATCAGCTTTTTTCCTAGTTCATCTGATACTTCATTTTTAACTTCCAAAAATATTCCAGGTCATAATCTTTCTGATCTTCTGTTTTCCATGCATAACTTCAGAACTTTTGTATTTCTCCCTCATGCCAAAATGATTTTGTAGCAGCCAAGGATGTTACTTTGATTAGTTTTTTGTTGGACATACAAATCTGCCCTTGTTATTCTGAGGAAATGTGAATCTCAGACAATCAGTAGATTTAGCTTCCAGTCCTCTCCTCTTGCCTTTCTTGTCAGCTGTTAAGCTTTTGCAAGAAGCATATTGTGCATGCAATGTGGTCTTTGTAGCTGATACATGAGCCTGCAAGACAAACTAGAAGGAACTCCACTTAACCTGCCATGAAGAATTTAAAGCTTATTTTACCCTACGTATAGATGAACCAAAAGCCATGCCTTATTCCTGCAGAAAAAGCACTTAGTCTGGGAGCTAATGTGTGCTCTTTAAGGACACTTAGAGACCATAAGTGTTTTAACTATCAGGATATCTAAACAAAAGACCAGTAGTTACCAGATAAATTATATCATTCTACTTATTGAAAGTAACTGCACAATCTCTGCTTGATATTTTAACAACATTTATTTTTCTGAATAAAACAATCTGAAGAAACTGCCACAGCAATGCTGATATCTTAAACAAGTCTGAAAAACTGTATATAGAAGCAATCCTGAATTATTACATAAGGATATGTGGAAAGTAAATATATAAGGGTGCCTAGAAAGCAGACAGATGATTTGTAAGGATATCTGGTTCATGACTTTTCAGCATAAAAACCAGAAGCATGAGACAGAAAAAGTCTATGTTCTGTTTATTGTGCTTAATCAGCAGTTTGTTAGTTCTTCAATACCACCATGGCACGTAGATATTTTAAAGCCCTACGTTAACACTAGATCAATGGTTTGGTTAGTCCTTGTCTTGCCACAAGTAATGCTGAATATATTTGTGCAAGTTTAGCAAAAAATATATCAGGGAGCATTTTAGCTTTAACAGTCCCCTCTTCCCTGCTGTGGTAGCTGGCAACATTATGTTGAAGCATATCATATGCCAGTGGCTTTCTTTCCCTGCAAGTTATGCTAAGGTCTATCAGTCTGTCCTATTTCCATTCCCCAGATATCAATCCAAGAATTATTTGTTGTTTTATAATTTTCCCTGATAGAGTGTGCGTGTGTACTCATGTGTCCACTGGGAATACATGCACAGGCTTGCTACTAGCTGAGCCTAGGGAGGGGGAACCACAGCAGACACTGCTAGTGGGTTGGGATGGAAGGTACGTCCTCTATCTTAGAGCCAAACAATTCAGCTTCCTAAACACATTGTCTATCCTGTCCCCAGCTGAGCATCTGTCATTTCATGATGTCAGCTGCTACTGAATTGTGATCTCTCTTGTCAACAACTTACACAGAGAGAACACAGGTTTTTAATCCTCTTTTGATTCTTTTTGATGAATAAGAAACAAAGAAGGTCTATGAATATATATGTCATGGTCCTGTCTATACAAACAAAACTCCCTCACATACTAAGTGTTCCAGCTAGCTTCTCTTACTAAAGCTCACCTGTAAACTTCAGTGACAATTCTGAATCCATTTTCAAGTCTTTCATCACTGAACTCCTTTGTTTTGGAGGAGTTTTTAAAACAGAATCTGTTTAAGATTGGTTTGAAATATTAAAAGAAACTTTAGATCTATGAATTGCGTTCAAAAGAATTCTCCAGAAGCACGCGGACAGCTGTATTTGCTTTTTGGTCAGTGAGTTTACCAAAACAATATGACTCATGCTACATAACAGAACTAATAGGGATGTTATGGCCAAAAAGATCTGGCTGATAACTGATAAGAAAAAATATGCTTACAATGTAATATCTAGGACTCTTGCAATGCACATCCATTAATAGAATAACTAGTTTATTGCTGATCGCTACATGGACCCGAGTATACAGGGATTTTTCCCTAATTTTCCTGTCCAGATTTATTACTTAACATGCATTTTTAATAAAAAGACATCAAAAGATTCTGCATATCAATAATTGTTATTTTGTTTGACGATAACATCTTATTATGTCAGTGTTTGAAATGGTGTGATGTTAGAAAATTATGTGTGTTCTATTACATTATTTTGCCTGTGGATTGGTGATTTCTAAGAAGCAATTTTATTTGTTAGAAGTGGATAATGACATGATCAGGGATTCTAACCTTGTGTTGCAAAGAAAAACAAGATAAAGTCTAAAAGAACTTCTTATTGACTTCATTCTTCTCATTTAGCACAACTTTCATTCTATAATCAATGGGATTTTGGGAGTGGAGAAATCTTACTTATAATATTTAACTAACATGCTTGCATATATGCCTCAAACCCTTATGACCCCTTAACTTAATCTGGTTCACCTTCCCATGTGTGCATATTTCTTTAAAAACCTGAATTCCTTAATTATCTCGTTAGTAAACCTGCAAGTTTCCTGCAGTTAACTGCATATGCTCAGAAATGCATCTGGTTCCTATCTAACACCTTGTTTTTATCCAAGACTTGAACTTCAGGAAGTCCAGAAGATTAAGATGTTTGCAGCCAGGAATGAAATAAATCAGTGAGCAAGGGGGAGAACAAAGGCTATGTTAAATGGACTCTACAAGTCTTCAGACTATTTCTAAACATGGACATCATAAGAAGTTTAGACACTATGGAAGGTAGACTCAGTTCTGCTCCTCTCTATACCAACACCTAAATAAGGGCTGAAAAATCACTTGGAATCACATCCATAGTCTAGACTTTCTAATCAGTCACTATCCATGATTTGAAATATGTGGGCTGCAATATCAAGCCCTTCATAGTCCTTTAGATACTTGTGGGGGCTATACTACTAATATGTAAAATGACTCTGAAATACACAATGATAAAAGCAATTTCTTTAGGTCACCATTAGGAATGTTTTACAAGGATCTTTCATGAAGACAAAATCAAGCAAAATGTTTCTAAATAGTTTGGAAAAAAAAAATAGAAAAATAATTTGCAGCAAAGATTTAAAGAAGATCCCCCAAAATTATTATAAGGTAAAATAGTGAGTCAGTATATATCAAAGGGTTTAACTTCTTTAGGCTTGTGCAGGTTATTGTATTCCATGTGCTGTGCTATTTTCTAAAATTATATTAAGTATTTTACTTCGAGTTTCAGAGATTATATTTGGCATCATTAATGGTGCCAATCAGCTTCAAGCTTTCCACAAGCTGTCCTTCAACAAAACCAAATGCATATAAATCAAACTCATAAGGACATAGAATACAGCCCAGACCTCCAGACTGGGAACTGCCTTTTGAAAACAGTGCCATTGAAAATGGTCATAAAGCCTTGTAAATCAAGGCAATAAAGATTGGGCTGACTGTAAAGAAATGCAAAAGTATCTCACACCTTTCAGTGGCTGAACAATGAAATAGTGTGTGAAAATTAGTGGGGACAAATTCCAACCAATGTACATTGAGGAAAAAAACATTCCTAAACTAACAGAGAAAATAGTGGATCCAAGCTTGCCAATACTACTGTGAGTTAAATATTGGAGTCATGGTAGATAGGTCTGTGAAAACACCATTTTAGTGTATAACAGCAGTTAAAAAAGAAAGTAATTACTTCTTCATTCCTTTCTTAATATTGGACAAAACATCAGTTTTACTATATAAATCCGTTTTCAAAGTGCACTTACGTCTCAAAAGTGATATGGTATAATGGAAAAGATGTCAGACAAGGACAGCAAGGGTGTATTGGTTTCTGTATTAGACACCAAGAAGTAAACTTCACTCTGGAAAAATGATAAATGAGTAATATGAGAGGTCTACCAAAATCATGTGTGTCATGGGGAGGTTGGGTGGGGAATGATCATTGTTTCTCTTTTCCAGTATAGAAAGTGGATACAAAAAGCATGAAACGATAGGAAGCACACCCACAAGAAGCCAAAGGAAGTGAGACATCAGGACACTGGGGTGTGGACCTTCCTGCTTGCAGGATGCTGTAGAATTGTCTGTGGTTGAAAGAGAAGGTGAGCATCTTTCTGAGGGTTACCAAATACAGAGGAACCAGGTGTCAGTCAAGACTCTCAGCCATGGATTAAAAACTGTGAGTTTTCAAGGGGATTTTCATATGTGCTCACTCTGTTCTTATATTCTTGTCTACATATTCAATTTTGGCCATTTTAAAAAGCAAATGCAATGCCAGCTGGACCTTTACCCAGTAAGACTGTACTTATATCTCATGTTCTTATGATGAACTACTGAATACAATTGCTCTGTGTCGTGCTGCAGTGAAAAGATTTTATGCAATTCTTGACTACCTAAGCAGTGGAGGACTGCAATGAAGTAGGGACAGCAGGGATTCTGCTCTTGACTCCAAGCACTGTTGCGCTGTTGCAGGAACACTATATATGCTTTTGGTCAGTTCTTCGACAGAAATATGTTGCAAAAATGAAAACTGGTCAGAAAAAGCTATATGAAAACCTTTATGGTGAGGGATTAAAGAAACTCAAGTGATCCAAGAAAAAGCTAAAGCAGTCTTCTAATCACTGTCAGCAGGTATACATACTGAAGGGAAAAGATTTTTGATGACTACTAATCTGTTAGTGGATTATACTCCTCAACTGAAGCACAGCACAAGACAGCGGACTAGCTAGCTGCCTTGCTGGCTACTGTTTTGATGGATGAAATATGATCTGTACAGTGACTCTGCCATTACTGTGTTAAAAAGCTACAATGTAATCAAGGCAATTAGTTAATTTTATTTTTTTATAAATCTCTATTTAAATTATACGTACTGTTAGGGAAATAAAATGTTTCCAATCAAATGGATTTAGTCAGGCATCAAGCAGTTCTTGATATGTGAAACTTTAGTTAAATGTATTTATGTATTCCCATTGTAAAGGAACAGGAAAAGGCAAACTTCAAAACCATGAGAAGCACATGAGAGAATTCTCAGAATGCTGGTACAGGTTTTAACCCTATATTTGTATGTTCAAAGAACAACCTATGATTTGAAAAACAAATCCACAATGGAATTATATTATATGTTCTGTTTCTTTCACTTTCTAGTCTGTTTGTAAACATTGTATGCGGGCTGCTATAAACAAAGAATGTGGTATGTAACTGTCTGATTACATGATAATTAACTTTTACTTGTTAATGTTCTTGTGATTGGCAAAAAGTGAAAATTAAAAAAAAAAAATCAACAATCTGGAAAGGATGCCCACTAGCATGACTTTTAGGAAATCAAAATCTATGCAGTTCTTCTTACTAAAGAGAAAATATTGTATTTCTTCATTCCTGGGAATGAAGACACTGAATTTTGAGTCCTAATGTAATTCAAGCCTCCTATCTATACATTGAAACTATCTATTTATAGACAGAAAATTACTAGAGAAACATATCTTCAGAAAGCAACAAACATTTTAAAACATATATCATAAAGTATGCTGATCCTTATACCAGGACATCAAGGAAATAAACAGTTAAAATACACACTTCTCTTCTGTTCCAAAACACAACCAAACTTTTCTTGCTCAAGAATGGTGTTCTTGAAGAGAATAATAAATCTCTTTAGATGGGAGCCAAACTTCATGCTAAAAGCTATACAGCACAACCTGGAGCTACCATTTGAATTAGCTGCCTGGCAGAATTGGCAATGATGGATTACGAAATTTAATGTGAATATCCTGGAAAAATGAGGAGAGAATTAATGAAAACACTGCTTTGTCTGAGATATTCAATGACATAGCATGTGTTTCACATCATTTACAGCCTGTACCTGATAGTATCCTGGGAATGAAGAATGCATTTAGCTGTCAAAGGTCTCAACTGTAGAACTGTTTCCCTACTTGGAAAGGAAAATCTGGGACACACAATAGGAGGAAAATGCTGCTGCTGAAGTGCACCGTATTCATATTCAATCAACATTCAAATATATGTCATAATGAAAAGCACATTTATTTTCGCTGTAGAAACGAAAGTATAACAAGCTGCAGTGGGATGTCCTGCCCATCATTGTTTCATTTTGGAAGAGGCAGAATTATAAACATGACTTCCAGAGGCAAGTCAAAGCTTAGATTTAGGGCATAATCATGGTCCAGCCACATTTTTATTTCAGCAAAAGCTCTCATGCTTGATGATACTAAACCAGCATTATAGCATATGGCCTAAGAATAAATTTTTGTAAAGATTGTCTTCAAATGTTATTTTACCTTGTGCTGTGAAGCTAGTATACACTTTGGAAAATTTACTGGGGTGGAGGGAATTAGAAGGGTAAGATGGTTGTTTATTCATTTTTTTCTTACCCATTAAAGTTGTAGATCTGTGGTTAAAAGCAAGCATCCTAACTATAAGCCTTGTTGGTTTATATTAGAGTACACAAATATGTCACAAACACATTGACATTCATTGACAATTTTACTTGTACTTTATTTTCTAAGTGTCATGCTTTAGCCCTGGTAGTTAGCTCAGCCCCTCATAGCCACTCACTCACTTTCCCTCAGTGGGATTGGGGGAGAGAATCAGAAGGGTAAAAGTGCAAAACCTTGTGGTTTGAGATAAGGACTGTTAAAAGGCAAAGCAAAAGTTGTGTGCACAAGCAAAGGAATTAATTCACTACTTGCCATGGGTAGGCAGGTGTTTAGCCTTCTTCAGGAAAGCAGGGCTCCATCACATGTAACGGTTACTTAGGAAGACAAACACCATCACTCCAAATGTCTTCCTTCTTCCTTCCTCTTCCCTCAGCTTTTGTTGCTGAGCACAATGCCATACAGTATGGAATATCCCTTTGGTCAGTTAGGGTCAGCTGTCCCAGCTGTGTCCCCTCCCAGGTTCTTGTGCACCCCCAGCCTACTCGCTGGCAGGGCAGCATGAGAAGCAGAAACAGCCTTGACACTGTGTAAGCACAGTTCAGCAATAACTAAAATATCGCTGTGTTATCAACACTTTTTTCAGCACAAATACAAAACGTAGCACCATACAAGCTACTATGACTAAAATTAGCCCAGCCAAAACCAGTACACTAAGCTATGCATTTTTCCTTCCCTCTCACTCCCCAATGTCCTTGGGTGAATTAGAAACCTACCTCCTACTAGCTGTAAGTATCTTTACTACAAGTTTGAGATTAAAGAACCTTTTTTTCAATGAGAGAGATTTGTGGTTTATAGCATTTCCTATTGTACATCAGGCTCTTTAATTACTAAGTTTTTGCTTCTACCAACTGTATCCACTGAATCTATTGAAGTTTATATCTCTGTTAGGGCTTGACCTATGTAACATATATCATTGCGAAAGACATCATGCTGAACGTTTATTATTCTTAAAGGCCATCTAAATCTTTTGGGGTTTTGTCCCTTATTTTGATACAGTACTAGACACATTAGAGGCCAGATGACTATAGCATAAATTCAGGGTGCAGGCAGAAAACTTCTAAAGATATTATATAAAGACCATCTATACTTATCATAATAGTAAAAGCCTGATTCAGCTTCCCTGAAAGGTGATGTGAATCTTTTCACTGACTCCCACAAGAATGGAGTTACACCTTCAACTATCATAGATCTTACTCATAAGGGCAGATTCTCTTGGAAAGAAAAGATTACTCATGAGTAAGAATTTCAGGACTGAGTTCACTAACACCGATAACAATCTTTTAGATTACACCATTATCTAATGCAGCAATCTGGAAAATAGTGTCATGACAATGTTACTGCGAGCTGACATTAAATTAATCTAGTTGAAATTATATGCAGGAAGAACAAATTTAGAGAGAGCATGAAGAAGTTTTTGTCTTGCATACCAGTACCAATACAAAAATAAACTGATAGTCACTTAACCTGTCAGAAAGGTATTAGAGTATCATGGAACAATTGTTCTCCAGTAGGTATTAGTGTTCAGACTTTTACAGGAGTGATGGAGAAACATAACTTAGGTTGTGCATTGGAGGATTTATAACTTTTTTTAATTATCTTATGGTGGGTTTTTTGTTGTTTGGGTTGTTTGGTTGTTTTTTTTATTATTTTTGGAACATGTAGCTTTTGATGTCTGTGCTCAATGAAACTCAGCTACTGTCAGGAACAGCACTTGGACCCAGGAATTTTCTAGTGAAACTGGTACAGAGAAAGCTTGATGCAGGAAGTGGAAGAAGACAGGAATAGGGATTTTGACTTACTGGAAAAAAACCCTGTCACAACCCAAAGTGGGCTGTCCAGAGAGGATCGTGGAGGTTCTGTGATTCCCTTGGGCTAAATTAAGGTGAAACAACACCAAACGATCAAATACTTTATTGATGGTAAACACCAACCTGAACTTGGAAAGCAGAACAGTAAGCAACCCAAACCAGGAAAGCACAATGATAGACAACATGGGTTCTGATTCAAATACTTATAAGAGGAAAGGAAAAGGAAGAAAGAGGGGGGAGAGAGAGAGATCACCACCCTTGGAGACCATGATGTCGATGGTAAATGCAGGAGTCCTCTGGCAGTGGGTGCGCTGCTCTTGGAGTGCAGGGCCTCTGGCTGTGCCAGTGCCGGGTGGGCAAGGCAGGTGCAGAGCAGGAGCAGCAGCAGCATGGGGTCCTCTGATGGTGGAGGTGCACACATGGCTCCTCAAAGTTGTGTCTTTTATAGGCTAGTCCCTGCCTCTAGCCTCGCCCCCCTTGAGGCTTGTTCCAAAATGTTATTCATCTTCTGCGCAGGTGCCATTGCTGGGGGGGAGGTCACAAGGGGTCTTTTGCGTGGTCATGAACCCCTTCCTCAAATGAATTCTGCATGACCTTCAGCCATCAGAGGGCGGAACTCTGAATCCTCGGATGTGTCTCTGGGCTCCATGCCAATTGGCTTCTCACCTGTGGTGCTATGCAGACCCTAATTTATTGCTATGGGGACCTTAACTTGTCTCTATGCAGACCTTAACTTGCCTCACCACAATGTTTGAGACATTAACTTTTTCAGTCCCTCAGAAACCCAAACCCAACCTATATTGTGTTTAACATCACTAGGTGCTCAATTGTGGATAAACAGCTCTTCATACAGATTCACCAGCCTAACTTTAGGTTTCAAATGAGTAATTCTTTCATCAATTGTTTTGAATTCAGCATTACACATGAAGGGTACATAAAATCAGTGTGGAATGAAAGGAAGGTTATCATAAATTTAACTAGAAGATGGTTTGGGGCAGAGTTCCCCTGTGAGGAGAGGGCAAGAGTTGCCAGGATGCAGCTGGTCCCAGACAGCTCCACAATGGACCGATGAAAAGGAAAAGGATCTTTGCACAGGAGTTAGCAGGGCTCATTGAAAGAGCTTTAAACTAGATTTGAAGGGGGAAAGGGATAAAACCAGTCTCACCAGAGATAAGCCTGAAGGCAGCATGCCAATGTTTGAGGGACAGTGTGCTAGCGAGGTCCTTCAGTCTGTCCTCTCAGTGGAGGTAGGGGATGGAGATCCATGCAGCAGCAAAGAGGCAAAGGTTATAGATGTGTTAGGAACCATGGAAGCACCTGAGAAAGGTCACGTAAGAATTAGGATTTCTCCCCCCAGAAAGGTGGCAGGATCAATGGCCCAAGTGAAGTGTATCTACACCAATGCACGCAGCACGGGCAACAAACAGGAGGAGCTGGAAGCCATTGTGCAGCAGGAAAACTGTGATATAGTTGCCATCACAGAAACATGGTGGGAAGAGTCGCACAACTGGAGTGCTACAATTGATGGCAATAAACTCTTCAGAAGAGGATAGGCAAGGAAGAAGAGGCGGTGGGGTAGCCCCATATGTTAGGGAGTGTTTTGACTGTCTAAAATTTAATGATGATGATGATAGGGCTGAGTGTTGATAGGTTAGAATCAGGGAGAAGGCCAACAAGGCAGGTATCATGGTGGGAGTCTGTTACAGGCCATGCAGCCAGGGTGAAGAGACAGACAAAATATTCTATAAGCAGCTGGGAGAAGTCTCACAATTGCTAGCCCTTGTTCTTGTGGGAGACTTCAACTTACCAGATGCCTGCTGGAAATACAATACAGCAGAGCAGAAACAGTCTAGGAGGTTCCTGGAGTGTGTGGAAGATAACTTCCTGACACAGCTGGTGAGTAAGCAAACGTGGGAAGGCGCCCCACTGGACCTGTTGTTTGTGAACAGAGAAGGACTTGTGGGCAATGTAACGGTTGGATGCCACCTTGGGCAATAGTGATCACGAAATGATAGTTTTCAATTCTTGGAGAATAAAGGAGGGGGGTGAGCAGAACTGCTACCTTGGACTTCTGGAGGGCAGACATGGGTCTCTTGAGGAGACTGCTTGACAGACTTGGACTTCTGGAGGGCAGACATGGGTCTCTTTAGGAGACTGGTTGACAGAGTCCCTTGGGAGGCAGTCCCGAAGGGCTAAGGAGTCCCAGAGGGCTGGACATTCTTCAAGAAGGAAATCATAAAGGCCATCCCCAAGTGCTGAAAGACAAGCCAGCATGGAAGAAGACCATCCTGACTGAACAGAGAGCTATGGCTTGAACTCATTAGAAATAAAGTGTGTATGATCTTTGGAAGAACGGACAGGCAACTCAGGAGGACTACAAGGATGTCATGAGGTTATGCAGGAAGAAAATTAGAAGGGCCAAAGCCCACCTAGAACCTAAGCTGGCTACTGCTGTAAAACACAATAAAAAATGATTCTATATGTACATTAGCAACAAAAGGAGGGCTAAGGAGAATCTCCATCCTTTATTGGATGCAGGGGGAAACATAGTGACAAAGGATGAGGAAAAGGCTGAGATACTTAATGCCTCCTTTGCCTCAGCCTTTAACAGTAAGACCAGTTGTTCTTGGGGTACCCAGCCCCCTGAGCTGGAAGACAGGGATGGGGAGCAGAATGAAGCCCCTGTAGTCCAAGGGGAAATGGTTAGTGACATGCTACACCGCTTAGACACACACAAGTCTATGGGGATCCACCCAACAGTACTAAGTGAGCTGGCAGAATTGCTCACCAAGCCACTTACAAACCTTTATCAGCAGTCCAGGCAAACAGTGGAGGTCCCAGGTGACTGGAGGTTAGCCAATGTGATGTCTATCTCCAAGAATGGCTGGAAGGAGGATCCACGGAACTACAGGCTTGTCAGTCTGACCTCGGTGCTGGGGAAGGTTATGGAGCAGACCATCTTGACGGCCATCACAGAGAACATACAGCACAACCAGATGATCAGGCCCAGTCAGCATGGGTTTATGAAAGGCAGGTCCTGCTTGACTAACCTGATCTCCTCCTATGACAAGGTGACCTGCTTAGTGGATGAGGGAAAGGATGTGGATGTTGTCTACCTAGACTTTAATAAAGCCTTTGACACCGTTTCCCACAGAATTCTCCTGGAGAAACTGGCTGCTCATGGCTTGGACAGACATATTCTTCACTGGTTAAAAAACTGTCTGGCTGGCCAGGCCCAAAGAGTTGTGGTGAATGGAGTTAAATCCAGCTGGTGAACGGTCACAAGTGGTGTTCCCCAGGGCTCAGTTTTGGGGCCAGTTCTGTTTAATATCTTTATCAACAATCTGGATGAAGGGATTGGGTGTGCCCTCAGCAAGTTTGCAGATGACACCAAGTTGGACGGGAGTGTTGATCTACTTGAGGGTAGGATGGCCCTGCAGAGGGATCTGGACAGGCTGGATCAATGGGCCAAGGCCAACTGTATGAGATTCAACAAGGCTAAGTCCTGGGTCCTGCACTTGTGTCACAACAACCCCATGCAACGCTACAGGCTTGGGGAAGAGTGGTTGGAAAGCTGCCTGGCGGAAAAGGACCTGGGGGTGCTGGTTGAAAGCTGGCTGAACATGAGGCAGCAGTGTGTCCAGGTGACCAAGAAGGCCAACAGCATCCTGCCTTGTATCAGGAATAGTGTGGCCAGCAGGTGCAGGGAAGTGATCATCCCCCCTGTACTCGGCACGGGTGAACTGTTCAGTTTTGTGCCCCTCACTACAAGGAAGACATTGAGGTGCTGGAGCGTGTTCACAGAAGGGCAATGAAGCTGTTGAAGGGTCTGGAGCAAAGGTCTTTTGAGGAGCAGCTGAGGGAACTGGGATTGTTTAGTCTGGAGAAGAAGAGGCTCAGGGGTGACCTTATCACTCTCTGAAAGGAGGTTGTAGCAAGGTGGGTGTCAGTCTCTTCTAAGTAACAAGCAATAGGATGAGAGGAAATGGTTGTGCCAAGGGAGGTTTAGATTGGATATTAGGGAAAATTTCTTTACAGAAAGGGTTGTCAAGCATTGGAACAGGCTTCCCAATGAAGTGATTCATCCCTGGAAGTATTTAAAAGACGTGTGGATGTGGTGCTTAGGGATATGGATTAGTGGCGGACTTGGCAGTGCTAGGTTAACAGTTAAACTCAATGATCTAAAAGGTCTTTTCCAACATAAATAATTCTATTATTCTATGACAAACCCAGCTGAGCCCATCAGCCAAGCTGTGGTGGTGCCTCTGTGATAACATAATTTAAAAAGAGCAAAATGCCAGTGAGCAGAAAAGAGTGAGGGGGGAAAAAACATAAGAAATTATCCTGCGACACCAAGATCAGAGAAGAAGTGGGAGGTGGTGCTCCATGCACTGGAGCAGCGGTTCCCTGCAGCCCTTGGTAAGGACTGCACCTGAGCAGCTATTGACACTGTAGCCCATGGAGGTCCCCACACTGGAGCAGGTGGATATTTCCTGAAGGAATTGAAGCCCATGAAGAACCCATCCTGGAGCAGTTATTCCCGAAGGACTGCAGCCCATGGAGGACCCATGTTGCAGCAGGTTTGTGCTGAAGAAAGGACCCCACGCTGGAGCAGTAGAACAGCCTGAGGAAGGACAGAGTAGGAAAGAAGAACTGTTACGAACTGACCCATTCCCCATCCAGCCTGTGCTGCTCGGGAAGGGGGAGGTGGTAGATAGTTGGAAATGAAGGGGTGAAGATAAGCAGGAGAAAAAAGGTGTGGGGGGGAAGGTGCTGTTATAATTTTGTCCTTCCAAATCTGTTTTAATTTGCAATAAATTAGTTTAATTGTCATGAGGCAGAAAACATGTTCTGCCCTTGACGGTAGAACTGTTAAGTGATTTCCATGTCTTTATCTCAATCCATGAGCTTTTTCATCTTATTTTCTCTTCTTATCCTGTTGTAGAGGTGAAGTAAGAGAGCAGTTGGGTGGGTGTCTGACAGCCGGCCAAGGTCAACCCAACACAGCACCATAACAAGTCACTCAGAAAAACTGGAATCTTCATTCTTGGAGATAATCAACACTTAGACAAGACCCTGAACAACCTGGTCCAACTTTGAAGTTAGCTCTGCTTTGAGCAAGAGCTTGAACAAGCTAACCTCCAGAGTTTCCTTCAACTTAAATAATGTTGTGATCCTAATTACAGAGGGATTTGTTTAGAATTCACATTTTCATTACACAACCTTTGATTCAAGCAAAATCAGGTTTTACTGTTTCAGAAGAGGTAATCTATAGGTATTAACTCTGAAATAAATCTGCTTTGAGATGAGCACTAGAAATATAATCTTGATGGAGTCCCAGATTTTTATTTTTTAACCCAGATTCCAGGATAGTAGTTCCTCTCTCACTTCTGTCCACCAGAAGATAAAATATTAATATAATTTTTTTAGCTTTAGTTTCATCACATAATCAGATAAAGATTTTTGTATTGTTATCCACAGGTTTAGTACAGGACTAGGAATAAATCTCATCTCATTATTTTTCAAAACCCACACAGACTGAAAAGACAAATTAATAAATTTCCTAAATAATTTACTTAACTATAAAAATAAATATAAAACCATGACTAGTGGGATAAGTCGTCCCTAAGAGTCTTTGGACAAAATGCAGTAAAAACTGAGATATTATTTTTAAAACAGTTTATATATAGACTTCACTGGTGAATAGTCCGTGTAGGACTTGCAGATACTTTTTTCACCCTCAAAAGATCTTTTCTGCCCTAATGTTTCTTAGTTCACCTGTTGCTCTATTAAATATTCCATAGAGTTTTAAGCTCCAACACAACATATTCAATTAATTATCATTTAAGTACTACTTGTGGGGTATCAGCAATGGGTAGAAAACAAGCCTGAGTGACCTATAGCAACTGTTTTCACTAGAGGAAGATAGCTGAGGGCAGAATGGCGTACTGTGCCCTAAGAATTGTTTTAATTCCCAGATAAACTAATTGTGTTTTCCTCCAATTAAAACATATATGTAGACTATTTTATTTGTTCACATATGTGTTCAAGATACATGTAAATAAGATATTCTTGTACTCTATAAGGTCTTGCCTGTCTTAATGTAAAGTTACTTGACACAGGAGAATAAATTATTTATCTGTTTTTCACAGAAATCTGCTATTTGTAATGAGTGTGCTATTCAGTAGGGAATTGTTAAATGGATTACAAAGACAATAGGAAGTTTTCTGCCAGCATCTTTATTACAGGAAAGAGAATTCATATAGCTTAATCCAATTACTTAAACTACTCAAAGCATTGCGCAGTGAGCAAAGGAATGTATCAAGGGATACAATCCTGGCTGCATTAGTTTATTTTTTCTTCCTTTAATTAGTTGTTGAGTAAAAAGAGTTCTTAATAACAACCCTAGATATAGAGGTCGAGGATACGGATATCTAAAAGAGGACCTAGCTGCCTTAATAATAAATAAAAAAATTAACAAGATCCTTAGAATAGCACCTCATCAGTTGGTTAGCCCAAGGTGTCTAACATCTATAGGATTTAACATTCCATTTTGTTCTGAACATTAGTTAACTTTTATGGGATATTATTAAGAAAAAGAAACATGTATCAGTGAAAAAAGTACTTCAAAATATGATTCTATTATTTTTATATTTTGTACAAAAGGCATCTTCCAATTTTCCTACAAGTGAAAGAGTGACTAGACTTTTTGCCTTTAAAATCTAGAAAAGTATTGTAATAAGCAACATATACTTATTATTTACTATAGTAATAAAACAGAATACAATTTACCAAGAAAACATTCAATTAGGATGTGGTAGGTTGACCTTGGCTGGTTGGCAGGTACCCACCAGGCCACTCTATTACTCTCCCTCCTCAGCAGGACAGGGGAGAAAGTAAGACAAAAAGCTTATGGGTTGAGATAAGGTCAGGGAGATCATTCAGCAATTACTGTCACTGGCAAAACAGACTCAACTTGGGGAAATTAATTTAATTTATTGCCAATTAAAAAGTGCAGGATAATAAGAAATAAGAACAAATCTAAAATCACCTTCCTCCTACCCCTCCCTTCTTCCCAGACTCAACTTCACTCCTGAATCTTCTAATATCCTTCTCCTAAGCAGCACACAGGAATGGGGGTTGTGGTCAGTTCATTATGCATTATCTCTGTCTCTCTGTCCTGCTCGTGCTCTTCCCCTGCTCCAGCATGGGGTCCCTCCCATGGTAGACAGTCCTTTATGAACTGCTCCAATGTTGTTCTGTCCCACAGGCTGCAGTTCTTCAAGAACTGCTCCAGCATGGGCTCTTTTCATGGAATACAGTCCTTCAGGAGCAGACTGCTCCAGCATAGGTCCCCCATGGGCCACAGGTCCTGCCAGAAAACCTACTCCTGCATGGGCTCTCCATGGGCTGCAGCTGCCTTCAGGGCACATCCGTCTGCTGCAGTGTGGGTCCTCCCCACGCTGCAGGTGGATATCTGCTCCACCATTAACCTCCATGGGCTGCAGGGGAACAACCTATGTCACCGTGGTCTTCACCATGGGCTGCAGGGGAATCTGCTCTGGCACCTGGAGCACCTCCTCCCCCTCCTTCTTCACTGACCTTGGTGTCTGCAGAGTTGTTTCTCTCACACATTCTCACTCCTCTCTTCTGGCTGCTGTTGCGCAGCAGTTTTTTTCCCCTTTTAAATATGTTATCCCAGGGGCACTACCACCATTGCTGATCGGCTCGGCCTTGGCCAGCAGCAGGTCTGTCTTGGAGCCAGCTGGCACTGGCTTTGTCAGACATGGGGGCAGCTTCTGGCATCTTCTCACAGAAGCCACCCCTGCAGCCTCACTGCTACCAAAACCTTGCCATGTAAACTCAATACATAGGAAAAAAGATGAATCAAACTTATTTCAAGTCTTTGCTCAGCAGAATAAGGTGCCAGGCTCACTGTTTCCTCACTCTGCAGCCCAAGATCCCTTTATACTCACTAATTTCTGGTACTATAGTAATTAAGCTCCTCAGTAATTAGCCAATTTAGAACACAGAAAGAACTGCTTATCTGCATGATATTTACATATGGAGTTCCTACACTGAAATACAGTGGAGGAGGAAATTACTAGCTGAAAGAAGTTTAGGGTTTGAAAATGGAAATAAACCTTAACTGCATAATATGTCACTCATACCAGTCACATTTTTTGACATTTGAATGTCAGTTCAAATTCAATGAAATCCCAATGAAATCCAGACATAATTGGTTTGGGGAATTTGAAGTGTGGAAGAAGAAATAAGTGATATTAATGCCCTTAATGCAAACATACATATATACGTGTGTGTGTATGTACTTGTCTTGGATTGTTCTTGATTTTAAAATCTTCTTCCATATCACAGTAAAAGACAAAAATGAGACACAGTCCCACTATGTCAGCTAAAATCAAACAAAATATTCTCCTCCAAGAGCTCATTCCTGACTTTTCATATTTCTAAGTACAAATAGATTGCCATACCTATTGTTTTATGTGCTGTACATTCACCTTGTGGGTGACATGCTTTGACTCAGAGATCTTGAATTCTGAAGAGGAAAGACAAGCAGTTTCATCTATCAGCTAGTAGAAACAGAGATACAGCTCTAATCTTCTTCTTTTTCACTTCACTCCCTGTCCACTAGTTAGTTCATGATACAAAAAAGTCATTCTCTACAGTATTAATTTATTTTAAATATAGGTGTACCAGATAAGTTTAAGATTTGGCAGAAATGTCATTTCCCCTACTAACATGAAGTAACAGACATAATCAATTTAAGAGTATTGAGTACACAAGATTTTGCTTCACAGATTAGTAAAGCTCAGTCCTGAAAAATCTGAAGAGGTACATTTAAACCTCAACCATTCGGTGATTCTGTGAATGTAGAAGGTAATATTTTGATTAAGAACTAAATATATAAACTTTTTCCAAACAGTTTGAAAATCGCATCATTACCTGACAAATCAAATAACTAAGATGTATTACAAAATGGCTTTAATATTGCTGAGCCTTTCATTTTACATGAAGTTAGCAGCCATACAGTTTTTTCTTCTGTGTTTGGGAATCAACTGTAACTTCAAGGCTGTTTTAGGCTACTATAAATGAATATATTAAAGTAAACAGTTTTGTACATTCGGGCTTGTTGCTTTATTTCTTTTGTAACATTGTTGTTCATGTACACAATCTTTTTTTTTTCTTTAAATGACAATTTGTTTCTAAACATTTTAACTGAGTTGCCCGTTTGTATTTTACAAAGCTGACCTTTACATGGTTATTATTACTGCTTAAAGAACAAAATTGGGTTTGACAAGTATTTTTTCTGGCAAGGAGCTTCAAACAGCAGTTAAAAGAAACTGAGTGAATCTATATGTAGGAATATATAACACAAGAGAAAACACTTAGAGTAAACTATAGGACTTTAGTGGCACTGGTCTGGTGCTGCTCCCATTAATGGACCTGTCACTTTCCTGCCTTTTTTTTTTTTGGTCCATCCTTATTTTAACAAAAAAGGAAATCACTCGGCAATTTCTATGGCCAGAATAAAGACTGTCTATATTTTGTGTAAGTTGTGACACCGAATTCTTTAAAACAATAAATCACTGAAGAAGACCATAAGAAAACATTCTAAAGATAACACCAATACAATG
The DNA here is from genome assembly GCF_030463565.1 of Pelecanus crispus. NCBI lineage: Eukaryota > Metazoa > Chordata > Aves > Pelecaniformes > Pelecanidae > Pelecanus > Pelecanus crispus. The sequence continues at coordinate 156,226,747 of NC_134644.1, read as the reverse complement.
ACATATCAAATAAGAAATAAATTATTAGCAAATGATAATGGAGTAAAAGATGTTGTTGGGTTCTTTAGTGAAGACATGAGTTTCAACTTAATGTACAGAAAAATTTCAGAAAAGGGTGTGAGTAGAGATATTGTCTACAAAACTTAAAAGCTAGAAACAGTATGACAACAGTGTTTTTGAAGTCTTAAGAGTGCAAACTTATTACTCACAGGTTCAGTAAGAAATTGTTAAAGTCCTACACTCTTCCACAAAACATGATGAATGATGCTGAAGATGCAGGATAAATGGCTTGTAACAAATTAGTTTGGAGCTGAAGGATGAGACTCAAAAAATGTGACATTGATGAGATACCAAATATTCTAGGGCTTCTGCCTGTAACTATGCACTGAAAAGTGCACAACAAGGGGAAAATATACCAAAGAAATAGCAGATACTGATGGCTATCAAAAGGGAGACATTATGGAGAGTATAACATATTTGAAGATCCTAAAGTTTTATAGATTCAGGATGACATGATGATAACCCCTTAGATGATTTGAAATTTTGTTTCGTTTAAATATACAGTACCAGAAGCTCCAGGCATACACAGAATAGCTGAATTTTCAAGTTTCAATGCTACATGACTGTTCACTACATACTCATAATACCAGGAGGACTGTTCATATTGCTCAGCCAGTGCTGTTGCAGTGTTTAAACCTTATTTGCACCTTGTCTCGTTAAGTAGTCTCTGTGATGACTGTAAATCATTCTTGTAGCATGTAGAAAGTCAGTTAAGCAGACACTTTCTGAAGTAACCAGAACGAATGAATACATTTCACATCTGAGGAAAGAGTGCTAGGAAAAACTGTTCACCATCACCTTTCTTTTTTCCCTGTGCTGCTGCTATCTTGTGATGACTTAGAGCACACGTAGCCTTGCAGGTAGGAAAGAGGTAGCGTTTCACTAGTCAAAATGCCTGTCTTGATAAACCTTTTCCAGCCGTAACATGTTATCTTTAAATTTTCTAGAATGTTTTTTCATATACATATCTACATGCACATACACTCACGTATCTGTATATCCATCTCACATTCCCAAAGCAGAGGCAATTTAGGTATTGTTTCTACCCTGTCTTAACAGTAGGAACCAGAATGATTTCATCTTGGAAAGAGCAAATGGCTGTAGTAGTACTTAGAATGCATTGGTTTTATCTATCTGTAAACGGATTACAGGCTCTCAGCATAAATACCTCCCTTAGTGAATACATAAATCACATTTATTGGTGAACTTTATTAAAACAGAAGCAAGTAACAAGGATATTATTTTAAAAACTGTTTTATAAATAAAAGGCAATCTTGACTGTTATTTGTAAATATCCATCATACTCTCAATGAAAATAAATAAATACAATAAATATATGTCATCATCTTTTAAATTTTTCTATGCCAAGGTACAGCAAATGCATGTCTTGTTTCCTGACTCATGGTTCATAGAATCATAGAATGCCTTGGGTTGGAAGGGACCTTTAGAGATCATCTAGCCCAACCCCCCTGCAGTGAGCAGGGACAGCTTTAGCCAGATCAGGGTGCTCAGAGCCCCATCCAACCTGACCTGGAATGTTTCTAATGATGGGACCTCCACTACCTCTCTGGGCAACCTGTGCCAGTGCTTACACCAGTCTCACTGTAAAAAAATTCTTCCTTGTATCTAATCTAAATCTATTCTTCTTTAGTTTAAATCCATTATTCCTTGTTCTGTCACAACAGGCTTTGCTAAAAAGATTCTCCCCATCCTTCCTATAGGCCCCCTTTAAGTATTGGAAGGCCACAATAAGGTGTCCCCACAGCCTTCTCTTCTCTGGGCTGAACAACCCCAACTCTCTCAGCCTGTCCTCATAGGAGAGGTGCTCCAGCACTTGGATCATTTTGGTGGCCCTCCTCTGGACCCCGCTCCAACAGGTCCATGTCCTTCTTGTGCTGAGGGCCCCAGAGCTGGACACAGTGCTCCAGGTGAGGTCTCACCAAGGCAGAGTAGAGGGGCAGAATCACCTCCCTCCAACTGCTGGCCACGCTGCTTTTGATGCAGCCCAGGATACGGTTGGCTTTCTGGGCTGCAAGTGTACATTGCCGGCTCATGTCCAGCTTTTCATCCGCCAGTACCCCCCACATCCTTCTCCGTAGGGCTGCTCTCAATCTCTTCATGCCCCAACCTGTACTGATACCGGGGGTTGCCCCATCCCAGGTGCAGGACCTTGCACTTGGCTTTGTTGAACCTCATGAGGTTCACACAGGCCCACCTCTCCAGCTTGTCCAGGTCCCTCTGGATGACATCTTGTCCTCCTGGTGTGTCAATGGCACCACTCAGCTTGGTGTCATCTGCAAACTTGCTGAGGGTGCACTCAATCCCACTGTTTATGTCATCGATGAAAATGTTAAACAGCACTGGTCCCAGTACGGACCCCTGAGGGACTCCACTTGTCACCAGTCTCCATGTGGACATCAAACCATTGACTGCTACCCTCTGGATGTGACCATCCAGCCATTTTCCAACAAGTTTTCCTACGATGGGAGACTTGGGTAGGTGTCAAATGAAGATGTATAAATATTTTTAACTAATTCAAAGTGAAATACTATGCCTTTTAGGACAGTTCATAATTTAAATTTATAAATCTGTATATCTGTATCCAGCTGTTTCCCTTAAATCCTTCCAATTCAGTAATAAATTACACATTATTTCCTGCTGGTTTTTTCTTAAAACATTGGAATCCCTTGTACCACCTGTTTAATTTACATCCAAGAACATCTCAGAATATATTATAAGGCCAGAAGATTTCTGGCTTTGTTACAATTTCCCCCATCTTCCCATTTTTTTCAGCAGTTCCTCAGCTGAAAGTAATATGCCTGAGAAGTCAAATTAGCCACCAGTAACAAAAGTGACAAAGGAGTGAACGATATATATTTTTAAAAAAATGGATTTCAACTTTTCCTTTCAAATCTTCCAGGTTTTTTTCAGAGAAGTTTTTGTGTCAGGAACCACTGAAGAAGATAAATAAAAGGCATTTTTAGCTACTATAAAACATTAATTTAATTATTTTTATTTTGTTCTTTAAGCCAACAGAAAACCTAACTTTTTACCATATTCTTGGGGTTTTTGGATCAATGAGAATGTGTTTATGTATGCGTGAGCTGTAAACTGAACCACAAAAAGCTTACAGATGATCCAAAATGTCAATGTTGACTGTGAAGAGCTGAAAAAAAAAAAAAAAATTACAAATCACAGTACTGAGTGATAAACAGATTAAACTGAATAGCAATGCAAAGTTTTTTGTAAAATACAACTTCTATACCTACAGGAAAGGGCTTAATTTAGAATATTCCTATTTAGGAAAGAAATCTTGGAAACTACTGTTAGTTGTCAAAAAACATCAGTTTAATGTACAGAAATGGTAAACATAAAAAATGAAATAAGTATTATCCTACAGTCTTGAGAATTAAAGAATACTTGAAGGATGAGAAAGTATGCAGTGTTTTCCATGTGAATATAGATTAATAGTAGTGAATATAGATTAATAGTCTGCGTGTTTATACTTTGGTAACCATAATGATCAGAGGATATGACACAGGTCTATATGTTCAAGAAAAGAACAGGCAGTGATGATCCATTTTTTCCTAATTCAAGAACTGTGGGGCAGCCAGTGAAGTCAGGAATCAGACTGGCACAAAAGGACACATTTTCCACAAAACACAGAATTAAATTATGTAACCATTTGGCACACAATGTTCTGGAGATCAAAAGTATAAGTGTGTCCAAAATCAATCAAAAGTTTAAGAGAAAAAGGTTTGCCTCTTGCTATTAAACAGAATGGCCCAAGTCCTGCGATTGTTGAAACCTTCATGAAAATGAGGAAAAGTTTAATCTTTACATATTCTGCTTTTGTATTTTTGCGTAAATATCTTCAACTGTAACTTCAAAGTGAAGCATAAGGCCTGAATGATCTTTGGCTTGACCCACGAAGAAAGTTCAAAGCCATTCAATTCTTATTTTTATTTCTGTCCTTCAAAGATATGTCATGAGGATTTCTCAACATTTTTAGAAGCTGTATTTCAGTGTCCCAGAGTACCTACCGAAATTCAAGACTGCTTAATAATAATTTCAGTCTACTTTTTTTACATTGAAGATACATTGAATATCTTACTATTACATTTGTTAAATTTTAAAATAAAATTAAAATTAAGCCCAGGGCACTTCAATAAGATAAATTAAATTGAGCCTTGGGAGCAAATGAATGTTTGCTACATTTTCTTTCTCAATGGAAGGTTAATAAAAATGCCTTAATTTATAGCCATCCCTAAATTTGGACTAACAGTGACTGGAAATAGCTACTTTTAGCCCAAAAATATAAGGGAATTTTTTAGTTATAGCTGTTACTTTTTATTTTCTTACCCAGAAAGCATGACTAACTTTAAAATTCACTTTATCTCCTAAATCAATTGAATTTGAGACTTTTCATAAAAAAAATACATCAGGTAATCAAAGCATTTGGTGTTTCACTTCACTCCTTAATGATATTTCCTTGTCACAAACAATTATGAGTCACACTCTTCATGCTGAAACACAGGACAAAATGGTGATGACATTTTGTAATGTAGGCTCACTCAGTGTGACAGCAGTAACTTCAGGAAAGGGCCATATGTACTAAGGTGTTGAGGTTTTCAGATTATACAAAGCAAAAAAGTTAAATTGCAACTTGCCTTTGGTTTCCAACTCTATGCAATTTAAATGTAAGAAAAGGGAACAATAAACACGACAGTGGGAAAGAAACTTTTCAGTATAATTTATTTTATGCATATTTATTTTATACTCCACTGCCTTGTCTTTTGCATGTATTACATGAATATCTCAGAAGTAAGCCATAAATATGAGACGAAAAAGTGGAAAATTCAGGATAATTCACTTTGTCTTGTATATAAAACCAACATGAGTCTACCCTGCAGTTAATAGCTGTCTGGCGACTTTTAAAATATGCAGAATGAGCTTTTCACTTCACTAAAGTCAATATTTCATTTAAAGTGCAGAATGTTTTTCATAGAAATCCACTGTGACCAATTAGGTTCACTTAAAACTTAAAGAAGTCTAATACTTACCTATTTCTTCCTAGTAGGGAGAATGATGAGATGGCATCACTGTATAAAGAGGAGAGTGTAAGATAGGAATGACACAAATGGTAAGTGAATTCACTGCAAGAAATAAACCTTTCCAGGGATACAAAAGCTCTATTGATATAATGAATTAATTTGCAGCTATAGTTGTTACACTACTGCATTAGTATCTTAAAATGCTATCAGAGAAAAGAAAAGAAAAGAAAAGAAAAGAAAAGAAAAGAAAAGAAAAGAAAAGAAAAGAAAAGAAAAGAAAAGAAAAGAAAAGAAAAGAAAAGAAAAGAAAAGAAAAGAAAAGAAAAGAGAAGAGAAGAGAAGAGAAGAGAAGAGAAGAGAAGGAGAAGAAGAGAGAAGAGAGAAGAGAAGAGAAGAGAAGAGAGAGAAGAGAGAGAAGAGAAAGAAAGAAAGGAAAGGAAAGGAAAGGAAAGGAAAGGAAAGGAAAGGAAAGGAAAGGAAAGGAAAGGAAAGGAAAGGAAAGGAAAGGAAAGGAAAGGAAAGGAAAGGAAAAGGAAAGGAAAGGAAAGGAAGGAAAGGAAAGGAAAGGAAAGGAAAGGAAAGGAAAGGAAAGGAAAGGAAAAGGAAAGGAAAGGAAAGGAAAAAGGAAAGGAAAGGAAAGGAAAGGAAAGGAAGAAGGAAAGGAAAGGAAAGGAAAGGAAAGGAAAGGAAAGAAAAGAAAAGAAAAGAAAAGAAAGAAGAAAAGAAAAGAAAAGAAAAGAAAAGAAAAGAAAAGAAAAGAAAAGAAAAGAAAAGAAAGAAAAGAAAAAAAGAATCATTTCCAACAAGTAAACTTTCTACAAAACACTTTAAGATAAGAAAATCAGGAACAGATGATTTAAAACATGATGAAAAAAAAAAAATGCTGATCAAACTTTATCAAATGAGTATGAACCTATCTAAATGATAAACTAAAACACCATGCTCATATACATGTATCCCTCTTTTCCCATATATTGATATATATCTAGGTTTGGTAAAACTTCTTACTGTTATATGTTCAGAAGGGCATTATAGAAACTTATATGTATAGATTGGTAATGTATTTGCAAGAACACATTTTCTTCTTAGTACTGAGTACAATAAGGATGTCACTGCCTCAGTAACCATAAAAACAGCCAGTGTAGCATTTCAGAAGGATTTGGCACACCATGTAAACAAATCAAAGTAATCTTCATATATATGCCAAAGGGCAACAATATGAACCTTCTTTCACATCGTCTGGAGCAGAAATCACATGAGGCTGTCTTTGCTTGTCTGGAAAATACATGTAAATCCATAGAAGAGAAAAACAAACTGTCAGGGCATCCTAAAACCCTGAAGATCTTCTTATCTAAATGTTACCAATTATGTACCTGAACAAAAAAATGGAGAACATATATTTCCAGTAATTGATGTAAAATACTGGTGAAATGTGAGAAACCCTTCCTTGGTAATCTATCATTGATAAAGTAACAGAACTGAGCCTTTTAACATTAACATCAGGCGGCGGGGGTGAGAGGCAGTAGAAATGGGCCCAGAGGCTATTTTCTGGAGTCTGGAGACTTCACAGCACTAAGAAAGCTTTCCTGCTTGTAACAAATTGAGCCTCCTGGTTAATGTTACCTGTATTTGTCTCTACAAGCAGAAGATAACAAGGGCAAGTGCACATGCACTTTTAAAAAACCCTTCATGTACCCTCAGTTCTGGGGATTTTCAGCTTGAACTAATAAGCAAATTAAAAATATCTCCCATTTGTAGCTAAATCCACCAATCCTTTCTCTGGAAAGTCTTGCCTAAGGAGCTGAGGTAGAACTGAGCTGATTCTCTCACGCTATAGTTCAGTCACCGAGAGGGAAAAGGACAACAATCTCATATCACCACCTCTTTACACTATCAGGAAAAAAAAGTCATAGAAAGTCTGCAATAAGTCTGTGGATCTGGATCTGTAGGAAACCTTGACATTCTCAAACCTGCTTAAATATTTTATAATCATTTACATAAGGATGTGGTCAGCCGTGGCTTAGTGATAAAACCATAGCAACTCAGCAGTAATGCTTGGTAAACTAATTTTGTTTGCACATCCAGCTATTTATTTGTTTCTGTCCTCAGTACTACACCAGCAGTAAAATGATTTAAATCATCTGGAAATAGCAATTTATTCCTAATAGCAGCTGTAAAATATCTTAATAAGTATTGCCAACTATTAGAAAGTCTGAGTCGTTACTGAAGATAACTTTATGTGACCTATGATTGCAACTTAATTAAAAGTCTCCCCATATTAACAATAACTTGCACCATATCTCTCCCAATGTATTATTTTAATCACTTGTGGGAATCATGTTATGTACATTTATTAAAGATGAAACTAGTAAAGACCAATTAAATGTTCTACTCAAAACTGTTTTCCTCAGCTGACTTTCTCCTTTCATTCAGGTCCAGGGTCAGCTTCACTGACCTTCTTAATTCATGCCTTTTTTTCCTGTCGTGTCTGAAAATCTACATTCTACTGTAAAATATCTGATCAATTTTCCATATTATGTCTTGAAACTTTGTTTAGTATTTCTTAGGACTATTTTGTACCAGATTTTTCTGTATTTTATCAGCTACATATTTTTACATACAAATACTTAATGGTTTATCTTTTGTAGTAGTGGAAAGCTCAATAACTTTTTTCTCTGAGGGAAACATTTTACTGATATTATCTTCCAAAACATTAATTGATAAAATTTGACTCAATAATGTACTGTTGAAAATTGATCAGTTGCAAAAATAGTAATATATTTAATCCAAGCAATAATAGTTTAAGTTTGTAAAACTGGTAATAATTATAGTTAGAAAAGTATTATACTTCTTTTTTTCTACAGGAAAAGCTGAGCAATACATAATTTTTTATATTTAAGACCATATTGCCTAGTTGTTTACAGTGAAAGGAGATGTTACTGACAATTTCATCCATCATGTGTGTGCATTGCACATTAATTTTGTGCATGATACACATCATACCAAATTCTGAGCTGGTATAGATTGAGATGCCTCTGTTGATTTCAGCAAATATCATGCACATTATTCTGAACCCAACTCTATAACTTAAAATTGTCTTGAAATGTTACTTTAAAAATAAATTAACAAATCCTTGGTTATTTTATTCAGTGTGTTTATAATAAATTGGACCCTTTTCTCTGTCAATGAACTGATTCTTTCTTGAAATGATTTTATCTTTTTTTTAAAAAAATTGAAAGGTACTTTGAAAATTAATTTGGGCTATCTGGATACATTTTTGAGGGCAGATGAATTTGCTATTGATGATATAAAGAGATGAAGTTTAGGAGTTTTTCTCATTAGGGAGTTAACTTTTTAGGTGTAAATTCCATCCGTCAGGCTAAGCAAATGCTACTCTAAGTTCAATCTTTAGAACTTTTTCACTCCCAGAATTTAAACAAGAATTTATTTATTTATTTATTCATTTATTTAAATGCAATTCTTCTCCTATGTCAAGCAATAACATATCAGTACATACCACAGTAGTGGTATGTTGAATAGGTAAGAAATACTGTGTAATTAATGAAAGAGGATGTTTAGGATTTACCCAAATTGCAAAAAATACTGATCCACTTGGACAGCCCTTCAAAAACCCACACACATAGAATTGGAATGAATTTAAAAGAAACCAACACCCCCACCCCTACCTCCCACCCCCCCAAATATTTTAACTTCCTTAGTATGAAGCCACAGGAAAAGCTTTTTACACTGGACAATGATCTGAAACAGGCAAGATTTGCATGAAGATGTAATGTGTCATTACAACTCCTATAGTAGAGAAAAAAGAACAAGGTCTTGAACACATAAAAGAAGAGTCTGTTTGCCTGGAAGGTTGCCTGTTCCCAGCTCCAACAGTATTTTCTGTTAGATGAACTGATATTACCTGTCTTACAAACATTGCTCACAAATATCCTTAACCCATCATAGATAGAGAAATGTCATGACAAGAGCAAATATTGTTGTAAAAGAAAACACCCTAAGCCTTACAAAAGACTCGGGGATTGAGTGCATGCAGTGAGAAATCTTTGCTATCAGATTCTTTCAACCTGTTTGAATGCTTCTGCTTCTGCTATTTAAATTCCTTCTACTAAGCATCTGTTGGTAGGAGTCAATTAACTTTCTGTCTCTTGTCTGATTTTATATCATGCCCAGTCTCCACTTGTCAGCTCTAACACCACTAATATTTTTCATGCAACACCTGGATAACAGAAGAACAATAACATTAATATGTGTGACAAAAATTTTCAACATTGATGGCTTATACTGGATGTTGCAGTCTCTGGGTGCACAGGCTGCACTAGGGCCCCAGGAAAACATTTGATTAAGAGAATGTGGCAAGCAGCCACTTCGCCTGGTAATCTTCAGGGACTTTCAAATCAGGGTCACCAAGAAGTGAGGCAGCAGGTCTGTGATATACTTTGTATTCTTTCATAGAGCAAACTTCTTTTATTTTTATACCCCTTTGTTGCCAGATCTATGCTAAATCAGATATGATATAGTTTGAAGTTAATATGAAAATGAACTGAACAAGTACTTGAGCTGTTAGCCACTGCAAAACTCTGAAGTCAGTGGAGGTATGTTGATCTAACCCAAACCTTTTCTTCTAGCCTGTTCATAGTCTCGTAAAACAAGCACAAACAAAACCACAAAGCCTTTCCCCTGAGGTCTGTGCTTAACAATCACCTCGCACAGGGCATTAGCTGATGTACTTCACGGTTGGCGTCCTAAGAGGATTGCTGAAGAGGATGTTGAAAATTCAATAAATAAGAAATACACTGCAAAGAAAGCAAGCACAAAACCTTTACTCAGATTATCTAAACTGTAAAGCAACTCATGACAATCATCAGTTCTTTCTTAATGCTTTAAGTAGTGGTAAATACACAAACGGAGCTCAAAAAATAAGAAAAAAACCCTATTTGAATCTCACATGCAGTGAGAATTTAAGTAAATGAAGACAGGAAAAAAATATTTGCAGAGGGAACACACACAAATATGTAGACTCCTAACATATCTGGGTATTGCCCAGACTCAGAATGAGACTCAGACTTACATACATTAATGCTGGTTAAAAAGGGTTAAAGCATTACGTTTATTTCAACTTGAACCTTACATTACTGTAAAAATGAGGTAAAAGAAAATTTTAAAATAGACTTCAAATTATAGCCTAAGATGGCATCCTGATGAAGTTTAATAATACAGTAATGCATTTAAAAACAATGTCTCTCAAGAAAAATGAAGACTCAGCAATTCAAGAAGAAGAAAGTGGTCCCGCACTGAAAGAAACTGAACTTTCTTTCTAAGACGGAAATGTTGTATATTAACCACAAGGGATTTGTAAAACAAGGTTGAGAATGGGAGGGAGGGAGGGGAGAATCCATTCTGACTACTTCTGAACACAGATAAACTAAAACTCTGACAAATTCCTTCTTTCAGATTACTTTGTCACACTTGCAAAGGCAAAAAAAAATAAAGTAGGTGTAAAAGCAGAGGTAACTACATCAAAAATATTTGAGGGCTTTAACTGTGCAGTGGAAACTTCTGAGGCTAAAAAATTGTACAGGGAATGTAAAAATGGGTTTTCAGATCACCTGAGATTCATGTACTGCCTGCAGCTAGATGAGAAGAAACAAGATCTGTAGTTTGCCTCATTCCAAACTGGTTTATACCACTTGGAGCTTACTTGTCTTGTAATTCTCCCTGGACCCCAATAAGCCTCATGGAGCAGTGTGAAGAGAGAAAATAAATTTGCTCTTGTGAGAGATTTGAACAATGTGAAAAATTTGTGAGAAATTTAACACAAATGAGAAAAGTGGACAGAGCACAAGCATCAATTTACTGAGGTGCTGGAGGTGATTTTAGTCTCCATCCCTTCCTTGAGCTCCAGAATGTGAGCTAGTGTCAGAGTGGTTTCTGTCACATAGTGGTACGGCCATCTTTGCAATCAGATTGGGTAGAGACTGACCCTGGTAAACTTGATCAGTTCAGGACCATCACCAACATATACCTTAAGACTATAGTGTGAAAACATGACTGTGTTGGGAATGACTCCTTCAAGATCAAAACAAGTGATACAGGTAGTTCCTGTCATCAGGGATTTAACAGCAGGGCTGTAATTCAAGCCCCAGGCTGAATGCTTGTATAGAGATGTAAAATCACTGCATATTCTACTTGTGTTTTATGGTACTAGATTAAGAAAAAATATGTTAATACCATCACAGATTTAGTGTCCTGGAACAGCTACATGTGTAAGTACCTGCAAACATAAGAAGCAATTTAGGAAATGTATTTGCCTTTTTGACAACAGGAATGTAAATAATGGGTTGACTGTGTGATTTGTCTAAACTCTTACATCCAGAATAACATGAAGTGAAATAAGTTTCCTTTGCCATATTTCTTACCAGGAAAAGTAAGACCTACAGATGATACTTTATCTACAGAGGATAGAGTGATTATATTTTGTGGTGAAATCAATAACAACTTTTCAGAAACCACAGTTCCCAGCATGAATAACTGGAGAGAAAATGCATACAATCTTCTTGTATTTTAAAGTGCTTGATAAGTTCAGTTGTATGTTCAGTTATTGTGCCTTAATACTCTCGTGAGGGCACCTGGACTGTACATTGTTTTGCTAGTTCTTTCCGTTTCTGTTCTTTGAACATTGCTGCAGCTGATCAGTCTATTGCCCTTGTAGCTCTGGTGGCTCTGTGTCATCATGTTAAACAGACAAGTTATCCTTCCTCAAATGCTGAGGAAAAGTCTACATTTTTGGAGTTAAGGTCAATGTCTTTTATCTTGTCTTTTTTGCAATGTCTGTTGCACCAAACTATGTTGTGCGCACTGAAAGAGGTTTCTTTGTTTGCTGTGGGGAAGAACAGTTTCACAAAATGCTTAAGGTGAAATATCAGTGTAAGAGGATTATAAAGCTTCCATTCAATGAAAGGAAAAATATGAGAAAAACACCTCCACAATGCAGAATTATATTTTGCCAATAAGGAGAGTACAAGGAAATGGATATTCAGACTGCCTGGATCCAAACACTGATATCATGAGGAGCTGATCAGAATTTTCTCATGACACTATCCTTGAACCTTGGTTTATGAGCAATGCCACCAAGTGTGAGACGCTGAAAGAGTTAATGTATGTTGATATCTCAAACATTGCGTCAGACAAGTTAAGGTCTGCACACAGACAAGTTAAGGTCTCCACAGCAACAAATTGGGGTCTGCATAGCACCACTGAGCCAGAGGGGAGAAGCCAATTGGCTCGAAGCCTGGAGGGCATGTCGGGGATGTGCAGTTCTGCCTTCTGATGTGCCTTGCAACTAAGTATGGCTGGAGGTCATACAGCGTTCATTTGAGGAAGGGGCTCATAACCATCCAAAAGACCCCTCACAACCACCACCCCCCACAGTGGCACCTGCACAGAAGATGAAGAACATTCTGGAACAAGAACTGTGTGTGTCCTCAGGGGGATGGGACCGGAAGCAGGGACTAGCCTATAAAAGACACAACTTCGAGGATTCCATGCTGCTACTGCTCTGGACCTGCCTCTCCCACCCGGTGACAACACTGGTGGTGCAGCCAGAGGCCCTGTGCTCCAAGAACTGCTCGCCCACCACCAGAGGACTGCTGTGTTTACCATCGATGCTGTGGGATCCAAGGGTGATGATATGTCTCTCTCTCTCCTTTTCTTCTTTTTCCTTTCCTCTTATAAGTATTCCAATTAGAACCCATCTTGCCTATTGTTATGCTTTCCAAGTTGGGGGGGGGGGGGGGAGGGGGATTTCCCATCCATAAAGTGATCAATTGATCGTTTGGTGTCATTTCACCTTATTTTAGCCCAAGGGAACGACAGAACCGCCACGATCCTCCTTGGGTAACCTAGTTTGGATCGTGACACCAAGTCAACAGAAAACAGCAGAAATTGGAGAGTAGGCATGACCATTTTTCAAGTCTAGCATACAGGACTTAGTAGTGCAAATGCTTACCCTACATATTTGTAACATAACTTCAGCAGTAGCAACTTTCATTTCAAGAAACATGAAAATAGTAAGTTTTATACATATAGAGAAGGAGAAATAAAAAAATAAAGTAAAAGAAAAAATGGAAATGAGGAAATGAGTCTGTGAGGTGGCATAGCTTCTTTCCCTATGATACGTACAGTGGCCACACTGAACCTTTTCTGGAAAACTAGTGAGAGACTTTGGAAAAGGGTGGACCAAGTGTACAGAGGAGTGGATAAGAAAAAAAGGCAAAAGGGAAAGATCTCTTCTTTCTTGTCTGAAGAACATGTTGTCTTCACTTGCAATGGTGAAAAACTTTCATTAACATTTTTTTTATAATAATTTCTGTTCTTTGGCATAGCAAAACAATCTCATGGCTCCTGTTGTAGTCCTATGTATATCGCTCTGCCAAGAATTTCTGACTATGGGATCTTCCATGGGGAACTAAAAATAACTTTCATTTTTACTAACTTTCCCAAGGTTACCAAGCAACACATCTTCAGCAAGAATTTAAAAAAAAAAAAGGCAAATCAAAACATTTTTAATACATAATTTCAATGGATAATGTTGACCTTTTTACATTGTCAAGTGCACTGTTGGAAGTAATTCAGTGTTATCTCCAGTCATTTGAAGCTTCATATTTTCATACACTATCATTTGCAAAAATTAATAATTGTTCTATACAATTGTTACTTTTTTTTCTAAAAGCTTCTTTTTAAAATGCTCCATATGATAACAGTTTCTAAAGTGCAGTCCTCCTAAGAGCTGTCAAGAGATGAGGTTTTAAACATATTATAAAGAACATAAATGTATCCAAATCAGTGAAAACAATTTTCACATTTAAAACTCTTTTTAAATAAAAAATTTTTTTAAACATAAATATACTATATAAAAAAACCCATGAGCTTAAAATATTCCATAAAATATCCTTGAAACATTAATGATATATTTTACTCAAATGATCCCTGAAATTCTCATGAGATATTCACAGAAGCTACACAAGACGTAAGGAAAATAATATCCAAGAAAATTTGATCTGCTGTTAAAAGGAAAAAAAAAAGTACATAAGAATGCATAACTGAAGGGTCATTTGCCCCAGTAAACAACATTTAGAAGACAGTATCTCACTCTTTGTCATAGTAATCCATAGTCTCCCAGCCCCCAGCCAGGCACATCTTGATCTCAGAGATGTCCTCTAATACAGAGTATGTAGTTACAACCCAGGAAAGGTAATAGCTGTCTTTAACCTACTCACAAGACAATGAGCTTTCAATTTCCCAAAAACACACTTCAGAGTCCTTTAAAAAAACTCCTTCAGCCAAAGTGGAAGAAAAAAGAGGGGTCGGAGAATGTTGAAACTATGAACCCATGAGAGTTGATCATATTAAAAAGCCTGTCACTCTCCAGTTAGTAAAAACAGGCACAGGTCCCCAAACAGCTGAGCCTTCCCACCCCAGCTGCCCTCACACTGGTTTATCAAACATGATAACCACCTGTCGTTATGGTACAACCCTCTTTTAGTAAACTCAGACCTGTACCATTTAATACTGAAAGCCAATAAACTTCAGCCCAGTGTGCACTAAACCCTCTCACCAGCAAACATCCAAACTCAGCTTTGAAGTTACCAAAAGAAAGAAAACAGCACTCTGGTTAAATTTAACCTTTTACACATGGGCACCTTAGTACCAAGTAACTTACGAGTGGCTCATTGAGCTCATCCCTCTCCGCAGGGCGTCCAGTCTCTGGAGTGATCATGGCACCACAGGAGCAGAGACGTGCTCCCATTGAAATCAATAGTGGCTCTGCCTTTGATTTTACATGACACCAGAAAGATGCTCTCACTACAGAATCATAGTGTCTGCAGTTTAATGAAACCATCTGGATAAACTGTAACTGAAGATACCCATGTTTTCTGCATCAGTTGCTCTCTATCAATTCAGACAATAATTGCTTAATTTCAAGGTATCACAGGTAAAAGAACATAAGTTTTCACACTGAATTTTTTGACATGTTTTCACCAGTGCAAGTAGCAGAGTTTGAAGAACATTCTTTTTTTTTTTTTTTTTTTTAATATTTTGTTATCTACTCAATATAGCAAAGCCCAGGAATTCAAAACCCAAAGCTCAGATAAAACAGAATTGGAATCAGCCCTCATGGTGGACAGTCAGACGTTTGCTTAACTCTATACTGAGATCATATCTTTAGGAAATATACTCAGCTAGAATATAAATTAACATAACTATGTGAACTGCAGCTTTCCCAATGAAAATGATGGGTGCTACTTAATTTTAGTAGCTGTCCAAAAAATCACCTCTCTGTAGAAGTGTTTGGCTGCCAAAAGTAATAAAATATCAGCTTCTGTCATAAACAAGGATTAAAAAAAGTCATGAGAAAGATCTAAATAAAATCAGCTTTGTATATGTGGATCTGAGCATGTCTGAACAATCTCATTTTCCATTTGTTTGCTGTACCTAAATAGAGATGGTAATTAACTAGGAAATATGCAGAAATAAAATTAAAACAGGAAAAGCTGCCACATATAAGGGACAACTTGTATCAGGCTTTATCAGTGTCATGAGTGACATGTGGTCAGGTATTGAGCTGCACAGTGCCACATTCTATAAAACATAAATGACCTTGAACAAGCTCTCTTGTCTAGACTTGGCACCATGAAAGAATGCTGCTGCAGCTAGAAAAAATATCTGGCTTAAATACATATATTGATAACATGAATCAGGCACTAATCTCTCAAAAAGGTATTAACTTAGATTAAAAATGTCATTAGAACTGATGGTTCCTTCATCAACTGCTAACAAAATAAAAATATTAAAGGAAAATTAGACAATTAAAAATACCTAAAAATAATGTGACACTTTAATGATATATAGAAACAGAACCAGTCATAAAGATGGGCAGTTGCGATGATCCTAGTGGGACAGCATAGATGTTTCTCCTAAGCTTTGTAATTAGTGCCTACTTACTGCAGTGGCAGGAAGTCTGGAAATACTGATAGACAGATGACTCTCTTTGGATGTCTTCTGTGAGCAGTTTTGATTGTGTCACGGAATTGAAACTCATAGCTCATTTTTAACCTGTTCGAGGGCAAGTCAATTAACAAAAGTATGTTCAAGGTGAGAATGCTGTATAGCTGCCACTGAGCATATCTTAGGATGTGTATACACAGACATACCTGCACTCACACACAGACATATAATTAAAGTAATTAATAAAACTGAGTTTAATCAAACATGAAAAAATAATTCCCTCCATGCAGCTTAAACCTGTTGGGGCTAAATTCAGGCTTTGTGCAGAAAGCTATCACTGTCAGAATAAGGTTGCTTTTTATATAGATTCTGTTCAAGGTTTTCTAGTATGTTTGATCTCAATTATAGTTACTTTTGGAATACTTAGCCATTTTCTCAATTAAAGCCAATAGCTAATAATTCATATGAGAACATACTACTTTAAAAACCAAACAACAACAAATCTGGTAATAGATCATAATTTTTCCCAGAACTTTTCAAAATCTCTTCTAAGAAACCACAAATGATTGCATTTTAAAACATTTTTATATCAGTATGATGATTTACATTACATTTTAAGAATAAACATCTCCCTGAATAAGAAAACAACATCTGTTCAGAAACATTTCTTCTTAGAATCATAGAATCCTAGAATGTTTTGGGTTGGAAGGGACCTTTAGAGGTCATCTAGCCCAACCCCCCTGCAGTCAGCAGGGACAGCTTTAACCAGATCAGGTTGCTCAGAGCCCCGTCCAACCTGACCTTGAATGTTGCCAGGGATGGGGCCTCCACCACCTCTCTGGGCAACCTGTGCCAGTGCTTCACCACCCGCAGTGTAAAAAATTTCTTCCTTATGTCTAGTCTAAATCTATTTTTCTTTAGTTTAAAACCATTATTCTTTGTCCTGTCACAACAGGCCTTATTAAAAAGTTTCTCCCCATCCTTCCTATAGGCCCCCTTTAAGTACTGGAAGGTCGCAATAAGGTCTCCTCGCAGCCTTCTCTTCTCCAGGCTGAACAACCCCAACCCTCTCAGCCTGTCCTCGTAGGAGAGGTGCTCCAGCCCTCGGATCATTTTTGTGGCCCTCTTCTGGACCTGCTCCAGCAGGTCCATGTCCTTCTTGTGCTGAAGGCCCCAGAGCTGGACGCAGTGCTCCAGGTGAGGTCTCACCAGAGCAGAGTAGAGGGGCAGAATCACCTCCCTCGACCTGCTGGCCACGCTTCTTTTGATGCAGCCCAGGATATGGTTGGCTTTCTGGGCTGCAAGTGTACATTGCCGGCTCATGTCCAGCTTTTCATCCACCAGTACCCCCACATCCTTACCCACAGGGCTGCTCTCAATCTCTTCATGCCCCAACCTGTACTGATACCAGGGGTTGCCCCATCCCAGGTGCAGGACCTTGCACTTGGCCTTGTTGAACCTCATGAGGTTCACACAGGCCCACCTCTCCAGCTTGTCCAGGTCCCTCTGGATGACGTCTCACCCTCCTGGTGTGTCAATGGCACCACTCAGCTTGGTGTCATCTGCAAGCTTCTTGGCTTGCTTGAGTCTCTTTGCTAGCAGATAATCAGTTAGTTACATCGTAAACAGTTAATTTCAGGTTAGCTGGAGAAAAAATTGCCCTCCCCCAGTTCTGTTTTTTCTTTTCTTCATATTAAACCAAAGAATTTCCAGTGAGATTCCATAATTTTTATTTGTTACCCCTCTCTGATATATGCCATCTATATAACACATTTACTTTTGTGATGCTTTTTACAAAGATTATTATGTCTACATACTGATGATCCATTTATGCAAAACTATCATAAAGTTATTCATGCTGGAACAGGTCCATCGTACAATGCAATTTCTTGATCTTGTTTTTCTCTTCATCTAGACATTTTATAATATTAATATTCATCTTTTTGTTCTGAAATAAAAGATAGTTAATGCATTCAGCATTTGCTTATTTTGTGGGTTGGGAGATCATGTCAGTTCTTTTGTGTTATGTGGCAGTTCCCTTTCCCTCTTTTATCCTTAATTTAAAGCCCACTTAACAACACATGGCAGTTGTGCAAGCCTGAGGTCAGTGACCCTTTTTAAATGCAAAGTATTCATAAGAAGTTTTCATCCAGTGCTCCAGAAACTGGGTCTCAAGGTTGCCATTGAATCACTTACACTTAATCTTCTTTTCATGTATTAAAATTTTAAAATTACAATCATTTCAACATTCGACTACTTGAGAATCTTGGTGTGTTCTTTTGATGTTACTTTTATGGTATATCTTTAAAAATCCTTATCTGCAAAGATTACTAAAGCCCTTACTGTTTCTTATGTTGTCTGATTTCATTATGAATCTGAAAAGGTATGGTTGTGTATTTAAGAGATGAAATACATTGCACCAGGATTTCCCAAAACAGTTAGGAAATAAGGAACAAAATATTCTGTCTAGAATTATTAAAAGCTAGTATTTGTAAACTAGTTATTTCTCTCACTTCAGTATAGCTGCAATTGAAATACTGGAGTTTGTTGGTCTTTCTACCTTAAATGGATCTCTCATGAAAGAATGCATGACAATGGCCATTAGATGGAAGTAATTAAAATTTTCTTAGCCCAAACCAGCTTTATGAATGTGAAATATAAGAATTATGTCAGACAGCACTATAGACACAGAGAAAAGCTCTTAAACATGATTTCAGAGAAATCTGTGTTGTGTTCCTTGTGTCAAAGTCCTCCTCAAGTGAGCATGACATCTTGCTATTTTAAAAGCATCACTTAAAAAAGCTGAAAACAGAAAGTCATGTAAGAGTTCCAAAATAAAAAATAATACTCAATCTCCTCAAAGTTGACCATATAAAGCCTAAGTAAATCAGGACTGAAATTGAAACAAGCAACAACAAAAAAAAACCCTCATGGATAGAACACTTCCAGCAGTCTGAATTCTTCCTTTCAGTGACTGTGATGGAAAAATGAGGAATAAACTATAGCATAAGAATTATTCTAGTTTCATCTAATCAGTGACCATAAAAGACAAGCAACTTAAACATTATGTATTATAGTACCTAATTACAGGTCAGAATGAAGGTCATTTGGTTTCTTAAGTGCAAATGACAGCTGTATGATGACTTACGTCTGTAGTCATCAATCAGAATGACCAACACAGTCCTGACAAGGCTCTCCAGAGGATCCCACTGCAGTGCTTATGTACCTCCAGGTATAGGGATCCCCTCAGGTGACTCAAGGCTGGACATCTAGTAATAGGAAATGAAAAATGACTTGTCAAGATGAAGTAAGAAAAAATAAAACAGAGATGCAAGTACTGACACAGTGGCAAAATCACCACATAAAACAGTTGTGGCAATGCTAGCAGGAATTGTTCCTGCCAGTGTCCAGACATAAAAATAAAATTAAAATAAAATAAAATAAAATGAGATTAAATAAAATGAAATTAAATCAAATTAAGTTAAATTAAGAAAAAACCTCTAGTGATCAGATTAGGGAAGAGTTTGGGCAGCAGTTCTGCAGATAAGACAGAAATGAACATATTTAGCTTAGTGTTTAGAACCACATTTTCAACAAAAGTGGATACAGACATATGTGCATCTTGCCATCTTTGTGACTAGAATTCCTTTCCCTGTTAAGTGGCTGCAATTTACTGGGGAAAAAAGGTTCAGAATCATATAATTAGACAGGGAGAGTTTTCTTCTTAAGCATACACAGTTTAAACCAGCCTTAACTTTAATCAAATCATGAACCACAAAGAATCATAGAATCATTTAGGTTGGAAAAGACCTTTAAGATTGTCCAGTCCAACAATTAACCTAACACTACCAACTCCGCCACTAAACCAATTAAGGGTACAGTAATAATTAATTTCATGTTTCCTGGTTTGGTGGCTGGATTATTTTTTAAGGAAAGTAAAAACTAGGAATCATTAAGATTGGAAAGGATCTCTAAGATCATCAGTCCAACCATCAGCCCAGCACCACCGTGCCTACTAAACCATGTCCCAAAGTGCCACGTCTACCCATTTTTTGAACGCCTCTAGGGATGGTGACTCCACCACCTCTCTAGGCAGCCTGTTCCAATTCTTGACCACTCTTTTCAAGAAGAAATTTCTCCTAATATCCAATCTAAACCTTCCCTGGCACAACTTGAGGCCATTTCCTCTCGTCCTATCTCTAGTTAAGTGGGAGAAGAGACCGACATCCATCTCACTACAACCACCTTTCAGGTAGTTGTAGAGAGCAATAAGGTCTCCCATGACCCTCCTCTCTTCCAGACTAAACAATTCCAGTTCCCTCAGCCACTCCTCATAAGACTTTTTTTTCATAAGAAAAAAGTCTATATCCAAGGGTTTAAAAATAAAAAGCATTAATTTCAAGAGAGAAACAAATCCAACTGCGGAAATAACTCTAGCAGCATGTCAAAACCACAATCAGTAATGGAGCATCGTATAGGGCAGCTACCTATGGGGTTTCAGTTGTATAATGTTCATTTTTTAAGGATTAGTATTCTTGCTGAAAATTGCATTTAAAAGTTATTATTAGAAGCCATAAAATATATAATTAATATTAATCATGCAATAATTTATTTTGGATCTAAGGATGATCTTTCTATTCAAATTTATAGTGGCTGACTTCTAAAGCAGATGTGCTGATAGGAAACCTTTTGTAGCTTATATATTTGAATTATTTTAGTAGAATATTTGATGGAGTTTTTCTAGCTTTTCAGAAACCTGCCTATCATTAAGCATATCTTGGATAAATGCTAGCTGGAACTATGTACAATTTATACCTGCAGACCAGTAAAAAACCAGGGGTTATCCTTTCTTGCCTTTATCTCCTGACAGAATAACTGTTACGTCTACTCACCACATGCCAACAACAAGAGATCAGTTAGATATTGCAGCTTGAAATAACCCCAGAGTTCATTTTAAGCAGATCACATCTGCAAAAGATAACAACTTTTATATGGGTGTAAGGAATGTAGTAGGTCTAACTCCTGACTAGTTTGAACACCTCTGTAGAAGAACAGATAGCTCTGCAATATAAACCTAGATGAAAACACAGACAAAATTCTTAACTTGACTTTAATTTCATATGTGGTCTTCATTAATTTTAACAGACCCAGTCTAAAAAAATTAAAAGCATCTGAATAATTTCATGTGATACATGCATAAACAACTAGTGCTGGCACATGAACCAGCAATATCACACATGCTTGGGTAAAATGTAAATTTTCATTAAGTATATAAAATATATATTTTTGCCTATTATTATTGCTTATTGCTCCTCTTAAAGATTTGGGTCCTTTGTGTAAGATTACAACATCCAGTGACCTTTTTTTTATGAAAAGACCTCTTATTTAGATCTTGATTTGATAGCAAATGGTCTTATTCAACCAAAACGAAGGATCCCTTGTTTTTCTGAGGTAATTTTCAACCACTCAAAAGAAAGAAAAATGTATTTTACTAAATTAAAGGGGTTTGTTTCTGTGTGTGTAGCAAATTTGTGTTCTGAAAAATTAGTACTGTCAGTATCTTTTTTTTTGTTAAAATTTAATTTATTCTTTTTTTTTCTTCTTCAACAATTTCAGATACTTCAAAACAAATTAAAGCAAAGCAATAGCAGTAAAGCTGTACAGCTTTTTCGGAAGTTCTTAATCCATTCTGGGTACTTTAAGAAAAAATCCACAAGTAATCTTTATATTAATTAAATTTTGAAGAGTGTTTAGATCTGTTGATTGACTACTCAATGGTTAATTTATCTTTTGACACAGCTCACTTTCAGAAGGAAAGGAAAACATACCAAATTTTAGTCAACAAATAAGACAGTTGATTGAGATAAATCAATTCAGTTCCCCTGTAGCTAATGTAGCTAATGGTAGTAACTTCAAGGGACAATCTGTCTCATTATGTTCTTCCCTCAAATTATTGTTGAATTTTGAGACATATTAAGACCAAAACAAGAGTGTCTAATATGGGAGGGGTATTTTTGGACACTTGTGACAACATCATAGTACTGTATAATTACAATTTAATTGTATAATTTAATTTAAAAAAAGTAGATTGGAAGGGACCTCCAGAGGTCGTCTAGTGTAATCCCTGTCTTTAAGCAGATCTACTTAGATGATTTTGGTCTGGTTTTGACTTGTCTCCGAGAACTGAGATTTCACAGCCTCTTTGTGCAACTCATTCCATTGTTTCACCACCTTCATGGTAGAAAGGTTTTTTTTCATATGTAAACAGAATTTCTCATGTTGTTGCTTGTGCCCCTTGCCTCTTATCATATGACTGTGCACCTCCGAGAACAGTCTAGCTTTGTCTTCACTACAGCCTCCCATTCAGTAACTGAGGACAGCAAGATCTCCCTTACCCTTCACTATTTAAAAATGAATAAGATCAGTTGTCTCAGTCTTAGCCCTCCCTTTGCTAATGTACTTCCAGAAGCCCTCACTTCACATCTCTTTTGAGTGCCACCTCCTGCTCAACTTTTGCTTTCTGATCTCCCCAATCCAGCATGCATAAGCAATGTCTCTGTGGTCCTCCCAGGTGGCCTGGCCTTGTCTCCACCCCCCCTTGCACTTCCTTCCTGCATTAGAGCTCAGTCGCGGACCCCCTGTTCATCTGTGCTGGTCTCCTGCCTCGCCTGATCAACTTTCTGCATGTCAGCATGAACCATTCTGTGCTTTGAGGCCACTGTCCTTGAAGATCAACCAGCTCTTCAGGGCCCTTTTGCTCTTCAGGCCAGTCTCTCATGAGATCTCAACAAGCTGATCCTTAACAAGCCAAAATCTGTGCTCCAGAAGTTCATGGCTGTAATTCTACTATTTTTTTTTTACCCATTTTTCTCAGGATCTCAAACTGTCCTGTCTCATAGTTGCTATAGTCAAGGCTGACTGCCACCAGCAAGCACATCACCAATCAGTTCTTCCTTATTCATGGGCAACAGGTCCAGATCATCCTCTCCCACAGATTGTATGCATCAATAAACCATCCTCACTACTCTCCAGAAGTCCCCTAGAGTGTTTGCACCTGTCACACTGCCCTTCCAGCATATATTGGGGTGGTTGGTGTACCTTATGTGAATGATGTCTTGTGAGCATGAAGTTTTCTCCAGCTGTTTCAAATGGCTTCATCTAACTCCTCACCTTTAACAGGTAGTGTGCAGCAGACACTTACCATGGTGTCATCATTGTTGGTCTCATCTCTGATCCTGGAGCTCTCAACTGAATTGTGACCCCCTCTGAGGCAAAGCTCTGTCCATAAGACAGGATAAAAGGAACCAACAAAAAAATATTTTTCTTGAGAAGTACTTAGGGAATTCTTAGAGAAATGGCTACTAGTTAAGTAAGTCTGCATAATACAAAAAATATGTTTCTTGCTCAATAAGATAATTTGAATTAACCATTCAAATTAAATTCTATATGGGACATCATTTAGACTTGAGCTTCTGTATTGGGTTTACATCGCAAGGTTTTGATAGCAGGGGCTCCAGGGATGGCTTCTGTGAGAAGACACCAGGACCTGCCCCATATTAAACAGAACTACTTTCAGCCAGCTCCAAAATGGATCCACTGCTGCCCAAGCTGGTGACACCTCTGTGATAACATATTTAAGAAACAGTAAAAAATGCTGTGCAGAAGTTGTCAGAGAGAGGATTAGAAAAAAATGTGAAAGAACAACCTTGCAGACAACAAGGTGAAAGACCAAGGAGGGGGAGGAAGTGATTCCCCTGCAGCCAGTGGAAAAGACCATGGTGACACAGGTTGTCCCCTTGTGGCCCTTGGAGGACCACAGTGGAGCAGATATCCTCCTTGTAGCCCATGGAGAACCCCACACCACAGCCAGGTGGATGTGCCCTGAAGGCAGTTGCAGCCCATGGAGAGCCCATACAGGAGCAGGTTTTCTGGCAGGATGTGTGGCCTATGGGAGATCCACGCTGGAGCAGTCCATTCCTGAAAGACTGCACCCTGTGGGAAGGATCCATGCTGGAGCAGCTCTTGAAGAATTGCAGCCTGTGGGATAGACTGGCATTGGAGCAGTTCATGAAGGACTGTCTCCCATGGGAGGGATGCCTTGCTGGAACAGGGGAAGAGCATGAGTAGGACAGAGCGGCAGAGACAAAGCATTACAAACTGACTGCAACCCCCATTTCCTGTTCCCCATCCCCCTGTGCTGCTTGGGGGGGAGGAGGCGGAAGAGATAGGAGAGAAATTGAGCCCAGGAAGAAGGGAGGTGTGGGGAGAAGCTGTTTTTAGTTTTGGGCCTTTTTTTGCTATCCTGCTCTTATTAACTGGCAATAAATTAAATTCATTTCCCAAGTTCAGTCTGTTTTGCCTGTGACAGTAATTGGTGAGTGATCTCCCTGTCCTTATCTTGACCCACGAGCTTTTCATCTTACTTTCTCCCCCTGTTCTGTTGAGGAGGAAGGCTGAGAGAGGCTTGGTGGGCACCTGGCAGCCAGCCAGGTTCAACCCACCACAGCTGCTAACTCAGCATAGAAAAGGCTGTTTGATTTTTTGGATTGATGTTTTAATCTAAATTAATTAGATTCAGATTCAATTAGTGAATCTTCATAAGGACAGTTTATATATGGTAATTTATGTGACATCTACCATATACATTCTTAAGGAGCATTGAACTGATCCTACAAACAGTACTTTAATACAGGTTTTGAGAACAGAATATTTTTCTTCTCTTTTATTTAGTGTGAGCTTTTGAACTACACCTGGTCTTGTTGAAAGTTATCAGCTATGTCACCCCATTTTGTGACCTGTGAACAGTTTAATAGTTTATGTCAGGGTATGAAAACACCTTGGCTTGAAAGGTTTGGAAAGGAAGGATTTTATCCACCTATATCACCCCAAAATCAAGAGGTAAAGTGACAGTTTACAAACTAAAAAATAATAGCTTTGAAATGTCTTCTTATAGAATCTATTCCTGGTAGCAATAGGATGTTGTTTCACTCTCAGCTTCTTTGTGTTTTATTGCAACATCTGTCACCTGGGAAAAGCACATTCAGCCTGTACTGCTAAAGAGAAACTTCTATAGGCACTTGAAAACTAATGCACCACTACTTCCCTGAACAATAATATTTTCAGACTGCTTTTTTATTTTTTTCTTAATTAGGTGAAGCATCTTGAAAAGAGAATATTTTTCTTATCAGGCTGAAGTATTTTTTACCCTGTTCCTTTGAATCATAGGATACAGCTGCTTGACCACGAAGGACTGTTTTTCTAGCAGTACTATGTGACTTGTTTGCAAGCTAGCAGTTTGTGCTAGCAGCTCTAGAGCTACTTTTGGTCAGTCAGTTGCTTTTGCAGCTAATACCACTTTTGTCTGTCTGGCCTCAAGGAAATAGGTTTTTTTTTTTTAACTTTTTGGTTTTTATCATTTGTTCTTGTTTCCTAGAAGGCACATTCATTTGATGTGGCAGTAACATTGGTTGAATAGGTGATTTTAAAATAGCTCTAAAAAAATCCAAATATTTCTCTGGTTACCAGCACATGCTTTACTTTTCCTTAATTCAGGCTACAGAAAAGTTTTTAATTGATTAAGTGAGAGCTAAATGGACTAGTCTTCAGTTCAATGTACTGAATTACAGAATGACTTAACTGTGTATACAGAACAATCTACTGGATATAACACACTACATAGATCTGTCTCATTGACAACAGAACAGTTTTGCAACTAGATTTTCATATCAAGTTTATGGTTTCCTGTACTGTGTAATTAAGTTTATGTATTTGTTAAACATGCCTGCCATAGATTTTTCTTTCAAGTTATCTGTGGAAACATACATGTAATACTGAGTGAGGAAGGCTCCAGAGTTATAAGAATTCAAACCAACCCCAAACCTCTTACTGATCTAATTTGTATCACACAAGACTACCTGTATCAGATGGTCTTCTACATATATGTATTCTCTGATGGAGCAGCTAATCCTGGAAACCATTTCCAGGCACATGGACAACAAGAGTATCATCAGGAGTAGTCAGCATGGATTCACCAAGGGGAAGCTTGATAAACTGCATTGAAATGACTGGCCTGGTACATGAGGGGAAAGCAGTGGGTATTGTCTATCTGGACTTCATTAAGGTCTGTGATACTGTCTCTGAAAAGATCCTTACAGACAAGCTGTTGATGTATGGGCTGGATGAGCAGACAGTGAGGTGGATTGAAAAGTGGCTGAACAACCCAGAGGGTGGTGATCAGTGGCACAAAGTCCATTGGAGGCCAGTGACTAGCAGTGTACCCCAGGGATCAGTACTGGGTCCAGTCCCATGTAACATCTTCATTAATGATCTCAACGTTGGGGCAGAGTATAACTTCATCAAGTTTGCTGATGACACAAAACTGGGAATAGTGATAGGCCAGAGGGCTGCACTGCCATCCACAGGGACCTCAACAAGCTGGAGAAAAGGGGCTGACAGGAGCCTCAAGAAATTCAACAAGGAGAAGTGCAAAGTCCTGCAAATGGGGAGGAATACCTCATGCACCAATATATGCTGGGTGCTACGCAGCTGCAAAGCAGCTTTGCAGATAAGGCCCTGGAGATCCTGGTGGACACCAAGTTGACCATGAGCCAGCAATGTGCCTATGCTGCAAAGAAAGCTCATGGCATCCTGAGCTGCACTAGGCAAAGTGTTGCCATTGGGTTGAGGGAGGCGATCCTTCCTCTCTCCTCAGCACTGGTGAGGACAGACCTGAAGCACTGTGTCTAGTTCTGGGCTCCTCAGTTCAAGAGAGACATGGGCATGCTGGACAGAGTCCAATGAAGGGCCACTCATATGATTAAGGGAGTGGGGCATCTCTCATATGATCAAAGGCTGAGAGAGATGGGACTGTTCAGCCTGGAGAAGAGAAGGCTCAGGGGTCAGCCTGTTAATATATATAAATACTTGAAGGTACAGTGTCATGTTTTAACTCCAGTAGGCAGCTAATGACCACAAAGCCACACAGGTGTTTTTTTTTGTTTGTTTTGGGGGTTTTTTTGGCTTTACAGTGGAGGTCCTACATAAAGCTAGAGTCGCAATCTATGCTAGGCTTCATAGACACCATAGTAAAATTGCATGTATTTATTCTGGATTAGAGTTGTTCCTCCTGATCAGATTAAGATAAGTATTGCCATTGTATTTACTGCTTTTGAGGAGAGAGGAGCTGTGTTACGAAAAAGAGTAAGAAGGTCTGCTACATCCTTCTCTTTTATTTTAGAGAAAGGATTTAGAGAAACTTGTCCCATCAACTTCAATCTCTTCAATTATTTGAATTTATCAGTCAGGACTCAGTTTTCATCATTATATCTGATTAGTTAATACAATACCTGAACACCTCAGACACATGCCTTTCAGAAACTTATTTTCAAAAGGTATGCTGCAACATTTCTGTTCTGTGATTTACTGGAATTTCCCCACTTTAGAAGATGACCCAATTATGTAAAATTGCAATCGCTTAAATACTATTATCAGCAACTGTTACAAAACATTGGTCTGTAAATACCAGCACTTATATATAAATAATTTAATTGAGAGAGAATTTGTGAATATTATTTTTCCAGATCCTCAGAAAAACTAACAGAATTTAACTAGATAATGTACATCCTTAGAAATTCAGTGCATTTCTTGTAAGGATGCCCCATATTTGGACCAACACTCTAGTTCCCTATTGCTCTCAGTTTATGAATATTTTCTGAAATCATGGTGTGGGCATATTATTATGCTCAAAATATTGTGATGGACAAGTATAGAAATAAACTAGATACAAGTGAAGCCAAGAATATATTACTAGTCTAATCAAAAGTTTTAACATCAGAACCAAAACACAAAACAGTTTATTATTAGGTCAGGTACACTGATACTAACACAGAACAAATACTTTGATTAATACACGTCTCACTAACAATGTTACATTTAAAAGTTGTTATACAAAAAACCCTGTCTTATAGTACACTCCCCTTTTCCTCTGGTGCTATGTTCACCCAGGCTACATTAGTCTAGTCTGCCCTTGGTTGGCTTAGAGTAGACTTGGTAGTGTAGGTTAATGGTTGGACTGGATGATCTTAAAGGTCTTTTCCAACCTAAACGATTCTATGATTCTATGATTATCTCAGGTTTCTTTTCTAGAAAAGAATATTTGCTTTCTCAAAAGCATCCTTGGATGCTGTAGAAAAATGTGTACTTCTCTTATTTCTAAAAATCAACAGCTCAGAAAAAAAGAAAAACCACAAAACTTATATGTTTTGGTTTTAATAATTTCTTTTAAGACAGAGTCTGAGATCTGATGTATAACTGTGCTTTCCCATTCTTAATACCCTGAGAAATGATTCAAACAGCCCAAGTTCCTGGATGAAAGTATGTTATACTTATGTAAAGTATGTTGTGACTAAGAAGAGGGGAAATTACTTTTTCATTTCAAAAAGTCACAAGCAATTCCATCTCCTGTAAATTCAATGGTTAGATTGTGAAAAACTGCGTGTTACATTTGCCTCCACTGTTTGAATGGATGGTCTATGGAAGCAGAATAACAATTTCAACACATTTCTCTGATACCTAAGAAATGACAAAAAAACCACAATAGTAAAACTATATAATTTCCTGTACAAAATAAATATTTAATAGCTACCATAACAGTAAGTGTTCACTGTGAATGCAGAGGTGGCTACATTTGATTATAACTAGCCTTATTACAAATACTAGTATTGGTCATAAAATTATCACACTTATTAAAAGTTCCAGCTATAATATTTGACACTGTCATCATCTGATGTAGTTAATTCTAAAGGTTAGTTTTCAAACTACTCAAAAACTGTATTTTCTTTTACAATATATTAAAGGAAAGGATAGGTTATTCTGGTTTTGTATATACACATATCTTTACTAATTTAGTTTACTGTTATTTGTATTTGTCCTTTCCTTCTGAAGTTAAAAAGTTTGAATTTAGAAATTTCTCCTACTGCAATATGTTTTACAGTATGTCGTAGATCATGCATATACTCTTCACAAAATCACAAGCATCTGTGCTGGTTATCATGTTTGCTTCAGTGTGTAATTAGAAAAGATGAGCATTCAGTTCCAAAATGCATAGCTTAACTTCAAATTATCAACTGTGTGAAACTACCAAAACTTGATTTTCCCTAAAAAACATGAATGACGTTTCAAAATACACATATTACTAGGTCTCTGCATATCCCTTATTTAGAAACATAGTGTTAATATATGAAAACCAAAAGCCAAACATAAAAAATAGTGGAGAGGGAAATATATGCAGGACTTAAAATATGACCTGATTCATGACTGTATCTTGGGAGCTAGAAAAAAAAAAAAAAGTATGGAGAGAAATACTAAATAAATATTTCCTAAATAAGTCTTCAGAAAGAATTGCACAAAGGTATTTTTGCTTTAAGTTAATAAAGAAATCTAATTACTTCAAGCATCAGGCTATAGATTGGAATCTAAGCTGTATTCAAAAATCTTTGACATGAACATTACTATTGAATTTCACCCTTCGTACACTTCTGATTCAAAATTTTTATGACAATATTGAAATGTTATAGATGAATTTCACACTTGTCAGTATTAATCTGTCCGACACATATATTGATAAGAAAGGTAGGAGGAGAGCATAAAGTTAGACCATCTGTTTTCAGAGGAAAAGGAAACCTGCATCTCTTCAAAGTAGTGAGTCATTTATGCCAGAGCTTCTCCTTAGTGCTCAGTCAGCAGAATTTTCTAAAAATACAGTTTATCAAAATTCATGGATTAATTCATATCATAGAAGAAAAACAACATTAGGCTTTCTTCTAATGGCAGTAAAATTACATGAGTGTCTGGAAAAGCTTATTTTGATTACTGGCAGAGGCAAAAATATAATACCCAAGTTCCTATTAATTTACAATACTGATCATTAAAATATATTTTATTGTTCCAAAATTTTTCAGGCATTTTTCACATACTCACCTGAGTTCCAACTACCCATTCAGCTTTTCCGGAGCTTTCAGACTATCCTAAACCTCTGAGACAACATGCAACACATGCAGTACTTAACAACTGCCTGGATAAGGTTTACTTTCTAGGTTTTATTGACCTGTTCATGGGATGACCCATAAGGCTGACTAAAGGGTTTGTCACTTGTGACTAATGTAGCCATACCATGCTTACGCTGATAAAACCTTTATCCCACTCTGCACTGTCATGCATTTTCTCTTACCATGTTGTCGTGGTTTAGCCCCAGCCAGCAACTAAGCACCACGCAGCCGCTTGCTCACTCCCCCTACCCCGGTGGGATGGGGGAGAGAATTGGAGGAGTAAGAGTGAGAAACACTCCTGGGTTGAGATAAGAACAGTCTAATAATTGAAATAAAGTAAAATAGTAATGATAATAGTAATATAATAATGATAATAATAATAATAACAATATATAAAGCAAGTGATGCACAATGCAATTGCTCACCACCTGCCGACCGATACCCAGACAGTTCCCGAGCAGCGATCGCTGCTCCCCAGCCAACCCCCCCCAGTTTATATACTGAGCATGACGTCATATGGTGTGGAATAGCCCTTTGGCCAGTTTGGATCAACTCTTCTGGCTGTGCCCCCTCCCAGTTTCTTGTGCACCTGGCAGAGCATGGGAAGCTGAAAAGTCCTTGACTAGCATAAGCAGTACTGAGCAACAAGTAAACCATCAGTGTGTTATCAGCATTATTCTCATACTAAATCCAAAACACAGCACTATGCCCACTACTAGGAAGAAAAGTAACTCTATCCCAGCTGAAACAAGGACACATGTATAAACAAATATACCTGACCGGCTGTCACTTTGTTTAAGGTTAGAAAATCTTTTTCTGCTTCAGCTTTCTATGAAAATATAGTAAAAGCAGTCTAGGTATAAAGAATTATTTGTTCCTTAGTAATTCCAGTTATCAAGAATGAATGGCACACAGTTACAAAATCTACTTACTGATGAATCTTGTCAAAGCTCAACATACGCTATTCCTAAGCAGTTTCATGTGAAGTGTCCCATTAGGAAAAATTAGGTTTATAGCTTAAAAGTCATGCTGAATACCTAAAGGCATGATATACATAGTAATGTATTATTCACATGCATGTCTTTAAAACTGTCAGATATTCTTGTAACAATATTACCAGCAAAATGAAGTTGCTTGTCTGGAACTAAGACTGTCAGATATAAATAAATTTGACAGGCCAATGGTGAGTGTCAGCCCTTCAAATTTGTAATGTGAACAATCCAGAAATCTATCTTGCCTTTTTTCTGGCATCCATCAAAACTACACAATCTCACAAAAGGATTTCTTTTGAAAATCCATAGTGTATTCTTTGAGAGAATTAAGGATTTAAGAAGCTATGTATTCCAATCTTTGCACATCTCTAACCTTTATACAACTTATATTTCTTTCTGAAAATTACTTTCAAAGTAAGAATAGATATACTTCAACTAGTATGACTACAATGAATGCAATTTTAGTAAATTCAATAGCTGTTTCAGATTTTGTAATGCTAATGGGTCCATTTAAAAACAGCTATTTCACTGCCAAGAATTCAGAATTCTCCATGGACAAAAAACAATTCTGATGTATGAACCGTGCTTTAAAAATAATGGAAGTTACAAATAAATTAGAAAGCAATCTCCATGAAATCATCTATCAGGCAGAAAACCCTTACTTTAGAGGAGTTAAAAACTCCACTAAGAAAATTGTTGCCTGTTCTTCTGAAAATCAATTTCTGCTATAAATCTCTTTCACAAATTTGTAATCTCATTCTCCAGAGATGTATCCTCTCACTGGGCATGACCTATACAGAAGCAAATAAAGCATTTTCTACCTTTTTTTTTTTCCTTCATCTTTGCCATAAGAAGGAAATAACTACCTTTCTAGCAACAAAACCTCTTCCAAGTTTTATACAAAGTGTTATGTCACTGTGAAGGGAAACAGAGACTGATGAGAAAACACAGAAACAGAATACAAATTACTTCCAATGCTATACATTTCTTTCACATCAAATAGGAAAAATTTATTGTCCTTTTAGTGCCCACTGAAAATTAGCACCTGAGTAAGAAGCACTTCATTAAAGTTAGATTAAAGCAAGTCTGGACTAATGTTAGTGTGATGTCAAAGGAATTTGAAAATGTTTTATAGTGTGATTGAGTTCAAAATGACTTGACAATTGTGAATGTGATATGACAATTAAACACAAAGCTTTCCCTAAATAGAGATCACTTTTGTGGTTTTTTTTTTAGAAATAGACTCATATTAGAATTAAAAAAAAAAAAAATAGTACTGTCATATACATTCAAATAGAGTGGACTGACAATAAGTGATTTTATCTTCAGCAATCCCTGATTATTTTTTTTTTTAAATATAAGTTTGCTTTTAAATGCCTTTTATAACAAAAGGGAAAATTATGTATTACCATTACTTCCACCAGCCTCATGGTCTCCTAGCTTTCCAAAAAGATTTTCATATGCATATTGATTCCAATCATCCTGAGGTGTTCTGCTACATTGTATAAAATTATTTATTCCATGTATATTTTTGAGGAGCTGAGAAATGAGACGTCAGCATCTGAACTTAATATTAGAATATAACTTCCTTAAAAGTAGTATCTTCCATAACTTGTTAAGAGTCCTATAATTACTCTTCAGAAAACTGTTCGAGAGTTACCAAGTTCCTTTGTATCTTAGTAACTATACATTAGAATCATGGACTTCTTCACTATACTATGAACTATGAGGAAGTATTAGCCATATATATTATATGTGATGCTTTAGTACAGCACAAAATCTCCCAAAGTACCTTAGGGCCATGGTATAGTAGTCAGTATATGACTACACCAATGTACAGACTTTTGAATGTATCACAGGAAAGGCAGATGAAAACCCATATTTCATAGTTTAATTCTCTTTCTAACCATTTAAAATCCCACAGAAACTGCATCATTACTGCAACAGAATACAAGAAATACTGATACAAAAATTAGCATGCCGGGATGACCAGTTTCCAGTCAAATTGTTCTGCATGCAGTTCCTCACTCTCTTTTTTTCCTATTAACTATCCTGCCTAAACTTCTTCTCATACATCTGCAAGTTTCATTTTTCCTAGCACTAGTCTGACATTGGAAAGTTAGCGATTTTTGTAGCTGTAACAACCTATATTCTGAACTGTATTAACAAACTGATTTTTTCAAACCATCTGAAGGTGTGATTGGAAGCATTTGATTTTTCTGATTATGTGTTAAACCACCAAACCATCCATTTTAGCAGTCTACAATGTTCTCACTCATGGGAGCGCTGACTTATGAAGCCAGTAAAGACACTGAGCTACCTGGCCAAACAGTGAGAAAACATCACAGCAGTATTCTCCTGGACAGAATTGGCTGGGTGCTCAGCATAACCAGGGAAACAAAAATTCAAGCAAACATGAAAAAGGCTGTATTACAAATATTTCAAATGTATTTTGACATTTGCATCAGTAGTGAATTGGGAGGGGGAAACAAAACAACCTTTTTTACTTCAGTACATGATTGCAATCTATCTTATTTCCCCAGAAAACTATATCAAGGTGAAACATCCATAGCTCAGCAAACTGAAATGAGGTAAGCTTTGTGTTTTTTTCTGTCCAGGGGCAAAGAGTCAGAATAACTAAGTCGGTACGAAGAAAAGAAAAAAAGAAAATAAAAATCCCACCTCCTTCCTTCCAGTAATTATCTGTGAAAGCAAAGCCTGAGAGATCCATTTGTTGACTTTAGCAAACTAACAGAATGGCATGACCAAAATATCTATGGGAGCATTTGGAGCTTTAAGACAAGAACACTGCATTACATCAACACAGAAAGAATTTCTAGAGCTGTCTCAAAGTAATTCTGTGTATCTACCTAGTATTGTCTTGTGCATAGATATTACCTCCTGCAGCTGCATTGCTTCAGTACTGTTGTACAGCTCCCTTTCAGGCCAAGCACCACATCCTGTTTGTTTGGTTAGATAGATTTGATATTTTGAAAGAAATACAAAATTGTATCATTTAGTTTAAGCATAGCCATAAGCACAGCTTCCCTGTGAGAGTGAGGAATCCAGATGGCAGCTGAAAAGAAAACAAAACACAACAGGATATACTGATCTGGTGTGGGTCACTGCATTGTCTGAGTCTGACTTAAAGGAATATAAACTGGTTATGTTCTGGCAAGTCAAGAAAAAAGCTTGCTTAACAGAGCTTGCAGTAGAGTAAAACTAAGACATTAAATATATGTGGAGGATTATGGCTATTTAGAAATGCATATTCTTATGTGGTTTTTAAATTTTTAATTAAAAAAAATAAAATTCAAGAATGCTGTTGGCCACTATTGCTAGTTACAGGCTCTGAGGTGAAAAAACGAGTCCCAGACCCTAGAAGCATTACATGGTGATACAACTTGTACATTACATGTCATAACTTCCCTGGCTTAATTTGTGCTGAGATAAAACCTCATGAGTATTCCAAGGACAGAGGAGGACGAAGTGTGAAGTCTGCAAACTGAGGTAGATTCATTCAGGGAGATAAAGAAACTACCAAAGAACCCAGATGACTCACTTTTGGATGATGACCATAGGGCTTCAGTGCAGAAATTTTCTAAATTATACAGATAACTTGAAGGAAGAGCATTTTCTACTTGCCAATCTTCTGATAAATCACTTATCATGCAGCTGAAAACCTTCTTTATCCCATAAACTTACAAATATCCTCCATACTCACGTTTTCAGTATTGCAGGCAGAATTCCCTGTAGACATAGATAAAATTTTAAACACTTCCTTTTAATCTTTTTTAAATACTGGTTTAAATTCACTTTCCAACCAGAAGGCATTCTAAAACTAAAACCAAAGAAAGTGGGAGTTTTAAACGTCAAACATGGCTTGAGGGATGCTTTTGTCAGAGGAGGAGACAGTACAGAAGGAGACTTTTGAAGCAGGGGGACTATATGTTATTAAATGATGGCATTTTACATCTTACATCTCATGCCAAATGATTTGTACGGGCAGAAGATAAGCAACTCGGATCAGGTAATGCTCAAACTTAGAAAACAATCAGGAGTCTCCTTTGACTGGCTTAGTTAAAATTTTCTTAAGAAAAAAAATGAATAGAATTGTCTGAATTGGTCACCTAGTTAGTACCTGGAGGGCACTAGATAACACAGTTCTAGAAAGTTTCCATTATCACAACCAACATAAAATATATATCTTACACTTAGAGACAGGATCTTATACTAGATCCTGTTAACTTCATGAATCTATCATAAAACTTGAGAAATAACAACACAGGAGAAAAGAAGCTTTATGTTATTAAATAATTTTCAGGAGAGAAAGAAAGTGGCAGGTGCTTTATGTATGCATATGCTTATTTTAATTCTAAGAGAAGATACAGTCTGCACTCATTTTGATCACATATGATCAAGCCTCAGAGATAAGCCTCAAACCATGTCTTACCCAAAAGGGCCTCCCAGTTATGCATGACAGACAGAGAAAGAAATGAAGCATTTTTCTCTAGTGATACTCATTTGTTTCTGGATAATAATAGGGTAGCAAAATTGATGTTTCCATAGGTGAAACCAAAATACTGGAAAAGAAACATTTGGAATATGTGATAATTTCTTCCTCAATTTATTTTAAACCAACTATTAAATGACAGCAAGAACAGGGCTGTTTCATGAAGGGGATGAGCTGGGAGCCAAGTGTGACCAGAGGGCAGGCTATACCCAGTTGAGGACTGAAATTTCTGTAACATTCACCTTATCACACATATGAGAAAATTAAGCCACACAGTCCTTAGTTCAGTAGCTACTTGGAGACTGCATTGCCTTCCTGAAACTACGTTCTCTGTAAATTAATACTAGCTATTACTTGTGGTAATGCCTACATGGTAGGAGTTATATTAAAAGTGAATAGAGGAAATATAAGGGAATAGAGTTCTATTTTTTGAGGGGAGGCAAACCTTACTGGATGAAAACGAGGTCTGAACACATTAACAAAAAGATATGATAGTTAATAATTTGCATAATACTGGTAGTAAAATGGGGGGAGGGGGGCGGGGGGGGGGATGAATCTTCACAGTTCTACCTGTAAAAGTTAGTCCTAACAAAAGTTTCATCCACTTCATGTAAGTGCGTGAAAGGGAAGTGCCCAAGGGAAGCTCTGCCATTGACTTCTGCAAGACCAGGCTGGCTGTCTGCAAATGGAACATGAGACAGTGCCCTGTGAGAATAAATGAAAAGATTCCTATGAAAAAAATCATCTGAATAGGCGTCTAGATCTGAGTAAGACACCTTGACTTACCTTACCCCTTACTGCAAGCAAGTCAGTAGATATTATGATGCAATTCATTGCACTGTTCATGGCATATGCTGTATAATACCTACATTGAGCTAGGTGAATTACACTTTTGACTATATCTGTATTGACTATGACAGCAAAGACAAACAGATTCAGTTGTAGATGCCTACAGTGTAAGAAAGATGACCTTTGCGGGCAGGTATGATTAATTCCATCATAAAGTACAAAGTGCATAATAAGTGAATTCCACTTTTCCCAAACCGAAACAATCCATGGTCACAACATCAATGCCAACTTCAGAAACAAAAGAAAAAAGTAAAGTAAAGTACAATTACTTTGTCTTTGTTGTTCCGTTCTTTTTTTTTAAACAATATATTTCAGGATTTTGCTCTCTGGTTTCTCTGTCTTAAGAAAACGTGGACTTCAAATTTTTTATGCTTGCTCTGCAGTACTGAGGACTACAAATGAACAACTCTGAAATGAAAGCTAAGGGTTATTTTGCGGGAGCTGACAGTCTTATATGATGAACAAGATGTGTCAACCACCCACTTCCAGATTCATTAATAACCAAGAAAACTGCAGTTACTTTCCACCACTGTAATCCATTCTTTAGCAAACAATATTATGACTTCTGTTATTCTTTAACTTACTACTTAAAAGTTCCCTTCTTATAATTCAGAAAGCAACTATTTAATAAAAGCTTAAAAGTTGTGCCTATGCTGACAGGTATAGATTGATCTCAGTTCACTTTGTGCAAGTAAAAGCACAAAGTTGGAAGCAAAGGCACAAAGCAATTCAATGTCAGTGTTGAACCTCTCAGTATAGTAATAGCAATAGTAATGTGCATCCAAGATAATTCCTGCCGAGGTATTCAGCTAATGAGTTAGATCCATATCCAGTAAGAGAGAAAAGCATTGGTTTGGGCCATGTAGGGCTCCAGGTTCAAAGCTTCCAGTAAATTGGCATCTCTGCACTGCACTTATCTAGGCACACACACTGGTAGCCTGAATGACTAATTATTACCTGCTTGTTCCATGTGTACTATTTTGCGACCAATTTATTTCTTCTTCCCTCAGAATTATTTAGCTTATTCACGTGATGTATTTTACAGTGTAAACAGTAAGCCCTTTTATTCATAGGTTGTTATTTTTCATAAATTCATGGAATACGTAGTTCAAGGGGGTCCTATCTAGTGGAGTCATCAACCTCAGAGTATATCCATGATACAAATTTTAGAGCCACTTTGAATAGGAATGATGAATCACAGCAAGTACTGAAAAGAAATAAGGTTGGTTCTAATTGCCTGCAAATCACCATTTTCAAAAATCTCAGTCAATGTATCCACAGTCATTTACAAATGACATATGCCATGTTACCACACTTGGCAGCCTTAAAGTCTAGATTGTGTTTGAAGGTCTCCAATAAAGCCTGTAATGGTATTTTTCTGTGCCCATCTGCCAGCTTTTCAGACCACATCAATTAAATGCTTATTGAAGACTATAATGGTCACTGATACCCTGCCAAAGAAATGAATAGCAAAATTTAGATATATCAGTAATAGTTTCTGAAAGAAGCAGCTAAATTCAGGCCTCTTATAATGTTAAATTATGATCATCCATTAGCTTCTGGAGACAGAATAAAAAAGTTGGCAGAATCTTTTCTACAAGATTTCAATTGGAGTGTTTGTGTTCAGTTTGAAAGAGCACACAGGTTTCTTTTCAAATACTTTCCAAGAGACAGCGTACAAGCACTGGAAATGGCGAACTAGTAAGATTTTAGGTAAGATTGGGAAAAAGCTTTTTTCAATGTTATATATACACACTATTTAAATATATTTATAATATGTCATACAGTTCAAGATGAAAAATAAACTACAAGTTAAAAGAAAAAAGGAAAAAGCAATC
Organism: Pelecanus crispus; assembly: GCF_030463565.1. NCBI lineage: Eukaryota > Metazoa > Chordata > Aves > Pelecaniformes > Pelecanidae > Pelecanus > Pelecanus crispus. Next base: position 156,188,371 of record NC_134644.1, on the reverse strand, counting down.
CTACACAATAGTACAGACCTGAGCTTATGTCAGCCTTAAAGCAGGAAAAGTTAGGGACTTTTTCAGGAGCTACAGTTGCCCAAGAGTGTGGGGAAGCTGTCAATTCAGACAAAACTATGAAAAAAGCAGACTTTTAAAATTTATATGAATATTATCTCATAAAACAAGAAATCATAGAATCATAGAACTGTTTAGGTTGGAAAAGACCTTTAAGATCCTCCAGTCCAACCATTAACCTAACATTGCATATAGTCTGGCTTTAAAGTTTAATTGCAATAACTGTTGAAGAGAAGAATTAAGACACAGCCAGCAATGATGCCAAATTAGCTCATCAGTTTGATTACAAGTCCTTCTAATAAGAACACAGTCTTAAAATGGTCTGGAAGACAGTACAAGAAACATCATGTGTAAGTATAGATTTTTAAAATGCTCACTTAGGTATGGTTTTGCTAAGACTGAAAAAGGAAAAGGATGTAGCCAAGGCTGTGAACACACCGAAGTATTTAAAGTAGAACTACCACTGAAATAACTTGAGCAGGAACTTAGCTAGGAAATTATGACTAAATGCAGATATGATTAGCTCTTTCAATATGTCTGCAGCACTGACTCTTCCTTCCTAAGAGACCCTAGCAAGCTTTTGGACTTTTTAATATGACAAAATGCTCATCAGACTTGAACCACTGTGGATCCATTACATATCCATTGTCTCCGTTGAATTCTCACCAGCACAGGAATATAAAGACAGTAATTCTGCACATAAATTTGGAGGATAATTTAATTTCACAGAAAAATTGTTTGGAAGTTGAAATAATAAACACAATATAAAATTAATTAAATTCAATTTAGGTTTTTTTTTAAATCATACGTGGTCAAGGTTTATCTTGAAAGCAGTTGGATACTTTTCCTTTCTCACTTATCCTCTAATGATTAGAAACCTTTCTTTTAAATTTACAGCCTGTCCAGTTCATGTCCAATTTATAGCCATCACACCTATGCCAACATTGTCCTTCAGCTTAAATAACTGTTCTGCCTACCTCCTGTTTGCTTCTGTGATGTATTTATGGAGAACAATCTGATCTCCTCTCATTCTGCATTTTGCTGGTTACACAAGCCCAATATTTTTAATCCTTTCTCATAAAACTGACTCTCCACTCCCTGATAAGAGTTCTTGTCTCTGCCTATTCTAATTTTAACTTGTCTTCCGTGATCAAGGTAACCAGAATGGTATACAGTGTTCTAGATGAGGTCTTAGCAGTACCCATACAGGTGTCATATGTCTAAAAAAATAATTTAAAATACATTTCTTCTAAAGTCATATTTGTGTTTCTTCAGAAATGCACAGCTGTGGTTAACTGATCTGATTAAGTAATATAATCAAATTGCTTTGATCCTCCTTCCTTTACTCCTCTTTTTTTTAGCTCTTTTTTTTTGATAAGTTTTTAGAATTCATCCTTAAAAACACCATAAAATTTTTGTTATTATATTTTGTCTCTATTTTACATTTCTAGCCTTTTAGTTCTTTCAGCCCCTTCTAGAGTTATCAGTCCTTCCTTCTTTTTGATTTGAGTATCGTCAGTGCAACCTTACTTTTTGTTTTTAGCTCATTAATCCATGGTTAGGAAAATAAAACCAAACAAAACCACAACAACAACAAACACAGCATGTCATTCTGAAAACATATCATTGAGGTACTCCACCCCCAGAAAATTCTTTCTTAACTCAAGAGTCTCAGTAACATATATAATTATCTCTCTTTAACTAGTTCTTCAATCACCTTTCTTGTGTTAAGGACTGCACATTTTGTTGTCATATTATAGCAAATACTTAACTGGATTCTTACAGATTTAATCTATTTCCCTAATTTATATAATACTCAAAAATACTTAAGAAGTCAGCAGTGCTGAATAGTGGCATGACATGCAACAGCAAAACTGTGCAGTACTCTATCTAGTTTGGCTTCTATGTGCATTAATCACACGATCAGGGGTTTCTTGATGATTAAAAAATATTTCAGAACTGGAAAAAAGTCCAGTGATTTATAGATGATTAAAAATATAATTTTGGGGGAAAAAAAAAATCTCCAACGCATTGTTAATTAGAAATGTTTTACCAAAGCATTTTATTTTATATCTGGCTGTGACAGTTGGGCATGTTTTCTGGATTTATGATGAGCTGAGGGAGTTAAGGAATCATGGTTTTGTTAGCACAGATGTTCCATAAATGAGAATTTATTTTGAGATATGTTAATCAGCTTTCAGATCCTGAAAACATACATCAGATAACTATTCATACAATTTTATTGCATATTAAGATATATAAATATTAAAATTAAACTATCCATCATTCTGTCTAGGTAAAATTTAAAATTGGAAATTTAGATCTAGTAGCAGCTTTGCCATAGCTGAACAGTAACAGTAAAAATATAAAAGAAAGAGTTGTAGAAGTACAAATGTTAAAACTGTTATAGTTCTGTTAAAATTACTAATCATCATCAATGCATCACAGGTAAGAATTTATGTTGATATTTTATTTACATAGTAAAACAGGTGAAAAATTCTAATTTTTATATCTGTAATAAAATCATAACTTTTAGTTATTTTAAAAAAGCAAATTGTTCTACACATATTGTACAGTGAGCTATAACAAATATTCATAAATTAGTCTATTCCTCTGAGACATTTTTCTTTCTTAAAAATTAAAAAATAAATATTTCATAGTTGAAAAATCATAACCCATTAGTGCATCAGACCTTCCACATTAGGAGATCATAAATGCAGCATGTTCTTAATAATTTTCTGTTAATAACAGCAGAGTCTAAATCTTTTATGTACCATTTCATCTCAGAAGATACATTTGAATAACCTAACTTTATAAAAGGATGCACCTTTAAAAAACAAAATAATTCAAACAAAATCAAGTAGAGCCATCTTTGAGCAATCTGAAGTCAATGAATAAATTTTTGTTTTAACATGGTCGGAGTGATACTCATTTCCCCTAAATACCTTCATCCCAACCACAAAGTAGGAACAACAGACAAAGGACATTTGGAGAACTCCAAGCTCAGTTAACTCTGTCAAACATCATTGCCACATAATAGTAAAAAGTCAGTTTCTTGCATGGTAACACTTACAAGACTACAAAGTGTTCAACAACTATCATCTGAATAGCTAGTGAAAATGCTGAGAAAGCTAACATAGTTGTTAGTAGGTAAACATGATAACAGTTGGAATTAACTAGAGAAAATGTAAGTGTTGAGTTGCTTCCAATATTTATGTAAAATGGAATAGTCTAATTTCTAAGTAAGGAAGATAACTGTCAAAACAAGAAGGCTTAAATGTAATGTACGGATTTCTAAACATCACATCGTTTAGAGAAAAAAATGCCATTTTCACTACCACTATAGTCTACACATAGAACAACAATTTACTTGAAATAATTTCTTAATGCCAGCATTGTTAAAAAAGAAACAATTTCTCCAAAGTTGGTGTCAAAGATTCTTGTTATATATACAAATTCTATCTGGATCAATATTCAGCCAATTCACGCTCATCCATCAGATCCAGGCACTGAAAGAAATAAAATACTTCATCTGTCTCTAATGCAAACACACGAACTTTGTAACATCAGCATTCAGATGACTACATAGCCCAGGCCCGATGAACAGCACTTCAAAATTAGCCTCCGCCAGACCACTTAAGAAGTCTCTGTTCTTCTTGATGCTTTTGTTAGACACAATGTATTGATATAGTGTAACCAACAAAAAAATACATGGCCAGACACAAGACAAGAGGTTTTGCATAAATATGTGAGCAATGTAACCATGGAAGGTGCAAAGATGCGTGTAGTTGTGCATAAGAGATATCCAAGTAATAGAAAGTTGCAAGACAAGACAAGCACAAGGGACAGCAAATAGATAGGGCATCCGGGCAAATACATGAGACCAATGAGTAGAAAAACCAAAAACAAGACAATGAGTTTTGGGATCAAACTTCCCACTTTTGGGAGGAAGGCAAGTAGCACAAAAAAAATCAGGCAAAGGCAAGTAAAATCAAGGAAAAAAGAACCTTTGTTCCCACTTCTTTCCTCAAAGAGCTCATGACTGATCTCCTTGATCTCAGTGACTAAGAACCACCACCACTCATCAGTACTCACTGTACAGCATCAGCTCTGTGGTATTGTATGGTTAATTTTAAAATACAATAAAGACTAACAATTTCATTGTAAAGTTTAGTTTTAAAGATTAAACTGTTTTGATTTGTCAGCCTTCTAAATGCCCCCATCAACATGACCCCTATTTCTCTAGCTATGTATAAATATACATAAATGAATGTTCAGCTTTAACAATTTTCAATCACAAAATGACAGCCATATGATGCAACATTTAAAATAACCATCTTCAAATATGCATTATATACATATATAGCCTTTATTTGAAAGGATAATTTTTGCTTGATAACTTTGTTTCTCTATTTTATCTAACAACTGTTCACAGGGAACTTACTACCCCATCTCAAAATTATGGCTAAATAACATTTATCTTTACCCATAGTGTCACTTCCGTTTGTTCTACACAGGACTAGCAATCCATAGGGAACTCGTCAGCCCACATGGAAGCAGAAAAATCTTTGTATCTTAATTCAGTTCAATTATCTGTATTTTGTTGCACTCATAAGAAATCTTTAATAGGAGAAAAAAAGTCACAGGCTCCATTCTGAATCAATAAATTTTACTAAAAACCAGGCCTATTACAAATTTTTCTTCCTGGCTAATCTGAGTTTCTAAAATCTGAAGCAATTGGGTTTTGTATTATACTGATTTAAAAGCATGAACAAAGACATCATGTTTCATTTACCTGCTTTGTGGCTGTAGACTACTTTATAAAGTAAACGCAAAGCTGCACACTAGCGATTCTGTCTGCAGAAACTAGTTGCCTGCATTATTTTCTTACAGAATTTCCCTTCCTCATTATGCTTATGATGGATTAAGTTTGTGTACTGGCAACAACACTGTAAGTCTTGAGAACTGTAAAGTTCAGAAGTTAAACTTGTCATGCTGTTATTAACTGTAATGACACAGTTATTTCTTTTTAATTAGAAGGGTGATTAACTATTGAAAGAAAGTGGAGTCACAGGAACCTGCTGTGAATGCAGTAAAGCTTGCAGGTATTCAAAACTTCCTAACTGAGGCTGCACAAATCAGACTAGGGTTAATGGGAACTCTCTAACCTCTAAGTAAATTTATGTCTGAGACAAGCTATCAAGGAAAGAAATGGATTATTCATTTTTTTTATTGTTTCCCTTTATTACTCACTATTTTTTCCAGAAGATAGCTTTAGTCATATTTGGAAGCTTTGCGCTCAGGTAACTAGGTAAAATTCCATTGTCTCTCTTCAACACAAGACCACAACAGTGCAACCTAGTAACATTCACTCCTATACCATACTAGCAACATATGCATATTGAACACCATTGAACACCATTTAAACTTGCAATCATGTCATACTCACTTGCTCTGTGCTGGGCTAGGCAACAGAGAAAAAAGGCTAGTAAGTACAGCATTAGTAACCTGACTGAGGAAATGAACTGCAGCATCAAATGTCTGTCGCAGAGAATGCAAAGTGCCTAGAGTGTCTGAGTAGGTATCCTGGATGTAATCAGGATTTATAAGCCTATTAACATAAGCAATAGGGTTAGACAAGTTCATTTAAATTTGCTCACAAATGGCCACAGTTATGGCCTTAAGATCTGCAGAATGCTTAGATGTTCCAAGTATAAGTATTATAACTGAATTAACTAAAAAGAATAAATGAAAAAGTTTAGTTTATTTCACCCAATAAACATGAGTATATGCAGAATAGATTCCCTAGGCATCTTTCTTTACCACTGACCCATAAATGATATGCAGAACACTAATTAAAGCTTTTTTCTTTTTCAGCATGCAGTTCCTTTGGGTTACCTCCCCAGATCTGACCCCTGAAGGGTACATACAAGAATAATTAAAATATTTATTACACCGTGAAATTTTTACTTTGTAGATCTAACTTGAAACGTTTTATCTATGCAAACAGAGAAAGGATTTGTATTAAACATCTTTGGTGAGGAAAACATACTACCTATTAGAAAGAACAAAAAACCCCCAATATGCTAGAAAATAAACATGCTTGAAAGAAGATGATTAAAAGCATTAATGTTGATAATCCTACCTCCAGCTCAGTGGGTGAAGAGGTTGCTCAAAAAAATATACATAGTTTATATGTACGTATGCATATATAACATACATGCTATTATTATTATTATTGTTGTTGTTGTTGTTATGATGTTTGGAACAAATAGACACTCAAAATAATTCTTGCAGAACAAGTCTCCAATAATTTGTTGGATACTTCATTCTGTTAAGGAAAATGTTCCCAGACAAAAGTAGCATGGTAGAGTTCCTTATTCTACATCTTGTCTTAGTGCAAGTGTGCACGTACGCATGAGAGAAAAATACACAAGGAACCCTTCAGCCATTTCACTCTCCTCTGTTTGAACAGCATAGTGGCTAAAGAGCAGCACTGTGGCTAAGCAACTCCCTGTTTCTGGGACAGAAACAAAAAACAAAAGTAGATAGAACAGACAACAGATAGACAAGCAGCAGTTGAAGTGTGAACCGGAATTCTTCTAATAGCAAGGATAGATTAATTGCAAGAAGCTCAATGTCTTATTTTTCTTGTATGAGGCAGTGTAATGACCAGTATGTACCAAAACCCAGTCTATTTTGGAATCACAGGTAAATTCGAGTGGTGAAACAAAGATGAGACATCCACATTTCCTATTAGCTCTTTATCACCTCCTGTTATATGGTAGGTGCAAGAGAACTATACCATAGTGAATAAGGTGTGACCGCTGCATTTGTTATCACTTCTTCCAATGCAAATTCTGACAGTCCTACTGGACTTTATTGTATAATGTGTCCTGATGGCATCACAAAGTATGCAATTCACATATATTTGCCCTCTAACCTATTGTGAAGTTGGAGATGTATAATTATTTTATTGTGTTACTTTAACTTATCACCAAGAAGAGGGTTTTTTTCTTGAGATCTGTGAGCTTCATAATCTAGTTTGGTAAAGAAGATGGGAGGCAGTCATTTCCTGGAAGTCTTTGCAGCTCCCAACTTATGCAAAAACTAATTGTTATGTCAAAGACAGACAAAACTTGGCAGCACCTATTTAACAACTCTTCTACACAGAACAGTCTTTGACCTAAACCATCCGGAAGTTAATAGATGTCAGTGAACTGTGGCAAAGGATCTTAATGGTCAGGCTGGTCAGGTATTCTAGTCTGTGCTTTGAACAACCATTAGGAAATTGATCTTCCGTAGTACAGACCAATGGAATGGGTATGCTTCATACCATACTGGATTTGACCCTGGGGACAAAGCTGTATTCACAATAAGGTGTCAGGAATTTAGAGCAGGACATTTAATTTTTATTTGCTTCAGTTTTAATCTGTATAATGGAGATATTAACTGGAAAGGCATTACATGGGCTTTATGTAAAAGGAGTTTCTGGAATGTTATCATTAGTCTCATTATGCCAAGACATCACTTTTATGAAGTAGGAGAACAGAAATAATTCCTCTTACAGACATCATAAAAATACACCTGTTCAGTAACTTGATGCATGTTACATCGGTTTCCCTGTTTGCATTCCTAAAACTTTTGTTTTGCTTGTAAAATACAGTTGTTCTTTTTACCTGCTTCTGGCCAGTCACTAACTTGCAGTGAACATACATTACTTAAGATTCTGTTAATTTGCTTGTTTCAATAGAATCACAGGATTGATGAAAGGACTTTAAAAAGCTGTCTCATTAATTCTTCTACCCTTAGATTGACATTGTTCCATAATTTTGATGGGTTTTGCTTTGATTCCTTATAAGCATTTTGATTTGCTTCATTGAAGTTTCCTCTTGATTATACTTAAAATTACACTTTTCAGTATACAGTTCAGCCATGTAAAACATGTAATGATATAATGATTTCTTTTGCACATATCTCCCCTTATTATGAAATATTTGTTTTCTTATAAGAGGTTAACTGCTGCAGTGAATTATTCACCAGTTACAGTTCTCTGATGTCTTTATCTGCACCACACCACACAGAAACTTAACGCATATGTTAATGTGGATTTTGTTAAGAGAAGCATATGAAGTTTTACACATTTAATGTATTTGGGAAGTTATCTGTCAATTAAGTAATTGACTAAGAGTAAAAAAAGTTCAAGAAGTTTTGAGAAACTCACTGTTTTGAGGGTGCATGAGATGGAAATCAAAATCCTTAATAAGATTTGTGGAAAACAGAAATGGCCTCAAAAGCCCTTCTTTCCCTTACTCCTACAATTTGCAGATGATAAGAGAACATTACTCACATCACAAGTGCCATGATACTCAGTGTATGTTCTGTGACAAATTAGGTAGGTCTTGATGTATTAACTAAAACTTTAATCTTCCTCATATAACTGTTCCTGAATAGGTGATTACATACACAAAATGTTCAATCATAGTTAATTAGACTACCTTTCTATTCCAGTGTTGCAATGGTATTTTTCTCCCCTCTGGTATAGTCATCCAATGACCAAAACAGAGATGTAATTGCAGTGGTAGGTCACTCTTGTTAGTGTATATTACCAATACAGAAAAGTGCAGTTATTAAGGGGAAATTGTTGAGGAAACTACAGTAGAATATAGTTATTTCAGAATGGCTATATCAGTTAATCTCTTTCAGTTGGTAAAGTCCACAGAATTGCATCTGCCCACAAAGAAAAGTTCTGTATCTACTTGGGATTCTGGAGTACAAGCTGTGTTGCTGAAGCTGTTCTTGACTATGTAAATCTTTTTCAGTGCAAGATGCTGTGATGCATCATTAAGTGACTTGTCTCATACTTTATGCTAGATTAAAAGATTCTGCAATTTCCCCAAACTGAAGAACTCCAGAAACTAAATATGACCAGAACTGGCTGCAGAAACAGGAATTTTTAGTAGCTTATGTGTGGTGGTGAAGCACTGGAACAGGTTGCCCAGAGAGGTGGTGGAGGCCCCATCCCTGGCAACATTCAAGGTCAGGTTGGACGGGGCTCTGAGCAACCTGATCTGGTTAAAGCTGTCCCTGCTCACTGCAGGGGGGTTGGGCTAGATGACCTCTAAAGGTCCCTTCCAACCCAAAGCTTTCTATGATTCTATGATTATTCCAGCAAATCTGTCTGTGGTGGTCTCCCTACCCTAGGCCCTTTTCTCAACCAATAACAAACATTTCTCCTAACTTTCATCAGATCTAATGTAGGATATTCATGAACGTGACAACTGACAGCACAAGGAATCAAATAAGTAATATTTAGAAAAATCTATGACAAACTATGACATAAATGATAAAGTGCAGAACTTTAACATTGTGGTTATTAATATCTTAATTCAAGACTGTTGTCATTATTTAACTACACTAAACACAATTTCTTGCTGTCTGTTTCACATAAATCAGAGCATACCTTGACTCTTTGGTTATCACCAGGTTTTGAAATGCTAAACCAGCATGTCACTGGTTGAGCTTATTTCTGCCTGGTTTATGAGGACATTTCTCTGTAGAGTTGTTCAGGGAAAAAATTTCCTCAGAACAGAAATCCCAAAAGAGTAGGAAAAATAAGAGATGTTCTATTTTGGAAATTCCCATGGGATAAGAATTTTTAATCATCAGAATTTTTTGACTTGCAAGGTTTTGATACAGGTCTGAGCCACAGAGTACAGCTCACCTTCATACAGTTCCCAAGGCTTCTAGCATGAAAACTACCAATGTAAAATTTCTAGACTGGATCAGTTCAGAGATCTCAATGTTTCCAGAGTTCCTTGGTGCAGATACAGAAGCAAAAATGCTAAGGGAAGATTAAAGGTAGCAGCTCTATAACCAGCTCTATAACCAGACAACTGAAATTTCTTTGGATTTCCTACTTGCACATCGGATTAGCATCTCTACTCCTAAATCAATGATTATATTTTCATTTCAGTACAGAAACAGAAACTTTAGGTCCCTGAAGGCTTTCAGCCCTGTGGCAGTCTACACAGCAGCATTTACCTGGAGCTACAGGCCTTGAGCCCTCCACAGTTATTAGGCAAGATTCCATTTAAGTCTACTCCTAGGCTCAAGAAATAAAAAAATAAAACCTGCCTTTCACGTCTTTCCTCAGAGAGAAGTAGCAAGTGAAACAATTCAAAGTTCTACTTGTTGAAAATGCAGAGAATAAAACCAACTTCTTCAGGTTTGTATCTAGTTCCTGTTCCTCGTTACAGGTTATAATAAGATAATTAGCCACTTACAAATTTAAAAAACAGAATAAGGAGTGATTTAACTTCCAGTCTGCTTTTTGCCAGCTGAGGGAAATTTTTTCGCTATACTTCTTAGTTCTATGAGTCAGTGTGATGTTATTTGAACTGTAGCAAATTTCACACTGGGTTTTCTTTAGTTCATATTTTCCTAACCTAAACCAGAAAAGAAATGTTCCTCTTTTTCTTATCTGAGCCTTGGGGGCCTGTTAGTTACAATGAGGCAGCACTGAAAGTCAAGAGAAAACACTCAAAGTTATCAAGCATGTCACTATAAGGCAGCTTGCTGACTTGGCGTCAGGATCACCACTCTTTTCCCTCTGGCTGCAGACCTCCATCATCCTTCTTGTTCCTGAGCTGGCTCACCACCTGGCCATGAAGGGAGACACACCACAGACTGGGTGATGGAAGGGAGAGGAATAAGGATGCAGCAATCTCAGCTTACATCATCTTAATTGCTGCAGACTGATACCTGTAGAACAGATTAGTAGCCATTGAAACTGGTCTAAAACATCTCCCTTTCCACAAAAACTCAGCACAGGATGTTCTCATCCTTTCCCATAAGGTGTTGGTCTGACACGGGGGTAAATGGGGTCATTTCTGCTGGGTTAGTGTTCTGTTTTTCTAGAAAACCTAGACGGGCATACAAACAGCTCTTTAAAATTCTAATGTACTTTACCCAACCATATGACATAAAACCTTGCAACTCAGCAATGCTGTGTACTAGGGAAATGTGATGAATGGGGAAAAATAAAAAGCAAAACAGTATTTTCCTGCCAAAAATGAGATAGGACCCACTGTAGATAAGTAACAGCATTGACCAGACACAGTGCCCTTAACTGGGGAGATAATGCTGGAGCATTTTAATTTCCTTCGTGTTTTCACCATACATGGGATGTTTAGGATACATTGGATAAAAGTTGTTTGTTCTGTTCACTACAATGTAGTACTGGTTCTACCCACCTCCCAAGGCTGCATTCCTTTGAGACTCAGTAACTAATCATTTATGATTTGTGTTTATACTCCACAGGTTTCTGGTGTGGTCCTGTGCCTGTACTCTGAAGAGCTTTGCTGTCATCCTGTAATTTTACTCTCAGGCATTGCTGCTGAAGAAACTAAGCTCTGTGGATAGGACAGTTCATGAAACTCTTCCTTCCACACACGCAGCCAGGAATGGTTTAGCAGCTTAGCAATTATCTTATGCCAAACCTAATGAAGAACCACAGCTGTGTGTGTTCTCCGCTATGTCCCAGACATTCCTGCGGTGTCTAGAGTGTACCCACAATATATGTAGACAATGGTTTATATAAAAAGGTAGAAAGTCAACTGCAGCCTTAAAGTGCAGGCAGAAGAAGATTATCCCTTCATAGACTACATTATTGCCTTCATGGGAACACATTGGAAGTTGAGATCATGGTTCAGGTTCCATCACATTTTGAGCAGATTCAAACACATTCATCCCACCTCTACTGCCACTATCTTCACCACCACATTTTACAGCATCTGCCGAGTGAGAAAAAAAATAATTCTCCCAAACTCCTGCTGAACTTTTTGCTGCAATATGGCACGATACAGCTTGAGACAAAAGGTAAGACTATTACTCACTGGGTCAGTGCTTACAATGATCCTCCTGGACAGCATAGTCTAGAGTTTTATCATCAACCTAAAGGCTTCTTGGGTATTTCAAATAAAGCAACAATTTAAACCACAAAATAGGTCTGGGAAACAGACCTCCACCTTGCAGTAACAATTACAGTACTGATTTGCATTATTTTTCAAATTAGAACAGTTCATAAATTTATGCTTAGACCTCTCTCCTGCAGGAGCCTATATCCCTTCAGACAGAAAATAATTTATGATGAAGCTAATATAATGGGCAACAACATGACTAACTGACAGATTTTAAAACAAAGCACCTGTTGGAAGCAAATTCTGAGAGGAATCAGATCCCACCATTGTGCTGTAGAGAAGCACCAGGAACATTCAATAAACCAGTCCTCTCAGTGGATCTTCAACAAAGTGGATTTCTGCCTTTCCTCTGTTCTGTTCCAAGATCTCAGTTCCTGAGCCCTAAAGACTAATCTTTTCATACCTTAATTAATTCATTAAATGTACCTTATTTGGTAGCAATCTGCTCCAGAAATCAAACAGACTCCTAAGATAAAATCTATAGAAAATACAGGAATTTTCACACTGATCTAGAATGGGTAATTTCTACTGTCTTCTACCAATATAAAATATATGGTATGCTTATAGATTTTGAAACCGTACAGGGCAGTGACTAATCAATGTTTAAATCTCCTACAAAAGCCATGTACCATAGATTATTTTCTCTGCTTCTACAGAAACAAGCAAGGCACAGAGCAATTGGATCAGGCATTCAGAAAGACAATACAACAAGAACATATTGAAATCGTAACTCTAATTGAAAAGGTTTTTTGTATGATAACCATTGCCCTCCCCCAGCATCTGTTATGAGAAGGAAATTAGAAAACATGAAGATTAAGAATATTGTCCTAAATTTCATTGAGTTAGTACTAATAATCAGACTGAACCAATGAATATAACAGAGCTGTGTAATCACATGAGGTTCTTCAATGGCCAGAGAAGAACAAATGAAAAATCAGTGGACAATCAAAAACCTTACACAATCTTCCTTTGGAAAATGTTTGAAATACTTATGAGTAGTAATGTAATACATCTAGTCATTTCTGCAGGGAAAGGAAAGGCCAAAGAACACATCCATAGAAGTAAACCCTCAGAGGTTTTTAAAGCAGGATCAAATATGCAATTATTTTTCAGGTATATTTGATTTTCTGGAAAGAAATAACAACAGATGCTGGAATATAGGGGGCCCTGCCATAGGTTCATGACATGATGGCTCTTTTGCAACCCTGAATTGTATTAGATAAGTATACCAAGAGATGAAAGAGAATCTCATGTTTCACATTATCACAGAAGAAAGCATTTCTCCATGTAGCATTATATTTTTTTAAAAGTTAGTATTGACTTATGATCATGCAAATTATATTTGAAAACTCCTCTATGCATGGGAAATTTATATTTATAGATTGTAGTAACTACTTCAGAGTAACTGAACTCTTGCTTTCCTTCTTTTGCAACAGTACACTTTTCACTGCATCTTTTCAGCTTCCCACTACTACTTTTGCAACATCTTTTGAGAAGCATGTCATTATTAATTCTTTTTTACCAGCAGTAAATAGCAGTTAGGGATTATAACAAGAAAATACAACTGCAAGCTTTGAAAGCCTGAAGATGCCTTATCAACTTCACAGACTGGAACATTTCTCTTAGATAAAGCATTCAAAGGGTATTTTCCATGGATATAATATTCACCCTTGAACTTTATTATATCCCATTGAGCACAATATGAAAATGGAAGTACTTCATTATAGCTAAGTGCTATAAACAATCACTGAAACTGGTGTATGCAAGATTAAACAAATACAGATTGTCAACAAATTCTTTATGAAATCTCAGAACCATTTCTGCGTTTGTTTTCTCTTAAAAAAAAAAAGAGTCATCTGTGAGGTACAGCTATTTTAGTATCAGAACTTCAAAGTCAACTAGGAGTAAGGTTCACATCAATGTCCTTAAGAAAAAAATAAAAAGAAATACAGACATAAAAATAAGCCTTACAGTTCAGATGGATTATTTTGAATCAGTATCTCTTGCCACTTTATAAAATGACAAAGCTCAAAGTTCAGCAGATCAATCTTGAACATAATTACTGTGTGCTCAGATTCAAAGATAGATGGCAGATTATATGTTTGTTTGCTTTGCTGAAGAATAGGTGATGATAGGCCTTGTTATATTTTGGGATAAGATGCATAAACATGATTTCTTTTCAACTGAATACTTAGTTCACATGCATTCCTAAATATGCTGAATACTTTTCAGGAACTTAGTATTAGCCTCAGCTTTGGGCCAGCTCGATAGTCTGTTTTGCATTTGAAAGGCAGATAAGTACAAGGAAATAAATTGCAATTTGGCAATTCGAGGTTTTAGAAAGTCCTTTCCTCTTTGTGAACTCAGGATTTCCTTGGAGCATGCAGAGTACAGGCTCTGCATAACCATACACAATGGTAAGCTAATGAGAGCTTCCAGTGACTCATGACAGGCATCATAAAAAACCCAACATGTTTTAATTTACCATTCCTCAAACAGTGTATATTGGTTTATTGTTAGAATATTAGTCTTTATTAAAACCAGAACTAATATCATTTAGAATACCATTTGATCATTCTTCCCCAAATTCACCAAGATATGCTACCTTACAAGTATATGGATTCCATCTGAGTGTTTGGAAAAATTTTAGTTATGCTATTTTTTGGATCTTCTTTAGGAACTTACTAAAATAACACCAATGCACTTCTTACTAAACACTTCTGATATGTTCATTTAAGTTATCAAGACATTTCAGTGGTCACACTCTTCCTTCTTTATACATATGAAAGTTTCCACAGTACCAATGACTGTTTTCTTTAATGCCTACATTCTTTTCTCATGGCATGCATTACATGTTCTCAACAAAAAAAAGCAGAAAAAAAAAAAAACCACCACAAAACCACTTCACTGTTTTTAATTTTTTTTCTCTTTCAGATAAACAGTTTTGATTTCAGTGTTAAATGAAATCCCCACTTGTTTCCAGAATAAAGAAGAATAAAAAAAGATAATAACCCCACATTTGAAGCACCATCTTTTTTTAAAAAAAGCCTCTCAACAGTATTACTAATTCAGCACAATTTGTATCTAGCCAGAATGATTATTACTGGTAGCCAAAGAAATCATTAAACCCACAATCTTCCTAATGTTTTAAATACTTTGTAAATAGATCTGCAAGTAGAATACGCAAATAGATTTGCAAGTAGAACATGAAGCACATCTGAAAATCAAACAGAATGTAGGCAGAAGACCATACAACAGAATTTATCTGACGGGAAAAGAGAGCCACAGAACTTCAATAATGTTTAGGGGCATACAGATAAAAGATGGTGACATCTAATTATTCCTCAGCTACATGGGGCCACTGCTCAGCTATTATCTTCTCCAGAAAAAGGTGGCTTTACTCTGAGTCAAGTTGTCCATAGATCTCAAAATCTACAGGAAAAAAAGGAGGTGGAGTAGGAGCACTAAGGAGTGAAGCATGCAGAAAGAATAAAGGGGAAAAAGGGACTGTAGAAAGAACAAGACTCTTCACTCCTAGTCACATTGCTTCTTTGAAAACCTCCACAGCTCTGCACTCCTTTCCAGGTTTCTCATGAATGACCTAAAGGTTCAGTCAACTGCCTTCTGGTGCACCCAGCCCCACTCTGGGAGAAGAATTAGCCCCACTTGTTCCCCCTTCACAGTCCAGAAATAAGTAACCAGGCTCTTTTTGTCAGTGCACTGATAAGTATAAATCCCATAAAGTCTGTCTCCAGCTTTCATGCTTTTCCCTCTTGCACCAGCCTTAGTCTTAAACTAATTTCCATTCCAGAAGAAAGTATTATGAAAACAAATCCTCATCTCTGCAAATGGGTTTTCTCTCACTAGTCAGGAAGTTTAACATCTGATGATTTTGTCCAGAAAGTTATTTTGAAAGCTGCAGTACATGTTGACACTGAGACACTGCTCTCTAGCCACGTTCTGGTGTATATGTATTTCCGTTTGTACTAATTCTTTCTGAGTCATGACAAGCAGTCTCAAAAAGATACTTTTCATAGAGATTATAGCAAAGCTCTGATGACCCCACTATTACAGGTGTGAGCCTCCTACAGAGCAATTTGCTATGGAATTTTGGGTTTGTGTAGAAGTAGAGAAAACACTTCTTCATATAGGTTTTCATAAGTTCCACCAAGCTGTCCTGCTTTTGCTCATGCTCTTTTACTAGTATACTAAATCTGTTATTCTGTCTCCTGTGTAGGCTGCTTGAAATGGGTAATCCGTCTATATCATCCATCTTCCAAGACCATTGTCAAATGCTTTTCTAAGTTTACAAGATATTATGAAGTGGTCAGACCCCCTTAGAAACCAAAGCCGGCTTACAAGAACCTTTGAATATATTTAGAAATTAGTGAAGAAGAACTTAAAACATGCTTTGAAAACTGTAACATCTTTTACTAGCATTTCTCCCCAAATAATCTTGTGTAATCTTGAATAAACCACTAAACCTCAGTGCAACTCAATTCACCCATCTTTCTGACAGAAATAATACCGTACTAAAAATGATAAATAGCAACTTCAAAATTTTCACTTTCTCTTATTGTCCAGAAGAGTTAGAAGTCAAATAGATGCATTAAGAATTCCATTCCTTCTCTTGGGAGATGAAAATGTATATCTGAGGACAGTCATTTGGTCCTTGTGGTTAAAAGATTTAAAAGGATTTTTCAGGAGCCCAGAATAATGGAGGGTACACCAAAGCAATACATAACTCTCATTTTACAACAGACCAGTGAGCCTACTAACAGTGTATTCTATCTCTCATATTTGCCATTTTTCAGAGGTATGTCTATAGCTCTTGCCTTGCTTCTAGCTGTGCAATATTAGTCTCTCACAAGTTATAGCTTTTCAACTGCGGTTATAAGTGTGAGGTTAAACAGTCAGTTTCAATTTTAGATAGAATAATAAACCATCGCATTTATATCTATAAGTATCTTATAATTTTATAAAGACAATGTTGTTAAAAATTTATGCAGAACTCATTGTTTGGGTTATTAGGTGAAATTATTTTTAAATTTCAGCTTTTTAATTATGTTAATATTTATTATTTATTATTAATTGTTAATATTATTATTTAGTATTTATTATTTTAATATTTATTAATATTTTTATTATTTGATTTTTTAAAAAAAGAAATAGTTTTTAATACATGAAGGGAGTGAAGACTGTCTTCATAAGGAAAGAAACACCTCCATCTTAGCAGACTATTTATTCACCTTGGTGTGTAAGACATGCTCTGCAAAGAGGTTGAAAACAACAGGAGGAGAAGCCAGAGCTACATCTCCTATTTCTGAAGTAAGCATCTCAACCAGCATGTTCCTAAATGAAGATAAGCCACAGTAAGGAAAACCTCAGCCCATCATGTGAAAAGACAGATTTTGCAAGCATCTCTTTTTTTTTTTTGGGCAGATATCCAAAATCAAGCTCTTATATGACTTGATGATATATTCTTCTTTTAGGCCCAGTTAAGCACCAGTCACTCAGTCTTGCATGACAGTTTTAAGTGATAGCTTTAAGTGTATGCAAAATCACAACTCTGAAGGCTCTGAATTATCTTTAACTTCAAAAAAGGACACGTAAATTACATAGCAGATAAGCAGGGATTTTCAACATTATAAAGTTGGATTTGGGCATCATTTAGCATCTAAGTCTTTGGTATTTAGGTATTAAAATATCTTAGTGGACAAAAAAAAATGTAGTGAAAAAAATAGGGCAAGACACTGGCCCTTGTATCCTAGAAGATTCAGTGTTAAGGAAGCAGAAGATTAGACAGAAAAAAGAAGAAACATACTTTTTTTCATTAACAATAACCCCATCATTGGGTACCTCTAGGACATTGTTAGCACCATAAGCAAGCATTTGTGCTCTAGCTCAGGAATGCAGAATAGATGGCAGGACATCTCACCCTGCCTCTCACTTGTATCCTTGCTTGAGCATACTACTAGAACCTAGTTCAAGAAGCTCAGCAAATAACTTCATTCATCTTACCAGAAAACAAGAGTCCTTTCAACGATAAGTATTTTCATGCCAGGAAGCAGAATTGCCACTGTCAATAGTCAAATATTAAAGAGCCGCATAAAGACTAATTTAATTAATAAAAAGAAATGTGTCTTCGTATTAAAAATCCACAAACATTTTCTACACCTTTCCTCCTAAACTGCTTTCTGATCAAAACCATCAAAATTTTTGTTCAGTTTCTACAGTGTAATAGACCACACCTTGGCTCCAGTCTGGTTTGTCCCATTAGATTTACATAATCCTTAATTCACATATTGAATCTGGTTACAAAGGACATTGTCACTTTTGTAATAGCCCAATAGGTCTTATATTTTGTGACACATATCAAAATCAAAGTGTTCTAAAAATTAGACCATAATATGTTTTACCGTTCCCATTATGAAGTATTCCAGAATGGGGCTAATTATTAGTTCTGAACAGTGCTTTATTAAATTCATTCATTTGCTCAAATCACCTTTTAACCTGACTGAAAAATTCAGAGGGCACTTGCATGAAAAAAAAAAAAAAATCTATATATCCTATATATCACTTCTTTTTAACAAATTCAGTTCTTGGGCTGGTACATCTGGCCACCTATTTAAATCATGTTAGTTTCTGATTAAGTGTTGTCATGACAATGACAAACACTTTTTCCTACAAATAGCAGTAACTTTTAAAATCTGTTCATTGGAATTTTATTGTAAACTCAAAACCAAGAACATAATCTATCTTGATTGCAGCTGTGTATTTCCCTGACATTCATATTAACCTTTCTTAAGGTATTCAAGGTGTCAATTTTAAAAGAAATACCAAGATCTGCAGCTCAAAAGGGTCACAGTGTGTCTGTTCTGCTGTCACACTCACAGATAAGCTCTTTAGAATGACTTGGCACCTGTACTAAAATGCAGATTGCTTTTGTAAACACATAATTGACTGGCACCTATGTTATTCAGCAAGTCCTTAATTAATTTGTGAGAAGGCACCATGCCAGTCTAGGAGATGAGTAGGAGCGTTGGCAGGAAAAACACTATGCAGTAGTAGGTGTAAAGGCATGACTCCCAGCTTAAAATGCTTCTTCCCCTGTGATCAAGAGGATGTGTAATCACTAGCCTAGCTGTGAGCCCAAATAGCTTTGAAAAAAAATATCCACTGTGCAGCCAGGTATGGTGAGCTTATGATCTTGGTGAATTAAATGGATTCCTGTGTGTTTTCCTTCTATGAGCTAAACCTCTGCTTTATCATATGGCACTCAGCTGAAAGCAAGGATGCAATTCCAGGATAAATCAATAAAAGGTCGTTTGCTAGTGTAGAGCCTATTCTTAGCAGAAAGCTATATGGAAGAGACTGAAGTGGCACAAAATTTATTCTTATATCCTTTCAAATAAGCATAGGAGACTTATAGCGTTTAATCTTCTGGCCACATATGCAACAACCACCAAATAAAAATACTGGCTTGAAATGACTGAATTGTGATGAACATAGATTTTCCATTCCAAAAACCTGTTCTAGGACAGAAGCCTAAATCTTCTCAAGCCTTGCTTAAGTTGAAAAGGCTTTGTAGGAGCTTGCTGATATACTCACAAACACTGTGTTTTTAGGAGACTGATTATCTCCTTTTTCCCCATTTCATACTATTCTGTTTGAGGACTGGCACAAAGCTGAATAACCTTAGGTCAGCTGAGCTGTTGCATGCATCTAAGGGTTGGCTCTGAGCAAAAATTAGGTGAAATGTACTGACTTGCATATGAATGAATAATATATAAATAGTTAGACTTTACTTGCAAATTTGTGTGCCAACTAACATGCACACAGTTAGAAAGTGTAGCTCAGCTAATGCTCATTAGTGTCTAACCCAGATACCTAAGCACTTATGGACTGCGCATTTCTGCTAAGGATTCATGATTTCATTTGAGAAAGACAAGACTGAACGTTTTCTTGGAGAACGGGTCAACTTGTTGTTGCACTTCCTTCGTGTAAGGAGTCTTGAGCCAGCAATCATGGGCTGTGTGTGACCTGTTGTGCCTGCTCTTGAAATTCTCCTCAGGAGTGGTTCAGGAGTCAGTAGGATGTGACAACAGATCTGGTGACAGCAGCAGCCTATACATGCTGACACCTTTCATGGGCCCTACCCATATGTGGGTATCACTGCACCCAGGCAAATGGTACCCATCTGCCTCAGGGTCCCATCACAGAGGAGAAAAGGGGCTGTGGTGTTTTGCAGCCACCCTGTGATGATAAACAAAATTAAAAGCCCCAGCCCATCTCACACAGAAAGATGTCATCACAGAAGTACTAAATGTGGAAATGAAATTGTTTCTCAAAAATATGTCTGTTTTTACAGAGTTCCAGTGAAAACAAGAAAGGCACAGACAGAAAAGCTGTGTAATTAGTGCTCACGATATAGGACAAATGAGAAAATGATTACTAATATTCTGTATCATCACTACTTGTGAGTTCAAGCAGCAAAGTTAGCAATGATTTTTGTCTTTACAGGTTAACCTGTACTAGAAGTAAGAGTCATGAGACTTTATCAGCTACCCTGTTCTGTGAGTAATTTAAATTTGAAGGGCAACAAAGCTGGTGAAGGGTCTGGAGCACAGGCCTTATGAGGAGCGGCTGAGGGAACTGGGGTTGTTTAGCCTGGAGAAGAGGAGGCTGAGGGGAGACCTTATCGCTCTCTACAACTACCTGAAAGGAGGTTGTAGTGAGGTGGGTGTTGGTCTCTTCTCCTAAGTGGTTAGTGATAGGACGAGAGGAAATGGGCTCAAGCTGCATCAGGGGAGGTTTAGGTTGGAAATTATGAGAAATTTCTTTATGGAAAGGGTAGTCAAGCATTGGAACAGGCTGCCCAGAGAGGTGGTGGAGCCACCATCCCTGGAAGTGTTCAAAAAACGGGTAGATGTGGAACTTTGGGACATGGTTTAATCTAGTCTACCCTTGATTAGTTTAGTGTGGACTTGGTAGTGTAGGTTAATGTTTGGACTGGATGATCTGAAAGGTCTTTTCCAACCTAAACAATTCTATGATTCTATGAAATTAGAAGGTAATTTTGAGCAGGATGGATGAAAGTCAGTCTATATTGATGGCAGATGATAGCCAGAATATCACCATTAGTATCCTTGTGCAAGAAGTAGATAGAAACTGTGATAAGAGAAGGTAGGAGACAAATATGGGAGGATGAAGTCCTAGAGAGCATTGAAAAGATATAGTTTCACTAACGGGTGTCAGGAGAAGGAATCTGCTGAACAGCACTTCACTGAGCAAAGATAAAGCTCTTACATGGACCAAAATCCGATTAAATTTGCTTAAATTTGGTGTCAGCAAAATACATCTCTTCTGAAGTCATGTTGGTTGTGAATTCAAGTGAGACCTATTGTTTTCTAATGCCATATTTTTCTAGAAGTCATTTAAAATGTCCTGGCAGGGCTGAATTTCATTTTTTGTTCAGGCAGAGCTGAGCAAACCTTCAATCAGGTCCTTAGAAGTTTATGACCTACCTGTAACAGTTACCATATTTTTCAAACTGTATTCAATTATTTTGATGAATTAGCTTTTCTGAGTTTTCTTATGAAGAAAGTGTCATTTCATCATGTTTTTTAGCTGTTTTGAATTTAGTGGTGTTCTATATCTGTCATTTTAATAGTTATAGAGCTTTTAAATTTATTAACATCTGGTGCCAATGCTTTCTTCAGAAATTAAATATGACAATTGAAAATCCTTAGGCATCCCACACAAGCTCAAGGGTCATAGATTGATTTTGGAGTTTGCAAAAGAACAGTTATTAAAATTGTCAGAAGATAGATGGGGGTGTATTACTTAGATGCAGAAAAGAATTTAACTTCTTCCCCACTGTACATGTCCCCAGCTCACAGGGTATTAACAACTTATTTAGTTGACTCTGCAGCTTGCCATGACAGGTAGAGCTGATTTAGACTGTAGACTCTAGGGAGCATAACTGCAGCCCCACCACAAGAATATTTTTGTCACATAACATTGCAAACAGACCCTCCCAAGTCACATCAGTTTTGGACTGTACACCTGTCCAGCTTATTTCAGAGCTGTGATCATCACAACATACATATCCTATTTCTGAAAAGATTTTAGAATTTCAGAACATGGCTTAATTCTAAACAAAAACATAAAAATCATAAAAACATAAAAATCACAAAAATCTCTCTCTCCTTTTCTTTCTCTCTGTATATATGTAGGTATGTTTATACACATGCTTGTGTCTATGAATATTTTGTCAAAACAATAACAACTTATTTTTAATATATTTTAATACCAAAAAAAAAGGAAAAACCAGTATTTCAAAACATTTTTAAAAATCTTATTTTCTTCAAAGTAAGTTGTTTTTTTTTTTTAAATCAGAACAATTCCTTGACATGTATGAAAGCAATGTACTACACTTCCTCAACAGCTTTGCTAAAATTTTTACAGACAGCTTTCAAATTTAACAAATTGCAGTTCATTGGTTAGCCATTTATGTAGCATCCATGAATAACACTCTAAATGATGAAATAATTAACATACTTCTCAGACAAAGCAAGACTGTTTGGGAAAGTACCTGTTACAAGTCTCCTTTTCAATGGCTGTAATTGCTTGACAAAAAAACTTTTGTCAAGCAATTAAATGGACTTCTAATCAACAAATACAGCCTACTCTAATACATTCTGCCTACAGGGACTTATGCAGAAGCTTAACTTTCAGGATGCATGTCATACATTGTATTAGTGGGCAGTTCACCTAAGTACAAACATGATTCTTTGCAGATTTTGAACTTTGAGTTTCTTCCTTGTGTTTAGCATTAAGCTCTATTTTAGAGAAAATAAGTAGGTTTCAGAGTGGCTGGAAGCTTCTGTATCCTTATATATTTATTCTAAATTACATCTGAAACCTAGAAATTATTGCACATTAACCTCTAAGCTCAACCTGATTCATGAATGCTTTGATTAAGTATATGTCCTACAGCAATCAAAACATAATGGTTCTCTTCATTTTCCTTAATTTTTCAGTATATTATTTAAGCTTAGGTAAGTTTTATGCAGTTCCCCATGGTGGGGAAAGATGAATCCTTCTTATGAGACGTACAGAAAATTTTTAGTAGTTGGACTCCTCTCATCATTTATAGTTAAAGATTTTTGTAACCAGAACAAACTGCTTCTCTCAGGTTTTACACTGCCTATCACAACAGGTGTTGTTTTATTAATCTTTTAGTATAGGAGTAATTATTATTGTAAATACATACATTTAAAACTTATATAAAGTTACGTAAATAGTTGCAACATTAGCAACTGATAACTACAAAAAGTAAAACACACACTGAGATTAGAAGGCTGATTCTCAGAGGCTCTTGAAAGCCAGTGCTTGCAGCACTGTACGTACCCATCACTCACCCAGTGGTAACAGTCATTCACACACAGAGCATAATGCAGTAAAGATAATCTGAAACATTTGAACTGGAACCCAGGGGACACCTCCCTTTACCAGAAGGATTTAGTTCACACTCCACAAAAATTATTATAGACTTGCATGAGAAAGGCTCAGCAGGATAGAAAACATACCTGACTGAGAGTCATAGAGTAGAGCCCTACAGTTCCAGAATTTCAAGTCAACAAGCATACCCAGAGCTTATTGGTGCTCAGATTGACAGGTTCTTGATTTTGGATACTGCAGACCCAGCAAAACCACAAGCACCGAAGTGCTGTGCTCTCAGTACACCTCACTGTTGTTTGGGGTTTGGGTCCTTCAGGGCCCCATTCCCCCGCACTGGGCTGCATCAGGCTACATGTAACTCACTTTTTTCCACGTGGTTCTCCCGGGTTTCAGATCCCCTCCTTCTCCCAGTTTTTCTTATTTTCTTATAAATATCTCCATTTATAGTGCCTCTTTGAGTTAGTGAGTCTTGATTGCTCTGAATCTGGGAAAGGTCCAATGCCAGTCAGGACAGCAGATGGCTTATTTCATAGAGACTAAACAAAACAGTTATCAAGTAATTCCATATGATGTCTCCAACTGTATTAGTTGCACAAAGATGCCAGAATCACTATAATAATTTACTACCAAGGGTATGGCTAAGAAATCTACAGCTGTATTTTTACTTGCAGATTTTACCATATTTTTAAGACAACTAACTCCTTTTTCTTTTCTTTCTTTTTCATCTTCAAAAATAATTTTAAAGTTTCCTTCCTTATATTATTTAATATGCTTTAGCTTATTCCCACATATTTGGGAACAATGTTCTTTGAAAATAAAGGGAAGAATTATTAAATTGACCTTATTTGTGTATTGGTAGTGATATATACTAATCAGATAGCCCAATTACTGGAGGGGGCTTAAATGCATGAAAGTGATACAACTTACCTAAGAAAGTAGTCTTCAGGGACTGGAGATTATAATATTTTTTTTTTTATATTAAAGTAATAGTCCATAATTCCTTCAACACTGTCATTTGTGACTTGTGACTGAATTCTTCTAAGGGTAGATTACAACATTCAAACAAAATTCTGGTTTTGTTGTTACTGTTAACGTACTTGTTTTCAAAAGAAAACCCCGAACCTCACACTATTTTGAAGCTTTCTGCTTTCTACTATTTTAAAATAACAGAGAAATTAGTTCATACAAACCATGTCTCTATTATTTATTAACAAAATAGAAATTTAATGAGACAAAAATATTTTTCAAATTCCAGTTGCAAAATAAAAAACCCAAATAGCTGTGTCTTCAATTATCACTGTGCCAGATGTGGTTTTGGTTTGTGGGGTTTTTTTTCTAATTTTGGAAAGAAAAATGTTACCATGTAGTTAAGAGAAGTATTTTTCATGTATATTGTTTTCTATGTTGGCAACATCTACAGAATTTAAGTGATAATTGTGTTAAAAGGATGAAAATCAACTTTCTTTTACAGTTATAATTGTGGCGTAGCTGAGGTATCGGGATTTTGCCTGTGTACACACCTGGTGCAATCAGTCATTAATTCCCTGGGTGGCCCAGGAACTCCCCACATGTGTGGCTGAAACAACAGACTAATTTGAGAGAAGAGGTCACTGGAGACAAGGTGATTGCCTGAACTTCTAGTACCTTCACACCAAATCATTTGGCTGCTTGGTGCAGATCCTTGACAGGTGGAAATTTGGGATGGTCCTGGAGACTCCTCCAAGCAGCCCCTGCTGTGTTTGCTAATTAAGAAGTACTATTTGTATGTTTCAGTGTGATGATTAATATCCTAGATAGAGAGTCTGGCTGTCCCAGACAGTTCTCCAGACAGTTCCTGCTGTTGAATAGACTAGGCTGCACACAGATATTTTTAAATAGTCAGCAGAAACTTCCTGTAGGTTCAGGAATGGTCATATAGGACAGTTTTGTGCATAGATGAGACAGGAGATGTTTTTAGATAGCTTAAGATAATCAATAGTGGTGGATCATGCATGTGCTGGAGTAGTCTTAATAGGACCATGGCTCAGCTGGATACAAGAATTTATCAAAATAGCAGCTTGGTGAGTCACCTGATGCAGCTGAAGATGCCATTGCAAGGACTTTTGCAATGCAGATTCCTGTTGCAATCCTGACAGTGACTACCCACCCCATTTGAGAGAATCAGTTCCTCACATGACCATTATCCCAGGCAAAAGATCACAATAAATTATACAATAAATTATATTTTTAACAAACATTTTTTCTGAGACTGCCTGTGCAACACTGCTTTCCATTCTCTCTACCATGCATAGGTGATCCAAGCAATATTTTTGCTCTTCTGTTGTAATGTGGAAAGAGTTAAGCATAATACATTGAGTTATTGGCAATTCAGGTACCTGAGCTTGGATTTGTATAAAAGCATGGAGTAAACTCTTGTTCAGAGAATAGGAAGAATGAAAAATCCAATAATACTCAGTACTGTAACATTATTAACTACAAATATAATCTTTTTTGAAAGGCAAAATATTATTTTGTTAAATAATAAACACTACTTTTCTCTTTTTACATTTCAATTACCTTAACTTGTGACTTGTAATGCTTGTACCACTTGAATTTGTACTAAACTAGGAATATGCATCTAGTTACTTCTTCCCAATTGACAGCCATTAGGTTCCCACAGAGACTGGTAACTTCCTGAGAAGTTTTGGAAGAATCATTTGTAATAATCTGACCAGTTATTACGATCAAATTGAGCTTAATTTTTTAAACTGTCATTTCACTTTTAGAGCACTCTGGGTCATTGATGGATTGCACCAAAACAGAAGAAGAAAAGACATACCTTGCAAAATATATGTCTTTTAGGGGAGCCAAAAACATGTCTCTCAAAAATTAGAAATGTTTCAATATGTAAATCTATATCAAAATTTTAATGTAAATATAAATGAATTAGAAAATCAGAAGAAATGGAATATCAGCTTTTAAAAGAGGAAAAAAATAATCAACTTTTCTTTCTGTAAACCGAATAGTAGCCCATTGGCAGGTTTCACTTTTAAGATGACAGTTTCTGTCTTTCAAATCTGTCTTACTAAATGATCATCTAACCCTGCTAAACCTCCTATGCCAGGATACCTCTCACTCCTTTTACGCTTCTTTTGCTGTCTGCTGCAGAAATTAGCTTTCCTCATTGTGTCTTTCTCCTTGTATACGAAGGACAAATGGGGATTTGCATCTTTGTTTTTCCTTTTTTTTTCTTTTTTTTTTTTTTTGATCAGTGCCATTTTAACAAAGGAAAAAAGGAAAATCATAATCAAGCAAAACATCCAGTTAACTCCTCTCATTCATTTGCTTTGTTCATGCTCAGTTAAAGTGTTCTGGCAATAATAAAATTATGTAAAGTGTTTAGAGAATATCTCATCTTGAGTTGGGAGAAATATTTTTATAGAATGGTATTCAAAGCAAAGATTAATTCATTTTTATTTGGGGTTTTGTCCTGGATTCTTCTAGTTTTATATAACAATAGAAATCAGTAAGTTATATATCCCCCACTTTAACATTCTTACTGTGTAAATACTCGCTAGTTGATAACATTGTAAATTCAGCTTTGTCCTTGTCTACATTACTTTAAAAGTTTTGATCAACATCATGTTAGTTAGCTTTACTCCCAAGGTCATGTTCTAGCCGCATAAATTCTTGCAGGGAAGACAAAGGTCTTTACAAACATTTTGAAGGTACTAAGAACACAGAACAACTGCTAATAGTTGGGGGAATGCTGTTGCGATAAATGACTGTCAAAACTTAAATACCCTTACAAAAGGGATCTGCAAGTATGTGCTGGATTTCATATGGAAAATTTATTCTGACATTATTTATAACCATTGTTATTAGTTTCCACAAATACTTCTGAGTTATTTTCTATCTGTGATAATACTGTCTGAGTGAAAGTTTCACAAATACTTTTGAAAATATATTTGTTCAAAGATCCTTGACAGAAGACATAGTGTAAACATCTTAAAGTTACTTTGATTTCTTTCCTGTTTATAAATTATATTGTGATCAGAGCAAGGAGCAGAAACAATTCTCTATAATGCAAGTAAATACTTTTACTGCTGGTAAATAAACAGCCTGATAATACCAAGATAATTTGTGCAACCCAGGGCTACAACAATAATGCATACACTTAAAAAGGGTTATGGTTCACCATATTACTTTGTGGCATGAGAAAATTAGCCTTTTTGAAACACAGTGTAAAAATCAAGACTGAAATGGGTTAGCAGAAAGAGTTTGTTGTCAGTTATGAATAATGAATATGTTTTTGAATTAATCCTTTTGATAAATAATTTCTAAAAAGAGAAAAAAATAGTTCTTCACTAAATTGCTTACTCTGAACAGTTCATAGTGCTAACTATTTTTTTGACACGTGTTTCCTGCTTACTAGTACTCCTTATTATGAATGCATATATTAATATAAAGCAATGTGCAGAATTAGAAAATATATATCTGATTTGTTGTGTAGTACATTTTGTTTCAAATGTCTGATACTGTATGAAAATAGATATTTCATTAAAATAATGTATGTTAAATATTATAATTACATTGAGTCATGATATTTATTCCAATCCACCCAATATTTGTTTGGGTTTTGGGGTTTCTTTGTCAGAAACCAAAAGGAGTAATCCTTTATAATCTACATCGTCTAGACATTTATTCATGACCTTGAATAAATTACATTTTCAAATGGAAAGATATATGCCTTATAATTACTAGCTGCTAAATCGTATCATTCCATGAAAACAACAATCTGTCTGTTTGGACTGACCAATAAAAATCCATAAATTAACAACAGAGCAAAAAACACAAAAAAAGAGGACAGAGGTTTGTTTTTTTTTTTTTTAAATATAGCTATAACTGATAAACTAAGTTGATGGCATTACATGTGACTTAACAAATACTTGGATAAGTAATGACAGAAGTCTGCCACTGCATCAAAAAATAATGGTTGGACAAGTCATTAAGTAAGTAAAGCTTTTAAATACAGATGTTTTAGAAAATAGCTTTGAAAAATAATGTCACAGATACAATATAGCTTTGGGGGTTCTATTGCTGTTATTGGACCGGAAAAGTGCAAGTACAAGCAAATAATTTTTTTTGATCTCCACAGTGAAAATAAGTCTAAGGACGAAGAAAATGGTATCGTGAATCAGATATCTGGGATTCGATATCTGGGATCTTGACTGTAAAAGCATTAATCCTTGAAAGTATGTTTGACATTTATTCTTATATGGTTGAAGAAGAATTATGTGTTTTACCTCTGGTGCAGCACCTCTTAACTTGAAATCCTATCAATTTTGTTTTATTTATAACTTCTGTGAAAAAAATGAGAAAAACTTTGTATGTTAAAATGTTCTATTTTTTAAACACTGCAACCATATAAACAAACAATAAAATGGAAAAGGCGTTAGTGATCAATCAGTGAACAGCAAACAGCATTATCTTGGTGGAAAGGTGGATGTTTCATTTCAGAAAAAAACAAAAATTGCTAAAGTATTTCTGACCTACTTCTGAAACTAATGCCCTCTCAAAGGCATGGTAAATCTCAGGGAAAACTTCTTTCTAGTTCTGTGTCTCGTGTCCAGCCTGTAAGTATACAAAACACACTGACATCTATGAAAAAAGATTCTCCACCAGCATAAAGTCACAAGGCCACTTTTTCTAAATCCTCACCAGCACCTCCTTCTGCTACTTAATACTTGAGGAATACACAAAAGCAAGCAACAACAACAAAAGAATGTGTCTGACCATTTGTATAACCCTTCTCAATGCCTGAAGATGAAGTGCTACAGAATAATGTTCAATTACTAAATCAGCAGGTGGAAAGAACTGAAGCTATTGTGGTAATATTGCAGATATTGTGAAAGATCCATTCTGTTACTGGTCTGCTGTGAAAGGCGATATTCACTGCTATATAAATTCCCCATCCAGGAGAGATTACCTTGAGCATCCAGTCTCATTCTGTGAACACACTTTTCTTAGAATGACTCCAGAAAGAATAAAGAGCATGTAACATAATCTTATTTTAGAGCTTATTATAAGTACCAGTGGATGTAAATAGTTAATTGTGCTAACCTCACTGCTAAGAATGTGTGTCTTTTTCATGACTGCATTTGGTTACCCACAGTAGGCCGTTATATCCTGTCATAACTTCAGCAGGAAGCTCAGCACTACTGTAACTCTTTTCCATGTTTAGCTATGGATTTATAATACTCAAGTCATGAAGCAGTTTACTTCATCACCCCAATTTGCATCAGCTATGTAAGCTGTATGTCATAGGCTCATTTTCCAACTCTGTAATAATAAATTCTACTTTCTTCCAAAGGCAGCAGAACATGTCAACTTTTAATGTTCTAGTAGGTCTTACCTATGCTTTACAAAGAAGCAAAAAGATGTATACATTCTAAAGCACACTTTAAGTCATCTCAAGATAGGCTTCCAACCACTAGCCCAGAGGTGGTCAACGTGCCTGATTTTATGAGCTACATGTTTTTATGTGGCTGGAAGATGCAAGATATCTACCACATATTGGCAATCCAAAGATGTGAGCCTGTGCTACCTATGGTTTATTTCTCCCTCTACCCAGGGTTGTCAATTACCCAGAAGTATTCTTGCCATAGCATCCCTGCTGTTCCACTATAGAACATAATCAAAGTATGAGATCTACATTTACTCTAACAAGTAAGAGCCAGATCTACAATAACAGTTTCAGTACCTCCATTCAAAATACAATTAGTAGGCTTTGTTCTGAATGTATGAACTTGCATTTTGCCATTTATGACTATTTAACTCAGAACTTCATATCCCTGTATGAGAGGAATACAATCTCGATATTATTAATCATCCCAAGACTGTCTGTTTTGCAAATTGTCTGCATTGTTGATAAAACTAGGTAACAAATGTATTTAGTATTCCTTGTTGCAAGGAGACAGTTTCAAAAGCTCTAAAATGTTATTTTAATTTATGGATCATTCATTCTCAACAAGTAGGTTTACCACTTCAAAATATGTTTTATAAACCTCTAACAGAGACATATTTTACTATATCATTATAAAATCATTACTCATTTTTGTATGTCCTTTATTCAAATACTACATTCTGAAAGGATAGTTTGTAAAAAACCTGTTTTTGAGAGAATCTGTGGGACCAATTTAACAAGTGATGGTAGAAATGCGGTCAGGAAAGAAAAGGTGATTCAGCTTGGAAAAGTACAAAGTTATACATCTGGGGAGAAATAATCCAATATCCAATTCTGTAGAGGAGAACTATGGAGACTAGGAATGCTTAGAAAGATGTAAGGGCAGTAGTATACAGCAAATCTTCCAAAATGTTTGCATTGCATTAACATAATCAATAAAGCAAATCTATTTCACAAATCTATTTCACAAATCTGCAAAGATCAGGAAATGTTTATTGAATCTTAATATAGTCTAGTGAGAGCATACATTCTCAAAATTATCCTCAGTGCAGCATTTTTTTAATGCAGAGAGCTCTGATGTAGACATTGACATTTCACTCTGAATTCTAAAGGTTTCTCACATAAAAGAAAAAAAAAAACAACGAAACAAAAAAAAACAAACAATGAATAACATCACAATTTCACCAAAGAGGCAACTGTTCAGAAGTTATTTTTAAAATATCCATCACTGGATGCCTGGATAAGAAGAAAAAGATGAGAATTTGTATATGACTTTCAAGTAGAGCTGAGAGTGAAATAGACCAGCATTTTAAGTGAACAAAACAGGTTATCCAGAAGTCTTATCCTCAAAACAGCTGTCTAGGATGTGATAAACTGCTAGAAGGAAAATAGTTTTGGACCTGTATTTTCTGTAGGATAGGTCAGTATTTTCCCACACATTTTTCATCTCTCCGCAGTACGCTACCATACAATGACATCCTTGCCTGTTCCTCAAAATCTTGGTTTCAATAAATCAATATTTTCTCCCAAAAAAATTTTTATGTAAATTCCTGAACAGCTCCACTTTTAAGATATTTGTATACACAGTGGGAATACATATGCCCTGAGGAAACTCTGAGATAGGAATAAAGCTTTTTCTCCTATATTTGGCATGGACATAGAATCATAGAATGCTTTGGGTTGGAAGGGACCTTTAGAGGTCATCTAGCCCAACCCCCCTGCAGTGAGCAGGGACAGCTTTAACCAGATCAGGTTGCTCAGAGCCCCATCCAACCTGACCTGGAATGTTGCCAGGGATGGCGCCTCTACCAGCTCTCTCGGCAACCTGTTCCAGTGCTTAACTACCAGCATTGTAAAAAATCTCTTCCTTATATCTAGTCTAAATCTATTCTTCTTTAGTTTAAATCCATTACTCCTTGTCCTGTCACAACAGGCCTTGCTAAAAAGATTCTCCCCATCCTTCCTATAGGCCCCCTTTAAGTACTGGAAGGATGCAATAAGGTCTCCTCGCAGCCTTCTCTTCTCTAGGCTGAACAACCCCAACTCCCTCAGCCTTTCTTCACAGGAGAGGTGCTCCAGCCCTCAGGTCATTTTTGTGGCCCTCCTCTGGACCCGCTCCAACAGGTCCATGTCCTTCTTGTGCTGAGGGCTCCAGAGCTG
Organism: Pelecanus crispus; assembly: GCF_030463565.1. Lineage (NCBI taxonomy): Eukaryota > Metazoa > Chordata > Aves > Pelecaniformes > Pelecanidae > Pelecanus > Pelecanus crispus. The sequence goes on along the minus strand of NC_134644.1, from coordinate 156,156,262 downwards.
GACACAGTGCTCCAGGTGAGGTCTCACCAGAGCAGAGTAGAGGGGCAGAATCACCTCCCTCGACCTGCTGGCCACGCTTCTTTTGATGCAGCCCAGGATACGGCTGGCTTTCTGGGCTGCAAGCGCACATTGTGGGCTCATGTCCAGCTTTTCATCCACCAGTACCCCCAAGTCCTTCTCTGCAGGACTGCACTCAATCCCTTCATCCCCCATACTGTATCGATACCGGGGGTTGCCCCGTCCCAGGTGTGGGACCTTGCACTTGGCCTTGTTGAACCTCATGAGGTTCACACAGGCCCACCTCTCCAGCTTGTCCAGGTCCCTTTGGAAGCCATCTCATCCTCCTGGTGTGTCAACCTCACCACTCAGCTTGGTGTCATCTGCAAACTTGCTGAGGGTGCACTCGATCCCACTGTCTATGTCATTGATGAGGATATTAAACAGCATTGGTCCCAGTATGGACCCCTGAGGGACTCCACTTGTCACCGGTCTCCATGTGGACATCGAGCCATTGACTGCTACCCTCTGGATGTGACCATCCAACTAATTCCTTATCCACCGAACAGTCCACCCATCAAATCCATATCTCCCCAATTTAGAGAGAAGGATGTTGTAGGGGACAGTGTCAAAGGCTTTACAGAAGTAGGTGACATCCATTGCTTTTCCCTTGTCCACTGATGCAGTCACTCCTTCATAGAAAGCCACTAGGTTGGTCAGGCAGGATTTGCCCTTGGTGAAGCCATGCTGGCTGTCTCAAATCACTTCCTTGTCCTCCATGTGCTTGAGCATAGCTTCTAGGAGGATCTGTTCCATGACCTTCCCAGGCACAGAGGTGAGGCTGACAGGTTGGTAGTTCCCAGGGTCCTCCTTTCTACCCTTTTTAAAAATAGGCACACCATTCCCCTTCTTCCAGTCATCAGGGCCTTCACCTGACTGCCATGTCTTTTCAAATATCATGGCGAGTGGCTTGGCAACTACATCAGCCAATTCCCTCAGGACTCTGGGGTGCATCTCATCAGGTCCCATAGACTTGTGTCCATTGAGGTTCCTCAGGTGGTCTCGAACCTGATCTTCCCTTACAGTGGGAGGGGCTTTACCCCCCTGCTCCCCATCTTGTGGGGGAGGGGTGAGAAGAGAGGTTGCCGGTGAAGACTGAGGCAACGAAGTTGTTGAGTACCTCCGCTTTCTCCTTGTCTGTTGATACAAGGTCTCCATTCTTGTTTATCAAGGGGGGTACGCTTTCTTTAACCTTCCTTTTCTGGTTGACATACCTGTGGAAACCCTTCTTGGTATTCTTTACACCCCTTGCCAAATTCAGCCCCAGCCAGACCTTGGCCTTCCTGACCCCACCCCTACATAACCAGGCAGCTTCCTTGTACTCTTCCCAGGATATCTGTCCCTGATTCCACTGCCTGTGCAATTCCCTCTTACTCTTTAGTTTGACCAGCAGGTCTCGACTCAGCCATGTTGGTCTCTTCCCTTCCTTGCCTGATTTCTTACACCTGGGGACTGATAGCTCTTGTGCTCTATGGAAGATGTCCTTAAAGATCTGCCAACTCTGTTTCATTCCCCTGTCCCTGAGAACTGTCTCCCAGGGTGTCCTTCTGACTAACTCCTTGAAGAGCTGGAAGTTTGCTTTCCTAAAAATTAGGGTCCTGATATATACTCCTTGTTTTTCCCATATCCCTCAGGAGCATGAATTCCACCAATGTGTGATCACTGCAGCCCAGGCTGCCTCCAGTCTTGACATCACTGATGAGCTCACTTGCATTGGTGACCATCAGATCCAGTATCGCGTCCCCTCGGGTAGGTGTGTCTATTACCTGGCTTAGGAAGTTATCTTCAATGCTTTCCAGGGATCTCCTGGATTGCCTACAGCTAGCCGTGTTGCTTTACCAGCAAATGTTGGGGTGGTTGAAGTCCCCCAGCAGGACGAGAGTCTGCAAGCGTGAAGCTTCCTGGAGCTGGAGGAAGAAGGCTTTGTCAGCAGGCTCCCCTTGATCAGGCAGCCTGTAGTAGACACCAACCACAAGGTTCCCTTTGTTGCCTGTCTCTGATTCTTACCCACAAGCTTTTGATCTGCTCATGGCTATTCTTCAGGGACAGCTCTTCACACTGTATTGATTTCTTTATGTAGAGGGCAACACCTCCACCCCTCCTTCGACACCTGTCCCTTCTGAACAGCCTGTAGCTGTCAATAGTCACATTCCAGTCATGGGATTTGTCCCACCAAGTTTCAGTAAGGGCAATCAGGTCGTAGCTTTCTAGCAGCACAATAGTTTCCAAATCCTCCTGTTTGTTCCCCTTGCTGTGTGCGTTCATGTAGAGGCATTTTATCCGGGCTGTTGGCTGTGCCACCTTCATAGTGGAACATCCCTTGTTTCCCTTGAGGTATTTCATAGAGGTTTCCTTGTTGGCTCTTACTACCTCAGGAGCCCCCAGATCATCTCCGCAAGACTTCGACTGTGCTGCAGCGTCCCCAGCACACCTCTGGGCAACAGGTTGAGGGCTCATAGTAGTACCTTGTCCCTCTAAAAGTTGTGTACCATCCCACAGCTTGTCACAGTCAAGCCTGACATGTTCCCCCTCCCCCTTCACATCTAGTTTAAAGCCCTGTCAATGAGCCCCACAAGCTCCTGTGCAAAGACTCTCTTTCCCCTTTGAGAAAGGTGGCTCCCATTTGATGCCAGCAAGTCTGGTGCTGTGTAGGCCATCCCATTGTCAAAAAACCCAAAGTTGTGACGGTGGCACCAGACATGGAGCCATGTATTAATAGATTGGGTCCGCCTGTTCCTTCCAATGTCACCACCCACAAGTGCAAGGAGGGAGGAGAAAATAACCTGTGCCCCAGATTCCCTCACTAGCCATCCCAAGGCCCTGAAGTCTCTTTTAATCACCCTTGGGCTACATACTGCAACTTCATCGCCACCCATGTGGAAGAGCAGTAAGGGGTAGTAGTCCGAGGGCCATACCAGGCTGGGAAGTCTCCTGGTGATATCTCTGACCCGGGCCCCAGGGAGGCAGCAGACTTCCCTATGAGGAGGGTCTGCCCAGCATATTGGACCCTCCGTTTCTCTCAGAAGGGAGTCTCCTACAACTATGACCCGTCTTTTCTTCCTTGTGGAGGTGGTAGTAATATGGGGGGTAGGTCTTTCTGGTCTTGGCAACTCCTCTGGTGCAGGTGGATCAACATCCACATCATCCACTGACTGGTCCTCCACATCTAGAGCCTCATACCTATTGTGCAGAGGCACCTGGGGAGTCACGGTGGGCAAGGAGAGGGTTCGCTTGCTGCCCCGATTGTGGACTTGTTTCCATTCACCGCTTCCCTTTAAGACCCTGCCTACAACCTGGTGGGGGGAAGATACTGGAACTCTTTGATCACGGGCTTTTTCTGGTAGCTGTCCCTGTTCATGTTTCTGAGATCAGAGCATGGTTCCACCAGTCTAGCTCTTGCTCAGACTCCCTGATTCTCTGCAGCCTATCTACTTCCTCTCCTAGCTCTGCCACCAGGCCGAGCAGATAGTCCACCTGATCACAGGCTACACAGCTGTTCCCTCTACTGCCATCTGTTCCCAGTGCAAGCTCGTGGCACTCCCTGCAGCTGGAGACCTGGACGGCTGTGTTTCCCTGGGAGCTCACATTCCCTAGGGGTTGCTTTTGTACATGAGGGGGTTTGGCCGCGGTCACTCCTGTCCGCACCCGCACTGAGTCAGAGCTGCTGCTTGTCAGCAGCTCATCCTTTCCCACTCTTTCCCACTCTAGGGGAGGCCTCTCTCTCCCTGTGCTTTTGCTGCCTTAGGAAGGGTCCCCCGGCATGATCCTCTGCTCCGGAACCCTTCGCCTCAGTGTCTTCGCTGAAATAGCAGCTACACCAGATGTATCTTACATGTATCTTACTAGTTAGCGCTGACCAGAGGCCTACCTTAGCCACCTTCTTCGCTTCCTTTGGTAAATGTCCTATGACGTGCTTCACCTCCCTCGATGAATTTGAACATGGAAGCCGTTTAACTTACACAATATTTTAGGACTGGATTAGATGCTAGGTCCAATTTTAGGCCTGGAAAATACATGGTAATTATTTTGTTGTTGGGTTTGTTTATTTTTTTTTTTTAATTGAATTAGTGCTCTGATTTCTTATGCACTATCAGTATCCCTTTGCACTGGATGCTATGCAAAGATATTTGGCTAAAACTTGGCAAATGTAGATGTGAATAAATATTAACAGATTTCATTTACTTGTCTCATCAGCATTGTGAGCATTCAAAACACTTTGGTCTATATGCAGATTGAATTTTAGCCAAAACCAAAATCCTATACATGCAATCATGGTTTTATGTGAAAGAAAGATAAGATTTATTTTATTTTATGTGATTAAATAAATTTTGAAAGTTGAAAAGCCCCAATTCCTTAAAAATTAGAGACTAGTGAATGTTTGGACATGTTAAGCCTGCATAAATAATTTCTGTATCTGTTAAAGTACACCATGTTCATCATTTTCATGCAACATTTTTAGATAATTTATCATTATTGCAATGGGTTATATATTAATTCTTTGGAAATGCCCTTGAAGAAGTCAGTAGTGACACATGGGCAAATAGAGAAAAACTCAAAATGAATGACACAGCATCATGATAACATGATGGCATGACACAGCTAAAATACAGCTGACACCAAATCTGGTTGGATAAACTCCTATCTTTCTGTGACATATACACACATACAATAATTTGGATAAAATTTGACCTTACTACATATGGTAATTAAATATTTATCTTCTTTATGATAACATCTTTTTTATTTGATTCTTATACATGCTTATAGAGTTTCTGAACTGAACTAAACAATTATAATACTTCTAATTGCTTACAGACAATAGGCCTGAAAATATCAAAAGAAAAATAATCCTCTTACCAAACCAAAGGAACTGTACTGTAATTATAGATTATATGAAAAAGAAGATGAAGACACAAATCTCCTAAAGAAGAAATCAATACTATTGATACCAGAATAAATGGAATGACACCACAATCCCATTAACAGACACATTTCCAACAACTTACTGCCTAGGAACTGTAGTAATATTAATATTCTCCAAATGTGATTTTCCAAACAACATCTTCTTGTGATTAATGAAGTGGCTTTCACTGAGTCTAAGAACATTTTTGATTTAATAAAAGAGGAAGAAATATGAAAAGAACAGTAATAAAATAATAGAGGTTAAATTATCTGGAGATACTGAAATACGTGCATCATAACATTGCCTTCAATATACAGTGATACAGGAAAAGTTGAAAGGAAACAAAACAAAACTATGTAAGGAGTAATTCTTTAAAAGTTATTAACACTGCAAACATACTTTCAGTGGATAAAAATGAGCTTGAAACAGACCAAATTAAGACCATTTTAATTATAAACAAGATACTAATCTCAAAAATTAAAGAGAGAAATTAGTATGGAAGGAAGAAAGCAAACAAAGAAAACATTGTTTCTGTGTATTGGAGCCAGATTTTTGTTGCCATTCGTCTTCAGGCACAATTTTCACTGATTGCAGTAGTAGTTTTGATATGATGAGAAAAGCAAACACTCCTGCTACCCAAGCCAGTGACATAAGAAATATGAAAAGTACTTTTGCAGTCCCAAGCTGATAAAGCACAAGGAGTGAGATCTGAAGTATATGTAAACCTTTCCACTTTCAAATTGCTATTATCACTGCTTTGCTGGGACAGATTGCTTGCTTTTTCCCAGTCTGCTATCTTCAGATGTAATTTGAATCTACTTTTGTTTAATTAAAAGCTTTTTAAAAAGATACACAGAAATGTTATTAAATGTATTCAGGCTATGGCTGCTTGAAGTCATTTGCAATAAAAAGAGTTTGATCTGATATCCAATTTTAGGCATTACTTCTTCAGTAGATGTTGTGATTCACCCTTTTTTTCATTCTTTACTGTACTCTTCTGAAATTTAAGCATAAAATCTAGTTTACCAGGGTAACCGAACATTTTATCACCAGATGTTTCTTCCAGAGCAAAAATTTTTCAGGGTTTAATGATCCCAAGTTTATAAATGTTCATCAGTCATGGAAACCTCATTTGAAACTTTCATTGAAAAAAATGTAATCATAGCTGTTAACTCTACATTTAAAAGATGTTTTGGTATGTTGCACAAAGAAACAAAGAAATAAGGCTACTATTTGCAAATAGACAGGCTACATAAATCCCTTGTATTAATGATCTTGCTTAATTTTATCCATTATCTCAGCCATCCTCTCTTGAATATGTATTTTTATAGAAGCCTGTGAGGGTGACAATTTTAGCAAAGGTCCCCTTCACAACAATGCTTCAGAAGGCATCATTACTACAAATGTCATCCAGAAGAGACGTCAAGGGTCCACCAAGTTGACAATATAGTTACCCAGTTCACTGTAGTCAAAAGTATAATTGGAAGAGGTCTATTAAGCCCAGCCAAACCAAGGTATATCTCTACTTTTCCAGCAATTACAAAAGGCCTTCCAAGCATAGATGTCTGTCTTTAGATAGCTTTTCATGATTGCTCCCTGCAAGCTGACCCTAAACAAAATGAACAGAGAAATGGCACTCTGGTAGAGTAATTGAATAATATACCTTCAAAGTAATGTGCTGTGATAATGACAGCTAGCTGGGAGCCATGCTAGAGCATTGCTGTCATTTACGCCTTTTTCAAGGTCATGGTTACTGATTTTCAACATTTAATGACTTCTAAGTATTGGAGAAAGAAAAAAACCTGGTTTTGAACCAATTCAATAGTATGTGATTAGACAGACATATTGAGCATATCAGAATAGCTTTTCCTTGCATGTTCTCTAATGCTCTCTTTTTCTTCCACATATACATGGACGCATGTATGTACATAAACACCTAGCAAAACACACATACCTTGAAGTCCAGTGCAAAGCTGGATAACATTCTGTTGAGCTGACCTGGTTGTTTCAAAGTTCAAAAACATCTAGTTGTCTCACAAAATTGAGGGTAGTTTGACAGAGGAAAAAAAAATGAATTTGGGGGGTAAAAAACTAATTTAGAAGCATTGGCTGGGTAAGCCAACTGAAACAAAAAATTGGGTTTCTATGGATAAAAAAAAAAAAAACCAAACAACAATCTGTCCTGTCAATAAAACTGATATGGAATGGAAAAGAAGTTGGGAAGTTTCCTCTCCCTCTTCAGAAGCAATACAACAGATAACAATACAGTGAAAGGAATGGTGGGTGAAAGCAACAGTATTAATGGTCTTGGAGATTGAAACCAGAATGCAGACAGCCAGGTCTTCAGCTTTCTTTCACCTATAAAGATGTAGTAAATGAAATACTTTAGGCGAACTAGAACAACTTGGGTTAAATCCAGTCTGAAACACTATACAACTTTCCTATATCCTGTTACCTGGACAAACAATTACACCATTACCTCAAATTTCATTTTAAATACTTCATATTTAGATTCAATGTGTTTGGAAAAGTTAAGGTGAAATGCTAGACAAATTTTATTCTGAAAAAAAATGTTATGAAATAGCAGTTTTAGGTGGCGAATATGAAAATATATCATCACCTTAACCAGTACTGCTCTGAGAATACCTCACTCTCAAAAGGATGCAAATAGTATTGACAAAAGTCCACTTATTTTATTATGGCTGTGTACAGTGTCTCAGTATTTCGGGCTTGTTACTATAAAGTAGTATCCATAGCCTGTATTGTTGTTCTTATTGGAAATGCTAGAGGAAGGTTTTGGTACTGTGAAATATAGTCCTGATAGATGCGAACTGTACCATTAACTTCAGCAAGATGCTAGGTGCAAAGACTTGTTTTTCTCTACTGATTATCATTGTCCTCAATGGCAAAAGTAGAAGTTATATATCAGGCCTGTTTTATTGATTCACACAGACACAATCTCCTGGAAGATGACCTAGGTACTACTTTCTGCTAGTCAGGTGCCCTGACTTAGTTATTTTTATAGCTTGATTAGTAGTTTTCTATCAATTAGTTTACTATCAATTTAAAAAACTTAGAATTTGTACTGTCTCAGGTCAACAGAAGACATGGAAAGAAGGTTTATGTGTGAGAACATTTAAGATTTCAGAGATCATAATTTTGGCAGTTTACAGGGAGGAGAGTACCGACGTTATTTCAAACATGAGCTATTGAAACACTATTGCTGAAATGCACATCAGGAGGTGCAGTTTCCAATCAGTACTGCCAATCAGCCACTTAATTATTTGAGAGTTTCATCATTGACTCAGTAAGTTCAGCATTGTGTCCAAGGACTTAGGGATCATATGTGGAATTCTGTGCTGCATCCTTGAACTGGAATCTCTAGTTTTTTATCTATCCTTTTTGCACTAACTTAGTTGATATCAACATTAAATAGGCACAGATGAGGTACATATATGATGTAAACTTTTCAAATAATGCTTTTGTAGACAAGATATCTTCAACCATCTCTTCAGGTTGGATGAAGTTTTTTCAATATTTTAGTAATATTACTGTCATCAAATAAGAATCACAGGAAACATTTTTCAAGGATACAAGACTATCTTCAGGAAGCCAGTGGTGGCAAAGTGGCTCAACAGACAGTGGACAAATGAACATACCTGAAAAACAGACTTATATAATATGTACAAACAAACTGATCCTAGAGCAATACCAATAGATGTGCAGCAATAGAACAGAAGTAATGTACTAAATCTGTGCCTTTCACAGCTGTTAACTCCCTGTGTCTGTTCAAATCTACCTGGTGTTTTATGTTGGATTTACAGACATTAAAGGCAAAATTATGTCATAAAGGCATGTTTTCAAGGATGAATCTATCAGTGAAAAACTTTCTTCGTGTTTATTGTAGAAAAGACAAGTGGTATACATATCAGATAAGGTTTAATCAGCAATACCACTTGTCACAAAATCTCAGATGCATTTCAAGATAATAAGAAATGGTATCCTGGGAACCAAAGATTTCTTTTTGGGTTAGAATCAAACGAGTTTTATATCTGCCAGCCCCATGTGGATGTCTTAGATAGCTTAGGAAGCCTCAGATGTTACTGGATGTCTGTATGTGGGAAACTGATCGGAGTCCTTGCTGTCTGGGTGGATAGCTCTCTATGACAATTTATCAGCTAATATTACAGTTTAGCTCTTTTCAGTATTTTATTCCCTTTTCTAAAGGATGTGCTTCTTGTTCAAACACAAATGCTGTTCAAAGTCATTAAATCAGATCCACAGGATTGTCACATAGGCCTCAAAAACCTGTATCTGAGCAGGCTTCCTGTTGCTAAGACAGCTGAACCAGCCAGGTCTGGCTGGCATGAGAAGGAAGATCTTTTCACAGACTGCTGTAAGACCTTTCCTAATTAAACTGCTTTTTGACATCTCAGCCTTGGAGGCAACTAACAAAGCTCAGGTGGAGGTTAAGCCCAACCTCATCATTCGTCATTCCTCAGCTTTACAGCTGTTGAATTCTGTTAACTGGACCTCCTCTTGCCTACTCCCACTTTAATGAAAGGATACAAAACTGACAAGTCAATCTTTACTTGAACAAAGTCAGAGGGGACTATGGACTACTGTATTATTTCTTAATTTCTTGATTCCCCCAAAAACTTAAAAACGTATTCAGATATGAGTGTAATAGCTCAAGCAAAAAGTGACAGAGCTGGAAGTTGGAAGTGTTTTCTACAGCTCTTCCCCTGTATTAAACAACTAGTCCTCTTTCCTATCAGTACAGTGGCTTTAAATCCTTTTGTTAGAGAAGCTCTGAAACAGTGATTGCAGTCCTGAAAGGTTCATTTTAACATAATGCCTTTCTTCGTTTAACAAACTTTTGTGCTGCTATACAGTTTTTAAATACTTAAAACATACATCATACTTTAACTGAAGTTCAGTTACAGATTGAAAAAGTCAAACATTAATACACAGTTTTGTCTTTTTATTTTATTTTCATCTCTAGCATAACATAAAACAAGTGTTTTAAATTTTACCTTCTTTATATGAGAGACTGAAGGCATTTATGGAGGCAAAACGTGGGAACATATAATTCCACAATGTGACCATTGATGCATGACAGATCTGGTAATAAAAATGTCCAACCTCTGCTAACATAGTTAAAAAAAAGGCTCAGTTATTAATAAGCCTTTAGAAATGACTGAAACTTGATAAAAATAACTTTTACTATAATAGCAAACATGATAGAATTATGTACCTAATCCTAGTAAAGTCTCCCTGCCTCACAAGCAAATTGATAAAATACATTCTGTCTTAGTACTAAGGTCAGACACAATAGATATCTCTGATTTGCTGGCAACATTCAAAACAGATAATAAATTGCTGAACTGCCAGGAATATAATAGTTGATTCTCTGTGTTTCATGTAAGCAAATTCCACAGCTTCATGTTCTTGGCATATGACTGCTTGTAGTAATAATAGGTATATCATAGTACCTCAAATTCTAATAATGTTAGTGTCAGAAAATCAGGTTGTAGAATGTTACAATAAAGAAGGAACTCAAACCAGACTGTAAAATCTTCATGGCAAAAGGTACCTGTTTACCTGCTTGATTGCTACTCACTGTACTGAGCCCCTTCAGCGCTGCTCCAGCCCGACCAAGCTGCCGGGTGTCAGACCACCACCAGACTGCAGGCTGTATGGCCACTGAATGTCATTTTTCACATCACTAGATGTCCTGGTTTCAGCTGGGATAGAGTTAATTTTCTTCCTAGCAGCAGGCATAGTGCTGTGTTTTGGATTTAGTAGGAGAAGAATGTTGATAACATGCTGATGTTTTTAGTTGTTGCTGACTACTGCTTATGCTAGTCAAGGACTTTTCAGCTTCCCATGCTCTGCCAGGTGCACAAGAAACTGGGAGGGGGCACAGCCAGAAGAGTTGATCCAAACTGACCAAAGGGCTATTCCATACCATATGACGTCATGCTCAGTATATAAACTGGGTGGGGGTGGCTGGGGAGCAGCAATCGCTGCTCAGGAACTGTGTGGGTATCGGTCGGCGGGTGGTGAGCAATTGCTTTGTGCATCATTTGCTTTGTATATCATTATTATTATTATCATTATTATACTGTTACTATTAGCATTACTATTTGACTTTATTTCAATTATTAAACTGTTCTTATCTCAACCCAAGAGTGTTTCTCACTCTTACTCCTCCGATTCTCTCCCCCATCCCATCGGGGTAGGGGGAGTGAGTGAGCGGCTGCGTGGTGCTTAGTTGCTGGCTGGGGCTAAACCACGACACTAGAAAAAGACAACAGGCTTTGCACTGGGCTTAAAGCAGGTGGAGTATGGTAAGGTACTAAAATAAACCTGAGCAGATCCCAAGACAGCAACGGAAGAAAGCAGAGATATCATGCTCCTCCCAGCAAAGCAGAGTCAAAAACTTCCCCCACTGAGAGCACCATCCCTCCTGCCAGACCCCTCTGAGGAAAACCAGGATAACCACAGAGAGAGAGGAGGGACAGTAGGGAGGCATTATTTTTCTTAAAAGTTGGAATCGTGTTATTAATTAACTTATTAAGTTGGACTACAAAAACATCGTCTGCACTAACTATAAATTCTGTGTTTATAGTGTGTTCCCTCTGCCCATGAGAAGGTTTTGAGTGTAATAGTATCTATCTGTGGTTTGATATAGGCATCCATCTTCTCAAAATTGAAAGCTTACTAGCTGTGAGGAAAGTAAATTCCAGCATATCATAGAAACCCTTGGTATTTCTTATATTCTTTCTGTTCATATTATAATGTCAAGTAGACTTCTGAAATAAAGACCTTTAACAAAAAGAGAATCTAAGTTTTCTTATCAATTATAGTTAATTTTCTGTCAGAAAATAATCAGAATTTCTAGTGCTAGATGCAGAAAGGAATTTGTATAACTAGCACCCCCTTGATCCCTTATAGAGGTATTACATCAAATAATTTAGAGCTACTATTTTCTCTCTTCATTTCCAGCCAGAAAAATGGTAGTTTGGGTGTTTAACTCCAGAAGATCGAAGGGAGAGACAAAATAGCACACCCTGAAAGTACCCTCCACCCTTCACTATTTTATGATGCCGTCTCCTGTTGTTCACTTTTGAAAATGATAATACGTTTACTTCACATTACAACAGCACAATTCTCAATGGTGTTTTCACTGTTTAATGTCCTAAACAAGCTCCTGCTCCTGTGTGTGCCAGTGTGGCTTTGCTAGTGAATTTGGCCTCAGAAGTAAAGTAATTGAATTCTTTTCATGTTGAATCTATAAGCAAGGGACAAATCTCCATCTAGACTGCAGCACTCAGCACAAAAGTGACAGGGATTTATTTCTTCTAGAGAATCTTCATGGTGCTATTTGAATCTAATCAGATTCACTGGAGTATCTAACTCGACCTCAGTATAATTTTTCCTTGTGACACAAATGCTCCTTTAAGAACCACCTGGCCCCAGATAAGCCTTGTAAAAAAAAAAAATACAATAGTAAAAAAACTTTCTTCAGACTTTGAGACAGCATGTTGCAATTTATTCCTAATAAATGGAAGAGAAATACTGAGCTTTATACAAAAAAATAAAAGCTTGAGATTAACAAATGGATTTTGCTTATAGAATGGTGAAAAATCCTTAGTTGTTAAAGTAATTTTTTCAGTCCTTTGATATCAATGTAAAAATATCCATTTTCCTCAGCAAGTCTGGGTTGAGATCTGCATTGTTCCAGAAATTCACATAGACCAAAAAGACAACTATATCCATCTTTCCTATAGAATGGTGAGACTGAATACACAAACTTGTGCTATGCCTGCTTATGTGTTTCTGTGTGATTTGGTAGGATGGAAATGCAGATCCATGTATTCCTAATTTTTAGCAGAAAAGAAGTAAAAAAATGTTGGAAAAGATTTTTATAACAAATGATACAGTCATCTGTGGCTGTGGAGCAGTGAATATATTCAACAAGAAATACATTCAGTCTGATCTTCCTGAATGAAACAGATAAAATTTAGGAATGAGTAACTTGATCCTGAAGACATCTGAGGGTGAACTTGTTGGGAATACAGGTTTGTGAATCCTGCTGGTTATGTTAATTTATCGTGAATGAGTGACTTTACAGAGTTTGATTTAGTAGCAGTTTAGAATTTACTTGTGACAAATTGCAGGATTTGATTGTGATATTTTAATAGCACTCAATCATCAGTGATTAACAAAGTGATTAGACAAAATTGATCAAAACAGCGACAGTTACATATTCGAAGATGGCAAGGTTCACTGTATTACTACATGGAAGTGCATAAAAGGGAAATTAAGTTACACTGAGTTGGAATGATTCACAGAGAGATTGTATATACAGGGGATAAGGACTCTCCCATTGAGTCACAAGATTCAGAATAGACCCCCTTGCTTTCTAAACTTCTTATCAGAGAAGAGTCTAGGTGTGGCTAGGTCCAAACTAAGTCTCAGACTTAGGGAATCATAGAATCATAGAATGCTTTGGGTTGGAAGGGACCTTGAGAGATCATCTAGCCCAAACTCCCTGCAGTGAGCAGGGACTTGGACAACAGTTTATGTGAATAAGGATAATACAACAGTATAAGACTTGCTTTATAATTAAATCATACATCTACAGACTACTTAAATTGATTAACACATGCATACACACAGACATGAATACATGCATATATATATATATATATATATATATATATAAAATAAGGTATACCTGTTAAAAATTCCCCTCAAGTTCAGTGCAATATTCACATGGAATGCCTTGGCATTTCTCAACAGGCAAGGGTTGAGCTTCGAGGAGTGCAAGGTTTCAGCCCAGGCTCTACTGTTGGTCTTCAGCAATGTACCTCTGATTTTAGCAAACTTTCAGAGTTTGCTGGCTCTGAGAGGCATCTCACTCAGAGGGAGATGCTGGTGCAGCCCACAGCAGTCCAGCAGAGCTCAAAGGGCCTCACTTGGGACTGCTGTTTATAGGATTGGGAGATGATTGGCTTTAGTCATCCATCTGAGCCACAAACTGGGTCAGTAATTACTGGAATTCCAGTAACCATGATACTGCTTTTTTTCAAGGCTGCCTGGTTGTTCTCACTCACCACTTCAACTATGTAGGAGTTTCTGGTACAATTAAGGGGTGCCTAACTGACCCACTCACTACACAGTGGTCGAGGTCTGGTGGGAATTCCTGAGGTCATAAAGCAGTTGAAGAGAAAAAAGAAGGGGGGGAATGCACCACCACAGAACTAGACAACTTGCCAGTGATTTATTTCAAACACAAATTGTCCTTACTGAAATCATAATTGTTTACACAGCCATCAACCTGGTTCACAAATGGTTTTACTTGTAGAGCCGGCATACCTGGAAACAAGACTAAGTTCTATCCGAACTGGCACTGTATGCCTGTACATTTCACTCTAGACTTAAGGATCACATATTGCTCAATGAATGTGCATGTAAAAATTTCCTCTGACATAATGCAGTCATGATGCTATGTATTGCTCAGTAAGTAAATGGTGTTGTCTGACAGTGAGTTTAATCATCTGCTCTGGTGTCTTTTCTTTGACTAATAGAGTCTATCAGTAACTCCAGAGTGAAAAAAAAAAAAAAAATTGAAATTACTTTATTCATCCCAGTGTAACTGATGATTCATATACTGCTAGGAAGGACAGAAGTATGTCTGAATTGATTTAACTTAAGAAGTTGAGCATATATTCAGTGAATAGTGGTAAATACTGTTTTCCCCATCTCTATTCAGCTGCTATCCTACTCTCCTTCAAGGTAATGGTAGTTTCTTTACTGACTTTAATGAAATGCACCTGCACTCTAAATCACCCTTTCTTTCAATAACCTATTTACTTTTTACTTTTTAAATTCTGGAATGTTTTCACATCTCATCATTTTTTTAAGCTTTTACAAAAAATGATGCATTTTCTTACCTGGGGACTTTTTTGTCCAAATCAACTATTTTTTTTAATTGTATATCTAAGAACTAAAGAATTTGAACCCTAAGAGAATATCATAGAAGAAATAAACAAATAAAGACAAAAGGAAAGTGATGAGTAATTCCAGGACTTATACTGCTTAAATTTTGATCCGTTCATCAACAAGCAATTTAAATAATTATATTACAATTCTATAATTCCCAATCTATTAACATTTTCATTATCTAAAGTAACTTTACAATGTTCTCCATATGGTTTTCCAACTCCCAGTAAATTAGAGTTGACTTACTACTACACAGTTCCTGCTCTTTTTATAATGTTGAATTTTAAGGAGTTTAATTTTATTTGTTAAATGAATGAATAACACTTCATATTTGCAAGAGTGGTAATAAAAACTACAAGAAGTAGGAAGGGAATATTAATAAGAATCTTGAAGTATACTTTAACATACCTAATGACCCCAGGCATCTCAGTCTGTGATATGAATGAAAAATGATGAAAACCTGTCTACCCATTATATTACACAATACCAGGGCAGCCACCAATTTGTATACAATGATTAATCAGATAAAGTGAGTCATATATTTATAGCAGCATTTTTGTCATAATTTTAAGGCCTTTACTTAATCTGTCAGACAACACCAATCCAGTAAAATTCTTTGGGGTATTGGCAGGTTCATGAGAATTAGCAGTAGCTTGTGGGAATCTGTGTTCTTTAATCAGCAGGTTAGATGTCTAGTGACCAAAGACTTTTTTGGTAGCTAACAGAAAGAAATTCTCTTGTGTCCTTTGGCTGTTTTGAAATAAGTGGAACAGTGGTGGCCTTTGGCGTGTCCTAAACAGGTCACAAAAGGTACAAATGTTTTCTTGCCAGCTTTCCATAGCTGCCAGGTCCTCTCCTGGGAGGGCGATGACCACTGCCTGGGTTTCCCTTTGGAGCCAGGAGGGGGGCTGTGGCCCGCCTGCACGCCCCACCTGCGCAAACTGACGCCCCACGCCCTGTTTGCCACGCTCCTGCTCGCTCGTGCTCCGTGGGGGCAGCTTTCGTACATGAGGGGCTTTGGCTGCTGTCACTCTTGTCCCTGCCCGCAGTGAGTTAGAGCCGCCTCTCATCAGGAGCTCACTCTTTCCTGCTCTTGAGGGCGGCTCTGGGGTACCTTCTCCCTCCCTGAGCTTTACACTTTGCACTTTTGCCACTGGTTTGCTATTTTAGGAAGGATCCCCCGTCATGGTCCTCTGCCCCAGAGCCCTTCGCCTTGCTGGCTTTAACAGTACTGAAAGTCCATACCAGTTCACCAGCTTTAGATCTTCATTCCATGCGACTTTTGATCTTGCATTACTATTTCACCAGGGCAAAGCCGATATGAGATACATACTTCTGATTTACATGAGTGCAACTCAAAGATCAAACAGCTGCTCAACTTGTACTTTCATCAGGATGTATTTAGGTAAGACAAGAAAGAAATTTCTTGAAATTTCTTGAAAAAGAAATTTAAATAGTACACACAACTTAACTTTAAACCTTTTAGAATCAAGTTTGAGGTAAAACTGAACTGTTGATGTATTATTAAATGTATACTGAATTACAAGAAATATAAAAGAAAGGTTGAAAAATCTTAACAAAAATGTAGGACTTAAATAAATCTGCTTATGAAAAAATAAAACGTATTTAAGTTTCTGCCTATAATGTTTGGTTTTTTGACCTAGTTGTTTCAAGGAATATAAAAGCAATGTGTTACACAGATAGGAAAAAAAAAAAAAAAAAAGAAAAAAAGCAGCTGTAGTTAAACCAGTCTTTTCCTAGGTCTGTGAATGCTTGCAGTAATGTTTCAATGTCAACTCGTGACTGAATAATCATAATCTTTTTCTTTCTTTTCTACTCCCTTAAGGACATTTTCTTTACACTTAAGGAAATCTGTTCTGAAGCTAGGCTGCTGTCTTAATTAAGTTACTATCTACATATATATCCTTTAAAAAAAAAAGTATTCAAGAACTTTTTGTCACAGAAATATTACGTTAAGTTATTCTTACTAGCAGCTGATATTAATGTATCTGATGGATAGGGAATTAGTCTATTGTTTCTCATTCAAGTCCTTTCAGAAGCATATGTGAAATTTCTGTACTAGGAAATTATTTCCTAATTGAATCAACTTCACGTGTTAAACTTGTGCATTTTTTATTGGAGTAGATTGTAGCAATCAGAAATATACCTGGGACTTCCTGTATCAGGGAGCCCAACTCATTTAATTCCAAAGTGCACAGTTGAATTTCATGTCGTGGTTTAGCCCCAGCCAGCAACTAAGCATCACACAGCCGCTCACTCACTCCCCCTACCCCAATGGGATGGGGGAGAGAATCGGAGGAGTAAGAGTGAGAAACACTCCTGGGTTGAGATAAGAACAGTTTAATAATTGAAATAAAGTAAAATAGCAATGATAATAATAACAATATAATAATGATAATAATAATAACAACAATATACAAAGCAAGTGATGCACAAAGCAATTGCTCACCACCCGCCGACCGATACCCAGACAGTTCCCGAGCAGCGATCGCTGCTCCCCAGCCAACCCCCCCCCCCCAGTTTCTATACTGACAATGATGTCATATGGTATGGAATAGCCCTTGGGGCAGTTTGGGTCAACTCTTCTGGCTGTGCCCCCTCCCAGTTTCTTGTGCGCCTGGCAGAGCATGGGAAGCTGAAAAGTCCTTGACTAGCATAAGCAGTACTTAGCAACAACTAAACCATCAGTGCGTTAGCAACATTCTTCTCCTACTAAATCCAAACCACAGCACTATGCCAGCTACAAGGAAGAAAATTAACTCTATCCCAGCCGAAACCAAAACAATACTGTTTCTCTAGATGGACAGACATATCCAGTAATGAATAATAAATGGAAACAGTGAAAAGTTCATAGCTACATCCATATAAACAACTTTTTTTTTTTACTTTGCGTATCAAAGAAAAAGAAAAATGTATTTTTATTTTGGACAATGTTTAGCTGTTTTCCACCTAAACCAAAATGTTTTGCTTCCATTTTGTGTAAGTCAAAATAGTTATAGTGACACAGCTCACAGCAAAAGGATATGTTTGGGTAGGTAGAGTCCTCTATGTCCAAATAATTAAGGCACAAACTGAGAGCATGGTAGCACTGGATTCAGTTTTGTCATCTCTCCACATGTATCTCAATGTGACATTCCTAATATCTGAATGAATTGTCTCAGCCAGCACATTGTACAGTATTCAGATGACATTTCATTATTCTCTTCTGTTAGAGCTGTTTTAATTTACATTAAATACTTAACATATTCATTGAGCTAGTGAAAGAGAATGCAAATGATGCCAACATCATACAATCCTTTTTTTCTTGATCTTTTTTCTACCTCAAAAGCTTGTATGGGAGATTTTAGAGGACTTTTCTACATCTGTCATCTGACATATCTATCAGATGTAACTTTCTAGTATGTGTACAAAATTTTTAATTTGGATACCGAACCTCCAGATATGGCCATAGGGCAGGTGAGCTGTGTCTGCGCAGTCCATCCACTGCATATGGAAACACTGGACTTAGTATGCATGCATGACACAGTTACTCTGCCATTAGGAGGTCTGAAGCTTCACAAAAGTGCCAGATGTCCGACACATCCCCAAAGGACTGCACACATGCACAGTCCACTTGTAAAAAATATGCTTACCTAGTCCAGTATTTCCTTCAGTATATTAGCCTTAAAATCTGTTTCAACTTCTTTTAAATAGAGAAAGTATTTGGTAGTATCTGCTCCAATGTAAATTTAAGTACTTCACTACAACATGAAACAGCGTCAGCAGGAAAATCTGTGAAAACCACCCACCCAGCATTCAAAGTTAGGGGACTCGTGAGAAGTGTAATTTCATGTTCATGCAAGCATAACAAAGAATTGAATCTGGGACTCCCACAGCCTACAACATTTCTCTACATATTTAACTTAGGTAAAAGTATTGTTAACTGTGCCATTCTATTCTGTTAACCATGAAAAGATATTGCAAATGAAATTATCTGGTGCATTGAGACAGAATCTGTGAGTAATTTATGATTTACTAAATCCACTTTTTCTTCAAGTATTTCATTCAAAATTAATGTCTAGATCTACGTAAGAGTGAGATTGTGGCAGAAAATTATACTCATTTGGAATTTGAGAGATGTATACCCAATTTCTTCTAATCCTTACAGTCATATTCCACAACCTTGGCCAAATCCTTTCGTTGTTCCATAATAAAAAGACTGGATCCTGGAGCAGCCTTGTCTATGTACCATTGCTTCATAGGTAGCCTATAGATGGCAAGAACAGATTTGGCTCAGTGAAGTAATATTTTATCGCACTTACACATGCAATACTCCATGTGTCCTAGAAAGTGTGTTCCAGTCATACCTGAGACTGTCCACATGCTTGAATGCAGGTGGCAAGCAAGTCCAGTCTTCTGTATAACTCAGGGCTTGTTATACTGTACAGGCATGGGGAACTTTGGCACATTGCTATTCTGCAAGATCATGATTAACGTGTGTTTTAACTCACAAGTTTTTGCAGGAGTAAATATTTTAAAGATTTCATGTGCTCCTAAACGTGAGTACTGAGGACCCTACTTACACTTCTACTTTTTTACAGAAACTTGCATTTATATGTAGATTTTTCCTCAGGTAATAAAGCTCTGAAATTACAGAGCACTTTCCTACATCACAGATCAGAACACAAATACAGCAGAGCAGAACTATACTAAAATATTTGATTCAAGAAAACATAATACTAAAGAGTTACAATAAATTAAACTAAGTTAAATAAGAAACAGTAATTGTTCATTTCTTGTTTCCTGAAAAAAAAATCCAATATTTCAAAAGACAATAACTTTCTATGCAGCTGTACTCACTACAGTTGATATAAAGCAACAATTGATAGCAAATTGTACTGACAGACTTTGGCTGAATATAATTACCTCAGCTAAGAAAGGTTCTGAATAAATTAATCATGGTATAATAGCACTTCTATTTTACAGCACTCTAGTATCAGAAAAAGAGAAACCATCACATTTTTAATTAATACATTTTATTGCTTCTGTTTACAGTTGCTGAATTATGTCACTTAAATTAATTGAATTTTAGTTCTTCAATTAGTATTACACAGAATATTAATTATGCGGCAAATGCAGACAAAGCGACACCTACTTTTTAAATACAATTATATTCCAATTTCTTTGTGAAGGTTGCACACCATATCCTAAGAAAATAAATTCTCCCACTCAAGCTACATAAAACAGACACAAGAAATTAAATACTGAGTTTTATATAACTTTAGGACAAAAGATCCTGAGGTGTTTGTAAGCTGAAAGCAGCAACTCTCACAACCACATCATGGTATATTGTTTTGACAGCTCAAAAGTACAGATACATTCAGTTTTATTCAGGCCCTTAAAGCAGAAAGGGAGAGGAAACCAGTGGTCCATAAGCATCCATTTGCTAATCAAGCCTTTGAAGTGGCCAAAAATAAACATGGACCACAAAACTGAGACTGAACTTCTATCCTTAACCCGAACTTCAGGCTGCAGATGGAGAGTGTTGTCCATTGAGAAACCCAGGACTCATTCAGTTCCCTAAGTATAAGCTTCCAGTGTCACCTGTGGTGCCTGAGGGTGTCTCCCCTCCACCTCCAGTTGCTGTGGGAGGCAAGTGTGTGCCTCCCACAGGTCCTGAGCCACAGCTGCCAGTATTGGGCAGTGGACTTGAATGCTCTTGGGCATCAAAAATGACATGAAGGTTTGTCTGTGGGCAACTGAGTTGAGTTTTATCTGTTAGAAGTTTGTCAAAATATGTCTAGTTAATTTTGCATCCACTTCTTCATTGAGTCTCTGATCTTTTTTCCTTGACTTTGTTTATGTTCCATTTAGTGCTTCATTTAGATCATCTCTTGATCTTTGTCCCCAGTCTTCACTATGGATTCTGATACAAAATAACTAGCATGTAGTCATCCTGCCTCAGGAGCAGAGCAAAAATTTCATTAAAAACCTGGGGAAGAAAAAAAAAGTCATTGTTTTTCATTCTACAAGAGGACTATAAATTCATCTCCACCATCTAGAGCTCTGCTGCAGGACTAAAGAGCACGTAGAAATTTTTGTCCCACTTACTAGTTGCTTATGCCCTGAGAGCTGCCTGGAAGAGGGAAGATGTCTGTTGGACATCTTTGATACAGTCTTCTGGTCAGACAAACATCCAAATCTTATGTCTTGTCAGAATCAGCACAGCTCTCTTCCTGACATTGAAGTTTTGAAAAAACAAAACTTTTTTCATTCCAAAGATTGTATCAGGAATAGTGTGGCCAGCAGGAGCAGGGAGGTGATTGTCCCACTGTACTCAGTGCTGGTGAGGCCGCACCTGGAATACTGTGTCCAGTTTTGGGACCCTCACTACAAGAAAGACATTGAGGTGCTGGAGCGTGTCCAGAGAAGGGCAACAAAGCTGGTGAAGGGTCTGGAGCACAGGTCTTATGAGGAGCGGCTGAGGGAACTGGGGTTGTTTAGCCTGGAGAAGAGGAGGCTGAGGGGAGACCTTATAGCTCTCTACAACTCCCTGAAAGGAGGTTGTAGTGAGGTGGGTGTTGGTCTCTTCTCCCATGTAGTTAGCGAAAGAACAAGAGGAAATGGTCTCAAGTTGCACCAGGCGAGGTTTAGGTTGGATATCAGGAAAAATTTCTTCATGGAAAGGGTTCTCAAGCATTGGACCAGGCTGCCCAGAGAGGTGGTGGAGTCACCATCCCTGGAAGTGTTCAAAAAACGGGTAGATGTGGCACTTCAGGACATGGTTTAGTCTAGTCTACCCTTGATTGGTTTAGTGTGGACTTGGTAGTGTAGGTTAATGATTGGACTGGATGATCTGAAAGGTCTTTTCCAACCTAAATAATTCTATGATTCTATGATTCTATGATTCTATGACTAAGTTTGAATTGCATAGCTTTAAAAAAAGAAAAAAATGCCTCCTCTGCATTCCTCAGCAAGGAAGTAACAAAGAGAAGAGACTGGCTTTGCTGTCAGAAAACCTCTGCATTTTATACGCAGAGGAATCCTGAGCACAGCTGAGGTCCAGCACATTTGTCTTCTTTCTTTCTTTTTTCTTCTTTCTTTTTTTTTTTTTTTTCTCTTGCTCCAGGGAAAGAATGTCAAGTTCACAAGAGTTAAATGGTCACCAAACCATAATGTGGCTTATCAATCTCAGTGACAGCACTGAAAGGAATCAAGAATGCTTCACACTTACTGCTGCAACATCTTCAAAATCAATGTGAATGTCTGAAGAGACAGATTTAGAGTCAAGTCTGGAGAGAACTGAATTCTGCTATGGATATGCATGAAACATACACACATTATAGAGTTTCTTCCATTACACTTCATTATAATCATGTAATTCCAAAACATATGTTAGAAGGATAGGTTTAGAATTAATTTCTTATACTCTCACAGATACTTTAAGGCAGGTTCACTTTCTTTTTGTTTGTCTTTTGAATTAATTGCTATGTAACTTTCAAAACCAAAACTTTACTATAAATAAAATTAGTAAAATACCCACAAATTGCTTTAACAAACATGTCTATTAAAAGCCAATATCCAATTAAAAATATTTTATTTAAAATTTCCTTTATTTTCTGTCATTACCATTTTTATTGTTTTTTGTCAATTTTCATAAAGATATTGTATGTAAGTCTGCGTATATATCTCTGCATATATACCTATGTAAGTATTTTATTTTCCATTGTAAATTAGAAATTCACTTTACTTGCTGACTTGAAAAGAAACACACGTTAGCTTCAGATGACAGAAGTCTTCAGTGTCAGCTCCACTTCTTGTAGTTTAGGAAAGATGAAAATATTTACAACTGCTAATGAATGAGTGTAAAGATATCTATTTGAAATTAAAGAAGGTCTAAACTAGCTAGTGGACTATAACTGTGTTTTTTTATGTGAAGACTGTACATAGGTTGTATGTAGTAGAAAGTACATAGGCTGTACTTTTAAATGTAGGTTAATTTGAAAAGCAGGTTCTATTGTCTTTACAGCAATATGGTATTTCTTAGTTTTAGCCTCACAATGTCTCAATGTGTAACACTGAAAGTAACAATTTTTTCTTGCACAAGCAGTCTTTTGTTCTTCAGCCAAGTGTTCTGTCATAATTCACTAAAAAAATATTGCTTTTGTTTTCACCCCGTTTAAGAGAAACCTGTAGGAAAACAATTCATTCCATGACTATATGATATGGAATGATAATCATAGAATCACAGAATATCTTGAGTTGGAAGGGACCCATAAGGACCATCACGCCCAACTCTCTGCTCCTCATAGGACTACCTAAAACTAAACCATATGACTAAGAGCGCCGTCCAGATGCTCCTTGAGCTCTGAACTCCTTGTTCAGCAGCTACTCCTTTAAGCACTTAAGCTTGGTCAAACATCCTGGAATATCTGCTGCTTCCTACATGTTGTTCTGCTTAAAACTTTCCCAAGATTTAAAGGTGAGTCTTTAGAGTATACATTCTATACGAGCTGTACGTAAGGTACCAAGTCATTAGGCATCCAACTAAATCAAAAGGAAACTCATCTGAAATATACCATAGTTGTAAGAATTCCTTAAGCTTCTTTGTAAAAGTAAGTAGCTGGAACAATCAAGGCCTCCAAGAGAATATGTGCTGCTGTGAGCATGCAAGTTCACTCATGCACCTGACCTATGTGGGCAGAGGAGTACTGTTTAGCTAAAGGTATCTGAGGATATAGTTCCACTTTGGACCTAATCTGCTGTATTTAAATGTAGAAAGGGGAAGTTCTGCTCTTCCTTTCTCCTTGCACATCTTGGCTGCAAACTCTTGAGACTTCCTATTTCACAAGTGCTTTTGCAATCCCAGCATGAGTTGGATGAGGGAAGTAAACAGGAAAGCCCAGGAGGTGAGGAAAGGAGCCAGCCAGAATCTGTCAGAGACCCACATTTAGTGTACATAAGGCATAATGAGAAACCACATAAATCAGTGAAACAGAAAGAAATTCCAACACAGCCATCACAGGGAAAACAAACACACACAACTGATGCAGCCAGAATGTGTTCCAAGAACATGAACATCAGAAAAAGTCTGGAGAAATGGCTTTTGGAAGTGACAGCTTACTGAAAACACTTTGACTATATGCAGATACATTGTTTCATTGTTCATTTGTCCAGAGCATAGAGAAACAGGATTTTGCATATTCCTTTACAACTAATCAGCTGTATCAAAGAGAAAAATCCAACCCATTATCACTTTCTCCACTTAGCTGAAACAAATATGTACCCAGCATTTCTGAGGACCTAAAAAATTAACTGCTTTCTTTAACATACATTAAGTTGGCGATACTGAGATGAAAGAATATAGAATGTAAACATTAGCAGTTTTATATAATTTGATTCAACATCTGACATTAAATCCTTTAAAGACCAGTCTGTTTCTATTCTTCTGTTGCTATTCTTTCTTTTTTTTTTTGGTCAGGCTTGGATATTTTATAATGCATATAACTCATTTTTATTCAAGGAATATTTCAATTTATACAATTTTAAACATGACAGCTATCTGTCATGCTTTTCATGCTATTTTAAAGATCCACAAGGATTTTTCAGTTAGTAATAAGTCAACAGCTTCTTCCTCCTCATCCTTTTCCATTAGTAACATAGAGAACTGTATTTGGGTTTTGGGTCGTGTGAAACAATATCAGCCATGCAACTACATGACATCCTCTACTAACAGGGCTGTGTCAGATATTTATCTCTAAGACATTTCAGTCTGATTTTTTTTTTTAATGCATAATTCTATTTTTCATTTAATAGCTAAGATAGCCAGTTTGAAGCTAACAAATATTTGTTCCAGATTGCAACTGAATTAAAAGTTCACAATGGTGTTGTTGAAATGAGGAATGTATCCCCAAGGCTGTTCAAATTTAAACAATGAAATGTACATTGTCATGAAATAATAGTGTGCTTGTGTATGTGTTTGCTGTCAAGGTTAAAATTTCAGCTTATGCTTTCTTTGTAATTGCACTATTCTATTCTAGTAACCGCATATTGTGATAACTTAAAAAAGAAAAAAAAAAAAAAAACAAACCCAAAAAACCTTGAAAGGCACTTAATGCTGCATACAAACCACAGATATTTAACAAATACATGTCCTAAAACCTGCCCTTTCTTGCTACGTACCATAACCGAGTTTCTTTAGTATTGGACACATTATAAGATATATTTATTTGGTCAAGCTTTTGACTGATTTCTAGCAGCATTAAAGTATACAGTGAAGGCTTAGTCCAAAATCAGTAGAAACCTTACCAATTTCTTAAATAGACATAAGTACTTCTGGCTTTTAAGCTTTTGGTACAATGACTCAAATGTAAAGCTCTCTATTATATGAAGAGATTTAATATCTGAATTTGGGGACATTAGAAGTTTGTCCTGATCCGACCTTACTAGAAGTCTACAAACACCACTAATATAAACCATTTTCTTTAAAAAGGACTCTCTAGAATCAAGCAATACAGCAATCAAAATAAATATAATATTCTAAATACATCACAGAAATATATCAAAACAAGACTTCAGCCAGCAGACCTGCATAAGTTAAGGTAACTTTGCCACATTTTACAAGAGTGTATATGTATCTACATTTCAAAAAGGCAAAATAATATTTTAAAACTTGTTTTCTCACAAGAGCACAGCAAAATCTCTGGGGAAGACAAATAGTACATTAAACAACACCGACAATAGAAAGAATACCAGAAACTTAAAAACACCTCAAACTGTAGATTCACAGCAGAAACCAGAACACTGGGATAATTCCACAGAAATTAACTTCTGTAAAGTAGAAGAGAAGACCTTAGTTTCTTCATGAGATCTTTATTTTAAATTCTGAAGAAAATCCCCATGACTGAAAATTATAAAAGTAGAGCTCAAGCAGCTACTGAAACAGACCAAAACAAACCCAGATCAGATAAAATTCATGATAGGAAGTCTGATGATTATTGATAGATCATAGCTAAGCTATTGACAGAGTGCAGGCAGTAATTGACACATTTTCATAGAAAGCTTAATCCATATGACATGAAATTGGAAATGACACATCAAATAATAAGAATGTAGACTTAGCAAAGAAGGACCTTTCATTTTGTAATTTCTAAAGAATGTGCATTTTGGATGAAAGTGTTGAAAGACTTGTTTCCTGATGAAAGAACAAACTGAAAATGATAACCATGTTCTTTGTGTAGTTTGGATGATGTTTTGTTTAATATTCTTGAATATTGGAAAACTGGAAATTCTTCATATGGAACAATGTAGACCTGGGCAAAAGAAACTTGGTTTTGGACCCATTCAGTCGAATTAGTAGGTACTTTTCCATTTCTGCAATTGTTTATAGTATAACTGTAAAAACACCCTTAAAGTTCCTCTTAATTTGATGTGAAGTAACTGAAAGGAGGTTCTGGTCTTTGCTTCAAAGTGCATAACAAATAGTTAACATGGATTTTTCTCTGTTATTTGGTCAGTTTAGCACATTGTGAGGTATATTAGTGATTTATATATTTTGACTGGATGTCTTTAATGTTCATTGTTACAGTGCCTTGTCACAAAACATACCGATGTGCATTTAAGAACGATGTAATCTTACATTAAAATTAATTATTTTCTTGGTGTTTATTCCCTAATAATTAACTCGTATACTTGAAATGACATATTTATTTTCTCTAGCTGCTGAACATTTTAAGAATTTTTTAAAAAACTTTTGTTTCCCTTGTAAATTCTATCTGTATTGTATCAGAGACTTAGAAAAGCTGAGTCTGAATTAAACCAGAAGCAGAGGTAGTGTTCTTCTGCCCAGCATTATAAAGTACATTATTATTTATATTTCCTTTTACTTTCTGTGCTATTCAGTGAACCACAAGAGAAATGGAAATGTAGCCAGTTATTGTAAAACCCTGAGAATAAAGAATATTTTGTTTCATGTAGTTTTGCTTCTTCCTTGCATGTCCTTGAAAATCAGTAATATTGAAAGATAGAAAAAAGTGTTTTGTACTACACAAATTTTCTTTCTTTGCTCAATAAGCTTGATTTCAGACATGAACAACGTTGATGCAAATGAAACATATTCAACCCAATCACCATCACCACACTCTTCATTATCCTGTCCACTTACGCCATTTAGAAGACAAGACATGCTCATTTACAAGCACTGTCATTTTTGGATATTTAAGAATTAATTAGATTTTTTTTTCTTAAAGAAAAAAGTGGGCTTTCTGTTCCATCTCTTCAACACAGGAATGAGACTGACAAAAAACTCAGTTCATGTGTAAGGTAGAAGGCCTGAACTCTAGCCTTGTTCTTCAAGACATTGCTTGCTCAGCCTACAAATATTAAGTCCTTCTCAAAGCAGGTCAGTGATGAGAGAGCATCATTAAAGACAGTGGATGAAGAGGAAAATAGCTTTTGCATCCCATGAAATGTTTTAGTGTTTTGTGTAGTTTTATGCAGTATGTTTTAGTATTTTATGTCTTCATTCAATATGGAGACTGAGAACTTTCAAGATTTCTCCTCTAAATTACATGTGTGCCTTTATATTCAAGTATTTTGTTGTATTCAGGTCAAAAAACCCTAAACTTAGGTTTCCTTTACATCAAGAAAGTGTTTGAATTATTTTCTTCTAGCTATTCTCTAATAAATTTGTTCTCAATAGTTTCAGTTGTTCCAACATATTTCAATAGCTACCTATGAATAGATGAAAGAAATACACTTGAATGCCATATGTTCAACTGGAGCATTTTTTCTCTACCTCAATGGGAAAAGATACCATTGTATTTCAGAAATTCTGAGAAGAATAAAATGCTCAGATCTGTCATCTTAGGAATTCAAGATGCCACACATAAACAAACCTGTCTCTTCATAGGCTGCCCACAAATGCTAAAAGTAATTTGTTGCCTTTACCTTTAAACCTCACTGTAAGATACCTAAACAATTACAAGAAACTAAAGAGACCACTGAGACTAAAGCAGGTACCTTAGTCTCATCAGGACTCTTTACAATTACAACAAAGTTGAAAAGGATTTTCTGAAACTCCTCTTCTTAAGAAAGATACTTCCTAAGACTTAAGTCCTGCTGAAATCTCACCTTCTTTTATTCCAAAAGCAACATGGTTTCCTTTGATCATATTTCCACAGCAAGACGTGTATTTCATAGGATACATTAATGAAACAAAACCAAAACCAAAATGTGATAGAAATTAATTCTACAGTTTAAAGCAGAACTGGAAAACTGTGATGACTTAAAAAAATAAAACATCAAAAATATAATTTAGAAATATTAGATTCATTGTTTCCCAACATCATTAATGTACCTATGATATATTAACTTCAAATTGGCAATGGTATTATAATTTCACCAAATCAGTAGCAATTCAAATACACAACAAGAAACTAAAATTAAAATTCAAAGACTAAATGACATGTTGAGCATTCAGCCTGAATTATGGCTCTAAATGGATCTAACTCTTTTAAAATGAAAGAGTATTCAGCATGTGTTCTTACACACACAGTTCCAGAGAAAGGTCCATGCAGGGAGACACGGAAATTAAAGTCCTGCTGAAGGCTCACTGTAACAAACAAGGTACAACAACCAAAACACAGCAAGGTTTTCAACACTATCTCACACAATATTCTTGTACCCAGACTGAGACATATTCTGGGTAGGTGGATAAAAAAATGTTTGGATGATTGGGCTCAGCGGGTAGCTGTACTCGGCCTGGAGGGAAGTAAATAGTAGAGTATCACAGGGCTCCATCATGGGACCTGTTCCTTAAAACTTTTTCATCGGTTACCAAGAAGAGGTGACAGAGTGCACTTGTCATTTTAAGAGATGACATCAAGCTAGGGGGAACAAACAATACACTCAAGTACAGAACCACCATCCAGAGGGACATAGAAAGGCTGGAAGAATGGTCCAACAGGAGTCCTGTGAAATTCAACAGCAGCAAATGCAAAGTCCTGCACCTGGGCAGGAAGAACCCCTGGCAACAGGGAAGGCTGGGGCCTGAACTGCCTAGGGAGCAGGTCTGGGGACTCTGGTGGGAAGCAAACTGAATGTGAGCCAGTGTGAGCCTGGCAGTAAAGGAGCCAACAGCATCCTGGACTGTACCGACAGAGGCATGGCCAGGAGATCAAGGGAAGTGACTAGTCCCTTTTGACACAACACTGGCCAGACCACATCTGGAATACTTCATCCAGGCTTGTGCCTCCCAGTGTTAGAAAGTTGTGGATAAATGGGATTAAGTTCTGTGAGGGACCACCAGGATGGTCAGGATTGGAGCACTTGCCCTTCAAGGAGAAGTTGTGGGAGCTGAGCTCATGGGAACCTGCTAGTACCCATGGGAAGGTTACTGCAAATACTGACCCAGTCCCTCTACAGCATGGCAGGAGGAAGAGAAGTAGTCATAAATTGAAACAAGTGAGATTCTGACTATATATTAGGAGACATTTTTCCCCCATAAGGACAGCCAAGCATTGGATCAAATTTTTCAGAATAGCTGTATAATGTCCTTCCTTGGAGGCTTTCACAAGTCTGGGTAAAGTCTTGGGAAACCAGGTATGATCTCATAGCTGAAGCTAAGTTCCCATCCAATCTCAGACATCCTGTGATTCTATATGGAACAGATTTTCATTCTCCTCTAGTTTACTTTAGGTGACAAATTCTGAATGTGACTGTTTTAGGCAGATTCTCTTTGTAAAGAATGTTATTTACAAGGTTTGAGGTGTTAGGAAACTTCATTTGACTGTTTAATGCATCACATTATGCAGGAAATTATTATGAGCATAAAAATTATCTGCCCATTGCCAAAACGGGACCATTTGTTTATGTCCATATTTTCTCCGTTAACGGTCTTATCTCTCCAACTCACCAGCTAATGCTGTACTGTAACTCTCCATCTCTCTTTCCTGAATCCATACACTGTTAACAAGAAAAATCACCTCCAGTGTGAACTTGATTGATTTTTTGGTTTTGTTTTATTTAAAGATTTTGCGAACTATGCTGATCTTGTACTGAACAGAAAGCATAGATGGGTTTTGTCAACAGCTCACTGGTCTGTAGTGAAATTAGCCTCACACAGAAAGTAGTCACCACAAAAAGTTTACCTAGAACTCCTTAGTTATGTCTCCTTCAGAAATCAGTGGAAGATTTTTTGTTGAATAAGGAGAAAGGATGCAATACCAAATGCCACCTCCATTCTTGACCTCATATTATTATCTTCCAGGTCTAAGGATGCAGCATGTTGAAATACATACACAATCTACTGAAAATTGTCCTATTGGATGGAAACCATGCACTGACCATTGGAATATTTTGTAGTAATATATTTGACTTATAAGCCAGAAGAATAAGTTAACTACTAGGAGACAACACGGGGTTTTATTGTTTTGGGTTTTTTTAACAATCAATTATAAATTGACTTAGATGCAGTGATTACTTATTATGATCAGATAAATACTCCTAAACAACCCTCAGAAGCAGACAGAATTTATTGCAGAGGGACAGATTTTGCATGCAGACAGGTACACATCGGTACCACAATGGGAAGGATAAATTCCCTGGTGTTTCTTTGTGTCAGTGGAAGCTTATTTCAGTGGTTTATCCAAAGTGCCTTATCCACAAGTAAGTTAATAAATGACTGAAAGGGAGGAGCTGGTGCTGAGCTCTTTGAAAGCCTGACCAACTATTTCTTTTCAAAGAACCTCTGAACAGTCAAATTCAGTTACAGAAGATATGTGGCATACAATATGTCTTATATACCTTCTCCATTGCCTGTGCTACCTTGATTTATCACAGTTCTTGATTATTTTGTGTATTTACATCCTTAACTTGCTGTCATTTCTTTTTTCTCTTGTTGACCTGTACTGAATTTCCTGGCAAGCAAGACTTTCAATAAATGTCAAAGCACTGATGACTCAGAGATCATAACTTCTTTCCAAGAGCTTAGACTCCAAATAAGTAGGTAAGTTAGATTCATGCATATGTGGTAGACATCATTAATTTAAGCAAATGGATGAGTATATCACACATATGGCTTTTACAGTCACTCCTCTGTGTTATGCCACAGCTGAAAAGCAAGTGCAGAACATGGCTTGTCTTTTCACAGATATTTATGACAAACAATATTAAGCTCTGCAACCTTTTGCCATTTTTCACATTTTTTTCATATTCTTTCCACTTGGTACACATAAAGACCTTTATTTCAATATCTATTCTGGCGTATTCATAATTTAAGTTTAAATATAAAAGCTTTATAACTTTTTATTTGTAAAACACCTTATTTTGATCATGCAAGCCAGGTAAGTGCAGAAATGATTCCTTTACACTGAAGGACAGGGTAACACACATTTCAGGCTACCCAGATCAACTGAATAGATTTTAACTTCCAGAATTGAATTTAATTTAATTTCCTGCTTTTCTTAAGCACTAACCCTTCGAGACAGGTACACACTACTTTTCTTCTAAAAAAAATCTCTGAACATTTTGATCTTCAGCTGTTATTTTTGCCATATGTGCTTCTATTTAAAGTGACCTTTTAACATGAAAAATGTTAAAGAATATGCAAAGAACTGGTTTAAAAAATCCTACTTTGTTTTTGCAGTTCCCTCTGCTTTGCTGGCACTGTAACAATTCAACATATTCCTACACTTAAAAGTTGCTTTCATACCTACAGTAAGTTTTAAATGAAAGACAGGATAGGCACTGATGCTCTTAAAGTTCTCAGGATGCAAAAGAGTGTTTTCATCTTCAGAATATTCACAAAAGAGATGTGGTTGATATCAATGGCATCAGGATTAATGCACCCCTAAAAGGCAGCTCAAGAGTCAACATTTCATTTCATGAATGTCATTTACCTGTGGGAATGCAAGACAACACTGGTTTTGTTCAAAAGTTATTGCTTTCTGGAAGGCACTGATTTTAACATATATACTTAGGATCTTATTACTTCAGCCAAAGGAAAGAAAGTGTATGACAGCTGGGAGGGACAGTTAGAATAATTCTTGACACAGCTTTACTTTATTTATTTATTTATTTTCCATTACTCATATGTCCTACCAATTTTTCACATAGTTTTTCAGATCTCATCCTCCTCCTGTGAAGAAGAAAATTACACATTCATTCTAACACCTTCCAAGCTGAGTGGAATTTTT
This sequence comes from Pelecanus crispus, assembly GCF_030463565.1. Lineage (NCBI taxonomy): Eukaryota > Metazoa > Chordata > Aves > Pelecaniformes > Pelecanidae > Pelecanus > Pelecanus crispus. Next base: position 156,124,093 of record NC_134644.1, on the reverse strand, counting down.
AAAATATTCGTCATTTTACCTACAGAATGTTACCTAGGGAAACGTTCCAAAACACAGGTTTTAATCACAATAATTCATAGATATACAGCAACTTTCAGGCTTAATTGAAAGGTTACGTCCAGTTAAAATAATGACTGAAAGCACACACATGGTACCTTAAAGAACTTGCTTACACATTACCTACCTTGTCCCTTTAAATCTTCTTTCAGTGATAAGTATTGTTACCCTAATTATCCAATCAAGGAAATTAAAGAAGAAGATTTACCAGTGACCAAATATGAAATTTTTCCCGCTGTTTCTATACTACCTGATTTCATATATTAATCTACCATTAGATAGACCTGGACCAAGACCGGGACTCAGACAAAGAGCAAGCGCTAAGAGCTAATTCTTCAAGATAAGATGCCACATTACCTTTGCTCCATTCAAATTTTATTACTGGTGTATATATCTGTTAAAACACTGCAAACTGTGCCTTTTACTCTAATGTTCAGATACCCCTAAAATTCAGTATATTACAATTAAAGTTTTAGAAGTTAGTTTACTCCAATACAGTCTTTGAAATTGAGGGTAATCTGTAGCACTTTCTAGTCTGGAGATCATTTTAACAACTTTATTTAAAAAGAGAAGACTAGTGTCTTTCAGAAGAATTAGCATTTCTAATGATGAATTGTCTGGTTTCCTCACTGACAGCTACTTTGCTGTTTAGTTTCTTTCAGAGTCTGAAATGAATATCTCCCTTTCCTAGTGATTTATTGTAATTTGATTTCTTGAGCTATTTCATCACTAGAATTTGTGATACTTCCAATCTGACTTCACCTCACCTTTTCTGCCTGAATCACTCCTCCAGTAGGTATTTTTTTCATTATTGTCCGTTGTAAGAAATGACATAAACAGAATTAAAACAACCTTTTAGCTAACTCTTTAAACTCTGTAGTAGCCGCTTGCATGATGGTCTCATGCTGTGGTTCCCTGCTCAAAGGTCCTGCAAAGATAGGGAAAAGAGCTCTGTGCTATGAAGTTTTCCTATTTCCAGCAGCTAACACTACTGAAGTACACTAAGACTACACCTACACTAATAAAGCAATAAAAGCTCAGAGAAAGGAGGAGGAAGGGGGGCATTCATTATTTATGACATTTGTCTTCCAGAGCAACCACTACACGTACTGAAGCCCTGCTTCCTGGGAAGTGGCTGGACATCGCCTGCTGATGGGAAGCAGAGAAGAAAATCTTTGTTTTCCTTCTGCTTCTGCGCATGATGTTTGCTTTTGCTTTTGTCAAACTGCCTTTATCTGACCCACAAGGGGGGTTTTTCAATCTCATTTTCCAACCCCCCACCACCATCCTGCTAAGGACGGGAATGATAGAGCTGTTTGGTAGTACCTGGCATCCAACCAAGGTCAACCCACAACAGTCACTCACTCCTAGGTGTTACCCTGACATAGGGTCTTCAGGAAAAGGAGCATCAAGAGGATTGTGTCACACTGCTTAGTGTTGATTTGCCCTAGGACGGACAAGCTCTGTCCACATGGCATTAGGGCTGAGGGGGTGCCCTCATAGCTCTAAAAAACAATTCTTTTAACATTTTTTCTCCAATCCTAGGTGTCTAAAAAGATGGCCAAGGTGCAGATGGAGCTCAACTTGGCAAGGGATGCAAAGAATAATAAGAAGGGCTTCTACAGGTATGTCAGCCAGAAAAGGAAGGTCAAAGAAAGCGTACTCTTCCTGATGAGCAGGACTGGCAAACTGGAAACAATAGATGAGGAGAAGGCTGAGGTACTCAACAATATTTTTGCTTCAGTCTTCACTGGCAAGTTCTCTTCCCACACCTCTTGAGTGGATGGACCCAAGATGGGAACTGGGGGACCAAAGTCTCTCCCACTGTAAGAGAAGATCAGGTTTGTAACCGCCTGAGGCATCTGAACATACATAAGTCTATGGGACCTGATGAGGTGCATCCCAGAGTCCTGAGGGAATTGGCTGATGTAGTTGCCAAGCCACTCTCCATTGTATTTGAAAAGTTATTCCAGTAAGGTGAAGTCCCTTCTAACTCATTTTTAAAAAGGGTAGAAATGTGGACCCTAGGAACTACAGATGTGTCAACCTCACCTCTGTGCCTGGGAAGAACATGGAACAGATCCTCCTAGAAGCTATGCTAAGGCTCATGGAGGACAGGGAAGTGATTCAAGACAGCCAGCATGGCTTCACCAGGGGCAAGTCCTGACTGGCCAACCTAGTGGCCTTCTATGATGGATTGACTGCATCAGTGGACAAGGGAAGAACTACGGATGTCACCTATCTGGATTTTTGCAAGTCCTTTGACACGGTCTCCCACAACACCCTTCTCTCTAAATTGGACAGTTATGGATTTCATGGCTGGACTGTTCAGTGGATGAAGAATTGGTTGGATGGTCACATTCAGAGGGTAGCAGTCAATGGCTCAATGTCCAGATGGAGATCAGTGACAAGTGGTGTCCCTCAGGGGTCTGTACTAGGACAAGTACAGTTTAATATCTTCATCAGTGACATAGACAGTGGGATCAAGTGCACCCTCAACAAGTTTGCAAATGACACCAAGCTGAGTGATGTGGTTGACATGCCTGAGGGACAGGATGCCATCCAGAGGGACCTGGACAAGCTCAAGAAGTGGAGCCATGTGAACCTCATGAGGTTCAACAAGGCCAAGTGCACGGTCCTGCATCTGGGTCAGGGCAACCCCCAGTATTAGCAAAAGCTGGGGGATGAAGGGATTGAGAGCAGCCCTGCAGAGAAGGACTTGGGGGTACTGGTGGATGAAAAGCTGGACATGAGCTGGTAATGTGCGCGCACAGCCCAAAAAGCCAACCAAATCCTGGGCTGCATCAAAAGAAGTGTGGCCAGCAAGTTGAGGGAGGTGATTCTGCCCCTCTGCTCTGCTCTGGTGAGACCCCACCTGGAGCACTGCGTCCAGCTCTGGGGTCCTCAGCCCAGGAATGACATGGGCCTTTTGGAGCGGGTCCAGAGGATGGTCACAAAAATGATCTGAGGGCAGGAACACCACTCCTATGAGGACAGGTTGAGAGAGTTGGGGTTGTTCAGCCTGGAGAAGAGAAGGCTGTTGGGGACACCTTACAGCAGCCTTTCAGTACTTAAAGGGGGCCTATAAGAAAGATGTGGACAAACTTTTTAGCCAGGCCTGTTGCGAAAGAACAAGGAGTAATGGTTTTAAACTAAAAAAGGGTAGATTTAGACTAGACACAAGGAAGATATTTCTTACAATGAGGGTGGTGAAACACTGGAACAGGTTTCCCATGAGAGGTTGTAGATGCCTAGAAACATTTCCCCTTCTTAAATATGTTATCACAGAGGCACTGCCACCATTGCTGATTGGCTCAGCCTTGGCCAGTGGCAGGTCCATCTTGGAGCAGGCTGGCATTGGCTCTATCAGAAATATGGGAAGCTTCTAGCAGCTTCTAGCAGCTTCTCACAGAAGCCACTCCTGTAGCCCCCCTGCTCCCAAAACCTTGCCACAAAAATCCAATACATCATTGCACGGTGGTTGGACTAGACAACCTCTGAAGGTCCCTAACAACCCAAACTATTCTATGATTCTATGATTCTATGTTAAATGAATGCCTCTGAGTATTGTATGATAGGATGAAGCTGAGGGTTTGTGTAGAGAGAGGGTACATATGCTGGATGTGGTATGAAGGCATTTGTGGCAACAAAGCTGGTGAAGGGTCTGGAGCACAGGTCTTATGAGGAGCGGCTGAGGGAACTGGGGTTGTTTAGCCTAGGGAAGAGGAGGCTGAGGGGAGACTTTATAGCTCTCTACAACTACCTGAAAGGAGGTTGTAGTGTGGTGGGTGTTGGTCTCTTCTCCCATGTGGTTAGACATAGGACAAGAGGAAATGGTCTCAAGCTGCACCAGGGGAGGTTTAGGTTGGATATCAGGAAAAATTTCTTCATGGAAAGGGTTCTCAAGCATTGGAACAGGCTGCCCAGAGAGGTGGTGGAATCACCATCCCTGGAAGTGTTCAAAAAACGGGTAGATGTGGCACTCTGGGACATGGTTTAGTCCAGTCTACCCTTGATTGGTTTAGTGTGGACGTGGTAGTGTAGGTTAATGGTTGGACTGGATGATCTTAAAGGTCTTTTCCAACCTAAATGATTCTATGATTCTAAGGTGTTTCAGAGTGTCTGAAAGTGCAAGACCTGCTGGAATAATATCACAGGGATATGTAGGGAGATGAAGCCAAACTTGGTGCAGATTTATACACACTGCCTACACATGTTAGTCCCTGGAGTGCACTGTCCTTAGAACTGCAACTAGGATTTGGCTTCTAGACAATCTGGTTTTACTTTGAAATAAGTCCTGTGGGTGAGCTGTTATACAGATAGAGCAGATGACCAGAGCACCAGCACTGCTGGATGGACTAGTGCCAGTGCTCTGGTGAGCCGTGTTAGATAATGAACCTGCATTATCTAACATTGTAGGCATAACCTGTGATTGCTTGCCAATATCCTCACTTTGTTATGTGAAGCACAGGGGAGGGATGCTGAACACACAAGCACTTTGGATCTCAGATTAACAAAAGAAAGCTCTCAAAACCTGAGAAAGACCAGGAAAAAATCTTTTCTTCAGAGGACAAGTGAAAAATTCAGAGGTTTCTTCTATTCTCCAGTTAGGACTGTGGATTATATGTCCTGATAAAACCTTATTGGCATCACTGAACTAGCTAATGCTCTCATATTCTGTCCATGTCCAGCTGGGAGAAGACAGCATTCAAACAGGAGCATGCCATTAGCATGTTTAATTTCAGATTACCTTTGTATTCTTTTTTACTAGTTATAATGTTCTCCTCTTCTTCTGGCTTTTTATTTCTTTTTCTAGACACATTCTTCCCCTCACAAATAATTTGATCGTATCAATAAGAAAAAACTGACCTTCCATGAAGCTAAAAAATAATGTGCTGAGTGAATAAAAGTTGTCTAAAACATGAAATCTAGATTATATTCAGGCCTTCTATGAGATCGCCACAAGTTACTTTTCTTCTTTGTGCATTTATTTCTGCTGTCCTAAGCATCTCATCTTGAAAGGTCTTCGAGACATGTCTTGACTTTCATGACGTGTTTCTACATTGCCTGATATTGGTCCAAAGCTCTCTACTGTATAAATAAAAATTAATGATAAAACCTATTATCAGAGAAAACATAGCACAATCTCAGAGAAATTAAGATTAAAAAGCTAAACGCAATGCTTCCCTAGTGAATCCAACTCCATCCAAATTTGTAATTTAACATGGAATTATTCTAAATCTGTACCACTGTCTCAGAGTTTGAGATAATAAAGTAAGAAAAACACAGGTAGAATTCAGCTCCTGTGTGTATTTAAAAAAATATTCTCTCAAGCAAGTTCTCAGCTGGTTTGTAGCTCCAAACTGTCTGTTCCTGTTCTCTGTTAGGAGAAGTTAAGACACCTCTCTAGGCTTCAGCTAATCTACACATAATCAGTCCTGTGACACATAAACAAAAGCAGTGCTTTGCATAGATATGAATTGTCATTTGACAGGAAATTATTCTGGGTGAAATGCTTCATATTTTGCAAATGCAGATATGCCAAATCTTTTAAGTGTAAAGCTGTAAAGCAGAAAATGACCTTATGAGGCTTTCTATTCAAAACTGTATGACATCCTGAAGGAGTGCAGGAACATGCAGATAGCAGCTGAAAAGACAAAGCTGATTGCAAAACTCTAAAGATTACCATGAAAAGCAAATATACAGGCCATTTATTTTTAAAAAATGTAAGTGTATTTTCAATTCACTGGAATGCCTTTTTTATTGTTCCTCAAATAGCAGTGCTATTCCAAGCGACATATTCTGTCAGGATGCAGAGTAAAATGCTGAATTAATATGTACTGCCATTCTAACTTCAATATGTGGAGAAAAAATGTGAGAATCATAGTTGTAGACATGATTATTTTACAGCTCCCACCACTATATTGCCACAATGAGAGTAATGTTCTTCCCTAGAAGTTCCTGATTGTGCTTTATTGTAGTCCCCTTGAACAAGCAAGTGAGAGAGGGTGGGACTCGTCCAGAACAGAGGAATATGCGCTTTGAAAAACCAAAATATTTACCAGGGTAGGACTCTTAGGGCATTTTTTTTTTTTTTAATATTAATTTCTCTTTAGGTTACAATTCAAGCTATTTTCAGTTCAGTTCAGGATTGTATATTCAAATTTCATGCATTTTCAAGCATGTATTTCAAGTGATAGGAGTGTTCTTGTGGTTATTTTAAAGTGAATATGAAAGAATCTTCATAGCAAATGGATTTAATTTTTTTTTTTTTTTTTAAACCTGACTTTAAAGGTACTTTACTGCATGCATGTGCTGATCAACGTCAGGACCAACTTCTGAAAAGAAAACTCAATAACTTTTCTTATTAGTAAGACTTAAAATTAAAGGCATTAAAAATGGGAGTGAGTGTCGTGGTTTAGCCCCAGCCAGCAACTAAGCACCATGCAGCCACTCGTTCACTCTCCCTACCCCGATGGGATGGGGGAGAGAATCGGAAGAGTAAAAGCGAGAAACACTCCTGGGTTGAGATAAGAACAGTTTAATAATTGAAATAAAGTAAAATAGTAATAGTAGTAGTAGTAGTAGTAGTAGTAGTAGTAGTAGTAATAATAATAGTAATAATAATATACAAAGGAAGTGATGCACAATGCAATTGCTCACCACCCGCTGACCGATACCCAGACAGTTCCCGAGCAGCGATCACTGCTCCCCGGCCAATCCCCCCCAGTTTATATACTGAGCATGACGTCACATGGTATGGAATAGCCCTTTGGTCAGTTTGGATCAACTATCCTGGCTGTGCCCCCTCCCAGTTTCTTGTGCACCTGGCAGAGCATGGGAAGCTGAAAAGTCCTTGACTAGCATAAGCAGTACTCAGCAACAAGTAAACCATCAGTGTGTTATCAACATTCTTCTCCTACTAAATCCAAACCACAGCACTATGCCTGCTGCTAGGAAGAAAATTAACTCTATCCCAGCCGAAACCAGGACAGTGCTATAAAAATATTTTTCTGTTTCATCATGTAGCTTATTAATGACAAATTTATTCTACATTCCTTTTCCTTATGGTTTTTCTTTTGACAGCTTGTATTGCTATAAAACTCTACTTGGAAATAAAGATTATGAGAAAAACACATTCTTGTCTTGAAATGTGTTTGAAGAAAGAGTAGCAACATGTTTTAAACTTTGGATACAAAAGGCAACAACCCTCTTCCACCACACACACATATACAGAGATTACCAAGATAAAAAAACCAAAAAAACTCAGGTGGGAAGTAAAAAAGGGACTTCAGCGAACTCAAATACTTGCTGTCATTATGCAAAAAATGCATAACTGAAGCAGAAATTAAGACAACTCATTTAGAAGATTCTGCATCACAAAATCATTACTTTTCATAATGGTTAATCAAATTGTTAAAGCATCAGCCTTTTAAAGAGAGAATCTCAGCAAACAGAAACTTATAAAGACTGCTTTTTAGATGCAATGAACATGTTACCAATTTCCCATTTCAAACATGTTAATCATTGCTTATAGAAAAGTTTCATAGTTTATACACTGTGTGAGGACACTATGTTGGCTATGTTTAGTCATAGAAAATTCATAAACAAAAAATTAAATTATTGAATATTTTTAAAATATATTGGCTATATTGCTTTAGATAGTATGTGTACAATCTATTGATAATCCTGATAAAATATTATAATGGATTCAAATATACTAAAAATATTAAACAAAACAATGATAACTTCAGAAAACTGCTTCAGGAGTCTACAGTGGTCTGAGAAAAATCACATATGGCATCATATCATATCATATCATATCATATGATGCTCATGAGGCTCAACAAGGCCAAGTGCAAGGTCCTGCACCTGGGACGGGGCAACCCCCAATATCAATACAGGCTGGAGGATGAAGGGATTGAGCGCAGCCCTGCAGAGAAGGACTTGGGGGTACTGGTGGATGAAAAGCTGGACATGAGCCAGCAATGTGCACTTGCAGCCCAGAAAGCCAACCGTATCCTGGGCTGCATCAAAAGCAGCGTGGCCAGCAGGTCGAGGGAGGTGATTCTGCCCCTCTGCTCTGCTCTGGTGAGACCTCACCTGGAGCACTGCGTCCAGCTATGGGGCCCTCAGCACAAGAAGGACATGGGCCTTTTGGAGCAGGTCCAGAGGAAGGCCACAAAAATGATCCGAGGGCTGGAGCACCTCTCCTATGAGGCCAGGCTGAAAGAGTTGGGGTTGTTCAATCTGGAGAAGAGAAGGCTGCGAGGAGACCTTATTGTGGCCTTTCAGTACTTAAAGGGGGCCTACAGGAAGGAGGAGGAGAATCTTTTTAGCAAGGCCTGTTGTGACAGGACAAGGAGTAATGGTTTTAAATTAAAGAAGAATAGATTTAGACTGGATATAAGGAAGAAATTTTTTACACTGCGGGTGGTGAAGCACTGGAACAGGTTGCCCAGAGAGGTGGTAGAGGCCCCATCCCTGGCAACATTCAAGGTCAGGTTGGACAGGGCTCTGAGCAACCTGATCTGGTTAAAGCTGTCCCTGCTGACTGCAGGGGGGTTGGGCTAGATGACCTCTAAAGGTCCCTTCCAACCCAAAGCATTCTATGATTCTATGATTCATATCATATCATATATCATATCAACTTCCAAATACGAATAGTTTTGGAGAAGGTACGAATTCTTGTATTCCTACTGTATTTGCATTCATTTTGACTTGTGAATTGACATATCCGAAATATATTAAAGTTTTGCTTGTTTAATAATTCTATTAGGAATTGAAAAATATAATTTTTTGTATTATGAGTGGGCCCCCTCATTGCAGTTTTGATTTGAGGATTTTCAATTTGACATTTTTACTTTCCTGGTCATTTCATAAGATAACATTTATTTCCCTGGTTTCACAATGACAAAGTACTTTCAGATTTTTCATCACACTTGAGGCTTTAAGACTAACTTTTATTTCATTTGTTGTTTCTTATAGCATTCAGCATAAAGAATGAGGGTCTCTGAAGGAAAAATTTTCCCTTTTCTTTATTTAATGTTTTAATTATTGTTTGTTTAATTTCCTGAATTAACTTAGCATTGATTCATGAAAGAACTTTAAAAAATCTTGGAACCATGGCTGAATTTAGATGTTTTTCACATTGCAGTTCTAGCAAAAGAAGCAATAGGCCATATCGAAATAAAAGACTTGGCACACACATCAATATTGTGTAGATATATGTACACAAAATACCCATAATGACAAGGCCAGCCACACAAATGGAGACAGGCAGAAACATGCAAAGTCTTGAAACAGAGGTAGAGACTTGGACTAGCTCTGTCTTGAAAACCAAGTGTTTGCGAGCCCACAACATTTTTGAATAATCTATTCCTCATAGTGAAAGAGGTTCTTAAGAGGCAATGACTCTTGGTTATTGCCCCTTATTTTTTTCTTCTGCCACTATGAAAAGAGTTTATTTCCCAGAAAGGATGCAGCTTTTAAGTGCCATTCAAGTAGTTTCATGCTGCTCTTAGACCACCCCTTAGCATCCATTCTCCGAAAGAAACAGGTGCAGCACCCTAGCCTCTCCTTGTAGGTCATGTGCTCAGGGCCCCTGACCAGCACAGTAGCAGTCCAGCTGGATCCAGATTCTTAACACCCTTCTCAAACTGGACACAAGTATCCCAGATGCAACCTTATGTCGTGTTTTAACTCCAGTCAGCAACTAAGCACCACACAGCCGTTCACTCACACTCCCCCTGTCTTGGTGGGACGTAGGAGAGAATAGGACAAAAAAAGTAAAGCCCGTGGGTTGAGATAAAGGCAGCTTAACAGGACAGCAGAGGAAGAGGAAATAAAAATAATAATGATGATGAATATACAAACCAAGCGATGCACAATGCAATTGCTCACCACCCGCTGACTGATGTCCACCCAGTCCCCGAGCAGCAATGGCTGCCCCCCAGCCTGCTCCCCCCAGTTTATATACTGAGCATGACATCATATGGTATGGAATACCCCTTTGGTCAGTTTGGGTCAGCTGTCCTGGCTATACTTCCTCCCTGTGCACCTGGCAGAGCATGGGAAGCTAAAAAGTCCTTGACTAGTATAAACACTACTTAACAACAACTAAAACATCAGTGTGTTATTCAATATTATTCTCGTACTAAATCCAAAACACAGCACTATGCCAGCTACTAGGAATGAAATGAACTCTATCCCAGCTGAAGCCAGGACATCTTAGTAGCACAGGGTAGGGGGTATAACCACTTCGTCGTGTCCTGACCATGCTCCTCCTGAAGCAAGTTCAGTATGTGGTTTCCTTTATTTGTAGAGGGAGAGAAAAATGGACTCAGGTTCAGTACAGCATCCAGAGTTTCGTCCTTGAAAAACTTCATAAGTTTTCTGTTTACTTATTCAAGTTTATCAAGGTCCCTCAGAACTGAAAATCATTCTCTCCCTTTGCTTTAGTGTCTCTGCATTCTTACTATGCGTGCTCTCTGTGTCATTGCCCACAACACTGATGAAAATACTGGACAAGATGGGTCCCAGTACCTCCCTGGTACTATTATCAGGTACCAACAGGACATTAATTCCCACCACTTTGAGCTTAGAAATCTATCCAGTTTTCAACACCCAAAACAGTGCTTTCTTCCAGACCTCAGCTTCCAGCTGAGAATGGTGTGAGAGATGGTGTCACAAGACCTACCGGCATCCAGCAGTGTCACAGTCGCCACTCTCCTCTCATCCATACAGACAGTAATTTCATTGCAGAAGGCAAGCAGGCTGGATAAGCATTGTCCTTGATAAATTCATATTGACTTCTCCTGATATCTGTCCTGTTCTTTACATCTGTGGAAATAGATTGATTCCATTACTCCAAGATCTGTCTAGGGACTGAGGTGAGGCTTATTGGTCACAATTTCCCATATCCTTCTTCCTCTTTTTAAAGGAATATGCATCACATTAACCTTGTTCTGGTTGTAACAGACGTCTCCCAGTCACTATATTCTTTTCATAGATAATAGGCAAGAACTTTGCAACCAGCCAACACTTTCATCGTATCCAAGTGAATCCCATCTAGAAGATGTATTTGAAGACATACTACTATTCTGAGTAGTCCCCAGTCTAGTCCTCCCCCTCTGTTGCTGGCACCATTCCTGAAGTGATACTTGCAGAGATACTTATCTCTCTGCAGATACTGGAGCCACATTTTCTTTGAATCCATTTACTATTGGCATATCTGTAGAATCCATTCCTGTTACCCTTTAAGTTCCTCCCCCATTTTTGTTCCAACTGAGTTTTGGCCTTCCTGATTTTGTTCCTAAGTCCCCAGTAACGCTATTATACTGTTCTCATGTTTCCTGGCCTTGTTTCTACTTTTTCTATGCTTTCTTTTTGCATTTAAGTTCACTGAGAAGTTCCTTCCTTAGCCAGGTGTGTCTTTTGCTGAAAATCTAAAGCTTTCCACACAACAGAGTATTTTGCTCCACATTTCTCTGTTTTCATTAAAACTCAAATAGTTTTTTCTCTCCATAGCAGCTTCTCAGGGATTCTGACAAGATGAAATATGAAATTAACCGATATTTGCTCTAAAAAACCTTTTCCTAACCTTTCAAAACTCATATATAAAAATCTAGAGAGTTCTCTTTTTACTGGAGGACAGCTGGAAGGCAGAAGTCTGCCAAGCAGAAAGGAAGTGGAAACAGTACTTTCTGTAATGCAGTCAACAGTCCTTAATCAGGCCCAGGATCCTGAGGGCTCTAAGGTAATTCATTCCACTCTGCTAAATGGGAAATTATTAAAATAACATCACATTCTTTTATAATGTCTCTCTTCAGGGTTCTCAAAGTGCTTTGTAATAATTAATTAATTAACTAAGCCTTGTAACATGACTTTGGCATAAAATGTTACTATACTCCAAACTACAAATGAATCTGCTCATAATGAATATATATATGCCAGCTGAAGAACGGTGGTGTGCTTTTAAGCTCGCCTATTCTTTCAGTTAAAGTAAATTTCTGAGAAAAATGAGATTAATTACCTTTTTGTGAGGTCTGTCTCTCTTCATTGGCCAGAAACTAGAGGATTACCTTAAGCAATTTACCTATATCCAAAAAGAAACTCTGTGCTAAAAATCCATTATTCCAAAATCTGATCACATATTATAGCAGAGGGACATTTCGACAAATTGTATGGTGTCACGGAGGTACACCTAGACTAACTCAAATGAAGGACAAACTCAGACAACTTTATTCCACAAAACAGCCAAAACCACACAACAGAAACCAATGAGAAACAGGGGTAAACCAAAATGAATCAACACTCTGATAACATTTAACACATAACAGGTTCAAGGTGTCAGTCAACACACACAAGAACGATGATCCAAAGTGCATGCACACACTCACTTACAAGAGGAAAATATCTCTCTTGTGGGTACCCAGAAGATGTAATCGCTCACCCGGGGGGAAGGGGCGAGGGCTCACTCAAGGATATACTCAGAAGAAATCACTCACCAAAGGAGGTGAGGGCACTCAATCCCAGGAAGTTTCCTCAGGTGATATCCCAACCTAAGGAGAGACGTTTTGAACACAGGCCCGTTGCTCTGAGAAGACCACTCAAAGGGGGTCTCCAGCAGTGCCCCATTTGTACCCTGGGTCGGATCTGAGTTGTGGTCATAACTGGTGATGATCTAGAAGCTTCTCTGAGCTAAGATGCCTCATTGGCTGTGGACCCTATCTGCCGACTGAGGGGCCCCACCTCTCCTGCTGCCTCTACCAAGGGGTCTACGTGCCTGGGAGTAAGGTGGAGCACAAAGGGCCTGAAGATGAGGCACGAAAAGCTGGTGATTGCCATGTTAAAAGCCCCGATCTTCATGCGGGAGCGGGGCAGAGTGTACCAGTCACAATGGTAAAAGATATAAAACAAAGTTGTTTGTTTGGGTTTTTTTAAAGTATTGTTTACAGTTATGATGTCATCTTCCAATGGGCAATAAATTTCAAACCCTTTTTTGAGATTCAAAAGCAACAAGCAGTAGACTGCTTTGGAATAAGCAGGTGATTCTGGCACTCAGCTAGAAAGTGGAAAATACAGGTTTTAGGAGCTATTCTTCCAGGCTGGAGCAGGATACTGACACACAGTCCTCTACATCACTGGTGAGAACTGTTACAAAATAGGTATAGGCTTTTTTTCAATAATTCTTTCAGTTCTGATTGGTGTGTTACAAAAATAGTATTTGTTGAAAATAGATCTACAAATAGATCTACAAAACTCACAGATGTGAAAAATCAGGAAAACCAAATGTTGGCTATGAAACTAGGACCTTCCCCATGACACAAGTCAAAGGCTTATATATAAAATGTGAAATTTGTTTTTCTAGAAAAAGATAATTATATATATCTATACAGTAGATATTTAGCATTAGGTTCCAAGATTTCATAAGCTGACTGATTTCTCCAGCAGACATCCTGCTGTCATGACTTGTAATACAGTAATGTCTCAACATACAGAAGGATGGGATAAACAATAAAAATATACGAACCACACACAACTAAACTAAACACAGCTAAATTGCAGAATTGTTAGTTTTACTCAATGAATGTCAAATGAATGTACAAAATCAGAGAAGAAACCTTCCTTTCAAATTAATGTAGTATTAAGGTTCAGGTTACCAAACAGATTAAGTTCTCTTTCATGGGTATGTTTCATTATGCCAGCCGTGACCATAGTTGAGATGGACATACTCAGTGACTGACTTTCTACTCTTTTCAAATTTTGTGTTTTAGAGAGAAACTTAACTGTTTTTAACAGTAATTTACCAATGTTTCTTTTAGTTTATGTCATTTTCAAGAATAATACCCAAATAGTCAAGATGTTTCTAAGGTAATATTAAGGAAATATTCAACCCAAAGTTTTTATGGTTATGGTTCAACAAGACTGACAAGAAAGACTCCCTGCTATTTTGAAGTTAAATAATCAAATAAGACATCTTTACAAGTATCCACTATTATCACATCCAAAATTTCTGTACAAAATGCTTGCTTATTTGTATTGAGCTCAGAGCACTTTGGCTGATAAGGAACAGTGTGTAGAACCCAAAGACATCAGACTTAGACAGTTTAATACACAACATTTTGAATAACAGATTGTGCTTCCACATTTTGGTTGTGCATATGGCAAATCCATACATACTTCTCTGGATGCTGGAATAACTTTGACCAACTTTCAAAACTCTCTATAAGCTAAACCTTCTTAAAATATATTGAGCTATATGCTGTAATCCAAAATGGACACATATGGACAAAGCTTTCTATTTAAAGGTCATTCTTTAGCAGGTCTTAAAATTATATAAGCTTTATCTGACATGGAATGACTTATTAAATTAGTTCATGATTATTCCAGCTGTTATCTTTTCATTATGCTCAGGCTTTCATCTGTGCACTCAGCTCATTCTATTTAGCTTGTATGAAAATATAAAAAAAAATATAATGCAGAACACTTTTATAACAATATATTTTAAAATGGTTTTATGAATAATAGCTGCACACTCTATTGACTTGAATCCAAACTATCAGGAATGGTCCATAGAATGGTACTTAATATGGCAATTAACCAGCTAACCCATACACAGCACAGTTCTATTAATAGACAATGAAAATACATTTGCAAATGTTGAAAGGCAAATGAAAGCAAATGGGAGTTTCTACTGAAGTGAAAGTAAAAGCAGCTGCAAAATGGAAAAATCAGTGAATCAGACTGAGTATCCTTGTATAAAAATCTAGTGTGAGTTTTAGTAAATATTTTACTTTGTAGTCTGCTCTCTAGCTTTTAATGCTGCTTCTTTAAGGTCTTACTCATTCTGTTTCTGTTAAATTTTAGAGTGCTTTTTTTTGCAGAAGGACTACATTGTCAAACTCATTTTCTGTATTTCCCAGTATATATTTGACTTCAATATAAAATTTGTGTTCTTTTTACATTTCAAATGTGTGAACTTTTCCAGATTGTTTTTCAAAGACCACTGGTTTTAGCTAGCAGAGGCTTTGATGTGGCCGTTATCTGAGTTATTGCTGACAATGCAATATCTGTATTTTTCTAGCCTGAATGAGGTCTCATTACTGGTATTTTTCTACAGAGTTGTACATACTGTTTTTTCTTAAGAGATTTATAATGTAGTATATTATGTCTGTGGCTATTGTTACCATTGTCTATGAGCAATGTTAGAAAAGTGACACTTAATGGACAAAGTTAAAATCATAAAGCAGTTTTCAACTGTATACAAAATGTAACTTTTATGTATGTTATTTAAGTATCTAATTTTAAGTAAAATTAGCTGTATATATAAGTATTAAAGAAATTATAGATTTATTAACATAACATAGGGAATATTTAAATTTTCATAGTTACTTTTCAAGGGAGGCATGTGCCACATAACTATTACTTTTTTACACATCTTCCCTTACTGGAAAAAAAATTTAGTCTGTGCTTTTTTTGTGATGGAGTAAAGGAACTGCAAATAGAAGCAAAGCTAAGGAGAGCATAGGAATTGCATAAGTTAAAATTTACTTGATGGATGAAGTACAAAACACATTCTCTAATGCCTATTCCAGCACCTTGAAGACTGCTGAAAACTGTACCTCAAATCCACAGTTAAGAGCAATGGTGGAAAGTAATAGAGAATACATGAATAAAAGTTGTGCTCAAAGTAAAAATATAAGCAATTAAAATCAGGCAGTTAGTTTTAAGTGACTAACAGGAGGTAAATAAGAAGAGAGGAGAGCTGATCACGCAAGAGAGAGGACATAATTAAATCATAAGTAAAGGTATTGTGGAACGACTTTCAAATCTCTGATTTTAGCTAGAATAAATTACTTCATGCACCTCGCCACCTGCCACAAGTGAGAGCAATTCATAGATTTCACCCCAGCTGTGCCTGCAACGGAATATATGTGGGAACTTGAGAAGAGGAAAACTCTACCCAATGTGATCTGGGAACAGAGATTGTGAAAAAGGTTGTCAACATGTTACCTGAAATTGTAGGGGACTACATTCAAAGTCCAGAAAGTCTCTTATGTTTCTTTGCTCATAACTATAGGAGAAGACTGACTTCAGTGAGACCAAAGATCTCTCTAGAACAGTATCACATCTACAAGAGTGGCTGAAAATGCATACCTAAGGAAAAAAATAAACAAGGGGCAATTATGGAGTGATACTTTTCTGAATACTCTTCCACTTTGGATTTGTGCCTCAGGGACTTCATGAATCACACATAGTTTCCATGGTAAGTCAGAGGGATTTTTTTTTTTTCCTTTTCCCATGAGCTTTCCATACTGCCTAGAAACTATGTAAGCTTTTAGCATCCATCACAGCCTGTGTGAGGAACTTTCACTCTTTATGAAGTGAGTAAACACATTGCATGATGTGTGCTCCACAAACATCAGTGGCTGTAAAAGTCCTGACCGGATACACCAATAAAAGACAAAGTTGTCTGACAAAAGTGTGCAACAGAACATACAACCTGCATCCCAGGATCATACAAATGACACCATAATAAAACTGCATCTGTAGATGCATTAGGGATGGATAACCTGATGTCAAGGAATAAAATTCTATTCTTGTATTAGTAAAACACAGCATGAAATAGAAAAAAAAAACAAAAACAAGTACATATTCAGATTCATGAGAAAGCTAAGATTAAAAGTTAAGCCGAGTTCCTTATCCAAAACCCAATCAGCTTTCAAAGTGAATTCAAGCCCATTTTATTTTAACAAGGCAAGTAAGTAATGAATGGATTTCAGATTGGCCAAATTTCTGTGTGAATATTGCCAACATCTCCAGCAACAAAAATAGGGAGTAGTACTAAAAGATATTTACATATTTGGCAGGCAACATCTAGCAAGAGTTAGAGCAGAAGCTAGAAGTACATAATCCCTGTACACTGCCATGTATGGCAAGTCAAGAGCACTAGATATACAAGGGGACTATAAATTTTATTGCAGACTGTGACAATGAGGGAATATGGAACATTTCTTACTAAATGTTTTTTCATCAAACATGCTTGCTTCATCTGAGCAGAATCATTCCACCAAAATATTGCAATTTCAGCAGTGTTTTCCATGCAAAACATTTCTTTAGTCCAAGGTGGAAACTCATAAATTTCATGATGGAGTGAGAGGAAAAGGAAGGAGAAGCCTCAAAATTTACCATTTTCAGCAGATACTTCTGATATAGTACATATATTATTCAAGAAGTGTTTATTTAATTTCAATGGGATAAACAAATACATTTTGAAACCTCACAAGCTAATATAACATTCAGTTGTTTTCTGGACAGGTCTAATGACAAAGCCACTTAAAACCTGAAGTATATGTGAACGATAGATGAAAAACAGAAAATACATCCACACCTAGTAATTCCATATGAACCTGAATAGTTTCCTGTCACAGCAGTAAGAGACTGAATGCATGTGGTTTACAGAAGCTAATCAAGTGACAGCAAGATCTCCCAAAAGGACAGCGGATACTTTCCTTAGTTAATGTGGTATTTCCTCAAAGTGTTAGAGAGAAGCACCATTAAGTGCATCTAATAAAAACCAGACACTATGCTCCAAAGGAGAATCCCAGAGACCAGCACTCCTGGGATTAATTTCTTTACTACAATCTGTGAACCTTTTTGCTGTCCCTGACTCTTTTTGACCAGATTCTGATTTTGGGGATTAGACGTTGTTTTGGTATGTGTTGCTTTGTTTTTAATCTTCCCTACTTCTGCAGCCTGTTTTTGAAGACCTGTCAGACTTCGTCTCATTGGTTATCTTCTACTCTCCTCTCACACTGTACTTCACCAACTTTTCTTTCTCCAGAAATAGAAAGTTGTGATATTGTATGTATTGTGTCACTATGTATGTGATAATGGTTGGTTATTTTTTCCCTGTGTTCTGTCTCCTGCCAGAGTTCACTTTTTCAGCAGTCTTCACCTGTCACACAGTAAGAAAATAGTAAGTAGGTGGCACTTCATAGGAATAATGTGCCAGTGTGAGTCTTTTAATATATAGCTTTTGAAAATGTTCCTTAAAGGGAAGAGAGTCATAGAAGATACAATATCTCCAAAGTAAAATACTCCCCTCATTTTGCATGTTTTTTTAAAGAATAGTTTAATACATTTGGAACCATTTAGGTTTACAAATGGTATGTTGTGCTTTTGACATGTTGCAATTCAATGTCAATAATGGTCAAAATATAAATGCCCTGAATTTGTACATATACAGAATAGGTTTCCCAAATAACTTTTGACAACCAGCACTTATATTTTTGTTAGGAGATGCTGTCAGAGGTTTTTTTTATTTTATTTTGATGCAAAGAAAGTGTAAACAACAATATGAAATGTTTTTGCCTACCAAAGGTGAAAATGAAAGACACCAAAGATGTGCTCACATTTTCTCTTATGCTAATATTTTGATTCTACTCCAAATAAACAGTTTCGATCTAATACACCTGACATGTTTATTAGAGCCTTCTGCAAGAGCAATTTCCTTCCTAATATATTCTTTCACAGACTGTATTATTAAAAAAGGAAGAGGAATAGAGAAGAGGGACTCAAGATTAGATCTTTAACTAATAGAAAAGAGTAACCTATTCAAAAAAAATTTACAGATATACACAATACAGCTATTCTAAGCAGCAATACCTGTATGAACATCGTATAAATTTTATTCACAGTAATACATTCTCAGTGGCAGACTTCAAACTGTAAAGGTTCAGACAACTGCCTCTACATGAGACGAGGCCAGGGAAAAAACATTTGGCCTAACATAAGCCAGTACTTTATGTATGACACCAGATCCAGATCCACAGTAGGCTAAGCTTTTATGGTTGTTTTCACCAAACACAGATCCTTGTTCTGAGACAGACTGCCACAAAAAAGTCCAAACACAGATCTGGAGAAATTCCCTCAATTACATGCTTTCAAAAGTCAAATTACACTGTAAGACCAAGAATGAAACCCTTCAAAGAAAAAAAAATACAATAAAACTGCTCATTAGCCATTCATATATCAACGATTATCAACAACACTCACTAAAACTATTTTTAATACTTAGCAAAACAACAGTTACCCTCATGGTGTCTATGCTATTGACACTTCAGTGCCAATATAAAGACCACATCAGATAGAATCAAAGAATTGTTTGGGTTGGAAAAGACCTTTAAGATCATTAAGTCCAACCATAAAGCTAATACTACCAAGTCCAGCACTAAACCATATCCCTAAGTGCCATGTCTACATGTCTTTTAAATACCTCCAGGGATGGGGACTCAACCACTTCCCTGGGCACCTTGTTCTAATGTTTGACAACCCTTTCCGTGAAGAAATTTTTCCTAATATCCAATCTAAACCTCCCCTGATGCAACTATAGGCTATTTTCTCTTGTCTTATCACTTGTTCCTTGGGAAAAGAGACCGACACCCATCTCGCTCTAACCTCCTTTCAGGCAGTTGAAGATCACAAAAGGTTTCCCCTCAACCTTCTCTTCTGCAGGTTAAACAATCCCAGTTCCCTCAGTCAGTCCTCATAAGACTTGCTCTCCAGACCTTTCACCAGCTTTGTTGCCCTTCTCTGGACATGCTCCAGCACCTCAATGTCTTTCTTGTATTGAGGGGCACAAAACTGGACACAGTATTCCAGGTGCAGCCTCACCAGTGCCGAGTACAGTGGGACAATCACCTCCCTGCTCCTGCTGGCCACACTTTTCCTGACACAAGGCAGGATGCTGTTGGCCTTCTTGGCCACCTGGGCACACTGCTGGCTCATGTTCAGCCACCTGTCTACCAACATCTCCAGGTCCTTTTCAGCCAGGCAGCTTTCCAGCCACTCTTCCCCAAGCCTGTAGCATTGCATGGGGTTGTTGTGACCCAAGTGCAGGACCCAGAACTTAGCCTTGATGAATCTCATACAGTTGGACTTGGCCCATCGATCCAGCCTGTATAGATCCCTCTGTACAGTCTTTCCTACCCTCACGCAGATCAGCACTCCTGCCCAACTTGGTGTCATCTGCAAACTTACTGAGGGTTCACTCAATCCCCTCATCCAGATCATTGATAAAGATATTAAACAGAACTGGTCCCAAAACAGAGCCCTGGGTAACACCACTTGTGACCGGTCACCAACTTGATTTCACTCCATTGACTACTACTCTCTGGGCTCGGCCATCTAGCCAGTTTTTTACCCAGCAAAGAGTACGCCCATCCAAGCCACGAGCAGCCAGTTTCTCCAGGAGAATGCTGTGGGAAATGGTGTCAAAGGCTTTACTAAAGTCTAGGTAGACAACATCCACATCCTTTCCCTCATCCACTAAGCAGGTCACCTTGTCATAGAAGGCGATCAGGTTGGTCAAGCAGGACCTGCCTTTCATAAACCCATGCTGACTGGGCTCCATGACCTGGTTGTTCTGCATGTGCTGCGTGATGGCAGTCAGGATGATCTGCTGCATTACCTTCCCTGGTACCAAGGGCAGACTGACAGGCTTGTATCTCCCTGGATGCTCTTATGGCCTTTCTTGGAGATAGGCATCACATTTGCTAACTTGCAGTCACCTGGGACCTCCCCGGTTAGCCAGGACTGCTGGTAAAGGATTGAAAGTGGCTTGGTGAGCACTTCCACCAGCTCCCTCAGTACCCTTGGGTGGATCCCATCCAGCCCAACAGACCTGTGTGTGTCTAGGTGGTGTAGCAAAAGCATTAGAGGTCCCAGAAGAAGCATACTGTGTTTTCACGTTATTGTCAAGTGCAGACAATTGACACAGGTATAGTATTTCTCTTTTTTACCATCCACAGTGAACTAGCTAAGTGCCATACAATCCAGAACGAAATAATCTATTTTAATGCCTTCATGTGTAGGATATCCCAAATTGCATTCATGTTTCATTAAATACATATATTAAGGATTACTGGTATTTGCTAGGTATCACAATTCCTGAAGGATAAAATTTTTATGATCAGCTCAAATGTTCTCTGAGATATCTATCACTAGTCTTTTTTGCACAGGCAAATTTATAATACTAAGAAATATGTGCATATGTTTACATTTGCTACTATGTCTTTTATGTGTACCAGAGAAGTAAGTTTACCTTAAGATTAAAAAAAAAAAAAAAAGCTATAGTTTCCATATATATTTTGCTACAGTGTCTGTAGACATGTTACAAATTTTCAGTCTTGATTCTGCCACAAAACAAGGAATTAGGGCATGCTCTCTCCTACATACATCAGTTTTCCACTACTAAAAATTATTCCGCTGTCATCAGTACTTAAACCTAATTCATTGTAACGCACATTGTAAGAAATAGTATATACAGATTGGAATATAGATATTAATCTCTGTGTTTACATATAGAAATACGATTGCCAGATGCTAGGGTTTTTTCTGCTCTCTTTTGGATAAGTAATCAGTTCTGCCTCCCCTCTAATGGGCGCACAGCATTCAGCTTTCCCTCTGCAGTCAGCAATATGGGATTGAGCTCCTCTGCTGCACAGCTCCAAGACAACCAGGTGGGAAGTGATTAGCATGAGTTGGATAAGGCTGTGAGCAAAAAATTGGCTTGTATGCTTTACTGGTGCACTCTGATTCTTGCCTTTGCACGATACATGGTGTCATTTTTCTCCAGCCTTGGTTCTAATAGAAAACAGCTTGGTGTTATGTCCTCAAGCCCTTGTCTCAGGAAAAAGGTCTACTTTTTACCAGAGGCACTGAAATCCATTATCTCATTTTCTGTTTTGCATGTTTCCAAGATAAGAGGTCCCGTTACAGGAATGCTCAGTCCGAGTAAGAGCACGTAGGCTGTTCTCTTATTCTCTTAACTATTCTCTTAAGAGTAGTTGCCTAACTTCCGGGCTATGATACTGTCAGCTGGTAACAGATGAAGCTTGTAGCTTTAACACATTGCATAAAGCTAGAAGCATTTCTGATTTGAAATTGGGGAGGGGAAAATCACTACAGGAAAAATGCACCTTTTAAACAGAAAAAAAAAGAAAAATATGTCAGCATGATACAACAGGCTGTGAGGGAACTAAACTGCCCTGGATGAGTTGGAATCTAAAAAGATTTTTTTTTATGCCCTGCATTTTCACTAATGCCTAGTATTTTGCTATCCTTCCTGAAAGTTTGCCATTTTCTCCTTTTGACCAAAAACTGGGGTTCTTTTTGACAAAAGAAAATGTCATTTTTCCTTTTTAAGTAGGGGGATTTTGCTAGTTTAAGAGATCACCCTCCAAAGAGAATATTAATAAAATCTTGGCCTTACAAGTGAAAGTGATTTTATTTCTAATAGAACTACACTAAGGCTATTATTTAATAAATTTTGCATGAAAAAATCAATGCACTAAGGAATTACAGAAAGATTAAAGCCATTGTGAATACCAGTGGCCATCTAGATGTAAATAGAAAGGTTTGCATTGTCCTAACATTCAGAAATATTTATGGGTTTAACCCATGACTTAAAAAAGTAGAAATTTGATTTCAAGCAACAGTTGAGCAAACAAAAGTATTCCAATGGCAACAACAAAAAAAAAATGTTTGCTGAGATCAACTTTTAAATAAGTAAGAAAATGTTTGACATTGTTTTATTCCAAATAAACCCACAGATCCCTTTGAACATAAATTTAAAATCTTATTTTTAAAAAAAAATACAATAATTTTAGTTGATTAAATTAAGGAATTCAACACTATAAAAGACAATGCCTTATATGTGGGAGGGTGGTATTACCATTTTTATGGTAGTAAAATGTTATTAAGACTTTCTTATTTAAGGTAATTATGTCTAATATAGATTTGCATTTTGGCAGTTATTTTACATTACATACAGAGATAATAGTAAATATGTTTGTCCTGGTTTCAGCTGGGATAGAGTTAATTTTCTTCCTAGTAGCAGGCGCAGTGCTGTGGTTTGGATTTAGTAGGAGAAGAATGTTGATAACACACTGATGGTTTAGTTGTTGCTAAGTACTGCTTACAGTAGTCAAGGACTTTTCAGCTTCCCATGCTCTGCCAGGTGCACAAGGAACTGGGAGGGGGCACAGCCAGAAGGGTTGATCCAAACTGCCCCAAGGGCTATTCCATACCATGTGACGTCATGCTCAGTATATAAACTGGGGGGGTGGGGGGATTGGCCGGGGAGCAGCGATCGCTGCTCGGGAACTGTCTGGGTATTGGTCGGCGGGTGGTGAGCAATTATTTTGTGCATCATTTGCTTTGTATATTATTATTATTATTATCATGATTATATTGTTGTTACTATTAGCATTACTATTTTACTTTATTTCAATTATTAAACTGTTCTTATCTCAACCCAAGAGTGTTTCTCACTCTTACTCCTCTGATTCTCTCCCCTATTCCATCGGGGTAGGGGAAGTGAACAAGCAGCTGCATGGTACTTAGTTGCTGGCTGGGGCTGAACCAGGACAATGTTTCATTTACACTTTTTTTTTTTTTGCTTTTCAAGTTTTGCTTTGTAGATGGTGATTTGTTTTAGATTTAGTTCAGTTTAGATACAGTACATTAATTTTTAAATTACTTAAATTATAGTGGAAAATAATTGCAACAGATGCAAATATGAGTATGATTTAGAGCAGAACTCTTTTTATACTTTTTTATATTTTGTAAATAACTTCAGGTTAGTGAAAACCTGGACTCTGTTAATGGTGATACCTTTGTCAAGATATGCTTAAGATCAAGAGCAAAGTGGCATAATACATTTGAATACATCTCATTTTTAAACAAATTTCTCAAATTTATTTTGATTTTTCATTCTTTTTCTATTATCTATTTTAATTAGATAATGCAGTGCTTTACCTGCAAATATGATGTTTTACAACTGCAGACTATTAATCTGCTCTGAGACCAAAACTGTTCAAGAAAATCCTCGCCATAATGTTCCTTTTGCTCCTTCTACAAAGAAAGATTTGCAGCAAGGAGTTACGGTCTTAAAAGTGAAAGGCTTCATAAAATCCATTTGAGAACAGAAATGTGGTATGTAAGCTTGCTTACTTACTTAAAGGTGGACAGCTTAACATTTTTTGTGGGGGACAGAGGAAAGCATTTCTGTGGGTATTGCTTCCCAGAATTGAAATTTGGCATGATCAATCCATTTTATCAAAATTATCTGTTGGAGTATGCTGTGGGGACCTGATTGAAAATTAACTGATAACACTAAGCAAAGAAATTTTTATCTGGTGGGCAGAAGGGTTGATGTCCTGAGCAGGACACAAAAAATCAAGGTGCAAAAGTATAAGCCTTGTGTACTTTCCTGGAAATTCTCTGGGCATTGTGGAAAATATTGTCTATAAAATAGCATCCAACTTGCTTCCTTTCATTAAACATACTTGATACTGCTGATCGAGCTAAAATTGGTCAGTTCTCCTTAAGGCGTAATGGCCAATAGCTTAATAGCAGTGCAGATTACAGCTACCCATCTACTCACTAATGAACGTGTTTATATGTGTCACAGGGTGAAACCTACTTAGATGCACCACTGAGAGAAAATGAGTCCTTAGCTACATCGACCCAGCAATAACTCATTGCATGATGCGTTATCTGCTGAGAAAACAAACAGTGCTCAGATAATAGCTGCCAGGGAGGCATACGTGAAAGCTCTGGGCTATGTCTACCTTCTGTTAATTTCTTAAGGTATGTATGTGGACAAAAAAAAGAGCACAGATGAACTGTTCACTTTCCTTCTTGGGGATGGGATGCCAGAAGTTAACAGTAACACAGGAAGTGACCATTAACTGGCTTCAGATATAGGCAAAGTAAAAGAGGTTGACCTGGAACTACATGAGCTGTGAAGCCATTAGCAGCTGGCGCCAACCATGAGAGTTAGAAAGCAGCAAATAACGAAAATGTTAACGCGTTAGTGGGAACACATCCAAATAAGCCCAGCACTGTGAGGAAGGTTGAGTCCCCGGTGGTGCTGCTAAGGCCACCAGCCAGGGCTGGGACACACCCACGTGTCAGAAGGAGTGTCCTGTCCCCTGGTGGTGGTCACAGCCAGACCAGAGGAGCAGGGGCCTGAGCTGGTGGTCATGTGTATTTTCAGGGCAAATTCTGTTCAACACCATTCTAATATTTGTAAGGTCCTCACTATTAAAATGATTATTACAATTAAAATTCATTATTACTATTAAACTATAAGGTTTGTGAGAACATACTGTTCTTTACATTTGCTGTTTCTTGAGCTGAGAAGATTCATGCATTAAAAGTAACTTTTTTCTTTTTTTTTTTTTTAATAAAGAAATAGTTTCAGTCAAATGCATAACAGGAAGGAGGGAAAGGTAGAGAACCTAACTTGGCTGCTTTCAGAGTAAGTTCTTGGTACATCAGGGACTGATGTTTTTGTGCTCAGTAAAGTGTTAAGACTGCTGGATGGGAGTCATTAAAAGGACTCTGATGATGGAGCTTTCTTGGATTTTATGTACCTGATGTTCTTGTAAGCCCTATTCCTGTGCTTACAGGAATAACCAGAGTGGTAGCAAGGTGCATGTGTGCCCAATAATCTCCCTTATCTTCTATCCTCATAAAAAATACAAGTATTTTCATGTGTTTATATTTTGAAATTAAAGCAGGCTTCAAAGAGAAGCTATGAATGTTCAGTTTAAGCTACTTTATATCCTAAAAGCTGATATGTGGACTGTTTAACATTTTCCTTTTCTTGAATCTCATGGCAAAAATCACACTGATTTCATGGGAGTATGATGAGGTTCCCAAGTAAAGTTTGCAATGCAAATACTTTGTAACAGGGACAACTTTGTTAGCTGCCAAATGTGCCGAAGAGAAAGAGCCCAGAATGATCACCTCCTTATAGGTCCAGGTTTTAAGAGAGGTTGCAGTAGCTGGTTTGTTTTAAACTCACTCTTCACATTCTTCTTTACTGAAACATTTTTAGCATATATTTATCTGATGATTATGGCAGCAGTACCTTTCCTATGTCAGTTTTCCATTAATCTTATATACAAAGAGAATGTATACCAGTATAGAAAATGCCACTAATGATTTCTAACCTGTAATAATAATGATTAACTTGTATTTTTTTGAGACAGCACTGAATAGAACTATTTTTTTAATACATTCTTATATTATTTAGTACATTCCAGTAGTTGCTGGAAAGCAGGGGGAAAAAAGTTTATTCTAAATAGATCAATAGTCCACACAGAATTAATTGTACTGTGTGAAGTGAGGGCATGTGCATGAAAAGCCATGTGTCCAGAATATTTTGCATTTTCTTTTTATCTATAAAAAATATAATTCAAAAGGAATGTTATAGCTTAGATTATCAGAAATTTGGCTTAAGAAGTTTCTTATCTACACAAAGACACATAGAAATGGACACATGCACAGATAGCTGTCGTCTCTCAGCTGTGAGCAAGCTCATACATCTACAAAGTGCTTGCGGAGCTGTGTGCAGACGTGATCTGGGCCCGAACTGCCGTATTGCCTGCAGCGGAAACATTTCCTTCTCCTTACAGAGCAAGATCGTTTGGAGACATGCTTGAACCTTCCACTAAACATTCCTTACTAAATTAATTGAGGACAACTACATTCTGCATTCTCTGCTGAGCAGGAGTTATTAAGTCTGAACAGCTTTTGAATGCATCCATGTGGATATTAATGATACATTCTTGAGCCCTCAATGCGCTGGGAATACAGCTATGCTTTTGTGATAGTACTATTCTGCACAATCTTCAATACCTATTTGTGCCATTAAAACATAACATAAATACAACTTGCAATTAGAGGAGAGTATCTAAGTGTATTCTGTATTACATAGATATGTCATCTATTATAGGTTATAAAAGGTAAGGCTATAAAAACACTATATTATCAAAATGGAACAAAATCACTTGGATATAAATATGAGTAACTTTAATTGTCTTCCTTGAGGGGGGAGGGGCTGGGAAAAAGAAGGCAGAAAGCTTTTTAAGAAGATACTGCTCATAAAATCCTGTAATTAGTGTCTCCTGAGTACACCAAGTATCATGGTTTAATCCCAGCCTGCAACTAAGCACCACACAGCTGCTCACTCGCTCCCCCCACAGTGGGATGGAGGAAGAGAATTGGAAGGGTAAAAGTGAGCAAACATGTGGGTTGAGATAAAAACAGTTTAATAATTGAAATAAAATAAAGTAGTAAATTTTATGGTAGTAAAAGGTTATTAAGACTTTCTTATTTAAGGTAATTATGTCTAATATAGATTTACATTTTGGCAGTTATTTTACATTACATACAGAGATAATAGTAAATATGTTTGTCCTGGTTTCAGCTGGGATAGAGTTAATTTTCTTCCTAGTAGCAGGCATAGTGCTGTGGTTTGGATTTAGTAGGAGAAGAATGTTGATAACACACTGATGATTTTAGTTGTTGCTAAGTACTGCTTACGCTAGTCAAGGACTTTTCAGCTTCCCATGCTCTGCCAGGTGCACAAGGAACTGGGAGGGGGCACAGCCAGAAGGGTTGATCCAAACTGCCCCAAGGGCTATTCCATACCATGTGACGTCATGCTCAGTATATAAACTGGGGGGGTGGGGGGATTGGCCGGGGAGCAGCGATCGCTGCTTGGGAACTGTCTGGCTGGGGCTAAACCACGACAGTCCTGAATAATCTTTGATGGTGCTTTCTTGTATAAAAAGATCTAATTTTTCACAAACACTTAATAAATTATTTGGCTTTGTCCAGCTTTATCATTATCTTTTTTGCTATCTATCAGAGGTGGAGGTGTTAAGGAATTTTACATCAAGTATTTCTCATGTATTTGATACTTAAAACACATGGCTGAAACTTTATTCAAGTGCCTCTTTTTTGAGAATCCTTTTGTCGCTTTGTAGAATGGCTTGTTAACTGCCTCTTTTTGATTGATGTGTCATAGGCTATCTAACATTTAGTTCCACATCCTGCACCATTTTCTATGGAGCCTGTGTATTTATAGCTACTATACTGTACCCTGGTAAAGACAGATGGCAATGAAGCCAACTGGGAGTTTCGTCTTCCTTTGTTCACTGGCCTTTTATTCAATGATTCATAATATCAGATGTGCAAGAACACTAAAAAATATTGAATCAACCACAATAGCACCAAATTGTTCTAAGCGCAAAAAAGATAATTTGTATCTGCTCAATAAATAAATGAAATGTATCGATTATCTACAACAGTTGAAAACATGTTATAGACAATATTATCATCGCATTGAAAGGTGAAAATATAATTTTGAAATAGGAATTCTAGTATTCTCATTCTCATATTGTAAATTCTGAAATATATTGAAAAAATTTCTAACATATAAATTTTTATTGTCCAGGCTCCATATAACCTACCCAGAAGAAGCTTGAGAGCCAAAATTTTGCCTGAAAGTAGCCTTTAAGAGCATATTACAACGGCTGACTGAAGTTGGAATACTTTCTAAATACAGCACCAGCTTTTTAGTAATGAACTGAAGAAGAATTATTGTCACAAAGACAATGGCATATGATGATGTTTCCATCTTCCTCAATTCCATTCCCCAGATTCCAAGATGCCTAAGAAACTTTAAGATTCGATGCTAACAAAAAGTTTATGTTGATATAAGTTTTCAATTAAATTGTATGTCAACTAATTTAAAAGGCTAATGAAACAATTGACAAAACCTATGGTATCTATAAGGTGATGAAGAAGCTACTCTTTTTCTTTTGGGTTATTTTGTCATTGTGTAGAAGAGAGAGCTAACATCAATATTACTTTACTGCAATGGAAAAGACAAGCTATGAAGGTCACTTGCATGCCACATTTCAGAAACTGTTTTCATCCCACTGCACAGAAAATGTTGCTGCCACAGTAGCTGTGTAATCATTTTTATCTTCTGGCCTCTGACAAAATGTTAGCACTAGGAGGTGCTGAAATTGTTTAGATTTGAGTACTTCAGCTGTGGCAGGAATTTTTGTTTCTTTTGTTTTTTTAAAGGAAGAACATTCAAGGACTATTGAGAACAGCAGGGTTTGGGGTGGGTTGTATTTATTTTGCTCGCAGCCTTGTTTGCTTTGGCACTTCTACACAGCACAGTTTTGTCTTGAGTAGATGGATCATGTAGAACAACACTACTAGGAACTTTTTTATTCAACTACTACAAGCAGCGGACAGAGACTTCACACTTCTGTGAGTTAGGAACTAGATTAAGGACCTGAAAGATTTTTTCAAAGCTCTGTTTTGATCAAGCTATACAGCTTCTAAAAGGAGATGTATGACAGGCTGAGATGCTGTATCGGATTGAAATCGCTAGTACTAAGAGATCTGTGAAAAGGACTATTGCAAAGGTGTACTAGAAAGTAAAGATGGGAGTTGAGGAGAGCATAACCTCTTAAGAAAAGACATCATGTTATGCTAGAACTGATATATTGCAGAGCTGTTCAATGGGAATACATAAATCCACTAAAAATCCACTAAGAGCTATGCTGGATATGTCTCATACAGGCACAAGAAGAAGAATCAGAAAGTGAGGAATGCTTGTGAGGACTAGATGCCAAAAACAGAATCATGGAATAGAATCATAGAATCGTTTAGGGTGGAAAAGACCTTTAAGATCATCAAGTCCAACCATTAACCTAAAACAACCAAGTCCAACACTAAACCAATTAAGGGTAGAGTAATAATTTCATATTTCCTGGCTTGGTGGCTGGATCATTTATAATGAAAGGAAAAACTAGGAATCATTAAGGTTGGAAAGGAACTCTAAGATCATCAGTCCAACATTCAACCCAACACCACCATGCCCACTAAGCCATGTCCCAAAGCGCCATGTCTACCCGTTTTTTGAACGCTTCCGGGGATGGTGACTCCACCACCTCTCTGGGCAGCCTTTTCCAATGCTTTACTACTCTTTCTGTGAAGAAATTTTTCCTAATATCCAACCTAAATGTCCCCTGGCGCAGCTTAAGCCCATTTCCTCTCATCCTATCGCTAACTACATGGGAGAAGAGACCAACACCCACCTCACTACAACCTCCTTTCAGGGAGTTGTAGAGAGCAATAAGGTCTCCCCTCAGCCTCCTCTTCTCCAGACTCAACAACCCCAGTTCCCTCAGCCGCTCCTCATAAGACCTGTGCTCCAGACCCTTCACCAGCTTTGTTGCCCTTCTCTGGACATGCTCCAGCACCTCAATGTCTTTCTTGTAGTGAGGGGCCCAAAACTGGACACAGTATTCCAGGTGCAGCCTCACCAGCGCCAAGTACAGTGGGACAATCACTGCCGTGCTCCTGCTGGCTACACTATTCCTGATACAAGCCAGGATGCTTGTGCTTGCAGAAGGTGTGATTGATCAAGCCATTAATCAGGGTGTGGACATGAAATTGAATCAAAAAACCTATCTAAGAAGGAATCATTATACCTACACTCTACTAAGACACCTGAGTAGAATAATGAAGACAAAAAACAGAAAGTTAAAAAAAAAAAAAAAATTATTTTTAATGGCTATTTTTGAGATTTTTGAGACTGAATTTTTTTTTCTATATTTTCCTCACTGAAAGTATCAATCATTTTTTATTTTTCCTGGCTCTCAGCAATTGTTTTTTTCTAATCAGAAATAAAACTTAGACTTTTACCATTTAAACTGGCGGAATAGGATAACTTCCACTTCCATCTCTTAGGATGAAGTCAACATCACTACAAAACTGATTTATATTGCACAAAATGAGCAGAGGAGAGACTAAATTAATATAATGTATCTTTTAAAAAAGTTTTTCATTAAGTGGAGTATTTCCTTGACTGGAATAATTTTAAGAGTCTCCGTTCTATTTTATATCTGAGCAGTTTTAATATAAGCAAAGGAATATATTAACAATGTAAGTATATCTAGAGCAAATTTTTTAAAAAGAGACAATAACTCTGCACCTTGGTGACCAGAGCACTATAAAGATATCTGCTATAATGCTGTTCTATACCAAATGGAGAAACTCAAACAGCAGAAACTGACAATACTCTGAAGACCAGTAGTTCAGAGGCTGCAGTTGAGATCTTGACTTTTATCATTGTTCTGATGTCATTGCTCATATGGAAAAAAGTTTGTATGTGACTCTCCCATATATGTGGTATAATAGGTCTCACAGGCTATAGAACAAGTTATGAAGGAGGATCTCCCTCAATGGCTTTGTAAGCAGTTACAAAATCTTCTTGTGAAACCACCAAAAAAATCCACAAGAGTTTACATATTTATCATTTTTCTAAATAACACGGTCTTATTTTTTTCAGCTGAAATGTTAGTTTCTGTTGTTGATGATCAAAATGGTATTTTCCTGTAAATCAGCAATTCACCATAAAACCAGAGTTGTTTATTCTCAATACTCTATATTTTTCAAGACTCCTTCATCCTGTCACTGGGTCATACTGTAGCACTCTCTATGGTGCTTGTACCTGAAAAAGCTGCCTCGATTCACATCTTTTCAGCATAGAAAAGACAAGAATTCCATTTTATTTTATGTTTTCTTGGTTCCTTGCCTCCAATTCAGTCCTCTAACACAAATTTAAATAAATGTTTTATTAGATGGCTATAAAAAGTGCTTAAAACAATGAGCATTTAGAAAACTGATATTTTCCAGATACTGTCTACTTAATATTTTTTACCTGAAATTGAAACATGCACATGTTAAGACATAATGAATTCTTCTTTCCCACAATGAACATTTTAACAGCAGAGATAAAAAATTAGCATAGCCATTATCTATTATATAAATGAAATATGATTTTATTCTATGAATGACTAATATAGCATTCAGGATCAAATTTAGAGGAAAACTAAAAAGACATGCAGATAATACAGGACTACTGTAAACCACACTCTCACCACTGCAATACGTTTGCTTTTTAACAGTCCCTAAAAGTGAAAACTATATGCAGAGAGAACAATTTTTTCACCTTTCAGGTACATAGCAGTTCCACACAAAAAAAGCAACACTGCCCATTTGTACATGTCCTGCTGGCAGGAGTATAAGGATCAAATATTGTAAGCAGTACTCTGAAATAGCTTTTAAAAAACATTTTATTATCACTGTTTGAGAAAATCTGGAGTGTCCTTACATGAAAATGAAATCTCCAAAATATTGGTTTTTTAAATAACAGAAAGCTACAGACTGTTAAGAAGTATTTAAAAGTTACTGTGATATGGCCTGATTTCAGATTTAAAATGATTCACTGAAGAATACTCTGAAATACAAACTACCCCATCATCTGCTTGATCATTCATTCATAAGATCATTTAAGTTGGAAGGGATTTCAGATATCTAGTCCAAAATCCTGGTCAATGCAGAGTCAGGTCTGAGGTCAGACCAGGTTGCCCAAAGCTTCATCCAGTTGGGACTTGAAAACCTCTTTGGTTCACTTAGTACCTAAGGCTACTTAGTGTGCAGCACACCTTAAACTCAGGTTAGTAGTCCTTGCATTTAAGAATAGATATCTTTAAGCTAAGCATATAGCTAAATCTAGCTAGATCAGCTCTCCACAACAAATGAAGACACAGACAACTTCAGGGAATAATTAATCTAAATGTACCCTAAATATTTATCTTAAAATAAAATGGATTATCCTCTAGAGATACTTCGTTATCTTATATGTAAGTAGAGAAATTTGTACTAACTGAAAAAGGAGACTAGAAAATAAGCTTAAATTAAAACCTAATTTTTGGCTGGCTCTACTTAGGTGAGGTGAATCTTACACTTTATGAATTACAAATTATTGCTTTTGAAGGTACTGACTGTGGCCTATAAAGACCATCTGAAAGCAGTATTTTCAGCCCTTTCTTTTTAATATGATGCAAGCTGTGGGCGTGAATCATCAAATCATTCAGCTTGGAAGTGGTCTAAGGAGGTCTCTAGATCAACCTCCTGCTGAAAGTAGATAAAACATCAAATTCAGACCAGGATGCACAAGGTTTTAGCCAGTCGGGTCCTGAAAATCTCCAAGCACAGAGGCTGTACAACTCCTCCTGTTCATTCTCCATGCTGCATGTATTAGTGTAGAGGCATTTCAGAGAGGCATCCAAGAGTGCTGATTCCTCAGTTTAAGCTTGAGAGCTTCCCCCATAAAGCTGTTCTGCAGGCACTTCTTTCTTTATATGCTTGAGCCTGAAGTAATTCCACTTCAGTCCTGCTTTGTTAATCACTGTGTCCCTTCTGTTCCCATCACCCTCAGCTTTTGGCTTGCCTACCCCATCTAAAACTTACACACTAGTTTTTTTGAGGAAGCTCTCCTTAACAGTTTGTCCAGTCTGTCAGGAAAGATAATTTTGCCCCACTTAGTCAGGGGAATCCCATCTCTTCTAAGCAGTTGTTGACCCTCTAAGAGAGTCCCATGTTTGTAGTACCTGAAACCCTACTGCAAACACCAGCTATGCAAACAACTGTTGAGCCATAAGATCTGCTGAGTCCTCCCAGTGCCCTTCCTCCTCACTAGCAGGATCAAGTCAAACACTATCTGGATCCCCATTCTGTTGAACACTGCCCCTGGAGACCTGTAGACACACTTGGTAACTCCCAGGTCACCCCCGTCCGTATCGTCGGTGCCTACACGGAAGAGCAGTAGGGAGTAATAGGCTGGATTAGGCCTCTGTCGCCTCTCCACAAAGTCCTGAATGCAAGCCCCCAGCAAGTAGCAAACCTCTCTAGATGACAAGTCTGGTCAGCAGATGAGGAGCTTTTCATGATGCAAACTGGGCTGCCCAGGGAGGATCATGGTGGTTCTGTGATTCCCTTGGGCCAAATTAAGGTGAAACAACACCGAACGATCAATTAAACACTTTATTGATGGTAAAAAACAACGTGAACTAGGAAAACTTAACGATAGGCAATGTGGGTTCTAATTGGAATACTTATAAGAGGAAAGGAAAAAGAGGAAAAGGAGAGAGAGAGATCTCACCACCCTTGGATTCTGCAATGTCAATGGTAAACGCGGCGATCCTCCAGTAGTGGGTGCGTGCATGGCAATCCTCTGCTAGTGGGCTCCTTGGAGTTGTGTCTTTTATAGGCTAGTCCCGGCCTCCAGTCTCGCCCCCTTGAGGACTTATATGGTTCTTTACCAGGTACTATTGTGGGCGGTGGTCGCCAGGGATCTTTTGGGTGGTGGTGAGCCCCTTCCTCAAATGAATTCTGTATGACCTCTGGCCATATATGGTTTGTTTTAAAGCATATCAGAAGGAGGAACTGTGCATCCTCCAACATGCTTTACCGGCTTTGTGCTAATCGGCTTCTCCCCTGTGGTTTAGTGGTGCTATGGAGACCCTAATTTGTCACTATGGAGACCTTAACTTGTCTCTATGCAGACCTTGTCTGTGTAAGA
This sequence comes from Pelecanus crispus, assembly GCF_030463565.1. NCBI lineage: Eukaryota > Metazoa > Chordata > Aves > Pelecaniformes > Pelecanidae > Pelecanus > Pelecanus crispus. The sequence goes on along the minus strand of NC_134644.1, from coordinate 156,089,718 downwards.
GACTGAAAGAGTTAATGTCTCAAACATTGTGACTGGACAAATTAAGGTCTGCATAGAGACCAGTTAAGGTCTCCATAGCGATAAATTGGGGTCTGCATAGCACCACAGGTGAGAAGCCAATTGGTGTGGAGCCCGGAGGCATATCAGAGGATGCACAGTTTCCCCTTCTGATGGAGGAAAGTCACGCAGAGTTCATTTGAGGAAGGGGCTCACGACCACCCAAAAGACTCCTCGTGACCACTCCCCCCCCCCCCCCCCCCCCCCAGTGGCGCCTGTGCAGAAGATTAAGAACATTCTGGAACAAGCCTCAAGGGAGGGTGAGACTAGAGGCAGGGACTAACCTATAAAAGACACAACTTTGAGAAGCCACGCGCACGCCCCCACCACTGGAGGACCCCACGCTGCTGCTCTGGACCTGCCTCCCCGACCTGGTGCTGATGCTGGCGCAGCTGGAGCCCCTGCACTCCAAGAGCAGCATGAGGACTGCCGCGTTTATCAACATCATGGGATCCAAGGGTGGTGATATCTCTCTCTCTCTCCCCTCTTTCTTCCTTTTCCTTTCCTCTTATAAGTATTTGAATTAGAATCCACGCTGCCTATCGTTGTGCTTTCCTGGTTTGGGTTGCCTACCATTATGCTTTCCAAGTTCAGGTTGGTGTTTGTCATCAATAAAATGTTTAATTCATCGTTTGGTGTCATTTCACCTTAATTTAGCCCAAGGGAATCACAGAACCTCCATGATGCTCTCTGGGCGGCCCAGTTTGGGTTGTGACAGTCTGACGTAATGTCTGAGTCATCAACATACATTAACTCTTTCAGCCTCTCAGCGGCCTCTGTCCCCTGCACGGTGTGTCTCCTACCACCATGACTTACCACCTCCTCCTAGTGGTGGCCCAGCGCCTCATCAGCCACAAGGGTGACGAACATACTGTGTAACTGCAAGTCATCAAGTGGGGCAGGGCAAAACAGTGATGGAACAACCCTGCCAAACTTCAGCTGTTTATCAAATACACCTGTGGTTGTTTTGCAGAGAATAATAAGGCACCTTTTGTAACTGAGAGGAGGGAAAGAGAATGAAAGAGACTTTAACAGTTAGTCTGGCTTGGATTTTGAGCATGTTTTCTAGGACAGATGATACAATTAAAACTAAAGTATACAGACAAATCTGTCAGTGCATCAAATAATGGAGGAAAATTCTACCAGCAATTACCTGCCAGCTAGCTGGAAACAATAGTCTACCAGGTACACAGAACCGTATTTCATGCTAATGATCCATTTGCAGATCATGCCACTGATGATTTATGGTAAATCGAGAAAAAACTTTTACAGTGCATGTTACCTTCTTGGTTACAGCCAGAATGAAGCAGAGATATGCTGCCTTCTGTGATACCATAGACACTATACTTCCTTGGTGGTTTTACAACAAAATCATGGCTTTTATACAGCTCTTACAGACAGAGGTCATAGAAAATTCTAAAATTCACATGAAAAAGCAGAAACTTCAGCTGTCTAAATACTAGAGGATGATTACATAGCTTCATTCCTCCATGAGTCTTCCACTGTCCCCCCTCTTTACTTTTAATGAAATGATATGCTGCACTGTACTATGTTAGGTTGCTGATACTGTGATGGTACAACTGCACCAGGTTTATGGCAGCAGCTCTCCTTATTTTAGCAGGGTATTGAGATAGATAAGAAATTCCTACTCTCGAGCAACAAGAATACGTTTTATTAAACTCTCTGAGAAGGCTCAGTAAATTAAGCACTGCATTGGTTTTGCATACCTTCCAATTTTTTGTAAAACAACATGAACCTGATAGCAATTGATTTTACAACTAAAGTCAGTGAAGACTCCACTTGCCAGGGGTAGGTGTTGTCCCAAAAGTAAATAGGGTTTGGCTGAATAATTCGTCCCTCCCTTTCTATGTAGGCAAGGTTATGTATTTGGATGAAGAAAAAAAGCATTCTGCTCTAGCAGCATCATCCCAACTCACAAACTTGTAGTTAAGCCCCATCAAGGTTTCCCAGCAATTGGACACAGGTTTTGAGAGGTTTGTATTGCTGTGTCTTTGGGCTTGCACTGCAGGGCCTGGCATCCAGGACATGGTCGTGGAGATGGAGAGTCTTCAAGGGCAACTGGGGAAAGGCAACAAGTCTTGTCTTCCTTGCCCACATTAGTTTACATGTAGCTTACTCTCCAATTTGCAGCATGTGCGCCAAATGTATTCCCAATACAGTGTAATATAGCTCACGAGTTGAAACAGGAATGGTAAAAACAGGAGTACTTAATTGCTTTTAGAGTCATAAGAAGTTTGTACATGGATTATGGACCCTTTTGGAAACCAAGTCTGAACAATAAATACGGGTTTTTTCATCAGCTAGCAGAGAATTACTGGTTTGATTCAGTATGACACTCTTCTGCTGTCAGATCTCATGATGCAGTCCCTTTGGACAGCCAGCGTCCTCATTGCTCAGTTGACAAATGTGCATGGTAACTTACAGGATTTGTTAAATGCAGTTTACACAAAAAGGTTTATTGGAAAGTGAGGGATGTATGTTTAAGTTATTATACATAAATATGAATACTACTCTACACTGCACTGGTGCAGCCCCCCCTCAAGTACTGTGGGCAGTTTTGGGCACCTCAATATAAGAAGACATCAAACTATTAGAGTATGTCCAGAGGAGGGCAACAAAGATGGTGAAAGGCCTCAGGGGCAAGACTTAAGAGGAGCAGCTGAGGTCACTTAGTTGGTTCATCTTGGAAAAGAGAAGGCTGAGGGGTAACCTCATTGCAGCCTACAACTTCCTCAAGGGGGGCAGCGGAGGTGCTGGTCTCCTCTCTCTGGTGACCAGCAGATAAGACACAAGGAAATGGAATGGAGCTGTGTCAGGGGAAGTTCAGATTGGACATTAGGAAAAGGTTCTTCACTGAGAGGGTGGTTGGTCACTGGAACAGGCTCCCCAGGGAAGTGGTTAAGTCACCATCCCTGGAGGTATTTAACAGAAATGTAGAGGTGGCACTTAGGGACGTGGTTTAGTGGTGAACTTGGCAATGTCAGGTTTATGGTTAGACTTGATGATCTTAAAGGTCTTTTCCAACCTAAATAATTCTACAATTCTATATAATTCTATTATATTCTAGAATTCTATTCTTCATGACAAGAAAAGTAAGAGGTAAAGGTTCTTATAGCCTATCAGGGAATGAACATCAATCCCAACTGAAACAATAAAACATAGTTATTTTTCTACTTTTTAAGACACTATACCATCTCTTTTAAACAGATTGGTCATGGAAATCAGAAGAGAAGGGAAGTGTAGGGGGAAAAGAAAGGGGGATGTAATGTTCAGCTTTGGAATTGACTTTCCATCCATGGTGAACATGTGCAATATTGTCCACATTCAAGAAGTTAAACACTTCTTTAAAATGTAAGACTGCTACACAGTTTCTAGGTGGCACAGCACCGTGTGTGGTGACTCCATCCACGAGCCCCTGGCCTGGACAGCCCATGAGTGTGAGATGCGACCTCTGTGCATGAGCTACAGCAGACACACTCTGACACATGAATAGCACATCTGAAACATTTGAGTTCCCATTAAAAACAGGTTTATCAGACAGCTGGGGAAACCAGCTAAATCAAAAAATCAAAAATCTGCCTGAACAAGATTCCAAGGCAGAAAATAAGACATGTTTAGGGAAAAAGCAGGTATGTGATTGCCCTCAGTCTGAAGGAATAGAAAGGAGACCTCAGAAAATGAAAAGGGGGGGAAAAAAACTGTGAAAAGAAGAGGATGTCATTGACTTGATCACAATGAAAAGAAACACTTAATTTGCCTTATATGTTGGTCAGTTTGTTTCATTTTAGTGGTGGCAGCCTTAAAAGAAACTTTACTGCCAAACAAGGCAATGGAAGTCATACAATATCACATAGCTGGTGAATTCAGCTTTACCACTTGCTTAGATGATAGTAGTCTTAGCATGAGTGAATAAATACAGAGGTTATTTCTTTATTAAACAGGGTATCTGTTTCTTTTGCCCTCTACCAATCCCTTTTCCATCTGGTGTCAAAAATACAGTGTGAAGAATCTCATACTTCTTTCCGCAACATGGGTATGACTACTGAGTTTGGTGAGATGCTTCTAATTCTTAAAGGGGTAAGAAAGAGCAAAATCATATATTGGCATGTATTTACCAGTACATTTTTCTTAGATGGGATTGTTTTATATAAATATTGTAGTCTTTCATAAGTGAAGGTTTCAAAATCACTGTAACTGTGGCCTTGACAGCGCAAGCTTGTGTGCCAGTTACCTTAGTGGTACTAGTAGACTCCATTGATTTCCATATTTGATATACGATTTCAAATTTCAATATTATATTAATTTGTAATAACTAGAAAGTTGGGGGGGGTTATTTCATATACTTGCATATTTTTATTCAGAAGTAAAATAACATTCATAGTTTTCTATTTCATTACTGTGTTTTAAGCTGAACTTCTCTTATCTGATCTATTTATGTATTTGGGTTTGCTTTGAACTACACAGCCTCAAGTACATTGCTAATTGCATGCCATTGAAACATGATTTTTAGGAATATGGTATGTTCATAACTGTTTAGCCTAGTGGTTAGGATCTCAATTTACCAGCGGGAAGAGGTCAGGCTAAATTATACTCTTTCCTGAATTTTGGACCTCAAAAAGTATTTGAAAGATTTTATGTGACATCTTTTCCTCACAGGGAGATAAACAGAATGATTTAGTTAGACCTTTACATTCTGGTTTTCTATATTTATTTTCTAACATGGAACAAGACTTTCTCATTTACTAATGCCTTAAGATATATTTATTTGATTATACCTCTAATTGTGTATGGTTTAAATTAATGTCTAAAAATAGAGGGGAACAAAAATCTTCCCCTTTTTTCAAGATATATAAGAATGTACATAAAGTTTCCTATCTAAGGTTAATGCCAACTGTATGGACATTTTCTGAGTAAAACTCTTGCCTTCCCCTTAATTCATTTCTAAGGGTTTTGATGTAGAGCTTATTGCTACATTCATTTCTGTATATGCCTCACTTGAAGTTTCCTTGGGAGATTCTGGCCAGTAGAACTCTATCAGCTGAAGCACCAAAAGACCCCATTAAAATGCCCTCCTGATTGTTCAAAAAAAACTGATTAATCCTCTTCTGCTGGCAACAATAATATTTTGCCACCAAGACTAACCCCACAGCTAGCTGTCACTTAAACGTTATTGTGGTTCTTTGTATTGCATCTCCAGTAGGACTGCTCAGTTACTTATGCATTATAGTGGGGACTGGTAGCACTTCTATAATTGATAAAATAGGCACCTGGCTGCAGAAGTGTTTTATTCATAGATGGTTTAGACCATGGATAGCAAAAGACGAAAAAAGACAGAATACTGGGAAAAAAGCCACAACTCAGATTGTGTAACTGAGCAGCAGTACACAAGGTGCTGCAGGTGTCGAGTCCAGTATTATTTCTCTTTCAGATATATATCAGTAGTATCTGAATGAATGCAGACATATATGAAACCACATTGTTTCCTCTGATGACACAGCACTACAAATTCTCTATTTGAGATGTTCTTTAGAAGAAGATGTTCCAATGATGTTCTTTAGAAGTCTGCATTCACTATTTTGCCTTGTTTTCTTTAACTTGATTAAACAAAACAGGGATACATCATTTAATTCAAAGTAGTTATTTAGAACTGGTATACCATTAAGACAAAGGTTAAGCTTTTTTGGCACCTGCCAAACAAATATGTAGATAATTTTGTCCACCAGATTAAAAAAAGAACCTGTAATACATATGTCAAATACCCTACGAGTATTAAAATATCTAATTCTGCTACCAAGCAGTTCTAATTAGAAGATGTGCTTAAAGGAAACATTACCATGGAAGGTGTGATGGCACAATTGAGAGCTATGTCTACTCACTTTATTAAGGATTGGATTATTTGTGTACTAATGATTTGCATACATTCACTTCTACAGGAATAAAATCTACAAAACTGCTTTGGAATCAGTAAAACTTTGGAGAACCCCTGATGTTTCTAATGAAACATTTGAGATTAAATAAAAAATGTATTTTGCCTAAAAATTTATGGTCAGCTTTGCTCTCAGTGACACCCTTTCCAGTGGAAGGAGTATTCTGCTATAGTGGGTATGGGTTTAAGGCCATATTATGGCTTAACTTGTGGAACCAGATCAGATTAGGGAGCTCAGATAATCTATGCAACAGCAACATATATACAAATATTATCTAAATAACAAATGGCAGTCAGGAAAAGTTATTCCAAAAACAGTTGTTAAATAGTTCTTTGTCTCTAACCTGTGTTATATGTACCTGTATCAGCTTCTCTGAAAGTAAATTAATACAGACTTTAGCAGACTGAGGCTTTCATTGGGAACTAAAAATTACCACTTGTATTCTTAATGGTTACTAATTGTTGGAATGTTGAAGTATCGTACAGTTAACTGAAATTTAACAATTTTACGAGATTCAATAGGTCATAAATATAAATCATTTTAGTAATAGTTGTCACATGCTCTTTTGCTAGGTACTTACACTCAAGAGCAAATGAAAGTATTTAAATATCAAATAATTGTAGAATTCTTTGTATTTACATTTTCTTTCACCAAACAGTCAGAATTTTAAAGCATTTACATCAGCAGTAACACCCATTAATATCTTACTTTCTGAAGAATGGTAATAAAAGGACTGTTGGAGTGTAACAACCTGTTTGCTGAAAATTTAGGGCACTTATGACTATCAGATTTTTTTTGCTGTTAAAATAATTGGTTTTTACAATGTTTAATAACAGAATGGAAATGGTGATTCACCATGTGTAGAAAATGCTGCTGAATGAAACATGGAATCTAAAAAAAGCATAGAAAATATAGAATTATCCGATGGATATCCCATGAGTGGCCAGTGCTTGGCAATTACAGACTTTCCGAACCAAAGATTATATTTAGACTACTGTGTTTAGCAGATAATGAATTGTTCTCCAAACCTATTTATATTTTTAGTTTCTAGACCATCCTGTGGCAATCTGCTCTCTATTTCATTTCTACTGTGTTTTGCCCTGGTGCCTTTATTAAACTCATCAAAATGAAACATGAGTTCTCATTTTATGTAAGGCTATTCAAAGACAACAAAAACTTTGCCATGCAGTTCAGGAGGAGCAGAATCAGAAAAAAATTCTGTAAGATTGATACTTTTTGATGCACTGGAAAACAAACATTATAAGTAATAAAGCAAAACAATTTAATTGCATTTTTTTTCCCAACAAAAGAATTTTTCATTATAGATAAAAGCATTGGTAAAGAGATTACATGCTAGATTTTATTCTTGATGAGCTTTCAATTGAAACAAACCACAGTGAGGAGGAAAGAATCATGGATTTGGGCCTTTTAAGCTCAAAAAATAATTCAAATGAAAAGAAATTACAATGTAAAAACACACTGGTACATGATAAAGAAAATATACAACTAATAGATTAATGTCATACTGTAAGCAGAATTTCAGCATCCATTCTGCTCCTTTAAAGAAATATGTCTGAGAATTTAAGGTTTTTGGAATATTCACGTCTATATTATTCACATTTAAAGGGGTTTTATATATCTTGGCTTAATAAATTGTTCCTTATAGAAATACGTATTAACACTCACATTATACAAAGGATTGTGATTTTTCTCATCATTTAACCAGGATATGTTAAATCCTCTTTCTTTAAAATTCACAGCATAAGCATTGTTATGAACATAATACAAGGAATGCTTTCTTTAAAATGGTTTGGGCTTTTTTTCTGTCTGAAACCTCTTCGATAATAAATATTTATATAACATTGAAACATAACTGGTATAGGATATCACAGTTCACCTCAACTGGAATTTCACTTTTGGTGGGAATTGCTACTTGGCAGCATAGATACCATGTAAGGAAGAGTACACTTTGTAGAGGAGAATAGGAAGGAAAGCACAGTCTGATTCTTGGAAATTATATATTGTTCATGTTTTTGTCTCTCAGTGAGGTGATGCTGAGCATTTTAGTTAGGTCTATCATAAAGAGAGAAGGAGAATTACATATTTTATGTTTGTAAGGTTCTAATTAGTTCTTTGAACATCAACAATTGAAAAATGCTAATTTACATTTCCACATATTGTACTACATTTAAGTGGAAAGATCCTTAGAGAGAGCAAAATGACACTTTGATAGACATTTAAGGAAAAGGTATGAGTTGTTGTAGGTGCACCTCTAGAGCTAATAATGTTTTTCCTCATTTGAATCATTCTAAAGGTATCTTGCACGGTAACACACGAAGGAAATTAACTTTTGCAAATGCAATGGAGAGATATAGGGACAGGAGGACAGTAACTGTGGAGAGGAAGGAGAAAAATGTTATTCACTTAATGAAGATATGAACCTCTTAAAATCAGCGTATTGCTAGCAACCTGGACCTTCTATACTCAACCTTCTTTTATATGTTATTTTTTACCTTTTCTCAGTTTTCTCTAAAGTAGTGTTAGTTCCAAATACTGTAAGCAGTATTGGGCAAGAAATAAAATAGGCTGGTGGCTATATAAGCAGAAATATCCACTGGACTTCCTATGTGTTTTCAGCTTTAGGACCCAAGTCCTGAACTATAAAACAAAGAAGGAAGCAAGAGGTACATCTGGACATGTTAATTGTAGCATTGTGTCACCCCTACATAGAGTTTACTGAATTCCTCTATTATCTGAAGTTGATGTTTTGGTTAAAAGCCTGATGTTAGGTGCAAGAAATTACTGCATCTGATTTAGTTTCTGGATACTTCAGAGATTGGAATAGGCTCAAAATGATGGAAATGGAATACATTTTCAGATGTCCTTTAATGTAACACCTTTCCTTTGCTCATGAACACCAGGAAGCCAAAGCAACATATATTAGTAGAGGGCAGGAGAAATAGAACATAAGCTATCCTACTATTCAGTGCTACCTGTTTATAACAAACATATTTGAGAAAATGTATTCTTCTTTTGGGTAAAGGTTTGATTCAAAGCACATCACAACTATGAGAGGTCTTTGGGTACATTATGTTTTAGATCCAGCTACAGAGAAAGAATAAATCATATACAGGAAGTTTGATTACTTGCAAAGTCCAAATACCATCTATATTTAAATTTTGCTGCAGATATTCAACAGAGATAGGAACAACAGCAAATCTACAGAGTATTTTACAATGTTTATCTTCTAGACTTTTTTATACTGCACTGCCTTATTTTTCTCATTTGAATTTATGTTTATGAGTATTCACTGTGTGGCCAGCATCACAATAACGTAGGTATTTATGAAATAATGCACAGCCCTACCAGTGAAGATGTTTGGTAGAGTGCAGGATCACTACTCTATTAAATTGGCTCATTTTAAGTGACCTTTTATTTGGCAGGCAATGCCTTCCAATCAAATTAAGAAAAAGAGAAACCAGAAACAACACAGTTTCTAGAGTACAATAATCTGACTTGGGAACAATAATAAAAAACCTATTACTGTTAATGCAGTACATTGAACTTACTCCATTGCACAGGATATTTGTGCTGGTATCTGTACTATGGTTACTTGGAGTGAGAAACAATTTACTATATTATTGCTTAATCCTTTCTATCCTACCAAAAGCACCAATATGGTCCTAAATCACATATACTTTTTCATCCTTGTAGCAACATGCAGGGAGAAATCCTCAGCTATCTTAAGTCATCACAGCTCTACTTAAGATAATTAGTGAAACTGATGTGACAGGACTGTTACATTAATGTTAAAATCATTTAACTTGCCACAGCAGTAAGCATGTGGCTTGCTTGCCATTTCAACTTTGGAAACCCTTGAAATAATGCAATTTGATGTCATCACTATGGCATCATAAAAGTGTGATGTTATCTTGATTTTGATTTTTTTTTTTAATTTTTATTTTTCTTTTCTGCAGAAATTTGATTTCTTGACTAGATTTCAGTATTTAAAACAAGTTTCCAGTATATTAATGAACAAGCAACAAATTAAATCAGTAGTTATTACAGAATATTATCACCAGTGTGCAACTTCTACTTATTTCATTCAATTGATCTGTTCCTTTTATTCAACAATAGTAATATATACTGGTATTACTCCCAATCCTGTATCCTTCTTACGTATTACATGAACAGATATGATTTGTAAATCAAGTACAAAGTGTCATTAGAACAGCAGACCTATATTGCATCACCAACATACTTAGTGGGAATTAATAATTTGTGACATATAGGACTAGACTGTAAATTATCTTTTCATAGACTTTATTTTCACTGTCTTTGACAAATAATCTAAGAGTCTTAGCTACTTGGGATGGAATATACATGTCTGTTTTTTCCCATCAATACTGCCAGCAGTCACCGTGTAGGGCTGTTCAGTACATTGCATCACTGAGACTTTGCTGTACAGAATATTTCCAGACTTTCCTTTTTCATGTCAGTGTTAACAGAGCTGATATAAGTGAGCATAGTGAAAGACACCTTTTGCTAGACCTTTATCAGGAGTAATAAATGGATTATCTATTAGATTCACTAACAATCCAGAAAGTCATTGTCTCCATTTTACAGTTTTTATTCTTCCTGTGAAAAACAAAACTGGTTTGGTCCATGGAACAGTGTCATTAGGTCAGCTCTTTCTTGATTAATGAAACTTCATCATTTACATTAATGAACAGACAATTCTTTCCTGCGCCAAATGCATCAAAGAGTTTCAAGTTTACCAGCTTATGACTCCTACAATGCCAAGAAGATTCTTTCAGCACAAAAATGTACACAATCGCATGATTGTGCATTGTGTCTCCTTGGCACATTCATTAATATCTCATCCTGCACAATGTCATAGTAATAACATATTTTTATCAGCTCTAACCAAATCAGCTTTTGCCTAGGAATAAAAGTATAAAATTGGCTATTCACAGGAAAGGGTTTTGTCTTATTATTCTGAGAGATAGCAACTGCTAGTGGCTTGGGACTTCACTGATATACTTGATATGGTTTGAAGACATCCAGCTATGGTATGCTCTGACTTTGAAGACAATCTGAGGAAGCAAACATAGGATTAAGTTTTGACTTAATAGCAACTCTTTACTAATGTGCAGTTTGATGCATTTCTGAAAAACACATTCATATCAAAGGCAACAAATTTTGATAACCACTGATATAATTACCTGTGATATCTGCTTAAGCTAGGTAACAACTTGATTTAGAGTCAACTCTATTTTTAAAGGTCCTTTATCTAATCTCATTGTCCTACTTTTAAAGACACCTATTGTCCAACACAGGAATCTCATTATTTCAGAGCATTTCACATTGGAAAAATTCAAGTAATTTTTTTTAATTGTTTATTTCAGAATTAATATTATTACTGTTACTATTATTTTGGAAGGACATAATTTGAGCAAACTGCTTCTAGAAAGTACTCAGATTCACACATCTTTTGATCACAAAGTTGCTATCATTTCTAATTAACACCCTTGATTAACTCTAGGAATATCTTTGCAGAAGTGTTTGATATTGAGAATAACATAAAGTTCTACTCGATCTTCCAGAAATAGATTTCTGTATTTTTAAAGAACAGTTTATTGTAGCTATCTGAGGCAGGTTTCCTAATGTGTTTCCTAATATGACCTCAAATATTTCTATCAAAAAGATGAGAATAAATAGATTTATCTTCAGCAAAAACCACATTTTTAATAAACCTTACAACTTTCACTCCATAATAGTATTGTCAAAACTAGATGGGTTTTTTTTCTGGAATTTGAAAGTCCTTCACTGACGTGAAAGATTTCAAAGCCATTCTAACACAGCTTAATTGTATTGTAAGTGACAAAACTTATGCCATCTCCACTGTTAATTAACAGTCCACCTTGAGTTCATCAACTTTGCTCAGCTGAGATAAAGGAAACCACTCACCTAACTTGCTGAATGCCTGAAGGCTTGTTGAGAGAGCTACATGCCCTGCTCTGACAAGAGCACCGTGATATGCCTGATCTCTTGGACGCTGGAGCCATTCAGCTCCCAGTTGCTGACAAATCATGCAGACCTCACTTGACAACAACAATGATACTGAGTTATCCACTGTCCCTTAAATAAAACAATTACAACTGCTCTGAACGGATTATTTGCTTCTGCCCAGCTTCAAATATTTAAAATTTCCATCCTAATGTCACTGTCTCCTGGCAGATTTTTCCTTGGCAAAAGGCACACGATAGACGTGTAGTATTGCATGTTCATGTTGTTTGGTATATATTGTATGTAGGCTGTATTGTATGCAGTGTTATTTGTCACAGGGTGTCACAAAGGGCACACGAGACAAAAGGGCCTACGAGACAAAAAACCTCTTAGATCTACAGTACTAAATCCTTGACAGAACATTAAGTATAAAGATTTCAGTCACTAAGAATGCTAATATAATAAAAAAATTAGCATTTAAGATTTTAAAAGTGTTTTGTGGTAATTGTGGCCTATACCTGAATAAAATACAGCCTAGAACAATTTCTGTCAATAAGAAGGTTCATAATATATTTGGGGGAAGAAAATAAAAAGATTAAAAAAAATAGTCATGTTGGATGACTTTTTTTCCATCATGAAAACAAAATTAGGTTTACACTTGTAAAATCCACAGGATAGATTTAACTGCAAGACAGCACAGAAGAAGTTCAACTAGTTTAAATTACTGGCCTGGGTACTGGAAGCAGCATTTCTGCACAGTAGTCTTAGCTGGGCCAATAATAGGCAGATAGCAAACGAGCACAGTGAATCAGGCAAGGTAACGTACCCTGTCCTCCAAGCTTCTCAAGGGCCTCTTGTTCCTGGTCCAGATAGACTCAGCTCAGGGGTGGCCAGACTCCAGAAAAATTGCAGGAAACAGAACAGGTATGGTTTTCCTAGTTACTGTTCACAGATCTGCCCCAATGTAATCACTAGCTCCCCGGTACTCTGGGATGTAGAATGACAAACCAGTAACTGCGGACAGTCTGTGACAAAAACACCTGATTTTGTAATACTGTGAGGGCTCCCCTCTCCTTGTATCTTGGCTATGCATTTTCTTTCTGACACTATCAGTTTTTATGCAAAATTAAGGATAATAGAGAATGAGGACCAGAAAACATCCTTTTGCTGCATTTGTTTATTTGGTATGTGTTGATTTGGCTCCCTGGTATCTGTGTATATTAAAAATTAGAGACTATAGAGAGTTTGAGGAGAAAAGGTTTTGTGTAACTTATTGTTGATATTCAGTAAATAAACTATCTTTTTGGTATGATTTGAATATAATGCAACTGTAGATTTAGTCATGCTGAATATGAACAGCAATTTCATTCACAGTATGAACATCTGAATCACTCCCTTATGCTCACAGGCATTGTTGCAAGTGAGCTGGCATTAGCAAACACAATACCGGTACAAATGCAATAATTCAAATTCTGATTGTATTTGTGAGAGTTTTATTGTATCAATTAGCAAAGCTATATTAAGCAAACAAAATCCACCATCTAACAACTTATTGTGGAAAGATTATAATAATAAATTTCCTTCCTCACATGTTAAAAAAAATATTTATTTCCCTTTTAAATAGACCAGAAGATATTCAGTTAAGGTGAAAATGCTTTCACTTCCCCCTGCTGCCCTCACAATCTATGAATATAGAACAACAATAATCTATAGGTTCCCTTCAAAGTATACACTTCAGACAACTTTTATTTCTTTTCACTTGGGGATATTATTAAAACACAATGTTGATGCAGTACGGATTTAGCTAGATGTTTGATTTATTTTCAAGATAAGATGACTAGTGCCAAGTGTGTATCCACACATATGAAATGAAAAAGGATTTATTGAAAGATACAAATGATATCGTGCAGGCTCATTAAAGCCAAGCAACTCAGAAATAAGGTTGAAATTCTATCCTTATCAAGTCTCGTTATGTCTAGTTATTGCATTTCTTATGGTATCTGAGAAGACTCGCTGCTCTAAGAGCCCCAGTGGAACTCTGTAACAAACCAAGATACAATGCTTTGAATTGAAGTTATGCTTGAATTCTGTAGTCTTTCATAAGTGTATATTTGAACCATAAATTCAGGTTTACTTTTTTTTAGGTAAGGGTGGTATTCTCAACCAATATAAGCCTGTGGAACCAGATAGGATGGATACCAAAGTGCTGAGAGACAGCTGATATCATTGTGACACTGCTTTCTATCACCCTTAAGATGTTGTGGAGACCAGGAGATGTCCCCAACAACAGAAGAAAGAAAATCGTGTCCCTGTCTTCAAAAAAGAGCAAGAAAGATGAATAAAGATACAACAGAGTGATTAGCCAAACGTCAGTCCCTAGAAAATTCCAGTCCAGGCCATTCTAGTCACATGAAGGAGAGGTAGGTTACTGGGACCAGCCAGAATGGATTTATCGAGAGTAAGATCATAGAGCTATCGAGAGTAAGATCAGAGAGCTATGATAAAATGACTAGATCCATGAATGAACAGAGAGCAGTTGAAATTCTTTACCTTGACTTTAGTAAGGTGTTTGACACTGTCTCCCACAATATTCTTGTATCCAAGCAAAGATGACTGGATGGCTGGACTACCAGGAGGGTAAAACTCCCCGGATTGTCAGGCTCTAGGAAGTAGTTATAGGCTTGTACTATAACTGGAAAACAGTTAACAAAGGGAATTCCCCAGGGGTCTCTCCCGGTGCTTGTCCTGTTTAATACCTCTAAAGAGTGATGTGGAAGAGGAGATAAAACACACCCTCATCAAATCTGAAGATTATCCCCCCCAAACATGGGGGAACAACACCAGTTGACATGCTCAGGGGCTGGTCTGCCATTCAGAAGTACCCAGAGAAGCTGGAGGATCAGGTAGGAAATTCAACAAGGGCACGCATATAGTCCTGCCTCTATGAAGGAATAACAATACAGGTTGGCCACTCACTGGCTGGGGAGCAGCTCTGCTGACAAGGTCCTGGTGGTCTTGGGAGACGGTAGGTTAGCCATGTCAGCAATGTGTCCTGTTAATGGTAAAGGCAGACAGCATCCTCACTGTATCAATGAGGAGCACAGCCAGGCATGTAGGGAAGTGACTAGTCCCCTTTGACTCAGCACTGGCTAGATGACACCAGGAACATGTCATCCAGGTTTGAGCTTCCTAGTGCTAGAATGCTGTGGATAAACAGGAGTAAGCTCAGTCAGGGGTCACCAGAATGGTCAGGGTTGGAGCACTTGCCGTGTGACAAGAGGCTGAGGGAGCTGGGCTCATTCATCCTAGAGATCCTAGAGAAGGGATCACTTCAGGGGAACATATAGCTCCTGCAAGTGCCTATGAGAAGCCAAGAATGTGGAGGCAAGCTCTTTACTGGGGTGCTTTGTGGGTATGAGGCAGTGGTTATAAAGTGGAAAAGGCAGATTCCACACTTGACTTGGAGAAAAATCTTTTTTTACCATAAGAACAGTCAATCTGTGGGTCAGGCTGTGCAGAGGTGTTGCACAGTCTCCATGCTTGGAGTTTTTCAGGACCCAGCTGGCTAAAACCTTGTGCATCCTGGACTGAATTTGATGTTGTACCTACTTTCAGCAGGAGTTTGGGCTAGAGACCTCCTCAGGCTGCTTCCAAGATGAATGATTTGATGATTCATGCCCACCTCTGAAAAGAAAGAGGTTAAAATACCGATGTTTTCAGATGGTCTTTATAGGCCACAGTCAGTACCTTCAAAAGCAGTAATTCATAGTTGATAAAGTGTGAGATTCACCTTGCAGAACTAGGGCCAGCTAAAAATTAAGTTCTTAGTTTATTTTCTATTCTCCCTTTCTACTCAGTAGAAGGAATGAAGTATCTCTAAAGTGTAATCCATCCCATTTCTAAATAAATATTTAAATTAATTGGGGATGGATTATTCCCTGAACATTCCAGTGGAGAACAGGTTTAGCTAGCTTCATTTGTATGCTTCACTTAAATATGTCTATTATTAAATGCAGGAATTATTACCCTAAGGTTAGTATGTTTTGTACACTAAATATTCTGTATCAAAATACATATAAGCTCTTGCCTTAATACATTTGAATACCACAACTTACCAATAAAGCATAGTAAAATCAGTAAGAAGAGTTATTTTACTTATTTATTTGCAGACTAAGTGCTTTAGGAAAAAAATAATAGAAGTAAAAAAATGGGGTTTTTTTCATCGTGAATATACTTGAGCTGTAATTTAATATCTCAGTGCTCATAATGAACAATGATGTTGAGACAAGTATTTTCCAAGGTATGAACACATATCTGTTCTGTAGTTTGGGAGGAATCTGCTGCAAACCTTCCTGTTTCCATGTCACACATTCTGGTGTCACAGACTTAAACCTGTAGCAGCTGGTAAGTACCTTGATGCTAGGAATAAAGTTGATCCCATTTCAGTTATCACCGCTCATCTTCACGTTCCTCAGCACTTGCAGCCTAACAACCAGGTTTATCTAACCTGCAGTCTCTAGTGCAATGACACAAACAAGCTCATTTGATGGAGCTTCAACCAGAGAACTGCACTAGCATGTCTGATTCTCAGAATAACACAACAGTTTCCTCATCCTGGAGTACAAAGACTAAATGGAATTTGTTGTACATTTGCACCACAGCAATCAAGAGCAGAGCCAAGACTGAAGTTTCAACTGCCATATCCAATAAATAACAGCATAGTTGTATAAACAAATATTTTTCTTTTACTTGCAACTGGAAAAACAGCATTAAAAATTAGCATTATTTTTTGTCTAGGAGTGAGCTCAGTCTCATAGCTCTAATAGCACAGTATGTGCTAGACCTCGTCCTGCTGGGTTTAAAGCCAGAAGCTGCAGAGATAATCCAGTATCTGCTAGCTGTAAACCAGGATATCTTGGGGGGGAATATGCTATGGGGTACAAGAGATGTTGGCAGGTGTGGGACCTCAGGGTACTTGAAAGGGTACTTTTATACATAGATTTTCTGGAGTCATAAGCAGGAATATCCAGATAGTTACAGATACCATAGATGCTAAACACAGATTTTGCTTTGCCTGAAATAGTAAGCACGATTAAACCACGCTCATTTTGTAACAGTTTTCTGCAGCCTCCCAATGTCTTCATAAAATACAGAGAGAAAATGTTATCATAGATATATATCTCTCAACAGTTTACAAATTTTTACTCCAAAAGGAAGCAATTTTATTGAGTGAATGGAACTATTCCTGAGTAAAGCCTGTAACATGAAGATTAAAGTAGTATTACTTATCAGTTTATAAAGATATCAGTATGAAAGGAGCAAAAGAATATTTAATTTGGAATTATTCAACTTAAAAAGGTAAAGTATAAGCTAGATTAAAGGCAGTACACTCAGAAAATCTTGATACAGTAATATTTAAGATTTCTCAAAGCTGACTTATTATAACACAATCTTAACATTTATAAGTAGTACATTTAATGGGTAATGTAATTAGGACCCTTTACAGATCATGTTTAAATTCAAGTTCTTAACTTTGAAAAAGTGGGAGTGAGTGTATTTTAATGTTTATTCAGTACTGGCTTCCTCCTCTATCTCAGTTCAAGGAACATCAAAAAGGAAGGTATGCAGATGGGTTTCTTAAAAGTTCTTTTAAATCACAGATTCTTTCATGCATCTAATAATTTGAAGCTGTGTTTTGGAAAGGTTTCTCATCTAAACATTCACAGAATTTCTTTAGGTTTCTCCATTTTGCTCTTCCAGCAAGTTATCTTCTCTTTTCAGTTTCCTTTTCTTCACCACTTCTCAGTCTGAGTTTCCAGAATAGCATATCAGTCACTCTTCCCTCTAACATCTAATGAGCAAACCTAAAAAGTAATGCAGTTCATCTTCCTGTTGCATATTATCTGTTCTTTCTTTTCAAAGCCTTAGAAAGATTTAGAAAACAAACAAAAAAATATTTTTACCAGGTACTCAACAACTGAGGTGAAAACATTATTACACCATGTCTGATAAAGTACCTTTTTTAATTCACCAGTTAGTGAAGTAGAAGAACAAGTGTAAAAAACATGACATTTCTCTCTTGCTCTCAGACCTGGAGCTGTTGAGTCACCTGTACTACTTAAAGGCCTTATGTTCCATTTACTACTTACTAACTTTACCTTGAGTTGCTTTCCCGCATGCTAGAGCAGTGAATACAGTTTGCTCTAAGGCAAGTTGGACAGGTATGCATGTGAGAGTTGTTTCCACAGCCTTGCACATTGGGGTGAGAATGAGACACATGTTAACTTTAAACAAAGAAAGGAAGCAAAGAAAACACTGTATGTAAATATACGAATAAAACTGCATTTATTATTAATATGACTGTGGAACCTGATAGAAGTCTGGTGTTAAACAAACACATTTCAACCAGCATGATTATTACCAATGTGTAATAATTTGTATTGACTTCTGACTCTTAATGAAGATACATATTTAAGGTAAAAATAATTACTAAGCAATGAAGTAACAGGTTACCTTGAACCTATAAAAGCTGTCAAAACCTTTTTTTTTTTTTTTTGTCTTCTATAAATTACTTGACAAGTTCTTCCCAGATAATGTGCCAAGTGCAGACCTCTCCCTTTCCATGGTTCAACCAGCTGAGCTATCTTCTGTAATTCAGAGTCATGTCAGCAAGGTGTTGCATTTGAGTTAATTATTTTAGGTTCTAAAGGTATCAAGAAATACAGAACATCTCTAAAAATGTGATTTCTAGCACTGAACTTCTGAGAATATCAAATCTGTACAAACTTATACCCCAGCTAACCAAGGGACCAAGACTGTCCATTCAGAGAATTTTCTCTTTCACACACACACACAATAAAAATAATTTTGGAAAGCAGTTGTCATAGCCTCTACAATCAAAGTTCTTATCAGAGAACATTGTAGAACAATACATACAAAAAAGCAGACTTATATGCAATCCATGCATATTGACACTGTACTCAGAGCTAAGCAAACGCTATCTGCAAAACAGAAGTTCTTCAGATGTGGTTAGCAGAGCGTTGGGCTTGAGCCATTCAGTCTTCCTGACAGGCAATATATATTTGCCAAAGCCTAGCTCTCTGCTTGTGCTTTTGGGCTGGAAAGTCATTCTTGTCTGGCTGGATTGCAGTGTGGGCTGAATGAGTGCATGGTGGTCTACGAAACATAAGGTAAGCAAATCCACCAGTGCCTCATGGCTTGACATTGGAAACCTCCCACAGGAGGCACCAGAACCCAGAAAGTAAACCCCTGCAGCGTCTAAGAAAGGGTTTATAAGGATAAATAAGGATTAAGGACAGGATTATTTCAAATCATACTCTTTTCTGGCCTTCACACTCAGACAAGACAAATTCTAGAAGCAATTGATGCCTCAAATTTTCTCTCTAACCGTTACTCATATTACTTAGCACATACACTAATCTTGTTAATACCACAATACTTAAGAAAGACTCTCTGGTCTAAGACATGATTTAAAAAATAATAACTGTATTTGGAGAAATAAGACCTGTCAAAAACCTGTTACATTAACGTTATATAGGATTCTTGAGTTACACAAACAAGCTTTCTGAAACTATTTCCTTATTATATTAAGAAATGTTAATACATAAATTGGAAAGGCAATGAGAAAAAAACATATTCATTAACGACTAACAATTATTTTCTAGGTGGAGAAACAGGATTCATAATGAATACAATTTTACCAAATGGTTGACTCATTCTAATAAATGCCAAATTCGTATTTTATTAATGTAGTGTATAATTATGCATGCAAACTATCTTTATTTCACAATTGGACAACAATTTAATTTATGAAGGCTAGTTTTGTGAGGCACTCAACATAAAAGAATTCCATAAGCTAAATTCCCACGTTGATTTACATTAACCTATGGATTGTAACTTTTTCTAGACTAATTCAAGCAAAAATAAACAAAACCCAGCTTGTCACAGAAAAACAGACACAACAAAAAATGAAATACTGGTCAAGCAATGGTCCTGTGGCCACCAGATCATTCTTAGAGCAAGCTGGCACCAGGTCACCCCCAGGCAAGCTCTCTAAAGCACTGAGCACTGCCCAATTAGACACCTGTTGCCATTTAATTATAATGTGGCAGAAATCCTATTCATTGGGCTACATTTGACTTCTAAAGTGTACATAGAAACAGTAGGCACTTTCTTTCTTGTGTTGTTGATACATAAGTGTGTGTGTAAAAGTATGTATACATATACATCCTTTTGCCAACTTTTTCATGATAGAATTTTGAGTAACGGATAGAAAAATTCCATGGTTTAGGTCAGCAATGAAGAAATACCAAGGTATCACAGTACAGCGTATCTTTAAGGAATAAGAAATCAATAAAGTCATACAATCTCATTGATGTTTAATCTGTTTTTGGAGAATAAATCTGCTAGTCATCAGAAGAACATTATCAGTTCCAAAGATCTTAGAAAATCTCTAGCTGTGACCTTATTTTTCTTTATCTCTGACACTCTTATTTAGTCTTTACATTGTATCCTTCAGCATTCGCCTGAGGTAAACTGAGGTGCACTTTTCAAGATGTGTACCTTTTTTGTTTAAGAGATATGGCAGCAGGAGACACAGTACATAGCCAAAGAGTCCTGCTCTAGGAGGTACACACTGAATGTTTGCAAGAGAGTAAGCATTTGGTGACAGATAAAAATACAGTAAATTGTATACAGAAAAGAAGGTCAATTCCAGAAATATACAAGCTTTTACATAGCTCAAAAGAGCTGGAATTCTCCCTGCAGATTTTATCTTACTGTGTTTTACAAATAGACACAACTTTTCAGATGCTATTTAGAAATGAAAAGAGTGAGATCATTTCTTCAGCTATAAAATCACTAGTCATGAGAAAGTTTCTTGAATTATATTGCAGATTTATATCGTTTACAGAACTAGTTCTATTTGGCAAACCTTGAATTATATCCCACGTTAACCTAGTATATTTTGAGTGTTTTGTCCACTTTATTTCTGAATACCCTAAACACACACTGGTGAAGTACACAGAAAGAATTGTTCCATTTTTATCCAAGAGATATTCAGTGTAACAATATACAGTAGGTACTTTATTGCTATGTCATTATTATTTTCCCTTTCTCCTCCTCCCCACCCATTTCTCACAATTTTTCCTACATAATTATGCTTTAGAATGTCAAGTCAGTCACAGATATTTGGGTTTTATAACCCATAATGTTTTGGAAGACAGGAACATTGTTCAAAAGTACTCAGGGAGATATATAAATGTTAATCTATGACTGTGTTAATATAAAAAATAACAGAATACCATTACACACCATGTTCCTTCCACGGTTGGGGACTAAGTTCCAAGTTAATTGTTATTCAGCTCCAAATTACTGCTCTCAACTACCTCCAAGTATTTTTTCCTGGACTGTGGACTAATTGTGCCAGAAACAATGATGCACCAAGACTGGCTCCATGCAGAGATAATTTGGATCCAGCATGGATTTTTAATTGAGAGAGACAAACAACTAGTATACAAGGCTCAATTTGACCTGGAAACAAGACAGCCCCCTTTCACACAGTCTAACATTTAAAGTTCCGTGCCAAGTGAAACCATGACCTTTTGGGAAGGTGGCTTAAAAAACGCCTGAGCAGTCTCCTGTGGAGCCATCCAGATTTCAGCAAAAGAACTGAGTTAATAAACCAAATTTGAGATTGTGCTGAGTTACAAGAGGAGGGCAGGAGGCTCATTTGTCATATACCCAAAATGTGTGTCACTGATTTCGCCTCCACAGAGAAACTAAGACACAGCACTGTGTAATTCCAGTATGACTCAACAGACAAACAGCCCTGGGCCAATTGCTCTTGTAATATTTTACTGAAAATGGAAAAATGCTTCTTATAGTTATATCTGACATGACCTTCTTAAATACACCAACTATTTGAAATTTCATAGCAAAACTAATAGAATGGAAAAGCAATTAGGCAAATGAACAGAAATTAAATCAGTAAGGTATCATAGATAACTATATGCTGCTTGTGCAAGCATACATAAATCTATTATGAACTAACAGTAAGTTAGTGAAATTTTGCTAAGAGTAAATAAGGGAAGTAGATCCTTAAAATGTATACCTTCCATGGTGTATGTCTGGCAACTACCTCCCACAACAAGAATAAGGATTCTGTCATTCAATGAGATTTCCTCTTATAGGAGGCTTGTACTAGTGCAATCTTTTCCATTTACCTATGAAAGCAAATTTCCTCAAATATCACAGTCCCTGAAATTCATATGGAGTAATCATTGCAAACCATTTCAATAAATTACCTGCAATATGGAGTATAGTTGACAGCAGAGAAAAGCCCATGTTTAGCCCAAATACCCATGAAAAATGATAAGGGGCAGGTAATAGATGAAAAATTAATCTTAAAGACATCGATATTAGTCTAATGTCTAAAGGCATATGAATTCTGAGTGTTCATAAACACACCAGATCTCAAAATAATGATGCTGAACAGCTAAGATCATAGTTTTATATACAGAAATCCTGTAAAGCCTGTCTAGGATACCCATCAGAAAAAATATTACTAACCATAGCACTGGAAGAACAGTCGGCATTATCTGCCCTTGACAGTACAAGAGCAATCATATTTTATAGGTACTTAGGACAGTAAATGGATAGTAAAAGCAGTGCCAGATTTTCAAAGGATCTTAGGGTTATACTTTATAGAACAGATTTTTGAAAATCTGAGTTACCACTTAGACACTTACCTCACAGAAAACAAAATACAATAAAACAAATATAAAATACAGAAAGTTCTTTTGTGATAGTATAGTCATACTTGTAGAGAATCTGTTCTTAAGACAGTTGCTAATAACATGTCAAACAGGTGCTTAAAAAAATTGCTTTTTGGCAGTGAAGCAATTTATATCACTAGAAAATTAGTTCCAAATTTTGTATGATTCATTTGGATGATATTTCCATCTACACAGACTTCAAGACTGACACACAGAGGCTAAGAGATGAAAAATCATGTACAGAGAAACCAAGGCCTTAATTTAGACAGTTTAAAGACAGATCAAAATATCTCTTAGCTGCAGTTAGACATATGCTTAAAACTAGCCTGAATGAGGTGCCTCTAGTATCTGCACAAGTTTCCACAGGACTTAAAGCAAGTTTAAGCCTTTATACCTGAGATGCAATCCAATTCAGTCATCACCAGACTATCCATCAAAACATCTGAGACTGAGACATTCAAAATTAGACCCATTCATAATGCGAATTCTTTCTTAAACAGGAATTAGGATGATAGCACTGCCTCTCTAGTATGTAAGAGGACAACCATGAATTATCTTTTGATGTAATGTGCTCTAGTCAAAGGCAACCTGGCCTAGTGTGACAAACTATTCTAAAGTGGAAAAAATTCAATAGCTTAATCCCAGGTCTCTCACAATAATTGTCTTTAATGTTAACCTTTTCAAATAGAACTATAGCAATAATCTATTTTGAGGCCTCAGGGCCTTGGGACAACTGATTAAGGGATCAGGAGCACAAGTAACGTTCTCCTCTATCTTTCCAGTTGCAGGGAATGATGAGAAAAGAAACAAGAAGAGCCAGCAGATCAATACCTGGATAAAAGCTTGGTGTCACCAGCAAAATACTGGTTTTTTCAATCATGGGTTGGTTTACACAACACCAGGCCTGCTGGCAACAGATGAGACAGGTATCTTAAAGGGGGAAAAGAATCTTTGCACAAGAGTTAGCAGGGCTCATTGAAAGAGCTTTAAATAAATTTGGAGGGGGAAAGGGATAAAAACAGTCTCACTAGCAATACGCCTGAGGGACGCATGCCAAAGTTTGAAGGACAGTGTGCTAGCGAGGCCTTTTAGTCTGCCATCTCAGTGGAGGTAGGGGACGGAGATCCATGGAGCAGCAAAGAGGCAAGGGTTATAGATGTGTTAGAAACCACGGAAGTGCCTGAGAACAGTCATGTAGGAATTAGGGTTTCTTCCCCTTCAAAAAGGTGGCAGGATCAATGGCCCAAGTGAAGTGCATCTACACCAACGTACACAGCACGGGCAACAAACGGGAGGAGCTGGAAGCTATTGTGCAGCAGGAAAACTGTGATATAGTTGCCATCACAGAAACATGGTGGGAAGACTCGTACAACTGGAGTGCTACAATTGATGGCAATAAACTCTTCAGAAGGGATAGGCAAGGAAGGAGAGGTGGTGGGGTAGCCCTGTATGTTAGGGAGTGTTTTGACTGTCTAGAGCTTAATGATGGCGACAATAGGGTTGAGTGTTGATAGGTAAGAATCAGGGAGAAGGCCAACAAGGCAGGTGTCATGGTGGGAGTCTGTTATAGACCATCCAACCAGGATGAAGAGGCAGATGAAATATTCTATAAGCAGCTGGGAGAAGTCTCACAATTGCTAGCCCTTGTTCTCATGGGGAACTTCAACTCACCAGATGCTTGCTGGAAATGCAGTACAGCAGAGCAGAAACAGTCTAGGAGGTTCCTGGAGTGTGTGGAAGATAACTTCCTGGCACAACTGGTGAGTGAGCAAACTTGAGAAGGCACACCGCTGGACGTATTGTTTGTGAACAGAGAAGGACTTGTGGATGATGTGACGGTTGGAGGCTGTCTTGGGCATAGCAATCACAAACTGATAGAGTTTTCAATTCTTGGAGAATAAAGGATGGGGGTGAGCAGAACTGCTACCTTGGACTTCTGGAGGGGCAGACATTGGCCTGTTGAGGAGACTGGCTGGCAGAGTCCCTTGGAAGGCAGTGGGAAACATGGTGACAAAGGATGAGGAAAAGGCTGAGGTACTTAATGCCTTCTTTGTCTCAGTCTTTAACAGTAAGACCAGTTGTTCTTGGGGTACCCAGCCCCCTGAGCTGGAAGGCAGGGACAGGAGCAGAACGAAGCCCCCATAATCCAAGGGCAAATGGTTAGTGAACTGATACACCACTTGGACACACACAGATCTATGGGGATGGATGGGATCCACCCAAGGGTACTGAGGGAGCTGGTGGAAGTGCTCACCAAGCCACTTTCAATCCTTTATCAGCAGTCCTGGATAACCGGGGAGGTCCCAGCTGACTGCAGGTTAGCAAATGTGATGCTCATCTACAAGAATGGCCGAAAGAAGGACCCAGGGAACTACAGGCCTGTCGGTCTGACCTTGGTGATGGGGAAGGTCATGGAGCAGATCATCTTGACTGCCATCACACAGCACATACAGGACAACCAGGTCATGAAGCCCAGTCAGCATGGATTTATGAAAGGCAGGTCCTGCTTGACTAACCTGACCTTCCTCTATGACAAGGTGACCTGCTCAGTGGATGAGGGAAAGGCTGTGGATGTTGTCTACCTAGACCTTAGTAAAGCCTTTGACACCATTTCCCATAGCATTCTCCTAAGGAAACTGACTGCTCATGACTTGGACAGGTGTACTCTTTGCTGGGTAAAAAGCTGTCTGGCTGGCCAGGCCCAGAGAGTTGTGAATGGAGTTAAATCCAGTTGGCAGCTGGTCACAAGTGGTGTTCCCCAGGGCTCAGTTTTGGGGCCAGTCTTGTTTAATATCTTTATCAATGATCTGGATGAGGGGATTGAGTGCACCCTCAGTAAGTTTGCAGACCAAGTTGGGTGGGAGCATTGGGCGGGAGTGTTGATCTGCTGGAGGGTAGGAAAGGCTCTACAGAGGGATCTGGACAGGCTGGATCAATGGGCCGAGGCCAACTGTATGAGGCTTAACAAGGCCAAGTGCCGGGTCCTGCACTTCGGTCACAACAACCCCATGCAACACTACAGGCTTGGGGAAGAGTGGCTGGAAAGCTGCCTGGCTGAAAAGGACCTGGGGATGTTGGTAGACAGGTGGCTGAACATGAGGCAGCAGTGTGCCCAGGTGGCCAAGAAGGCCAACAGCATCCTGGCTTGTATCAGGAATAGTGTGGCCAGCAGGAGCAGGGAGGTGATTGTTCCCTTGTACTCAGCGCTGGTGAGGCCACACCTGGAATTTTGTGTCCAGTTTTGGGCCCCTCAATACAAGAAAGACATTGAGGTGCTGGAGCATGTCCAGAGAAGGGCAAGGAAGCTGGTGAAGGGTCTAGAAAGCAAGTCTTATGAGGAGCAGCTGAGGGAACTGGGATTGTTTAGTCTGGAGAAGGATGAGGGGAGACCTTATAGCTCTCTACAACTCCCTGAAAGGAGGTTGTAGTGAGGTGGGTGTTGGTCTCTTCTCCCAAGTAGCTAGCGATAGGACAAGAGAAAATGGCCTCAAGTTGCATCAGGGGAGGTTTAGATTAGATATTAAGAAAAATTTCTTCACGGAGAGAGTGGTCAATCATTGGACCAGGCTGCCCAGAAAGTTGGTGGAGTCACCATTCCTGGAAGTGTTCAAAAAACAGGTAGACGTGGCACTTTGGGACATGGTTTAGTAGGCATGGTGGTGGTGGGTTGACAGTTGGACTGATGATTTTAGAGACCTTTTCCAACCTTAATGATTCTATTCTAGTTTCACTTTCATTAAAAATAATCCATCCACCATGCCAGGAAACATGAAATTATTACTCTACCCTTAATTGGTTTAGTGGTGGACTTGGTAGTGTTATGTTAATGGTTGGACTTGATGGTCTTAAAGGTCCTTTCCAACCTAAAGAATTCACCAATTCCATGATTCTATGGTTGAGTTACCATCCATGGAGGTATTTAAAGGACATATAGATGTGGTGCTTAGGGACATAGTTTAGTGGTCAATTTGGCAGTGTTAGCTTAATGGTTGGACTTGTTTACCTTAAGGGTCCTTTCCAACCTAAATGATTCTATGATTCTAAAATATAGCCTTTTAGATAAGAAGCATGACTTCATGAGTTATTCTAGCTCCTAAAGAAGGAAATTCAAATGAAAAAGTATATTTCTCTGAATTGCATCAGCAGGACTGTAATACTTTCTGCGTATTTTCCTGACTGGAAGATGAGAATCAGTGCAAATACATTTTTATGCAGGTGGTGTTCTCTTTGCATCTAGTTCTCGACTGCTTTTTTCTTATGTTACTAGCAGTATTATTAGTGCTATATTACAGCACAGTTCCTGGCCCTACCTACATTCTTATTCTTTTTGATTACCAGTGTTCTTAGCTGGTGTTGTGAGAGCTCTGAGCTGGAGACCTTGGATGTAGTAAAGTCTTTCATGCATCAGATAAATTAAGAAACATTAAATGACTGAACCTAGGAATAGAGATCTGAAGTTGAGTTTGTTGAGTCCATAGCTTTACAAATTCACTGACTTTGAGGACGTATTCATCAACAAACATATACTATGTCCATGGTGGAAACTTTGGACAACTCTTCCCTAGAGTTAAAGGTGGTATTCCAGATGGGAGATAAGGTGTGAATCCTCAGGCTCAACTAACAAGAATTGCTGTTTCATAGAACTTTCCCTTGTTACTTATTTATTTTGGCGTGATTTAATGGCAAGCTCATAGAGCAAAAAAACCACTGACTGATGGAAGAATTCCATGCAATAACGGGACAGTTTCCCACACAGTTCCAGGGATTAGTGCCACCAGTTAAAACATGTCTTTAACAGAGGAAAACTGAGTGTCATAATCATATGGTCCAAAGGAGATTTGTCTGCACAGCCAATATTGACAACCAAAATTATGATTCCTGCTATCAAAAAAAAAGGCATACGTTTTGAACTTTTCCCCCTTTTTAAGCATTTATATCACAAAATTGCCAAGAAAAGTATTAAGACACTACGTATTAGGCATGCATTATATTCTTTATAGGTGCCACCCATAGTGACACAAACAGGTCTAGGAAAAGAAAAAATGGAAGGAAAGACTCCAGATGAAAGCAAATCTGTTCTTTGTAAATGATCAGCAGGTATTTTGTATTAATTCTATCATCTTCAGGTTCTTGTCTTTTTCCAAGTTTAACCCCTGGCTTTTATTATTTCTCTCTGTTGTTGTGCACTGGCAGTATTTACAAAAAGCAGTATATAAATATTCCTCATTTTTAACACACTCACAAAAAATTATATCAATGTTATGAACAGATATTCATAAAATCTGCCTTTTCTTCCATTCTAATGAATGATTCACTAATTTTATTCTACCCTTTTTTCTTTTTAAAGCATTGATAATTATAAAATGGTAACAACCATTGAAAAAATATAAGGCTTTGACATCTTTCTAAAAAAGAAAAGCAGTATAAATATCTGCATGATTTTATGTGCTTTTGATACTTAGGAGCATATATTGTAAATTGTGTAGAGCAGATTAATAATGACCACATACAGAGTTAATGTCTATTCGAGTAACGTTCATCTTCATTATAATCACCACAAATTTAGACAAGATTAGTGATGCTGAGAGTTTCTAGGCAGGATATAAAGATTTACTAGTATGAAGGAACAAAAATAAAACATGAGATAAAGGTGACCCTGCATATGTCATTTATATGTAATATTCTGAAAGGTTTTTTATAAGGTTCTTCACAAGATATTATTAAGGGAAATAAATAACTGTGGATAAGAAGTAAACAGCTTTTCTGGATAAGAAGCAAACAGCTTTTCTGGATTAAACACAGACACACTAATCAAAGAGTTCTAATAAAATAAATTCTCTAATAAGTTAAAGCGAGTAACGGAAAACTAAATTCAGTGGGACAAGCTGTCTACACTTTCTGTGAAACATGTAAGATGTTTGAGACATTCCCTGATGACATCCTGTTAAAGGAAAACTAGGAATGGCAATGACTCTGGTCTCATTTCTCTAATGTCATAAATCCTTAAAGAATTGTGAGAAAAGTGAAAGACAAAAAGGAACGTTGAAAAGAGAGAATGAAAACTTGAATTCTGGAAACTGGCAGGGGAAGAAGTTTTCTAAAAAGTAGGGAAATTAAATTAACTCAAATATCAAAGTGCTTGTGTATTAAATAATTGTAGAAAACACTATTTCACATAAGATACCAAAGAATAAACCTTGATCACTATTGCAAAATTAGCTGGGGATCTCAAACTCCATAATGGACAAAAATGAGTCTATTGTCCTTTGTAAATTAAATTCTAACCCAGATATTACTATATTTAGCCATTCTTCTCCAGCTACTGTCTTGAATTATAAATTAGAGCTATTTAAATTATGTTGAGCTAGAGCATCCATTATTCTATGCAGCACTGTGATAATTAGAAAGTAACAGTTGGAATTAAAATTCAGCAAGTAGTATTAAGCACTATTAAAAGTTATTAATATCAAGGTATCTAGCATGTGCTTCTGAAATGTTGAGAGACTTGGAAAATTCAGTGTTCGCAATGTCTCTTTCTCATGTCATACTTTAGTGTACTGGATCATTAAAATGTACATAGGCCAAAACAAGGGAAGGAACAGGACTAACCATGACTTTCTACAAAAAAAAGGATAGATTTTGTAAGAGTGAATTGCTTGACTGATTTCACTGTATAAATGCCTGTAAACATTCACCTTTTACATTAAAGAAAAGAAGTCACATAATACAATGATTGGCAGTGCTCCCTACAGCTGTGCAAAAGCCAACTGATTTTCAAAGGGAGAACAGGAAGATGAGAATAACTCCCCTGAGTAATGGACAGCTAAAAGGGAAGAATTAGAAACACTCCCTCGCTGCCACTGTGTTTGGATCTTGGAAGAAATAATTGAGCCTCGAACTGTCTTTCAGGTGTCTGCAATGTCTGCCTTGCAGTCAATACCTTTTTCCCCAAGTGCAGAAATCTTTCTTTAGAAGCTAACTGCCTACACTTCCACGAGCATACTGAGCAAGAAGTAAATTATCTTAGAAGTAAAGCTGAATAACATAAGCATTTATGTATTATACCTCTTAAGAACCCTGTTTCTCATCACAGACCTATGTGGTGTTGTAGACATGCTGTTCAACATGGAAAGACACAAAACATCATAGACTGTTCCGTGGCACATCACTGACACAGCTGTACAACTGTACTGTGAGACAGCATACACATCTGTATATATACATATATATATATATATATATACACACACACACACACTTATTGACAGCTTAATGCCTAATGCACAGTTGAAAGAGATTTGCTTGATCTCGTGTGTGGTTCCTTCTGACTGTATTAACACAACAAAAGGTCCACAATATTGCACCTAGAATTTTTGGTAAAAGCAGTCCCTAGAATGGCAACATTATATTGTGCAATGAAGCTGGCTTCAGACTCAGGGCTGAAGGAGACATCAAGAGCAACATTAATTCCTGCTCACTGGTTCCCAGAAACCAGAGAAACATGTCACTCAGAACTGCAGTGAAGAGATACAGTCCAAATAAAAAAACCTCTGTAAACTTCCAATTATTTCAGTGAGCTCCAGATCACCCTCATAGACCTTCTGTGCATGTAAAATGTTTTTCTTTCAATGTTCCTATAATTTATTTAAAGACAAATGTCAACGAGGGGGAAAAGATGCACATTTACTTAGGACTATAAGGACACTTACAGTCATGACCATTGATTTAATAGAAATTTATGGATATACTTACTCAGTGGTAAAAACTCTTATGAGTCATCATGGTACTTTATAAGTCGGAAACATTTTTAAGATATGACGTTCATGCAATCAATGTCTAGTGATCAATGACAGTTTAAGAATTTCTAAATCCACTGATGTCTTAGCTCTTGCATGATTAACCATAAGTTTGCAAGATAAACTTTTTATGCAATCTTACTGGGAAAAAGTTATCAACTACAACACCTTTTTTTCATATATATATATATACTGCCTTTAATGCCTTCTAAGGGAAAGCAAATGTTCCTTTTAGATTTATGTAATATCCATCCTTGAAAATATTTTTTCTTTTTTTTTAATATTAATTTAATACATACAATGCCAGATTGAAGATTCTGTAGACTGGAGTGGTTTTATATCAACAATTGGGAAGAAAATGCAGGTTCTTCCATAAAATCTTTGATTTTTTAATTCCATTCAGAGGAAAGCTCTCCTCTGGTGATGTAGGTCAACTTTTGCCAATGACAGTTTTTGTGACTTTGCTGAGCAGAGAGAAAATAAAACAAAATTAATAGGAGTATTTAAATTTTTTGAGAACACCATTTCCATCTGGCTTTCTTTTTGTTGAAAGAGGATAAAGCAAAACCCAAATAATTCAGTTTCAAAAGTCTTTCACCAAATGACGTATTTCATTACCCTTATTGTTTACATTGGTCACACTATTGATTACATGCTCCTTCTCTTTGATACTTTCAGGAACATACCTACTAAAATCAACAAATTGATGTAAAGGGATCATCCCATCAGACTGAATTAGAGAGTGACACCATTAGTGCCAGAATAGGCAGGTGACATTGATATATTGCTACATGATGGGCTGCCTTCACTGAGACTGCTTGAGTCTTCCCATTAGTTCATTCTGAACAGTGCACTGCACACAGACACCTGGATGCCAGGGCTTTCGAGAGATGTTAACATGGAATGAACTGAAACAAGTGGCCAAGAGACAAAAATATCTCAATTCATCAGTGTATCATAAGCCACCTGTTCATTATTGCATCTTTATTTTGAAGATAATAAAGTCTTCAGTTTTTACAGAATAGATGTCTGAACTTCAGGAGTCACTGGTTATCTATTTTTACACTTTAGCTCTTCTGCATGCCACAGACTTTACTCCATATAGCATTAGTTACTTTCAGGTACAGTTTGATTACAAACTTAAACCAGACTTGAAGCCCATGCAGCAAGTATGGTAAAAAGACATAGTAGGAGGCATTTCTGCCTAACATGCTTAATCACTGGTTTTTCAAAAATACATCCTCCTCTCACTGTAGTCAGTGGGCTTTTACCGCTACTCCCAGTGGGAACAGAGTTTCACAGACATGAAGTTTCTTTTTACTTTTTAAGGTCCATTCTACAAATAGATAATAAAAAAAAAAAAAAAAACAAAAAGTTCTGTCAGGTATGGAAAAAGGCAAAGGGAAAGAACAAGTGTATTCGCTGCCATACTGGATGGAGTTAATTAAACTTTTGCTACATTACTGGTTTTCTCTGTTGATTATTCATGCTGAGATTAAAAAGGTTACAGGTTATTCAACAGAACTAATCACCATTATTTCCTTTATTACTAAATATGAACGCAGATATACCTCATAGAAACAGGATAAAAGCAGCTGGACAAATATATATACTGTATTCAGTTTAGAGCCTCATTTACAAGGGTAAACAAGGTTAAATTGTGGCAGTAAGTTGTACACAAGAATCAGACTGGGGAAACAGCTCCAAGAGATCCATCCTTGTAAATATACTTTTCATGTCTAACTTTGTTTAATGTATTTTTTCCAAATATTCCTAAATACGTTTGATTTATATTTTACGATAATCCCTAAAGAGTACACAAACAGATATCAAATTTTATTACCACATATTACACTGTTATAAAGCTTATATCAGTATTATAGATTCATTTTGTACTTACTTTCTAACCAAGGCTTCTCTCTCAAGTGACCCAAATAATTCTAACAAAAAAAGTAATGGGTTTTTTTGGGAAGTAACATCAGGTAATATAAAATTTTCTGAATTATTGTTGTGCTTCTCTTAAACTAATCTTTCCAGATCCTTGTTTTCCTGTTTGTGTTCTCACAGAACTAAAAATCTGTTTATGGAAAGCAATACAAGGTGCATGATCTAGCTCTGTGCACAACCAAATTTTGTGGGTTCTTCTATTTGTCTGCCTATATACAATAACCAAGAAGTATTTAAAAAAAAGTAGCCTCTAATGGCTACTGTATCATTCTAGCTAAATATAACACATTACTTTCTTGGTGTCTATGAAGCAAAATCACTTTAGCCTACTACTTTATATATATATAGCTGAATTGTAATGGCCAATTTACAAACCACAAGGACTATAGTTCTAAAAAACTTCCACTTAAATACTCTACAGTGGTGCTTCTATGCTAGTCTAAATAACATGCTTCCTTTTTGACATTATTTCTAATAACTAGGAATGAACATGTTTTGTTATCTCAAAAATTGATGCTTCATTTAAAAGATTTGCAAATTTTTTTTCTCCGAATCAAAACTGTTGTGCTCTTAAAAATATTTTAATGAAATCACATCTATCATGCTGGGATACGCTTGAAAACTGATTGCAGTAAGCCTGAAAATTAATGTGACAATCTAAATCTTAAGTTACTTTATCCTTAAGTCTTTCATCAATATATTATTACAATCTATTTATTACTATTACAAGTACATTATTGAAAAAACAAGTAAGGAAAATGCAACTATAATTCATGCAACCTCAAAGGCTTTCAAAATCAGCCATTTCAGTTGATTACTTAATGATTTCTGGGTTATTGGAAACAGCCTATTTTTTCTCAAATGTCCAATCATATACTAAAGAATAACAATGGGGGAATATGAAATGTTTGAAGTAATCAGTATAGAACATGTAGCGTAATTATAGCAAGGAAGTATTTGCTTAAATGAATCATACTGATAAATAAATGAACATTGTCAGGAGGTGGACACCTTTTATATAGAAACAACAAAACTGTGAGAAAGCTCTGATATACTAATGAAAGTCTCCAGCCTCATAGTAAAAGCTGAACACCAGAAAATCTATGCACTGACTTAATTTTTATAATCAAAGATGAGTTATTTTCTACAAAGAACTGACATCTGTAATAAGAAATAAACTACATAGTTTATTTTGTCATAATTTAAAACTGCAGATATTTCTGCAGACAAAAGAATAAAAACTAAAATAGCATTACTCTCAGTGTTGTTCTTGGAACTTAAAGAGAAAAAATGGCGAACTGAAATGTATGGCATCTGTAAATACAAAAAGTGTCATAATTCTGCAAGAAAATGCAGGGGATATCTGCCCTTTAACTCAACAAAAAATGTCATGATATTTGCAGGTTGGAGAAAATAACCTCTTTGACAAGAGATGTTTGACACATTGCTAAAACATGTTGCTTGCAGTGCTGTTTTGGTCTCAAGCCATTATTAAACTATGGACTGTGCAAGCTAAAGCACAGACTTTCTGGGAACAATGATTCAGTGATGACAATGATGGCACAAACAGCACAATCACACTTAGCTTCAGACCAGCAGTTGCCTCTTACTAGCCTTTAAAGGATTCATCTCTCTCCCAAAATCTCCAGTGCAGATCTTTTATCCTTATGTGACATGAAATAAATCTTTAGGAAAAATTCCTTTGGCCTGACATAAGAAGTTTTCAAGAGAAAATTGTCAGTATTTGGAGAAGAGTTATACCTCTAGTGTGATAAAAACAGATAGTCTATAACTCTTCTTACAGTTTAAACCGTGGATGGAATACACATACAGACAGCTCTTCTGTGCCTATGCCCAATTGTTCCCCTCTATTTTGATCCAAAGTTATTTACATGTGGGCAGAACAAGTGTTCTCTCACACTTACATATGCTGCTCTTATATGATGCAACATTCATTAGATTTGACTTAAGTCTGAAAAGGAGTTGTTTCAAAAATTACAAAATACTTGGCCTACTCATACATCTGTGTAGTACAGAAGTGTTAGAATTTAAGAAAGACCAAGAAGAAAAAAGAAAAAAGTAATGTCCTGCTTGTACCACTCCTGAAAGATGTTTAGCCAATTTGTTTTCAAAGAATGCCACATATGGAGGCTCCACAATCTCTCTCTGCATTCATTCTGCTCCTTCATGGCTCTCACCATCTGAAAAATTTCTCCCATCACTACAATGTTTGTCCATTACATCCTATTGTAGTCACTAAGAATATGCAGAATATTCCCTCTTTGCAGAAACTTTTTATATACTTGAAGACCCTATTCTCTCTTCTCTTTCTCACACACACATATATATGTGTATGTAAACACACATATATATTATTCATTCTATCTTTCCTCATAGACCTCATTTTTGCTAACTTTGTTCATTCTTGTTAATGTCCATTACACTTTTTTAACTGGTTTATGTCTTTCGTGAACTGGAGTGCCTGGAATTACACAGATTCCTCTTGCTGGAATCTTACAGCTCCCAAGCATCACTGAAGCATTATTCACATACTTTTTTGGCATTACTTCTGCTTATACAATGTGTGCCACAGTGGTGACACACCATTGACTCCTGTTTCATGTTGTGAACCATTTCAACACTTTTCTGCAGACCTGATTATATCGCATATTATTTCCCTGTATTTGTGTAACTAATTATTCTAAATATGCTTCCCTGCAATTATGTTTATTGACTAGCATCTTTCTCATCTCTGGAGCATTTATTCAGGATTATTTAAGATCTTGGGATTTTTTTTCCTCTATCTCTAGGCCTTCCCAGTTGTTTGCTGGAAGTAATTTTAATTGGCATACTTACGCTGTGTCCTGTGCTATAACTGAATACTGAACAGGACTAGATCCAAGAGAGAGACTTACAGAATTCTGTTCAACATATCCTTCTCTTCTGAAGCTGTGAAGATATCATTCTTCAGTCCCACAGCTGAGAACAGGAAGATTTAAAAAACAGGATACATAACAGCTGAGTAATCTGCCTCACAGCCTCTAGAATGTGACATATTGAAAGAGTGAGGGCAATTTGAATTAGGACACACTTCGTTCCCAAAGAGACAGTGCACATTACAGGATTTAGCAAGGTTACATCACTCTACCTACAGGCTGCACTGAAATGCCCGATATGGTTAATACAGTGTGTCATAAACATACTGAATGCTATTCTCTTTCAGACATATAAATCATAAATCATTCCTCTGTCATTGCACATTCTTACTGCCTACAAGCTCCAAAAGCGAAACTCTGTACATGTCAAAGCCGGTTTTTGGTTGGCAGTCAGGGAGCAAGAACTGCAGTGCACGAGACTAGCTAAAGTTGGATTAGATCATGGTGTCATACCCACAGGAGTAGTAGAGACACAGTCTGACCACTTGCAAAGGAAAGAGTGCAACTCAGATTTAGTGGCCTGGAATAAGGTACTAGAGAGACATCCTTTCCAGACAAAGTATTACTTAAGTGTGCAGCAGTGTAAAATTATTTCAAATAAAAATGACAGGGTTCTGCTTTTCCTATGTATGGCAGCTCTGCCCTGGTAGTATGCTAAGAATAATATAATAATATAATAATGTAAAGAGAAGAAGGAATGTGGGGTAGAAAATTAAAAAACACATTAATCTGGCAGGCAGTGATGGCAAAGATGGAAATGGAAGGAGAAGAGGTGGTTGGTTATAAACAGAAGCATGCTAAGTGCAAGAAGTGCAGCTGAGGGTCAGATATGGCTATGCAGGATAGAAAAGTGAGAGCAACAAGGATGAGTATCATAAATACCTTAGTCGTATCAGGGCATAATAATTCAGAAATGCTGGATATTGGAGAAAATTAATCATATTATTGCAATTTTTCTATAAAAAACACCACTATATTGACATTAGTAAAAGCAGAAGTATTTTATTTTTGAGATTAGATGTGATCTTCATTATGGCAATTTATCACAAACAAGAAACTCCACTTCAGGAGCACCCTGACAGTTCCAGGTACAGAAAGACAGACTGTACCATAGTAGCAGCTTCTGAATATATCAGAAAGAATCACAAAGTGTTTTGCTGTCTGAATATTACTTTCTCCTTATTAACACATGTGTCTTGACTGGAGCGAAGCAATATATGCAGCAATTTTCATGGGAGTGGAGGAGTAATCACGCACTATCAATTTCATCTTCTAGAGATTGTCAGTAGATTAAAAACATCTAAATATATTGCTACTGACTAGAAATTCTATGATTCAGGTTAATAACAGCTCCTAACTGAGAATTTAGCAGACACCAATATTAGTCTAATGAAAAACCAGCATGCTACCTTGATGATCACAAGGGTTCAAAAACTCAGACCTCATTTGAAGTCCCAGCATGACCCTGAGACAGGTCTGATATAGCCTCACCAAAAACAGTGCTAGTATTCTGCTTAAACAATGCCAACATTTTATGAAGCCTGCTTTGTTCCTCTGGAGGTGATATTGTAGCTTCATATATTCTGTTAAGAATATTCAACATTAAGAGCTTAGTGGACTTAGTATATATTAAGTTTATTTAAAAAATATCAGGTTGGAAGCAACTTCTTGAGGTCTTCTGCTCTTCTCCCCACCAACTGCTCAAAAAGGGCAAACTCAAAGTTGACATATATCCTAATAATATTGTATGCCTGCTAACCTAACTTGATTAAAAATGAGTAGCAGACTGCTGACTCTGAGAATATATACCATTTCTAAGACTAAGATCTGTACTAGGATTATTTTTAATATCAAATTTCCCGAACTGAGATACAGAGTAATCTTAACTACATTTCCTTATCCTCTCAAAATAATAAAAAAAGAATAGTTATATTTCCATGAATAATTAATCCAATTGTTTTAATGCTATCCAGATTGATTTTCTTTCTCCCTCTATTTTTATTTAAAAAACATATTCCTGGACAATCTGAACAGTTAGCTTGTGACCTGCTCACCCACCACTTCTGTCATTGCTTCTCTCAAGGTTAACTTTTGGTCTGCACTACTTTTTTTGGTGAAGAAAAAGAGAACAGGAAGGAAGAAATACATAATTATATGCATAAGCAATACAGAACTCATTTAAATGAAAATGAAAAAAGAAAGCACAAAGTAAGAAAAGAGTGAATGCGGAAATTTCATTGAAAAGAGGAATTTAGTTGCCTAGAACTGGTAGAAAGGCTGAGCAAGTCAGATCCTGATACACACCTGTGTGCAACTTCCTTAAAGAAATATTCCTATTTTATTACTTTTTCATTAACTGGCCCTCTTAAAAGAGCAAAGTTGCTATTTTCTGATTTGTTGGTAGAGGAGGAAGAGAGAAAAAATATCAAAGTAATAAAAAATATTCTCAGATTTTCATATGGAAACCTGTGTTTTCTCCTTGGTTTCCATGAATCCAAGGGAGTTCACTTCAAAGACCTAGTAATGAATTTACCATGCTTCTGTGTTAGCACAAGGTACTGAAAACTATAGAAAAGTAAGCAGGGATAAAATTAACACCACACAAATTTCTCAGAAAGAAGGTTAATATATTCCAAATCTCCCAAAACACTAAAATCAATCTCATTTTCCCTTGCCAGCTAAATGCCAAAAGTAGTCAGCCATTTGTAATTGAGCCGTCAGCATCACTGAACTGATCATCTTTTAAAAAGGTAAGCAGTATGCCTAGAAAAGATTTTGCAAGATTTGAGATTCAGAAAGGATATTTTTTAAGAATGTCCCATCTGCACCAAAATAAGGAATAGAAGCTCCATCCATGTGAAACATCCTTCAATATGTAGGATGGGTGATCTGAGAAGTCAATAAAATTGAATATATATCCATATTTGTTTGCAACCTTGATGACACAAAAATTAAAGTAGTTCATTAGAGTATCTTTCCACATGTATTTTAAATATTCAGGAGATCATACTAATCTCTGCATGTGTGACAGAGCTTAACTTACTTGTGTACCTTAAAATGCTTAGCTCTGTAGCACTGCAACACAGGACAATCCCAACACCCTCAGTCACATTAAGTAGCAGCTACCTACAATGTAGTGATCCCTGCTTACTGCAGGGGGGGTTGGGCTCGATGATCTCTCAAGGTCCATTCCAACCCAAAGCATTCTATGATTCTATGAACTTCTTTCGGTCAAAAGTTCACATCTGCTAGTCCTTCGAATTTTCTGTTCCATCACACTGTCCTTAGGGGTTTAGAAAGACCCTAGGGCAATAACCAGTAGGCACTTTTGTTTCCTTTTGTATACCTCTTTCAAAAGAAAAATAAACTCTGGTATTCGAAAGAAATCAAGTTGTCCATACCTGAAAGCTACTTAGTCCCTCTTTGGCAGACTTACTCCATCCCTCTTATCTCTCTCTAGCCTGCAGGTTCCTTCAAAAGAGGATAGCAGTGGTGCCAGGTTACCAATCAGCTACTGTCCTGCTGAAAAACACTGTCTTGTTGAACAACAAGAAAAACACAATCTATCTATTCAGACAAGAAATCTATCTCTTTAGATTGTTGTCTTGAAGTGTGCATAATATATAGGAACTGTGTGGGAAATGGTCAAGCCCTGCAACTTCTTTTCAACAGCTTTTTACAAGCTTTTTGTACTTTTAGATCTACATGTTTTTCTAAACCACACTGTGTTTCTCCTTTGTGATGTACTCAAGCTGCTTTTAAACTAGATTTCAGCAGGGTAAATGTCCATAAACTGCTGATAGCGGATCGTAGTCTGAGAGCAGCACATAGTACTGACACCCTGAGAAACACTTCCTTTTAAAAACTTCTGCATTTCTAAAGTGCATGTACATATTTGGATTGCTTTGAAAGCTATTGAGTGCAGTGGAAACTGGTTACTCTATATGATCCAAATTTAGAGGAGTTTTAGACATGATTACACTTTGTAGAAAGATAAAGCCCAATGAAGAAGAGCAAACTACAGTATTTCAATAGTATCTAGTCTTCTTATCTAAAACCTGCAATTTGTATTGTTCACCAAATAATAAGCAACTTTGCTTTTGGAAGCTATTGTTGGCTATGTTGGCTGCTACCATTTTTGGGAAACCACTGCTTAAGATGTTGTTAAAGGAAGACTTTAAATCTCTGGAGTATGAAGTGCCAGTCACATATCAAAGAGAATCGACAAAACCTTAATTTAGTGCAGAAGCCCAAAAAGCACTGTGAACCTACACTGTAGATCCATCATTTTTAAAGGTGCCTGGCCAGTTCTCTTCTGTGCACACATTCCAAATATTTCAGATTTACTCTACCAGTTTAGACCAACTGTATACCATGCTTTGCTATCCATGCACACAATAACACGTTTCTGTCCAGAAAATCAAAGAATTGACCTGAGTAAAGATTTCTGTGCCTGAAAGCTAATGTATTCTTCTCTAATAATTTCTAAAGTATGTATGTATGTATGTATATATGTATGTATTTATTTATTTATTTATTTATTAGTCTCTATCTAATCTCACCTCTGCCTTCAGAACATCATGGCAATGACATTTTTACCATCAGCAATGTTCAGATGATTGCACCTGGTGTTTATATGTAGTGTCTCCATTATATGTAGATATAGGGCTCATTTCATTTGCCCACAGGTAGCATCTAGTGCCATTTGAGTTAGCTGGGATATTTTGCCTGTCTCCAGCTGTCTCTCCATAGGGGCGCTGATGTCATAAGTTGTGTGTCATTTTATTCAGTCCCCTGAAGGTGTCACAGATAATCTACAGTAACTCCTATAACCCAAGGAGACTATATTTATGGAACTCAATCCTGCCTTTAGGTCAATACACTCAACACTATTCAGCTGATCAACTAGCAGATGCCTGCATTCAGATGAACCCAACTCCAGGCTCCACCATCCTTCAACAGTAGCTCCAGGCTCTACATTAACTACCTTTCCATTGACTACAGCAGGAGCTTAGACATCTAGCTCATGTGTAGATTGAGTCTTCTCATAGTAGCCGTCTGTGTAAGAAACCACCTTCAAGAGTTACGCAATAGCAAATACTCTCTCAGGACTTCCAGCCTCTGATAGCATCTGCATATTTTTGTCCACCAGAAGATGTGTTTTTGATGCATTCCAAAATTCCAAGCTCCTAAACTAAATATAAAGATAAATACAAATATAAAATTTTTATCAGTAACTCATTTTGACCTGATTTTAAAGTATTCTCAATTTTCATTCAGCTGGTAAATTTCGGATTCAAGTGAAACAGCAAGAAAGTTTTCACTGCTCCCAGAGTGATCCTTGCCAATTTCTCTTTTTTTTCAAAGAACACCATCTAATAAAAAAACCTTAATTACCAAGGCAAAAAAAAACATACACCATCCATATATCCTCTCTACTGCAGACAAGTCTAGAAGAGGAACTGCGGCAGTCCCCGAGGTGAGGGGCTGCAGAGCGGATGCTCGTGCCGGGCACCCTCACTGAGGCGTCAAAAGCGCAGGGTGAGAGCAGGCAGCCCAGCCCCCGCCTCGAGCGGGGAAGGGCGGGAAAGGGCGAGCTGCTGACATGCGGCAGCTCTGACGCAGCGTGGGTGGGACAGGAGTGACGGCGGCCAAACCCCCACCTATAACAGCAGCCCCCAGGGAGCGCCGTCGACCAGGGCGTGGCGCGTCAGTTTGTGCGGTCAGGGCGCGCGGTGAAGGCCCCACAAGGAGCAGAGGATCCCCTGCCCTCTTGCTGGCAAGCAGAAGGAGGGGACCTAAGAGACGGGGGGGATGGAAACAGGTCCCTGCCCGGGGAGGCAGGCAAATCCCCTCCCAGCCTCCCTCCCCTCCCCAGCTGCCCTCACACAACAGATATGGGGCTCTGGGAGCTGAGGGCCAGGCAAGCGAGGAGGGAGGTGAAGGTGAAGGTCCGGCCAGGGGGTTGCCGAGGGCCAGTCAGCCCGCCCCACAGATTACAACTGCCCCTGTTAAGAAAAAAAGGAGGGTAATTGTGGTGGGGGATTCCCTCCTGCGGGGAACTGAGGGCTCAATCTGCTGCCCGGAGCCATCCCACAGGGAAGTCTGCTGCCTCCCTGGGGCCTGGGTTAGGGACGTTACTAAGAAACTCCCTGATCTCATGAGGCCCTCCAATTATCACCTGTTGCTGGCTGTACAGGTGGGCAGTGATGAGATTACAGAGAGAAGTCCTAAAGCAATGAAGAGGGACTTCAGGGCACTGGGGCAATTTGTCGCAGGATCGGAGCGCAGGTAGTGTTTTCCTCAATCCCGTCAGTGGCAGCTAAGAGTGCTGAAAGGAATGGGAAAACTCATTTGATTAACAGGTGGCTCAGAGGCTCGTGTCATCAGTGGAATTTTGGGGTTTTTGATCCTGGGGAGGTTTACACGGCACTGGGCCTGCTGGCAGCTGATGGAGATCAGCTGTCTGCAAAGGGGAAAAGGATTCTCGCCCATGAGTTGGCAGGACTCGTTGAGGGCTTTAAACTAGGTTTGAAGGGGAAGGGGATATAAACGGGCCCGCTAGTGAGGAGCCCAGGGGTGGCATGGCAATGTTGGGGGCGAAATGGATAGCCCGGCTCAAGTGCATCTACACCAATGCACGTAGCATGGGCAACAAACAGGAGGAGCTGGAAGCCCTTGTGCAGCAGGATGGCTATGACATAGTCGCCATCACAGAAACGTGGTGGGACGACTCTCATGACTGGAGTGCTGCACTGGAGGGCTATAGGCTCTTCAGAAGGGATAGGCAGGGAAGGAGAGGCAGAGGGGTGCCTCTGTATGTTAGGGAGCGTTTTGACTGTATAGAGCTTGACAGTGGAGATGACAAGGTCAAGTGCTTATGGGTAAGGATGAGGGGGAAGGCCAGCAAGGCGGATGTCCTGTTGGGAGTCCGCTATAGACCACCCAACCAGGATGAAGAGGTAGATGAAGCGTTCTACAAGTGGCTGGCAGAAGTCTCGCAATCGCTAGCCCTTGTTCTCGTGCGGGACTTCAACTTGCCAGACATCTGCTGGAAATACAACACAGCAGAGAGAAAACAGTCCCAAAAGTTCCTAGAGCATGTGGGGGATAACTTTCTGACGCAGCTGGTAAGCGAGCCTACCAGGGGAGGTGTCTCACTTGACCTGCTGTTTACTAATAGAGAAGGGCTTGTGGGAAATGTCGAGGTCGGAGGCCGTCTCGGGCTTAGCGACCACAATATGATAAAGTTCTCGATTCTGGGCAATGTAAAGATGAGGGGCAGCAAAACTGTTACCATGGACTTCCGGAGGGCAGACTTTGGTCTCTTCAGGACCCTGGTTGGGAAAGTCCCTTGGGAGACAGTCCTGAAAGGCAAAGGGGTCCAGAAAGGCTGGGCCTTCTTCAAGAAGGAAGTCTTAAGGGCGCAGAAGTGGGCTGTCCCCGTGTGCCGTAAGACCAACCAGCGGGGAAAACAACCGGCCTGGCTGAATAGGGAGCTTTTGCGGGGACTCAGGGAAAAAAGGAGAGTCTACCGCCTTTGGCAGAAGGGGCGGGCAACTCAGGAGGAGTACAGGGATCTTGTTAGGTCATGCAGGGAGGAAATTAGAAAAGCAAAAGCCCAGCAAGAAGCCCAGAAATCTGGCCAATGCTGTAAAAGGTAATACAAAATGCTTCTATAAGTACATAAACAATAAAAGGAGAGCCAAGGAGGATCTCCATCCTTTGCTGGATGTGGGGGGGAACATTGTTACCAAGGACAAGGAAAAGGCTGAGGTACTTAACACCACCTTTGCCTCTGTGTTTAACAGCCAGACCGGTCATCCCCAGGGTACTCTGGCCCCTGAGCTAGAAGATAGGGATGGGGACCAGAATGGAGCCCTCACAGTCCAGGAGGAAGCAGTTAATGACCTGCTATGCCACCTGGATGCTCACAAGTCTATGGGGCCAGATGGGATCCACCCGAGAGTACTAAGGGAGCTGGCAGAGGAGCTCACCAAGCCACTTTCCATCATCTATCAGCAGTCGTGGTTAACAGGGGAGGTCCCTGATGACTGGAAGCTTGCCAATGTGATGCCCATCTACAGGAATGGCAGGAAAAAGGACCTGGGGAACTACAGGCCTGTCAGCCTGACCTCGGTGCCTGGAAAGATTATGGAGTGGTTCATAATGAGTGAACTCAACAGGCAAGTGCAGATCAACCAGGGGATCAGGCCCAGCCAGCATGGGTTCATGAAAGGCAGGTCCTGCTTGACCACCCTAATCTCCTTTTATGACCTGGTGACCCACCTGGTGGATGGGAGAGGGGGATGTCATTTACCTGGACTTTAGCAAAGCTTTTGACACCGTCTCCCACAGCATTCTCCTAAGGATGCTGGCAGCTCATGGCTTGGATGGGTGTAGTCTTTGCTGGGTAAAAAACTGGTTGGGTGGCTGAGCCCAGAGAGTAGTTGTAAATGGAGTTAAGTCCAGTTGGGAGCCAGTTGCGAGTGGTGTTCCCCAGGGCTCAGTTTTGGGGCCAGCCTTGTTTAATATCTTTATCGATGATCTAGATGAGGGGGTTGAGTGCACCCTCAGTAAGTTTGCAGATGACAAAAAGTTGGGTGGGAGTGTCGATGTGCTGGAGGGTAGGGTGGCCCTGCAGAGGGACCTGGACAGGCTGGACCAATGGGCTGAGGTGAACTGTATGAGGTTCAAGAAGGCCAAGTGCCAGGTCCTGCACTTCAGTCACAACAACCCCATGCAATGCTACAGGC
Organism: Pelecanus crispus; assembly: GCF_030463565.1. Classification (NCBI taxonomy): domain Eukaryota; kingdom Metazoa; phylum Chordata; class Aves; order Pelecaniformes; family Pelecanidae; genus Pelecanus; species Pelecanus crispus. The sequence continues at coordinate 156,045,473 of NC_134644.1, read as the reverse complement.
TTGGGGAAGACTGGCAGGAAAGCTGCCTGACCCAAAAGGACCTGGGGGTGCTGGCTGATAGCCAACTGAACATGAGCTAGTACTGTGCCCAGGTGGCCAACAGCATCCTGCCTTGTATCAGGACTAGTGTGGCCAGCAGGAGCAGGGAGGTGATTCTCCCACTGTACTCGGCGCTGGTGAGGTTGCACCTGGAATACTGTGTCCAGTTTTGGACCCTTCAATACAAGACATTGAGGTGCTGGAGCATGTCCAGAGACGGGCAACAAGGCTGGTGAAGGGTCTAGAGAGCAGGTCTTATGAGGAGTGGCTGAGGGAGCTGGGGTTGTTTAGCCTGGAGAAGAGGAGGCTGAGGGGAGACCTTATCGCTCTCTACAACTCCCTGAAAGGAGGTTGTAGTGAGGTGGGTGTTGGTCTCTTCTCCCATGTAGCTAGTGATAGGATGAGAGGAAATGGGCTCAAGCTGCATCAGGGGAGGTTTAGGTTGGAAATTAGGAAAAATTTCTTCACGGAAAAGGTTCTCAAGCATTGGAACAGGCTGCCCAGAGAGGTGGTGGAGTCACCATCCTTGGAAGTGTTCAAAAAACAGGTAGATGTGGCACTTGGGGACATGTTTTAGTCTAGTCTACCCTTGATTAGTTTAGTGTGGACTTGGTAGTGTAAGTTAATGGTTGAACTGGATGATCTGAAAGGTCTTTTCCAACCAAAACAATTCTATGATTCTATGATTCTATGAATGCTGCATCATATATTTATTTTTAATTTTCTTTTTTTTTACATCTGAATTCAACACTTGGTAACACAAGACATAACTAAATATATTAATTCTGAGTTAGGAAGATGTCTATTACTTCTTTTATTGAAAATTTTGTTTCACATGGCCCAACAGCTGACATTGTAGAAAAGGCCTTCATGAGTACCTTGTATATAGAAATTTTTCAGAGAACTGTAAGATTCAGTGGTGCATGAATTAAGTATACAAGCATGGAAGTTTAACTTCAGGATGTTTTGACTCTAAGACTACTATTCAAATGCACTATCTCAACAGTGGCATAAAATTTGTTTTATAATTAATAAAAATTGTAAAAGTCCCCACTCAGAACTATTCTGGCATACAAAGTCACAATTTTGGCTTTAAAATCTGTGCACTTGTTGATAATAGACATTATTCCTAATAAAAAATAAACAAAAAAACCAACACAAAACCTCTGCAAAACCAAAACCCGCAAAATCAGTAGCTGCTACTGCTTTTTAATCCACTGCCCAAAATAAAGTAGCAAATACTCTTAACTTTTATACAGTTGGGGTTTTTTCTGTCCACATTGACAATTTGTTTGGTACACCAGCATGAACTTCTCCACCAGAAGTAATTAGGTCTCTTAGTCTTTTTAGAAATGCATTCTTCCTGCTTTAATGAACAGTGTTTGTTTGTGACTTTGATATTAATTGACTGTGTGTTGATTTATTTGTGTGTTTCTCATGACAATTTTATGAATATTAATTTTCTTTCAAATAGTGACTTTAAGAAATTTAAAACTTTGGTGTTAACTTGCTTAGGAAAAATTCCTGATAATAGAAGATAAAATTATAAAGGTTTCAACTTCAATTCTAACCTACCTACACATGATTCCTACAGATCTGGCCACAAAATTTTCATAGAGCTTGTCCTGGTTTCGGCTGGGATAGAGTTAATTTTCTTCCTAGTAGCAGGCATAGTGCTGTGTTTTGGATTTAGTATGACAAGAATGCTGATAACACACTGATGGTTTAGTTGTTGCTAAGTACCACTTATGCTAGTCAAGGACTTTTCAGCTTCCCATGCTCTGCCAGGTGCACAAGGAACTGGGAGGGGGCACAGCCAGAAGAGTTGATCCAAACTGACCAAAGGGCTACTCTATACCATATGATGTCATGCTCAGTATATAAACTGGGGGGGGGAGTTGGTGGGGGGGCAGCGATCGCTGCTTGGGAACTGTCTGGGTATTGGTCAATGGGTTGTGAGCAATTGCATTGTGCATCACTTGCTTCGTGTATCATTATTATTATTATTATACTGTTATTATTATCATTACTATTTTACTTTATTTCCATTATTAAACTGTTCTTATCTCAACCCAGAAGTTTTCTCACTCTTACTCTTCCGATTCTCTCCCCCATCCCACCGGAGCAGGGGGAGTGAGCGAGCGGCTGTGTGGTGCTTAGTTGCTGGCTGGGCCTAAACCACAACAGAGCTTCATTCAACAGCTTCACCCCAGTTAGCATCCAAACGTTTCTTGGCTTATCTCCCATGCAATTGCCCTGCTAACCAGTGCAAAGTAGAATGTAAATGCTCTCCACCTGCTTCGATAAAAAATTTGATCAAACATCAATAATTGCAAATGTATGAACTCAGAAGAAATACCAACATCTGAGCAGGAACAAAAGACTTTAACAGCTGAACAGAAAACTGCCCCGTTACACCCAAAATCTCATTATGGCCAAGAAGAGAACGTACCTTATATATTTAGCCAAGAGTTTAGCATTTGACCAACTAAGTTCTTCACAAGTTAATCAAAATGCAAAGAACAGTTATTATTTGCCCAGTGACAATGATGATAGCACAGCCCAAATTACCTAATTATTAAAAAAAACCCCAAACTTAATTAATAATGTAATTAAATTGCTATACGTAAACCTACTCATATCCACCCCTTTTATTATACTCGCTTTTCCAATGCCCTCTGGGCCCCAAGGCTGAAGTTAGTGTTCCTGAAGAAGGGACTGCAATGAAATATGAGCATTCGGAGTTCTTTGCTGAGATGAGTATGATATTGATGAGGTGGTGAGGCTGCTTCTTTCATCAGTCTTGTGTCCACTTGGGTTTATTTTCTTATGGGTTTAAAGAGCCTATTCAACCTCTCTTTCCTTTCTTATCGACCTATGTGTTAGTTACATAATGACTGTTTAGTTTTGTTAGACCTTCACCTTATATAGTTTAAAAATAAGTTGTGGAACAGGCATTAACCTGTAGCAAAGTGTGATTGAAGAATCAGAGCTAAGGTGACTTTTTTTTTGAACACTAGAAATTTTTACAGTTATAGGTGTTTCACTTATAACTCATTTTCCAGTTATAACATTTATCTGAAAGTTTTTTCAAATTTAGCAATCTTGGATGAAGGAAAAGAGGGAGGAGGAATAATGGAGAAACTTTCCTTAGTAGTTGACTGTGGTAGTCCTTTAGAGAAGAGAAAGTCTGGAATTCCTACTCAGCATCCTGAATAGCAGCAGTCTGAACCTGAGTCTGCATTTCCTTAATCAATGCCATGAGACCTGACCAATCTGAGAACATCGCCTCTCCATTCTCTTCCATAAAATACTGGGACAATCTTTTTTATTAGTATTATTTCAAATTTCATTCAAATTTGATTAGTGACAGAACTAATTACAGCTCATGAAAAGTACACCACCACAAGAACAAAATATGTTATTGTAAATTAAACTTTTAAAATGTTTCCTCATTTAACTGCAAAAGTCAATGTATCAGATCAACAGACGGGGCTTCCAACACAGCAAAGAGTAGTTCTAAATTGGGTGGGTTTTTATGGTCATACTGCAAATGCACATTACCTAAGTGACTACAACATGTTAGGAGTGATGAAGCTTAGGAATTCTATCATAGCACAAATAATCAGGTTCCACATTATATTCTTGTACGGCTCTCTTTCCAGAACAGGGTTTCCATTGCCATAATGAAACATTTCTATTAAAGTTTTACAATTAAAATACTATCATTGATCACCCTGATATAAAAGCAGAAGTAAAACCACATTTTTAGAGATTAATATGACTGTCTTCCCTTTTTTGAATAAGTATTAAAATAACTTTAGACTGTAATTATTTTTCAGAACAAATACTTTATTTCTTTGATATTTCCTTTATGTTGTCCTCTACTCTGGGAGAATTAGGTATTTCCTAATCTCTAAGACCAGTGTTCCAACTTTAAGTATTAAAAATGAGAGTGTAGTAGTAAATTCTGATATGAAATAAAAGAAAATATCACTTCCTACTACAGGTAATAACATAACTTTAAAATTACTGTACTTTAACAATGGCCTAACATTACTTTGAAAACAGTGCTGTTTATTTTAGTGATGAGTTAGCACTCAGTAACTTCACTAGGCTATAAGAGTGTAATCTAATGATAAAACTAAGTAATTAATATTTTCTTCCTTACTCATATGTAAGATGGAACAACTTTTCTGCAGCACAAAATGCTCAGGTAGCTTAAAAAATAACCCTGATTTAATCTTGATTACAGAGAAATGCAAAACATCCACAGTGTTTTCCAAATTGAACGTGTTCCTTTTTATGTGAAACCACTTAATATACACTTTACTACAGTGAACATTAACAGTGAATGTAACTGTATTTGGAAGGCAGGAATTCAAATACGTGGTATTACAACACTTAAATAGAGAATATTAAAGTGCTGAATCACCTGGCGTGAAACACAAACGAAAGCACTCAAATACACAGTTTCTTAAATATTCTACCGTATTAGAATACAATAAAATGTTCAAGAATCTGCATTCTCCTGTATCTTTCTTTAGGTATTGCTACTCATTTGGGCCTATCTTTCAAAACATTCACCACTTTTACAGAGCATAAAGAAAAAGCAGGACAGATTTCAGACACCATTTGTGAACGCATACTATTTGGGTCTAGTGTATTAAAAGACCATATTAAGATACTTACAAAATTGAATATGATTACATTGAAATCTAGTAGGTGACATACAAGCATATGTCACTTGAAACTGTTATTTAATGACTTTATAATCAACTTGAAATTAAAAAAAATGTATGTTATTGCTAAATAGCCCACATATGCATATGATTATTGTTCCTGCATTAAACATATCATTTTAACCCGTTTAAAAGTTGAAAAAAAAACACCAAAAGCCAAAAATTACCCTCTTAAAAATGTTAGATGAAACTTCTTAGCCTGTACTCTGTAAAAACAGAGGGAAGACAAAGAAAGAAAGTGACTAAAGACTATACTACTAGACACCCAGAAAAGACGCTTGATCACTAGTTATTCAAAGACACTTAGGTAACAAAAATGGTGCTTGCAAGCTAGCCTAAATAATAAGCACACCACTACTGGTTATTACACCACTTATTGCAGCCTTTCACTATATAAAGGAGGCTTATCATAGAATGCTTGGGGTTGGAAGGGACCTTTAGAGGTCATCTAGCCCAACCCCCCTTCAGTGAGCAGGGACAGCTTTAACCAGATCAGGGTGCTCAGAGCCCCATCCAACCTGACCTGGAATGTTGCCAGGGATGGGGCCTCCACCACCTCTCTGGGCAACCCGTTCCAGTGCTTCACCACCCTCCTTGTAAAAAACTTCTTTCTAATGTCCAGTCTAAATCTATTCTTCTTTAGTTTAAATCCATTATTCCTTGTCCTGTCACAACAGGCCTTATTAAAAAGATTCTCCCCATCTTTCCTGTAGGCTCCCTTTAAGTACTGGAAGGCCGCAATAAGGTCTCCTTGCAGCCTTCTCTTCTCCAGGCTGAACAACCCCAACTCTCTCAGCCTGGCCTCATAGGAGAGGTGTTCCAGCCCTCGGATCATTTTGGTGGCCCTCCTCTGGACCTGCTCCAGCAGGTCCATGTCCTTCTTGTGCTGAGGGCCCCAGAGCTGGACGCAGTGCTCCAGGTGAGGTCTCACCAGAGCAGAGCAGAGGGGCAGAATCACCTCCCTCGACCTGCTGGCCACGCTGCTTTTGATGCAGCCCAGGATACGGCTGGCTTTCTGGGTTGCAAGTGCACATTGTTGGCTCACTCATTATAAGAAAGATGGAGACAGACTTTTTGCCAAGGCCCGTAGTAACAGGACAATGTGGAGAATTTATGGAGATTACTGGATGACAGTTAACTTACAAAGATAATATTATGCTTTGACCATTCAATAAATATAATTTCCTTAGATGTAACAATGAAGAAATACAGCATCTTAATATTGTTTCATTTTTCACTGCATCTTTTAGAAATGTTATATTAAGTCTTTCTTTTCTTTCTTTTTTTTTAACAAACTCTGTTATGTGAAAATAAGCTCTCATGATTCTTTCTGTAATTTAAGATTTACACTTCTTTTACTTCATTAGGTAAGTTGCCAGTATTTAAAAAAAATCTGAAAAGTGTATTGCATTAACAAATAATCTCAAATTGATGGCTCATACTTGAGATGTTAAAAATCACTGATCATTGAGGAAAACTGAAAGCAAAGTTTCTCAAAAAACCCACTATCTTTTCCCCTTTAGTCTTTATCACTGTTACTTGTTTATTTGTCTCTTGTTTAAATTCTTGTTTTTATTGTTATAAAAAAAGAACAACCAGGAAACAACTATTTCCAAAAGAAATTCTAAATCATAATAGAAGGGTTTTTATTAAGAAATATAAATAATTACATACATAGATAGTCTTAGAGCTTTTAAGCTCACTTCTATGAAGCTGAAAGGCTTAGCTCCCTGTTTTCAGTCTCCTATTTGGCAGGAAGGAGCACAGAAACCTGGTGTTATAGAATGAATATGTAGTAATAATCACAGAAGTACAGTCTTTCCTAGGAAAAAGTAACAATCCCCAAGAAAAAAATGCAGCAAATTAACTACACTGGTAGTTAACATGCCCTCCTAGGTGTTATGTAAAAAACTGATTTGATTAATCTATACCACAAAATTAAAATGAGGTGCTAGCTTAGAAGAAACATCAAAAGAAACAAGGTTAATAGATACATGGTGTTTTCTACATTTTATTTTTTTAAAATTATTATTTTGCATAACTATTCACCAGCTACATGGATTCTTACATTTACATCAGATAAAGCATTCCAAGCATGTGCATTCACTACTACATTTCTTTGTCACTCAGATCCATAGATAAGACACTTATGTTCATTTTCCCTATAAGCTCTCTTTACCTCCAACTATAGTGTAGAAATGTAAATACATCTCTTGAACGGTTCAACAAAAGACAGCAAATGATACTAAGAACAAGAGAGAAAACACAAACCCTGAAGTCCATTGATACTTTTTTAAGGGTCTTTGATGAATTACTAAGGCAAAACAGATGCCACTCCAAAACACTATGCATCTGAACACAGGCACTCAGAATACTGACCTGGGGTTCTGTAGTTGTGGAGAACAAATACTGTTGAGCTGCTATATTAGATAGAAAAAATGCACTTACACTGGAGCATGTACATTCAGCTTAAGTCAAATATGAGTTTTTGACAGAATGGACTTTAGAAACAGTTTGGTTGGTGTAGATTCAAATTTGCATTTCAAATATTCTGTTTAGAACAGAATGTAAATACAGCAGGAAATCACATAGTTTAAAAAAAAAAAAAAAAGAGAGAGAGAGAGAAAAAAACGCATTAAAGAGAGCATTATAGGATACCGAGATGTCCAACAGTAGCTAAATATGTTCTGAAAACTCATCTCAGCCATTATGGCTTCATTGCAAGAACAAAAGATCAGTGTAGTGACCAACTCATGCCTACAGTACTAGGCAGATGAGGGAATAAGTTTCCTAACCAATGCTGTCCTGACATTGACTAAGTGCATACAACCAGATATTAAAAACTGTCTCTAACAAACCCCTCTCTTGCCATAACTTCTCCTTCTCCCAGGATCTGCTCTGCCTCAACATTGTTCAGTGATCATTTCCCTTCCATCTTAAGCCTTAATCTAGAATTTATATTCCTGCTCCAACTACCAGAATTAATGTAGTTAATTTGGGAGCACACTCCAGCTACTGGACACCCCTGTAAAATACAAAAAAGACCTCAAATACTCTGTGGACCTACTACCTGTCTTAAAACAAAACAAAACAAAACAACCCACAATACCTTAAAATCAAATGTTTGGGAGCTTAAAATTAGCTTAATTTGACGTATATGTGAATCTTGGGAAGCTATGGAGATCACCTGTTCCTATATGCCACAGATAAAGATAAGCAATGTGACTAAATGGTGACACACGGTGCAGTTGTACCATGCATAAACTGGGTTATCTCTATTTCTAGTTACAGGACTGTAGATTAAGAATTTAAGAATTAAATTACATTTAAAATAAAATAAAATAAAATAAAATTAAGAAATTAATTTAAATCCATGTAAACCCAATCCAGTTTCACATGAATTTCCAATAAGAATTGGGAAACCTTTTGTTTATTATCTAATACCTGTTTCTGTAAGGAAAGGTAACTGTAACTTTCCTATCTCATTTCATTGCCATATGTTTTTAAAAGCAGAAAAGTTATCTAAATACTATAGATACTCTTCTTTTTCTTCTTCTTCTTTTTTTTTTTTTTTCTTCTGACCTGCTACCTACAAGAAAGATTTAATATTTTATATACACAGTACACTTTCCACTGTAGTGGGGCAGGAAACGTAATTCTGAAGACATATTTTGGTATTTATTTTAGCTGAAAGTAAACATCAGAATATAATGAAGTCATCTGAAAAGAATCATGCCCCAACACCCACTCTATTAGCTCAGAGACACATTGCCTTGCCACACAGAAACTGCATAGACTTCTGAGTCCATCCCTCTTCTTGTATCAGACCAGCCCAACAAAAATTCAGTGGAGCTAATGCAGAACATAAAGAACGGATAAACCCCCAAAGAATGCAACATGTAAACATTTTGGATGTACCCCTCTGTAACTAAGCTAGTGGCTTCTCAGACACTGACTGCCTGAGCTCTTTCTGCTAAACTTAGGATATCCTCTTACAACTACTAGTTCTTTCCTTTCTGCTGATAGGAGACAACACATTTTCTGAATTCAGGATAGTTTAGAAGGTGCAATCCAACAACTGATACACATCCTTCATCAGTCTATAAAATTATTTCTTGTTATAAATTACTCCCATTCTTTCCTTACCCAGAAGCTTTGATCAAAAGGTTGCTGAAACAGACCAAATTCAATGCAAAAGAGGTTTGACCAGACAGCGGTCTCTGTTTTCATAATACCATGATACACCAGCACAGTGGAAGAAAGGACAGAGAATGTCACATAACAAACCTTAACACTGTGAAACAAATGAGTATTTCAGGGGGTAAACGGTTATGGGTAGGAGGGGTGAAAAAAGGATTAACAGTAAGCGTGACTCAGATGCATAATGATCTGTATATGTCGCTGAAGAGCAGGCAGAAATTCAGTTTTTGGTATTCCTTAGATAAGAAGATGAAAAATCTGCTTATTTAATGCACCCTTCTATTTTACATGGTCATATGTGACACAGCTGTCTTACGCCATACTCTCCACACAACTCAAAAGTGCAATCCCCCTGCTGTATTCTGCATTTGGTAATATATTTCACTGCTAGCAGATAGACATCTTTGAAAACTAGACAAGATACTAAGTTTTCCAAAAAAAGGGTATTGGCCACCAATATCTTTGTCACAAAATCTTTTAATTCAGTATACTATAGTTCCAAATATCCCTAGGAAATCACTTCCAAATAAGATATTTCAAAAAAACCCATCACAGAATCACTGTAGTAAGGGAAAGTTTACAGTCCCGAAAAGATTGATAATCTTATTTGATTTCATATCTTATCAACATTGCCTGGGACTTCTGGGATGTGAAGCAAAAAAATAACAGTGAGAAAATAGTTATACTCTTGAGCAAAGGAATAGATGACATATAAAAGAAAAGAAACCCTATAAATAAAAATAGAATTCTTGCTAAGAATGTTCTCTCTTCGGTAAAGAGAAATTCAATAAACTGTAGTCTTACCTCGCTCTTGATCAAGGGATATTGTCTGTCTCCAAAATAAAGTGTGGTAGATAATGTCCTCTCTCCAGCTACCTTACCACTTCAGGACAGAAAGAGGAAAATAAGTCTTTATTAAGTCTTATAACACTTTAAGTTACAATTTAAACACAAATTATTTGCTTTATTTCTTGAGGAGGAAGGATGATACCAACCAATCAGAACATCATCAGAAATGTATCCTTAGCACATACTATACCTCCTCACTTTGAATGTATTTGCTTTTAGAATTTAAACTGCAAGCTAAAGAATACTAAATATGATTGCTTAGAACTTGCAGAGCTTTACAGAAACCCCACTTCGCACTTTCTGGTAAGATTTACCAAGAATGCACATGCCTTGAGACATTAAGCATGGTAGACTGGCTGATTTTCTTCCTAAATAATTAGAGAAACAGAGCTGGGATTTTACTGAATCACCAATTATATGTAAAACTCCAGAAAGCATTAAAACATGGGTATTATTGAATAAAGTAATAGTTGAATACAAAGTCTTCATCCCTCCCTGGCTTTAGGAGGCTTTACAGGCTTTACAGGCTTTGTAACTACAAACTACAACTACTATAAAGAAAGTTCTGGAAATGGAAGGATATTTTTCATAGACATAGCACTAGTATGCTTGCCAACTGACATCACTTTCCTCATAATGAAAGTCAAGGGCTTCTCTACATTTGAAATTCTTTTGGTGAAAGACAGGAACTGCATTTTAATTGTGTTCATGTTACATAGCGTGGTTACGAGAATGCGAACCTTTGAGAGATCTATAGGTACCAGCATAGTGAAAATAATTTTCTGGTTTTGATTAGCCAAAAAAAGCCTCAGGAGCAAACTTTGTTGTTGTAAAGTGTACACTAAGCAAAGTTTCTAGGGTGAGTTAATATCTTCTTTTCAGACAATAAGTAGAACTAGAAAAATATGCTAATTTAAATGCATACAGCATTTCAGACTGAAAAATAAACAGCAACTTTCAGACCTTAAAAGCACCATTATGGTTGGATAACATCTCAGTAACACCACATGCAAGAAATGGAGAACAAAATTACATATAAAGAAATTCAGAAAAACAAAGAATAGGAAAAAATGCATGAACAATTATTATAGTACTTAATATTGTTTGGTTTTAGAAAATTAAAAAAAAAAAAAAAAAAAAGGAACACCAGTTTCTTTTTCTCTTTGCTGTTTCACCTATGGCTAATGTGAATAGTGTGGGTCTTAATAGTACTATTATTCAGCTGTGCTGGAGGTTTATTGTTAGCTTATGTGGCACTATGAAAACCATCCCAAAAGTCCCCAATCCCTTGGAATAACAAGCCTTAAGAATCTTTAATCTTTTTCAGATTTTTGTGTTTTAGAATAAGACCACAGAGACATTAGTTTTAGACCATTTTAATGCATAGCACATGTTTTGTATTTGGCCATTTCTTTTTCTGAGGTTAAGAATTTCCAGGAAGATATTCTATTGGCAAATAATTCCAGTACTAAAAATAATGTTTTAGACAAGTTTTGTCTTGTAGACTGAAAGCTCCCTTAGCGTTGTGCTAAAGAAAAATTGCTACATGATGACACTATGATTTTTTTTTTAAGCCATATTCTACCTTGCAGCTAGATGTATATTCTGAATTGATAGTCCTGAAGGCGTTCACTTTCCTCAGAGGAAGAGAGAGGTGTATAAGAAATCTTTCTACAGGCAATATTTTATTTTATTTTATTTTATTTTTTAAAACAAAGAGCAAAGACTAGAATTTAATTCTGGAAGCTAAATCAAAGGAAAATTATGAGGAATATTCTATCATGAATGCAGTTCTAACCTCAGCATCTGGAAGTCTACCATAATACGCAATAGCTATAAGAAAAGCACCGTTCTTTCACAAGAGAATAACTATTCATATACATTTTAAAGCTGGGCACATCCATAAGTTTCATACTGAAATGAATGAAGATGAGTTTTTAAGTATATTTGTAGTATATTAGTTATTTTCCAAAATGTTTTTACATTAAGAAAACTACGTAAGTGATAAAATTAGTTTTACCCTAGATATGAAGGGTAAGTACTCAAGAGATCTTAGTATCTACAATGAGATTAAGGAAGTACCTTTTTTAGGATGGCACAACTACATAATGTTAGGTTAGAAATTCTATTCAATAAACAATTATACCAGCAATATGATGAGCAGCATCACTGAAAGAAGCTGTGATTGGAAAACCATATCACACCCAGGTATTTCTATGAATACTGCCCTGGAGTGCATCCTATATCATCATAATGGTGAAACTGCAGCCCTAGAGGTACAAATACATCACTGTGATGGTGTCAGTTTTGCTTTGGAGGCAGTTCTACCAAGTGTTCTTGCCCTTTACCTCATATACAGCTCACGGTTTCTCTTGTCTAGCTCCAATAACAACAAAATTTAAACTCACTTTGGGAGTTTCTCCTTTATGCATATGGACATGCAGTTATAACACTGATTAATCACTGGTATTGTAAACAATATTTATCAAAAGCACACATTAAAAAAATATGTGAAATATGTTCAGCTTCACAGCTAAGCATTAATTATTATAATGGATTTTGAGACCTCAGTAGGTCATTTGGAGAAAAGTTATTAAAGCTTTCCTACCTTATCTTGGAGTTATCAAAAGAATGCCATTAATTATTAAAAAGATTTATTAAAGACAACTGTGAAGAAGTGCAGGTAATGATTAATATTGCTGCTTAGATGGCAGCACTAAAGTACTCAGCTGAAATTTGATACAAAAAAAAAAGCACTACAGTATCAAGTCAGCATGGTTTCCCATACAGCAATGGAATAGACTAACAAGCATCAGCAGAGACTACTCTTGTTCCTGAATCAAATGTCATCTGTCTTACAAACTAAGCAAATGATACCTCCACATCTAGCTTAACTGCTGAGGACTGGAGAACTTATAAGAAGCACAAAGACAAACTTCTGAAGGTGAATTATACCCTAGAGTACCTTCAAGATTGAACAAAGGAAATTTGTTAGGAGATGTCTAGTGAAATTGCCTATCTGAAGAGAAGTGTAGTAAGGCCTTGTGCTCCTGAAGTCATAATACACAGCTAATGTGTAAGAAATATTGTAGAAGCCAAGAGAAAGGGCACTTCTTCCTGTAATCAGACAAAGCTATGTGTACCACAGCTTGAAGCACGAGTCCCAAACACATCAGTCTGGAGTGGTTCCAGAACAGTGACAACTGCGAAGGCTGCGATGCGTTTTATAATGATAGTGGGTTGGTTGTAGAAATGAAGCAGGTGGCCAGACAGGATGAGCTATTTATAGTTATACAGGCTTCCTCTTGCACCGCTGGCATCCACGCAAAGGAAACCATCCACATTCCGCTAATAAGCATTCCTGAAAATGCTTCTTTACAGTTTCAAGTACTGCCTCAGTACTTAATTTCTATCACCTATGTCTATTCTAAATAATAAGTAGACCATAAGAGGACAACTAAAGATGTTGCTTGCATGTTCCAGCATTCTGATATATTTCAGTCCATATCACTCCCTTTACTTGTCTAAGATTTTTAAAGAAACAGATTGGAACTCTGGGGGAGTTCTGAAAGAGGGAAGCCAACGTCCTCTCTTCTCATCCACAAAGGAGTTCATCAGATTCAAGAGCACTTATGCTGTCTCACTAGAGATTTCAGTCTTAAGAAGAAACATTTGAACTCTGTCCTATCCATTTCTACTGAAAACTTTCTACTAAATAAATAAATAGGAGTACCTTACCTAATTTCAACATAAGGGCCTCACAGAAGGACTTAAAAAAAAATTTTAAAAAGGCTGATTTTCCAAATTTGAAAATTAAAAATACATGCTGATTTTTGTATTTTCCTTTCCAAAACTGGTAATTGGGTATCTAAACACAATCTAAGTTTGAAAATCCTTAATAATTAACAACTCATGCTTTGCATTGTATATCTGACCAAAGGAGATAAAAAGAATAATTTACAGCTGAGTAGAGATATTTTCAGAGTCTTTGTATTGGCTGACCCCTATTCTGTTCAAGACCATTGGAATTTCATTATTATGTTTATTGGAAAGAGACTGAGTGTAACAGTAAGCAATCTAGAAAGCATAATTTTTTGAGATAATGAAACCTAACTAAGTATTTAAAGCTGGAGAAAGTAAAGTTATTTTTCTATTAATCTTTTCCTCAATAACCAAACTTTTCTTTGAGTATAAATCGTATAGTCAAGGAAAAAGGTCAGGAGTCAGTAATTACTACATCTTACACATTTCTAGACATTCATGAAAACTGTAAAAGCAGATACCAGATACGCTCTTATCCTAATAGTGTAAGTCATAAGTCATTACTCTGTTAAGTAAATCAAGCTATTTGAAAATAAACCCAATGTAATTGTTTTATTTAATGGAAATTTTGCACTTATTAAAAAATTATATGATACAAGGCAGCCATTCATCAGGGAAAGAATAAAGCCAAAGGGTTAGGTTGTATTTGTCTTTAGCTTTCTATTTATCTTCTTCACACATTATACCATTCAAAAATATCAACAACTTAGTGGGTGCTTTTACATCTCTTTAACAAAAGGTGCTGAGAATTAATCCAAATTCCTTTAACTCTGGTGATAGGAAATGAAAGACAGACAAGTATATTTACAACAGAAAGAGCAGTGAACTGGCAAATGGACTAGCTGTAACTGAGAATCCTCTAAAATATAAGTACATGTATAATCTCACTTGAGACAAAAAATTGTAATTGGCAAACTAGGTATGTCTGAACATACTACAAGAATTGTACTACCTAAATTACTAAAATTCTCTGTAATCAATAAATGAGGTTTTTTGTTTGTTTTAAAAATAAATTTGCATCAAACACTATGATACGCATTTCTAGAATTTTTTGCAATAAGGACTGGTAAAGCTCGTGCTTGTGAGTGCACAAATCTATATCACCATGAAAGAATGAACTAGTACTAAATTTCTACTTCTTCTACAAGAATTATAATGGATCCATTTCATTGTATGCCTTTCGGGATTACTTTTGGAAGGTCAGGTAATCAGCCTAGGTTAGTGAAGACATTAGTGGGTATCTCCTAATAGCAAGTGGCAAGCAAAATCTTAACTTTTCCATTCCATTTCTTAAGGTGAAGTTGAAAGTTTATAGGACATGACAAAGTTTGTAGGGCACAGTGGACAAAGTATTAGTAAAAGTAGAGAGGGCACACTTCAGTTCTTGATTCACAAAACAAAATATTGAAAAGTCAGGAAATGCACATCAAACCAGATGTGCTGGACTGTTTCTGCCCCATTGTGAAACCCTTTCTGTTTCAGCTTCATCTTCTATGAACTAAACCACACAAATACAGCTCTTTGTATATTATATATTGATGTAAAACATACATGAACATTCTTATATCTTGAATTTTACTTCTTAGTAAACTTAGGCCAGAACGTTCAGGACTAAATTGCAATTTTGCTTTCTTGATTAGAAAGAAGCAGGTATCTGAGCTACCATATGTTCAACTGTGAATGTGACTGAAAGAGAGTTTCACATTAAGTAATATTAGGTTACTAACTTGGGAAGGTAGTCATTTTAATGTTCTTATGTAGTCAATGAATAGAGACAGGCTCTTCCAGAGAATGAGTCAGAGTAGAAACCTAACATAGGCAAATGATGCTCTAGAAGAATTCTCTTTTTCTAGTAACCTTATGAGTTGCTCAGATTGTAACTGAGGTACCAAAGTTAAATGTTTAAAATTATAAGTGAATTGTGAAAATCTCTTCACAACTCACAATTTTCCAAATGAATAATCTGTTTACAAATTTCTTTAGTATAAAATCAATTGCAATGTCAAATAGCAATTTCCAAACATTATTTGTTTGTATTTTGTGACTGTTCAGAGGGTACAAATATTCCCCTTCAAAAAGAAAAACATATTATTAATCCCTTCTCCTCATTGAAATATTACTGAAATGCTTTCTTCTGGAGCGTGTTCAGAGAAGGGCAACGAAGCTGGTGAAAGGTCTAGAGCACAAGTCTTATGAGGAGCGGCTGAAGGAACTGGGGTTGTTTAGCCTGGAGAAGAGGAGGCTGAGGGGAGACCTTATCGCTCTCTACAACTACCTGAAAGGAGGTTGTAGTGAGGTGGGTGTTGGTCTCTTCTCCCATGTAGTTAGCGATAGGACAAGAGGCAATGGGCTCAAGCTGCATCAGGGGAGGTTTAGATTGGTTATTAGGAAAAATTTCTTCACAGAAAAGGCGGTCAAGCATTGGAACAGGGTGCCCAGAGAGGTGGTGGAGTCACCATCACTGGAGGTGTTCAAAAAGCAGGTAGATGTGGCACCACCATGAGTTCCTCTCTCAGCCCAGCCAGTCTCCTCATACATCAGTCTGTTGTCTGAGTACCAGAATGAACTGTTTCTGTGCTTGCACTTTGGGTTTATTTGTTTCCCATCACAGAACAATTAATTTGGTCACATATTTGCTTGTATCGCCTAGCTTTTTATTGGTGCAGATTTCAGGCTTGATTATGGAATGTACCTTTGGACACATTTAAGATTGTTTAAATATAATTTTTTACTATTTCCAAATTTTTGAAGCAAATTTTCTAAGCTTTTCTGTATTTAACATTTCTGTGCTCTAGACCCTTCACCAGCTTCCTTGCCCTTCTCTGGACATGCTCCAGCACCCTAATGTTTTTCTTGTATTGAGGGGCCCAAAACTGGACACAGTATTCCACATGCAACCTCACCAGCACTGAGTACAGGGGGACAATCACCTCCCTGCTCCTGCTGGCCACACTATTCCTGATGCAAGCCACGATGCTGTTGGCCTTCTTGGCCACCTGGGCACACTGCTGCCTCATGTTCAGCCGGATGTTGACCAACACCCCCAACATTTCAGTATACTTAGGAACATGAAACTGAAAAGGACTTCTAGCCTGTTTCTCTGAATTTGCAGGCATTACCACAGATATACTGAGAAACTACAAACTGATAACTTGCTAGAGCATTTTGTCTTGTCACCTTTGGGCTAGAAGTGTTTCTATATTTTTCACGTGCAGCTAAGTGTCTTTCTGCATCAATTTTGAACTAACATGTTAAGTTTAGATCTTTTATGAATCCCTAGTACAATCAAACACAGTTTCCACTAGGTATCACCCATTAGATTAAGGAGTTCATATTGCTGTCGACCAACATCCCCAGGTCCTTTTCGGCCAGGCAGCTTTCCAGCCACTATTCCCCAAGCCTGTAGCATTGCATGGGGTTGTTGTGACTGAAGTGCAGGTCCTGGCACTTAGCCTGGTTGAACAATTGGCCTAGGCCCATTGATACAGCCTGGAATACTAAAGAAATTTCGAAGCATTGTCCAAGCACATAGGGATGGTGTCAGGAAAGCCAAAGCTCAGGCAGAGTTAAGACTTCCAAGGGACATCAACAGCAACAGGAAAACCTTTTACCACTGCATTAGTTGGGTGTGGGTTGAGTTCTTACAATTACTTGTAAGCACAGGTCCAGATGGGCTGCTTCCAAGGGTGCTTAGCACACTCGGCGTGCTGGCTATTGTGCTTGCAAGACCACTGTCTCGTCTTTGGAAAGTTATGGAGATTAGGGTAAAGTCCTAATGAGCAGAAAAAAAGTAAATGTTGTACCCATCTTCATAAAAGGCCAAAAGGTCATCCCAAGAAGCTACAGACTGGTCAGCCCCACTTAACTCCCTGGGAAAGTTATGGATCAAGTTCTCTTGGCAGCCATTTCTGGATGCATGAATGAGAAGGAGGAGGTTTGGAACAGTGAGCAGCAACTTACCGTGCATAAATCAGGTCTGACCAGCCTGGCTGCTTTATATGATATAATGTCTGGATTTTTTAACAAGAGGGCAGTAGTGGACATCATTTTCCTTAACCTTTGGACAATGGCTCCTGCAGTATTCTTATACTTGATTTGGGATATTACAGTTTGGATGTGTGGGTTACCAGATAAAAAATCTGGTAAAAATCTGACCAGGTCAGACTCTACATGGAGACTGGTAACAAGTAAAATAGTGCAGGACCTATCCTGGGACATGTCAAATTCAGCTTTGGCAGTGACCTGTCACAAGTGCACTTTTCTCAAGTTTGCAGAATCTACGAAACTGGGAGGACCACTCAATATCCTTGAAGACAGCCCTGCCATTCAGAGGGACCTTGACAGGCTGGCGGAATTGGCCAACAGGAACCTTGTGAGACTTAACAAGAACAAATACAAAATCCTGCAGCTGGAAAGGAAGAGCCCCTGGCAGCAATACAGGCGGGGGACTGACTGAGTGACTGAGGTGCAGCTCTGCAGAAAAGACCCTGGGGTCCCTGGTAGACAGCAAGATTAACGTAAGCCAGCAGTGTGCCCAGGCAGCAAACAAGGCCAACAACATCCTAGGCTATATGAACAGGACACACACAGCAGACTGACAGATGGGTTATGCTGCTTCTACTAAGTACTTGTTAGACCTCATCTAGAATAGTTTATCCAGTTGCAGACCCCACAATGTCAGGAAGACATTGGTCAGCTGGAGCAAGTTCAGCAGAGAACCACCAATAGGGCTGGGGGCTGGAGCACCTACCCTGTGAAGAGGGTTTGTTTAACCTGGAGAAGACACAACTTCAGAGTCACCTAATAGCACCTTCCAGTATCTATGAGGAGGTTACTGAGAAGGTGGAGCCAGGCTCTTCTCAGTAGTGCCGGGTAGGAAGAAGAAAGATGATAGGTAAAATTTGAAAAAAGAAAGGTTTAGACTGAGTATAAGGAAAATTTTTTCATTGTGAGGGCAGTCAAACATTGGAAGAGGTTTCCCAGAGAAGTTGTGCAGTCTCCATCTTTGGAAGTTTTCACAACACAACTGGATAAAGTCTTGAGCAATCTGATATGATCTCATAGCTGACCTGCCTTGAGTAGGAGGTTGGACACAGAACCTCCTGGGGTCCCTTCCAGCCTGAACTATCCTGTGATCCTGTAATACTAAACTTTCCTGAAGTGTCTAGATTCAGTAGAAAGGAGGGCAGAGAAGATTTTTGACACAAGTTTCTATGTAAGCCTTGTAAAAATTCAGGGTCCTAAGCAAATATAAATAAGCAGGCAGAGAAGAGGGAAAGGAGACTGACTGAGCACTTAATCACTACTCCTACTGTCACCGTATATCTTGAGAAGTATGTTAGGAAATCAATTGTTTTGCTTTATATTTATGAAAATAGTTTAGAATCTGCTAGAACAAATTGTTCCCCATTGGAAAGCAAAGAAAAAACACATTGTTAAAACACACATGGATCTCCAGCAGTCAACGTACATGCTCCTGCATAAAAAGTAGTGTTTGATAAAGAAGATTATGTGTTGTTTACTTAGCATAATGCACAGTACATGTTCAATTGACTATTATATCATTTTCTCTAAACGTCAAATTCCAGTGTACTTAGAAGGTAATTCAGTACTCACTTTGCTTAGTACAGACTAATCTCAAACAAACACTGCAGATTTCCAACTGACATTCTGAATGTGCACTTGACAAATGAGAAAGGAAAAAATTAAGCAAGAAGAGAAAAAAAAAAAAACCAGCAATGTATGACAACCTCAGCTGGAAAGAAAAAGACGATCTCTGTCTCACTTTCCCAAACTTAACCATGTTTTTAAGATGTCTAAGAATCCATAAAAGAGTTTGGCTGTTTCTCTCTCTGTGGTTATTTTTAACTTCCAGATGCTGAAAAATAACAGTTTTCTACTGTGTTCTATGGGGTTTTTTTTCAATTAAATTAAATCTCATTAAGCTTCCCGTAACCTAGGTATAACTGCTTTAGGTTAACAAATGCAGGGTTTAGAATTAGGAGTGGCTATAGTCCAGGAATAGATTGTTATATGACCCACAAATATTAATAAAAGCAATATTACCAGTATGGGATATTTGTCCTAGGGAAGTGTCCTGGTTTCAGCTGGGATAGAGTTAATTTTCTTCCTAGCAGCCGGCATAGTGCTGTGTTTTGGATTTAATAGGAGAAGAATGTTGATAACATGCTGATGTTTTTAGTTGTTGCTAAGTACTGCTTATGCTAGTCAAGGACTTTTTCAGCTTCCCATGCTCTGCCAGGTGCACAAGAAACTGGGAGGGGGCACAGCCAGAAGAGTTGATCCAAACTGCCCCAAGGGCTATTCCATACCATATGACGTCATGCTCAGTATAGAAACTGGGGGGGTGGGGGGATTGGCCGGGGAGCAGCGATCGCTGCTCGGGAACTGTCTGGGTATCGGTCGGTGGGTGGTGAGCAATTGCATTGTGCATCACTTGCTTCGTGTATCATTATTATTATTATCATTGTTATACTGTTACTATTAGCATTACTATTTTACTTTATTTCAACTATTAAACTGTTCTTATCTCAACCCAGGAGTTTTTCTCATTCTTACTCCTCTGATTCTCTCCCCCATCCCATCGGGGCAGGGGGAGTGAGCGAGCGGCTGTGTGGTGCTTAGTTGCTGGCTGGGGCTAAACCACAACAGGAAGGCAATTCATAGGAAGTAGGAGAGACTTCAGGAAGTGAGAGATCTGGCGTTTGATTAATGTTATTACATCGACTCTATTGTACCATTTTTTATCATTAATCTTTGCAATAACTTCACACTGTTAGAAAGAAACACTTCTGCTGTGACAAACCAGTGTTTGTTTTACCATGCACCCCTATACTGCATATGTTTTTCATTACATTAATGTAATTTCAAGACATAAACCATGAAGTGTATGACTTCAATAAAATAAGACTGCAATTGTAAATATATGTCTCTTCTCCCCATAATCACTTTTTTAGCAATATTTTGTCCTTGCTTAGCCAAAAAGATAAGTTCCAAATTTCAGTTCAACAGACTCAACACAAATTGTGATATTTTATTCACGCACAAAAATCCCCTTAATTCTCAACAGAATTCTACTTGATCCCCTGCATAAATCTTATTTTCTAGAAATTTGGCTCAGTTATACCTGTGCGACATATGGAAATGAATAATTCCATTGATTCCAATAAGAACATAGTTGGTATATCCACATAGCAGATGTATCATAGGTTCCTTTTAGGCTTAAGCTATACATTTTGAAAACATAAAAGTTATGAATCATTTGTACAAAATCCAGTTGTAAAATAGAACTGAAAGTTTAGGCTGAATAGAAAAGATATGAAAGGTGTTTGGTCACATAAAATAACCAATGCAAGAGAAAAATTAAGAGGAAAAGAAGAAAGCAAATCTTAGGTCATTGAACGCCTAGCACAATAAGTAAGACAATTTCTGTGAAAGAAGTTTCAATGCTCAGAAATGCAAGTTCATTTGAGTTTTGCATTTGGTATGTAATAAAATAATTCTTTGAAATATTGTTTTCAAAAAAAAAATCTTTGAAAATGGAGGTTGAAATGTTCTACCCTTTACTAACAAATTTCCCTTGATGTAAGAGACTGTGATAATTTTTTAGACTCAACAGGCAACATAAGGGCTCAAAGAATTTCTCACAGTTCTGGTTTCCCATAAAAGGTCTATAAAAAATGGTGTCATGTAGGAGGAATAAGACATAGCCAGGCCTTTTTATATTTCTACAGACGTGCACATGACCCATTTAGTGTGTAGTACAAGATGTGGTGTGCTATGTCAGGACAAAAAAAGAGCACTCTCGTTCTTTAAGTTTTGAATGACTGTTATGTTGATTGTTCATGATGATTCATAAAATTTCTCATTTACCTTCCTCCTACAGTTCTTCAAAGAAATGTAAAACTCCTGTTTCATTTTGCTGGACTTGTTTTTCTTTCTTTTTTAGTATCCCATGAAAATGGTAAGTTTAGGATTATTAAGAAAAAGAAAGTTCTTCTTAAAATGGATGAAAGAATTTTGTTCCTTTAAAAATGCAACGTAATAGTATGAATCATAGAACAAGGAAATAGATTTATTTGCTTAATAGTTGTCTTCAAATAATCAAAACAACCTTTAAATGCTTGTGCATCCTTTCCACAACATAGAGGAAAACCCACTCTCTTACACAGTAAATGTATAGTAACTCTGCCAATATTGATGTTGCTATACAGTAAAGTGAAAATACCTCCAATCTATCAAAAAAATCCCATTCAGCATGAAAGGTTGGAATAAATTAGGACTTCTCTTCTTAAACTATCTGAACAGACACAGAAGATTTTATTTTATTTTCTCCAAGCAAACTTCACTGGAAAATTTCTTTAATTAGTTTCAGTTCTGGGAGTTTCAGGGATGCCAAAGAAATGAGTTATAATCCTTTGAAATCTATCAATAAATGTTTAGCAGAAACTCTGACAGTTTCTTATCTCTGGTTCAGGGGAGCTGTTAGATATCACTAAAATAACTTTAATTTAACAACAGATGTCTTAACAGCATGACTTTCCTGATATTGTCCATGCATCTTGTATGCTAATATGCAGCTCAAATCAAAGGTTTTTCAGAGTTCCATATTGTATGGCCTTCACACCACAAGGAAGGCAAGGCCATACAGAACATGTATCATTGAGAAGGAATCCACTAAACAGAGTGGTAAATCTTCTTCTGAAATTTGTAGTTAACTACCTCTGACTCTCACAACAGAATTGAAACTCTATTTACATATCAAAATTATTTCATAAATTTTAACCAAAAGAAAGTTTTCCTATTGATCTACTACTAAGACAACACAAGGCTACCGGATAGTTTGACAAAATCATTGATTACTTAATTTCAACAATACAAGAAGTTAAGTACAATACACCAGAGAAGTAAACATTTTTCTCTTACCTTCAAAATCTTAAATTATATTTTTAACATCACAGAAGAACACACTAGCATAAAAAGTTCTGAAGTCTCTCATCCGTAACTTAAAGGACTTATGAACAGGTGAAAAGATGAAGAGGAAAAAAGTTGGTGACTTTTAAAGCTTCTCAGTTTTAGGTTTAGCTCAGCATCTTCAGATGTGTAATCTGAAGTAGAACAGCCTCACAGATGGTGTAACTGTGTTCCTCCAGTGTAGGTCCTTAATGCACAACTGATTTCACACTGATATTGACTGTCTACACACCTGTGTAAACATCTGGTAATATATATTTCAAAACATATTTTAGAACTAGTACTTGACTTTAAAGTTAAATGAACTTTTTTCAGTGAGTCAATAATGATTGAAAAAATGTAATTTTGGATAAACCGAATATGATTTGAATTAATGAGTAGTTTCACTGAAATGAAGTGGTAAAATTTTAAAAACATATCCAACCTATTTTTTCTGACATGTTCAGAACTCTTTGCTGTTGGTAATAATGAAGAGTTAGATTTATGGAATCTAGAAAGAAACAGAGGGAAAAAAAACCATTTTTTTGCATTTCTATTTTTCCTAAATAGAAATATCCTTTTCTGGAAGGATGATTATTTATCTAATTTGTGCAATGCAGAACACAGTCTATGTAAAAAATTGGGAGCTAGTTTCTGGCATTTTTCATAACCACCTCATGCAAGAGTTCCCTCAAGGGACAGGTTCTTACCCTTCCAGCAAACAATGAGTCGCAAAGAAGGTTTCACTTATTTGGCAAGAGTGACCAAAACTCATAGCTATTGAATTAATAAGTGTCCATCCAGCCTCTTCTGCAAATTCAGAGATGCTCCTCTAGCTCTTCATTTTTTTTAGATGTACTTCAATAAAAAATGAAGACTTTACTATGAAAAGTAACACAAAATAACTGGGAGAAATTTAACTATGTGTTTGAGCTTCCCTGGTCTTTTATGACTCACACAATCAAATGATAATTGTTATTATTTATATACAATTTTTCATCTTTATTAATCTCTGCTTATAATGCAGAAGATACTAGGGTTATAGAAGATATAAGGGTTTATTGTCTATTACTGTGCAACTACAAGCTATCATAGTGAGAGCTGATTCTGTAACAATTTTTTTGGTCAGATGTTAAATACAGTTTGCAGCATTTTCAATTAAAAGTTTTTGATATCCCTGAACTGAAACATTTCACTTTGTGCAGTGGAAGTGAGGTACTTCGCTTTGACATAACATGAAAAACTGTCAAGAAACTCTCACCCTGAGCCAGTAGCTCAGCAGGTCAGTATACAGGATATCTAAAATTTTAGGCTCTTCTTAGGCCAGGAACAACCACCCCATTGTTGCTGATCATCCCCCTTGAAGGACTCGAGTCATGTGTTCACTGGGTATAACCTGTCCATAAACCATCCCTTAGACAGGAGTGATAAAATGAAGCACCTGAGCTGTAACTCTTATTCTTAATTCCTAAATTAATGAAAATTTATGGATAGAAAGTTTGGAGTTTGATTAACAGTTTTCCTATTTAATACATTCACTTTCTTAATAACTGCAACAATAAAATTGTGACTATTTTTGAAGTTCAGAAATTTTCTTAGAGAAGTCTAGAATTAGAAAATGCAAATATGAAAATGGAAATAATGAATGGAAAACAATCTGAAAAAAATAAAAAACAAACCCCCCAAAAAAGAGAAAAATTATCTAGCAAAATAGGTCACATTTTTAAAAATATTGTGAAAATCTGGGGGGGTGGGGGTATATTCTGAGATATTTTTCTTGTATCACACACACCTTTATGTATTCCAGAACAGCTCTGTTGCCCAGGGAAAAGGCACTAGTCAGGACATCTTGTGGCAAGAAACACACAACTCACAACCATATAACATGGTTAGAAATTTTCCTCAGACCAAAATACCTCTTGGGCATAAATGTTACCCTCGAGACCTTAATTCTAGCTACCCTAGAGAAAAAATTCTCTTGAGATATGCAAGATAACTGAGGGTTACTTAGCAAATCTGAGTACAAACAGTGTATCAGAAATTGTAAAGACCTGTAGCTTGCTACATTGTAGGTTATAGCAATTATGGGTTGTTATCATTCAAGCAGTCCCCAAATGCAACAGAGCAGTTTGATTTAGGAGAGTAAGGACACTGAAAACTTTAAGCTTAATACCTCTGCAGACTTGATATTGTCTGACATAGGTATATTCAACAACTGTACAAAAAAGTATCTGTCTTGAACTAGTTATTCCACTGAGGTAATAAAATGGGCTTCACTAGAAGTTTAAGCAAAGGGATGAAGAAATGCATCATCCTTTACACAAACTCTGCTCTCTCTCCTATTACTTGGTGAACTGTGATCAATAAACTATCTCAAGATTGACTATGGAGAGTAAGATTTCTTGTGCTCTACAGGAACAGCTTATTGATGATCTTCACTGACATCAGTAAATAAATTAATAAACATTTTTGTTCTACTACAGTGCTCTGTGAGGTCATGTACTATAAAAACGCATAGCAAGAAGGTATTGCAGTGAACCCTCTCAGGTTGGCTACTCCTCTCAGGGCTTCATCTGGTAAAAGAGTTCCCATTAGATGTTCACTGATCATTGTAAGCCTTGATATATAATACTGCACTGCACTAATTTTCTAATGCCTACCACTATTCCAGAATATTTTTTTTATTAATGCTGGTTCTTGGCACACAGTTCCATGTATTCCTAATTAATTCAGTCTAAGGTTGCTCCTCTCCTTTTCTTAAATTACTAATTAGTGAGCAAAGCAAAACTTTGCACTCCCACAATATGCTCTCCCAGCTACCATATACACTTGGCAGCTGGCTTTATGTTGTTAATGCACTTTGAACAATCTTTTATTGAATATCAGATAAAATTTTTTAACTGTTCTAATTAAAGGTTATTTTTCCTTTCCAGTGTCTCATGTACTATTTCTCAGTCATTAACAGCAGCATTTATACATTCTCTTATCTTATATCATAGTCTTTGCTTTTGTTGTGTGTTGTAGCAGTCTTGACAAAATCTCAGAAATGTTGATAGCAAATCAGACATTTTAATAGACGTACTGGGCAAACTTAAATAAACGCATTAAGTTTCCAAGCAGGGATTAGGTAGAATTGAGGTCCTTAAACTAATTACTTCAATATCAAAAGCTCCTGCTTAGCTGCTTTGTATAATACAGGACATATCTGAGTAGATGGATGCCTCCCTGCTTGAAGTTATTGCTCCCTGGAGTTTTAACTATGTACCAACTCAGAAGTACTCCAGGCTAAGCAGCCTGGTGATTATCTCCTTTCTGATCCAGAGGAACCCAGGCATTTCTCAGAACATGATCAAAACACATGTACACTCAGATACAAATGTAGAAAATTAAATCTCTCATAAAATATAGTTATGACCTCTGTCTATTCTGAAACAACTGGAGGGAGAGCAGCTGCTATTCATCTCTCTGAAGTGGTAACCTAGTGATTATAAGACTTTCCTATGAAAGACAAAAGTGACTGACTTCCAAACCCTCCTACACCTATATTTCCAAAATGCGTATTTTCCAAGCAACTGGGAGTGAGGAAACAGATTAAGGGAAAAGCACCCTGCAAGGGTAATGTCCTTGTGAAGCCTAGGTGAAATGAAGGAGAGGGAGATGAGAAAGACAACACGCTTCCCTGCACTATTGCTGCATGTCATCCAGATACTATTTAATGTAACTAGAGAATGAGTCCTACGAGCTGAGAACAATGAGTGTCTGAAACACTAGAATAGTCAATCAGTTCTACAAACCTACTCTTGCCCTGTAAAGCTTGACTTCTTTTCTGCAAAACTCAGACACAAAAGCAGATTGCAACCCCAGCATAGTTTAAAGCCTTTGAGATTGGGGCTTGTGTTTTGATTTTAACTCCCTTATGCTGAAGGAAGCTCTTCTCCCTGCAGAGGGTTTGCACCAGTAGGCTGTTATATAAAAAGTAACACCTTTACTGCCTGTTTTAAAAGAAAAGATTCCTGCTTTGAAATACATGTCTCAGGAGAGGCTTCTGGGGTCTCAGTGTCAAAGATATAGAGCCCTCCAGCACGTGACCATGCTCTTGAGAGAGGTGGCACTTCAACACAGTGTGCCAGACAGCAATTGTTGTTTGCAGGATTTTTAGAACACAATGGAAAGGTAGTGCACTGTCTCCCCCCGCAAGAAAGTGTTATCTTATTGAAAAAAAGGAAACAGTAGTTTGTGATTATCAATAGGAAAGAAATCTACTAAATGAAAGGAAAGCATGACAGTTTTTTACCTCCGGCATTTAAACTGTATCAGGAATCATTATATTTATTTATAAAGTAATGGTACAGTAATATTTAATGTAGAAGATCCCAGGACTGAACTGTTAGGCTGCAGGCATGTCATTTGATCACTGACCAGGTGCTGCCTGAGGTTAAGCTGACTCAGCAGGACATAGAAAGCAGCTGGACATGACAGGTAACAGTCGCAGACAGCACAGCAAAAGACATCTGGACCTCACAGGTGTTTAATGGGAGTTACGTGGGAAAGCGCTGAGCCTCACAGACCCCTGGGGGGAGCACTGGGGTCCCTCAAGGAGTGCAATTGCCCAAGGCCAGCAGCAGCAGGGTAACTGTGCCAGTAATGATGTGCATTGCCAAGGTCATCCAGGTAGCGGTGTCAGAAAAATCAAATTTGGGTGCAGATGTAGCAAAGCTGGGATCAAAGGGGAAAGAGTAAATGGGAGCAGGTTGTATGCTCATGGGACAGAGAGGGACAGATACAAGTGTGGCAAAAAAAAAGTCAAGGAACAACAAAGGGATAATGAGGCAGGCAAATGATGTAATAATTTGCTGGCTGTTGGGGATAACTGATGAACTTGATAACTGCAGCCGGAGCAGGACAAGAAACAAAACCAGTTGTCCTGATCACACCACACAAATGAAACCCACCCTTCATTCAGAGGGATGGGGCAGGGGAGATGTACACATACAAAGGTGACAGACCAAACATCCAGGTATCAACATGCCTGCAGTTGCCGCAGGTCCAATGACATCATGTCTTCCTGACTCCTTCCTAACATATGTTTAGAAACTGTACAAAAGCAACTGGCAAGCTGCATCCTGGCCCTATCAATGAGCTCATCACCAGGACATACCCTCCCAGGTCACATGCTATCATCCTGTCAGCAGCACCCTGCACCTAGGTGGATCAGTATCAATTGAATTAACCTTGTGTAGGCATGCAAATAAAAAGGCCCAAATTAAATTTATGATAGGATGTAATTTAACCATCATGACCAGTTAGGTGGTTGTTGACTTAGTCTTTCACAACTATGACTAATGCCAATTTCATAAGCACCACTGGAGCAATATTAAAACTACTGTATAATAGAAAGGTAAAATCTTTCAGATGGAAGTGAAGCCAAACACTGTAAATATTATGACCAAATAGAAGTCTAACAATCATTGAATTGTCTACTGAGAAAAGCTACCTTTCACTGTCCTGAAACTTTTTCAAAGATAATGAATAAAAACTGTCAATTTGCACAGCTATCGTATGTGTTCAAATTGCTCTTTATCCTACTTTTGAAAGTTACCTTACAAGATTTACACTTTCTCCAACAGGAGCTCTAGGTACATTATTGCAGAAAAATTTATAATACATTGACATCAGAAAACACTTACTGAAAGTTAACTGTAAACCCATTAGATGGTGTGATAGAGATGGTTCTGCAAGTGCAGTTTCACACCGGGGAAAACAGATAAAACAAAACCCCAGTACACACAGAAACTTTTTGCTGGAATGTCCCTGAAATAATATTCTGAGAGCATAATTGTATAATTTCTTGAGTTGCATTTTCTGTGATTTTTTTTTCTTTAATTTTAGAAATTTTAATCCCTATTCCCCTCCTGAACAATTTTCTTAATTGTCAAATATTTAAGAGGCTTACACTACTGTATAACTATCCTAGCAATTTTTTTTAGCACCTTTTAATTAATCAGATTGCAGTTTTGGTTTTCTTCATAATTTTAATTACTTTTTAGAATTTCTATGCTGGAGTGTGTCAGCTCAATCAGTAAACCACATGTGGAAATTAGTAAGATCAGAGATACAAACCTCCCAGAGAGGGCTGGATGCTACTCATGTTATGTAGGTGCTTTTTTACTAGTAAATATTCAGAACCAAAGTTATGCTGATAGATTTTATGAACACTGATAACACATACTCTTTCTCTATTTCAAAGTGTTAGCTCAAATTTAGTTTTCACATGTATCACCACATTAATTTTATTACTCATAAGAGAATGTAGAAAGAGTAAATTAAGGTCTTTGCTATAATATTTGCAGAAAGTCTACATGCTTGAAGTGAAAAT
Source organism: Pelecanus crispus (assembly GCF_030463565.1). NCBI lineage: Eukaryota > Metazoa > Chordata > Aves > Pelecaniformes > Pelecanidae > Pelecanus > Pelecanus crispus. The sequence goes on along the minus strand of NC_134644.1, from coordinate 156,016,472 downwards.
AATTTAAGCAAATTTAGCTATCTAAATATTTTGCACTACACTGGCATGATTATTTGCTCAGATAATTTTAAAATATGTATTTTTTTGTTATAAGCTTACATTGGATATTGCATTTTCCTTGTTAAGTACAGGACAAAGTAGAAAAATAGAAGCCAGCAGTTGTAATTCAAAAATATAAAATTTCAGATTGTTTTAATAGAACATGTTACTGCAAAGAGAAACAGTTAACTGCATATATAAAAATATATACATTTATAAAAGACCATTGTTGCTGCCACAATGAAATAGCACAAAAAGTATAAAGTCTTAAAGAGAGGTATTTGCAAGCATGATTACATTTTTGCAGAATCTTCTCTCACATTCTTGAGGGATTAAAACCACATATATGTAGCATGAAAAGGATCACATGCATCTATTCATCCATTGTTTCAAATTAGGAGTTAATTAGGAACAGACCTTAATTGTGGTTGTGGTATATTATGGGTTTTAATCATATTTCAGGCACAGTATTTAGTGCATGTACAATAAAAAGAAAGCTATCTCCAGAAATTATATCCTAAAAATCACTCTCAACATGTGAAATTTATTTCTGTACTATGTGTGATGTCTGAATAACCCAATGAAATGAAATACAACAACAAAGCCCAAGATCTCAGAACAGGATTGAATTTAGCACTTGCCTTGCACAGAAAGCCATAATGCTAGCTGTTTGAGTCTTCCTTCACTGAGTTTAAATCTGCTATATGGATGATGGAGAACTTGCTAGTGAAAATTTGCTCTTACATGATGAATGGGATGCAAGGCTCGCTTCCCCCGCCCCTCACACAGAGGACCACTGAGGCGGAGGGCAGTGGGGCAGCCCCAGTGCCCCAGTCAGAGACACAAGCCCCTGGCCTGGCCCCCCCAGGGCTGTCCCAGAGAGCGTCAATCCCACCAGCTGGATGAGACCCAGCACCACGGGGCTGCTCTCTGGGTCACTGCACAGACTGGGCAGTCCCCGCCCTGTGGGACGGGGCTCATTATGGGATGCTGGGAAGAGCATTCTGGGATTATGCGAGAGGTACCAAAGGAGGTACCAAAGGTGGGGAAAAGGAAGGGTTAAGGTGCTTTGAGGAGGAACAAGCATGTAAAATAGAGGAAAAGAGGGATAAAAGGAGCCAGTTTCACATAAACCGGCCAGCACACTTGTCTGACCATGCTGCAGTCTGTCTTGCCTTCTTATTAAACTCCATTTCTAACTGGCTGAGGGCTCTCTATTCTGTATGCATGTGTGTCCGTGCCATGGTGCAGCAGCTGGAGAGACCAGACTGTGTGTGCATTGTGTGTGTGTGCGTGTGCGCGTGCAGGTATTCCACTAGTGAGCATCAGGCCAGACTAGCCAGAGAGTAGAATAAGTTTGGGAGCCAGATATCAGAGAGGCCATAGGTCTCTGAAGACACCAGAGGATGTAAGAGCTGGCTTCTGGAGGGACCATGGTGCAAGCAGATTACCAGAGAAGCCAAGAGTCTGACAGCTTCTGGTGGGTCCATAGGCCTGGACCCGCTACTGGAAAGACCCACTCGTACATTTGTGCATGAGACAACTGGGGACTCCTGGCGGATCCAGGGGCCAGCTGCTGGGCAAAAGTCCAAGGCCAGCTACTGGATGAAAACATATTATCTATACATATATATTTTCCATTACTGATTTTTATCTTGATCAGCCAGAAAGGAGAACAGGATCAGGCCATTTTTGCTGCTTTCATTTTGTCTGTGTTGCTCTGTGTGGCCATCTGTGTGCATACATACACATGCATTGCGGGTAGGCGTGCCTATTGGGAACACATGCTCATCCTTGCTACTGGCTGGACCTGGAGACATGGAGCTGCAGCAGCCTCACCTCTCATGGACTACCAGATTTGGCAACTCCTAACAGTCCCTACTCACAAGACTACCATGCTTTTCCCCACTGTGTATTCAATGTGAAGATTTACAGGACTTAACATTTATTTGGAAAGAAGAGAAACATTTTGAAAAGCTAGAAATAGACACTACTGATTTTTTAAGGGACAAACAACTGTTATTTGGACAGTTCAGGACAAAGCCTATGTTATAGATACAAAGGGGAGTGCAATGTAAAATGAAAAAAAATGCAGAGAGAGCTTTGCAGGAGAAGTTTAACTGCAATAGGAAAAGATAGAGAGGGATTTGTACTGAGCAGAAAATTTAAATACTGAAGTAGGATGGCCTTAATTACAAAGAGAAGCTGGCAAGCTAGGGTAAGAATTGAACAGAGAAGAGCTGGAAAATGGCTGTGATATAGCAGTGAGACCAGAAAGGAGCAAGGCATGACAATAAAGTGAGGTATTGTCAGAAATGTGGTATTTTTTATTGCAATGGAATTCAACTAATTAGTTAGGGAAGAATGAAATTAGGAGAGTATTAGCCTGCACATCTGAATTTCTCATTAATGAGGTAAAAGCATCATCTAAAGCAGTGGAGTTTCACAGAGGTGAATTTCTTTCCTAACTCTTAAATTAATAAATAGAGAGAAACTATTCATGATCACTCCAGGAGGAAAAAAAAAACAAACCTTCCAAAAATATCTGTTGAAATGGTAACTTGTTTCAATATCAAAAGAGTTCATTCCTTCAAACAGCCAGTAAACTAATGTATCAGAACACCTGAAGAGTATTTGTTTCTCAAACTCTTGTTTAATGTATTGTAGATTATCTGGCTTAACATCTTATCTTTTACTTGTAACAAGACTAATTTAGTATTAAAAGATTGCTTGCAAATATACTTAAAATACTGGTTATATTACCCAGTTAGTAATAAAAATATAGTATCATGGGTTCTGAAGGACTTAACTATACAATTACCATCTGAATTCTCCAAAACCACAGTTAAAATCTGCCAATTAGAATGAGTAAATAATTGATCAATAGTCTGGACTACAAAACAATTAAAGAGAAGAACATGGAAAGTCACCAGCTGTTTCTAAGGAGATGTTAAAGACTTTATCTCAATAAAATAATGGGTCCTAAGAAAACCTTCTATTTAATGACCAAATAAATTTTGATAGAAGACATTGTTTGGGTGTACAGTTATGACTTACAAAGCATAGATGATAATTCCACACTCTGGAATACGAAAAGATCCAGCAGCTTCTGGGACTTTCAAAGATGTATAATGAATTTTTGTGAAAAAGGAAGAAAGTTTTTGTTGAGGCTGTAACTGGCAGATTTGTGCTAGCAGATACTTTGGCTCAAAAATCATTCTACTGGGTTTTGCATAGTCTGCTCTATTTCTACAATATTGCTTGTGTCTGTTAATCACAGATCCAGAAAGAGACAGCAATTGCCAGTGATGGATGATAACTGAAAATATCTCAAGATATCCCAAAGGAAAGAAGCAGCAGCAAGAAACAGCCTGTAATATATTATTCTTATGCTGGAAAACTTGGACCCAATTATTGCCCCTTTGACAGATACTGCATCCAGCCTTTTTACACTGGGGACCTTGGTACGAGACAGGACAACCAAGAGCTTTGTTGATGTGATGCTAATAATTGCATGCTAATAGGCTTCCTTGAAACTCATGTATAACTCAGTGCTGAATTTCTCTTCAAGAAAAAGAGATTAGTATAGGTGATTGTATAACTCCTGGACATATTTTACAATAAAACTGGAACAGTAATGTACATAAGATACCAAGCTACATCTAAGTCCTCATTTTAAAAGGTTAGGAAGGCTATTAAGTTGCACACAAAAATATGTAAGGTATTTGATGCTTTCAAATTATATAGAACTGATTGCTAAAAGAAGCAAAATTTGTGGGTCACTTGTACATTTATAAACATTTAGTCTTTGCTAAACTGCAAAATGAAGCTTTTCACCAGGTAAATAAAAACAACATCAACAAAATCCCATAAAGCACTAGTCATACTTCTGCAGTCCCTCAAACTACTACATCCAGAGAGAATCTCTATTTTTGGTCCTTAAAAGTGAGAAAGAACAAATTAAAATATATACATTCTAGAAAGATTTATTAACTTTGAGGTCATAGAGCTTTTAAAATTTTAAATTAGTTCTATTTTTTCTTATTTATAGCACTCAACAGAATTCCAAAACTGTTTCTCCCTCTCATATTATCCTTTTAGTGTGGCATCTTGTCCTGGTTTCGGCTGGGATAGAGTTAATTTTCTTCCTAACAGCAGGCATAGTGCTGTGTTTTGGATTTAGTAGGAGAAGAATGTTGATAACAGGCTGATGTTTTTAGTTGTTGCTGACTACTGCTTATGCTAGTCAAGGACTTTTTCAGCTTCCCATGCTCTGCCAGGCGCACAAGAAACTGGGAGGGGGCACAGCCAGAAGAGTTGATCCAAACTGACCAAAGGGCTATTCCATACCATATGACGTCATGCTCAGTATATAAACTGGGGGGGTTGGCCGGGGAGCGGCGATCGCTGCTCGGGAACTGTCTGGGTATCGGTCGGCGGGTGGTGAGCAATTGCATTGTGCATCACTTGCTTCATGTATCATTATTATTATTATCATTATTATACTGTTACTATTAGCATTACTATTTTACTTTATTTCAATTATTAAACTGTTCTTATCTCAGCCCAGGAGTGTTTTCACTCTTACTCCTCCAATTCTCTCCCCCATCCCATCGGGGTAGGGGGAGTGAGCGAGCGGCTGCGTGGTGCTTAGTTGCTGGCTGGGGCTAAACCACGACAGTCCTTTTTGGCGCCCAACGTGGGGCTTGTGATAACAACAGATTAATCAGAGTGTATTAAGGAGTCTGTTAACAGTTGCCGGTCACGATATTAGTTCTTCTGATCTGCACCATGTTCTTTTTTTTGCAGCACGCGTTAAAGCTTGCTGTCAGTTTGTGTAGTGTGCTATGCTCTGCAGTGATTCATGATCTTTTGCTTGGGAGGCTCCTTATCAAAGCCCTGACCTTGAGCATTCTTTGGTATTCGGGTTTCATACAGAAGTCACTACTGTACTTCGGGTACTACCTCATAGAGAGAGTTAGCAATTATACTTCTTACTCTGAGAGGCTTGTTGTGGAGGAAATACAGAATGGCACCTTTGCTGCTTTCTTCTATGATGTTTCCTCCTTCATTACAACAACTTTCCTGTATCTTGAACACCCCTGGGCAGTTAAGATACTTCTATTGATAATTCTTGGGAATGTTGTTTCCATTTTGATAAAGGTCAGTAAGCAGTTTAAAAATACCATCCAGAGATCTACGCCAAGGCTGGATAGTTATGAGTGGCAGGGTGTGTGGGATCGTATGCGCAAGTACCTAGGGCAGTGGGGACCTCCAGTGTTTTGGAACTTCACCCCTGAACAAGTGCAGAATCCTGAAGAATTAGTAAAGTATTTGGAAGAAGTATGTTGTCACCCTGGTAGCTCCAGAGAGACACAAATCATTGCAACATGCTGGGGACTGGCCCATGCCTATCGAGCCGTGGTCAACGCTAATCAGTACCCTCAAAAGAAAGAGAAGGTCTCTGGATCTGATGACAAAACAACAAGCACTGTGGCTACTCAAACCCCCACTACAGGCCTTGCAGCTACTCAAACCCCTGCCCCAGGCACTGTGGCTACTCCAGCCACAGCCATGAGCACTGCGGCTACTCAAACCCCAGTGACAGACACTGTGGCTAAACCAGAGAACCAACCTGCGCCGGTATCAGTTGCCCCTATACAGAAGAAAAAATACACGAGGAAATCAGTTCGTTTAGTAAGGGATGAAGATGAACCAGGGCCATCACAAGAACCAGAGGAGGAAGAACCCATAAATGAGATGGTGACCACCCGATCCCTATCCCTGAGTGAGCTGCGAGATATGTGAAAAGATTTTGGTCGTCATCCAGGCAAGCACATCATCACCTGGCTGCTCCGATGCTGGGATAACGGGGCCAGTAGCCTGGATTTAGAGGGTAGGGAAGCCAAGCAGCTGGGATCCCTTTCCAGGGAAGGGGGCATTGACAAAGCAATTGGAAAAGGGGCAAAACCGCTCAGCCTCTGGAGGCGACTTCTGTCAAGCGTGAAGGAAAGGTATCCCTTCAAGGAGGATGTTTTATACCGCCCAAGCAAATGGACCACCGTAGAGAAAGGTATCCAGTACCTGAGGGAATTAGGCGTGCTGGAGGTGATTTACAGTGACCTGAATGATGAGCGGTTAACCAAAGACCCAGATGAAGTCAGGTGCACACAATCCATGTGGCGGAAGGTGGTACGGAGCGCACCAGCATCGTATTCCAACTCGTTGGCAATACTAGCCTGGAAAGACGACGAGGCACCAACGGTGGATGAAGTGGCTAGACAACTCCGGGACTACGAAGAAAAGCTCTCTTCCTCCCTACGGGCCTGTGTCTCGGCTGTGGAAAAACTGTCTGAAAAAATATGCCAAGAGTTCCAACAACTCAGAGAGGATCTGTCCTACTCCCCACCTGCACGGACCAGTGTCTCAGCCATTAGGAGTCAACGCCCCTATGCTCAAGAGAGAGGATATAGAGGATACACACCACGGGGCACCCTGTGGTTTTACCTGCGTGATTATGGAGAGGACATGAGAAAGTGGGATGGAAAACCCACCTCAACCTTAGAGGCACGGGTGCGTGAATTGCAAGGAAAAACTATTAGAAAAGGCGGTTCTCCCAGGAAAATTGCAGCTCCAGTTTCCAGTGAGCAGTTCCCGAGACAGAGTAAGAGGGCTAATTTTACTTCCGACCTTGATCAGGGAACTTTTGATTCACATTTACAGGAAGTGAACAATGAATACTGTGACCAGTGTTAGAGGGGCCCTGCCTCCAGCCAGGTGGAGGAAAGGGACAACCGGGTTTACTGGACTGTGTGGATTCGATGGCCTGGAACGTCAGACCCACAGGAGTATAAGGCTCTAGTGGACACTGGTGCACAGTGCACGCTAATGCCATCAAACTATAGAGGGGCAGAACCCATTTGTATTTCTGGAGTGACAGGGGGATCCCAACAGCTAACTGTACTGGAAGCTGAAGTGAGCCTAACTGGGAATGAGTGGCAAAAGCACCCCATTGTGACTGGCCCAGACGCTCCGTGCATCCTTGGCATAGACTACCTCAGGAGAGGGTATTTCAAGGACCCAAAAGGGTACCGGTGGGCTTTTGGTATAGCTGCTTTGGAGACAGAGGAAATTAAACAGTTGTCCACCTTGCCCGGTCTCTCAGAGGACCCTTCAATTGTAGGGTTGCTGAAGGTTGAGGAACAACAGGTGCCAATTGCTACCACAACTGTGCACAGGCGGCAATATCGCACCAACCGAGACTCCCTGATTCCCATCCATAACCTGATTCATCGACTGGAGAGCCAGGGAGTGATCAGCAAGACTCGCTCACCCTTTAACAGTCCCATATGGCCAGTGCGAAAGTCTAATGGGGAGTGGAGACTAACAGTGGACTATCGTGGCCTGAACGAAGTTACACCGCCGCTGAGTGCTGCCGTGCCAGACATGCTAGAACTTCAATATGAACTGGAGTCAAAGGCAGCTAAGTGGTATGCCACAATTGATATTGCTAATGCATTTTTCTCCATCCCTTTGGCAGCAGAGTGCAGGCCCCAGTTTGCTTTTACCTGGAGGGGTGTTCAGTACACCTGGAACCGACTGCCCCAGGGGTGGAAGCACAGCCCCACCATTTGCCATGGACTGATCCAGACAGCACTGGAACAGGGTGAAGCTCCAGAACATCTGCAGTACATTGATGACATCATTGTGTGGGGCAATACAGCAGAAGAAGTTTTTGAGAAGGGAAAGAAAATAGTCCAAATCCTTCTGAAGGCTGGTTTTGCCATAAAACAGAGTAAGGTCAAGGGGCCTGCACAGGAGATCCAGTTTTTAGGAATAAAATGGCAAGATGGACGTCGTCAGATCCCAATGGATGTGATCAACAAAATAACAGCTATGTCCCCACCAACTAGCAAAAAGGAAACACAAGCTTTCTTAGGCGTTGTGGGGTTTTGGAGAATGCATATTCCAAATTACAGCCAGATCGTAAGCCCTCTCTATCAAGTGACCCGGAAGAAGAACGAATTCAAATGGGGCCCTGAGCAACAACAAGCCTTTGAACAAATTAAACGTGAGATAGTTCATGCAGTAGCCCTTGGGCCAGTCCGGGCAGGGCAGGATATTAAAACTGTGCTCTACACCGCAGCCGGGGAGAATGGCCCTACCTGGAGCCTCTGGCAGAAAGCACCAGGGGAGACTCGAGGTCGACCCCTAGGGTTTTGGAGTCGGGGATACAGAGGATCCGAAGCCCGCTACACTCCAACTGAGAAAGAGATACTGGCAGCATATGAAGGGGTTCGAGCTGCTTCAGAAGTGGTTGGTACTGAAGCACAGCTCCTGCTGGCACCCCGACTGCCGGTGTTGGGCTGGATGTTCAAAGGGAGGGTCCCCTCTACACATCATGCAACTGATGCTACATGGAGTAAGTGGGTTGCATTGATCACACAACGGGCTCGAATAGGAAACCCCAGTCGCCCAGGAATCTTGGAAGTGATCATGGACTGGCCAGAAGGAAAAAACATTAGAATATCACCAGAGGAGGAGGTGACACGTGCTGAAGAGGCCCCACTGTATAATAAATTGCCAGAAAATGAAAAGCAATATGCCCTGTTCACTGATGGGTCCTGTCGTCTTGTGGGAAAGCATCGGAGGTGGAAAGCTGCTGTATGGAGTCCTATACGACAAGTCGCAGAAACTGCTGAAGGAGAAGGGGAGTCGAGTCAGTTTGCAGAGGTGAAAGCCATCCAGCTGGCTTTAGATATTGCTGAAAGAGAAAAGTGGCCAGTCCTTTATCTCTATACTGACTCATGGATGGTGGCAAATGCCCTGTGGGCGTGGCTGCAGCAATGGAAGCAGAGCAACTGGCAGCGCAGAGGCAAACCAATCTCGGCTGCCGCATTGTGGCAAGATATTGCTGCCCGGGTAGAGAACCTGGTTGTAAAAGTTCGTCATGTAGATGCTCATGTACCTAAGAGTCGGGCCACTGAAGAACATCAAAACAACCAGCAAGTAGATCAGGCTGCTAAGATTGAAGTGGCTCAGGTGGATTTGGACTGGCAACATAAGGGTGAATTATTTATAGCTCGGTGGGCCCATGATGCCTCAGGCCATCAAGGAAGGGATGCAACGTATAAATGGGCTCGTGATCGAGGGGTGGACTTAACTATGGACAGTATTGCACAGGTTATTCATGAGTGTGAAACATGCGCTGCAATCAAGCAAGCCAGGCAGTTCAAGCCCCTTGGGTATAGTGAACGATGGCTAAAATATAAATATGGGGAGGCCTGGCAGATTGATTACATCACGCTCCCACAGACCCGCCAGGGCAAGCGCTACGTGCTCACCATGGTGGAAGCAACCACTGGATGGCTGGAAACATATCCCGTGCCCCATGCCACCGCCCGGAACACCATCCTGGGCCTTGAAAAGCAAGTCCTGTGGCGACATGGCACCCCAGAAAGAATTGAGTCAGACAACGGGACTCATTTCCGAAACAACCTCATAGACACCTGGGCCAAAGAGCACGGCATTGAGTGGGTGTATCACATCCCCTACCATGCACCAGCCTCCGGGAAAATTGAGCGATACAATGGATTGTTAAAGACTACCCTGAGAGCAATGGGTGGTGGGACGTTTAAACATTGGGATACGCATTTAGCAAAAGCCACCTGGTTAGTCAACACCAGGGGATCTGCCAATCGAACTGGCCCTGCCCAATCAAAACTTTTACGTACTGTAGAAGGAGATAAAGTTCCTGTAGTGCACATGAAAAATATGCTGGGGAAGACAGTCTGGGTTACTTCCCCCTCTGGCAAAGGCAAACCCATTCGTGGGATTGCTTTTGCTCAAGGACCTGGGTGCACTTGGTGGGTGATGCGAAAGGATGGGGAAGCCCAATGTGTACCTCAAGGGAATTTGATTTTGGGTGAAAATAGCCGATGAACTGAATTGTATAATATTAATTGCTTTATAATACTGTATGTTATCTCTTAACTATATGTTATCTCTTAACTGCATGTTAATATAATAATATAGTAGGTTAATATTAAGTATATAATACTATATATTATGATTGCTATATGCCGCATCAATGGTATTGCAGTAAGAATTGCCCAGCCTAAGGAAAATGAACTTTGATGAAACCATGTTGGAATGAGAACTGACTTCAGCATGGAACAGTCCAACACTGCACACCACCTCTCCTGCTCTGAAAGACTGTGATAACAGATGGAACCCAAAGTCATGGGCTAAATGAACTCAATGGACATTTTAGAGGGATGGGCCATAGACGAAGGGAATGATATCTGTGTGTATATCAAGATAGGGAAAGGGGTGGTGATTAATTGGAACACATTGGAAAGGGGAGGGCCTGTGCATGACGTAGATGGTATAGAATAAGGGGTGGATACTGTCCTGGTTTCGGCTGGGATAGAGTTAATTTTCTTCCTAGCAGCAGGCATAGTGCTGTGTTTTGGATTTAGTAGGAGAAGAATGTTGATAACAGGCTGATGTTTTTAGTTGTTGCTGAGTACTGCTTATGCTAGTCAAGGACTTTTTCAGCTTCCCATGCTCTGCCAGGCGCACAAGAAACTGGGAGGGGGCACAGCCAGAAGAGTTGATCCAAACTGCCCCAAGGGCTATTCCATACCATATGACGTCATGCTCAGTATATAAACTGGGGGGGTTGGCCGGGGAGCGGCGATCGCTGCTCGGGAACTGTCTGGGTATCGGTCGGCGGGTGGTGAGCAATTGCATTGTGCATCACTTGCTTCGTGTATCATTATTATTATTATCATTATTATACTGTTACTATTAGCATTACTATTTTACTTTATTTCAATTATTAAACTGTTCTTATCTCAGCCCAGGAGTGTTTCTCACTCTTACTCCTCCAATTCTCTCCCCCATCCCATCGGGGTAGGGGGAGTGAGCGAGCGGCTGCGTGGTGCTTAGTTGCTGGCTGGGGCTAAACCACGACACATCTTCAGTGCGGTAGTAATAATTCACATAAATGAAAATTTTGTACACATACTGAGAAACTGAAACAGTACTTGACAGAGAGCTAGATTTAATAAAAATTCTGTCCTTCTTAATACCAAAGATTACTGCAAAAGTTATGAAATTTAAAGGAAATTACCGTACAAGTGAAAGTTTACATACAATGTGTGTCTTACTGTGATGGCAGACTAAAATGGCTATAAAGAGAATTAACATAAAGAAACAATAGCACATTTCACTGTAAATGTCAAGTAGTGTTATTCCAAAAAATGTCATAGCGATAATTAGATGAAAATGGCTCCAACTAGTATGTAATATGTGGTCATTTTCAGTGTATCAATCAAGGGAAGCCAATTTTATCACTAGTTGCTGCAAGAGCCTCTAAATATCTTATAAAGAAACTTTTAAAGGAAATGTATGTAGTTATAAAATAGCCAAATATTAAAATCTGATTTATAGGAGCTGGACTAAAATGAAATTTCTTTTATATCAACTTTAAAATTAAAAAATATGTTTGTACTTGGGAACTCAAGGCTAGAAGGCTGCTGGGTCAGTGACTTGAGCTCCCTATTATTGAAGGCAGCCTTCTTATACATTTCTTAATTCTTTGTCTTAGAAGGTGGTTGGATTTTTGTCCTTCATTACTCCTAATAAAAAGTTGTTTCAATACATGACTGTTCTGATGGTTAGAAATTACTCATTAGCAACATAAATTTATTCATGCTCACATTATACTTTTTTTCTTCCTTTAACAACTTTATACTTCAGCTTTGATAGGTCTCCTCTTGCTGGATGTTTCAGTGTCTAAACAAACAGTATCGATATTCCCTCTCCTCTTTCTTCTAAGTAAGCCAAGGCAGGGGTTTTTGTTTGTTATAGAACTTCCACATTTTTATTTTCATTTTAGCTGTCCTTCCCTATATCTGCTGGTAGATTTTATCTGTGCAATATCCCAAGAAGATTTCAGCTCAGTCCTGTGCAATAATATTCTCATCTGTCCTGGAAATACCTCATGCATTAAAATCTTAAATCTCATTTGCCTTTCCCTGGCTGCAGTCAGACACTGGAGAGGCTCATAGGCATCCTATGGTAAGTAACACACACAGGTTTTAATGGGCTGTGTTCAGCTCATCAGCTGAAAGCTTGTCAGTACTCAGGATAGTTCTGCTTTTCCCAATTTGCAAGGTTAACCAAGATTTTCTGTTTCACAGTCTGACTCCTTTGTATTGATTGTTCTTTCCCTGGGTATCTAATCATCAGTTTTCTGGGTTAACACACAGTTACTTTTAAACCTATGTCATTAATATTAAGAAAGAGATAATAAAAAGCAAGCAAGCACAAATCACCTTAACATGACTTTTTAGTCAGGCGTAACTTCCTAAATACATAAGTACATGCAGAATCTCTTTATATATACATAGCTTGTTGTCCTGTGCCACAAAAGAATTGCTGCTTCTCTAAAACAATAAAATCCCTAAACATTATTCTAAGATAAAGAAGTTCCTAAAAAGGGATTAGTACATGTAAAAGCTTTTTGAAAACCTGGCTGACCTATCGCAGATTACCATAGGAGAAGTATTTTTATTAAAAAAAAAAAGAAAGAAAAAGGGGGAGGGGGAGAGTATGAAGAGCAACAAAACAAGCAAGTATATACATTTTTAATGATATGGGCTCATGAAGCTGCATAAGATTGAAATATAAAAGTAGAAAAGCAGAAATTTACCTACTCATAGTCAAATCCAAAAATATTAGGACATTATGATGGAAATACATACAGTCAGTCTGAGATTAGAATTTTAGCCTTGGAGGAGTAATTCTGTATTTCACTGTGAGAGAAATATGCAGGTAATTTTAACTTTCTAAATAGAAGTGATCCCAAGAATACCTTTATCAGCAGTGCTTGCAGCTGAAAGAAACTTAACAGTGCAGAAAGTATTTAAATCTGGGCCTGGGAGTAGACTGAGCATTGTAAGGGTTAGTTACAGCACCAGCTTAGCCATAGTGCAATTTGGAACACAATTTTATACACCAAAACCCCTCTGCAGTTCAGGGGAGAAGTATCACCTTGCAGTAAGATCTACAATGTGGTTAAAGGCAGTTGATAAAAGACACTGAGGATAGTGACTGGTCTTTGAGGTGAAAAGAGCTTTTCAAGTCTAAATACAATACTTCTATCCACAGTCTAAAACTGTCTTGAAAATAAGCTTTTATAACTCTCTCTTTTTCCTAAGCACCTGAGAAAAACTCATTTCTTTCCTTTGAAATACAGCATGATAGATAATAGAACTATGGATTTTGCTTTCAGTTTCTGGATAAATACTGGGTAGCCTGTTAAAAATGTTGAGGTAGGCTTATGAAAGGAGTTTTTTGGAATAGTTGAGCATGCTCAGTGGAGGAGATTTACTATCTACAGCATCTGTGAAGACTAAGAGATAATTCATGCTAAAGTTGTAGACACAGAAAGAGGGGGGAGGGGCACAAAGCTTTTTCCAGAATCTGGAACAGATTGTATGGAGGGTTTTTTGGGCCAGGGAGTCTTTCCAGTCGCTGTTCACCAGAAGGAAGGGCTGAACATGCAAGGATGCAGAAAGTTGAACTGTTTTCTAGTTCTGCTTGCAGATTCTTTTTGCCATTTAAATATTTGTGCAGTTCTAGTTTAAAGTGAAACATTAGGGTTTTGAGACATTTTTGGGATCCTTTCCCTTCAAGAAAAGGGTGGCAATTCCAGGTGACTGTGACCACCATGGGATCCTGCAACAGAAGTGTGAAAATGGCATGCTGATCCATGAGTAACTCCACCTTGATGCTCTAGGTGGCTCGGTCTTTCATTTGACACTTTAGACCCTTCTTTCTGCAACCCCATCTGTAGGTCCCCTACAACTCTTGAGAGGCTTAGGTCCCTGTGCTGTGAGAATTCAAGGCCAGCTCTGATATGGCCAAGCTGTGAAACATTAGTTCAGACTTCTGAGAAAAGTGCTAAAATGTGAGAAAGGTAAATGTACAGTCAGAGTTAGGAGTGTTGAGACAGGGGTCATTGGTAGATAGGCAAGTAAGAGCCACTAAAGGAAGAAAGCAAGGAAGCTAGTCAGGATAATTCTATTATATGTATATAAAAATATTGCAAGGCTAAAGTTAACTCCACATTTCCAAAAGACACATGGCAGTACATGTTGTGAGAAATCGAACTTTGAATTGGAGTGTGCACTGAGATGCCTATCAGCTCAAGCTCCACAAAGAGGAATTATGAATCCCAGTGAAGCTGAGTGTTAATTAAACACTGGACTTTTCAAAACTGTGTTGTTTCTAGTGATGTGCTGGGGCATAATTATAGGTATCTAAGAATATTTTAAGTTTAAAATAAAGAGATGAATTAAGAGTTGAGGCATCGGTAAGCCTGAATGACCATGTAAAAGCGAATATTTTTTATTAGAATTGTCCACGTCATAGGTCATATTCTTAGACGTAATCTTAATTCCAGGGCAAGGTGAGCTGATAGAAATGTTAAACAGATATATTTATATTAGCTGGTGCTGCTCAAATGCAGATGAAAGTATTGAAAGTAGACTAAGCAAATTAACTAATTTATTATACCGAGCAATAAAGAGGAATTTGGCAATACTGATACTACAATGTTTATTCTGTTTGCAGTATTGAGCATTTAGGGTGGGGTTTCATGAAATTTAAACCAGTCTGAAACTGGGCTTATGCAATTTCACCTCCTCACACCCAGTTTGTGCTAACACGCATGTGAATGTGCAGTTAGCCAGTTCAGGGAGATGATCTGGCTAAAAAATAATTACTGTATGTATGGAGGGGATGAGAAGAGGAAGAAGGAGTTAGTCTCTTGCCGAATCAGTTGATGGATGGAGCAGAAAAAAGACGCTGACCAGTAGAACTATGTCCATAAAATCCATTAAATCATAATCAGTGTAATAAAACTGTATTCATAAATCACTGATAAATAATCTGTTCAATAACAGTTTTTGTAAAAATCATTTATTATGCTTATGAATAAATATGAAATGGCTGAAGTAAATCAAAACATATGTGCAGGCTATCTATTCATTTTTATTCATGTAAAAATGACAAAATAACCAAAATATAAATGTTTAATAGAAATCAACAAACGATTGATTTCTGGCTTTAAGAGTTTGGTCTTACCTAATTTGAGACATTTAATTTTTTCCCACTAAAATACACAGATGATTTCCTTAAATGACTCTTCCTACTTTTTTCCCATTCTGTACTCACAGGTACAATTTCAGGGTCATAAACACAAAAGTATACTGCAATGCTGTTCTTACCAGCAGGAATTATGAGATCAAATTACAGACTGTAAGAAGTAAACTTAAAACCAATCAAAATATATACTATGATTGTGTTGAGAAAATATGCCTGTTCTGATTACTACTAGCGATTAACAATGATTGTTATCAATGGCAGAAAGCTGCAGCTTTATGTTTCCCTACGGTGATTGTGAAGTTTCTCTGTTGTAATCTTCATTTCCTATGTTTCCCTATAAAGCTGGGGAGCCCAAGTACCTTATTGCTAGAATTCTGTCCTTTTCTAGAGTAAGAATACTTTTTTTATTTCTCAAAAGCAGCAAGTTATGTGACTGTGTGTGATTTATTTTGCTTACTTGGTTTGTTGTTATTTTGCATAAATGCTGTCTTACCTCTTGTACAACTGTGTCCCTCCCTGATGATTCATTTTGTTATTTCCATATTTATTTTGCTATCAGATAGATAGGCATGTTTTCCTGGGTACTTGCAACAGTAGCAATATCATGCATTAGTTGTCTTACTTATCATGATTTCTTTCCATTTTTGTATCTGTATTTTGTTTTTCGTATAAATCGTTCTTCGATTTCACCCTTTTGTTCTCTTAAATATAAATATTAATGTAAACTTTCTCCTGATGAAAAAGACTTACGTGTCAGAGATCTCTATTAAAGGTATTTACCAATATGGATGAGCTTCAGAAAAGAAGATTCTTCATTCAGGGATTTTATATGATATTCCCATGCCTCCAGATTTTTTTGGTGTTGCTGTTATATATTGAAATGCACAGAAAAGCACAAACACTTGCAAGTAACAAAAGTTTTTTTCTGTATGATACTACTTCATGTCAGTACTGCCATAGGGAGTCCTGCAGGGATTACCCTTTCTGCCATAAGCCAGTTGGTGCCAGCTAGCATTGGACTGCCTTCATGCCTCATAGTCCCAGAAGCAAATGGTGCTCACCAAACATCCTGTGAACCTTCAGAAACATTGTGGTGACTTGACCTTTGCTGGTCACCAGGTGCCCACCAAGCCACTCTCTCACTTCCCCTCCATCAACAGTACAAAAGGAGAAAATAAGATGGAAAAGCTCAGGGATCAAGATAAGGAGAGGGAGATCACTTAGCAATTATCGTCACTGACAAAAAAGACTCGACTTGGGGAAATTAATTTAATTTATTGCCAATTAATAATCGAGTAGGATAGCAAAAAATAAGAAAAAAACTAAAAATACTTTCCACCCACTCCACCTTCCTCCTAGGCTGAACTTCACTCATGTACTCCCCAAGTACTTGAAAGACAAGGACATACTGGAGTGATCCAGTGGAGGTCTACCAATATGGTCAGGAGCTGGAGCACACATATGACACAAGAGAAGAGGCTGACAGGGCTGATTTTGCTCACCCTGAAGAAGAGAAGGCTCAGGGTAGATGTTACTGCTGACTCCAACTACCTAAGGGATTGTTCTAGAGAAGATGAATCTAGAGCCTTCTAGGAGATGCAAACTATGCAATATATATGTTATTTACCAAACTATTGTGAAATACAGAAGCAAGTTTTACTTCTGAATGTTTCAGTGAATTTAATCATAGAATAGAATCATAGAACCATTTAGGTTAGAAAAGACCTTTAAGATCATACATTCCAACCATTGAACTAACACTACCAAGTCCACCACTAAACCAATTAAGGGGACAGTAGCAATTTCATGTTTCCTGGCTTGGTGGATGGATTATTTTTAATGAAAGTAAAAACTAGGAATCATTAAGGTTGGAAAGGATCTCTAAAATCATCAGTCCAACCGTCAACCCAACACCACTATGCCCACTAAACCATGTCCCAAAGTGCCACATCTACCCGTTTTTTGAACGCTTCCAGGGATGGTGATTCCACCACCTCTCTGGGCAGCCTGTTCCAATGCTTGACTACCCTTTCCGTAAAGAAAGTTTTCCTAATATCCAATCTAAAACTCCACTGATGCAGCTTGAGCCCATTCCCTCTCGTCCTATTGCTAGCTACTTGGGAGAAGAGACCAACACCCACCTCACTACAACCTCCTTTCAGGGAGTTGTAGAGAGCGATAAGGTCTCCCCTCAGCCTCCTCCCGGCTAAACAACCCCAGTTCCCTCAGCCCCTCCTCATAAGGCCTGTGCTCCAGACCCTTCACCAGCTTTCTTGCCCTTCTCTGAACATGGTCCAGCACCTCAATGTCTTTCTTGTAGTGAGGGGCCCAAAACTGGACACAAAATTCCAGGTGTGGCCTCACCAGCGCTGAGTACAGTGGGACAATCACCTCCCTGCTCCTGCTGGCCACACTATTCCTGATACAAGCCACGATGTTGTTGGCCTTCTTGGCCACCTGGGCACACTGCTGGCTCATGTTCAGCCGGCTGTCGACCAACACCCCCAGGTTCTTTTCCGCCAGGCAGCTTTCCTGCCACTCTTCCCCAAGCCTGTAGCGTTGCATGGGGATGTTGTGATCGAAGTGCAGGGCCTGGCACTTGACCTTGTTGAACCTCATACAGTTGGCCTTGGCCCATCGATCCAGCCTGTCCAGATCCCCCTGCAGGGCCATCCTACCCTCCAGCAGATCGACACTCCCACCCAGCTTGGTGTCATCTGCAAACTTACTGAGGGCGCACTCAATCCCCTCATCCAGATCATTGCTAAAGATATTAAACAAGACTGGCCCCAAAACTGAGCCCTGGGGAACACCACTTGTGACTGCTCACCAACTGGATTTAACTCCATTCACCATAACTCTCTGGGCTCAGCCACCCAACCAGTTTTTTATCCAGTGAACAGCACACCTGTCCAAGCCATAAGCAGCCAGCATCCTTAGGAGAATGCTGTGGGAAACGATGTCAAAGGCTTTACTGAAGTCCAGGTAGATGACATCCACAGCCTTTCCATCATCCACCAGGCGGGTCACCACATCATAGAAGGAGATCGCGTTGGTTAAACAAGACGTGCCTTGCATGAACCCATGCTGACTGGGCCTGATCTCCTGGCTGACCTGCACTTGCCTGTTTAGCGCACTCAATATGAACCGCTCCATAATCTTTCCCGGCACTGAGGTAGGGCTGACAGGCCTGTAGTTCCCCGGGTCCTCCTTCCAGGCCTTCCTGTAGATAGGTGTCACATTGGCAAGCTTACAGTAATCAGGGACCTCCCCTGTTAACCAGGACTGCTGATAGATGATGGAAAGTGGCTTGGCAAGCTCCTCTGCCAGCTCCCCCAGTGCTCTTGGGTGGATCCCATCTGGCTCCACAGACTTGTGAGTGTCCAGGTAGTGTAGCAGCTCATTAACTGTTTCCTCCTGGATTACGGGGGCTTCATTCTGCTCTCCATCCCTGTCTTCCAGTTCAGGGGCCTGAACACCCTGGGGATGACTGCTCTGGCTATTAAAGACAGAGGCAAAGAAGGCATTAAGTACCTCAGCCTTTTCCTCATCCTTGGTGGCAATGTCCCCCCCACCTCCAGCAAAGGATGCAGATTCTCCTTGGCTCTCTTTTTGTTGTTAATGTATTTGTAGAAACATTTCTTATTATCTCTTACAAGAGTGGCCAAATTGATTTCTAGCTGGGTTTTTCATTTCTAATTTCCTCCTGCATGACCTAACAAGATCCCTGTACTCTTCCTGAGTTGCCTGCCCCTTCTTCCAAAGGTGGTAGACTCTCCTTTTTTCCCTGAGTCCCAGCAAAAGCTCCCTGTTTAGCCAGGCCGGTCATCTTCCCTGCCGGTTTGTCTTATGGCACATGGGGACAGCCCTCTCCTTCGACCTTAAGACTTCCTTCCTGAAGAACGTCCAGCCTTTCTGGACCCCTTTGTCTTTCAGGACTGCCTCCCAAGGGACTTTCCCAACCAGCATCCTGAACAGGCCAAAGTCTGCCCTCCGGAACTCCATGGCAACAGTTTTGCTGGCCCTCATCCTTATGTCACCAAGAATCGAAAACCCTATCATACCGTGGTCCCAAAGCCTGAGACAGCCTCCGACCACGACATCTCTCATGAGTCCTTCTCTGTAAACAGCAGGTCAAGTAAGACACCTCCCCTGGTAGGCTCACTTGCCAGCTGTGTCAGGAAGTTATCCTCCACACACTCTGGGAACTTCTTAGATTGTTTTCTTTCTGCTGTGTTGTATTTCCAGCAGATGTCTGGCAAGTTGAAGTCCCCCACAAGAACAGACAGCAGACTCCCAACAGGACATCTGCCTTGTTGGCCTTCGCCCTCATCCTTACCCATAAGCACTCGACCTTATCATCAATACCGTTGAGCTCTATACGGGCAAAACACTCCCTAACATACAGAGCCACCCCACTGCCTCTCCTTCCTTGCCTATGCCTTCTGAAGAGCTTATAGCCATCCAGTGCAGCACTCCAGTCATAAGAGTCATCCCACCACGTTTCCATGATGGCGACTATGTCATAGCCATCCTGCTGCACAAGGGCTTCCAGCTCCTCCTGTTTGTTGCTCATGCTGCATGCATTGGTGTTGGATGCACTTGAGATGGGCTATCGACTTTGCCCCAAACCTTGCCATGCCACCCCTGGGCTCCTCACTAGCGGGCCTGTTTATTTCCCCTTCCCTCTTTAAACCTAGTTTAAAGCCCTCTCAATGTGTCCTGCCAACTCATGGGCGAGAATCCTTTTCCCCTTTGCAGACAGCTGATCTCCATCAGCTGCCAGCGGGCCCGGTGCCATGTAAACCTCCCCATGATCAAAAAAAACAAAATTCCACTGATGGCACCAGCCTCTGAGCCACCTGTTAAGCAGGTGAGTTTTCCCATTCCTTTCAACATTCTTTGCTGCCATTGATGGGATTGAGGAAAACACTACCTGTGCTCCTGATCCTGCAAACAATTGCCCCAGTGCCCTCAAGTCCATTTTGATCACTTTTGGACTTCTGTCCGCACCCTCATCACTGCCCACCCGTACAGCCAGCAACAGGTAATAATTGGAGGGCCTTATGAGATCAGGGAGTTTCTTAGTAACGTCCCTAACCCGGGCCCCAGGGAGGCAGCAGACTTCCCTGTGGGATGGCTCCGGACGGCAGATTGGGCCCTCAGTTCCCCGCAGGAGGGAATCACCCACCACAATTACCCTCCTTTTCTTCTTAACAGGGGCAGTCGTAATGCGTGGGGCTGACTGACTGGCCCTCGGCAACCCCCTGGCTGGACCTTCACCTGCATCCCCACTTGCCTGGCCCTCAGCTCCCAGAGCCCCATATCTGTTGTGTAAGGGCAGCTGGGGAGGGGAGGGAGGCTGGAAGGGGATTCGCCTGCCTCCCTGGGCAGGGACCTGTTTCCATCCCCCCCGTCTCTTGGATCCCCTCCTTCTGCTTGCCGGCAAGAGGGCAGGGGATCCTCCGCTCCTTGTGGGGCCTCCGCCTGCTGCCCTGGCCCCAGGGAGGGCAGGGTGCGGCTCCACCAGTCTATTCCCTCTCACACTCCCTGATACTCCTCAGCCTTTCCACCTCCTCCTTCAGCTCTGCCCCCGGGCTGAGCAGATCATCTCCCTGCTCACTGCAAAGACATTTGCCGTCTCTGCTGCCCTGCGGCACAAGCGACAGGCTCAGGCACTCCCTGCAGCCGGCGACCTGGATGGCTGCGTGTTTGTGCGGGAGCTCCGGCTGGGTCCCTGCATTCCTTCTGGCAGCGGCTTTCGGGCGGGTGGTGACCATCGCTGCCAGGTGTTCTCCTGGGAGGGCGATGGCCACTGCCTGGGTTTCCCTCTTGATCTAGGAGCGGGGGCACTCGTCCTTCCCCGCGCGCCCTGACTGTGTGAACTGACGCACAAACTGATGCCCCACGCCCTCGTGACGCCCCACGCCCTGTTTTCCCCATCCTGGTCGCCGCGCTCCTGATCTCTCGCTCTCCCTGGGGGCTGGTTTTATAGGTGGGGAGGTTTGGTCGCCGTCACTCCTGTCCCCCCCACGCTGCGTCAGAGCTGCCGCACGTCAGCAGCTCGCCCTTTCCTGCCCTTCCCCGCTCCAGGTGGGGGGCTGGGCTGCCCGCTCTCGCCCCGCGCTTTTGACGCCTCAGCAAGGGTGCCCCGGCACGAGTGGCTGCTCCGCAGCCCCTTGCCTCGGGGAGTGCCAAGTAACACAAGAAGAGGCAATGAACAAAATTTGCAACAATGGAAATTCTAATTAAATACTGGGGGAAAAAAAACCACCAAAAGTAAAGTTAGAATAGAGAAGCTGCAGAATTCCCACTGTTGGAGCTTTAAACCTATGCCAAACAAGACCCTGAGCTCCCTGGTGCAACTGAATCTGCTTTGAGAATAGGACAGGAATAGGTGACTTTGAGAGGTCCTTTCCAATTAAAATCATTCTAGGATTGTACGATTCTAATTCAAGGAGTGTCCTGACAGCCAATGTACAGTTAACAGAGATAGTCTTGAAACAGGTATGAGGCTTCCTACTTACAAAAGTACACATAGATTTACTTTCCCTTCTGTATGTCAAGCACAAAGTCTGTGAAAAGGGTATTTTCAGTTTTCACTGTTGCATCAAAAACACTACATGCAAAAGGAAAAATGCTATATATATGGAAATAAAAAGTTGTTGTTAGCCTAATTAAAATTGGTTTCATGATTACTTGTGCTGCTTCTGAAGGGAGACCTGGGGTGAACTGGACAATATGAGCTGCTGACAGTTGAACACCAAAACCTGGGAGAAAAACGGTAAGTCAGTTAAAATTATTTCATCATTAGATACATCAAGTAAACTGTTCAATACACTGAGATATTCAATAAATGCATTTAAATGACATGAACTTCTATGTCCTGATCCAGTTATTTCTGTGCCGTGTCATTCATTCCCTTGACATCACATATTGAAACAAAGTTTTAGTGTGAATTTTTTTACATGAAACAGAGCTTATTCCCTATTTGAGTTTTTATCATATGGAGATGAGGACAAAATAAACCTGTGTATAATTACATCTCTAAATAGTTCCTACATACTCCTATTTCAGCATTATTTGGGAAAGCAAGTCTTATATCAGCTCCCAGGTGTTTTGTTTTGGTTTGGGTTGGGTTTTTTTGTTTTGTTTTAATACAGAATATGGGACCTTAACAATATTCCTATGACAATCTCATGCATCACAAAAATTGGAAAAAATTGTCCTTAGTTAGTTTTTTTCTGGCCCCATTTCTTTTCTATAGTTGTTATGGCTCTCCTAGTCACTCTGGCTTTTGAATTTGTTTTTATTCTAATTCTTAGTACCTCTCTCTTGTCTTTGTTTCTGCAGGTCTTTGCCAACTAAATGCAAGTTTATACTCTCTAAGGACTAGAGTGAAAGGATGTAGTTCTTCTAAAACCATCTGAACAGGAAATACACAGATCCAAAAAAAGGACCAATTTACCCATTAAAAATCAATTCATTTCATACCATGGAATTTCCGATATTGTAAATTTAAGATCATTTGACCACTGACTGTATCTTGGTGTAACATGACACTTGTCATCAACACACCATAAATCTCTTTACAAAGGTTGACTAGAGTCATTACCACCATTTTTAATGGCTCCAACTGGCAAATTTGGTAAGTGGCAACAGAGCCTTCTTTTACGTCTAATTCATGATTATTTAAAGATGCAATCTTGCAAAAGCAGCCTTTAGTTCAGGAATGGCCAGTTATGCTGAGTTGTCTTGTAGATGCAATGAGTTTTGAAAAAAATGACAGCATAAGTGCTTGCCAAAATGCCAGCAGTTTTCTTACACTTCATCAGTCTTACAATACAATTACATTTCTTTTTGGTTATTTGATCTTTGTAGTCTCAGACCTAGTTACTACTTTGCATACCACTCAAGCCCTTGCTTTCTGAATGCCTTCACTATGAGGCAAGTAAACATTTTGATTTGGTATTGGTGCTGCTTTTTTCAATATTCTCAGAATAATTTTTATGTTATTTACCATTAACAAACCTTCTATACAATCAGAATACTATAGCATCTTCTGTAGCCAACTATGTTCTGTGGCCCATCATGTTCTGTGAAGGCAATCCTCATTAAAAACTTTATGTGAAGCTGAAATTACATTGTGTCTCTTTCTATGTTTCATAAAATTATATTGGGTGCAGAGTTAGATCACATTGGAGGTAAAATTTCATCCCCTGGTTTTGAGATATGCTTCCCTGCAGTTCTATGTAACACCTAAAAATCACATTTTAGTATTGGAGGTAACACACATTTACATATATTTTTTCAGCTAAATCAAAATATGATGCCACTTACATGAGATTTTTAGATGGTATTGCTTTGCATAAATGGTGATGTGACTGTACTACAGTCTTCTCCATTTGCGCACCTTTTGTGACAGACAACACAGTAAGTAGTTCTCAGTCTGGGCATAATTCATTCAGAAATTGTCTTGCATATGAGACGACTTCTGTCTTATAGACATGTTCTAAAACATTCTCAGAATGCATATATTTGAATGGTGACTCGCATACTGGTGTCAGAGAGTCTAAGCACTGGTGCCTTACAGAGTAGCGCTTCAGTGTCATGTCATGAACATGGCCAAGTAATGTTCTTATCTAGCAGTTGTCTCAATGGATCAGTCAAAGATGCTTTTCAAAACACATGCTGTGCACAAAATTTAGTCTTATCCTGAACCTTCGGTAATGTTTCTTGTCTTGTGGAGGTTACATTGATGACAGAGACTTCAGTTTTCTGTCAACTGGCTTAAATCCATGAAATGAGTATTTATCTTACATATTTTTGTTTCACCATGAATCAGATTGTATCTAGGCTGATTTTGACATTTTCTGCTTGATTAATGCCATCACTATTTTAGTGACTGATCATATTCTTTCTGAACTGATATTACTCTTTCAGGTCTTCAAATGTTACAGGAGTATACATTAAATTCCACAGATTCCACTCTTGTGCTGCAACTCTTTCTGTTCTGATCTTGTGCACAAATGGAGACAATTACACTTTAATTTGCCTTACAGTGTCTTGAAATTTCATGTTCAAATGGCTTCTCGTCAACTCTGGTTTCTCAATATTGTTCTTTCTCATCTAGAACAATGTAGCAAGGAATTGGTGCTGCCTTAATAATCTACTAAACTTTCTATGAATCAGAGAAATCTAAATTTCACTTCTGTCTCTGTTAATCCACAAAGAGGGCAAATTCAGTTTAGGTAAATCCTTTCTTTTATATCTGGGTACAACTCTGAATCTATCACTGAAGACTACATATCCATTCACCATGCTGTCATCCTTGTGTGGAACTTCCCCTTCAAACTCCCCTGAATCGCTTCTAGATACTATCTAATCAGCTTTCTATGTAAAGCAGAGACCCTTGATGATCACTACACTAGTTCTTCACTCTGCTGCTCTGCTTACTGCAGACCCCACTGCTCATCTGCTTACCAGTTGTTAATTGTACTAATGACAAAAAACTGGATAATAATTCTTGTGTCTTACACATATTAGGTGAGTTTGGTCTTTGAAAATTACATCTGCTAAACATGCAGTACCACACTCCTTTATTTGGATGGGATCAGGTATCAAGTTCAAAATTTTATTTTAGCTCAATAATAAGTCTGACGGTGTATATACCCATATATAACATTAAGGTTCTACCAGACTGCAGATTATAGCTTATTTTACTTCCTGACACTGCCTGCGTGTGTATTGAGTTTATCATATTCAAGTTCAGCAGAATTTTGTGACATTGTCCTTAGTAAATTTATCTCTGGATGTGGAAAAATGGCAAACTAATTTCTGTGTTTCTAATGCTTTGTTCCAAAGGCAGATCAAGGACTGGCATGTTTCTACAACTATATGTACAGTTTCTCTGAATGACTTCTTAGTTTAACTATTTTATCCTGACTCTGAAGTGAGCTGATGG
Organism: Pelecanus crispus; assembly: GCF_030463565.1. Taxonomy (NCBI): domain Eukaryota; kingdom Metazoa; phylum Chordata; class Aves; order Pelecaniformes; family Pelecanidae; genus Pelecanus; species Pelecanus crispus. Next base: position 155,991,289 of record NC_134644.1, on the reverse strand, counting down.
GTCCTCCAAATTCAGCTTTGTTTACTGTCTTGTGTAAGAGCTTATGCTACCTTGTCAGTATTTGATTTGGACATGTTTACTTTTTCTTTCTCCTGATATAATTTACAAGGCTTTGTAGAGCATCAGTAAACTTAGTTTTACCCCTGAATATATTACTCAGTGCCAAGCCTGCAATATTTTTGCTTCTTTTCTCTTCTACTTTTCTGACTTCTCTTAAGGTATGGATGTGACCTTTAAAATGCTTACCCATATTCCTGGACTGATAAGCCACAATCAATCCTCAGACCTCATCGAGTACTGGCATATTCTGTATGAAAATACAAAGTTTATTTTTTAGTTTCAAGAATGTACTTTCTGCTACTTCTTATCATCTTGTGGTCCTACACCACTTGAGAAGTGTTGTCAACCCTGGGATGTCACAAACCTTTTAGCTTCCTAGACATTCCTGATAGCCTGTATAAGGAGAAAGCACCTCAGTGGCTTGGTGTATGCTTATCAAGAGGTCTATAATGATATATGGGTGACCTGTATATATATAGGGCCGCTCGATCCAGATGAACACCTGTGCTCACCTTGCTGTTTCCCCACTTTCAGATTCTCACATTAGACTCTTCAGGTTTCAGTGCAGCTTCAACATCTACTGGCCAGCTACAGCTGGCTATACTTTTGGACAGCGCCACTCAAAATGCCTGCATTTCCCATACAGAGTTAAAAGCTGCCACAATCAAGATTGCCAAGAGGAAGTAAGGACTTGTAGATTCTTATGGTGAATATAAACTCCAATTTAGTACATCCTTTAGCTATCTGAAGTCTTAGATATAACCAGTTCAGTAAAAAAACTTTACAGTGGACTTCAGTGACCTTCATTCACAGCTGCTAACATCAGCAAGCAAGAATCATAAAACAGAGCACCCCAACACACTCCAGAGGATGTATCTAGACATCCCAGTCTCCCGGTCTCTTGAAAGGCCAAGTACATTTAAATGATAGCTTGCAAACCCCAGTATTTTATTTTATTCTATTCTTTTTATAGTGGTTTTCAACTTAACCATGTTATTTCTAGTTATCATCCTGTAGTTTTGCTTATTTTGCCCTAAGTGAACAATTCTGCATATACTCTTTGCTTTAGACAGACCATATTTACTATGTTTTTCTTGCTAATAGCAACATCCCCTGTGTGTCAGGCACTTGTGATAAGACTGGGATCTTATGAAAGGTGCTTTTGTGACTTACTGTCATGGTAGAACCCCAGCCAGCAACTAAGCACTACACAGCTGCTCACTCACTCCCCCCCAGTGGGATGGGGGAGAGAATTGGAAGAGTAAAAATGGGAAAACTTGGGGGTTGAGATAAAGACAGTTTAATAGGTAAAGCAAAACCTGTGCACACAAGCAAAGCAAAACAAGGAATTCATTCACAACTTCCCATTGGCAGGCGGGTGTTCAGCCATCTCCAGGAAAGCAGGGCTCCATCTCATGTAACAGTTACTTGGGAAGACAAATGCCATTACTTCAAACGTTTCCCCCTTCCCTCTTCTTCCCCCTACTTTTTATGCTGAGGATGACATCGTATGGTACAGAATATCCCTTTGGTCAGCTGGGATCAGCTGTCCCAGCTGTGTCCCCTCCCAACTTCTTGTGCATGCCCAGTCTACTTGCTGATGGCATGGTGTGAGACACAGGAAAGTCCTTGACTGTGTAAACACTGCTCAGCAATAACAAAAACATCTCGCATTATCAACACTGTTTTCAGCACAAATCCAAAACATTGCCCCATACTGGTTTCTGTGAAGAAAATTAACTCTATCTCAGCCAAAATCAGCACACTTACGTATGACTAATGGCATTGACAGTTCAACATACTTCACTGGGAGTTGTCATTGCACAGAGTGCAAACAGAGCTGTTGAACACTTGCCTCCCAGTAATGCTCAAAGCCCAAGGCAGGAAAACAGGGATCAGCACTGATAGCACATTCCTCTTAATCTATGTCAATTTTTTGTCAAATATTCCCATTCCTCTGAAACAGAGAATACAGTCAGATCAGGAGCTTTTAACAGAAAGGTGTTTCAGTGGAAGAGTTCCATTTCACACCTTGTTGATTGTTAACGAGAGGGTGCTCAAGTCATCATCTTCTTTGCACAGATGGCAGCCCCATGGGCTGCTCTGGGACTTGTGAAGAGAGTAGACAGCTGATTAGTTATTTTCCTTGCTCCTAGCAACTGAAAATGTTTCCAACAGTAAGGGCAAAGATCTGGCAGCTTCTTAGACCTCATCCAGTCCTCTGTTGTTCTCTCATGCTCCCTACTGTTTCATACACTCCTCCTCTAACCTTGTAAACTACTCAGAGTTGAAGACTTCAAAACCTTTTCTCCTGCTGTAACAGCTGTTCCAAGAGGGCTTGGGTGTCTGTGCACCCTCAATCATTTCCAGAGCAGAACTGTTATGTCTGGATGTACAACTTTAAAGACAAAAAACCCCTGACTTATGTTGTCAGATCATTAGTTTGCATCATCTGATGTCATGCTGTTATATGAAGCACTTCTTGAGTCCAGTATTTATACAGGTCAAGGCCAAAAAAGTACCAAAGGACTTACAAGCCCTTGAAGCTTTGGTAGCTAAAAATCTAAGTCAGAAGGTCTTGCTTCAGCTCTGTTGGATTTTTTTTTCTTTACAGTTTGTTTGCATGTTTTTTAGAGGGGCTATAGGTAAGTGGTTGGAACACAGCATTTTGTTCTTTTACTGACCTGCATTCTCCAATGATGCCCTCTTAGTTTCTCTATAGAGTTGAGGAGAGACGATGCGTTACATACTGTCTTGTAGCCTTAACCTTTGGTTCTGGAAAGAGTAGCATATTTTAAAGATGCTGGCACTTAGTGAAGGGTTATGTTTTAGGTGTCTCCAAGATGCATTTCAATTTCTTTTTGATTGTGAGTCCAGGAAGATGTAATGTCATTTTTAAATTCCAGGCCTAAGACCTGGGGTAATTTAGAATTATTTATTCTCATAGAATACTTTTTAATTATTATTATTTATTATTTATTCTCATAGACTCAGAAAATCATAGAATCATTTAGGTTGGAAAAGACCTTTAAGATCATCCAGTCTAACCATTGAACTAACACTACCAAGTCCACCACTAAACCAATTAAGGGGACAGTAGCAATTTCATGTTTCCTGGCTTGGTGGATGGATTATTTTTTAATGAAAGTAAAAACTAGGAATCATTAAGGTTGGAAAGGATCTCTAAGATCATCATTCCAATCATCAACCCAACACCACCATGCCCACTAAACCATGTCCCAAAGTGCCACGTCTACCCATTTTTTGAACACTTCCAGGGATGGTGACTCCACCACCTCTCTGGGCAGCCTCTTCCAATGCTTGACTACCCTTTCCATGAAGAAAGTTTTCCTAATATCCAATCTAAAACTCCCCTGGTGCAGCTTGAGCCCATTCCCTCTTGTCCTATTGCTAACTACATGGGAGAAGAGACCAACACCCACCTCACTAAAACCTCCTTTCAGGTAGTTGTAGAGAGCGATTAGGTCTCCCCTCAGCCTCCTCTTCTCCACACTAAACAACCCCAGTTCCCTCAGCCGCTCCTCATAAGGCCTGTGCTCCAGACCCTTCACCAGCTTCATTGCCCTTCTCTGGACATGCTCCAGCACCTCAATATCTTTCTTGTATTGAGGGGCCCAAAACTGGACACAGTATTCCAGGTGCAGCCTCACCAGCGCCAAGTACAGTGGGACAATCACCTCCCTGCTCCTGCTGGCCACACTATTCCTGATACAGGCCAGGATGCTGTTGGCCTTCTTGGCCACCTGGGCACACTGCTGGCTCATGTTCAGCCGGCTGTCGACCAGCACCCCCAGATCCTTTTTGGCCAGGCAGCTTTCCAGCCACTCTTCCCCAAGCCTGTAGCATTGCATGGGGTTGTTGTGACCGAAGTGCAGGACCCAGCATTTGGCCTTGTTAAACCTCATACAGTTGGCCTCAGCCCATCAGTCCAGCCTGTCCAGGTCCCTCTGCAGGGCCATCCTACCCTCCAGCAGATCGACACTCCCACCCAGCTTGGTGTCATCTGCAAACTTACTGAGCGCGCACTCAATCCCTTCATCCAGATCATTGCTAAAGATATTAAACAAGAGTGGCCCTAAAACAGAGCTTTGGGGAACACCGCTCATGACCAGCTACCAACTGGATTTAGCTCCATTTACCACTACTCTCTGGGCTCACCCACCCAGCCCGTTATTTATCCAGTGAAGACTACGTCCATCCAAGCCATGAGCTGCCAGCTTCCCTAGCAGAATGCTATGGGAGACTGTGTCAAAGGCTTTGCTAAAGTCCAGGTAAATGATGTCCACAGCCTTTCCTTCATCCACCAGGCGGGTCACCACATCATAGAAGGAGATCAAGTTGGTTAAGCAGGACCTGCCTTGCATGAACCCATGCTGACTGGGCCTGATCTCCTGGCTGACCTGCACATGCCTGTTGAGCTCACTCATTATGAACCCGCTCCATAATCTTTGCCGGCACTGAGGTCAGGCTGACAGGCCTCTAGTTCCCTCGGTCCTGTTTCCTCCACTTCTTGTAGATTGGTATCACATTGGCAAGCCTCCAGTCATCAGGGACCTCCCCTGTTAACCAGGACTGCTGATAGATGATGGAAAGTGGCTTGGCAAGCTCCTCTGCCAGCTCCCTCAATACTCTCAGGTGGATCCCATCTGGCCCCATAGACTTGTGAGCATCCAGGTGGCATAGCAGGTTGTTAACTGCTTCCTCCTGGACTGTGAGGGCTCCATTCTGCTCCCCGTCACTGTCTTCCAGTTCAGGGGCCTGAATACCCTGAGGATAACTGGTCTGGCTATTAAAGACAGAGGCAAAGAAGGCACTAAGTACCTCAGCCTTTTCCTCATCCTTGGTGGCAATGTCCCCCCCACCTCCAGCAAAGGATGCAGATTCTCCTTGGCTCTCCTTTTATTCTTTATGTACTTATAAAAAATTTTTTTATTATCTTTTACAACATTGGCCAGATTGAGTTCTAGCTGAATTTTTGCCTTTTTAATTTCCTCCTGCATGACCTAACAAGATCCCTGTACTCTTCCTGAGTTGCCTGCCCCTTCTTCCAAAGGTGGTAGACTCTCCTTTTTTCCCTGAGTCCCAGCAAAAGCTCCCTGTTCAGCCAGGCTGGTCGTCTTCCCTGCTGGTTTGTCTTATGGCACATGGGGACAGCCCTCTCCTTCGACCTTAAGACTTCCTTCCTGAAGAACGTCCAGCCTTTCTGGACCCCTTTGTCTTTCAGGACTGCCTCCCAAGGGACTTTCCCAACCAGCATCCTGAACAGGCCAAAGTCTGCCCTCCGGAACTCCATGGCAACAGTTTTGCTGGCCCTCATCCTTACGTCACCAAGAATCAAAAACCCTATCATATCGTGGTCCCTAAGCCCAAGACAGCCTCCGAGCACGACATCTCTCATGAGTCTTTCTATGTTTGTAAACAGCAGGTCAAGTAAGACACCTCCCCTGGTAGGCTCACTTACCAGCTGCATCAGGAAATTATCTTTCACACACTCCAAGAACCTCCTAGACTGTTGCCTCTCTGCTGTGTTGTATTTCCAACATATGTCTGGCAAGTTGAAGTACCCTATGAGAACAAGGGCTAGCGATTGTGAGACTTCTACCAGCCGCTTATAGAATGCTTCATCTACCTCTACATCCTGGTTGGGTGGTCTATAGCAGACTCCCAACAGGACATCTGCCTTGTTGGCCTTCACCCTCATCCTTACCCATAAGCACTCGACCATCACCACCGTTGAGCTCTATACAGTCAAAACGCTCCCTAACATACAGAGACACCCCACTGCCTCTCCTTCCTTGCCTATGCCTTCTGAAGAGCTTATAGCCATCCAGTGCAGCACTCCAGTCATAAGAGTCATCCCACCATGTTTCCGTGATGGCGACTATGTCATAGCCATCCTGCTGCACAAGGGCTTCCAGCTCCTCATTTGTTGCCCATGCTACATGCATTGGTGTTGGATGCACTTGAGATGGGCTATCGACTTTGCCCCAAACCTTGCCATGCCACCCCTGGGCTCCTCACTAGTGGGCCTGTTTATTTCCCCTTCCCTCTTTAAACCTAGTTTAAAGCCCTCTCAATGTGTCCTGCCAACTCATGGGCGAGAATCCTTTTCCCCTTTGCAGACAGCTGATCTCCATCAGCCGCCAGCAGGCCTGGTGCTGTGTAAACCTCCCCATGATTGAAAAACCCAAAATTCCACTGATGGCACCAGCCTCTGAGCCACCTGTTAAGCAGGTGAGTTTTCCCATTCCTTTCAACATTCTTTGCTGCCATTGATGGGATTGAGGAAAACACTACCTGTGCTCCTGATCCTGCAAACAATTGCCCCAGTGCCCTCAAGTCCATTTTGATCACTTTTGGACTTCTGTCCGCACCCTCATCACTGCCCACCCGTACAGCCAGCAACAGGTAATAATTGGAGGGCCTTATGAGATCAGGGAGTTTCTTAGTAACGTCCCTAACCCGGGCCCCAGGGAGGCAGCAGACTTCCCTGTGGGATGGCTCCGGACGGCAGATTGGGCCCTCAGTTCCCCGCAGGAGGGAATCACCCACCACAATTACCCTCCTTTTCTTCTTAACAGGGGCAGTCGTAATGCGTGGGGCTGACTGACTGGCCCTCGACAACCCCCTGGATGGACCTTCACCTGCATCCCCACTTGCCTGGCCCTCAGCTCCCAGAGCCCCATATCTGTTGTGTAAGGGCAGCTGGGAAGGTGAGGGAGGCTGGAAGGGGATTCGCCTGCCTCCCTGGGCAGGGACCTGTTTCCATCCCCCCCGTCTCTTGGATCCCCTCCTTCTGCTTGCCGGCAAGAGGGCAGGGGATCCTCTGCTCCTTGTGGGGCCTCCGCCTGCTGCCCTGGCCCCAGGGAGGGCAGGGTGCGGCTCCACCAGTCTATTCCCTCTCACACTCCCTGATACTCCTCAGCCTTTCCACCTCCTCCTTCAGCTCTGCCCCCAGGCTGAGCAGATCATCTCCCTGCTCACCTCGAAGACATTTGCCGTCTCCGCTGCCCTGCGGCACAAGCGACAGGCTCAGGCACTCCCTGCAGCTGGCAACCTGGATGGCTGCGTGTTTGTGCGGGAGCTCCGGCTGGGTCACTGCATTCCTTCTGGCAGCGGCTTTCGGGCGGGTGGTGACCATCGCTGCCAGGTGTTCTCCTGGGAGGGCGATGGCCACTGCCTGAGTGTCCCTCTTGATCTAGGAGGGGGACATGGCCTTCCCCGCGCATCCTGACCGCACAAATGATGCACAAACTGATGCCCCACGCCCTCCTGACACCCCACACCCTGCTTGCCCAGCCTCGTCACCTGCGCTCCCTGGGGGCTGCTTTTATAGGTGGGGGTTTGTCCGCCGTCACTCCTGTCCCCCCCACGCTGTGTCAGAGCTGCCGCACGTCAGCAGCTCGCCCTTTCCTGCCCTTCTCCGCTCAAGGTGGGGGGCTGGGCTGCCCGCTCTCGCCCTGCGCTTTTGACGCCTCAGCAAGGGTGCCAGGCACAAGCGGACGCTCCGCAGCCCCTCGCCTCAGGGATTGTACAGGGAATACTGGAAGAGATTTTTTTGAATGATGGCATTTGTATTTCAGGGAAAGGGTATGATCTTTGGCTAGAAACTTGCATTAGGCAGGCCAAGCATAACTACAAGGTGATACAGCCATGCTGTAGTTGTCGGAGCAGGATTATAAATCTGGACTTGTGATCAAGTGCCATCTTTGTAACGGCAGTTCTCAAAAGGTGGACTGATAGATCTGTGGAGCTTTAGGAAAAGGGGGAAGACATCTTCCATCAGGCAAATATTTTTTTTGTTTCACCTCACCATGAGACAGAACTGGACCAAAGACTTGATATCATACACTGGGAGACGCAGAGCTGTACCTTGCACCCTAGTAGTGAAGGCAGAAATTGTAAAACTGCTTTTCAATATCACACTGGCATGCATGCCAATACTATTTAGACAGAGGATACACATGCGCCATCGGTTCATTAAAAACTTTCCTGGAAGGTAACAGTCTTTTTGAAATTGCTATTTCATGGCAGACAAATTACCAGAAAGTGAGTGAAATGTGTTCTGTCTCCAGTACACAGCACTAAAATATACAAGAGGGAAAAAAACAAGCATGAAAATCTACCAAATCCTATCAGCCCTCTTATTTCTATCTAAGCTGCGAACTTAAATTTTAGTGTATTGTTCAACCACTTGAAAAGTTTCAATTACTTTATTTCTTTATATAAAAGTGGCCCAAGTTTACAAATCATCTCTTGGTTTGTGGTTGCTTTTGATGGCATTTCAGTACTATGTTCTATATATTAACAATATGCTTCTTTTTCTCTCTGAACTTGCAAAATCCTTCTTGAGGTTGATGTTCCCAGCAATTTTTTTGTAGCTTTTAGTTCACCATGAGGAAGCATATGTGATAGGAAAATGCTACTGATACAAGCTGCAGCAGCGGCTGGTTATTCTTAGTAAAATTTCCATTATGATCTATTATGATGTTTTTGATTGGCAAGGAGATTCACAATGAGTGTTATCATGAACAGGAAAAAACTGCATCAATTAACACAAATTAGCATCCCTGATGGAAGTTTGGAAAAGCACAGGCATGAATGGGAAGGAACGTAACATACTTTTCCCTGCAAACTGAGTCCCCATACTTCATTTCACTTCATACTGATAGCTTTAAAGCCTTACATAGCCTAGAAATTTACACCAAGGTCAGCTGCTGCACAGACTTGGCCTTATATTTAGAAACAGATAAACAAGAAATAGCTCTAATTTTCTAAACTAAGGATGCACTGATCTATATCTTACCTGTACAAAGCCCTGCATGGTCCCTTGCTTTTATGTATTTTTCTGAGTTCTGGGATCATACCACAGAGGAGAGGAGCAGAAAATTAATTACACTGTATTCAAATTATTTCCTCTGGCTAATGAGCTTTTCCAGAGGAACATCCCTATAGGTTTCCTGCTGCCTTTCTCTGTCTAAGTCTTTATTTTCTCCTATAACTCCCAATGTAAATGCTTTCCAATATTAATTTTCTCTATTTATTCTAAAAAATTAGCCCACATTCTCCCACAAAAACCCCTTTATGAATTAATCTGTCAGAGATAAGTTTACTCACTTGTCCAAAATAATGCACCTCTTTAAGCACTGATACCACTGCTACTTCTTGCTTAAAGATCTATTCTGTGCTAAACTCCATGTCTTCCTATGATTACTACTCCCCTCCTGACACTGTATGTCATAAGAAGCAGGTATAGCTGAGAGTTTGACACAGAAGAGAGGAGAAAGAAGCTTTTCTATTTTTTCCTTTAGAATTTTGAGCCTGAAAGGAGGAGAAGGAAAACAGATACTTTAAGAGAAGAAGCTGGGAAGTCTCAGACTGAGCCCTGTACTGAGGGAGTAATTCACCATATGGAATTGGTCTCCTTGGCTGCTTTGTTGATGAAATGGAGAGATAGCAAACTAGGATACTGTGAGTGCTAGATGTAAGGGTCAGAGTCAAAGCACACTGGGAGGCATCTTGCACTTAGCTCCCTCTATAGATATCACAGAGGGTCATACAGTAACTTAAATCTTGAATGAACAGTGGAAGCAATAAAGCAACAATGCAGCAGAGGCTATAATTCACCCTGAAGGAAAATTTTCTCCAATTCTTAAAAAAATAAAATTGATCATTCTGTGAGTAGTAAAACAAATAGATGAAAAAAAATCACTACCACCAAAGCTAGGTTGGCTGGCAAATTAAACGTACACAGAGAAGGCATTAAAAAAAAAAAATTGTTAATATGTCATCTGTCACAAAACAGACAAAAATCATAGAATCATTGAATCATAGAATGCTTTGGGTTGGAAGGGACCTTCAGAGGTCATCTAGCCCAACCCCCCTGCAGTGAGCAGGGACAGCTTTAACCAGATCAGGGTGCTCAGAGCCCCGTCCAACCTCACCTTGAATGTTGCCAGGGATGGGGCCTCTACCACCTCTCTGGGCAACCTGTTCCAGTGCTTCACCACCCTCATTGTAAAAAAATTCTTTCTAATGTCTAGTCTAAATCTATTCTTCTTTAGTTTAAATCCATTATTCCTTGTCCTGTCACAACAGGCCTTATTAAAAAGATTCTCCCTATCTTTCCTGTAGGCCCCCTTTAAGTACTGGAAGGCCACAATAAGGTCTCCCTGCAGCCTTCTCTTCTCCAGGCTGAACAACCCCAACTCTCTCAGCCTGGCCTCATAGGAGACGTGCTCCAGCCCTTGGATCATTTTGGAGGCCCTCCTCTGGACCCGCTCCAGCAGGTCCATGTCCTTCTTGTGCTGAGGGCCCCAGAGCTGGACACAGTACTCCAGGTGAGGTCTCACCAGAGCAGAGCAGAGGGGCAGAATCACCTCCCTCGACCTGCTGGCCACGCTGCTTTTGATGCAGCCCAGGATACGGTTGGCTTTCTGGGCTGCAAGCGCACATTGTGGGCTCATGTCCAGCTTTTCATCCACCAGTACCCCCAAGTCCTTCTCCGCAGGGCTGCTCTCAATCCCTTCATCCCCCAGCCTGTACTGATACCGGGGGTTGCCCCGTCCCAGGTGCAGGACCTTGCACTCGGCCTTGTTGAACCTCATGAGGTTCACACAGGCCCACCTCTCCAGCTTGTCCAGGTCCCTCTGGATGACATCTTGTCCTCCTGGTGTGTCAACTGCACCACTCAGCTTGGTGTCATCTGCAGACTTGCTGAGGGTGCACTCGATGCCACTGTCTATGTCATTGATGAAGATGTTAAATAACACTGGTCCCAGTACAGACCCCTGAGGGACTCCACTTGTCACCGGTCTCCATGTGGACATCGAGCCATTGACCACGACCCTCTGGATGTGACCATCCAGCCAATTCCTTATCCATCGAACAGTCCACCCATCAAACCCATATCTCTCCAATTTAGAGAGAAGGATGTTGTGGGGGACTGTGTCGAATGCTTTACAGAAATCCAAATAGATGACATCCATTGCTTTTGCCTTGTCCACTGATGCAGTCACTCCTTCACAGAAAGCCACTAGGCTGGTCAGGCAGACTTTCCCTTGGTGAATCTGTGCTGGCTGTCTCGAATCACCTCCCTGTCCTCCATGTGCTTGAGCATATCATGGAATCATGGAATCATAGAATGCTTGGGGTTGGAAGGGACCTTTAAAGGTCATCTAGCCCAACCCCCCTGCAGCGAGCAGGGACAGCTTTAACCAGATCAGGGTGCTCAGAGCCCCGTCCAACCTGACCTTGAATGTTGCCAGGGATATCTTCTAGGAGGATCTGCTCCATGATCTTCCCAGGCACAGAGGTGAGGCTGACAGGTCGATAGTTCCCAGGTCGATAGTTCCCAGGGTCCTCCTTTCTTCCCTTTTTAAAAATGGGCACAACATTCCCCTTTTTCCAGTCAGCAGGGACTTCACCTGACTGCCATGACTTTTCAAATATCATGGAGAGTGGCTTGGCAACTACATCAGCCAATTCCCTCAGGACTCTGGGATGCATCTCATCAGGTCCCATAGACTTGTGTACATTGAGGTTCTTCAGGTGGTCTTGAACCTGATCTTCCCTTACAGTGGGAGGGGCTTTACCCCCCTGCTCCCCATCTTTTGGTCCACCGATTCGGGAGGGGTGAGGAGAGAGGTTGCAAATGTCTCTCTTTAAATGCACTGAAAGTTTTTAATTGAAAAATAAAGGATAGTAAATCCAACTGCAGAAATATTTAAGCTTTTCAGTCTCTGTTTCGTAGAAGTTATTCAGCATTTTAATTATAATTTTAAACATTTTGTTTGTGGATAAAGAAGGGAGACAGAATAAAATAATATAAATATCCATTGAAATAATTAGAAGGTTGAGTGTTTAGGATTGTTTTTTTCCTGTTTCACAGAAACAGTGAAATGTGAGAAGAAAAAACATTTAAGAAATTATTTATCCAAATGTATAAGAGTACAACTTTTTTATTACATCTTTATTTGTAGTTGTTTAATTTGGTCTAGTTTTACATGACTGAAACAGTCATACTTCTGTCACTTCCTTTACATTATTTCAGTCTAATAGACTTTACATAATAGACATCTACACTTTCCTTTACTACCATTGTTTTATACAAGGCTAAGTTATACTTCTTTCTCTTTTTAGTCTTTTTATGTATCTATAAGTAGTTGCTGTACCTATTTTTTCATCACTAAATAAAGCAACATGCAACATTAATGCTGTGTTTTAAATGGCTGGATGTTTTTATTTATTAGTCTTGGTATCTGAATTCTTTACACGTTGTTGTGGTTTAGCCCCAGCCAGCAACTAAGCACCACACAGCCGCTCGCTCACTCCCCCTACCCCGATGGGATGGGGGAGAGAATCGGAGGAGTAAGAGTGAGAAACACTCCTGGGTTGAGATAAGAACAGTTTAATAATTGAAATAAAGTAAAATAGTAATGATAATAATAACAACAACAACAACAATAATAATAATAATACACAAAGCAAGTGATGCACAATAAAATTGCTCACCACCCACCGACCGATACCCAGACAGTTCCTGAGCAGCGATCGCTGCTCCCTGGCCAACCCCCCCACAGTTTCTATACCGAGCATGACGTCATATGGTATGGAATAGCCCTCTGGTCAGTTTGGATGAACTCTTCTGGCTGTGCCCCCTCCCAGTTTCTTGTGCACCTGGCAGAGCATGGGAAGCTGAAAAGTCCTTGACTAGCATAAGGAGTACTTAGCAACAACTAAAATCATCAGTGTGTTATCAACATTATTCTCATCCTAAATCCAAAACACAGCACTATGCCTGCTACTAGAAAGAAAATTAACTCTATCCCAGCCAAAACCAGGACACACGTTCACTGAAATCTATCTAAAAAAAAATGACAGCCTTCTCTCTGTTTTTTATGATTGATGTAATTTGTTGTCCTCCACTAAAATTGTCATATCTCTTTCATAAGCTTATCACCAGTTTCTATATAGTTTATTGTCCACACAAGAAGTATTCTTACAGAAAATATGGAATAAGTTGTGCAAGATGTTTTAATTCTACATAATAAAATCGTGAAGAACGCTAGAATACTATGTAAATCAATAGGAGTCCACTTCTTGAATACTGTCTACTCATATGGTGCCATTATCAGAAATTAGAATTAGAATTAGAAAAATAGAAGGACAGACAGGATGATCTAATATATTGCTGCTTCTCAGAAACAGCTATGTAGACTAGGAGTCTTCAACATGGAAAAGTAATGTAAGGAGGGAGAAAGTGTTGCTGATACGTATAAAACATAGTGTGACATGGAGACACAAAACAATTAGCAAGAAATCAGATAACACTAGGAGATGACAAGTTCAAAGAAAGTGAAATTAGATATTTCTTTGTATACTGGGAATTAAGCCATGGAAGCCCGTGAATCATGAAACTTTATCAGCACTTTAAAAGCAATCAGAAAAATTCATGGAAAAATAATCCATCAAGGGCTATTTATCCCAAAGCTACCATCTCTGGATGAAGAAGGATGCTGATCTGGGCAGTTTCAAGTTTCTTTCTTTGAATGTTGTAAGAATTTATGGAGAGTGGAAACTTCCCAGTGTATCTGAAAATAGGTACACAGTTAGGAGGCAATACTAAAACTGTTAAATTGTTTTATTTATTGCTCTCTTGCTTTCTCTGGTGTGTGCTAACAAACCAGACTGACCAAAGCCATTTTCTTTAAGCTTATCAGGTGAAATATAGGGTACCATCTGATTTCCCAAAGGACTGAGAGGCAGTGTGTACTTCTCAACTGGCTGAGCAAAAAGGCTGTTGGTAAGGGATGAACTTTACTACATTGGCCAGCCCTTCCAAATTGTGCCAAGCAATGTGCTACGGCTAGTAGATTAACCTTGCTTCTCAGTTCCTCACAGGAGAAACAGTAAGGCGCTTTACTTTTGTTTCACAAAACAGTGGAAGGAAATTGCATCTGTGCCATTTACTGGGTAATTACTGGTTTCTTTTTTGAGGAAGAAAAGCATGAGGCAGAGAATTTTGCAAGTGGTAAGGGATATATTGCTGTGCAAAGAAGGAGGGCAGGAAAAAACATACTGTTTTGAGGGGTCTAGGTAGGACAGTTTGTTGAGGGACTATTATCATAGGACAGGGAATATGTTGCCACATGACAGTAAATTTGACTTTTTAATGGTTTTTTACTTTGTTGAATTACATAGCCCTAATAGAAATAATTTATAATTGTTGAAAAATTAAAATCTTTTTCAGAAAAAGCAAGCAGGTTCAACATAGAATACAAATAATTTCATTGGGGAGTAGAAAAGCCCTTTACTTTTTTTTTATGTCTCTATCTATTTTTTGAATTTTCTTTCAATTAAAAGTATTAGAGGAGTAAAAACTTCCTCACAAATATTTAAATGAACTAAGTGGCCTTTTATGTCATCAGTTATTCTTTCTCATCAATAATTTATGAGACCTAAGTCTTGTTTCAAATGATGTTCATAGAAAATTAGTTTTAGGCTAGTAACACTTTTAAAATTTTTCATGAAACAAGGTTAGTTGATTAAATTATATTTCAGCAGTGAAATTATATATAAGTAAGGTCATCCTGTCAACCAATAGATAATATGACTTAGATAACCACTGACTACGTGAATAGTAGGTTTTGGCAGCAAGCAACAGAATGTATTTTCCTACAATAAGTTTGCAGACATGTAATTATGACAACAGATATGTTCATAGAAAAGCTCTAAGGAAAGTCTGAGTAGAAAAAATGGTGAATGGCATGATCTATTCAAAAGCAATTAATGAATTGTAAATGCGAATGTTAACTTAGAAGAGTTCAGCTTCTCACTTGAAACTGTCTCGTACTTTGTTATACTGTTCTTTTTGCAAATAAGCATTGCATATTCACATATAAAAAATGACAATGGAAAAATATTGTAAAAGCAGAAATTATTGTTACACTTACTATCTAGCATTATTTGTGTCAGCCAGAATAATTAAATGTTTCTGAAAACATACAATGTCAAATCAAATATATAAATAAAGACTATAAAGACTTTAAACACAAAGACTGCAAGTCAGTAATACTTCATAGTGGATCACACAGTGATTTTCTAGAAAATCAAAGCTTCACATTTTGACTGTGTTTCTAAAAGTAGTTAGCCCTTTTGAAGTCAAGAGTCAAATTTTATCCATGAAGCTATGTGCTTTAGTAAAATCTTATGTAAAACTTACATGCAGGAAAAAGAAATGTTCATAGTCACAAAGAATACTAATTTGCAGTGCTGATCATACAAGGAGTGGGGTCAGTGCTTAAAATTATTAATTTGTCAAAATGACATAATCAAACCTATCCTCCCTTTTTTAAGTTGGGTAGTGGTGGATTTTCCTTATTCTTTGACAATGCCACATGAAACAATATGCTTTGAAAAAGTATAGTAATATTAATGTAAAAATTCAAGGCTCAGAGAACATTAAGAAAACAAATTGAGAAATGTGATTATCTGAAAAATACAGTATAATTATCCCAGAGAGAAAATATAAACTCTCTGTAAATATACATCTATAAATATATATGCGTATAAATTATATTAAAAAAAAGATGCATTATCATTATAAATTGTAAAGATATCACAAGAACATTTAAGAAACAGGAATGATAAAAGAATCGAAAGTTTCATATTAAGAGCAAAATAGCAGTAGTTGAAAGTAGTGGCTGGGCCAAGGTAGTCTACTTCAAATGCTAGGTATGTGAATTTGTACCATGATCTTGTGTAAAATCTTTCTTTGCAAATATACTTTGAATGGATCTTTTCTATAGAAATCCCATGGCAAATTCCAACACATGAAAATTATTGCTAGATATTTGCACTTAAATATATGCTCATGGTTGGGATGGTTAAGCTATTTGTTCAGTCGTTTGGTAGAAGGAACATAAGATGGAGGAGATGCAAGTCTCTAGGTTGAACTGCCTTGCTGAGACAGGATTGCCTGAAGAATAGGGTTTTTGTGTTATGAAGGAAGCTAACAACAACCCGTGTATTTCTGTTGATTAATACTTTTCATTATGATAAATGCTTTTGACCTTCTGCTTGAAGCGGACCTCTGCTATTTGGAAAAAGAGTGTCTTATAGACAACAATTTTTTTTCCCTGTAATATGAAATGCAATCTATTCTCTGGTGAAATATCTTATGAGAATTATCATTTCTTTATCACCACTTATATTTCCTGTGAAAAGCGTAGCAGACATTGCAGGAATCCTACAACACTGAGGCCCAGCTCACATCAGCGTCACAATATTGTTAACTGGTTGTACCAGAACTTGCCAATATTATGTTCATCCAGGAAAAAGAAGTGAGCTAATATTACTTTTGCAACACACACTCCCTGTTACTGAAGAATGAAAGAGGGTAAAATGTTGGGTTAGTGAGACATAGCATATACTCACACAGGACTGATATGGACCCTGAAACATGTTTCTTTCTTTAAACACTGGATTTAGCAGACAGCCTCATGAGAGAGTATGAGAAACAGCAATATGTATGTGGATAATTCTTTAGGAAAGCAGCTAAAATAACTATTAGTAGGACCTTATTAGCCTTTTTTGCTAACATTTTAAATTTTTGTGTCATATTCTGCTTAAATATGAAATCTGCTAGAAATAGATGTTTCGAACACCTAAAAGGATCTAGATCAAGATTTATTTTCTTTCTTTTCCTTTTTGTTCTCCTCCACTAACTTGATTTTCTCTCTGGTACCAAATAAAGGTGTACCTGCAACTGTGTTTGTGTAGACCTTTAGCCCCAAAGCATCTGCAAAGCACTGATCAGTCAGAAAACCATGGCAAATATTTCTGCAAAAGTCTATTGACCTTTGCTAGACAATGATATTTCCAGGTTACCTATCTGATTAGAAGCATTCAAGAAATCTTGAAGCTTCATAGAATTATAGAATGCTTTGGGTTGGAAGGGACCTTGAGATCATCTAACCCAACCCCCCTGCAGTGAGCAGGGACAGCTTTAACTAGATCAGGTTGCTCAGAGCCCCAACCAACCTGACCTTCAGTGTTTCTAATGATGGGACCTCCACTAGCTCTCTGGGCAACCTGTTCCAGTGCTTCACCACCCTCATTGTAAAAAAATTCTTCCTTGTATCTAGTCTAAATCTATTCTTCTTTAGTTTAAAACCATTACTCCTTGTCCTGTCACAACAGGCCTTGCTAAAAAGATTCTCCCCCTCCTTCCTGTAGGCCCCCTTTAAGTACTGGAAGGCCACAATAAGGTGTCCTCACAGCCTTCTCTTCTCCAGGCTGAACAACCTCAGCTTTCCTGGCCTGTCCTTGTAGGAGAGGTCCTCCAGCCCTTGGATCATTTTTGTGGCCCTCTTCTGGACCTGCTCCAACAGGTCCATGTCCTTCTTGTGCTGAGGGCTCCAGAGCTGGATGCAGTACTCCAGATGAGGTCTTGCCAGAGCAGAGTAGAGGTTGATGCTTTGCTAGTCCACATAAGTTTAAGAACTGTTGGATGATGAGGGCCACTCATGAAGACAATCACTGTTAGGATGCTGTGATTTGAAATAATATGTACAACAACGAAGTAGATGTTGGAGTGATCCTAAGGTGTTCAAAAAAACAGACACAGAGGTCAGTGTAAATTCTTGATGTAGAGAAAATGGCTAAGTAAATGCAGGAAATTAATCAAATAAGGCTTAGTCTCATTTTTGCAAGTTAATTAAGCTTAAGCATACTTCTTGCTAGAAAAGCACAGATAAAAAATTATTCTCAGTATAGACAAGTTCTAACACTTTTCCATGGGCTACAAATCCACCTCTCAAAACTGTTATTTTTCTTGAAGGACACAGCACAGTGTGACAAACTGTTTCAGGTCTTAACATAGGCATGTTTGAATGATTCCAGATAGCTAGAGTTGCTGGAATGTGTTTCAAATTAGTTGAAGGATTGTATCTCAAATTTATTTTCCTTTGTACCTAAGTGCAAATATTTTTTTCAGTTGTTTGTTATCTTTACTTAAATATAATAAAAGCCGCTTTTACTTGATGCTGCAAAAGGCTGCCTAATCCTCTCTCAACTTTCCTAGCGTTGTGCATAAAAGCCAACAGTGAAGAGTGAGTGCTCCTGGCACTTCTAATTATAGGCTAATTTGAATGTCATTGAAGAGAAAGGGAACGTCCAAATAGTGAATGACAAAACAGAACAGGAAAGGTAGACAACTGACCTTGATTACAACCTAGAGTTGTCACTAAACATTACACAAATTCTTAGGAACTGTTGTTTCATAAATTATTTGTGACACTTACAATAAATATTGAATTAGATCTCCTGTGGTGTACTTCAAGTAAAATGAAAGTGTCTTTAAAGTAACAAGAGAAAATGGTACTTATTATGACCCTAATAAACCCTCATGTAGCTTTAAGATGATACCTTACCTCTATAAAGAATTCCCACATGCTCATGTACTTGTGCAGACTTCTATTCCCTTCACTAGGGTTTTGCTTGCTCTTTGGGACTGCCTTGTAAACTTTGAGCCTTTTGTGAATTTCTCTTGAGTCTTACCTATCCTCAGATGTTTATAGCTTCACTCATACTATTAATTTAAGGTTTTTTTCAATACGTGCTAGAAAATCAGTAAAAATCAGTGAAGTGCTTTTTATGTAGCTCCAGAAATAAATTCATAATTAACATATTGCTACCATGTTGGCCTGAATTACTAAACAACGTGTTTTTTCTAATGTTGTTCCATCTGGGAGAAGAAATTGACATTGGAAACTTGATACTTAAGGTAGGATGTGTACTCAGATTCTAAGACTATAGTTGTTTCCTTGGGAACAACAGAATCTTTTTTTCCTCCCTGGTCATAGCTCTAAACTTCTTCCTTCTACAGTCCTGACCTGTAAGATTCCTCTTCAGGTTTTCCCAGAATCCATGCTATGTTGGAGACTGCCCACACAGTTAAACACTGTTCCCTAATAAAGAAAAATTAAAAATTAAGAAAAGTTTTTAACTGTCAGTTTACCAGTAGAAGGCCTCTAGCAGCACAGTAGAAGTAAAACATAAGACAAAAAACAAAGTCCTGCTCACCCTTAAGGTGGAGGTTGTTGTGTAAGGGAATATATGAGAGGATTTCAGTGTAATAAAAATCTGAGCTATTACTTCTAAAACTAGGAAATTCTAACCAGTTTGTTCAACACAGGGATAGCTTCATCTAAGTTTTGAAAGTAACATTATTACAGGGGCAGTCCAACACTCCTAAAAAATTGCTTATCTTCCTAAATTAAATGTTTTACTCCCCATATTAAGAAGTAGATGCCTCTGAAGACATCAGAGTTATCCAAAGTGGTTACACAGATATCTTCTTTCCTTCCCAAAATGTCTTAAGAAAACATGCTAAATATAACATTTTGTTTACAGAACCTTGACTTTTTGGAATTGCATGTTATCCTTTCACAGCTCACTTAAACTCTCATGACTGTTGCTTCTGTGTACATCAAGATACAGTCTTTCAGAATGCCCTATAGACTCAGTTAGGGATTAATTGGTATGTGCACTGAAATTTCTTAATGCTAAAGTGTGCCTAGAACTCTAGTCTTCTATTTCCAAGATAAATGCTCTAAACCCAAGGCTGTTATGCAAAGATTAAGCATGGCAAGCAGTAGCATTAGGGTGGCTGTCTGTAGTATAACTGGCTGCGAGATAATTCTGTCTTTTGAGATCAGGCTGCCAACCTTGCCTGGACACCTATAGCTTGAGGAACTATCAAGTCTCTTGCAAATTACTTCATAAGTCTAGACACTATCAGTATTAGGCTATGTTGGAAAGTAGTAGCTCTAGATAACTAATTGGGTCGTGTGCGGTTTTAGGAATTATTTAAACCTAAAAGGAGTGTTTCCCACATAAAATGCATAATGTTGACATTAGCCAAGTGACCTTTTCATTTTGCCAGGTGACATTTTCAAGCCCTGTACAATAGTTTTTGCATGGATGACAGTTTTGGATAGGGTCAGGTTTTCCACAGGATCAGCATTTAAAATAGAGCAGCTTCCCATAACTCTATACAGTATTGGCAATTTTGGTTATTCCACACAACAAATGTATCACCTATTCAGAGTGTTACTCAGCAATTCACTGCTTCTTAATTAGACACAGAAAGGTAATTATTATAAATGTCACTGTGATTAGTTTCCCCTCTCCTCTACTGAGTCAGAACTTCTTCTTTTAAGGAGATCCTTCAAGGAAAATCCCTAGTCCCATGGTAAATGTGGGGTTTGGACACCCAATAATATCTGCCTCTACACGTCCAGTCAGTTTAACCAGGAGAAACAAGACAAGTTCTCTTCTTCTATGTCTTTGCTATGTTCTGTTCATCTGACTAATAATAAGCTTCTAAATGCATGCAGAAGAACTGTACAAAAGGACTGTACAAGTCTTGTTAAAAATCTCTTTTTGGAGAATATACTTCATAGCATTGTCATAGGTGGACAGTTCTGATAAATTATTAAAACTCCAATTTCTAATCTGTTCTTCATCATGATTATTCAATTCCAGGGGGGTTTGTGACCTTATATTCTTTTAAAGTTATGATTCTATAATTCTAATCTTTGGTACAGATCACTTCTGTTAGAAGGCTCCAGATTGAGCAAAGTTTCCCATGTCTCTTACCTGTTTTGTGTGAAAACCTTTGGTTTAAGTCAGCCTTTCATATCTTTGACATCTTTCACCATGAGAGAACAAGAGTTTCACAAAATAGCTCTATAAAATGAACATTTTGTAGCTGCTGGTCCAATAAAGATATAAGTGATCATATCCAGCTTTCAGTCCTTTATGGAAAACTTCTAGTTATTGTCATAGGCTTTGCTCCAGTAACACCTATAAAGTAATCATATTTTGTGTTGCACTTTATTTTATAATAATTTTTTGTTTGTCAGACTATGAAATTTCTGGTGTCCTTCCAAACCTTCTCCCATCATCTTTCAGTGACAACACAAACTCAGAGTTTCTCCATCAGAGCCTATGCCTAAAATACAGGCTTGCTCTTATGACCAAAATTTTGAGTGCAAAAGCCTATTTGGGCACTTTTTATTTTGCTTATTCTCATTAAAAAGAAAAAAAAAAGGAAAAAAAAAATGAAAACTAAACAAATCAAATATTGTCAGTTTTCTTGGCCACAAAATTCAGACAGTGGAGACTTCCACTTTATAGTAACTTTACACCTTTCAGTCAGCATATTGAACCTAGAGCATTATTATTCTCCCATATACTACTGTTTTCTGCTTTCTTAAGTTGCCTTGAGGTTGTCTCTCATCTCCACCTTTCTTCCCTAAATGCCTTCTTTTTAAAACAAAGGATGACACAGCCTCCTTGTTCACTCTTACTTCCAAAGAGTAGGAGGGATCTCTGTCACTATGAGACTGTAATTTATTTATTTCTCAATTCAGTGGAATTCAAGTTTCAAGACTGTAGCCATAGACCTAACTGTATAGTTCCCTTTAATTATGAAAGCCCCCCTCCATCACACTCTTTCTGCTCATTGCACAGATGGCATGTGAGGATGTAAATGTATAGAAAAAACAAAATATGGTTGTTCATACAGTTGCCAGGAACATGGCATGTGTTGGGTTGTTTGTTTTACTAACTGCTGTACATTGGAAAGTGATTGGGCAGCAGACATAGCAGGTGTGGTGTTGGCCAGCAGCAAATTTTGGACTCCAGCTGAATCATTAAAGCAAATCAGAAATACTGAACAGATATTTTCCGTGTAATCAAACAGGCAGAATTACTGAGGTATTACATTAGTCACTGCTGATTTGAACTTTCTGAGCATAACTGAAATTATTTATTTTTCTACTGCTGTTCTGCAGCTGCCTGGTCTCAAAGATACGTTTTAAGTTTTTTGACAGGAAGGATCGTTTGACAGGAGGGACTGTATTATACTGAATTTTTTCTCTGAAGAGATGGAAATGCACTGGGCTAGAAATAGCTAGCAGGTTCTTCAACAAATGAGTAGCAGTACAAATCTCCCCTACACCTTCACACAAAATCAGAACAAGTTCCCATTGTGTCAGTTGCAAAAATTATGAGTGATCCAGAAAAAGAATGAAACAAGACTCCTCTCGAATAAGTGAAATAAGTAAACATCAGAATGTCAGATCTGTTGCTACTTATGCAAATTTTGATATTTATAAGCTAGGCTAGTCCTTATTGAAACAGAGACTTTGACCTCCATTCATCGCTGAACAGACATAAATTTACTCCTGGATTTCAGATATTGGCAGAAGGGCAAAAACTCCTCTCCTAGAGGATGGATGAACTGTATTCAGCAGCCGAAGACCAGAGCTGCTCCTGGCCTTACCAGCCCTCTGTACCCACTGGGGTGTGGGAAGCAGATGCTTTTCATCATCTGAACCTCACACCATGAACATTTCTCCCACCTCATCAGAGGGAACAGAGGAGCAATTGCAGCACCATGTCCTATGGGACCTTCTTTCCCTTTTGCATTTAAGATCACAAGAAATTGCTGAAGGATGAATAATAAACCAAAACTGCTAAATACTGTAAATGCTATGGGGCAGTGGAGTTTCCACTGTGTACTGCTGAAGAGTGCTGGGGAATGTGTGTATAAGAAGAAGGAAATACATGTGTGAAAGCTTCAGAAGAAGTAGAGAAAATCGGTTGTAAAGTGTAGATTTTGTCTTTAAAAGACAAGGCAGTAAGTAGGAAAACGGTTTTAATCCTCTTCTGCTTAAGAAAAACAGTTGTACAAAATCACTGTTAAAGCTATGGTCCCATCAGTAAATTTGGTTTTGGAGCTGACATGTTCTACAAAGTCTCCACATTTTGTTTAGCAACTGGATCAAATGAGATAATGAGAATCAATCATTGCCAATACTTTCTTATATGTGATGTTTAAAGGCTCTAGCCCTTAAACAAAAATAATCATTCTGTTATTACTTGTGTATAGGGGTTTTATACATTCTTTTTTAAATATCTGCCTTGAAACATCCATGTATCAGACCAGTGTGAAACAGTGATAGTGTTCTTGAGTCTCTTATTTGTCTGTTTTGTTCTGCTCTCCCCACGTGTAATTAAGAAGGGGGAAAAATGGAATTTTTCTGCTTAAAATATTCTCTTAAAACCATCAGACCATTCAAAAATATAATGGTTTTATCTGTCATGTTTCAATCTAGAAAGGTATCAGAATGCGTGTTCAGGATATTATTAAAAAAACAAAGCAGAAGAGAATGAAAGATATGAGTATCAACAGTTCTCATAAATTTGGGATTTTTATTATACCTGTTCTCCACTTTCTCAGGCTGGGACAAGATAGATATCTTCAGCTGAGTCAGAGCTAGACTAAAATGTTAGCACTACCAAAATGAAGGAAATCTGGCAGGGTATCCCTTCCCCTTCATCCTTGCACAGTGGCTCAATTAGAAACCTGACAACTAGATTGCACCCCATGCAACGCTACAGGCTTGGGGAAGAGTGGCTGGAAAGCTGCCTGGCTGAAAAGGATCTGGGGGTGCTGGTTGACAGCCAGCTGAACATGAGGCAGCAGTGTGCCCAGGTGGCCAAGAAGGCCAACAGCATCCTAGCTTGTATCAGGAATAGTGTGGCCAGCAGGAGCAGGGAGGTGATTGTCCCACTGTACTCAGCGCTGGTGAGGCTGCACCTGGAATACTGTGTCCAGTTTTGTGCCCCTCACTACAAGAAAGACATTGAGGTGCTGGAGCATGTCCAGAGAAGGGCAAGAAAGCTGGTGAAGGGTCTGGAGCACAGGCCTTATGAGGAGCGGCTGAGGGAACTGGGGTTGTTTAGTGTGGAGAAGAGGAGGCTGAGGGGAGACCTAATCGCTCTCTACAACTACCTGAAAGGAGGTTGTAGTGAGGTGGGTGTTGGTCTCTTCTCCCAAGTAACAAGTGATAGGATAAGAAGTAATGGCTTCAAGCTCATCAGGGGAGGTTTAGATTGGGTATTAGGAAGAATTTCTTCATGGAAAGGGTAGTCAAGCATTGGAACAGGCTGCCCAGAGAGGTGGTGGAGTCACCATCCCTGGAAGTGTTCAAAAAACGGGTAGACGTGGCACTTTGGGACATGGTTTAGTGGGCATAGTGGTGTTGGGTTGAATGTTGGACTGATGATCTTAGAGATCCTTTCCAACCTTAATGATTCCTAGTTTTTACTTTCATTAAAAAATAATCCATCCACCAAGCCAGGAAACATGAAATTATTACTCTACCCTTAATTGGTTTAGTGGTGGACTTGGTAGTGTTATGTTAATGGTTGGACTGGATGATCTTAAAGGTCTTTTCCACCCTAAATGATTTTATGATTCTATGATTCTATGATTCTATGATTCTATGATTCTATGATTCTATGATTCTATGATTCTATGATTCTATGATTCTATGATTTCTTTTAACTGAAAGAAATCAGATTTATATTTGAAAATCCAAGCAGTGGTCCAGTTCTTTTGCTTCTCAACCAACATATTTATAGAAAAATTGGGACATGGCTCAAATTTTATTAATGTTTTGTGATAACAAGTGAAATATTCTATGTTCTTCTCCAGGTACACTAACTCCTCACCGATGGCAACAAGGAGGAGAGGGGTTAAAAGCACAAACAGAAAACATCTCTGCCTTTCCATTTTCTTAGTAAACTGACTGAAGAAAGACACGAGATGAAGATACACCAGAAACCTTTTCTCGGAGTTTTTTAAACCTTGCATTTGTTTTTCTTTCTGTGTAAATTACTGGTAATTAAGTAATTCTCAAGAGAAAGAGCTAGATATGTCTTTTGATTTATATCACCAGTATGAAGGAATGCTCTTGAAGTTCACAGTTCTTGGAAATGCAAAATGAATATTCAATGCCAGTCTCCAGTAATTTGCATAGAACTCCTCTGTTCATTTTAAAAGCTTATTTTCCTGTGAATGGTTCCTTTTCCACTTTAGGATATTGTCTTTGAATACAATGAACATGTCTTCTTTAATAAAAAGTTTTCACATGGATTGTCTGTGATCTTTTTCACACACTATTTCAGATGTAAGAGTGATATTAGCTTCCCATAGAAAACCTGCCTATAGTATTTTCCAGTTTTAAATTTTTCATTTTGTATTTTCCTAGCTAATGTAGTCGTTCTGCACAATGTATTTCTAAGATCTGGTATACAGGTTTAGTTTTTCTTTGCTTGTTCATCTGCATTCAGGTAATGTAACACATTGTTCACATACTTAGGAGTTATTCCATTCTTACATATCTACAAGGACTGAGTAGTATTTAGAGCCCTGGCTGAATAAAGAAACCACTTGGTACATAGGCAAAACAGTTTTTGTTAATTCTGTTGTCATTTAAATCTTTCTTAAATATATTCTTTTATTTGACATATGTTTCTTTGATATGTTTATATTCAAAGAACAGCTATTGACTCTGAAAAGCCCTGTACTGGTTATTTGATTTTCATGCATTTTATTGGCAGTATTTCAAGAAGAGCATTAAACACACTGTGTACAGAGATCCTCTCCTTGTGTTGGAATTGTTGCATCTACTATGAGATGAATAGCATTCAGATCACCTTCACTAATCTCCTCAAGACCTCCAGCTCTCCATTTAGGTCTCATGTCTTATTTCCCTGGCCTATCTTCTTCCCTGGCCTAGAAATCAGTTCTCCAACTAAGATCTCATTCAGTATCTTTTTTTTTCCTCTTTTTTTTTTTTCTGTCACTGCCAGTTACATGTCAGCTAGATGTGGGATGGGAAACAGACTGTCCCTCAGACATCTAGATAAAGTGGTCTCTCAGAAAATCTTTATTAAAGAATACTTGCATAATTAACACAGAATCATATCACTGCAGAAAATTACTAAAACAGAAAAGATGAAAATGCACATACCTATGAAAATTGAACAGTTAAAGTAATAAATCTATTGGCACTTCTCATGAGGAGTATGGAGCAATAGATATGTCACCATGTCATGGTTTAGCCCCAGCCAGCATCTAAACTCCACGCAGCCGCTCGCTCACTCCCCCTACCCCAGTGGGATGGGGGAGAGAATTGGAGGAGTAAGAGTGAAAAAACACTCCTGGGTTGAGATAAGAACAGTTTAATAATTGACATAAAGTAAAATGGTAATGATAATAATAACAATACAATAATGATAATAATAACAACAATATACAAAGCAAGTGATGCACAATAAAATTGCTCACCACCCGCCGACCAATACCCAGACAGTTCCCGAGCAGCGATCGCTGCTCCCTGGCCAACCCCCCACAGTTTATATACCGAGCATGACGTCATATGGTATGGAATAGCCCTCTGGTCAGTTTGGATGAACTCTTCTGGCTGTGCCCCCTCCCAGTTTCTTGTGCACCTGGCAGAGCATGGGAAGCTGAAAAGTCCTTGACTAGCATGAGCAGTACTTAGCAACAACTAAAAACATCAGCGTGTTATCAACATTCTTCTCCTACTAAATCCAAACCACAGCACTATGCCTGCTACTAGGAAGAAAATAAACTCTATCCCAGCCGAAACCAGGACATACCACTACCCTAAAAAGAGCAAATTAAGCCATTCAATTAGAATGTAGAAGAACTTAATCTGTAATTGCCCAGTATGTTAGCAAATATTCAATTTGTAATACCTTAACTTAGAAGAAAGAAAATTCATCTGGTATCTAAACTAAGAAAGCTTACAGCTTTGATTTCAATTTAAGGTGGATATAGGCAGTTTATTTTGAGGTTTTGGCATTGAGGACTGCAATAGTTCTTGGCTATTTCTACCATAAAACAGTTTTTCTGTCATTCCAATAGTATTGCTAAACCATCTTTCCAAAAGAATCAGTGTTTCTCATCTAGCTCCTATGTTCTGTCACACAGTGGTAAAATAGAGATACACATAAATTTGGTAGGAAAAAATCCTAATGCATTATTTTTCTCAAACAGCCAATTGAAAAGGTAGAAGCAGAAATAGAATCTATTTGTAGTAAGCAGAAGATCAGCCTTCTGAGTGATGCTAATATTTATTTTTACAGCTGTCTGTCTTCTGACATTTCCCCTACATTTGACTGCAGTGGTGTGGCAGCAATGATTCTTTTGGTTCAAATAGCTTTGTCATACCCTTTGACCATACCTAAAATAAGTCTAGCTATCTAAAACAAGGACCTATTTTTTACAGGAGGAGGTGACCATATGGAAACATATATATACAATCTCAAACAAGCTCCAGTACATGACTGGGCCACTGTGGATCAAAAACTATTTTTAGTTTTAAATCTGTGTGAAATTGCCCATGCAACAATAATCCGCACAAGACAGTTGTTAAAAAAAAAAAAAATAGAAAACAGATTTCAAACAGTGTTTATATAACATATATAGAGATTTCTATTTCTTCTCCCTAAACTCACTGAGGTGGTGGTGTTTTAGTTCACAGAGGAAAACAGATGTCAATATCTAATGCCCTTTGAAAGCAATTCCCCACTGCTCATGGCTATATCTCTCTCTTTCACTCTCCCCACAAATCCCATTTCTCTCTTCTAGCTAGATATTCTTTTTTCCTCTCCTGCCCTGACTACATGTCCTTGTATACTTATTTAGTATTCTCAAAAATTCCCAATTTTTTCCTGAATACAGTTTATCTCTTAGGCTTTTCACAACCACTTTATCTGATTCTTTAAGTCTGGTGTACTCATAACTCCATTAAATTACTTATTTTGCATATTAAGGATATGAAATCTGACTCTGAGTTATAGCATTATAGGCTATACTTTACCAATTTCATCTGAGACAGAATTTTAATCGTGCTAACATCCATTTCTATATAGAGAGGGGATAGTATATTTATATATGCATTTGAAAAAAACCAAGGTATTCTGCCCATTCTGTTCTTCAGCTGGAATACGATGTTTAACTTTCTCTCCAAATTGTTTGAACTTAAGGGTTATGGTTTCCATGGAAACATCTGACAGTCTGTTTGAGCATCAAATATTTTCCTTTTGTAGAAGTTAGCTCAGCAAAATGTACAGTGGCCCTGGATAAATTGAAAATCCAGTCTGCTGAAGCACATATTTTAATGGGAAGGATTGCTTATTTTTCCCCAGTAAACAGCTTTGCAATAACATTGCCGTTAGAGTAAAGGAGAAAGTTTTAAGTAATTGTGTAGTCTGTGCTACAGACTACTATCCGTAGTCACAAAAATAAAACCAAAAAACATCGTTTTCAGTAGCTATCTTACCTTAGATGTGTGATCATCATCATGATCTACTGTGAATTCCTCTCAAAAAAGAAGAGGCAGGTAATTTAACCATTTTAGTCATAATGCATTAATATAACTTCAGAAGTATCTGAAAGAATGGGTGATAGTACTTCTCTGTAATTCATCAAATATTTAATGCATTCTGAGCTCCAATCCAAAGTTCCTGTCTCCCATAAAGTTGAAGAGGCGCATTCTCCCCAGCAAAAACAAGACTTTGTTTCATCCAAGTTTTCTCTCTCTCTATTGCAAACTACATCTACAAGTCAGTTAACAAAAGGGGCAAGGCAACCTTCAGCAGCATAACACACTGGATATGTCACTGCATTCGTTCCAGATAAAATTCCCACTGAAGTCAAGAAGTAGTTTCTTAGTCCCTAGAAGTCCATATTGCCACCTAATGACATGCAAACTCCCAGAAAATGCAGTCACCTCAAAACTATTTCTACTTTATCAGGGAGTGCTGTATCTCCAACATGTAAATGTGTAAATGACAAAGCATGATGCAAGACAGTGCATACCGTGTCAGTTACACTTACTCATTAGGAAACAGTAAATTGATTTAAGTTAATGTTTTACAGAAGTATAAAATGATATTGACTGATAGAGTGTGAGAAAACGCTCTGAGTATTTTAGCTAACTAGTCCAGCATCCTCAGCAGCTGCCAGTTATCTTGTCTAGCTAAACAGTCAAGATTTAAAAGTAGAACATTTGCAAATTCTTCTCTCAGGGGGAGCTCAAAATTTTGTGGTTGTATAAGTTTCTATGTCTATATGCATATACATAAACTAAGTATTGTGTAACCAGTTTTAATGCCAGTTGTATTCACAACACTCTTGAAAAATGTTTCAACAAACTGAAATTCAAAAAATTTGGGAAAAATTTTAAAATGTTGATATTTAAATTGTTTTTGAAAGGCCTTGCTTTCTTAAGCTCCTTATCAATACAGTTAAATCAATCCACAATCTGTACAGCTACATAGTTATGTTACTGTGTAGAAAAATGCATGCTTTGAAGATACTGCCTGTTCAATAGCTAATAATGAGATGGGGGAATTAAAAGACTCTGAGTTCTTAGTAAAACTTTCTCTAAGGTGAAATAAATATTTCAAATACATATATTCAGTGTATCCAAGAAATGCCTGCCAAGAAATCTCAGGAATTTTATTCAATGTTCAAAGCTGTGAAGCTATATACTGCAGTGAAATGCAACAGTGTTCCAGACAGGTATACCCTACTAAGTTCAACTTATTTTTTGAGGATGAATATGACTGTAAAAATTGAATGTGTGCTTTGGTATAAATTGAATTTACCAAAAGGCAAAGAGGTAGTTCTAGGACCTCTCTGATATCCTGCTGGGTCTGATCAGGGGAATCCTGAATAGAGCAGATATCATCTATTAGTTGTATAAGGGAGACTCATTCCAGCTATATTAGCCCAAGATGAACCAAATGGGAGAAACTACGAATTTCATACTCAAATACCTCAGAGCCAGGCCTCTCTTTTAAATCTAAAATGTCTGTTTCCACTCAAGTCTATAATTCCATTAGCTCAGGAAAATAAATCTGAAAGTGGTCTTAAGATGGCTACAGATTCCATAAATAGTTAAGAGACTTGGTGTCTTTTTTTTTTTTTTTTAAACTCATGTGTGTGAGCAGGGGCTGCCACTGCTTAAAACACTGAGAGTTCTGAAGATTAGAATGAAATGCAGGGAAAAGCTGTTAATTATACAGTCTGGTACAAGCTGCTGAAGTGGAGTTAGAAGCATACTTCTAAAAGGAGAAATAATATATTTGACATAGAATACCTTGATAAAGTCTGATTTACATTTGAAAGCCAGCTGAGTACTGCCAGAAGGATTATTTTTTACAAAAGAGAATAAACAAGAATGACATTAGAAGTATCAGAATTTTAAGCTGTGCAGACAGAGTCATATCAGAGGAGGAATTACTTTTAACATAATTATTTTAATTTCTTTCTAAGCCTACTGCAGCCACTGACTTGATATTTTTATGCAGCTATGTTTACTTTTTAACTCAAATAACCTTGTACTACCAGTCTGTCCATGAGTAAAAAAACAATCTTATTTTCACTGTGAGGTGGAGAGGGTGTTTTCTGGGGCTCATTGTATTTTTATTAATCAGTGACTTACCCTCATAGGTTGGTGATACGTTTCCTTTCCCCACAAGACAGCAAGGGGGTTCTTTTGGCATGTACATTGTAGATTCAGTCATCCTCACCCCACTTGGTTCATCCCTTCCAGTCAGTAGCTCAGTTGACCAATTCTTTTTGCTGATAATACTTCTTTGACAAGTCCAACATCTAGTTTTGTTCATTTTCTCTAATATGTGCACACACCACTGAGTGAAGCCTTTCACAGCTTTATTATGCAACTACCACAATGCTCCTTTTTTTTTTTTTAGGAAATGGGATTGTCACAGTGTGGATATATCAGTCAGAACCCTTAAAATGGAGAAAGAAATCTGTGTGGTTGATTACATAGCCCTGGTAAGTGAAGTAACTGACAATTATAATAGCATTAGGATTGAATTATAAAGGCAATGAGTAGCAAATTCCAGGTATTTGTAGGAAAACTAACTGGATCTTTCTCAATTGTGAGAACAGCTGTGGAAGTGATAATCATGTATGACTCATATTTCTTCTATTTATTGGCAGGTTATGTTGTGATGCGGTGTGTTGTGTTATTACACTCAAAGGGTAATAGGCAAGCAGGGTACAAGCAGAGAGGGGGAAGATACTCATAGCTCAAAGGACGACTCCAAGAACAGAGACTGAGAGGGCTAAGAAAAGCAGGTAGAAGACAGGCAGCCATGATACAAAAGGAGCAGAAGGAAAAAATAACTTTTTTTAGGTACTGCATAATGTTTGATGCAACCCAGAAACCCACTGACAGTTGCCGGCTTGAAAGTAACCTCAGGGAAATAATCCACCTTGAAATACTGCTGGAGAGAGGAGACATTTGCTTGCTGACTTCTATTCTATCTTACCAGATACTCTGAGTTTTCTCCACCTAAATCAACACATTTTGAAGATAAAGTTCCAATAAAACCCAGCTTTTAAAACTCAAAGACCATTCATATTTTGGTATGTCCTGTTTTGAAGTAAATGTGCAGGCTGTTGTATCTTAGAACTCTAACGAACTCAAGGTCTTGTCTCAACGCATCACCAGCATGATCAGTACCTATCCAAGAAAAGTGTGTATGCAGAGATGAAGTGATTAATAGATTTTGACAGATTACATGCTGAAAATCAGAACTCATAATCTTGTAGCTGGTGAATACCTCTTCTGGTGGTTGTTTAGCCAGAAATGCCCCAATACTCTCCTGCTTGCCAGTGACAATCCCAGTTCAAGCTGAGCTCCTGACTGGAAAGGCTAAGATCTTCCAGCCAGTGACAGAAAAAGTTAATGTTGTTATTTTTGTTTAGGATGTCCTATTTCAAATGCCTTTTCTGCTGCTTCTCAAGAGATATCCCTAGTCTGTTGAACTAGAAGATTATTCTGCAGCAAGTGTATCTAAACTCTTTTAACTTACGTTTTCTCTATATACATTCAGAGAATTTAGATTTTCATTTCAGTAGGTGCAAAAATATCAACAAAATCACAACCACATGAGGAGAATTAACAGTCTATTTTGTAAAGCTTTTAACTCCTACATAAATCTAGCTCTACTTTTCTTAAAATGCCTTAAAACTAAAAAGATTATTTTGGGATGAGTGAAATGTTGTTGAATGAATGCTAAAAAACCCCCGTTTTGTCCATCATTCAGCAACCAAATAGGTAAAAAACCACACATCAACAGGATCCTAGGTGATATTTTGATGCTACAGGGATTATAACTTGTATGAGTGCCAGCTTCAGGGTTGTTTGGTTTTTTTTTTTTCTTTATGACTGAAATATACCAGCAAGGGGTGCATCACATTTTGAGGAAAACTGTTCATTATGATCCTCCTACACTCTAACCTCAATAACTAGTTACTTTATAAAACATTCTCATCCTGTTTATTTTTGTCTTTAATTATGCACATGCTAGCGTGTTATGAATATGTTGCTATTTATGAGTGATTCTTATATCTGTTTAGATCATAAATCAGTTGCTTTCCAGAAACTCCCTTTGTATGAGTATTTCTGCAAAATCCCATGTCAAAAAGAATCCTATTCTGTTTCATAATAAAAAGACTTTCAGGGAGAAAATTTTGCTTTCTTATTCTTTCTCCCCCGCACCCCAATAAATTGCCTTAGATTCATTCAATTAATTTATATTGTAATATTTCAGATTTTATTGATTTTTTCCCCATCATGTGAACACAATATAATATTACTGAAAGGAAGAGAAGAAGAGAAAATAGTATCTTTGTCCAATCTTATTTTTAAAGCATATTTTCATATTCCCTTTTTCCCAGTATATTTTTTTCTAGATTTAATTCCATTATGGTTTTGCTGTACTTTTAGCCTTTCTGAATTTCTTAGCATCTACTATCCAGCAATCAGCGTCCTTCCATAATTATAAAAACATTTGTATATAGTTGTCATCATTATGACTATTATATGCATATATTTTACATGTTAAAAGTCAAAATCTGGAAAGAAATGCTGAGTACAGCTCTTTTTGTTTGATTTACCCCATCTTAAAATATCACAGAAAAGAGTGTTACACCAGATCATCAAAACCTCTTAACTGATAGATTACAACAAACAATGATAAACAGGGAGTCCTCATATCATAGAGAAATCTTTTGATCCTGTATTATATTTATCATGACTTGGAAATAACATGAAATGGCGATGAAAAGCTGCAGAAAATCCCAAGTCATGATAATTTGGTTAATAAATAATAGGTCAGTTCAGAAATTATTCTGAAATGGTCATTGAAAGAATTTTTTGTTAATAATGTGCGTTTTAAAGCAGCAAAGTTTTCTTTCACCTAAGTTGAGAGGTGAGAATATGTGGGGAAAAAAAAAATCTGTAAGTACACTTTTATGAGGCTAAACCATACTGTGAAGGTACAGATTCTGAAAAGCACTTAGGGATGATGGCAAACACTGAAAGGTAGTTCCTTGTTGGCCTTCTCTAGTTATTAAATTTAGTTATCTAATTTCTTGCATCGGAAAAGGAAAACTAACAGGAGCAGAAGGTTGGTCTTCCTTTTAGATATGATATAATATAATTAATAACACTGATACTGACATGATGTCTAGACCTGTCATTCATATTTGAAAAACGGAGTTGGCAAACTAGAAGAATTTCAGAGAACACTACAAATATAATCAGAAGCTTGGAAAGATGTCTAATTCTGAGAATATAAAGCAGATCAATAGAATTTACCCAATAATAGAAAGAGTAGGAGTTGTTTACATACCTGCATCAATGGAGAAAAGAATTCTGGTTTTAACTGATACCTTTCTTTTGTGGAGCTTAGCATAATATTTTCAAGAACATGGAAGGTATACCTGCAATTTATATCCCATGTATGTCAAAAGGTTGGAAGTTCTTCCATAACTCTTTTATTTATGAAATATGTAGAAATTTTGCAAACTGATTTAACAGAAATGGAAAAGCAAGAGACATGCAAGAATATCTGAGAAAAAATTAAGAGAAGAAAAACTGGGTGTACTCCTTAACTGATACCAATTCACCCAAGATGAGAAACTGTTTAAATGGCAAACATGATCATAGTATGCTCTAGTGGGCAAAAACATTCCTAGGAGAGTTTTCATGCCTTTACACAAGGTAACAGTGAGGCTGTATAGATCTAATTGCACTTGAAAGACAAATTCGAAGTATTATAAGTACAGAGAAAATAATTTAGTGTGATGATCAGATAGATAGTGGGGTACAAATAGACTGACTTGCTGAACATGTAACTGATAGAAGATGACATTTTTTGCAGATATATCAGAGAGTAAATACAGTTTAATAAATTAAGGAACATTTCACACTTTCCAAACTATTCAATGTCATAAAATAGTAGGTATTTTGTATGATGATGTGAAGAGCAACTTCTATATGGATTCCTTCCAGACTGAAGTTGAAGCAAGTGGCCACTAATTCAATATTTGGATGACTTTAAATCCAAAATATAACAAACTGTGTTATTCATTCCTAAAAAAAAAGAAAAAAAAAAGAAAACAACAACAACAACAAAAAGAAAAACGGAAGAACAAACAAACAAACAAACAAAATACCCCAAAGAAACTTCATGTAATTGATGGTATGTTCCCCTCCATTATGCACAGAAGGGAACAACCAGATGAATGTGGGTTCATTGTAAAATACAATCTTGCTCACCTCTTACTTTATAAACTGGTTTTTAAGTCTTAATTTTGTATTATTTCTATTATTTTGCTTCTGTAGCATTAATTAATGGTGTTCAAAAGGAAGCAGAAAATTTAATTTATTTCTTCTGCAGATATTAACTTGTTCTTCTCTTATGTTCAAAATTAGGAGAAAATACCTTCGTCTTTTTTGATAAAAACCCCTGCATACTTATAACCACAACATTTGATTTATGACCATCAAGAAAAAAATAGCAAGAAAGGAACATGAATTTCATCAGACTAGTATTAGTTAAACAGAACCAAGAGGGAGGGTAATTTAAGATTTAAAGAGAATATGGCTTCTGTATTGTCTGATCCTCTTACTATGTTGTTGTTGTTCATTTGAACATCTAAGAGAGAGTCTAACTGATATTAAGTCAAATTTTAAAGGAAATGTTTAAAGAACTTTGAGAAAGAGGCTCTTTAAAAAAAAAAATGTGATTTTGCTGAAAGTTCCTTATTAAAAAATCTTAAAGTAAAATTACTAGAAAAAGTCTGGAAAAAAGACCTGACTTCTTATATATGCAGCCTTTATATAATATCCCTGAGAAAGTTAATGCAAGTCTTTCTGTGGTAGTTCTTTAGGATCTTCAAATATCAGGGTACTCTTGAGAGGACAGCTATATCACAGTTTTCTGTATCTGGACTCTTGTTCAGGTTATTAAAAACCTGTGTCCCTGTTTTCTCAGTCTATACTAAATAATGCTGCTGTTGCTACTTTTACATGATTTCATTATGTACAAGTCTCCTTGGTCTTCGCTTACCAGTGCTTATCTATGCTCTTTATTGGGATGCTTTGTTCTAATATGAAAAGGCAGGAAATGTAAGACTTTACCACCAGATCAGATGGACTGAAATCCACTATTTCCCTGGCTACATACTCAAGGGTAGGGTTAAATAGGACAATCTATTTCCCTGGCTACATACTCAAGGGTAGGGTTAAATAGGACAATCACCTCTAACATGTAGTATAATTAAATCAATTTCAGTGACACAAGAACTAAATGCTCATTCCTCAAGTAGTCCTGGGTAAGGTGACTTATTTACAGTAGCAGTTAAATTTAGAGAGCTATGAATGAATTTCAGATTTCTACTATTGACATAGGCAAAGGATATTCAGAGGTCAGTTGGTTTTAGAATATTATGTTTTACAGAGAAATGAATAAATATGAACAAATGCAAAGAGGATGGAAATATTTTGCCCGGCTTTATAAACTAGGTAAACAAGGTGATAGCCTTGAGGAGCACAGGCTTCTCTGATCTTTCTCAGTCTGTGCTGTCTGTATTCTTATTAAACAATTAGTGGGAAACAGATGGAGTCTGAAAAACAGCTCATCTTCTGTGAGTATAAGTATTTGTGCACAACTTTTGTTTGTTTTTTTTTTTAAACTGAAGAATGTATACTGAACAAACAGTATATTTTTTAACCAGCTCATGTTGATCACCACAAGTACATCTTCACTCTCAAAGACAGTTACAAACACTGCTATTGTCCTTTCTGAATCTACTAAAAAAAAGGAAAACTAAGGGACTAGAGTCAATAACATTTGACTTAACCTTCCCAAATAGTGTCAGTCATTCCATACCTAAAGCTAACAATGTAATCAGATTTTCTTAACTCTTTAAAAAGTTCTGAATAGTTCTTTGAGAAATCAGACAAAACACAAACTTGTTTACCTAGAAAACTTCACATGCAGTAAAACTATTAAGTTGAAAAAGAGCTTTAATTTAATGAATCCACTTTTAATTAAAACTGTTTTGTGCAGAGTTTCTTCCCATGACTTATTAATCATGTCATAGGAAGTATGAGTGGCATTGATAACAATCTACATTTCTGTATTTCTGTACTTTAAAGGTACAATTATTGGAAGGAACTGTTGTGAAGGGCAGGGAAACGGTATGTAAAGGTGACAATTTTGTCTCTTATGTTTTCTTCTATTAATTTCTTCTCTTCTATATGGCTCTGCAATGTATTACTCAGGATGTAAGGGCAAGTACTCAGAAGCTGGAAATGCCATAGTTACAGTTGCTTTTATAACTCTAATTAGGCATTTTGCACATGAATTATGAAGGGGATTTTTAGTAAATGATCTTCTAGTTCTGAAAAAAGACACTGCAGAGAAAGGAATTTTGTTGGAGCAAAACCAAAACGTAAGACAAAATAGAATAAAATATACTAAAAGATTAATCTGGCTAAATTCAACTTTACAATGATCTGAAACTCAAAAAAGAATCGTAAAATTGGAAAATTGTGAGATTACTAAGGATTAACACAAACTGCTGTAGCATGACAGGACAAAATCAGGAGGGATAAGGCACAGAATAAGCCACTGTGAAACAGAATAACAGGAAAAAAAAAAAAAAAGCACCACATATAAATTAGTAGAAAACAACCAAGGAAAGCCTTTGCAAGGTACTCGGTGAAAATGGAAGGATGATGATAGATGATGACAAGAATGACAGGTTTTTGAAGTTTTTCTTGTTCAGTTTATACTAACATAAGTGGCTGTGATCAGAAGCTCAGTACAACTAATGACATGTATAAATGTGGAAGCT
This sequence comes from Pelecanus crispus, assembly GCF_030463565.1. NCBI lineage: Eukaryota > Metazoa > Chordata > Aves > Pelecaniformes > Pelecanidae > Pelecanus > Pelecanus crispus. The sequence continues at coordinate 155,954,064 of NC_134644.1, read as the reverse complement.
AAAGTGAACATAAGAAGCTTAGATTGGTTAAAAGCTGTCAGGTGAAGTGGACCTAGAGATATTCATGTAGGCTACAGAAGGAACTGTGTATTCTTGAGTGTTTCAGCAAAAAAAGCCCCAGAATTTTTGAAAGAAAGAAGGAATTTCAGAAAATTAGAAAGTTACAATTGTATATGGTGTCTTTAAAGAAAAAAATAAAGTGGAAAAAAGAAAAGAAAAATAAGATGATCAAGGAATTGTAGCTAATTCAGCCTAACCTCAGTATATAAAAAATACCCAGAAAACCTGGAACAAAAAAGTAAACCATCTATATTTAACAGTCAATATGAATTTGTCAAGAACAAAACAAATCAAAACAGCTTAATGTCCTTTTATGACAGAACCAAAGTTCTTGTAGATGAGAGAATAGCAGCAAGTGTCACATCTTAATACAGAATCAGAGATCAGAATGGCTTTAACATTTTCATAGACAAGTCAGACAAACATCGTCTAGATGAAACCATAATAAAAGGGTACGTATATTGTTAAACAATGTTGAACAGATAGTCTTCAAACTGAAAACTGTATCAAGCAAAGCAGTCAAAGAGTCTGTCCCAGGTTTCCTACTACTCAGTTTTGTAATTAAAGATTTAGACACTGGATGAAAAAAATGTTAACCAGTTTGTAAAGGATATGAAAATTCAAGGAAAAGCACTGGGCCTTCAAGTACATTAAATGAGTTGGAAAACAGTCCAGTAGAGAGTTACAGGCTGTTCAAAGAAATGAGAAACTGTTGAAATAATTGAGATTGTTTAAAACAGATGAGAAAACTGAGAAGATGACATGATAATGATCGTCAGGTATGTTAAAGGTTGTCACTATGAAGAAAATAGACTGCTGTGTCCACAAGGAATAGGACAAAAAGTAATGGTCACAGACCCATCCAAGCACATACACTTCAAATGATTCTATTGATCCCTGCAGTTACAGACATGCACTGCCAGAATTTAGAGTTCTGTCTTTTTCTCACTAATTGAGGAATACAGCACAGCACCTATAAACTGGGTCTGTAACCATTAGTCAAACCGATGTGCTGAAAGTGTGGAAAGAATTGCACTGAAGTGAGATATTGTCTCATCTGTAAGATCTTTTTATTTCTCTTATTTTATTCTTTTGGGGTTCTCTAACTGATACAGATACAGAAATAACTGTGCATCAACGGAATCACTCATAAGAAGTTTGTGGTTTAGGGTGCCATGATATTCAGATTTATTTTGAAAGCAATTTATATACCCACTTCCATGTATTTCAGAGTAGCTGGCTATCTCCAATATGTTTTAATGTGCAGGTTTAGTCATTATAATGTCAAGAAATCCTTGTTCTTTCTGCTAGATTTCACTAATGTAGAAACAATCAATCAGTACTACTCACTTAATTCCTAGTCTAACAGTGTGTTTACAATAAAGCATTTGTGGTGGTGTCTGTCAGTTCTCGTTACCTTTTGATCAGTAGCTTCTCAGGAATGGCACTGCCAGAAGCAGTTGACTTTGACAACAGAAGTGCATTTAATAGAGCACTCTTATGTGTAAGTTAGCCATTTCACAGTAGACACAATAAATTATGTTAACTTTTAGAGATAATTAAAACTAGGCAACCTCTAGGGTTCTGTGGCTTAAACTAGTTTTGAGCAAAGATAATGAGCTTTTAGGGCAATGCCTAAAATGTATCAAGTAAACCTCAAATGTTGTCAAATGCTAAATTCTTAGAGAAAAAGTAGCCTCATGGTTTAAAAATATGACTTATACCCTTTCTTTTAAACTTTCTTTAAACCCCAACTACCCCAACAATTAAAATCTGATTTTTCTTTGAATGCGTTCTGTCTGCTATATTCTTAGATCTAACAGGATCTCTACAATATTTGTTGAGCCAAGAGAGATGCTTTCTTGAGTGCAAATTTCACACCTCACTCTTCATAACTGTCTTTTTTTTCTAAAATAAAGTATTTTTTGTCCCTGGAAAGTTCCTCTCATGTCATGCTCTTCTTTACATAAATATTTTAACTTCTTGAAAGTTCTGATATATGAGCTAAAAAACTAAAACCTAGTTTTCCAAAACACTAACATTTTTCAGAAAAGAAGTTGCAGACCACTTATATCAGAGCTACATGATAAGAGTTCTGTCTAGGTAGAACCTTTAAGTGGTTCATTGAGTTAACAGGGTAATTCCTCCATAAATGCTCCCACACAGTGTTGTAAGGGTGTTCTGGAGGGTAAGGATTGCTGTAGAGGCACACTGCACATTCTCCTGCTGTGTGTCAGGCATGACTGAGAGCACATAACACATGTGATGGCATAGATGTGGGAACTCCAGCTTTCCTAGTCGCTCTAGCAAATCTGCTTCTGCAGGTCTATGTCAATGGTTTTAGATGGTTTTCTTAATAATGGTTTATACCATCATCCCCTGAATGTACATATTTGTGAATGTGCTCCTACTAACTTTTGCATTTTGGTAGTCTTGCAAAATATGATTGAGTGGTAGAAGTTAAAAGATAAGCAATTTTTACAAGTTTTGTGAAAAAACAAGTGAGAGGAGATGTGTGATGTCAGAAAAGACCCAGCTCACACCCCAAAGAGAGAAAGATTAATGATCTAGTTAGTTATTAGATGGGGGAACCATCAAAACCCCGGATCACAATTGTTCTTATACATGGAATGACATGTTTCATTTTCCAGAGGTATTTTCCAGATAGTTTACTTTCTGTTAAACTTAACTTTCATCTGAATTTTTATCCTTGTCTACAAGTGATTTTCTTTTACTTTCTTGATTCCAACTATATTTCAGGTGGAAAATAAATGCTGAGAATTGCTAGCCTTTTTAAAAAAAATTTTAACTCATAAAGAACTTTTCTGAAATTTTCTCTCAGCTTGTGGGGCTCACACACTGCAGAGTAGAGGGCACCCTGCAGTTATCTGGTAGACATTATTCTAATAGCACACAGTTTAAGATTAGAGTCTGTCAAATATAAGGAATCCACCCCCAAAACATTAAATCTCTAAAAGGAAAAAAGAAAAAATCAATTTATCAAAGTTAAAGTAGACACAATTAAAGTAGTAAATAGAGAGGGGTTTTGTGATCCCTCATATGTTGATGACCGTATGAGTGAGTTGTTGTTATTACCTTTCTTTTGATCACAAACTGCCTTTGATCCTGCTTATAGTTTTTGAGTTATATACTAGTCAAAAGGCAGGTTTATCAAGTGAATAAGCAAGGATTCTCAGTGGATGGTTTCATCCTATTGAAGAATTAAATGATTTTTAGTACCTGGTGCAGAAACACAAGGAATAATGAGAAAAAAATATATATAGATAGATCAGCTTTTTCATTTGTCATTTCCAGAACATATAAAATGAGGTAGGGTTCTTGCAGAGAAGTAAAAATCACAGTGTCTTCTACACACAGCACTGAAAAACTATTCTTGCCATGCCTGAGCAGTTTTAAAACTAAAAAGTGATACTTATTTCTCATCAAAGAGATTTTCTATCCTTCTGACAAAGTTAGGATGTTGCTTAGTATATGTAGGAAGAAAGGGATGTGAGGGACAGGACACTTTTGAAATGGGGAAAAATACTCCAAAACACAACAACAACAACAACAACAGCAACAAAACCCATTGTGTCTGCAATTGTTAAATCTCTACTTCAGAAAAGCTTTAAATGTTTTAAATATACCCAGGATAAAATGTGAAAATTTATGCTGCTTAACCCTATTTTGCTTATCTTACCAGACATACTCAGGCGAAATGTAATATACTTCTTGGGCTGGCTTTCAAATAACCTGGGGCAACCAAAACAGAAGCACTTAGAATAACAATTTGTTTTGCAATCTGCTTTTGAATGTAACAACTGAAAGTGAGCAGGTTTGTGACTATGCCCTTATGATTTTAACTTCTTTTTTTTTTTTTTTTTTTAATTCCCCTTAGGAAAACATTTAATATAAAATCAAGTGTTACTGTAAGGAACAAACCCACTGATCACATATAAATCACTTGATAAAGGGATCATTTGGTAATACCTGTTACTCTGTTAATTTCTGACAAATCACAAACTGATAGTCCTGTTCTTGGATTTCTAATAAACTGGACTCTATTTCATTAATATTTTAGATGATTATTCCCCCCTGCTCCTAGGAAAATGTGAATGTAGATTTACCTTCTAAGATACTCCCACAGGTTTGCCAGCTTTGTTCCATTAAGTGATATTTAAATTATTTGAAAACTCATTCAAATCTAATAACTTCTTTTATTTCACCTAAAAATCCTGATGTATTCCAGATAAAATGAAATGTATTCAGGTGTTTCTGTTCCTCAGTACAGTAAAGAAAAGCTTTATTTTACTTAAATCCTGCTTTCATTTTTCAAAGCAAATAATTTCAAATATGAGGCTCTAGAACCTATATGACATAAAAACTATTAGCTTTACTTACATTGAAACTATATTTGAAAAAGATTGTTTAACCATGTTATTAATTTAGATGAGACCAGATTTAAAATATATATAGACTTTAGTTATATATTATCAGTAATGACCAGTGAGACTAATAATTGCTCCAGAAAAACAGGTACATGGACAGTGACATGGACAATGACACGGACATGGACAAAATGAAACATTGTTTTAATTAAGGTAATCATGACAAACCTTTTTTATACTGTTCTTTGATTTTTTAAGCAAAGGAAGTTTGATAGTTTTGCTATCACAGAGAAAAATTTTTTCAGTAATTTAACATGCATAGGAAATTAGGTGAATACAAAGCTTAGAGAGGTTGTGTTGAAATAGGAATTGTTGTAATTTAGAGATACAGCCAGTGAACCTTCTAATTTAAATCTGAGTTCTGTTCAACTTGATGATTAACCTAACTTGACAAAACCTTAGGCAATCTCAAAACAAGAGTATAGTTCCTTAGAAAATGTTCAGTCATGACTTGATGCCTCTTAACTTATTGCTTAAATGATTTTCAGGCTCTCCAAAAGTTAATATTGTTCATGAAGTTTCATAGCTGATAAGATTTAAAGCTTAATCTGTTCCCCCTTCATATAAACTCAATTAGTTGGTTTACAGCTATGATTTTTCTATCTTTCTATTTTGCTGAAATAAACTCTTCACATCATTTTTCTTCTTTCCTGTTCTTAAAGATTATTCTCCTTGCTTTCATGAGCCTTTTAATATTCTCATATGGCCATAGGGATGAAATAAAATTCCTCTTGACTTTGTGTGATAATATATGATCTCTAATATTTGTTTCTTTTTTCATTTGAAAACTTATGGTATTTATGTCGACAATCTGATCAGAGGTAACAGTAAGCTTTTAAGTATGTTGTCTGTATCAGTTTACTACAGTGCCTAAAACAATATTATGGGTTTTTTTTTCAGAGCAATTTTCTATTTTATTTTTTAAGAAGCAACAGCTTTAAAAAAAATGCAGCAAATCATGGATACCCTAGACTGTATACCATACCAATTTTTAAGACTAACAAGTAGAATATGTTTGGGGACTGACATGTATGTAATAACTGTGTAACCACTCTAAAGTCTGGGATTTGTTCTATAAACACTGATAAGAGGCATAGGTCAAGGGAGGCATTTATTCTCCTTAGTTTCAGTCTCTCAATTAAGTTGGTTAGTTAGAATATGAGTCTCCCGGGCAATTCGCAGCAGAAAGAGAGTCTAGTTTGAGAAGAAATCTGACTTAGGTGCCATGACTAAACCTCTCTCTATAAAACTATATACTTTAGGTTTAATAATATGCAAAAACTCTCCCGTGATTAAGCCAGTTGGCAAGCCTCTGTTCCAGGGCTGAATTCCTGTATGAACTTGCACAACATATCCATGACTGAACCAAGTTTACCTGTGATTTATGTATTGAAAGTCCCAAGCAGCAATCACATCTGCTTACTGCTCAGTGTTGCTCAGCACTCTACAAGATGAAGTGAGAGCACCTCCAGAGGCATATTAGTCATTTAAGGGACCATGTCTAGTCTTCCTATGGAGAGTTTAGGAAGCCAATATTCCTCTTGGGATTTGATACCTAATTTCAGGTGAAATTGTTGCAGTTTTCCCTCTTTTGAGCATCTATTGGTTAGAGCATTCAGGAAGCTAATAATCTGAAGGGGCTTAGCTCTACATTACTCATGCCCTAGGAAGGTTCTCTACATTTTAATGAATCCCAAGTACCTCCTTTCCTCACTGTTCTTGTTAAAGCCAAACCCTGTAGAAGCCTTAGGCCAGAGGGAGAATGGGAGTGAACCCAACATTAATCTAGGAGTCAGATTTTTCAACTACATCAGAAGAGTTAAGAAAAAGTTTAAGACACCTAAATTTAGCCTCCTACCTATGCCTATGTGTGAACTAGGTGTCTAAGATCCACTGTGTCCTAGAAAGCAACTAGGCTGTCCCGTTGCTAAAAGGTCTACCTTAGAATGAGAGGAATCAACTTCAAGGCTCCATTGCTTGTACTGACTACTTCTCTGTAGACTGCAATGGGATTTAATATTCCAAGTGCACGTGTAGACATTATAACCATGTAGCCCTGTAATACAGCATTGCCATTGCATAACAGGTCATCAGTTTTGCACCGAGTTTGCAATGCCTCAGGACTGAGGCTTTCTAGGCTTGCCCTCTGAACTTTTCTTGACCCTCCAACAGCTTTATCTTACCTACTTTAGCTGTGAAAGCAATTTTTCTAATTCAGCGGATCTAAGTCTAATTTGTTTTACTTTTCTTTATGGTAGAATCCCAGTAGCAAGCACTTATTTTCTATAGCATGGCATATTTTCAATAGTTAGATAAAGATGCAGTGTAGAGAAATATAGGCTTGGTATGATAGCAGAGGCACTAAGTGGAGATACAGTATGTGATGTAGAGCAGTACAGACATGGGATAATAAGAGGTGGGGCACAGCCTCAGCACAGGAGACCTTCTGGCTGTAACTCGCCCATGGTCATTTAAAGAAACGCAAACCTGGAGTTGAAGATACCTGATTTTAGGGGTAACAGAACAAAGAAATAGTACCTAACATGCACTTATGACATATAATGGTCAATTAATTGAATCATAGAATCATAGAATGCTTTGGGTTGGAAGGGACCTTTAGAGGTCATCTAGCCCAACACCCCTGCAGTGAGCAGGGACAGCTTTAACCAGATCAGGGTGCTCAGAGCCCCGTCCAACCTGACCTTGAATGTTGCCAGGGATGGGGCCTCTACACCTCTCTGGGCAACCTGTTCCAGTGCCTCACCACCCTCATTGTAAAAAACTTCTTTCTAATGTCTAGTCTAAATCTATTCTTCTTTAGTTTAAATCCATTATTCCTTGTCCTGTCACAACAGGCCTTGCTAAAAAGATTCTCCCCATCTTTCCTGTAGGCCCCCTTTAAGTACTGGAAGGCCGCAATAAGGTCTCCTTGCAGCCTTCTCTTCTCCAGGCTGAACAATCCCAACTCTTTCAGCCTGGCCTCATAGGAGAGGTGTTCCAGCCCTCGGATCATTTTGGTGGCCCTCCTCTGGACCCGCTCCAGCAGGTCCATGTCCTTCTTGTGCTGAGGGCCCCAGAGCTGGATGCAGTGCTCCAGGTGAGGTCTCACCAGAGCAGAGCAGAGGGGCAGAATCACCTCCCTCGACCTGCTGGCCACGCTTCTTTTGATGCAGCCCAGGATACGGTTGGCTTTCTGGGCTGCAAGCGCACATTGCCGGCTCATGTCCAGCTTTTCATCCACCAGTACCCCCAAGTCCTTCTCCGCAGGGCTGCTTTCAATCCCTTCATCCCCTAGCCTGTACTGATACCGGGGGTTGCCCCGTCCCAGGTGCAGGACCTTGCACTTGGCCTTGTTGAACCTCATGATGTTCACAGAGGCCCACCTCTCCAGCTTGTCCAGGTCCCTCTGGATGACATTTCGTCCTCCTGGTGCCTACACTAGAAACATGCAAAAGCAGAAAACTGTGTGTAATATGAAAGGCCCAGGTTTATAACACCATAGCAGCATGTTCCCACCAATATCCAAGAATTGAATTAATGTATTATTGCACTATATCTAATAAACTAGATTCCAGACAATCTGCCTTGGATTTCCCAGACAATAAACCTGGATACGTTGTAATAACAAAAAGAGACAGAAAGGCATCTTTTTATGAAGACTTTCTTAAGCTTTCAAACATAGACAAATACAATACCATGAGCACAAGAAAAAAAGTAGTAAACCTAAACTCAGTCAGTGCTACAGCAGAATAACGCTGTATACAAATCCTATCTATCTCTACGACTGTGTCCTTTTCTGAGAATTTTGCTATCACAAAACAACATCACTTTTGCAACAAATAAACACGTAGAGTACTTTGTGCTCTATTTTATGTTTCACCACAGAAATGTGGTGTGTGATATATGATCACCACTGAAAGAATATGGTCTTTAAATATGTTTGGAAACATATTGATTTAACTAAAATGGAACAGAATATTATAGTATATTCCTATAAAAATGCCACTGAGAAATGCTTTTACATTTTTAATATATAAACTCCTGAGCCGTGTACAGCTATTTGGTTGTACAATCTGCTGCAGCATTACTGGTGTATTCTTGCTTAGCTGACCTTGGTGAGTAGACAATTACTTCAAACCATTTAAAACTGTTTAGAGAGAGAAAAATCATGTCCATTCATGACAAGCAGTCATTTGGACAGAAACACTAACTGAAAGAGCCAAATAGGGTCTGCCAACAGACTGCCAAATGTCAAAATTAGTTAAAATACAGTGACAAAGACCTGGACGTGGTTGGGCCAAATCCTGGGGTCAAAGACATTTCCCTTGGAGGATAGAACTGAATGTTCAAAGGTGACGTTCCCTCAGTCCTGGTACTGTTCCTATGCACAAATGTTTCCTTTATGTAGGATTACAGCAGCTTAAATCCACGTTTCAACTTGCCTGGCTTAGCAAATATGAGAGAAATCCTTAACTACTGTGAAGGGAACAACTCTGCACAGAGTCTACAGGAAAATGGAAAGGTGATATTTAGGCCCCTCTTATGCATGTATGTATGCTCAAATCTTTCTGACCTGCTTTTGTTGCTGTTCAGTGGGACGCAGCTATTTTCACAGTGCAATTTCCAACCATTGCAGGTAGTAGTGAGGTACAGTGTGAAGCAATCTGTATTTCATCCCTGTTGGCTGTGATGGCTCAAGTATTGGCATGAATGTTTAGACAGTTAAGCTCTGAGATACTAACATATTTCTGAGAGCCTGGTATATTCTTCTCAACATAGAAAATGTCGGATCATGATTTCAAATGCAAGTGTATGTTTTGATGATTAGGAAAGCAGCAAATTAATTAATAACATCAGAGGGAAGAAAGAACGCAGTGCAGAATATTAGTTAAAAGGTACAGTCAGCCCAAAAAGAGTAGAAAGATGTCACAGCAGTGCAAGTGTGTGCTTATTTGTTTTGTCTTGTTCTAGAAAAATCCCTTCAGTAGAGAACATTTTTGACTGTATAGAAGTAGAAAGTATTGCTTGGAGCCTGCAGAAGTTTGAAGAATATCATGCTTTGAGAAGAAAATTAGAACAATCATGCCACACCAGTGGTCTATCTGTCCCAAAGCCTGTTTTCAACAGGTCAACAGAAGGTGCTTGAGAAACAACAAGAATAGGGCAAGTGTGTGCTGATTACTTACTTCCCTGAAATATCTTTCCAGTCCCCAGTGATCTGTGGTCCTGAGACTTTCAGAACAACAGCAGTTGTGTTCCGTGTTTAATACTTTCCTGTTATAGAATCATAGAATCATAGAATCATTTAGGTTGGAAAAGACCTTTAAGATCATCCAGTCCAACCATTAACCTACACTACCAAGTCCACTCTAAACCAATCAAGGGTAGACTAGACTAAACCATGTCCTGAAGTGCCACATCTACCCGTTTTTTGAACACTTCCAGGGATGGTGACTCCACCACCTCTCTGGGCAGCCTGTTCCAATGCTTGACTACCCTTTCCGTGAAGAAATTTTTCCTAATATCCAGAAATTTTTCCTAACATCCATATATTATACAATGTCAGCCATGCCTGTATGCAGCCTTTGATGAAAGGCAGATCCTTTAAGGTACCTAAAGAATATGTATATAATTTTGTCCCTTCCTAAATATACTTCACTTTGCAGTAACAACATCATCTTTTAATTTTCATAAAATGCCCCCAACAACCTTGATTATACCTGCTTCATGCATTTGCCCTATAATTGTTTCCTGCTCCTTGTGCACCTGTAATAATGTAGGTGTAGTTTGATGGCTGTGATACATCCCTTCTGGTTCAAATGGCTTACGAGTGTCTTTAATTTTGATGACATTTGTATGATATATATTATATCATTGAGGCACTCCCTGATCGTACCACACATATTGGTACTTTTGTCAGTTTGAAACTTTTGTCCCAACTGCTTTCATGAGGTTTGTAACTCTCCAGAGACACTTCCTGGGTATTCGTGGTTTGAAAGCTATATTGACTTTAACCGTGCACTGAACTTCCAATTCACAAAGTCTGTGTGCTACAATAACTAGCAAAAAAATAGGGAGAGTGAGGAGGAATTTATGGCTTCAAGTTTGATTTGTGCAGTTCTGCCAGAAGATTTTATTGTCTGTCTTCTATTGTTTCAAAGTTTTAACTCACCAGTCTCCTCTTTAAAACTTGTAAAAGAATGCAGTAGAAAAGGCTGAAATTCCATGATGGGAAAAAATAGTGCTTCCATTATAATGTGAAGCTGCCTAATGTGTTCAATTTTGGATTAGGTGCTCTGGAAAGAAATGGTGGGTTTGTATAGAACAGTCCGTGATTTGTTATGGCAGAGACCAATTTGTCATTTATGGTCTATCCGTTCATTTATCTTGTATTTCTTTTTTTTTTTCCCTTCCTGCTGGAAATATAAAACAACCAGGGAGGAAAGACATTAAAAATTTGCTTAAAAAGAGCAATTGCACCTTGATGCATTTGCTTTGCTTATTAAATTGAAAGTTTGCAGTTTTATCAGTTTCACATATGCATAAAAATAAGGTATTCAAAAAAAGAAAAAAAATAAAAACTCATAGAAGCATCACACTTTTTTTCTGATTATTACACAATGGTAGGCAAAAAAATAGCAACATTTTTTTTCCAGTGACAGAATATGTGGCAGATTAATGATTGTTATTTGAATCTACATTTTATTTCATTTTGCTTCAGGACATAAGTTAATAGGATATTGACGGCATTTGAACTCAGAACTACATGTTCTGTAAACAAAGATTGTGTAAATTCTAATAGGTCATTCTGCTGCCTGATCTCTGTACCCTCAAAATGCAGGTATGTTTCCTGAGAACTATTATAGAAAATAGAAATACCTAAAAAAGATACATACACTACTACATGCTTTTTCCCCTTCCCAAAGGTGAATTTTCACTTCCTTGTTTACAGAAACTATGCCTTGGGTTCTGTATGGACTTAAGCATAGCAATATGTTTGGTTACAGCATTCTTTTGGCAGATTTTGAGCTTTTTTTAATGTATTTTTCAAGTGGATCACTTCATTATAAAAACATTGCTGTTCAGCCAGCCAGAATCTTAAGATGCGAACAAGTTAGTTGGTCCTGTTCTTTTTGGCAAAGGATAAGACTAACAAAACCCAACCAAAAAAACCCAAAATGTATATTCTTATATAATACAAAGCTGTATTTTTGTTAATAAAAGCCATATTCTAGAGGTTAGATCACAAAAAGTTCATTTGCAGAATATATTGTCCTCCCTCTGGCAGTTAATACATAGGATAAAAATAGTACTAGATGTTTACAACTTTCTATGTTCTTAACTCTTGGCATTTGTTCTGAGCAGTTAAAAACAAACAACATTAGCACTATTTTTTCAATGGCATAATTTACACTATGAATCGATATGCTATATGAAAAAGATTATAAAGATTTAATTTGCAAAGTTAAGACCATTCATTTCTTTCTTTTAAACATTAGCCTCATTTTTTAAACCAAATATGGTACGTAGTGAAACTATCATATTTTTTCAAGACATAGAAAAGTACATTTATTCCATTTGCAAGAGTAAGTTTTAACTGTGGTGTTCATGAGAGATCATATTAAGAAAATATCCCTATTAAATTCTTAGGATCAAAATAAAACCACCTTTTAGCCCTATGTATGCTTCCTTTACTCTTTTATATGTTTCTTTCTTTTTGTATTTGTTATTATCTCTCTTAAAATGTATTTAAAAAAAAAAAAATCTTTATTCTTCCAATAAGTTCCCCTATTGTTTCAAGTGCTTGCAATAGTAAATCATTTTATTATTTTAATAAATCTTAGTTTTCTGAGCTCATAGATTTAATTGCAGAACTTCTCTTATTATTACGCTATCTAGTAAAGGAATGTAGTATAAAAGTTACTTTACAGGTCAGCCAGCAAGCTGTCCTGTTTTACAGAACACTTTTTCACATGTTTAAGATCCACTGGCTTTTCCAAAACTCAAGTGTACCCTTGCAAGTTTTGTTGACTATGTGGGTCATAGACTCATGTACCTTTTATCACCCAGAAAGTACAAAAATAAAACTTAAAAATATGTTTTATATATGTCTTGTCTTCCCATGAAAGCTGATATAGGCCATCACTGCAATAATGTTGCTTATTTATGCTGTACCCAGTGGAGGACACTCTGTGAAAAAAAAAAAAAAGAAAAAAAAGAAAACCAGAAGAAAGAGGAAAAAAATGAATAAACAAAATAATTGTTTGTGACTGGCATTTTGGGGCATAGCTCACCATCTTCCTACTGCACGAAATTAGGAAAAACCTCAACAAACAAAAAATCAGTGAAAAGTTTTCAACGTAAATAAAGAATATGCAGCTCTTTCAAGACAACATGTTTTAAGCTTTTTGAAAAGTAAAATGCAGCTAGAGCTTGAAATTTAAATTGCAGTTGCTCAGTGTTTAGGGATGGAGAATGGAAAAGAAATTAGTTATGCTGGTGGCAGAATGCAAAGTTTCAGATTTAATCCTTTAGAAAGCACTGTGGAAAAAAAAGATCAAATAATGACATAAAATGAGACAGCTGTTGACTCACTGAGTGTAGAAAAAACACAAAAACTCAGTTAAATTCGGTTTTGTGGGAATTTCAAAAATACTGATGGATAACAGAGACTGAAACACAAGCTTAGACCTGCTTAGAGATCAGACGAGTAATTTTCACATTCCTAGTCCCTTCAACATTTCTTCAGGATTTTTCTGTTTTGTCTCAAACCATGTGAAAAAACAGTGAATCTGAACTCCTTAATCTAATGGGTGATACCTAGTGGAAACTGTGTTTGATTGTACTAGGGATTCATAAAAGATCTAAACTTAACATGTTAGTTCAAAATTGATGCAGAAAGACACTTAGCTGCATGTGAAAAATATAGAAACAATTCTAGCCCAAAGGTGACAAGACAAAATGCTCTAGCAAGTTATCAGTTTGTAGTTTCTCAGTATATCTGTGGTAATGCCTGCAAATTCAGAGAAACAGGCTAGAAGTCCTTTTCAGTTTCATGTTCCTAAGTATACCGAAATGTTGGGGGTGTTGGTCAACATCCGGCTGAACATGAGGCAGCAGTGTGCCCAGGTGGCCAAGAAGGCCAACAACATCGTGGCTTGTATCAGGAATAGTGTGGCCAGCAGGAGCAGGGAGGTGATTGTCCCACTGTACTCAACACTGGTGAGGTTGCACCTGGAATTCTGTGTCCAGTTTTGGGGCCCTCAATACAAGAAAGACATTGAGGTGCTGGAGGGTGTCCAGAGAAGGGCAACGGAGCTGGTGAAGGGTCTGGAGCACAGGCCTTATGAGGAGCGGCTGAGGGAACTGGGGTTGTTTAGCCTGGAGAAGAGGAGGCTGAGGGGAGACCTTATCGCTCTCTACAACTCCCTGAAAGGAGGTTGTAGTGAGGTGGGTGTTGGGCTCTTCTCCCAAGTAACAAGTGATAGGATGAGAAGTAATGGCTTCAAGCTCATCAGGGGAAGTTTAGATTGGGTATTAGGAAAAATTTCTTCACGGAAAGGGTAGTCAAGCATTGGAACAGGCTGTTCAGAGAGGTGGTGGAGTCACCATCCCTGGAAGTGTTCAAAAAACGGGTAGATGTGGCACTTTGGGACATGGTTTAGTCTAGTCTACCCTTGATTGGTTTAGTGTGGACTTGGTAGTGTAGGTTAATGGTTGGACTGGATGATCTTAAAGGTCTTTTCCAACCTAAACGATTCTATGTTTACTCACTAATTTATGCTGGCTACTTGTTGCTATCTTCCATCTTTTAGGAGAGCTGAATATATCAGACACTGGTCTTCGTCCCTGCTTACACTGCCCCAAGGTATGAGAAGGCACAAAGTGGCACAAAGGCTGCTGAAATAATTTGTTTTGCCTCCCTGTAAAGTCTTGGTAGATGCATCCATTGTGGTCACCCTCCCCAGAACTTTTTTCTGCCTTTTGAAGTACCACATGTTAACAGTCAGTCTATTGAAAACCAAACAACCCTCTCCCGCAGATACAGTGTGCTCAGTATTTAAATAAACTGAAAATATTTTAATTTTTCAAAGATTATTTCTTTCAGATTTTTGGTAATGCTTACATTTTGTTCATGACAATATTTTTATAATATGTAAAAAGACTGTTTTAATGGAAAAGAATTAGATTATCTCTCTGGTTTATAGTACTCTGGTATATAGAGTTGCTGCTTATTTCTTTTTAAAATAAACCAGGAACACATAGGGGTGCGTTTTAGAATTTTTTTGTTTTGTTGTTTTTTTGTTGTTGGCTTTTGAAGAAATAGAACTGACAGTGCTTTAGCAGTTTTATGCAAAAATTGCTGTGTCTCATAACTGACATATTGCTTCCCTGTATCTAAGACACTAACTAGCTGATTCACCACTGCAGATGGTAAAGAACACCTTTTGGCTACCATTGCTTCCCATGTTGTAATAGAGCAACAAAAGAAGAGCAAGACCCATTTCTATAATGTTTTGATTACATTTTCAAAACGTGCAAATTCTTTAAAGATACACGAGTTGCAGAAAGAAAAGAAACTGATTTCAATTATTTCTCCTTTTGAAAAAAAATAGCTTTTTGCAGTATTGTTAACGTTCATGTTTTAATCAGGTTGTACAAAAAAACCCATTATTATCTTTATCTAGATTTATCTCTTCATTCCTTTAAAAGTAAATACAAGTTAGCTTTTATTTTATGTGAAAATCTGAAACAAAACCTGATGCTGTACTTCAGTTTAAGGCACAGACATCCATAATGATTCTTTTTGTAATGCTATGAGTTTCAAGAAAAATTTATCCCAGATTGTTTTTGTTTTAAAATTAACTTGACACTTGCACAGATCACAAACCTAATCTTATTGAGTGCTTTTTCTGTCTCCCTTACATGTTCAGTAAAAATCCAATGAAATTCTGATATCAGCGAAATTTTTCTCTTTTACTTAAGCATGATGTGATCAAAATCAAGCTTCTTTTGCTTTATTTTAATAATTGGTTCTGAGCAGATGCATCTATTGAAATCTCCAGTGAAATTTCCTATTTCTAATTTGTGCAAAGATTAACTTTTAATCCTTAAGTCAAGAAGCTTGCAACTCACTAGTTTTGCTTTATATTTCTTTTATTTTGAAGTTGGTATTCTACCCTGAAACAGATCAGTGCAAAAGGTTAGTGATATCCATGGAGCGGACTTTGCATAGAACTCATGAGACAATTTCAGAGTAAATCAACTGAGTTCATATATTTGGCAGACTTTGTTAAGTCCAGGAGTTATCGTCTCAGGAAATTCTTTATTTCCAAGTGTGGTGGGTTGACTTTGGCTCTTTGACCAGCCGCTCTCTCACTTGCCCTCATCAACAGAACAGGGGGAGAAAATAAGATGAAAAAACTCATGGGTTGAGATAAAGGCAGTTTACTAAGTAAAGCAAAATCTGTGCGCAGAAGCAAAACAAAAATTGGAATTTGTCCACTACATCCCATTGGCAGGCAGATGCCCAGACATGTCCTGCGAAGCAGGGCCTCAGCATGTGTATTGGTTGCTTCAGAAGACAAACGCCGTAATCCCAAATGCTCCCCCTCATCCTCCTTTCCCTCAGCTTTTATTGCTGAGCACAAGGTTATATGAAATGGGATACCCCTTTAGTCAGTTTGGGTCAGCTGTCCTGGCTGTGTCACCTCCCAGCCTCTTCCCTCACCCAGCCTACCGACCTTTGGGGTGCGTGTTGGGGAGACAGCCTTGATGCTGTGTGAGCCCTGCTCAGCAATAGCCAAAACACTGGTGTGTTATCAACTCTGTTTTAGCCACAAATGCAAAGTATAGCACTATGTGGGCTGCTCTGAGGAAATTTAACTCCATCACAGCCAGACCCAGTACACCAAGAAACACTGATACATGTTATTTATGTATTGCATTTAGATATCTGACCTTTGTGAGACATCCTCTATGCTCTCTAGTACAAATGAATAGTAAACTGAGGCTGTGGATCTGAAAAAGCTTCAGGGGATAAATTTGCACAGTAAATTATTAAGCTCAAGTTAATTAGATACATTAATGATCAGGCTTTTTGTAAAAAGCAATTGTTTTGCTAATTTTTGTCACACAAACAAAATGCCAAAGATCTTGGAAACAATTCAGAGAGAACAATTCAGGAGAAGTTATTAGGGGGAAAATGAAAACATTAAAGGGATATTGGGAGGAGGAAGAATTAAGAAGAAAAGAAGTTATTGCAGGCTTCCTGGCAGTCTATTAATTTTAGGTTTGTGCATTGTAAATTTAATTAACATAATTCCATTTGAAGTGCAGTGTTTTACATGACAGAAAAATATCTTAATGAATGATCTTAAAAGAGAGAGGAGGGAAGGAATTAAGCTAAACTATATTACAGAAGGTTAAGTAACGTATGTTCTCTGGCTTTTCCGTGAGCTAAATAATAAGATTAATATTTAATTAATGCATGTTAAGGAACAGCTAGCTTCTTGGCATTGTGTGACTGTCTATATTCACTGAAATTTATAATCTACCTATTTTTTCTCTTTGAAAAGATAGAGTAAAATCAAGCATCTGTTACAATAATCTTAGAAGGCTAATTCTCAACAAGATACTGCACTGGTTGGGGCATTATTTCAGTCACAGTAGTGTTCAAGGTCATGGGACATATCTACCAAATGATTTTTTGCTTCTCACCTTCTTGAATGCAATGTATGCCAACAGATTTATATTTTGCTTTCTGTTCCCAATGTAGAGTAACAATTGCTCAGAGTAGTTTTTTTAATTTTCTGAAAGAAGAGGGAATGTACAGTTGTTCATGTATATATGAGTATTTACTTGCTTTAAAGTTTTGTTCTGAAGTACTTAATTTTTAAGTATAGAAACGTGTGTGCTTAACATATCTCTCTCCACCAATTTTGTTTCTCCTAACAAGTATTTTAGTAGGCACAGTGTAAGTAAAAGCTTAAAGTCTTCAAAAATTCAAACATTCAAAAATTGTGCTTCTAGCAACCATTTTTAAATGATACTACTGAAAATCTCCACTATCTGTTAAATTCATTATTATTTTTGTATGAGTCATCTTTTTAAAAACTGTTCTCTAAAATCATAACAATCAGAAAGTTCTTTAGTAAAAGTTTAGATTTGTATCTATTTTTTCAGAACCATAACCCAAGAACTAAAGCAAGAAAATACTCTTAACCTTAGAACTCATAATAAAATTATGAGAGAGAATTTTGATGAAATAATTCCTTACGATGTTTGCTGTAGAAAAATTCTGCAGTTGCTCAGAATGGCTTTGAATAAAGGACATCTGATTTCATCCAGATGCTGTCAAGTTCTCTTTGAAAAATACCATAATCAATCATCCATAATGTTCCAGTTAATCTTAAAATCAGAGGAGACAGAAATGGAACCACCTTAATCAGATGCTTAATATTGAGTATTTCATGGTAATATATTCTCTACTATCATAGCCAGACTAAATGCAGTTTTCAAGGCACTGCTGTAAAATGAATAATAGTAAAGGAAATAAGAAGCTTGGGAAAAGTTGTATAATACGAAACCGCCAAATAACTAATTATTGTTGTTCAGTGTTGTTTGTGATATTTTGGCATTATCCTCAGAGTGACATGCAAGAAGAATGGCTTTATCGAATTAGTAATACAATATGAACCTCAGTTTAGAGTTATGAAAAACACAAATCTTTTCAGAATCATACTGGGAATATAAAATGTTATCTGTGACCTATGAAACCAGGTTTCCCTTTCCTGGAAAAAATAAATCAAAAGATTGTAAAGGATAAAGATTATAGTAGCTCTCCCCCTCCAAATATTTAAAAAATTATTCTCAGTGTTAAGCATCTATATTATTAGTTTCCTGAGTATTTTTGATTTGTTCTTTGTCTGCATATATTTAGTTTCATACTATGATATTTCACTCAATAATTTGTAAAGCTGGGGATAATGCAGTTTTCACCTTCTAATGTTTTTAATTCACTTTTGCATTTAAAGTACATGTATGAATAAATTCAGAGTACCATTTGAACATTGGCATAGCATTAGCAAAGCTTCATATTCAGTCTACACATTCAGCAGTTGCTCAGTGTTATGAAGCTAGCAGGAAAGTCACATGTTTCACTGGAGATGGAATTTGGGATCATATTAATTAATTCATCACTATAAATCACTGGAAGAGAGCATATCTTGTTAGCTTCAGTCACTCAGATACTAATCAGTGGCTCATTAGCTTTAAAAATATCAACCTGGTTGAGCTATCATTGCTTTGCACAGTAGACTGATGAGACACATTAGAGAGAATGCTACATGGCACATAGAAAAAATTGCTTTTACCCATTATCCAAGCTACATGCACAAAATCTTACAAGAAAATCAGTGGTAAAAACACTCATTTAGACAATGACAAAAAAAAAGCACTGTAACTGACCTCAATGTTTTGTGCCTTATTTTGCTGCTAAGTTCTACTTAGCCCAGTCCTACGTACCTTGTACATGCAATGCTCTGTTTTTTTCTAAAGAAGAGAGTTCAAATTACCTCAAAAGAAAAGAACTGGACCCCATGCATCTTTGGTGTTACCAAGAGAAATCATTCGCCCATTCCCAAAGGTTAGTTTTATATTAAAAGGCATAGACAAATAGGATTAACCACAAATCCAACAGCATTACATCCTTATAATGCAACAATTTAAGAAGTCTATGATACATCAAAGAACACTTTGAAGTGTGAATAATAATACCTTCAACACTAAATAAGTCTCCTGTAATTAACACGGTCACATTACTATAAACTTTAGCTGGTTCAAGTTGGTTTTTGTGCTCCAAAAGGACTGCAATTTTACAGTGAAACAATGTTTATTCACAGTCATTTCTGCAAAGGTTTCCAGGTACCTAAATAAATTAAATCAGAAGAGCACAAGCAGAGTTAAGTAGGAGCTCAGCATTCATAAAAGGTACTCTGAAACATCAGTATACTCAGCCAAATGCAATAGATGTAGTTTTCTGAAAGAGACAATTGTGCCAAGACTGTAAGTGTAGGCGTAAGAGCAACGAGCCTTCACTAGTTTCTCAGCACTGAGCATCAAGTTGATTTTAACAGAGCAAACATATAAAAGAAATGTACACTTCTAAATTCAGGGGCATTTACAGAGCGGAAGAGGCAGTTAAACGTCTAGCTCTGTTCACACAATTTGCAGACTTGTCAAGTCATACACTGAGGATGTTTGCTGGGCCTCTACCTCATGTTTCATCATGTGGTACCTGGAATGAAATGCAGCCTGGAGCATGGCATTTGCAAGAGAGGAAAAGGAAAGCAATCAGCAGAAAGAAAATCTCTGGCAGCAACCTAGTACTTTGTACGTATGTATGTGACTTGGTGTGCCCTCAGGCTCATCCATCAGAAAGCTTGATGTACAGTCCCATCCACCAATACCTATCTGCATAATGTCCTTCAAGGCATGAATTTCTCCTCTTATGTTTCTGTAAACTCAAAGGTCTGTATTTTTAAATCAGTACAATTTATACTGCTATCATCAAGCAGCTATAGATAAATGTTTAATGTTCAAACAACTTTACCCAAGCTGTTAGAAGTTTGAAAACATGCAATCATTTAAGTACACACCATTGCAGTGAGGATCTTGTTGTCTTACCACTGCTTCTAGTCTTAGAGAAGCATTGCAATTTTTCAAGGTAATTATGGTGTATTTTCTGACAGCTTAAACTGCTCTTCAAATTGAATGTAAAACCACCATCATCAAAATAGATATATCTGCTAACCTCTCCTAGAATCTATGCCAGTAGACTAGCATTTCTCGTTTTTACCTATTAGATTGTTTTTAATTACTAGAATAGGGAATCAGATTATTTTATAATTATTTGTGGTGGCATCCAGAACAGCTTCCAGAAAAAGTTACAATAGTCAAGGAAATTAATGCATAGGTTAGTTGCCTTGTCTTTGAGTGTATTTAGAAATTTCTAAATGTGGGTTTTTTCTTTGATTAGCTCAGTCTGGTGAAGTGTTCCTGTGATCCCAAACATTCAACACTGAACTGTGAAACCTGAACATAAAAAATGTCTGGGTTAATCTTCTCCAAGGCCAGAGTGCAGGCTGAGTGGAGAGTGCCACAGACCTTCCGTTCAATGCTTCATGCAGAGGGTAACCTTACCTTTTGTAATTCTTTGTTTTTCTATTTCACTATCAGGGTACCAGGACTGGTCGTTTTTCTCCTAGACTGTAACCTGTATCTACCTGTAGTTAGATGAAGATACTCGCACGACATTCAGGACGTTACTTCACATTTGTCAACCTGTAATCATGGCTTTGGATGTCAGACAACTTTCAGTGATGCTGCTCCTACTGCTGTTAAAGACTGTGTGTTTTGTAGTTGAGAAAGAGCTCTTCATCTGTGTTTGATACTACACTTTTTATGCAATGTGAACCAAGCATTTGCAGGAAATGTGAGTGAGGTGAAAGCAGTAATCATGCAAAGAATCCCACACCTCTGGAAGCGTGTGAATCACAATGAGTGGTGACACCAACCTCCTTAAGTACTTATGGCACCTTTCTTTGAGTGGCTGGAGTGTCTTAGTGTCTTGTCTTATATTTTGTTGTCCTTTATACTTAGAAATGTTGTACTTGACCTTCGTGTCCTTGTTATATCAGCCAACCACAGAAGAGACAATGAACAAAATAGAAAGAGAATAGGTTAATCCTATTCTGACAGCTCTGGAACGTAGTTTCTATCTGAATTTATTTTAAAGCTGTTGTATCTTACCCTGAGTTTAAAAAAAAAAAAAATTAATAATATTCTGAGGGTATGTAAAGCTCATCTCCCCCGCATGCAGAGGAGTACAGAGACAGAGGGCAGAGAGGGAACCCCAGTGCCCTGGTCAGAGACAGGAGACCCTCCCAAGGCTGTCCCAGGAGAGCATCAGCCCCACAGGCCCTGCAGGATGGGGCTCGTTATAGGTTGCAAGGGAAGAGCATTCTGGGACTGTGCACGACTTTATATGGGATGCTTAAGGGAGAAACCAAAGGTGTTGAAAGGGAGCGATCAAAATAAAATGGGGCAGAGAAAGAGTGAGACAACAGAAGGATAAGGGGATAAAAGGTGGGAGCTGCCTGTAAACAGTTTGCTGGTCAGCATGCTGGTTTGGCCTTGCCCTGTGCCTGGTCATAGAATCATAGAATCGTTTAGGTTGGAAAAGACCTTTAAGATCATCCAGTCCAACCATTAACCTACACTACCAAGTCCACTAAAACTAGAATACCAAGAGACAACAAATGTAGTCAGTACAGTCTGTCCTGTCATCTCATTAAACTCCATTTCTAACTCTTTTCCTGGGTGAGGTATACCCTATTCTGCGTGCATGTGTGTGTTTGGGGTCTGAGCGCAGCAAACTGGAGTTTGCATGTGATGGGCAATGAATATCAAGCAGGACTAACCAGTGAGTAGGATAAGAGCTTTGGAGCCAGGTATCAAAGCTGGAATCCGGAGGCACCAGAGGGTCTGTGGGCTGGCTACTGGAGGGGCCAGGAGGCCTCAAACAGCTCCCAGAGAGACTGTGGGGTCTGGAGGTTGACTGAGAGACCGTTTGTGCATGTGTTTGTGTGCATGGGGCGAAGGTGATGAGGGCATCCCTGCCGGGAAAGCACCAGTGTCTGAGCCCAGCGGCTCAGGGGATCCGTGTGTGTCTCTGTGCCTGTGTTGCTCTGTGCAAAGGGGTCTGGTCTCTACCAGCAACCAGAGCGGGGCTCCAGCCTCAGGGGCTTTTATATGCAGGTACCAGCAACTGGAGAGACTGGGATCCAGGGGCTGATGCTGAGCAGATGGGGTGACTGAGTCCAGCTGCTGGAGGCATCCACCTTGTACATGTCTATACATATTTTCCCAGTAATCAACCTCCATTTGGCTCAGACAGAGAGGGCAGCTGGATCAGGCCATTGGCACTGTATGTGTTCACATAAGAGTTGTGTTTTCTGTCTATGTTGGTCTGTGTTGCCACCTGTGTGTATATGTATTTATGTACTATGTGTATATGTGCCTACTGGGGACACATGCTCAGCCTTGCTACTGGCTGGACTTGTGTGTTGGGTTTGCGTGGCAAGGTTTTGGTAGCAGGGGGGATACAGGGGTGGCTTCTGTAAGAAGCTGCTAGAAGCTTCCCCTGTGTCCGACAGAGCCAATGCCAGCCGGCTCCAAGATGGACCCACCGCTGGCCAAGGCCAAGCGAATCAGTGACAGCAGTAGCACCTCTGTGATAGCATATTTAAGAAGGGGGAAAAAAAAAAAAAAAACAAAAAAAAAACAGGGCACAACTGAAGCCAGAGAGAGGAGTGAGAATATGTGAGAGGAACGACTGTGCAGACACCAAGGTCAGTGCAGAAGGAGGGGCAGGAGGTGCTCCAGGCACTGGAGCAGAGATTCCCCTGCAGCCCCTGGTGCAGCCCATGGTGAGGCAGCTGTGCCCCTGCAGCCCATGGAGGTCCATGGTGGAGCAGATATCCACCTGCAGCCCGGGGAGGATCCCATGCCGGAGCAGGGGGATGTGCCCAAAGGAGGCTGTGACCCTGTGGGAAGCCCACACTGGAGCAAGCTCCTGGCAGGACCTGTGGACCCGTGGAAAGAGAGGACCCCACACTGGAGCAGGTTTGCTGGCAGGACTTGTGACCCCATGGAAGGGACGCACACTGGAGCAGTTCATGAAGAACTGCAACCCGTGGGAAGGACCCACATTGGAGAAGTTCATGGAGGACTGTCTCCTGTGGGAGGGACCCCACGCTGGAGCAGGGGAAGAGTGTGAGGAGTCCTCCTCCTGAGAAGGAAGGAGCAGCAGAGACAACGTGTGATGAACTGACCACAACGCCCATTCCCTGTACCCCTGTGCCACCTGGGGGAGCTGGTAGAGAAATTGGAAGTGAAGTTGAGCCTGGGAAGAAGGGAGGTGTGGGGGGAAGGTGTTTTAAGATTTGGTTTTATTTTCGCATTACCCTACTCGGTTTTGATTTTCAATTGGTAATAAATTATTAAACTGATTTTCCCCAAGCCGAGTCTGTTTTGCCCGTGACAGTAACTGGTGAGTGATCTGCCTGTCTTTATCTCAACCCACGAGCTTTTTCGTGATATTTTCTCTCCCCTGTCCAGTTGAGAAGGGAAGTGATAGGGCAGCTTTGGTGGGCACTTGGCATCCAGCCAGGGTTAAACCATCTCAACCTGGGGACAAGGAGCAGCAGCCTCACTTCTGTCAAGCTATGGGATTTGGCAGCTTCTAACAAATATTAAATAAATCTGACATATGCAGTGAGAAAGGATGAATGTGTCAGCGGGAAAATTGCAGGCTCTTCTCCTTTCTGTACCGATGTCTTAGGTGCATGCAATAAATCTGACGTCCTCCACCTCAAAGACTAAGACTATCACCTTAGTGAAATCTCTAGGTCCCAATCAGTGGATATGACTCATGCGAGTGCTTCCTACAGCACAGGGTACACCACAAGCAAGTGACAGACTCTGGATCTGTATGTAATCCGGCAATAGCACCAAAGGCTCACAGGAACCCAGACCTTGACCTCTTCACTACTGTTAAAATGTGCAAACTCATAAGAGAAAGTGTCATCCTCTGTGCTTCCTGCCACACTGAGAGTAAATGAGGTAAAGTTACAGCAGTATCAGGTTCTGTTGCTACCCTTTGCTTGTGTAAGTTGTTTTGTTTTGCAGTGGAATTATTTGAAACTATAATGATGCAGGAGGTATATGTCTGTCAATAGGATTATGCACAATCGTGCTCTGGTTAATGTGTTTAGCCAGGGTGTTAGAAGGATGGTCTCCTAATGAGATGCTCATGAGATGCTGCTTTTTCTGTCGGCTCACATGTATTATACTAGAGAATCATGCTCAGTGTTGTAGTTTTTTTATTCTTTCATATAAGACAGAGGTTTTGTTTCCTGCCTACATAAACACACTCAGTCTACAGGAATCTGACAGGTTGAAAGAAGGGGATTTAGGGATTTGTATATTCAGGTAAATTAAGATTGCTGTAAAATACGTGGGTTTCATTGGTCCTAGGAGACCAAAAGTGCAGTGATGCATTATTCTGGCATGAAGTTATGCTGTATGGTGCAAAAAGTTTCAAGAGATGCAAGTTCTAACTGCAGTCGTATCTCTTTCTCCAAGCGACATTTGGCAAAGAGAAGCAAAAAGACCTATGTGAACATTATCTCAAATACTTGTCATTTTATTAAAAGAATGATACTCCCTGGGCCAGTTATACCCTTGTATTGGGTCTGGCTGAGATGGAGTTATTTTTCCCCATAGCAGCCCTCATAGTGTTGTGCTTTGTATCGGTAGCCAGAAAGGTGTTTGTAACACACCAGTGCTTTGGCTACTGCTGAGCAGTGCTCACACAGCATCAAGGCTGTCTCTCCAACATTTTCCCCCCCTCAGAGTAAGCTGGAGGCAGGCAGGATCTTGGGAGGGGGCACAGCCAGGACAGCTGACCCAAACTGACCAAAGGGATATTCTATACCATATGATGTCTGCTCAGCAATAAAAGCTAAGAGAAAGGAGGAGGAAAGGGGGCGTTTGTTATGTATGACATTTGTCTTCCGGATCAATTGTGATGCATGCTGAAGCCCTGCTTCCTGGGAAGTGGCAGGACATTGCCTGCTGATGGGAAGTAGAGAATAAAAAATTTGTTTCTGTTTTGCTTCCATGCACGGTCTTCACTTTTGCTTTTATTAAACTGCCTTTATCTTGACCCATGAGGGGGTTTTTTTCCATCTCATTTTCTAACCATCCACCCCATTCTGCTGAGGAGGGGAGTGTTGGGGCAGCTTGGTGGCATCTGGCATCCAGCCAAGGTCAACCCACCACAGACCCCCACATTTTTACATAATTCACAGAGATTTTGTGTAAATTATCCTCATCAGATTAGAATTTCTGTAATGCTGAGGCAGGTTCTGTAAGTCAAAAGAGATATCAACAATAAATATAGACCTAAATATATAAAAGATGAGTAAATCGAAGATAATGACTGAAAGCAAAGCCAAAATAAAAAAATGCACTGCTGAGTAAACTTTTACGTATATGCAATGTATTGCATTAATTAAGCTTTTTGAGGCAAAAAATGTTTCAGCATGGTAGATAAAAACAGAAAATGAATGCTGTGGCAGAAAGAGAACAGAGCCATCTGCCTGCTTACTGCTGTGAAATGGGCACTTAGTTAAATGGAAGATAAGGTTTAAAATTTTTGCTGGAACTTCAGCACTTTGAAAAGGGTTGTTTCCCTGAGTTCCAGTGGGAGTGATATTTTTTAGTATTTTTTTACTGAAAAATATGAAAAATATTTACTGAAAATAATGCATAGGAAACTGTGTATATAGAGGTCTCTATTCTTCCTTAGATAGTGAACTTCTATTTATAGGAAAAATACAGGGGGAAAATCAGAGTAATTCATAGTACACCAAAGACTTGTGCCCCACTTCCAGCTCTATTAAAAACACATGGGCTTGAATCATATGAGCCACAGCGAACCATCTGGGAAAGGACAACATCAAAAAACTAAATCATTTCCCCCAAATTTGAGATCTAAGACCCAATTAACTAATTATTACTTCAGATAGGAAATACCATGATGGCTCATCCATTTCGTGGAGGAAAAAATAATTATTCTAAGACAAAACAGTGCTATTTCTTTAAACACAAATGTTTACAGTTAGACTTCTCTCAAAAAGTACCTATGAGAGCTAAGTACTTTTTAAGATCCATAGTTGTTACTCCATGCTGTTACTTCCAGGTTAGGGACTCCACTGGCATGATTCAGATCAGGATTAAATGTGTAAAATTCTGCCACATCACCTACCTCTAGACTTCTGCAACAGCAGAGATCTGTAGTGAGGCCGTTGCCCAAACTCCCTTCATAGGCAGAGGAGAGTAAGAGCACTTCTAGAGGGTGATTCATCTGGCCTCTTCTAGATGTCAGCCTTGGGAGGAGATGAATCACACTTTGGAAGTGCCTTTTTCTTTCCTCTGACTATAAAGGGAGTTTAGATAATTAGCTCAGATGTGGATGTCTCCACTGTAAATGCACAAAGTTTGAAGCAATGAATCCCACCCCTAGTCTGGTAATGAGTACTATCTTCCTTCCTGAATTGTCCCATTGAAATCAACGGTAAATAGCAAAACAAAAAGACTAATGTGCAGGTCCTTTATTTCTGCAGAATTTACAGGAGATATATAAACTTTGATCAAATGTACCAAAGCTCCAGGAAGTAGGGGAAAAAAAGCCCTATGTATGGTTGCAGGGAAACTGCAGGGAAATTATGGAAATCATGGTAAGCAAACAAATAGTTCTATTGAAAGTGGAATTAATGAAGCTTTGGTTCCTATAGATTTGTGTTTCGTGGTTGATTTATTTTGTAAGTGAATTTTAATAAGGCTGCTGTTGAAACTCCGTGCTAGACATCAAAGATTCTGCAGAGGTAAGAACAGTTATTACTACCTCAACCAGAGGAAAAGCTTCAGTGAGAAGACATGCATTATTGACACTGGAGCAACCATGTAGGAAAGAACTCTTGCCTGAACGGTGATTCTCTGGTGTCTAGCAAGAGACACGAGCTTTTCCTTGTGCTTTGGCTTTGTTCAGGTGTTGATGGGATCTCTCTTCCTTACCTGGACACCTACTAACATGAAATGCATGGGGATTTTAAGACCTCTCTTGCTCTGTTAAATTTAAGCAAAATTTGCCAGCAAGTATTCATCAGAAGTTATTGGGGTAAACTAACAGACAGACCCAGGACTTTACATAGATGCACCTGTGCATTTACATAGCAAATCAAGGGAAAATCGGAGGAAGCAATTTGTTTAGCCCATTTGTAAGATCTTTTCAGAAATCTAATTGCCGAGGAGTTCAGTTTTACATATTATTTGATAGCCCCTCCAGTCATTTTATGTCCTCTAATACTATGCTGAGGCCATTAGTTCAGCACTAACAAAGCAAAGTGCTACCTGCTGCTCTTTAGATGTCTCATATCAAAGTTGTGAAATGACCTGACCCAGGATGTTTATCCAGGAAAGCAGTTAACCACTTAATTTCACAAAGGTCTGGGGAAAAATATAATTAATCAAATTAAACTAGTTTTCCAGCCCAACCTCCATCCCTTCTATTCATGAGCATTCAGATATGTGTTTGGGGTTTGTTTTTTTTTTAATGTTTACCACCTATTTTCACAGCATCTCATTTCTTTAACTGCTAGAGTACAGAAATGTATCCATTTTGTCATGGTTTATTCAATGTTTTCTCAGAAACAGGCTGAATGTAGTTTTCTCTTCTCTTCACAGCTCCTTGTTCTCCTATTTCTTAATCAGGGAAATGACATGTGGTAGCTGTGATAGTCTAATTACTGGAATAAATTCAGGATGAAGCTGTTACTCCATGCTGCAACTCTCAGCTTTTTTCAGACTCTATGACAGCCTACATGATAGACTCCAAACCACAGGAAATTTCAGGCATCTATCTGTGTATCTAGGTATTTTCACTACACACTTCACTAAGATAGTAGAGCACTTAGACTGAAGTAACAGTGCAAGGAATGGCTTAGAGATTCGTGCATTAAGCAGACTACTTCCTCATGATGCATGGAGCCAAAAAAATTTTTGAACAAGGAAGAAGTCTGGGTCCTGCAAAAGCAGGAAAGCTACGGCAAAGTAAACAATTGCTCTTGAAGCTATACCACTACAAAATGTTACAAATACTGTATTTGCATGTCTTATATAAAAGTGGTGTGTAAGAGATCCACATTATGACCTTTGAGGTTTTAGGCTTATGTTTTGATCTGATGAAAAATAAAAGGAGGATTTATAACATTAGGAAAAAAAGTCACTGCACACATTGCTGTGGATAGTTGGATATGTTTCTGGAGATATGTTCAAGAACTAAAATCAATTTCAACAAATCAAACTCAGTACTTCACAGTCTAAACCCTCTTAGCTGTAATGATCCATACTTGTTCCACATGAATCAAAACATAAAAATAAAAAATATAAAAATGAAAAACAAGTGCCTACAAGCTGGAGAAATACCTTCCATAAGTGCAACCTACCAAGCTACCATTTCCTCTGTCTTTTCCTTCATGGGGACAATATTATTTTTACATCAATGTAAAAATCAGTAAAGAATTATTAATTTTTTTTCTAGATTTGTTATGGAGTATTATGTTTGTTCTGGAATTTGTTTTGCATTCTACCTTCAGAGTTCATTAGCTGCCGCCGCCTTTGACAGCACAACTCTGTGCTTTTAGTTTCCCCTGAAATCATTATAATAGAATTTACTGAAACAGTTTTACTGGATTCTAGGTTTTCTGGACCAAGACTGGCACCTTCTGGTGAAAGAATTTAAATTCACTACAGAAATATAATATCCTCAACCATACCCTAACAGACTGTGCTTTTAACAATTGCTACTTAGAGATATTCCAGTATCCTAGATTTGTTTTCCCCACTGACTTTAAACATTAAAGTCATAGTATTTCACAATATGAGTAGATTTGCACATAGATACATGAGGATTTATCTGAAAGTTTACCACTTTATTAATTAATGGTCCTCAAATTAAACAAATTATTATGTATAAATTGATTTTTGACTCTGAGACTAGCAAGCTGGCTAATGTGTTAGATTAGTAAAAGATAATGAAAGTTATTTGAGCTTATGGAACCCCACAAATAGGATTTAAGCTTGAAATATACAGTTAGTGAAAACATGCACTATTTATTTCAAGTATTTTTACCATTATGTTATGTGACAGTACAGATATGTTTAGTAAAGCTGGATTGCTGGTTATTTTTTATATGGAGGGGATAACAAAGCAGAGCATATTTTACATACATTTGGGATTTTTTTGTTTGAATCAGTGCCATGATTAGAGATGCATCTGTCACAGGTTCTCAGCTACCAACAGATCCTGAGATAAGCCCAGGTATTTTGCTGTCCACACCAGAATAACCCATTAAATCTCCATGACAGCAAACAGAAACTCTTCTGTGGAGTTATTTTGATGGATTTTTTAATATATGAGTTATAAATGTCACAAGGAGGGAAAGAATAAACTTCGTGGGTTTGGGTCAGACAGTCTAGCTTTTCATGTTCAGTAGCCATTGAAAAAGGGAGCAAGACACAGATCTAGTCTCCTTGAAAAGTTGTACTTCTTGTCTAGCAGAAGTAGCTTTCTAACATTTCAGGCAGAGATTGATTTGTGCCTCTACTCCACCCCTACTGCCCTATACTAGAGGCAGAAGATGGCTTGTATTAAAAATGGAAAGTGTGTGGGGAATGTTTAAAGGATCCTGAAGTATACTTCGTTCCTCCCCTGATGTTTTTTTGTGGGATTGATATTCCTGCATGACCTATGTCGCTAAACCATGGCAACCTAGAGCACTGGAAAAGATGTGTAGACTATGTCTGTTCATTAACTTGCTAAGCAAATGAGATTTTTTTTTTTTAATCACAATCTTAATTTAGTACTAGTTGATTTATGGAAGTCTAAATAATATGGCTGTGTAAGATAGCAGGCACCGGACCTGACTCATTGAGTCCCTTCTAATCTGATGTTCCTAAACTGGTAGAAATTTAAGTTTTGCCCTTCCCCCAAGCACTAGCATCAGCCACTCACCTTAAAGGTGATTTGGACTAACCCAGTTCAGAAAATTATGTCACTCTCCAAAACCATTTTATTTTTATCCTGCTTTAGTGGCAATTCCACTATGTTTTTTTAAGGCTTCAGGTAGTTACTTGTGCAATGGAAAATGTTACCAAGTTCACCAGATTCTTCCACATAAGTCAAGGAACAGTCATCTCTTTGCAATTATCTTTGATGCCTACAGACCCAGTTAATCAGTCTAAATTGTTCCATGTCCCATTTTCTTACCCTTGTGTCACGCAGCCCCATCAGATTTCTGCTGAGTTGCATTCCATGCTCACTCGGATGCTTACTCCTAGCATCTCTCATTCCTGCTGCTCATGCTTACCACATCCCTTCCCAACCAGGTCAGAATAGGGAGATAAAGAAAACAGTACACCAATTTGTAGTTTTTCAGTCTCTTTCAGACGGTACCTGGCAGGATGCCATTCACATCAAGAATAAAGCAACTTGCTGTCCTTGAAATAATAGCGAAAAAGCTGCCAACCAATTGTGTTTAATGGGACATTATCACTGGATAAATTGTTTTCCTACAGCAGCACAATTCACTTTTAGGATTTACTGCAGATAACTATAATGGGAAGGTTGTGATAGTAAAAAGGAAGGAGAGTCTCATAGTTCTAATTTGAAATATTTCTATTTTATTAACATAGAAATGCTTGATAGAGATCATACCCTGGGGTATGCAATGTATTTCAATGTCAAGAACTTTAGTAAAATCAAGCCATGTCTCTAGAGGTGATTAGCTGGGAGATACAGTTTTGTCCACCCTTTTCTGTACCGTTGCCTAAATTTTTATTATCACTGTTATAAAAACTTACAAGCAACGACATTTATACTTTGGAACAGTATACAAAAATTATCATAACGTACCATCTTGACAGTAGTCAGTATTTGTGTTTCCTTTTCAATGATTACAGACCCATCATTCCAAAGAAGGCATAATTTTATTCTGAAAATATTATTTTGTACAGTTTTTTATGTTTTATTAAGGGAGCTTCTAGGACTTAAAAATAAATGTCTCCAGAGGATTTCATGTTGTTAGAAGGTGAAATAACAACGAGTGATAAGCTTTGTTTGCTACCTAGTCATTGCTTAAGAACCTTGTGCGGTAATTGCCTGCAGCAAGAAAAGCAGGTTTGTCTCTATCCCTTCAAGCAACAGTCAAAAACAGTCACAGACAAGTTGCTAACTATTTTTTTTATAACCAATTAACAACTGCTTTCCTACTTAACTAAGTTTTTAACATTCATAATGGGGAAAGTAGGATGTTTTCAAGAGGAATATCTGCTTTGAAGATTGCAGCCAGTTAACAGACTTGCCCTACAATTCTGGTTGTTGTGTAGTTCCACAATTATTTTTTAAAATACTAAAGGAAATAGAAGTTGCTCCAGATGTTTCCTTCTTAATTCCGCAGCCACACAGGACATGTTGTTGGCATTGTGTCCATACAACCATTCCAGATGTCTAGAACGAGGAAAATAACTGCCTTCCAAGTAAAGGAGTAGTGCGGAGTGAAATGGGGGAGGAGAGGGAGCAGGAGGGACTTGCTGTTGTGAATTTTGATGTTATATAAGCATTGGCAGCTCTGAAGACTACAGTTCTCTGTCCACAAAACAAATATAGCACAGACAGCACTAGCATATATGATTTTTACATTCTTTCTTAGAGACTACACATACTGGAGAGAGTAGGAGAGCTGTCATTAAGTGAGGCGACATGTGCTAGTGAACAGGGCATGGGACTGTGAGACCTGAAGCTGATCCTCACTTGATATAAATTATTGCAACTCCATTATGCCTCTGCTGTCTCTGTGGAACTACGCAAATTTACAGTGGTTGAAAGCATAGCCAAGAGACCTAATTTTGTTTCTGGCAATCCTTTTGAACTGCTGCGTGTGAATTTGGATAGTTCAGCTTTCCATCTAAAATGAAGATACAGCATTGCTTTGCAAAATATGAAAAGATATGAAAGGAATTGTGAGACAAAGAGATTAACATTGCTAGTTAAAGCAAATGCATTCCAGTCCTAACTGTGGATATCTGCCATTTTTGTTATGTAGGAAAACTTAGAGCTGGAAAGTAAACTTACTTGTACTCTCCTCACATGAGTCTAATGGCAGCTCAGTTACAGCATTGCACTGGTGATGCCCTGCTGCTCCCTTCTCCATTCCTACCACTTTCTTATCCTACCCAGGCCAGAAGACTATCAGAGTTTTGGGATGTATTTTGTGAGTGGTAAGTAGGGAGTCTGGAGCAGATGCTTCATGCATTTTCCTGAAATATCTTTTTTACAGTTGTTTGCAGTTGTGGGAAGTGGACTGGATTTGATGGTTCAGCTAGTCCTCCTGCAAAATCATGTTTTTATTTTGCAAAGCACTTCTTTATGACTCACAATCAGATGCCTTGCACATGACAGTTCTGTGACTGTTGTGGAAAAATATGATGAAGAAAATGTCATTTAAATAGTAAAGATTTTTGTAAACCCTGAGTTAATTTTCTCACAGATCAGACATTCTATCTCCAAAAAACTATGTAGGGAATATCTTCCTCTGTGGAGAGGTGAGGATACTCATTGTGCAGAAAAAGAGAAATTTTTCCATCTTCCTGTTGCAGGAATTTAGAGTTGGTTTTATGACAAGAAAAACACAGAAAGTAATAGATAGACATAAAAATCTTAACAAAACCACTTTAGTTTAAACAATAGATTCTGTGAATAGATTCTGATCAGCTTGTTTTACAGAGGTAATTTTGCAGACTGACACAGAACCATCACTGATTTATGCCAGTGTAATTTAGAACATAAACATGAATTATGTAACTCAAACTATTCAATCTATTTCTTTGCCAGACTGTTCTCCATTGTATATACACTAACATTTTGTCCACTTTCATTTAAATTTTCGTAGTTATAGAGCTTCTATTGCTTCTTTTGTGAGACCATTCCCAAGGAAAATAAATTTTTTTGTCAAGAAATCTTCATTATTCAGTCTAGGTTTTTCCTTTCATAATTTAATCCCTCTGCTCCTTTTTACACCTCTTTTTATTATGCTATAAAATGTGACTGTGCTCCTGGTTGACTGCATCATTCAGTAACAGTCTGCTACCATGTTCCCTGCTAGCTACTCTTTAGCCAAGCTATAGTACTTAGCCTTTCTCATAAACTAGTCCCTCACTGCTACTATTGCCCATCGCTGAACATTCTTGTGTCCATCTGTATTTTATGTCAATTAGGTGCCTTGAGATATGTCCAGTAATGCAGATATTGTACTATGTGTATATATTACGATACATACCATATGCCCCAAAGAAAGGAAATTTTTAACGGGTTCTGGTAATTTTTCTCTGCCTATAAATATCACTGTTCCTTGGACCTATACTTAAATTGATGGCCTCCATTGCTTTAGGAATTTTCCTGACACTACAGTTCCTAGGTGTCTCCCTTCCGTATCTTGGATTGTATTTTCTTCCAAAGCTACTAATTTGAGCTTCCCTGCTTCTAGTGTATGCTGATCCTTTGCATTTTCTGCTGTTATTGATGCTTATACTGCCAAGCACTATGATAACGTCTCTATACTTTTTTTGGGTTTTTATCTTTATTTGTTGTCTTTGTGTCATTAATGAGATGATAGCTTCTACCAGTCCCTCAGTGGTCCCTATCTTCCCTGTTTGGGAAATTCTGTAGTGTGATTTTGCAGTATTTATCCCATAGGAGCCCACCTATATGTAATCAAAATTGAATTTTGTCTGAGAGAGCAAACTGTACTAACTACATTATTTTGATTATTTATTACATCTATTGCTTTTCTTTTATCCACTTTTTTAATTCTGTATTTTAAAAAGCCAAGCACAATTTGTCTCCAGATATTTTCTTTAAAACACATACTGTTTATTCAATGCAGACACATTACTTTCCAGGAGGTGGAAAGTGTGTGACTTCTGTTTGCAGAGGAGCAACGCTTTTGTCAGGATGCCAACAGGCAACCACATGTGCTATATCCAGATTGTCTTGGTACGAGGAATTAGCTTTGAGGTTCTAGGGAGCTGAGGTGAAGTAAGTCTCTATCATTACTTAGTCATTCACCCTTAGGAACAATCAAAGAACAAGGTACAATTGTGAGCCAAGTAAATATAACCATAATATTTATTGATAATATGCTAGGAATTATTGTTTTTCTATAATTGATATACCATGGAATAATAAAATCATCATCCATAATTGTTTAATACATTGCAGAAGGAAGAGCTCCAAGGAAAAATTGAATAGCACAGCAATTCCTGTAGATTAGATCATCTGTTCACTAACACAGTTATTCTGAATTTATGGATAGAGTTGGGTATTTTTACACAATTTAGATTTTCAGGCCTGTTCTGATGTAAAGAGGTTGTGAAAAGAATGTTCACAGCATCTTAAATCTGGAACAAGCAGAGAAGACTGGGAGCATTTTGAATCACTAAGTACCAACATGTGATCTCATAGTTAATGTTGTCTATATGAGGCCACCTGCTTATTGTCAGCTGCAGAATCTGTCCCTCATTCAGTGCCTATGAAAGTCAATGGGCATGCCCTCTGCTGGGTGAGTCATTCTGACTTCACGGAAGTCAGTGGAGCACCAGCAGTCGATACCAGATATATATCACTCCAGTGAAAATACTTTACTTCTTGCTGCAATGGGCTTTGGATCAATACCTGAGTTAATAAGTGAGCACATTACATTTGGAGCCAAAATTAGAAAGAAATCTTATAATTAAAATCATGTATTTCATCATGGGTGCATTAGAATTCATTGCCAATAATGGTAATAGACCTAATGAGCACGCGTCTTACTTCACTTCACATTAATGGAGATGTAAGTTACTTGCTGTTATTTGTAAGATGTTGCTCTTTGATCTTTAGGTCAAAATGCAGGGGGAGGGAAAGTGATTTAAATATTAAAATGTTAAGAAATGTTACTCATTCCAGCAGTTTCAGCTAGATAAACTACAGTATCAAATGAGGCTGAAATTCAGATGAACTCCTTCAACTTGCTTAAGAAAGAATGGCCCCAGTACAAATGAAAATCTAGCAACTGCTTTGCCAGTGTAATCAATGTGCTGCTTTGCCATGGTAGTGCTCTACTTCTCAGTCCTTTAGTAGGAAGTAGAAATGCAGCCTACAGCTATCTGAAACAGAGTCAGTCACTTCAATTTAACTTTAAAAAAATCTGGCTGGCAGGCAGGGAGCTGGTCTCCACAATGGTGATTTTATAACAAAACACAACTGTCAGGTAAAATTATAACTGGCAACTAGACTTCTACCACCTTATTCATTCAGTCAGCCAAATAGAAATATTACGTACAGTCCCTTCATTAGAGGTTATTCATCTGCAATACACAGTAATTTTTCATCTGTTTCATATAGTTTACAGCATTCTACCACACACTGTGATTTTTCTGTGTTTTTATTTTCAAAAATCCCGTTAAGAAATGTTTGTTCCATGTTCTTTTTATTTCTTTGTTAAAGGGGATCTATTAGGATTATTGTACCTATTATTCCAAACTACAAAAATGCCATCTGACAGAACTGAAACCCTTGATCACTTCCCCCATCCCCTTAAAAACCTGTGCCTGGGTGGTCAAGCTGCCCCTCATAAGCTCAGTCATAAACAGGCCCACAGCAGCTTCTAACAAATGAGATGGTTGGTTGCTTTGCAGAGCACCAAAGGATCCCACTGGAGACAACGGGAAGTAGAAAATTGATGAAAGCAAATGTGTTTAGCAGACAATATGTACATTGACAACCCACAGTGGGTTTCATCTCACCAAATTTAGAAACCTGAAATTGTACGTTGAAATCTAAGAGGGTGGTCTAGAGTCCTTTTATAGTCAATAAAAAGAAAAAGGCTTCTCACTAAAGAGAAATAAGCATGTCTGTCTCTAGTCATCTCATCCTAAGAGATTTCTGAAAATGCGAGATAATTGCCCATAATAGGTGTTTTCTTATGGTTGGAGTGGAGGGACGTTGTT
This sequence comes from Pelecanus crispus, assembly GCF_030463565.1. Lineage (NCBI taxonomy): Eukaryota > Metazoa > Chordata > Aves > Pelecaniformes > Pelecanidae > Pelecanus > Pelecanus crispus. The sequence continues at coordinate 155,917,822 of NC_134644.1, read as the reverse complement.
TGGCATCTTTAGTGAGCAGAAGTCTGCAGTGACAGTTTAAGAGTAATCTGTTATTCAGGAATAAGTTTGAGAAGAAATTATGAGGAGGGGTTTATAAAGTGTTAGGGGAGGAAATGCTAAGGTACAGGAAACACCAGGAGCAGGAACATCTAATTACCATGCTGGGGTAAAAATATAAAGCAAAAAAATCTATGAAGTACTGGATTGCATTAGTTCTGCTGCTCAGGGAACAAGAAACATCAAAACGGTCTCAACACAGATTCCCCCTACACCTTTGAATATTCAGCAGAATAACAGGTCCTTTACAGACTTCATGGAATCAAATTCTTTCACTAGTACAATATAATACGCCAACCTTTCAATACTTGGCACTGACTTTCGTGAAACTGAGCTGTCTGAAGCCCTGCAGCAGCACTGAATCAATGGCAAAGAGCCTCAGTGAACAAAGCAGGCACAGCCGCCCCCACTGACACTCTCAGCTTTTTCCACCACCATTGCAGTTCTCATCGTCCTCACAACATGCACATTGGCTCACATGCTGCTGGGTCACTTCTGCTGGGTTAACTAGCTCTCCTTACCTCTCTCCTGTCTGTATACACTCTCAAAAGAATGTGTCAGAGGAACTGACAGACCAATGACCTGGTCAACAACTGAAAGAACAATCACAGTTTTCCCAACAGGAACTTTTCAAAGCGGCAATAAAGAAGAAACAGCAAAAAGATCTGGCATGGCCTAGCTCCATATATGCTAGCAAGCATAGCTCAAATTAAATATAAAAACTAAAAGCGGTATATGTCTGGGGAACAGGAACTTGAGCAAAAACCCGATTCCCTATCCCCCTGCACTGCTCAGGGGAAGGACGTAGAGAAGTTGGGAGTGAAGTTGAGCCCAGGAAGAAGGGAAGGGTGGGGGGAAGGTGTTTTAAGATTTGTTCTTACTTCTCATTATGCTACACTGATTTGATTGGCAATAAGTTAAATTAATTTCCCCAAGCTGAGTCTGTTTTGCTCATGACGGTAATTGCTGAGTGGTCTCCCTGTCCTTATCTAGACCCATGAGCCTTTCATCGTATTTTCTCTCCCGTCCAGCGACAGAGCGGCTTGGTAGGCACCTGGCATTCAGCCAAGGTCAACCTGCCACGCTTATGATTTAACCCAAAGTGCTATTCATGACATGCCTTATGGGATCTCTTTCAGGACAAAAATTATAATCTGCCTCTTTCTACAGCAGGTATTCTGGACAGTTCTCATCCAGTGTTAACTGAAGCATCCCTGGGAGCATTCTACAATGGTCAACTTTTGGATTAAGATGGGGGCAGAATTGTACAAAATAACTGCTCCATAAACCACAAATGCCCATCCACTTGCCAGAGGAATACTTGAATGGCAAACATTTGAACTACTTGAACTACTGAGTACTCAGAACAGGCTGCAATATAACAGCAGGAAAGTGTTCTTCCTTTCACTTGATCCCCTACCAGCATTAGTAAGTTCCTCATTCTCTTGCTTTTTATCTTAAAATCCTCTGCAGAAATTGATTACAGGGCTTTACCATCTCATCTAAGGTCTCTGGCATTTCCTAGGAGCTACTGTGTCATACTGTCAAGGGGCCTCTCCAAACAGCCCTCCAGAAATAGTGTTCCCCAAGTAACTGACATAACATAAACGTCCCCAGAAAGATGAATATACAGGAAGTTAAGTCTGGGTCTTGCTGCATGTATGATTGCACTAGACACTACTAAAGACTGGCACAGTCATGATCCTGGTCAATACCTAGGAAGGAAAGTAGTAAGACACAACCTGAATAAGACAACCATACATGTCCTCAACATTAGGGTAAGAAAGAAGCCTTTGATTCTAAGCTGCACCTAGTACATCATGGTCGCTTTAACCCATCCTGTAGCAAGTGAATGATCCTGTGGCAGCCATCCACAACCCAGTCTTCTCCCAAGCATTAGCAGATGATGCAACCATATGTGTATGCAAAGGCAAGGAAGCACAAATGGCAGTGCTAGACCTTCACCTGTGCATACATACATAGTGTTCTTACCTATTCTTATAGATACACTTTTCTGTTGGGCCATAAAGTGTGCAAAAGGAGAATGAATTAGACCAAGGTATGTACTAGGCAGGCTTTTGTTGTTGAGGTGCCAAGGACTGTGGGATAGCCCTCCTACCATGGCGTGTACCTAGTGTTTTTCAATATGGACATAGCATAAATACCCTGACACACGATTAGTGTAAGCATGAGCGTGTGCGTCCACTTGATCTGACAACTGCAGAGTGCTCTTCAAGATAATTACCAAAAAAATTTATCACAGAAGGAATCTCAGAGAACCATGGGAACATTCCTGTTCCCATCAGTAGCACATCACTTTTTTATAGTTTCTACTTGAAAAGTTATGTCCCTTGTTCAATTCACTGCTACCTCCCAGTCTTTCCAGACATCTCTATCATGAACTTGTCAGATTAACTTTATTTCTGTCTGCCTTTGCTCCCATATTTCCTTTCTTTTTTCCTCTCTCTCTTTCATGGTCAGTCTCTTCTTTTTTCTTTTTCTCCACCTAAATTATTTTCATCTTCTTCCCCCCTTTCACCATTCCCTCAGCCAAATGCCTTGAGGAACGAATATGACATTAGTAGGATATCACTCAGTTTATGGCTTTGCTATGTTTTATAGCTTTCTCTGCCTTTGTATTTGTTTCATTGTTTAGATGACACATTGTCCTGGTTTCGGCTGGGATAGAGTTATTTTTTTTCCCCCTAGTAGCTAGTATAGTGCTGTACTTTGGATTTAGCATGAGAATAATGTTGAGAACACACTCATATTTTAGTTGTTGCTAAGTAGTGCTTACCCTAGCCAAGGACTTTTCAGCTTCTCATGCCCTGCCAGCAAGAAGCTGGGAGGCGGCACAGACAGGACAGCTGACCCAAACTAGCCAAAGGGATATTCCATACCATATGGCATCATGCTTAGTATATAAACTGGGGGGAGTTGGCCGGGAGGGAACTCAGGAACTGATTGGGCATTGGTCAGCGGGTGGTGAGCAATTGCATTGTCCATCACTTCTTTTGTACATTTATTATGATGATGATGATTATTATTATCCCTTCCTTTTCTGTCCTATTAAATTGCCTTTATCTCAACCTACGATTTTTACTTTTTTGCTTTTTTGTCTTTTTTTGTCTCCCCCATTTTGGGGGGGGGGGGGGGCGGTGGGCGGGGAGTGAGAGAATGGCTGTGTGGTGTTTAGCTGTCTACTGGCTTAAACCACAACAGTCCTTTTGGCGTCCAACATGGGGCATGAAGGTTTTGAGATAACGACAGATCTGACCAGAACGTGTTAAAACAAACTTGAGATAGGCATTCATTATACTAGTTTAATAGTTGCGGGTTGCAATGTTGATGTATTTGCTCTCAGAGTTGTGCTTGGTCTCAGAGTTGTGCTGCGTAACACCTTACTTGCTGTATGCACTCCCTGTGGCGCTGTTTATCACCACTGGGAGTTGGATTAAAGTTATTGCTTTGCTGTACTGTGTAACAATGGCTTATGGTATGATAAAATTATCAGTCATGAGATTGTATGCAGCCCTGACATCATCCCTGTACTTCAGGAGCCATCTCTTGGAAACTATTAATAATTGCACTTTTTACCTTTTCTCCTTAGAGAACCAAGCTATGGGGGGAGACGGGGGGGACACTTTCCCCCACTCCTTCACCTTCCCTTTCTCCTTCAGACTAGTTACAACAGCTCTTGAGAATTTTTAATATCCTTGGGATATTCAAACCAGCATGCTCCTATTGCTATGTCTCCTGAATGTGATTCAGGTCTTGTTTACGGTTAAATAACTATTTAAGAATACCACCCAGAGATCTACCCCCACAATGGGCACTGCAGCTACTCAAACACTGGTGACAGGCACTGCAGCTACTCCAGCCCCAGGGACAGGCACTGGGGTTACTCCAAGACCAGTAACAGGAATTGCAGCTACTCAAACCGTGGCGACAGGCACTGCGCCTACTCTAACCCCCATGACATGCATTGCAGCTACTCAAACCCTGGCGACAGGCACTGCAGTTAAACCAGAGAGCCAACCCGTGCCAGTATCAGTTGCCCCTGCACACGAGAAAAAAGCACAAGAAAATCAGCTCATTTAGTAAGGAATGAAGATGAACCAGAACCATCAAGAGAACAGAAGGAGGAAGAGGCAGAACCCATAAATGAGATGGTAACCACCTGATCCCTATCCCTGAGTGAGCTGTGAGATACACAAAAAGATTTCAGTCATTGTTCAGCAGAGCACATCATCACCTGGCTGCTCTGATACTGGGATAATGGGGCCACTAGCCTGTAATCAGAGGGTAGGGAAGCCAAGCAGCTAGGATCCCTGTCTAGGAAAGGGGGCATTGACAAAGTAATTGGAAAAGGGACACAAACCACCAGCCTCTGGAGGCAACTCCTGTCAGACATGAAGGAAATGTATCCCTTCAAGGAAGATGTTATATATCACCCAGGCATGTGGACGACCACAGAGGAAGGTATCCAGTACCTGAGGGAATTAGCCATGCTGGAAGTGATTTATGATGACCTGGACAATGAGCAGTTATCCAAAGATTCAGAGGAAGACAGACGCACATGATGCATGTGGCAGAAGTTTGTACAGAGCACACCATTGTCGCATGCAAACTCATTGGCAGTAATGACCTGGAAAGATGAAGAGGCACCAACGGTGGATGAAGTGGCTAGCTGACTCTGGGAATACAAAGAAAGTACCTCTTCCTCCCTACAGGCCTGCCTCTCAGCTGTGGAAAAACTGTCTGAAAAACTGTTCCAGGAGTTCCAGCAACTCAAAGACTATGTGTCCTACTCCCCACCTGTATGGACCAGTATCTCAGCCATTAGGAATAAGCATCCCTCTGCTTACACTGTTACATCAGGTGGCCGAGTTGCAGCAGTCAAAAGGCTGTGCAGTATTAGAGGAGCCAAGAGAGATAGATAGGTGGTTTCAGAACCATGCTCCTGTAGCAGACAACACCGAGAATGAGGCACCTTGGACCCTGGTGACCCATAAAAGCAGGACCCCACTTCAGTCTCTATCCTCCAGCATCACAACCAAAAACAGATATGAAACTTTAACAGCTACAGACACCCATGAACAAGGTCTGCAAGAGGCAACTGTACCAGCAGCACACAATGGATACTGTAAAAAGCATCGATGAGTGCTCATAGTGGGTGACTGTCATGGTTTAACCCCAGCCACCAACTAAGCACCACGCAGCCGCTTGCTCACTCCCCCTGCCCCAGTGGGAGTAAGAGTGAGAAAAACTCCTGGGTTGAGATAAGAACAGTTTAATAATTGAAATAAAATAAAGTAAAACAGTAGTAGCAATAATAATATACAAAGCAAGAGATGCACAATGCAATTGCTCACCACCCGCCGACCGATATTCAGACAGTTCCTGAGCAGCGATCGCTGCTCCCTGGCCAACTCCCCCCAGTTTATATACTGAGCATGACGTCACATGGTATGGAATAGCCCTTGGGGCAGTTTGGATCAACTATCCTGCCTGTGGTCCCTCCCAGGTTCTTGTGCACCTGGCAGAGCATGGGAAGCTGAAAAGTCCTTGACTAGCGTAAGCAGTACTTAGCAACAACTAAAACATCAGTATGTTATCAGCATTATTCTCCTACTAACTCCAAAACACAGCACTATGCCTGCTACTAGAAAGAAAATTAACTCTATCCCAGCCAAAACCAGGACAGTGACTCTCTGTTAAGGGGCACCGAGGTGCCCATCTGCCAGCTTGACAGGGAGTCACATGAGGTATGCTGCTTTCTGGGAGCTAGGATCCAAGATACTGCCGAGAGGGTGCCACAAGTTGTCAGGAGCACAAACTACTATCCACTGCTACACTTTCATGTGAGCATGAATGACACTGCAAGCCAGAACCTGGGCAAAATCAAGGAAGATTATAAAGCCTTGGAGGTGCAATTGAAAAATACAGGTTCCCAAGTTATTTTTTCCTCCATTATACCAGTTGGAGGAAAGGGGGCAGCCAGAAATAGACATATAATGCATATCAATTTCTGGCTTCATGGCTGGTGCCATCGTGAGTGTTTGGCTTTTAAGACAACGGCACAGTCTTTGATGACTATAACCTACTAGGGGGGGATGGAATCCACCTGTCTAGAAGAGACAAGGGAGTCTTTGGCAGCAGGATGGCCAACTTGGTAAGGCAGGGTTTAAACTGAAAGACACAGAGGGCAGGTCCAAAGCGGAAATGCTCACGCCATCGCATCCAACTGGGGAATAAGCCAGGCCAACCAGAGCAGAGACAAATGTTCCTTAGCTGCCTCCCAAGATGAGAACCAGAAGGCCAAACACCTCAAGGGTGTGTATGGCTATGATGGATCCTCTTGCACTCCTCCTGGGAAACATGTATGCTCGATTACCTCTCTGAAATGCCTGTACACCAACACACACAGCATGGGGAATAAACAGGAAGAATTAGAGATCTGTGTGTGGTCACAGGGCCATGATCTCATTGCAATTATGGAGACATGGTGGGATGGCTCACATGACTGGAATGCTGTCATGGATGGCTACATACTTTTTAGGAAAGGCAGGCCAGCAAGGTGAGGTGGTGGAGTTGCTCTTTATGTGAAAGAGCAACTGGAATGTATCAAGCTCTGCCTAAGGGTAATGCACCCCTATGAGTAAGAAATCAAGCAAAGGGGGCAGGAGACCTGCATGGATGAGCAAGGAGCTTCTAGCAAAACTCAAGTGGAAGAAGAAAGTTTACAGAATGTGGAAAAAGGGACTGGCCCCTTGGGACAAATATGGGAATGTTGTCAGAATATGCAGGGATGCGGTAAGGAAGGCTAATGTCTACTTGGAATTAAATCTGGCAAGGGATGCCACAGACAACAAGAAGGGCTTCTTCAAGTACATCAGTAGCAATAAGAAGACTAGGAAAAGTGTGGGCCCACTGCTAAATGAGGTGGGTGACCTGGTGATGGAGGATACAGAAAAGGCAGAGTTATTGACTGCCGCCTTTGCTTCAGTCTTTACTGCTAAGGCCGGCCCTCAGGAATCCCAGACCCTGGAGGAAGGAGAGAAAGCCTGGAGAAAGGAAGACTGTCCCTTGATCGAGGCGGATCGAGTTAGATAAAAATCATTTAGGCAAACTGGACACCCAGAAATCCATGGGTCCCAATGAGATGCACCCATGAGTGCTGAGGGTGCTGGCAGATGTTATTGCTAAGCCACTCTCCTTTGAAGTCAAAGAATCATCTTTGAAAGGTCATGGAGAACAGGAGAGGTGCCTGATGACTGGAGAAAAGCCAATGTCACTCCAATTTTCAAAAGGGGCAAGAAGGAGGACCCAGGAAAGTACAGGCCAGTCAGCCTCACCTCCATCCCTAGAAAGGTTATGGAACAGCTCATTCTGGATGTCATCTCTAAGCATGTGGAGGAAAAGAAGGTTATCAGGAGTAGTCAGCATGGATTCACCAAGAGGAAATCATGCTTGACCAAACTGATAGCCTTCTATGATGGCATGACTGGCTGGGTAGATGAGAGGAGAACAGGGGATGTTGTCTACCTTGACTTCATGAAGGCTTTTGACACTGTGTCCCATAACATCTTCATAGATAAGCTCAGGAAGTGTGGGTTACATGAGCGGACAGTGAGGTGGATTGAGAACTGGCTGAATGGCAGAGCTCAGAGGGTTGTGATCAGTGCCACAGGGTCTAGTTTTAGGCCTGTAGCTAGCCGTGTTCCCCACAGGTCAGTACTGGGTCCAGTCTTGTTCAACTTATTCACCAATGACCTGGATGAAAAGACAGAGTGTACCTTCAGCAAGTTTGCTGATGATACAAAACTGGGAGGAGTGGCTGATACACAAGAAGACTGTGCTTCCATTCAGTGAGACCTGGACAGGCTAGAGAGTTGGGCAGAAAGGAACGTAAGTTCAACAAAGGCAAAGGTAGGGTCCTGCACCTAGGGAGGTATAACCACATGCACCAGTACAGGTTAGAGCTTGACCTGCTGGAAATGAGCTCTGCAGAGAAGGACCTGGGAGTTCTGGTAGACAAGAAGTTAAACATGAGCCAGCAATGTGCCCTTGCAGCCAAGAAGGCCAGTGGTACCCAGGGGTGCATTAGGAAGAGTGTGGCCAGCAGGTCAAGGGAGGTTATCCTCCCCCTCTACTCTGCCCTGGTGAGGCCACATTTGGAGTATTGTGTCCAGTTCTGGGCTCCACAGTTCACAAAAGACAAGGAACTACTGGAGATAGTCCAGCAGAATGCTACAAAGATGATTAGGGGACTGGAGCATGTCTCTTATGAGGAAAGCCTGAGAGCTGGCTCTGTTTAGCCTGGAGAAGAGGAGACTGAGAGGGGATGTTATCAACGCTTACAAATATCTTAAGGGGTGGTGTCAGGAGGATGGGGCCAGGCTCTTTTCAGAAGTGCCCAGCGACAGGATAAGGGGCAACGGGCACAAACAGAAACACAGGAAGTTTCATCCGAATACGAGGAAGAACTTCTTTACTTTGAGGGTGACAGAGCACTGGAAGAGGCTGCCCAGAGAAGTTGTAGAGTCTTCTTTTCTGGACATATTCAAAACTCACCTGGACACGATTCTGTGCAATCTGTTTTAGCAGGGGGGTTCGACTAGATGATTTCCAGAGGTCCCTTCGAACCCCAACCATTCTGTGATTCTGTGACTCTGTGATTCTGTGGTTCTGTGATTGATTCTGTGACCTGCACAGGAGATCCAGTTTGTAGGAATAAAATGGCAAGATGGACGTCGTTAAATCCCAATGGATGTGATCAACAAACTAACAGCCATGTCCCCGCCAACTAGCAAAAAGGAAACGAAAGCTTTCTTAGGCGTTGTGGGTTTTTGGAGAATGCATATTCTAAACCACAGTCTGATTGTAAGCCCTCTTTACCAGGTGACCCGGAAGAAGAATGATTTCAAATGGGGCACTGAGCAACGACAAGCCTTTGAACAAATTCAACAGGAGATAGTTCATACAGTAGCCCTTGGGCCAGTCCAGGCAGGACAAGATGTCAAAAATGTGCTCTACACCACAGCTGGGGAGAATGGCCCTACCTGGAGCCTCTGGCAGAAAACACCAGGGGAGACTCGAGGTCAACCTCTAGGGTTTTGGAGTCAGGAATACAGAAGAAAACAACATTTAAATTTACCCACTATTTAATAAGTTACTACTGGAAGAAATGGAAGCACTGACCTGTGAGGCTTTAGGGGGGCAGGTAGACTGGTGAGTTCAGAAAAATGGGAAGCATGTTGGTTGAATGAACATCAGCAGTGGTCTACTCACACACAGTAAATTACTGTGATCAAGCCAGAGGTTACAAATGCCAGTTAAAGGACAGATCTGACTTGAGTTCATTAAGTCATTTGATTTCAAAAATGGTCTGCTTTGTTTCTGGCTCTTCACCAGTAGGTAACAAGAAGTGGCAAGGAATTAACAGTGCTGCTAGGGTTACAAGCTGTATTAATGATTTGTAGCCAGATGTCTTCAGTAGATGGAAGTAGGAAAATGACAAGTTGTCCCATCATCATTTATGTTTAATCTAAAATTTTCATGCAGATATTGGTTGCATGCCAGAGGGATTTTTTAACCAGTACAGGCTACAAGGATCAAAACCCAGCCTAGATAGTTCACTATGAATATGGATAATCTACAGAATTTCATCCTTACATCGTTAAGAGTGATTTTTTTCTGAAACAAAAGATATGAACACAGCCCATTCAAATTCTACAGCAAAGTTATCTTGCAAAGCTAGATTGTTCTGTCTGGACAGAATTTTATACCTGCTCTAAGGCAGGCATTAGTTTAGCTTTATTTGAAATCTAACTATCTACCTAGCTATCTTGCTATAAATTGTGAATAATACATATTGTTCTAAAACCTACAGGAAACCTACTGCAGTATTTTCTTTACATTGACTCTGTATAACACTTATAAATAATCAAATTATGTGCTGTCATAACATGTTCCAATGCAAGATGACCTAACTATAAATCAGTCTTAAGGTGATAAAATATGACACCCTAGCCAGATAAACACGTATTTTTAACAGTTTGAAAGCAAGTCAGTTCCCTCTTAGAAGTTAATTACTTTTATTTTTAATGCCCTTAGAAAGTATATAACTTTCTATAGTACATAACTTTTCCAAGGATAAACAGTTGCACACTAAAGCTATTCAAAGTTTTATAGAAAATCATGATTCTATAAAATCCAAGCATTTCTTAGAAATTGCTTCCTTTTTTTCCAGCATTTCTGATAGGAAAGAATTAAAATTTTTATTTAGTTTTTTGTTTGTTTTATTTTGCTGTATTATTTCATCTTGTTATTCTGAGATATTATAGGTAATTCTATAAGAAAAATAGTTTTATAAAGTTCAAATGAAATGTTTTGGAATATTTTGTCCTACTTCATATGAAGTTCTTTGAAAGTCTTTCAATTCCACTAGAAATACACATTTCTTTACTCCTGCTATGTAGACTATCTAAACACTTACATATCTACCTGCTTTGTTCCTATTTGATTGCTTCCAAAATATGTCCTTGTTTACATTTACATTGCTCTGGACAGATATTAGTCAAATGCCATCTTTTCATGTAAGTTCAAAGAAAATGGTTTCACAACAATGAAATCAAGCAGTCAGAATGCCCCTCATGATCATGTATACAGTTGCAAGTTTTACTGTGGAACAGGTCAGTCACATAATTCATTATTGTTTGACAGTAACATTTTCTCACTACTGTAGTGAAACATTTTGAGTGGTACATTTAACAGAGTCCTGATAAATAGTCTTAGGGTCAAGTACAATTTTTTTTCTTTTTCTTTTTTTTTTTTTTCCTCCCAGCTCTACCTCTATCAGTGATGCATTTAGAACTTGTTCCAAAGCCCAAAGTCAATCAAGGCTATACTGACTTGAGTGGTTTTGTGGAATTGTTCTTCAGGGGTGCTATAAATATGTATCTTGTAGGATTAGTGTGTGACAGATGTGAACTAGCACCATAGGGTGTTTTTACATTACTTTTTAAAATTGTTTTGATTGGAATGTTAAAATATTTTTCATTGCAGCGATCTGGCACTGGCAATTGTATAGCAAGGATTAAATCTATTAATATAGCCTAATTATCAACTAGCATTATATCACTTCGTATTTGAAATAACATAGCAGCACTGTGGATATGAGGACATGAGTGAATCCAAAATATCCCTCTGATTTAGCCCAGGAGATATTTCAAAAGAAGATGCTCTTGAAAGCTTTCTCATTTAACATGAGAGCAATGCCAGAATTTGTGTTGTTTCTGTTGATGTATATAAGCCATGGTCGGGAGTGTTGAAAATCGTATGTGGAGTCAAGAATCAGCACAGTTGTAATCACTGACGAGTGCAAGATGCCTAAGGCGTATAAGGGCTTTGGTGTGTGTTCTTTAGAGGGATGCTAAGGCAGAGGTGTTAGGATGTGCCTGAAGGCGGACCCGAAGCAGCTGGGAAGCAGAAGAGGGTGCTGGACACGTGGACCTGCAATGGAATACACAACCAGTACCATCCACAAGGAAAAATGAACTAGTAAGTTACTTTTTGATGGCACTTAACAGTGAAATGTCTTTCTACATTAATTTAAGCATGGTAAGTCTTGATTTATCAGTATCCTAATTAGATACAATGATACAGCCATTGAAATGCTACATGTGCTTACTTGCAAAAAAAAAAGAAAAAAAAAAGAAGACTGCTAATGCCATTTTAATTAGGACGTATGAGTGCATGATTAAAGCACATGAGAGGAATGCACCAATCAAAAATGAAAACCTGAGAGAGATATTTTAATGATGTCTGAGAAGGGTTTCAAACATCTGAAGATATCTGATAAAATCTCATTATTTGAGTATTACACAATCTCAGTGCAATAGCTCTTCTCTGTATGAGGAATACCTCTCATAGACTTTTCCAGTGGATCTAGAAATAAAAATCAATAAGAAAATTTGCAATCATCAAAATGCTTACATAGATGCATGCTTTTCTTCATCTTTATTTAGCAGCAGATCCTCATCTATGTGTGATTTCATATGTTTGTTCTTTGGTAGGCCTGATCTAGAACAAGCATGACTAAAAGATACAGAGGTTCTCTTTCAAGTCTGTGAGTTACAAACTTCTTGGGTCAAAATTATTGACCTGAAATGCAGCTTTCCCTTACATGTACAAAAATAAACGTGTTCTGCTACTATTTTTTTCTACCAGTACTGTCACACAATCCCCAAAGTGGCACTGGCATAAAACATCTCTTTCTCTCCAACTCTCTGTAGGTCAAGATTTTTCTCTGCTATAAAATGCAATTATTTGAAAGGAAGTCCAAGTAAGAATATTTTCATACCCACACAAATAATTTTCTCACCACAATTCCTGATACCTTCCTTGGCCACAAGCATCTTTAGTCTCCCCTCTAAGGAAAGACAGACAAATAAACCCAAAAATCTGTAAGGCAAATTTAAAATTACATTTGAGTTAAGGAATTTTAAATCTAATCTTTGTGGACAAAAAATTTTACATGAGCAGGCAATATGCACTTGCAGCCCAGAAAGTCAACCGTATCCTGGGCTGATCAAAAGAAGAGCGGCCAGCAGGTCGAGGGAGGTGATTCTGTCCCTCTAGTCCACTCTCCTGAGAGCCCACCTAGAGTATTGCCTCCAGCTATGGGGTCTACAGTACAAGAAGGACATGGACCTGTTAGAGTGGGTCCAGAGGGAGAACCAGAAAAATGATCAGAGAGCTGGAGTACCTCTCCTATGAGGCCAGGCTGAGAGAGTTGGGGTTGTTCAGCCTGAAGAAGGCTCCAGGGAGACGTTATTGCTTGTAAAGGAGGCTTATAAGAAAGATGGAGAAAGACTTTTTATATAAAAAGGGCTTATAACAAAGATAGAGAAAGCCTTTTTACCAGAGCGTGTAGTGACAGGACAAGGGGTAACAATTTTGAACTGAAAGAAGGTATTTTTAGATTGAATATAAAGAATAAATTTTTTACAATGATGTTGGTGAGACACAGGAATAAGTTGCCCAAAGAAGTTGTGGATGCCCTACCAGGTGCTCAAGGTCAGGTTGGATGAGGCTTTGAGTAATGTGATCTAGTTAAAGATGTTCCTGTCCATGGCAGGGGTGTTAAACAAGATGATCTTAAAAGGTCCCTTCCAACACAAACCAGTCATGATTCTATAATATTTGAAGTCACTTGGTCCACCTGGAAATTATTTATTTGCTTTGGTTTTCATTCCATATAGTAAGTCACAGTTTTATTTAGACAGCAGAAAAACTGTAAAAGGCATTCCACGACTCCACAGCAAATAAACATTTCAGCAAGAACTTAATCATGGTGAGAAGAAATTTTTCTTTTTAGAGTTACAGGAAAATAACAATGTCAAATAATGATTAATAAACCTCACAAAAATACAAAGAGGTTTTGGTCAGCCTACAGAACCATATTAAAAAAAAAGGAAGTAATAAAAAGGCTATGTGACAAATAATCCTTCCTTGGTATTTGGTTTGTTTAATAAAAGACAGTTAAAGATTTCTTCTTAATGTTCTTATCCTCAAAGATTTGCTAGTGCTAAACTGCTTTCAATATCTCTTGCTTTTATTTCAGAATTCTTACAGAAGGTCTGTAAAAGCCTTTGTAGTGCTGATTTAAAAGAAATACTGGTCCAGAAAATATGTAAGCTGCACTGGTTGATAAAAAAAAATATATATAAGCTGACTATGGATATAATGACTGAATACAAGATGTAACATTTTAACAGTAATATTGGTTAACCCTTGCAAAAAACTGCTAAAATTTACAAATACTTGTAATCTGGATATTTTAATTATCCATTAGATGTGAATTTAAACGGATATGCTCCAGCTCCCAGGCTCAGTATCGTTGCTGTGTATGGCAGGGAAGAAGACTTTCCAAAGCATGAGCACTGGCAGAATTCCCTGGTCTGTCTTGCCAAACTTTACTTTTTTTCTTTCACTCAGTGATTTATGTTTGATAACAGTGTATTCTGTTTGGAAAGAGGTCTTCAGATGTGTCAGACATTTTCAAAGCACACTCCTTCTTAGTATGGTAAATAAAAGGATTATAGTGAAAGCAAACAACCCCAAAAACCAAAACACATGATTTTATTGCCTGATAAATCACAAATACAAAACTAAATAACTTACCGAAGTAAAGTGTCTTAGAATGGGCATATTCTGATTAAATTTTCCCATTAAAAAAGACAACAGAAAACATAGTCAATATAGATTAGGCTAAATGAGACACTAAAACTTAGATCATGTTAAAGGGTGGAAAGATAGAAATGAGATTAAATAAATCATTAGAAATCACAAATGTAAACAGTGTTAAAAAGAGCTTTTGCTGTCACATAGGGATCATCACATTAAAGCACAAGAGAAACACCTCATATGCTAATCAGTCATACAATGACTGTGATCCACCAGTGTGATAGCCAGATAGGGAAAATGCAATCAGAAAAATGCATCAAGTGTGAAATCAAAGTATAAATAGGCATTTGTAAAAGAAAAGACCACATCTGAAAACCTGTGTACAGCTGTGGCCATCATCTTTCAAGAAAGATGAATTCCATTAGAAACAGCAAAGATCTGGACTGCCAGGTTGATCAGAAGAGCCTTGGCTGATATTGCTAAGGTGTTCCAGGCTACATGGAATTGTGAAAGATTAATTGAGCAATGAGTCTGCCCACTAGCTTAGTAGTTAGGGCGGTCAGAGGCTCACTGCTTTTGACTGGAACAGAGTTAATTTTCTTCATAGTAGCTTGTATGGTGATATGTTCTGGATTTGTGCTGAAAACGGTGTTGATAACACAACAATGTTTTAATTATTGCTGAGCAGTGCTTACCCAGAGTCAAGGCCTTCTCACACCACCCCACCAGTGAGTAGGTTGGGGGTGCACAAGAAGTTGGGAGGGGACACAGCTGGGACAGCTGACCCCAACTGACCAAAGGGATATTCAATACCATATGACGTCATGCTCAGCAATAAAAGTTGGGGGAAAGAAGAAGAAAGGGTGGACATTCTGACTTAGGGAGTTTGTCTTCCCAAGTATCCGTTACACGTGATGGAGCCCTGCTTTCCTGGAGATGGCTGAACACCTGCCTCCCGACTGGAAGTAGTGAATTAATTCCTTGTTTTGCTTTGCTTGCACACTCAGCTTTTGCTTTAACTTGTAAACTGCCTTTATCTCAACCCCCAAGTTTTTTCATTTTTACACTTCTGATTCTCTCCCCCATCCCAGCAGGGGGAAGTGAGCAAGCAGCTGTGTGGGGCTGAGCTGCCTACCAGGATAAACCACAAGAGGGAAAGAGAGAAAACCTAGGATTTGGTCCTCACTCACAGGAATGTCTGCACATTTTATTTTGGAAAAAAAGGACCCAAGAAAAGAAAAACAAAACAAAAAAATCAGAATAAGCCAGTGTGACCTGCTTCCCATTTTAAGATGAATGTTCTGATCATCGGATAACAAAATCAGGCTCCTGCTTGCCTGCTTTTCCTCTGGCAAAGGTTGATAGGGCAAGTCCTCTTCTCTACTCCACTCCCAGTCTGTCCTCCCTCTTCGGTATTGTATGGTTTTTTGAGTAGAATATTCCATGTTTGAATTGCCTGAGACACAAGCAGAGAAATTGAGCAAGACCTCCAGATTCCTAGAGGGATACTATAACTGCCTTATATAAATACTATTTGGATAGAACAATGTTTTATCTAAAAACAGATAAGCAGAAGCAGCAGCTAGTGGACAGGCAAATCTTAAACATTCCTCTGCCTCAGCAGGCAATCTTACCATAGCTTAGGTGGGAAGCTGGCACCCAGCTTTTCAGGCTGAAATACTTGCTTTATGCATGCAGGTATCAAGGGAAATTTCAGTCTGAAAGGGGTGTATTTAGTGAGATAGTTTTTCTCATCACTTTCTTCAACACTGAAGCATATCACATCAAGTCCCAATTTAAGTAACACAGCAGACACTCTGAATCTCACCATGTGTCTTGTAAGGAGATATTGCATTATATTTTGTGAAAAGATGTTCCAATTAACCTGCATTCACTCCTTTACAGGATAATTATTATTCAGTGATTTGGTATTTGTTTTCATCTTTTAGCCCATGGGAAAAGATTAAAACTTTTAAATTAAGGGAAAGAGGAATTCAAATTCACAAATTCGTAATGATGTAATGCCATAGCTAACTGAAGACATTATGAATTTATTTATTTAGCAACCACTCCTAGTCATTGAGACTTCCCTGAAAGACATGAATGCCAGAATACTACAATACCATGGATGACTAATTTCACCTACAAACACTCAGGTTATAATTGAAGTGGGTGGCTTGGAGCACAATCTCTTCTACCTCACACGCAGAACTATTTTCTTTAGTGCAAGCTGAAAGAAATTCCTGACTGTGAATATTAAGGGAAAGGATCTCTAGTGTTAAATTATGATCTGCACTGAGTATGCTCTGCAGCTTGGGTAGAAAAAAACAACCCTAAAATTGACCTAACTGCCCGCTGTGTGAATGCCCTACATGAAGGCTTTCAATACTTCTAGAGTTCCTGTGCAGAGCAGCTGTATTAACTGCTCTGCTTTCCACTGTCCTCTAGATGCTAGAAGAGTTCCTCTAGGCCCCTAACAGGGGACCTTACAATAGCCTTTAGAGCACTCTCTATTATACCAGGTACTAACAAGCCAGAATTGTATTGGAAAAGAGCATTATTCACATTTTCATCAGCTCCATTAGCATTACGATTGTGAGCTGTGGACCAAGAGGAGTTCAAGCAGTTTGCCCCAAATAAACATGTCCTTCAAAGTACTGAGTTAAAAATTTTACTGAAAAATCTGTAAGTGAGGGCAGCAAATAAATTCAGAAAATCAAGTACTGTATATAAGAAATGTACTCACTATAGTGTGTATAAACTTAACAGAAGGAAAATAGTGCATATGCATAAATTCTATGATTTTTTTTTTTAATATAGCAGATTTTGAGAGATAAATCTAATCTGAACTTCCCACCAAACAGCACCTGAGAGCAGCAACCTCAGCATGAAGGGAACACCAGGTTCCCTTCAACGTGAAGTTTGAACACCAGGGAAACTTAGCTGTCTCAGGAAGTGTGCTTTTACCGTCTAATTGCTGATCTACAGCTGCATTAATACAAACATGGTGAGTTAATAACCATAATTATGTCACCTGTCTTTGGTATGACTTGATTAAACTCAGGTTGTATTTTTCTCTGCTGCAGGTTGCCCGAATCAGGTTGATTTTGTAGCTAGTTTTTTAAACCAGAATCGAGCAGTGCAGGTGAAAATTTCATTGATTTTACACTAATTCTCTTCTATGAACACTTCCTTTGCTTCTTGTTGTTCTGGATGCCTCTTTTTAGCTTCTGTATGCTAAAGCAATTCAACTTTTAAAGCATAAAACTTCTAAAGCCTGAAACTTTTTCTCCTACAAGGCATGCTAGCAGCTATTATAATTTCAACAGACATTCATAGGCATTGCAACATATACACTTACAATACTGTATATCATATGAACACTTCTTCCTCTTAAGGTGCTGCAAACAGCACTGTCAATGCCAATGTCCATCACCACAGTTCACAGGTACTGCAACAGTGCAGACAGGCAGAGAGCAGAGCTGTTGCACAACACTGAAGAGGAGATGGCTTGCTTACTAACATAAAAAGACTCAAGAAAGGAAAGCAACTCAGAATGAGTTAACTTTTCAACAATTTAATTCACTTTTTTTTTGTCTCTGTCTATTCACAATAGATTAATGTCCATACATCTATTTCTATATATTTGGTTGTATTTAACTTGAAGTTATTTGGTAAATGTCAGCCTGGGAGTTACTCTTGCACAGTGGTCTCCAGTGATAACAGCTGTTCACTCACCTTCCTTTCAGCTGACCAATTCTGTTTGATTAGTTTGTTACAAAAGACAGGAATTTTAGACAAAAACAAACTCCCTTAATGTGAGAGGTTAGTCCTGCTCTTCTAAAGGTGAACACTTTTAATTCTGGCACTCCAAATTAGATAATGTGCAATAAAAAGATAGTTGGAGGGCATGATCAAGGAAACAAAGATAGATAGTACTTGCTCATAATAGCTGTAGAAAGTCAGTTTTAGGCTGGAAGTAATAATTAATGTACAATACAATATTATTAATCATGACTGTCTCTGTTACTGTCCTGGTTTTGGCTGGGATAGAGTTAATTTTCTTCCTAGTAGCAGGCATAGTGCTGTGTTTTGGATTTAGGATGAGAAGAATGTTGATAACACACTGATGTTTTAGTTGTTGCTAAGTACTGCTTATGCTAGTCAAGGACTTTTCAGCTTCCCATGCACATGCCAGGTGCACAAGAACCTGGGAGGGACCACAGGCAGGATAGTTGACCCAAACTGACCAGAGGGCTATTCCATACCATATGATGTCATGCTCAGTATATAAACTGGGGGGAGTTGGCCAGGGAGCAGCGATCGCTGCTCGGGAACTGTCTGGGTATTGGTCGGCGGGTGGTGAGCAATTGCATTGTGCATCACTTGCTTTGTATATTATTACTGTTATTATCATTATTATATTGTTATTATTATCATTACCATTTTACTTTATTTCAATTATTAAACTGTTCTTATCTCAACCCAGGAGTTTTTCTCACTCTTACTCCTATTCTCTCCCCAATCCCATCAGGGTAAGGGAAGTAAGTGAGCGGCTGTGTGGTGCTTAGTTGCTGGCTGGGGCTAAACCACGACAGTTACAAATGTATTTTCCCACTGAAAATAAATGTATTTATAATAAAAAACTGAGAGGATGACTAAGGTGTTAGATTTTTTTATTCCCTTAACAAGAAGGCACTGAGCAAAGCTATGACAGCATGAATAGAGAGTGTTTATTCCTTACCAAGAGAATAAACATTTAAAGTTTTCCTATTCAACTGCACAGCCTTAGTCTGAGTAACCAATGTTAACGTTAGCACATAAAAAAAACAGAGCAATAATATCACAGACAGGGATCAGGTTCAAGTCCTTGTAAATATATCAGCCTCACATAACAGTGCTAGCATCAGGACCTGAAGCTTCAGTTCTTACACTGAGTAAACTTTTAGCAAATACCTGAAAAAAATAGTAGTCATGTTCTGTGTTGCACCATCATTCATAGTTACAAGCTTCTAATTGCAGTGAGATGCCCTTGTGAAGTTGTACAATGGAGAGCTGTGCTATCAACCCCAGCCTAACCTCCACAAGAACTCCAAATCATTGTATCCTCCTACTTTTTACTCAATGGCTTCCTGTCTTCATATGAAAGGAACTTCAAGTGATGCTACTACCGGCTTCTGTTCTTGTGTTTCAGTCCATTTCTGGTTGGTTTTCTGTTCCAATTGCCCAGTCCTAGCACAATAGAATCACTTGAGTAAGTCTAGGAGGATGCTTATGTGTCTAAGTGGATTATTAAAAAAAAAAAAAAAAAAAAAAAACCCAAGAGAAAACAAAGAACTCCCTACAGGTCACGGGCAACAGATGCTTACCAGCAGTACAGAAACCTACTTTCCCAATTGAACTCAATCTGATAATGTCTTCCTTAAGCTTCTGTGTAATTGTTTATAGACAGAGATTATTTTCACCTAAATTACACCTGCAAGACATCATTTTTATGTGTTGCAGCATGGACATTTACAAAGGACAACAGTATAGCATTGCTGTTCAGCAAAATATCATCATAAACATCATTAGCTTTATTTTACAATTTTAAGAATTAATCAGAAAAATTTATTCTTATTACATAAAACACAGTACCAAGTATTCAACTATCCTCTTTCTGAAGAATCTTGTACAAGATTTTTCCACACAGTATTCTTATTATCCAAAACAACATTAAAATCAATGTTGCAAGAATCCTATTAATTTAATGGCATTTTGCTGCTTAATAGAAAGATGAAAAGTAAATACTTCACCTAATAATCTTTATTAAACAGGAGAAAGAAAACAATTTATCAAAGCCCAATAGGATCTGTCTGTTCTCTTATATTAAACCATATCAGGGAATGTTTCTAGACACCAGAGTTAGATCTTCTGTACTCTTAAACTGCTGGAATGATCCCTGACGCAGTTTGACCCAACTTAACTAGCAGTCTTGCAAAGCAAGTTCTCAGGCAGGGTTTGGGAGTCAGCTTGAACCAGGAACTGTTCTCAGTGGGCACGTTGTAGGAATTAGTATTAGGGGATTTAATACCACATACGCAGCTGCTCCACATTACTTGGCCTCAGGGCCAAAGAACAGTTCCAGATACACTGAGGCTACAACTTCAGTAGTAATTAAACACAGCTGGGATTTTTTCTAACCATATTGGCCATAATATTCAAATAATTTTCTGAGTGAAATTCTATGTGGTGTTTGTGTATGGACCTCATGGGCTAACTCTCACCTTTTATTTGCTCTATCTACTACAGCTCTACTTCTTCAGACTATAAATGAGAATTGGGAAGCCAGTGGGCAAGGTGCAGGCTACCTTTTTGTACCTTGCAGGAGGGTCAGCAGATTGGCTCTCCCTAAGCTCAGGTGAATAACACTTTAAGGCATTAAAAGGGTAGGAGAGAAGGATGAGAATATAATTTCCCCTCTTCCAAAGACATATAAGCCAAAGACTCTGTAAAAGCATATCCTTCCCTTCTTTATTGTGTATAACATGGAACACTGTAGAAAAAAGTCAAGAAGAGTTAACTGAAAAACTTCTTTCTTTTATATATTTTTTTAATTTAGGTGGCTAATAAATAATACATAGTAGTTTTCTTTTTAAACCCAAGATTATTTTTAAAAAGTAAGTGTGGGGTTTTTTTATTTTATCAGAAACTTTCAGCTTTTTTATTTAGCTATTCTGAGGAAGAGAAAAAAAAAAAAATCCCCAAAATTCAGTTAAGTCCCTTAGCAAACAACTGGCACTTTCCTACCAACTCAAGCCCTATTACTAAAGCAGCATTAGTACATCTGGAAAATTAGTATCCATGTCTATAGAGACATGGTTAATAATTTTACCTTATCACAGAGAGAAGTGTCCTACTTAAAAGACTGGGGGAACTAGGGCTTGTTTTTTTCTCCTTTTCACCAGTTCTGAACATCCATGAACCCTTAGGGAACAACCAGATAGATCCTTGCTTTAGCTGTATCCTTTTGTTTGCACTACATTTTTTAAATGGTTAAGCTATTTTTTCAAGTGATTGCTTGTACAAACAAGACCCTGATTCAGGTCTCTATGAAGTCCCCTGTAGAGAAGACCTCTGAAGCTGAAGTTTGAAATGAAGCAAAGAGCCTGAAATCACTCTCAGCAGGCATGAAATTGGACAGGGTTGAGAGCTATGGGCGGGAAAGACCTAATGGAAAGACCCTAGATGGTAATGAAACATTTTGTCCGAATCAACTTAAGTGATTCATTGTAATATTTTCTGGTTTTACAATTTACTCTTTATGTGTTATTTACTGAAATTTTCTGTACAGCATGTACATCGTATTTTGCAGTAATTGCTCATGCCTCACCAAAAAGAGTCCAGGTTTAAGGCTGCTGGCATTGCAGGGTGGAACGTCTGTAGAAGATTAGCTTCCTCTCCTTAGCACCTTGGTGTCACAGAGAGGATGAAATTTCCATGAAATGTTTACTAGAATTAAGTTCTTAGGGTGCTGTTTTCTGATTTCAGTGAGATATGAAATGTTGATATAAATTTATGGCTTAGTCCACAAAGACGCATTAGTGCCTAAATTCCTCAAACACCAATGTGAGTGGGACATCTACATGGTTTTGTGGGGATGCGTCTCAGTTTTCTGACGACTAGGATGCAAAGATTTACCATTTTGTGCAGAATCTTAGGAACACAAGTAATTATAATCCACAGGAGCCCAGATTGATGCAGTAGCTTGTCTTGAACAGCAGCTAGAACAAGGTAGTTCAGGAGGATAAAGGGATAACAGCAAGTACAGTTCTTGGGTGCGCAAACTGCACAGCATTTGTCATGGCACACAGAAGTTATGGATTTTGTGTGGTACCCCAAATAAAATGTGGCAAGCTTCAGACATTTGAGCAGAGGCATTGTCCCAGGGCCCAAAAAAAGTGTAGAAGGGGCAAAATGCACTTGTAGCCAGACTGAAATCCATCACCACTGGTGCTTTACCACTATGCATTCTGGTTGGTGTGAAGGAAGAGGCAGGTGACATATGGGCCAGGAACAGAGAGAGACATTCTATGCCTTACATGTTCCAGCTAGATTACACTTCTCTGGCCTGATCACACACATTTCATGCCAGGACACTGTGAAGCATAAGCTCCTCTTTAGATGCACAGGAAGCAATCTTAACTGATGGGCTGCCATGAGCACCAAAGAACCTTCTTGCTTGGAAGACCGCCGTCAGCAGCTCAGAAGCTGATCAAATGTCCCTTGAAGTAAGTGCAACTCTTTCCACTGATTTAATTGAGTTTTGGATCAATATGAGTCGACAGAAGTGTTGAGTGAGTCAAATCTGTGTCCTACATGTGTGCCTGAAGTGCATGTTAGCATTTACACTGCAGTGAACATGAATGATGATTGGAAGGGAGGCCACACTGTGGGTCAGATTATATTTATTTGTTCAGAGCTTTGTAGTGAAGCTTCCTTATGGTTCTACACATTGAATCCTATAAAACTATGCACCTGGCTCTGTACTTTCACAAACACTATACTCTTATGCAAAAAATAAAATAAAATAGAGAATAGTATGAAAATGAAAAATAGATTTTGCTCTTACAACTTTGTTTTTATTATTGAGTAACAAGATGGCTTAGAAATGAAGAATACTTGCAAATTGAAAAGTCCCATAAAGCCTTCTTGTACCCCATTTATCTACAGGTTACTGCTTCACTAATCAAATTATTTCATTTAAAAATATCCATTTTCTCCATTACACACTGCATGTGATGCTAGGTCAGTGACCTACCTCTGTGCTATTGAATTTCAGCATAATGCTTCATTTACCTTAGGCAACCCACGCACATACTCAGAATGCTAGCTTATACCCACTTTGTAGCACTACCCTTTGTTCACCAAGCACTTATCCAGGAAGCAAACTGATACTAGAAACTTTAATTTATCATTTTTCTTATGGTTCCTGGTGAGATAGAGTCCTTTGAGCAGATGACAATAGTTGAAGGTAATGATCTGGGGAGATGGGACTTCCTAGGAAGAATCAAAATGCATGAGTGGGAAACAAAGATGTATCAATATTTTGTTATTTAGATGCTTTCTTTCTCACATATTTCACAGAATTCACCCAAATGCACAGTTAAAGATATAATAAGCTTAAGACCACCATATATTCATTTTAACTGGAATTTTTGTAGAAATAACATTTCAGCTCAGTCTTTTTCAAGCTTAAAATTTTCTGTACTTATTACCCTTCTTTGTAACAGAAGTGAGGGGTAGCATTCTAGCTTTGGTGAAGTGATTGAATGTCAGAAGGTCAATTTTCACATCCGCAGATTTGCACTCACAATGATGCCACAAAAATGGGATTTGAAATGAGAAAGATTATATAGAGTGGGCATGACTAACCATGAAAAAAAATATAATGCACTATGAAGTGTTCATAAATTCCAATTTGTATATATATCCTGGAATTATGCTGGTATATTATATGTAACTGATGTCCAAATTTTGCTTAAAAAATTGTAATAAAATGTCAATGTATAAATAATAAGAATGAGTAGCAGTAGTGGAAAGATGTATACTATTCACAGTTATAAAAAGTGGATTTAAGAAAGTCATTAAATGGCAATATTCAAAATCATCCCAAATTTATCTATGCTTTGGCAATGATCCGGAGTGGAGTAGATGGCTCACCATCCAGAAATAATCCAGAACATAACTAATCTGGTTTTCTGATTCCTCCTCTCCTATCTCCTCAGATGTATGAAATGACAGAATATCTTAACACTACAGTAAATGCTCTACAAAAGCAAATAAGTTTTATTTCTCCATCTTATTTATGTTAGCCATCCATCTTTCATTTAGAAGTTTTTGTTGATGGTACAGCAGTCCTCATATAACTTTATTTCCCCTCCTTATTTATTCATCAAGTGTTATTTGCCACATAAGGCATCATTTTTTGCTTCAACGTACAAACTTTTTTTTTTTTTCATAAAAATACTAGCCAGATCTCTTGATTTGCAAATCATAAGACCGCATCTTTCTAACTGCACATTTTTAATAAACTTCTGTATCGGGTGTCCATGACAATGTTTTGGTAATGGAGGGGCTGCAGGGGTGACCTCTGTGAGAAGAAACCAGGGGCTGCCTCATGCTGGACACAGCCAGTTCCAGCTGGCTCTGTAATGGACCCACAGAACACAGATGAGCCTATCAGCAAAGCTGGTGGTGCCTCTGGGAGAACATATTTAAGAAATGGAGGAAAACACTGGGGTGAGAGGGGGAGAGAACAGTAAGAGTAAGAAGCAACAGAGGGAACACTGAGGTCAGAGGAGAAAGAAGTGCTCCATGGTGGAGCAGCCACCCCCTGAAGGGACTGCAGCCTGTCTATAAGCCGACACTGGTGCAGATACTTCCCAGCAGCGACTGTGACTCATGGAGGACCAACGGCAGAGCATAGGAAAAGAGTGAGAAGGAAGGAGCAGCAGAGAGAAACTGCTGACCCTGACCTTCTGCGACACTGTTGCCTCTCTGAAGGCACTGAGTGTAACCTGTGGTGATAAGAAGGGAGGAGGAGAGGAGTCTGAAGTGAAGTTGAGGCCAGGAAAGGGGGTGGAAAGGTATTTTTCCTTAAGTGTTTTAAATGTTTGTCTTTTTGTTTGTTTGTTTCCTAACACCCAAGTCAGTAATTAAATATTTATGCTAACTGGCAACGTATTAAATTCCCTAGGTCAAGTCTGGTTTGCCCATGACAGTACAGTACTTGGTAAGTGATTTCCCTGTCTTTTATCTTGACCTGTAAGTTTTCTCACCCTCATTCTTCCTATTCTCTTCCCCATTCTGTTGTAAGGTAGGAGTGAGCAGCTGGGTGGGTGCTTGGCTGCCAGCTGGGGCTAACCCACCACAATTTCCAGTAAGCAAGCATTTTACCTCTTCCTCACTTCTTCTTATTGGTGCACATGAATTTTTCACTCTCTGAGCTCTTCATGAGTTTTTTCTCTCTTTCAATGCATAAAGAGCACATGAAATCTTAAGACAACTGCAGGGAGTTGTCTTAATAATAGAACAATTATTTTCCCCACGACCTCAAGCCCTACCTGCCATTGCTATGAATGCAAGTTCATTGTCTTAAAGGAGGGTATAGAGATAAAATATATTGGAGATAGTATAATCTTCCTTTTCATTGGCAGGGAGAAGCTCTTCCAATGCTAATCTACCAGACACAGAGGATCTATAGATGCCTTGAAACACAGCTATCAGGTAAAGCACAATGCACCAGGCATCGATCCTATTAAAGTAAGTAGGAGCTTGTCGTTAAACAACTATTCCTCGGGGTTTTATTTGCAGGAAAAGTGTAAATGGGGGTGAGAGAGCAAGAGTGAGCAAGAGAAATAGTGAATATAGTTTTGTTTACCTGCAAAACTAAATGTACATAGTACATACATACTAAATAAACAACTGTGAAAAACTATTTTAATTTCAGAAGTATTTGGGTTTTTTCCAAAAAGTCATTTTTTCTGCTTTAATAAAAAAGAGAGAAAACTGCCATCTTGCCTCTAGTTCTCTGATTTTCTGCCTCACCTACTGGAGGCAAATTTTAATATTCTAAAATTAACAATTAATAAATCCACAAAATGCTAGAAATACTTTCTAATATTAGAACATAAGAAAAAAGTTAGAATCATAGAATTGTTTAGGTTGGAAAAGACCTTTAAGATCATCCAGTCTAACCATTAACCTAACATTACCAAGTCCACACTAAACCAGTTAAGGGTAGACTAGACTAAACCATGTCCCAAAGTGCCACGTCTACCTGTTTTTTGAATGCTTCCAGGGATGGGGACTCCACCACCTATCTCTCTGGGCAGCCTGTTCCAATTCTTGACTACCCTTTCTATGAAGAAATTTTTCCTAATATCCAATCTAAACCTCCCCTGGCGCAGCTTGAGCCCATTTCCTCTCGTCCTATCTCTAACCACATGGGAGAAGAGCCCAACACCAACCTCACTACAACCTCCTTTCAGGTAGTTGTATAGAATCATAGAATCGTTTAGGTTGGAAAAGACCTTTAAGATCATCCAGTCCAACCATTAACCTACACTACCAAGTCTACTCTAAACCAATCAAGGGTAGACTAGACTAAACCATGTCCTGAAGTGCCACATCTACCCATTTTTTGAACACTTCCAGGGATGGTGACTCCACCACCTCTCTGGGCAGCCTCTTCCAATGCTTGACTACCCTCTCCATGAAGAAATTTTTTCCTAATTTCCAATCTAAACCTCCCCTGGTGCAGCTTAAGCCCATTTCCTCTCGTCCTATCGCTAACTACATGGGAGAAGAGACCAACACCCACCTCACTACAACCTCCTTTCAGGTAGTTGTAGAGAGCAATAAGGTCTCCCCTGAGCCTCCTCTTCTCCAGGCTAAACAACCCCAGTTCCCTCAGCCCCTCCTCATAAGGCCTGTGCTCCAGACCCTTCACCAGCTTTGTTGCCCTTTTCTGAACACGCTCCAGCACCTCAATGTCTTTCTTGTATTGAGGGGCCCAAAACTGGACACAGAATTCCAGGTGCAACCTCACCAGCGCCGAGTACAGGGGGACAATCACCTCCCTGCTCCTGCTGGACACACTATTCCTGATACAAGCCAGGATGCTGTTGGCCTTCTTGGCCACCTGGGCACACTGCTGGCTCATGTTCAGCCGGCTGTCTACCAACACCCCCAGGTCCTTTTCAGTCAGGCCGCTTTCCAGCCACTCTTCCCCAAGCCTGTAGCATTGCATGGGGTTGTTGTGACCGAAGTGCAGGACCCGACACTTGGCCTTGTTAAACCTCATACAGCTGGCCTCGGCCCATCGGTCCAGCCTGTCCAGGTCCCTCTGCAGGGCCATCCTACCCTCCAGCACATCGACATTCCCACCCAACTTGGTGTCGTCTGCAAACTTAGTGAGGGTGCACTCAATCCCCTCATCCAGATCATCGATAAAGATATTAAACAAGACTGGCCCCAAAACAGAGCCCTGGGGAACACCGCTCATGACCAGCCGCCAACTGGATTTATGTCCATTCACCACAACTCCCTGGGCTCAGCCACCCAGCCAATTTTTTCCCAGTGAAGAGTACACCTGCCTAGTCCATGAGCTGCCAGCTTCCCAAGGAGAACGCTGTGGGAGACTGTGTCAAAGACTTTGCTAAAGTCCAGGTAAATGACATCCACAGCCTTTCCTTCATCTACCAGACGGGTCACCAGGTCACAGAAGGAGATCAGGTTGGTCAAGCAGGACCTGCCTTTCATGAACCCATGCTGGCTGGGCCTGATCCTCTGGTTGATCTGCACTTGCCTGTTGAGTTCACTCATTATGAACCGCTCCATAATGTTTCCCGGCACCAAGGCCAGGCTGACAGGCCTGTAGTTTCCCGGGTCCTCCTTCTGGCCCTTCTTGTAGATCGGCGTCACGCTGGCAAGTCTCCAGTCATCAGGGACCTCCCCTGTTAACCAGGACTGCTGATAGATGATGGAAAGTGGCTTGGCAAGCTCCTCTGCCAGCTCCCTCAGTACTCTCGGGTGGATCCAAGGTGGATAAGGAGTTTATGGAATTTCAAGAACAATGCAGTGTAGAAAATATTCAGGGAACATAAGGAGAAAAACAATCTTAAAGATCTGGGCAGGGAAAAAAAATGAGTGTAGTCAAGTAGCATTTTTTTTTTCTTTAAAGAAGCTGAAGACTCATAATGATTTTTAGTTCTACACAGGAGTTGCCACTTTGGGACAGACAAAGATCCATTTTATCTCCTATTCTGCTTATATGAGTGGCACAACAGACCTTGAGAGACCATCTTAGAGAACAGACCCAGCAGAGATTTATCTTCTGCCAAGTAAACCTGCCGAGTTTCTGACAGCCAGGTTGAAGGGTTCCAAACATAAAGTCAACAAACAGCATTGTACTGGTCATAAATGGCAGGATTTAAGTCAAAGGGGGCTACAGTGTCGACCTGTGTGAGGAAGGCCATGAATTTCAGGGTGCTGGTCACAGTCACTTCCAGTTCACAGGTGACCCACAGACAGGGACACCCCTGAGGGACTGCAGCCATGGATGACCAATGCTGGGGCAGGGACACTAAGATGCATGGATCACTGGAGGAAAAGAAGAAAGAGACAGTGGCAGAAAAAAGTGAATATGCCTGTGACTCCAACCTCCTGTGCCTCCTCAAGGAACTGGAACAAAGTGAGTGAAAACAAGGGAAGTTGAGACCGAGATAAGCATCTGGCTGAAGCTGAGCATGTTTGTTAAATGTTTGACTTTTTATGTTTTCTTTTTCTCAGCATCTGAATTAGTGATCAGAATTTTCTGTTAATTGGCAATACAATAAATTAAGTAAAAATTCTTGCTAGTCAAGACTATTTCCACGCCACACTCTGTCTATGCAAGCACATTTCTCTTTAGCTCATCAAAAAGTCTGACAAGCATATTGGAGAATATGGGCGGTTTGTGTACTCCTCAGCCCCTTTCCACTTGCATGAGCAAATACCAGTTTTAGAAGACTGTAAGCTCTGATACTCTGTGCTCTAAGACACATGAAAAAATGTATGAACTTTAGGTATGTTTCTAATGATATGAACATCTCCATCAGCCTAAAAAAAAGTCCTTAATGCAAGAATCCCCA
Source organism: Pelecanus crispus (assembly GCF_030463565.1). Taxonomy (NCBI): domain Eukaryota; kingdom Metazoa; phylum Chordata; class Aves; order Pelecaniformes; family Pelecanidae; genus Pelecanus; species Pelecanus crispus. Next base: position 155,888,897 of record NC_134644.1, on the reverse strand, counting down.
GGAAGAACAGAAATGGTAGTTCTTAGTCATTCTGAAGGGTAATACTTGAACCATCCTGCTCTGAAATTATATTAAGTCATCAGAAATTCTAATCTCATATCCTGCCTTTAGGAAGGAGTTAATTTCATATAGAACAGATTGAACAGCTGTATGTTTCTTGTAACAAATTGTATCATTTAGCTTCTGTCTCTCAGTCACAGAAATCACTGCCTGGTCACTTTGCAAGTAGCCCTTTCTAGACACCATCCTGGAAAAAATGGTCACACACCTATTCATTATAGGCACTCAGCTCTAGCGTGGTCTGTACTAAGGCATAATGGATTTAGCCTTTAGGCTTGGTAATTTAGTTTCACTTAATACCATATCCAATGCTATACAATTCTTTAAATCACTCAAGCCATGCTGATTTATACTACCTGACTCCTGGCCAGAGAAGCACATTGTAACATGGCATCAGTCGCATACTTATTTACGGTATTAGGCTCTGCAGGCACAGTAATGACATACAGACATGAACCAGAACAGTTTTAAATTAGCCAGCAGGAGAGTACTGATAACACAAGGCCCTAAGGCTATTTTACCTCTTTCTCCCTTAGCCCTTGAAAGTATATGTTAAGTAGGAAGTCAGGTAGAATGTAACACGGTAAAGATCTCCAACCTGAGTTGCATTATACACATCTTAAAAACATCCTTTCCTCTCTGAGGTGTTATTATCTTGCATGTAGATAATGACATTGACTACAGCCACCTATTTCAGTAATTCCCTTCTTAAAGTGATGATTAAAAAGAGCATATCTGGGTATTTTTCCTGCTCAGAAGAGCCCTTCTCAATATTATTGACATGAAATACCAAACAAATCTTCCAAAGTCATCCACCTAATAAATTTGTTTAGCTCACAGCATTCTTTCTCACACAGTAAATTTATATTTTTTAATAATGCTAATATTCCAATAAAATAGTCTTCAAATATATGCCTGCCTGTGTTTTGAGATGGAGAAGACATAAGTTTAAAATCTCCCACCAATGTCAGTGGCTCTACTGAGAGTTTACACAGGACTCATAACAACACCTGCCACAGCAGGGCAGAATTCTCGTTACCAATCAGTTGCTAATGTACGTGCAAGGAGGATAACATTCCCTTCTGCTTTCATTTGTTATTTATCTTGTTCATTTAGATTACAGACCCATAAGGGTAACACAGTCTCTCTGTTCATATATTAGAGTGGAGTGGGATTCTTCTTGGGACAAGAGGCCCTGCAAAGGGATCTAGATAGATAGGAGCATTGGGCAATCATCAGTGGCATGAAATTTAACAAGAGCAAATGCCAGATTCTGCACCTGGGATGGACTAACACTGGGCACAAGTATAAACTGGGAGAGGAGTGGCTGGAGAGCAGCCTTGCAGAAAGGGATCTGGGGGTGCTGGTTGGCAGCAGGCTCAATATGAGACAGCAGTGTGCCCCTAAAACCAAAGGGGCAAACTGCATGCTGAGGTACATCAAATACAGTATGACCAGCTGGTCAAAAGAGGTGATCATCCCACTCTACACAGCGTTGGTGCGGCCTCACCTTGAATACTGTGTGCAGTTCTGAGCCCCACGATTTAAAAAAGATGTTCAGGTCCTTGAATGCACCCAGAGGAGGACAAAAAAGCTGGTGAAAGAGCTGGAAAGCATGTCCTATAAAGGACTTTGGGCTTGTCCAGTTCAGAGAGAAGGAGGTTGAGGGGCAACCTCCTTGTTCTCTACAGCTTCATGAGGAGGGAAAATGGAGAGGGAGGTGCTGATCTCTTCTCCCTGGTATCCAGAGATAGGACACATGGGAATGGTTTAAAGCTGTGCCAGGGGAGGTTCAGACTGGACATTAAGAAGCATTTTTTTACCAAGAAGGTGGTCAAACACTCAACAGGCTTGCTAGAGAGGCAGTGAATGCCCTACAGTTGTCAGTGTTTAACAGGTATTTGGACAATGCCCTTAACAACATGCTTTAACCTTTGGTCAGCCCTGAATTGGTCAGACAGTTGGACTAGGTGGGTGATCATTGTAGGTCCTCTCCAACTGAAATAGTCTAGTCTAGTCTAGTCTAGTCTAGTCTTTCTTAATTTTATCTTCCTAAAATATAAGTATATATTCCAAGCTCACCACCTTCAGCTCATCCTAAGTTTCAGTTTGAAGACAGGTAGAATCAACTTCTGGAGCCTGATCTGTCTCTCCATTGGCTTATGGGATTGAGGGAAAGTGTCTACACCCATAGCTAGCCTTAGATTAGATGTCACACCTTAGGAGAGGAGAATGTCATCATCAGTAAACAGATTAGCTGAAGCTTCTAGATTTCTCTGTAATAATAATGGTTATTATAATTTCTAATTTAGGGTCATTCTATCATATATGGCAATTCAGCTTCTCTAATGGTGGGGGTTTTTTTAAATCTCCTATGGTTATCTTGAGTTTTTCTTAAGATTTTGTCTACGTTTTTCTCTCTCTAATCTATCCAAATAGTTTTTCTCTGTCTCTCTATGGTATATATATTCTTAAAGTAATCTGAATGATTCCTCATAAACAGAACTGCCTTGCACAGTAATTACCATTACTTTATAATCCTTGCCAGATGCGCACCTCAGTCTCAATGGGTCATTAGATGAAAGTAGCTCAGGAAACTTTCACGTATATGTTACAACCATTACTTTTTCTGACAGGAGAAACCCAGCAACTATTACTTGTAGTTTCCCTTCTCTGTTTTGACATGAAAATACAGAAACTGTTCCAGAACTTTGATAGAGGAAATTCAACTGTGCCTCTGTTCAGCTGCTCCACAGAATTCAGACCTGTGGAGTTAAGCTAGCTCAGGCATCTGTCTCTGATTACAGCAAAAAAAGGTTGTTGGATATAATTTTTAATATAAAACATTTGTAGTTTCTTCCCATTCTGTTCTTTTGTTTATGCAATAGGCTACATAAAATCATTATGGAAGTTCTAGTCATTAATCTGTAGATAATATAAAAAAGGATTAAATATCAAAGTTCTTCTGCAGTGAACTGGTCTTTTCACAGGAAATAGTGAAAAAAATAAGGGGGGTGGAAGGGTTGGCTTTTGGGTTGTGTGTGGTTTTGGGGATTTTTGTTGTTGTGTTTGGGGTTTTTTGCATGTATTTTCTCTATTTCATAGCAATTCATGATTTGAATATATGTTCTCAGACCCCAATAGGGTGCCTTTGCCACTGTCATTTTATCTGTTCTGATCTTTCTCTGCTTTTTATTCCTCCCTAACAATTTCAGATGATCTACCCAAAAAGGTATGTGAGGAACGTGAGGAATACTGGCAATTTCTGTGAGACAGAAGAATCATTCCCACCTATCTCTAATTAAGCTTTGATCCTGAAAATCAAATGTGTGGGCTGCACATGATATCTACCCAGTCGTAGCTCATTACAGGATCAGAATGGAGATACAGACTGAAAAAGACTGCCTGGCAGTCAGTAAAAGAACTCAAGTATTTTCCACAGAAGGCAGCTGAAATATATTCTGCTTGATAAAAGCAAAGAGCTGTCCATTCATTTAGACATTTAATAAGAGATAAAATGAGGCACATATAATTTATTATTACATGGCTAGAAGCAAAATATTGATAATTACCTACTCTAGAAAACGAATTACATTTTAAGGAGAAGTAATTTCTTTATTTTGGGACCTTCTATGGCTGTCTTCTTATCAAATATAAAACATTATGTACTATAAACGTCAAATTCTGCAAGACATCAGTTTAACAAATGCAAAACTTAGATTTGTTGAAGTTAATTAAATCAAAGTAATCTAAAAATGTCCATGGAGAAAAGCCTGAGGTCTGACACCCTTCTCTGAAAATATGCAAACATATTTTTTGTTGCCTTGTTGGATGCATTTCCAAAATATATTTATTTGTTGTAACGTGAGATGCAGAATGCACATCTTTCAAACTCCATGAAGGAAAAGAGCAAACCAGTCATTTTTACTGACATCTTGTATTGCGCAGCACCTAGAAATCAAGTCATAGTCCAAAATGTCTTGGTATTACTTCTATATGAAGACAGAAGAAAACGATAACCTGTGACTCAAGAGTGACCTAACAATAAAAACAAATAATGCAAATTGGAAGCTCCAGACAGTTGAAGGCAAGTAAATAAATAAGAGAAGATAGCACTCAGTAGAAACAGAGATTTCAACATACCAGGCATAACCTGTCGCATCAGAGAATAGATATCCAACAGTTTGGGGCTTCTTGCACACAAATATGTCTTTAAAACATCAAAGTGTTGTTATGGTGCTAATTTGCATGCTAAAGTGTTTATTGTCAAGATTCTGATGGTCAAGATTCTGTCATCCTTATTTATAGTGACCACACCTCTAGAGAAGTTGCACTGAGTTTGTTTTCATGTCTAACAAAAGCAAAACAGAAAAGTCCACCTGAAATAAGAATAGGTTTTTTTCAGTGACAGTGCCTGAGCCATATAATCTGACTGAGCATTAACAGGCCTGGAAATTTACAGAATAAGGAGGACATTGTTTGAAAGGTCCTGTTAAGGAGCACACAATACTGAGTAAAAAAGGAATCCATCTTGTTCAGTGAGAGTCAATCCTATACAATGTTTTTGCTCAACACAGAGATGTGAAATACAGGACTGATAATCAGGGCATGATGATACTGAAAAAGGGTGCATGAGAATAAAATGGTAATGGACTCTATTTTAGCAAATCTTACATGGGAGAAAAGTAAAGAAGTGGAAGTTACATTTACAGGAGTGAAAGAACAAGTGAAAGAAAAGAGGAAAAACAAAATAGATCTGCTGAAAATAGGAGATACTTAGACAAAGAGACACATTACAGGTCCCTATTAGGTGAAAATCAATAATAAAGATTACGATAAGCTGCACAATACAGATGACTTTTCAGAAAGCATCAAGATCAATTGGCAAGCTAATTAGGAAATGGATGAATAAAACAATTAATTATGTACTTATTAAACTGGAAGTCATTAAATAATGCAATAAGTTGTTAGGACAAAAAAAAAAAAACCAACAGTTATCTAAAGAGCTTGGAACTCACCAGCCAGAGTCCTTAGTGTTCCCCATGCCATGGTGCTTAGGACTGAGGCATGAAGAACACTTGAACCATATCTTCACAGCCAAGTGAATTCCTCTCCCTGAAGCTTGCCTCTTCTGGATTCTGGTCTTTAGGGTGCCAAAGTCTATTTATGGATTCTTGAACCAGAAGAGGATTTTGAGACTGTGACCATAATGGTCATTGGTAGGTAGAGTGGTTGATTATGTCTCCTCTCTAAATAATATTAGTGAGACATAATCAGCCACTTCTTACTGAATAATATTAACAAAGAACTGTGGGGAAAAAAACTTGCCAAAGGATCCTCTTTATCCAGGTAGCTAAATATTACTAGTAGGAAGAACAAGATAAAGGCAGAAAATGACCAATGTGCCCTTCAGCCAAAAAAAAATCAACCACATCCTTGTTTGTCTCAGCAAGAGAGCAACCAGCTGTTCGAGGCAAGTGATTATTCCCCTCCCTCAGCACTGTGGCACCATATCTGGAAGGCTATACCCAGCTTGGGACACCCCACTACAAGAAAGACTTTGACAAACTGGGTGAGTTCAGTAATAGTCACCAAGATGATCAGACGACAGAAGCATGTCATGTAGTGAGAGGCTGAAAGAGCTGGGACAGCTCAGCATGGAGAAATGGAGGGTCAGAGGAGACCGTTTTGCTGTCTGCAACTACCTCATGGGAGAATGTAGACAAGATGGAGTCAGACTCTTCTCAGAGGTGCACAACAGGGTGAGAGGCAATGGATACATCTTCCAATATGGGAAACTCCATCAGATAGTAGGAAAAAAATTGTCAGTATGAGGGTAGTCCAAAATCAGAACAGGCCAACCTTGGAGATATTCATAACTCAACTGGAAAAGGCCATAAACAAGATCCAAAGTATTTGAAACCACCCTGAGCAGGGATTTGGACAGGATGACTTCTGGAGGCCACTTCCAATTTAAATTATGTTGAGTCTATGTTTCTGTGCAAGTGAAAGCTGGCTTTGTGGCTTTCAATCTGAAGTATTAAAGAAACTAGCCAAAATAATATTTTAAACACTAATGCCAATCTTTTGCAAGCACACAGAATGTAGAATTGAGAGAAGAAAACTTGTAGCATCTTTCTTTTAAGAATCATGTAATGGGATGGGAAGAAAACCTGAGCAATCCAAGAAAATATGTGGGAAAGGTATTGGAAAACATTTAAATGGGGTGAGTCTGCAAATAGCTTGAAGAACACTGTGTTATATAAAACAGACAACCTGGAGTTGTCAAAACCACATCCTGTAAATAAGCCTGTTTTTTTTTTTTCTTGGACCAAGGTAATTGCTATGGGAGATAAAGGAAAAGCTGTAGATAAAATAGATAAAATAAATTTAGTCTTTGATGACTGCTGTGCAATAATCTCATTAGAAAACTAAGAAATTTGATTTAGATGTAGTAGGTGTACATCTGAAAACTACAGTCAAAGAACGCTTTTTAATTATTCATCACCAAACTGTGAGTTCACTGAATGTGGAATCCCATAGAGGTCTGTCTTTGTCCCATTAGTATTTTCATTGACTTGTGTCATGAAAGAGGAAGAGGGCTGTAAAATCTGCAGGGGCAGAGTGCAATGAATCTGGAGAATACAATCAAAAGTCAAAATTATCGTAATAAGATGAAGAGATGGTTTGAACCCAGTTAAATGAAATTCAGTAAAGGCAAATGTAAGAACTACATCAATGTGTCATTCACAAATAGAGATGAAGGACACATAAAAAGGGGCAAAAAAAAAGTGAAATAAATGGCTAGGCAGCAGTATAGCACATTCAGGGGATTACACTGGATCACAAACTAAATATAGTAGTATGATGCATTTTTGAAAAGGATAACTTTCAGTCTGAAAAAACTTGTTCTTACTTGGTATTGATGAGGCCTTGGCTGAGGTAACAAAGTTTATAGAACAAATGTTAAGAATAATAGCAAGCTGAAAAGAATCCACAGGAAATAAGAAAGAATGCTAAAAGTTTAGAAATTATGGTCTCCAAAGAAAGATTAAAGCCGTTGAATTCCTTTAGTCTTAGAAAAGAGACGGTTGAATGCAGATATGATAAGCAGTATGCCATGTAAAATGCCAATAGAAAGAGGATGATACTAATTTTTTCTCTACTGACAATGCTGAAAAAATGAGGAGTTGTTAACCTAATCTGAAGAAAACATAGGCTGGATATTAAGGAAAGATGTCCAAATGCTGCACTGCTGAAATACAGAGGCACACATTGTAGGGATGTTGTGGATTTAAAACAACACTTCCTTTGTGGTTTCAAAAATAAACTGGATCTCTCAGCATTTAACTATGAAAATTTGATCCTACCTCCATACTGAGGATAAACTAGACCAGCAGTAGTGAACTTAAAGCCTCAGACCTGGATAGGGCTTGTGACTTCAGTTCATACTCTCCACATCTGCATCCATGTTAGATAGATAGGAAGCATGTTTGTGCAGAGCCTACCAAGTGACCATAGGAGTTTCATTTGGTTGTCGGCAAAGAAAAAGGTTCTTCACCCCCCAAGTTTTCTTTACCATCCTATTTTTCTCTATTTCTAAATTCTGCGAAGTGTACCTAGAGCTATAAATGGATGATCTTTAATTTTTTTTTTTTTTTTGACATTTCAGTGAGTTTAAAGTTCAGTTTGGTGGGGTAAAACTCAGGGAAGCAAGGAAATAATTTAGGAGTGAATTATACAGATTACATGGTTAAGAAATGAATTAAGAATATTTTTAATAGAGGAAAATTAGACCAGTAGGGAAAGTGACTCAAAATTAGCCCAGCAATTAATCTGATCAGTAGACAAGCCACTGAAGAATGGATTAATTAAGCCAGCAGAAAATTAATTAAGTTATGAAATTAGTCAGATGGGAATTATTAATGAATTAATTAAGTAGTCAGTCCTGTGACTTGTATAGGAAAGAGTGAGGGTGATCTGCTGTGAACCAGGCTAGAAAGTGTCCAGAGAAGGTCAACAAGGCTGGTGAAGGGTCTGGAGCACAGGCCTTATGAGGAGCGGCTGAGGGAACTGGGACTGTTTAGTCTGGAGAAGAGGAGGCTGAGGGGAGACCTTATCGCTCTCTACAACTGCCTGAAAGGAGGTTGTAGTGAGGTGAGTATTGGGCTCTTCTCCCAAGTAGCTAGCGATAGGACAAGAGGAAATGGGCTCAAGCTGTGCCAGGGGAGGTTTAGATTGGATATTAGGAAAAATTTCTTCATGGAAAGGGTAGTCAAGCATTGGAAGAGGCTGCCCAGAGAGGTGGTGGAGTCACCATCCCTGGAAGTGTTCAAAAAAACAGGTAGACACAGCACTTTGGGACATGGTTTAGTAGGCATGGTGGTGTTGGTTTGATGATTAGACTGATGATCTTAGACATCCTTTCCAATCTTAATGATTCCTAGTTTTTACTTTCATTAAAAACAATCCAGCCACCAAGCCAGGAAACACGAAATTGCTACTCTACCCTTAATTGGTTTAGTGTTGGACTTGGTAATGTTAGGTTAATGGTTGGACTGGATGATCTTAAAGGTCTTTTCCAACCTAAACAATTCTATGAAAGGAAAAGAGATTTATTACTAGCAATGCTAGCCATTGGAACCATGGGGATGGAAATGTAGAAAGAACAGATTTTTTTTCTTGTACTGTCAAATTAAAAAAGAAGACACAAAACCTCCAATATCTGGGGAAGCCAAAATTCTTTGCTGTTATTAAAGTTTCTGTTATTACATCACATAAAAATATTTAGTTTTTTTTTAAACAAAGAAAGGATTTTTAGTTTAAAAGGTGTTGTTTTCCTCACTATAAATGTTATTTACAGAGAGGAAAGCCAAGAGGAACTAATGGTTGTGCAATGGTTAGAGCACTGTCTTGTGGTATCAAATCTTTCTATTGTTCAGGATTTTTGGAGGTATTTTTTGTTGGTTTTTGGTTTGGTTTTTTTTTCCCCTAAGACAAGATTTAGGAACTAAATGGTCCAAATCCCAAAATAACACTCTGCCCTCAGAACCCAAAATGTTTATGCAGGGTGTCTGTCAGTCACACCTTCTGGAGCTATTCTAGTTTCTGTAAATTATACAAGTATTTCTTGTGACCAAAGAGATAATGTAAAAACATTTCTATAGCCTGGTGCTTAACGTACTCTTTGTTAATGTAGAACACTTGGACCTAGTTCCTCATCAAAAGTATGTTGCTTCTTGAGTGTAGAGGAGGTATTTTTCCAATTTGGCAGAAGTTCTCCCTCTTTTTGGATGCCATTTACAATGGATAACCATGCAGATAGCCTGCAGACTTCCTCAGAGAACAATCCATATGAGGAGCAGGTATTTAGCTCTGCCTGCAGCTTCTAGTATTTCTCTTGCAGGTATAGACTTGTATTCTTTGAACTAAGTCTAAAGAAACCACGTACGTCTGAGGTACCTTTCACTTGCTTGGACCCCTGTCCCCACTGGAGCCTAGTCATCTGGTACAAATTGCAGAGCAACCTTGGAAAATGGTAGAACTGCACGAGTCAGGAGGCATGGAAGCTCACTAACAGAGCAAGAAAATTAAGACATCCTAGAAACAATACAACTATTGAAGTGGCACAAAAGTCCACATCCAGCCTGGGACTATTGAAGAAATCAGGTAGCTGCACTCAGCTGTGACACCTGGTTTTCAGCTTTTACAGACACTCATATTCAGTGGGCAGGGACTGAAACAGTAAAGAGACGAAGCATGTTGAAGAATTACTTCTGTGATGATTTGGAGATTCTCTAGGACATATTGCAAAGTCTTTGCATTAGATGCATTCTGCTTCTTTGACTTTTTCACTGTATTGTGCCATTTATTTCAACCTAATGTTCATAAGTGCCCAGAACTAATAAAAGAACATTGCTGGCTTACAACAGGTGCATGTAAAATGTTTGCCTTAGACAGCAAAAGGTCATATCAGACAACTTATTTGGTATGGGAAAATTCTTGTTTCATTCAGTGCGTACATGTCTTTCCCAGTAAATATCCTTCAATCACTTGTCATTGGACTCAGAAATATCTGGGACTTTTTGTCTAAACTTTCACTCCAACCTTAGCAGCTCCTCAGAGATTGAGCTGATGCCTCTCCAACAGCTAGACTGGATTTCTGGAGTTCTCACTGGATGTTCACAAGGCAGTCAGTAGTAACTTTGTTCATGGGCTGCATTCTGCCAACTTAAAACTAATTTCATTTTTTAACATCTGAAAAAAAGTCTTATTGCATGGAGCCAATATTATTCTTACCATGTTCAAGGCTTTTTGATACACATTTTAAAGATGTACCTTGAAGACTTGCAAATCTACAGTTTTGAATTTAGTATTAGAATAAAACTGACAAAAAGAATTCATGAAAATATTAAGCTTTTGTTTTGAATTTGTATTCAGTTCAGCTATTAGACCATGTATAATAACTCCTGTATGCATAAGTAACCTAACTGACTCAGTACATATGGAAAATGTTCTGCTCTTCTGCAGGGATACTTCTTCAGATGTATTACAAAGGCACCAGTGGCAGATTTCTGCTCTCCACATAGTAGAAAAGTATGAAGAAAAGGTGCCTAGATGTCACCATGGTGGCTACAGAGTAGTGTCTGTTTAGACACAGGCTGTATCAGTCCTTCTTTTCTGTTCAACTGTGAATTTGAAACTCTTCCAAAATTTCAACAGAGCAGTCATTTTTTATGAAAGGAAGAACCAACAAGACATTTTCTGCTAACTGTTGGCAATGATACTCTAAACTCTAGTGAGCAACCACATTTTGTGTTAATCTGAATTGCTCCCTCTGCCCTTAAAGCTGAAAATTTTTGCTCTTGCAGTTCTAGAGAGAAAGTTATTTTTTCAGCTTCTACTTGCTGTATTTCAGTGCTGTCTTAAAGTTGACAAAACATTTACAATGCTCTACAATAGTTACCTGTGAGTGGTTTGACAGCTACTCTTTAATCCTACCTCGGATGCTCTGTTGCTACTGAGATTTTTTTTCATTTTTATCCTCATTTTTCTCAGCATGTTTTACATAATTGTTCCAATTTTTCTCTGATTAAGAAATTTGATTATACAAACACAACACATAGATAACAGCTGTAGAAATTCATTCATATTTTTATGTGATTACTTGCAATACAAATACATTGGTATCCAGATCACCTTTCATGAATTATTCATGTCAAATCGTGATGTGCTTTATTTAGCAAAACACATGTAAACAAAAGCAGAGGAAAACAGAGAAAAGGGATAAGAAGCTACTGCTCCATTTCTTTCAACTTCTGATTATTTGTTAGGGTCCTTTTACATGGCTGCTTGCCAATTCCTAACCACTGCACCTCAATTTTTGCCCCTTGATCCGTAAGTCACACAGCAGTCCATGCAGGGGTCACACAAAGGATGGTGCCTCGGTGCCTCGGACCACCTTAGTTTCAAAGTTGCCTTATATTTGGATTAATAATTTGCTTTAATTTGAGGACTCTTTTCCTCTCCTGGAAGAACAGTATAATTAAACTGGAAAAAATTACTGTTATACTACATGTATCTATATATAGATAGATATAGAAATTTTTTTTTTTTTTTTGCTATAGTCTACCCAGTCAGGATTACAAGGAACAGATCTATTAAAAATATACACAAATTACTATGTTATTGATAACATTCTGTAAATCACATGTGATCAATTTTAATACTCTTGACATTTGTAAACTTCGCTTAAACACAAATTTTATGGATTTTTGTTTTATTAGGTCAACACTATTAATTCTATTTCTGAAATGAGACCTGCCACATTTATGGTTTTAAAAGATCATAGAATTGATGAAAAACTTCAGAAATTTAGATCTTCAGAAGTATACTTGACTTGCTCATTGCTTTGTTTTTCTTCATGTAGCATTAAGTAACAAGCAAAATTATGAATTTTAGAAATATGTAGATTCCAATGTTACTACCTTCTTATCTGGGTTCAATTATTCCATTTTTTCAAGTGTGCACTATGTTGAACAAAAATACTTGAATCATTTAGATGTCTGAAAAATTAGGAAAGTGTGCTAGCCATAAAACATGCCTTTTTGTGTGTGTCCATGCATTTAAAAACAAATCTAATCCTTTAAACACTTGCACAGGTTTGTAGTATCTTCAAATAGAGCACAGGCATACTTAGTTGCAGGATTCCCACAGGCTCCAAAAGCCTTTGAAAAAAATTGAAATGCTCTTATTCATTTCAGTGGTCATTAGATTATGCTCACAATTATTTTTACAATATTTATTTTCTGTAGAATTAAGTTACAGAACAAAATCAACCAGAGTTGTTACTCAGAGCTTAATACATATGGTTAATTCCAATTTAATGTATGCCAGGTTTATAATTTATAAGCAGAATTATACATGTTAAAATTGCTATTACAGGCATGCCACAACAATATTTTTTATATATTTAAATATCAATGTGGATATATGCTTGATACCCACTGAAAAATTTGCTGCCTTCTGTTGTTAACATTTGTTAAGTTTCAGCTTCAGCAAATTCTTTCAATTTCATTAGAATGAGAAAAATCTGCCAATTCTCATGTGGCTATCAAGACATAACCCTTCACCAGTCCTATCTCTCACAAAAAACAAGCAACAATAAAAATTTCTGTTTGTATTCCCTGGCACTTATGACTTCGCTTTATCAGTGGGAACTCAGATGGGATTTTGGAAGGATGTGACTCCAAGGTGGTACCGTGCCTTTGAGCTGCATTTCATGGACAGCCACATGAAAGTTGGCAAGCACTGCTTTCCCAGACTGACAAAAACCGCCTCCAGATTAGAAAAATTCCACCCAGTTGGTCAAAGACTTCTAGTTTGTCAGATAAAGGAAGAGTACCATGTACGCACAAAGTAATAGAAAATCAGCTTCAGTTGAATTGAAAACATCTGTGTCAAATCTGTGTTGAATGTCAGAAAGGTACAGTCACGTCCATCAACTTGCATGCAGCCTGGATTTGGAGTATTACAAATATTTATATTAAAAGATCTTTTTTGTATCCTCCCAAGAGTTTGCTGCCTTACCTGTAATATTGCCGGAGAGCTGATAAGTAGGTTTTGTAAGTAAAACACAACCTCTGAAGTTAATCTTTTCAAGCATCTTTTTACAAAGAACTATTGTTTCTCATCTCTTTTGGCAGTAAATAATAACACTATAAAGGTACTGAGAAGTAGGGATAGTCTGCCTGCCACAAATAATATGAATTCTTCCATCCCTACGATTAATATTTGATGTGAGCAATTTCAGACTACTGATTAGCTCTATTAATAATTAATACAATGTTATTGTGGATGATTAAGGCTATTTCTTTTAATGGGATTCTCAAATCACTTCTAACACCTCAGTATAAATTCTTCATGATATCTATCCATGCATGTGTTCCAGCAAGCCTGCTATGGAAAGTTTTGTAATTACAATTCAACCAACCCTGCAATGTCAACAAACAGGAATTGTATTCCAACTGCTATATAAGAAACAGTTGCAGAAGAATGCTTTAGGCAGCTGAATATTGTTTTTCTTTCTTTTTTTTTTTAGCTGGCAACATTGACTTTATTTCATGAACTTTCCTTTCTGTTGCGTACTTCGCTGGATTTCTACCCAAGAGTAGAAAAATGTTGGCTAAAATTAGTAATCAATAAAGAAAAAAAATTTCAGTTCAATAGGCAAGGTAGTTAAAAATGTGAAAAAGACAGAAAAAATCAAATGGTGAAGAAAATACCTGTCATGTACTGCATAGGAAATATATCATAAACGTAAATTTAACCTGAAAACTTTGCTCTTAGCTCAGCTCAGATTGGGAAATAGGCCATTTTTCTTGCAGTTATTATAATTGCCATTGCAGATCAATAGGCTGTCAATAGGCGGTGATACAGTTTTATGTTAGTTTTATGTGATTTTATATTATTTGTCTGGTCAGGGAAGCCAGAAGTTAAGTTCTGCCTGGGCATGATAGAGTTGATAATTACAACGTTCTATTAACTCATCTGATTTCTGTATATGGGCATTACAGCTTCTTTCATTAAAATCTATTAGGTTATTGTGGCAGGCTGACACCGTCTGGCAGCTAAGCCCCCACCCACCAAGCTGCTCGTTCACTCCCCCCAGCGGGATGGGGGAGAGAATGGAAGGACCAAAGCAAGAAAACTTGTGGGTTGAGGTAAAGACAGTGTAACAGGTGAAGGAAAGCCATGTTCTCAAGCAAAACAAAAACAAGGAATTCATTGACTTCTTCCCATTGTCAGGCCAGATGCTTGGCTATCTCCAGGGCACTCTGGGACACGGTTTAGTGGGCATGGTGGTGTTGGGTTGATGATTGGAATGATGATCTTAGAGGTCCTTTCCAACCTTAATGATTCCTAGTTTTTACTTTCATTATAAATAATCCAGCCACCAAGCCAGGAAACATGAAATTGCTACTCTACCCTTAATTGGTTTAGTGTGGACTTGGTAATGTTAGGTTAATGGTTGGGCTGGATGATCTTAAAGGTCTTTTCCACCCTAAATGATTCTATGATTCTATGAAAATCTACTCAACCATGAGTGGGGGTCCTATCTGCTATCACAATGTAAATATATGATATTAAAATTTATTTTAATCTCAGTATGTTTGTATTGATAAGGAAAAAAATAAAAATGCTTCTTGATAGTGGTTAGAATCAAATGATGCTCTGAACAGCATCAGGCTCTTTGAAAATTCCTCCCCTTTCGTACCCTCAGAGGTTTGATTATGCTAGTCCTGAGAAAGTATATCTTGGTTTTATACTCATTTAGCAACTATTATTTTCTTTACTGAATTTTATATTTGTCAATAAACTATTCTAATGAATGTAGTTCCAGAGATATAAGAACCTAACATACACTATAAATAAATTTATACTGCAAATACTCAGGATAAATGCACAGCAAAATAGGCAGATAATGTATTTTTTCAACTTACACAGGTTATTTCCATAGTACATCACACATTTTTGTGTCCCTTGAAAGGGTAATAAAAAAAGACCTAACATGAAAGGAGACCAACAAACCAACAAGCAAGATATGGGCAGGGGATTTACAGGACACAATTAGATATCTGTATTCTTTACAAAAGGTTAATGAAGATTGTAAAAAGAAGTTGCAATAATTACAAATGCCCCAAAGCAGCTGTAACTGCTGCACTGAACATTAGATGGATTTTTACGTGTCCATTAAATCTATTCTGAAGCATGCAGATATTTTAGCAGCCTTTCCTTCATTTGAGCAATTGGCAGTCTCAAAGGCACAGAATTTCTTTTTACATCTGCTTGTGCCACAAATGTCACTTTTCTTTTTAGATTTTCTTCAATAATTGAAGCAGCTTCTCATATTAATTGCACAAGACTATTTTCTATGCTAAGCTTGATTAAGACATTTTTGTTTTCTGTTCTGAGACAAGGGACTAATGAATACATGCAAAAAAAGAGAAGAAAGAATGGAAAAAAAAGAATTAAAGGAACATACAGATTTGTGTGTATTTGGAATAATATCTGTTCTGAAACTCACAAATCTTATGCACAGCTTTAGTTCAAATTGACACAGACATCAGCACTTAGTGAATTAAAAATGGATCAAAGACTGTGAGGAGAAGGTAGTAATGAATCTGGTCAAAGGAGAATGTGCCTGGCAGGTTTGGAATTAAGTCATGTGTTACCTATTTAGCATTAATGGTCTGGAAAAGAATGACAAGCCTGTTAGCATTAGTTGAAAATGTCTTTAAAATAGCAAAAAAATGCATTTGCTAGTGGAGGCAAAATTAATGCAAACAGTGAAATTTGACAAAATAGCAAATGAAAACTAGCATACTGGCTGCAAAATAACCTGAAACAATGACATCAAATTAGGGTTTTGGCAAGCAGCCATATGGAAAGGTCCTAACGTGCTCTAAGAGCTCTGTGATCAAATACAATCTGCAGGACACAGAGCAGCAAAGACAGCTGAGATGCGGACTGTTCAAGAATATTATACCTTGGCAGACCACAGAGTATTATCATTTAGTGTGTACACATCTTCATCAAATAAATTGGGAGGATATCAAAGAGCAGTACAAGGGACCCCTATTTGATTAATTAATTAATCACTAGGCCAGCATTCTTCGGAGCCTTACAGCAGGGCTGGTGGCCATCTGAACACAAGGATAGCAGATGTCCCACGTATTGGTGTCAGTACTGGCCTTAAGAATACCCTGAGCAAAGCACTTAGTACATCAGTTGGTTGAAATACACGCAGGACCAAAACTATGAATGTCCTCTATTTATGCAGGTCTTCAAATTGCTGCCCGAAGTCCAACAGATCAGCAGACAGCTCTAGAGAGAATGCATCTGAGAAAAAATATTTTCTCCATACACAAGACTTATTTAAAGGTCAGAGACTAAGTCAGACAAATACAAACCAGCTCAGATATAAGTTCTATTTTTTTAAAAAAGAAGAATAGGAACCTTTGATAGGGGAACATAAAAAATACTAATTCATCGAGGACACTTCAAGAAAAAATTCAGAAAGAAATCAGTTCATCTTAGATGGTGGTAAGAGGGCTATTAATTTAAAGGGAGGAGAATGACAGTACTAAAATTAAAAACAATTTCCTATTTTTCTTTCACAGACTCTCTCCAGAAGATGAATGTTCCAAATATATTAATGACTATGAAAGTTAAGTCTATGTGTTCTTCTCCAGAGCACAGGTCCTTTTAATTCACATGCTGCAAATTGCTAAACAGTATTTATTAAATATGGTCTTGATTAAACCACTGTAGTAATATAAGCATTCCATCAAATTATTTTCAGCCTGCTTCTGTAAACTGAAAATAAACACAATTATATATAGTAGAAAAAGATTATATATTTTTGTGACAACTACATTTAGATTATTAAACTCTGCTTCTATCCTCCACACAGCTCCAAGACTGTTTTTGTTAAACTGCTTCCGATGACCTTCATTTAAAGAAAAATTTTCCGTGCCTCTGTTTATTAACGTGTTTTTAAATAAAAATGTTTCTAATATATATAGATAAAGTTCTTCATGATTTAGAACATTGAGTTTTGCATTAGTAAATGCTTTGTTACATCTAATTGTATTTAAATATCTTACTCAGGAACATAATAGTTATAAAAATTTCCTAGTACTTGTACAGTGGTTATTTAAGAGATTTAAAGGTCATGAGCCATAATGAGTGTTTTTAAAACTTTCCCTTCCTTTAAAAATGAAGGTGCTATATAGAAGACATTTAACATGAAAGCCAAAGGAGTCTAGTCTCCTACAGAATACACAAATTAGGCATCATCAGTGAAAGCTTCTTATTGTTGTCCCACCAAAATGCTGCCTTGCCATAATCAAGGACCACATTTCAAAGCAAGAGAGGAAGCTTACATCCATGACAGATGCATTCTTAAGAAAGTGATCAGGAAAATAGCAAGAGTGCTTTTTAACTAGCATTGCCATATGTTGAACAAAGTATCTGTTGTCCAAGTAAATCTTCTGAAACCTTGCAAATGAGAGAATTTCAGATTATTAGTTTGCAGCCTGTAAGAAGATCTTTGTTACTGTACAGCAGTGCAGTACAGATGCATCGCCTCTGAGACATATTGCAGCCATGTCAGGAACTGAAAAAATCAAGGTGAGAAACGAGGTGTTCTATCAAGCCAACTTACCTTACTTTTTGCCATACGTAGTCTGCTTTTGATGACTGAATTAAGTAAGTCTACATTCACTGCTGTTATCTGATGTGTTCACTGTAGGCATAATCTCAAGCCTCTACTCCAATCTTCTTCATCTGAATATGGTGGTTTGCCTGAACAGCTGTGCATGACTAGACATGTGGCCCCATCATGAACCTCTACAGTAAAACCTGTCAGATACAAGTGCACAGAACTGAAACATTTTGTCACGCTCTTGTCTTTACAATATATTTGTGGGGTCACTTTTAGGAGAAAAAGAAAAATATCAGGCCCCAAAAAGCTCTTTTCCTAGTGGGACAAAAAATAAAAAAACAGATTCCAAATAATAACAATGGGGTTTTGTGATTAGCTTCCTTTCAGGAGGGAGAGGGGAGACAAGTGGTTGTTTTTAGTAGCAATAATTACATATTAACACAGACTTATCTTAAGAGAGCTGCTTAGTGTGGGATACCATTTTACTGTTTTCTACCCAGTTTACAACTATGTCATATGATGCTCTGCTGAGAGACACTTGAAATATATTCCTTTGGGGCAATACCTTTATAAGTGAACTGGGTCCTCCCTGCAGACAAAAAAAAAAAAAGAACATGTACCTGTATGTTGGTAATGGATCTCATTTCACAGCTAGATACATCTAGTGATTAAACATGTATTTTCCTCAAAATGATCTTTGTAATGGTGCTGTACACAGATTGGATGGTCTTGCATTGTGCTGTAGGATAAGTATTTCAATCTGGTACATTAAAAAGATTTAATAGTTTGTAATTAATACATTTTTTTTGGTCTAGATTTTTATTCCTTCATTGTAGTTCAGCTTTCTAAAAATGAATTGAAGACCAATGATTGTATATAGTTTACCAGAATAATAAATATTGAACCTTGTCTCTCATTTTACTTTTCAACGTTCTTTACCAGGTACCTTGCCAAAATATGCCCTTTTCAGTGGTTTGATTTAAGTTACGTAAGCTTATTTCTGACAGCTTTGTCCATGTTAGTGCATAAGTTTTGAACCTTATAATTACAATACAGCCTCTACATATGTTGCTGCTGTGCAACAAAATATACAGCTATTGAAGAAGGCATACACTTGTTGCGTCAAGAGGGCTTTGGAAGGTACCCAATATGTCGTTATAAGTCCGGTCGCATTCAGTGCACTGAACTATCACAATTACGGATGCACAAATAACGTAGGCACCTTTCGTCTAGTCATGCTGCATGAACTACCACGGCCACACTTAAAGCATCTGATCGCGTTCAATGACCACTATCACGGCTAGACCAATGAATCAAAGCAATTTATTAAAGCAACAGACACACAGGTTCTATAGATTACCAGCAATAAATTCACTGACTGAAAGGCACATGCAAATACCAAAGCATGGGTAACACAGATGCATCAAAAGATATAAAGCAACTCTATATAGAGGTATCTAAGTTTCCCAGGGAGGCACTTGGTATAACCAAGTGTTCAAATCTTACCCAAAGGTGTCCCGACGGGGGGGAAGAGAGGCTCAGCCCGTCGACTGATCCCAGAAGTCAGAGTGGTACACGATGGTATCTTCCCTAACATCCCCTCTCTCTTAGGTTAATTTATACCATTTTTTACCTTTCAGGTGGAGTTTGAGTGACTCTAGTCATACATACTGTGTTATGATTGGTGTAAAACTTTCTCACTTTGCTTTAAAGGTATAGGCTAGGAAGAATTCAAAGCACAAGCTCAGTGAGGAGTGGTCTCACCTTAGAGGCGGGTAGGTTTTGGGATGGAGGTGTGTTTTGGTATTATAATGATATTATAATGAGCAAAATTTACCAAAGGGCAGCATTTTGTCAAAAACATGACAGCTTGTTGGCCCAGGATCTCATATTATACCCTTTCCTATTGTCCTTCTTCATTCATCCATCGTTTGCACAAGTTGTCGCAGTGTTCCATTATGCTGCACTCTGTTCCTTTGTAAGTACATCTACAATAAATTGTTTGCCATGTTCCGGCACTGTCAGGACTATGCAGGGACTAAAAGCAGCAGCAATAAGGCAACAAATGCTTCGTCTTTTCATGTCCATAGATAGACCAAGTCTCCAGGCTTGACGGAGTGTACTGGGGAATCCAAGGGTACAAGAGCTGCCCCGGCTGGGCAGAATGCTTCACAGCAGTCCCATCTGGGATGCCACACAGAGCCTGGCCACGGTGTCTCCACACCACTCCACCCTCCAGGCAGTTCCTCTCAAAGCCAACACACCAAGTTCCCCTGGTGTTGCCGGCGTCTAAGGTTGCAGGCCCAGGGAACTTCCGTGAAATGAATTCCTTGCATGCCAGCTGCACTCCAACCCGGAGGCTTCTTCAGTGCTGTGCCTTTCCTAAAACTGTGAATCTAAGTTTAATCTCTAAATCACCTCCAGCAATTACTTCACAACACTTCATTCTGTTGCTCTCACTATCCTACAAACACACGAACTGTTGCATATTCCACAGAGCTGCATTTCAGAATGTCCCCAAACTGGAGACTGGCTAAATCTAAAACTGTAAATTCAAATTCCTACAAAGATGGAAGACTTTGGTACCATACCATCATTTAAGATTGCTTTTCTACGAAAAGTATTTCTAGTCAGTTTTATTAACTGTTGACCAGGGAAAGACTTTTCTAGATGCCTTCAAAATAAATTTTGTTCAAAGTTTGACAGGAGAAGAAGGAAATAATATAAACACAGTTTGTGGGACACATTTAAAAGAAAGCTCTAGCCATGATTCACAGGGCACTGTGGAAGTCAAAATCCTAGGGAAAAAAAAAAATTTAGAGAAAGGTCATAGTTCAAAATCATCTTCCTGTTCTAATTTTACCAAAAATTTTATCATTTAATTGGGCAGGAAATTGAACCAACAGAAGTCATACTTCTTTTCAATTAATATCATATGTTGATCTCTGAATTGTATTTTAGTTGGTAATAGAGGCATTTAATCATATTTCATTAGGTATTTAGCTCCACTAGGCTTAGATGAGGTACCGATAAAAGTAAGTGAAAAAGCTTAGATGTAAATGAAAACAGAATTTGGTCAAGAGTCTAGTAAATATAAGCCATGAAGTTTGACACAACTAAAACATAGACTTGGTACTTTGTATAAAGTCTACTGTGTATGAAAACAAATCTCACAGTATGAAATAAAAACAAATTATTTGCAGGAATGAATAAGAAGCTTTGCCTTTTTCCATTCGATATTTTATAAGCCTGTTTTGCAATCAGGAGATGGAAAGCAATTTTATTTTCAAAAGTGAAATATTACACACATTAACCTTTGAAGAAAGCTAAACCATCAAGAATGTGATAATGGGGAAAAAACACTATATTTCAAATGGATAACTAGCTACTTGTCCTGCATTTAGTATATTGTTCTATTTTCTATCTTCAGTAGTTTCATATGATTCACTATGTATTTTTAATGAATATATTTTGTCTTGTCTTTAATCTCCCACTCTGAAACAACTTTAGTGTGAAATCAGCATTTATTAATATTGATCTTCCTGCTTCCCCAGAAAATAAAAGACTAATGATTCACTTGCCAATTCATCCCCCAAGGTGTTGCTGGCTAGTATTGTCTGGCTTCTTTCAACAGCATCAGAGAGGGTGAGTGATAGCAGTCATTGCCTTCTCTGGTTTGGGCAACTATGTTACCAGCTACATGGAAACGTTCATAATCAAAGATCTGGAAGGTATTGAAGACTGTTTTTGTTGTTCATTTGGTGATTCTTTGATGTTACTTTTAGATAATTTCAGCAATTTCTTTTTCTCAGATAAAAGCATAATATGTCATGCCTACTGAACCAAACATCAATCAATGGAGACAAAGTTTTATCTGAAAATGTACAGTCTGAATGTGTGATACCAAGTGGGATCTCTTAAAGTATCACAGAAGATGAGATGTGAGATGTCCAGAAGGCTTCTGTCCACATGGGCCACTGTGCCTAGTGGGCCTCTGGCGGTCCTCTGGCATTTAAGTATCGCTTAGAGTCAAGAGGATACACTTCATTCAACTGCTGATACCCAGCTGACTGCTGAGCTGCAGAGACTAAAAGATGTGATCCTTCACCTCTGGGACACATCAGCTTTACAGCTTCCCTTACATCTGACTCTAGACAGGCAAATACCCTGGAAGGTATTCAGAGTTTGCCCTGAAGACAACCTAGCTCATGCTTTCTCAAAGTGAGGAAGGAGGTAAACTTTAAGGCAATGCACCCCCCTACCCTTTCCAAGGGATGCTTAGCTTTTCATTTAACCCTATCCCTTTTATCTACTCAAAACTCTAAGGACATGTTGTTTCACATTCAAGAGCAAAAGTGATCACTTGTAAGAAAACCAGGCCTCTGGCCATGACTCTCCAAAGGGCAACAGTTGGGCTGGCACTGGAAAGAAAACCCACAGCTGTTTAATTCAGATGCATATCTGAATTAAATATATTTCATATTAAAATCAAAGCAGTTTTAAACTTCCTTTTAGCTCTGATAAGATGCAAACCCACAGCTTTATTGCTTTTGCTGATGACTAGAGGAAAAATAATTAATTTACAGTTCATTTGCTAAGCTGTCTCAAATCTCTGTGATTCCCATTGGCAGCCTCAGATATACTTCACAAAGCCTCCAGCTGCCTGCCCCTTCTCAGAGTCATTCTCTTTCGTATCTGCACTGACTCCTCTAATGACTGTGGATGGGCAGTCAAGCAGGGAGCAGATGCATCAGCACGTACAGATCAAGCATGTGAAACTACTCACAGGGTTGATTAGAGCATCTCCAACAGTCATCTCCATGGTAGAAAAAGAAGTAAAATACAAAAAGTTGCACATAATTTTTTCTAGCTTTTGAAGGCCAAAAAACTACAAACACTTTCTCTATTTGCCCCTCTCTGCCCCCTGAACTAAAAACCCACAAACCTTTTTCTTCAGAGGAATTGTTAAATGGATGTTTCAAATGATGAGATGAGAAATAATATGATGAGATCCAGTATAGTGTCTTCACTTCCGAACTTGAGCTTAGATGCCTGGTGTCCTCCAGGACCTTCAAATTGCACCCAGCAGTAAACATTTAGGTATAAGGAAATTGTTCTCTAGAAGATAAATTTTAGATTCCATGTTTGTAGAAGCTGCTGGATCAAATTTTTAAATATGAGAAAAGAGAAAAAATACCAATCACAGTTTTCTGATGAAAGACAAAGCAATGCCAGTGAATCTCTGGACAGAAACACAAGTGTTTTATTGTGAGTAATAACTAAATGGATATATTTAGTTCAAGAAAAAGGAAAGCCTATAGCTAAGTATGAGGAAAGGGAAGTCTGAAAAATATGGCAGGCCAAATGCAAACAGGAAATTAAGAGAGCTAAAAAAGAAATGGAAGAACACCTTGGAAAGGATCCCCAAACCGAGTAATTAATTCTTTAAATATATGAAAAGCAAAAAGCTTATTGAGAACAATTTTCTCATCCCTGCACCTTAAAACACGTGTAGTGGTGTTAGAGAAGGGACCAAACAAACAAACAAACAAAAAAAAAAAAAGAGCAAAAATGATCAAATGGTTGCAGTTACAAAAGAGAAGTGTCTTTGTTTTAGCTAGGGTAGAGTTAATTTTCTTCCTAGCAGCTGGCATAGTGTTGTGTGTGTTTTGGATTTAGTATGAGAATAACACTGATAATACACTGATGTTTGACTTGTTGCTAAGTAGTGCTTACACTAGTCAAGGACTTTTTCAGCTTCCCATGCTCTGCCAGCTGCACAAGAAGCTGGGAGGGGGCACAGCCAGAAGAGTTGATCCAAACTGACCAAAGGGCTATTCCATACCATATGATGTCATGCTCAGTATATAAACAGAGGGAAGTTGGCCGGGGGCAGCAATAGTTGCTCGGGGACTGGCTGGGCGTCAGTCGGTAGGTGGTGAGCAGTTGCATCACTTTGGGTTTTTTTTCCCCTGGGTTTTGTTTCTCCCTCTAGTTGTTCTCCTTTTCATTACAATTATTATTATTTTTATTATTATTATTTTATTTCAATTATTAAACTATTCTTATCTAAACCCACGAGTTTTCTTACTTTTGCCCTTCTGATTCTCTCCCCATTCCCACTGGGGGGTGGAGGGTGAGCAAGTGGCTGTGTGATGCTTGGTTGCTGACAGAGGCTAAACCATGACAAGGAGAGAAACAGAAAGGGCTGGATGACCCAGTTTGGAGAGGACACAGCTATGGGGACATATGGTCAGGACTTTAAAAAGAAGCTGAAATAAACACTACTGTTATTTATCAAATCACACAGTATGGGAACTAGGGGCACTTAAAATGAGAAGGAGGTAATTTTAAAAGAGATCAAACAGAGCACGTCCTTACACTGTGAGTAGGGAACCTCTGTCACTTGCTGCCATGAGTGGCAAACAGCAGCAGCCAGTTCAAAAAGGATAAGGTGAAGTTATGGACTATACAAAAACACAGGGTGGAAGGTCTGGATGAGAGATGTACCCACTAGCAGCCCAGCTACATCTCTTCTGGATGCAGGGGCAGCAGGAGGAGGCAGGCTGTAGCAAGCAGCCAGGCTTTTGTGCGCTCCCTAAACAGCATCTTCTTCTGCCACCATCAGAGGCAGAATATTGGGCTAGAAGAATCACACTGCTGGCCTAGAACATTTCCTAGAATCGTAGAATGCTTTGGGTTGGAAGGGACCTTTAGAGGTCATCTAGCCCAACCCCCTGCAGTGAGCAGGGACAGCTTTAACCAGATCAGGGTGCTCAGAGCCCCGTCCAACCTGACCTTGAATGTTGCCAGGGATGGGGCCTCCACCACCTCTCTGGGCAACCTGTTCCACTGCTTCACTACCCTCATTGTAAAAAATTTCTTCCCTGTATCTAGTCTAAATCTATTCTTCTTTAGTCTAAAACCATTACTCCTTGTCCTGTCACAACAGGCCTTGCTAAAAAGATTCTCCCCATCCTTCCTATAGGCCCCCTTTAAGTACTGGAAGGATGCAATAAGGTCTCCTCGCAGCCTTCTCTTCTCTAGGCTGAACAACCCCAACTCCCTCAGCCTTTCTTCACAGGAGAGGTGCTCCAGCCCTCAGGTCATTTTTGTGGCCCTCCTCTGGACCCGCTCCAGCATGTCCTTCTTGTGCTGAGGGCCCCAGAGCTGGACGCAGTGCTCCAGGTGAGGTCTCACCAGAGCAGAGCAGAGGGGCAGAATCACCTCCCTCGACCTGCTGGCCACGCTTCTTTTGATGCAGCCCAGGATACGGTTGGCTTTCTGGGCTGCAAGTGCACATTGTGGGCTCAGATCCAGCTTTTCATGCACCAGTACCCCCAAGTCCTTCTCTGCAGGGCTGCTCTCAATCCCTTCATCCCCCAACCTGTACTGATACCGGGGGTTGCTCCGTCCCAGGTGCAGGACCTTGCACTCGGCCTTGTTGAACCTCATGATGTTCACAGAGGTCACCTCTCCAGCTTGTCCAGGTCCCTCTGGATGACATCTTGTCCTCCTGGTGTGTCAACCGCACCACTCATGTTGGTGTTGTCTGCAAAGTTTCCTAAATTTTGCTAAGTTCTTATGTAGATTTGTACAATTCTGACTGCACAAAGTTTGAATGCTAGAATGATAACTGCAGACAAACTTCATGAAGATGACTAATATGTAATGAGAAAATAAAACAAAATGCAGTTGCTTATTTTTGGCTTTAATTTTGATGAGTTAACTTTTGGAAAGTGATTATTACTTCTCACTAGAAGGTAGTTCACAAGTTAATAGCATTGTACAGTTAAAACCACCATCAGTTCAGCTGTGTGAAATATTCTTAAATTCCACAATATTCAAAAATCATGTATTCTGTCTCTTGGACAAATTAATCTTCTCTCTTTCATAGCCTTTGAATGGAGAACACTTATAAAAGGTACACAATTGCATGTTATGCTATCAGTAGTCTTATTGTTGCTGTTAAGTTATTAAAAATGAAATAGCTGTCTGCTCTTTTTCCATTAATTTTTCATTTTTTAATTATAAATTCATTCATCTTAGTTTCTGAAATTATCTTGATCCTTCAGAGAAAGCAGAGCCATGTTCATTAGCTGAGTGGTCCCATCCTTCAGGAAAATAAAAGGTGAAATTGTATCTAAACACAACTTCTCAGTCCTTGAAGGAATGACCCTAAAATTGCTATTTCTTTTCTTCCTAAAATAAAAGTGTCCTCTATTTTAGTTATTTCTATTTCACTCCAAAAAATTAATTTCTGGTTAAATTTCTGTATAAACTAGTCTAGACTGTACAAAAATAAACAAATAAATAAAACCCAAACTCCAATATTTTTGTTCTTATTTAAGTGAAGGATTATTATTCTAAAATGAGCTATTTTGGTTGGTTGGTTTTTAGCTACACAATAGTGGAAAGTGTCCTCAAGGTGAACTTTACTATCTATTTGAACAATTAGATATTAACATCTCATTATTTTTCAGTTTAGTGCTATGCCCAGTCTGAAAAACAGCTTTTAACGCTGTCAAACAGCTAAATTCAATAGTTTTAGTGCTACATTATTAGCATTGCTACACCTGGGACTGAACAGTATTTTTTCTTCTTCAATAATATCCATTTACGACAATAGGTATTTTATGTGTGAGATTGGGACATCTTTTATTGTAAAATAAAAAAAAAGCTGTCCCTGCTCACTGCAGGGGGGTAGGGCTAGATGACCTCTAAAGGTCCCTTCCAACCCAAAGCATTCTATGATTCTATGATTCTATGAAAATAATCATAAGGTCCATAAAGGGACCATTTCTGTAATTCACTTTAACCCTGTCTAAGCATATTTGTCCACAATATATCACTTTGCACTTTAGGTAATTGCAGTGGTCTGAAGTTTAATATCTTAAAGTCAGATCCTGAAAACTCTTGACCTGGGGGTGTTGGTTAACAGCCAGCTGAATATGAGCCAGCAGTGTGCCCAGATGGCCAAGAAGGCCAACAGAATCCTGGCTTGTATCAGACATAGTGTGGCCAGCAGGACTAGGGAAGTGATTGTCCCCCTGTATTTGGTACTGGTGAGGCTGCACCTGAAAACTGTGTTCAATTTTGGGCCACTCACTTCAAGAAAGGCATTGAGGTGCTGGAGTGTGCCCAAAGAAGGGCAACAAAGCTGGTGAAGGGTCTGGAGCACAAATCTTATGAGGATTGGCTGAGGGAACAGGGGTTGTTTAGCCTGGAGAAAAAGAGCCTCAGGAGAGATTTATCACTCTCTACAACTACCTGAAAGGAGGTTTTAGCTAAGTGGTGTCAGTCTCTTCTCCTAATTAACAAGTGATAGGACAAGAAGAAATGGCCTCAAATTGTGCCAGGGGAAGTTTAGATTGGATACTAGGAAAACTTTCTTCACTGAAAGGGTTGTCAAGCACTGTGACAAGCTGCCCAGGGAAATGATTACGAGTCCCCATCCCTGGAGTATTTAAAAGACATGTAGATGTGGTGTTTAGGGACATGGTTTAGTGGTGGATTAGGCTGTGTTAGATTAACAGCTGGGCTCAATGACCTTAAAGGTCTTTTCCAACCTAAATGATTCTACGATTCTATGATACTTACTTGTAGAGCACTGTTTCCTTGGAAAAATAATTCCTATAATACTCAATATCATGGTTTACATTGGGAAGGTTTGGAAGGGTGGCTTTTCACGAAGTCATTGCACCCAGTATTGCCCAAACCCTTGGTTAAAAATTCCAAGGTGTTGGTAATGTTTATTTTGTTTGTCCCATCTATAAAAGTGTTATACATTCTTAAAGAGTCAGATCAGTTATAGATGTCTCAGAAATGTCTTACTTTTCTGTCTTACTTACTTACAAATCTGTACTTTTTCTAAGTACAGATGTCTGTGTATCCTGAAGGAAGAAGAATACCAAGGAATTTCTTTTCAAACAGTGGTACTACGGCAAAGCAAAGTAGGAAACTAGTCAGGCATGTTCTACCTTCTTGAAGCCAAAAAGGAAGCTTTCAAGGCCTTGCGAAAGACCTCTACCTAACATGCAGAAAGAAGTGGACAGCACATGATACCCAGTGGGTAATTTATTGCAGAAATAAGCCTATTTTTTTGAAGTAAAAACAAACAAACAAAAAGATTTTTTTATTCTTTAGATAAAAATGTTAGTAATTATATTTACAAAAATAATTTTTGTTCATTAGAGGGCTGCAGATTTTCTTTTCTCTTTGTCTCTGCATTTATTAATTTTTGGTGAAAATCCATTTGTCAGTTCTGGAAAAAGAAGTTCTTTGTGAACCTATAAACGAGGTTGGATGGAAGCTGCAACAGCTCGTATATGACTTCCCTTCAAAGGCCTCATTTTACTGAAAACAGACAGGATAAATCCTTTTATAAGATTTGCAAGCAATGTGATTTGATCCAAACCATAAAGAGAATTAAAAGAAGCATCTAACTTAACTTGGGCCACATATTAGATTGGATACTTAAGTCACATAAGCAAATCAGTATAGATCATTCCTATCTAAATTACTGTAGCTTCAATTAAATTAGTCAAATGAATACAAGTAGTCAAGCTTGACAGTAGTTCATGTACTCTCTACAGCCAGCATATTTCAAAATTATAGTTATGCTTTCAGAGTGGACAGCAGCAGTAAATGCACTCTCTTTTGTTACTCATATTGCTATAAAACATGAAGCAAAATAAAGGCTTAATTTCATCACGAAAAAAGCAGCCCAAAATGTAAATATTATTTTGCCTTTCCTTTCCAAAGAATTACATTAATAAAATAAGTGCCTGAGTTGTTTAAAGAGTTTCTACAACATTTATTGGATGCAGCCGGAAATTCCATCCAGCTTGCAAAAGAGTCCCCAGACCTAGAGCCCTTTCCATGCCTCAGGCTTGTGGTAGGTTCCCAGAGGCTGAGACTCAAATGTATTCCTTCAGGAACCCTTGGTCTGAGGAATGTGGCTGGTGAACCTGTTGATAAAAGACAAGTTCTTGGTCTTTTGCCTAACCATTAAGCTAATGAGAAAGAAAGAGTTTTAAAGATAGAAGGGAGATAGAGATATTTAAAGAGCAAGTGTGAATTTGGGTGCCAAGAGAGTTGCTTGCTAGGCAACTATATCTGAGGAGGAAACAAGATGGAACATCATAAAAGATGGAGAAAGAGTGAAGGAATAAAAGGATGTAATATAGATGATGACCTTGCTGCTGGGCCGGATGTAAACTCTGGGATGCAAAGAACAATAGAAATGATGGGGAGAAAAAAAACCAGACTTGTTAGACTTGGCTAGGGAGCAAATATCAGCGTACAGGGTGACCTGTTAGAAAGTCTATTCTCTCAAGTAATTTCATTTTAAATATCTGACTAATTAGCAGGTTTGTGAAGGGATGAGAGATGGTGTAAAAACGTGTCTTGTAATTTTGCTCTATGTCATAGAGCTTATTTATTTCACCCACTTTCATCCAGGGGGGAGCCATGATATACTATTGCTAATTACCTTTCTTCTTAAAATTGAGGTGATTATTTCTTAAAGGAGCTTCCCAAAAGAAGTAGAAATAAAAATCATATTGCAGACCCTGTAAATTAAAACAAAAACAAAAACAACCCACTAAAGTTCATATTTGAATTGATATAGACTCTTAAATGTATCCATTTCTCAGAACTCGGGTGGATTTCTGCCTCACAGAGACAAGATAGCTGCAAGGATGTAATACATCAGAGCTAAGGACAAAGAGGCTGTGATTGCAGAAGCGAAAGATATTAACAGATCTACAGAGCTTTTGGCCTGAGGACTGAGAGTGGTTGGAGACTAAAGAGTCCCAAAGATCTGCTTGTTTCCCTATAGTCAGCCTGAGAGCACGAACAGAGGAACCAAGCAAAGAGCTGTCTCAGATGGAAAGCTTTAGAAAGGAAAGAGAACTTCTAAATAAAAGACAAGAAAAAATTAGAAAAAGAAATAAATGAGTGGGAAAAGCTTTATTTAAAAAGAAAAAAGTGTATTTACCATTCTGAGCCACTTACAGAAGACGTCTTAGAAGAGGCCTTTAACTTAAGGTAAGCAACAAGAATTTTCTGAAAATCAAATCCTTTACCATACTGCCAAGAGAGCCCCTAAACTGAGCTGTTACTTTAGAAAATATCTCTTACAGTTTAAGTTAATATTAGAGAAATTCAATATATCTGGGTTTTGGCTTTTTGGTTTTTTTGAAAAGGAATGGAGCCGGGCACAAGTCCTCCTCGGGGGTTGTAGCTTGCCAGGAAGTCTTCCCTGTACCAGGCGGCAGGAAGTGTGACTGCTTGCTCTAGCTTTACAGCTGTACCCGGATGGGGAGATAGGGAAGGAGAATGAGGTAATATACACAGAAGGGAGGATGTGAAAACATCAACAAACAGAACATCAAAAACACAGCTTCACATTGATTTCGTGAATAATTTGGGGTGTCCATATTTTCTCAATTAATTTACACAAGCCAAACTCTATATGCAGGTTTTTGCGTACATTTTGAGTCTTCTGCGTCTCAGCAGCCAGTTAAGAACAGTTGATGCTAAGACCAACCAGTCATATGCTTGTCTAAGTGACAGCACAATTGTATTTGCACAGTTGATAACCTGCCTGATCTTCCAATAAAACTATTTGCTTTCTACATCAAGTTTTCCTATAGTATATCTGTAATGAGAGAAAACTTTCAACCATCAGCATGGTGATACAGCAGACAGAATGAAGTTTTTCTTTTTAATTGGGAGACTGAGTTTTCTTCATTTTTCTGATGCTATTTCCATCATGTATTGATAGGCTTTGCAGTTTGTGGAATAAACTGTGTGAAGAAATGAGCATCATCAACTCCTGTGAAAATGAGTCAAAATTTTAACAGCTCCTTTAGAGTGAGAGGATGGACCCCGAGGTCTGGATTCAGACTACCTATTTGCTGTACATTGCTAAAGTAGGGTGAAAGGGGTAATGCCAAAGATGACTCAGGTCTGATGTGATATACGGAACACCCTGATGCTTCAGCTTGACACTGTCTGCAAATGGTCCTGCATCAATTAGACTCTTGATTTACCTCCACAAGTTAAGTGTCAAAAGTTAGGCTGAAACCCTGAGATCCATCCAAGTTTTACTTTTTTAGAGTCCAAAAAGAGTACTAATTTCAGCAGAGTAAATGTTTCCTATGTTTGAAGATCTTCCATGTATATGAAATAATAATGATGGGTCAGAAATTCCTTTCCTTCTATTCATTAGCCACTGCTCCTGGCAATACTTTCAAAGTAAGAAAAGCAATACTTAATTCAAACTTCCACATCCCTTTAAGGTTTTTGGTTTGACGGGTACGGTGAATGGTGGCTTTTCCTGAAACCTTCATCTATGCTGAGTAAGTTACCACGGGCTTGTTTTTGTTTCATCTCTATAGGAAAAACAAACCAACCCAACCAACCAAACAAACAAGCAAACAAAAACCAAGCTGTTTTTATCTCATTCCATAGAGGGAAAGTTGTGATGAATGACAGTTCAAGTAACTTGTCCAAAGTCACAGAGAAAGCATGTAGCAGACCTGGGACACAGAACCAAAACACCTGGATCTTAAGTCTATTTCTAAGCCCTATGAAGCTGTGGCAAGAATTGCAAAATGACATTTTCATGCCCAGTGTTGCAGCCAGTATGTGTAAGAAGTGTATCTGATAAGTTTTGCAGGTACTTTGCATTCATATGGCATTATGTATGCATTTGCATCCTTAAGTTATTATGAATTAGGCACACTTTATCTGTTGTAGGTATCTACACCTTCAAGGTCCAAAAGGTCCTTCAGGCCACCTTGTTCAACCTCCATTATAACACCTATTTAAGTGTCCTTATATATTTTTCATTGTGAAGACAAGATAAAATTCACAGCTCTTCAGCTCACACTCTCAATGAAATGGCACCAATGTCAACAGTCTCCTAAAATATTGTTTTCCACAATTTGCACTGCATTGTACATCTTATAGGTAAAGATTATTCTTTGTATTGTTTCTTACAACAAATCCAAACTACTAGACTCCAAGCATAAATTTTGGGGTAGTTAAATCTCAGCACAACATTTGAGTGGTATTTACAGGTGATCCATATATTTGTGCAGTACTAAAAGGTCAAAGAATTTCTGGATACACAACTATTGCCAAAAGGGTTTTGAGAGCAGTGGTCAGTTCAGGTAAGGTTATAATATGATTTTCTTGCTGCTAGGAAATTTACTTATTAAAG
Source organism: Pelecanus crispus (assembly GCF_030463565.1). Lineage (NCBI taxonomy): Eukaryota > Metazoa > Chordata > Aves > Pelecaniformes > Pelecanidae > Pelecanus > Pelecanus crispus. Next base: position 155,856,876 of record NC_134644.1, on the reverse strand, counting down.
TGAATATTGACTGTGTATCTGTGCTCACAGCCTCCAGCAATATCAACTAAAGAAGCCCAATGATCACAAATGTAGTCTGTGCCTGGCAAAAGCAGCAAATGTTGTCTATATGAAATAAAGCTCCATTCTTCAACAAGCTTAAAGTGCCTGTAGCTGATATCAGAGCATGCAACTCTGATTTTCATGATTTTAACACTGAAAGAAATGCATGAGGCTACAGAGGTTGAGAAGAGTGAATTTTTTCCTTCTCACACCAGCTCCAGCAGTGCTAGTATACTCTTTTTCCTGCAGCGCAACAGCATCAGATATGGTCCTTTTGTACTTTGTATCTACTTTCTGATTTCCCTCGCATCAAAGAAATTATTAAATGCATGGTATTAATAGACATTCTTTCAAAATATTTTATTTATAAACATACCTGAAATACTCTCTGCATTACTTTCAGCACCATTGGCTCAAGACTTTGTTACTGCTGATCAAATTCAGGAAGAAGGCAGGTGCGAAAGCAAATGCAGAACCACTTTTATGGTGGGTATAAATGGGGCAGCAATTTCACTCTTAATTCCTCCCCACTTGAGGGTAACAAGCCACAGAGAGAAAGGGGCGAGCAGTTAGCAGTTCCAGTAGTATAGCACTCTGATGCTCTGCCATTGCCTCATGGTCAATATTGTGATCCCAGCTGACAGCTGAGGCACAGCTTGCTTTTTTTTTAATGAGCCACAGTGTAATTACCTCATATCTCTATCCATGCTTACAGTATGGTGGCCTTTTATATTTTAAAGTTATCAGAAGGGGAATAGTTAAATAAATAAATAAATAACCCTAAATCCATCTTCTTCTTCAGAAAAGTAAAACTCTACAAAAATTACAGTATTCTGCAAAATTTAAATCCATCTGCATTCTTATGACAAGAAAACTCTTCCAACAAGAGCTTTTTTGACCAATCCTATAAGGTACACAAATTAAGTGAACTATAAAAATAAAAAAAACCATGAAATTGCTATTCCTGTTAAATTGCTTTTGCCTTCCTTTTGTTTCAATATGAAAAATCATTATCTTTTTAAAGACAAAAACTGAAGCTGTGTTTGTAACCATAGAAACTACCTTTAGTCACAAGTAAAATAAATTTAAAACTACCCTGCATAAAGTCTGAAAATATCGCAAGCTATTAGCGTGCAAATATGACAAAGATGAATGTAATTCTCTCTTTAAATAAACTGAGCTGGGAATGTAATCACACTTGTTAAAAGACTTGCCATATGAAGTGCAAATCCTTAATCTTTATGGAAAAAAACCCACAAATACCTGTCTTCTTTGCACCCTCCTTCCCACTGCAGGGCAGAAGCAGGACATCCTTAATTCATAGCATCTGGCATTTGAAAGGAGGCATCCTTCAGGTTACTCATCCTTGACACCCAGTGTTGCTTTGAATTTGATATATGGTTTTTCTGCTTCTTTAGATTATAATGAACAGTGTTTGGACACTAATGGCAGAATGTGCAAGTATTCTCTGGTAAAAAAGTATACAATACAGATTTTACAAATTAATTATCTGAGTGTCATGGAGCCAAGGTCATATCTCACAAGAACAAATAAATATTTAAAATACTGTCTTGTTTTCATTTACATTCTTCTGCCCCACAACTTCTTTCAGTTCACAATGGTCTCTTCCTCTTAAATCTTGAATAATTTGCATTTTTCTCATTTCAGTTATGTAATCTTTTTCTGCAGTGATTGTAGTTTTCTATAACTTCATTTGATATTAGTATTTCCTTAGTTCATGTGATTGAGCTAGTAGAAGAGATGGGAGCCAATAGCAATAAGCATCAGAAAACTTGTTTTCAAGTTTCACTTGATGCTCCTTCTTGCATTTCTAATATGTTCTCTGCCCTATCTCTGCTCTCTTCAACCTTTCTTCAAGCTCTGCTTATAAGCTTACCTTGTTCTTTCATCAGTTACAATAATAGACATACACGATCCCACCACTTATCTGCTATGCATTTCCAAAACTTTCATAATTTTCATAACTCCATTTATCCTCTCACATTTGCTGTTCTTCAGACGTGCCACAAATGCACCTTCTTCCACCCCAGTGTCTCCTTCCCAGAGGACCATTTTTTGTACCAGGCATCCTCCAGATCACTTCATCTCTCTGTGGGGGTCTGAAGCTCCTAGGAAAGTCGCAAGGGAAAGACATCTCAGGCAGAAGGAAGAAAGCCCCTCTAAAACCCTCAGCTTTAGAGACAAGAAAACTGGTTTATACTTTCCTCCACTAAACTGTCAAACTACAGGAAACCATAATTTGCTAGAATGTAAATGCATTTTTTTTCTTCCACTTTCTTAACCAGCATCTTACATTTAAATGCTGGTGAAAGACAACTGGTTGTGGCTGGGGGCACTTTCCCTGAATGGGGGCATCAAAATGTGGGGAGCCAGGTTTCATCAGCCTTACCTTCCAAGCAGTAGACCTGTGCAAGAAGAGGGATGCTGTAATCCTGGAAAGAGTACATCATCCACTTGCCCCAGCCCACCCATACAAATTTCTCTGTAGACCACTGTGCTGCAGACTATGCTCCTTACGGAGCATTATGCATTGCCCTTGCCCATAGGGAAAGTGCAACAGTCTTACACTGGAGAGAGCAGGATTTGTGCTGTTGGCAACAAAAGGTACTTAGCCAAGCCTTAGACATTATATAAGCATTACATGGAAATAAAATGTTTTTTCTTCTCTCTGAGTTTTTTTCTTTTCAGGTTTGGAGCCCACTGAGCTATGTAAGCTCCCATAGCTGTTATCCATTTCAACATTAATGGAACTAATCTTCCTCATTTATAGTTAAACAGAGAGGGATCAGCCAAGTATTAACATGATTGAAAATCTCACTAATGCTTTTTGACTGTAAATACCATTTAATGCCTTTGTGGGATAGACCTAAACTGCTACATTCAGTAGCAGAACACCTATGGCATTTACTTTCCAGTATTCTGTACTCCCCATGAAGTCTAAAAATTCCACTTTTGCTGCTCCTGTCACTCATTAACAGAATAGAAAATGTTAAAATTTTGGACAGAGATGGGTAATGTTTGCATTTTGTCCAAATTCAGTTAAACATTTTCTCAGGAATAGCTTGAAATCTTAGAGAGCAAATGGGGTAGCTGGACCACAGGCAAAGCAGGTGGAAAGGATGCACAGCTTTCAGAGAAACCTAAATAGGTTAGGAGATGGAAAAGGAGGTGGAAAACATCACTATGTACCTGTCTGGAGTATTAACGTAGGTGATATTTTTTCTAGATTTGCAAATGTACTATAAAATATGTGACTCATCTCAAAATGTTCATGAAAAAGTTTTAACTGGGGTAGAAAGATGACTTATGTCTTAAACCTTAGGTCATTAAAAGGAAAAGAGACACCTGGAAAAGGAGACCCTACATAAGTATAAATTCTCAGGTTTTATCTGAATTTCCAAATCATAAAAGTGGATCTACTATGCCAAAAACCATGGGTTACTGTATAGCATAAAACATAATTCATTAAAACATTAAAATTAGACACTGTATGCATTCATATTAGTTGACATTGAAAATTGGATATTTTGCTGGGTATAGTCTTATGGTAATAAGCAAGTTTGGATTTTTAGATTAGATTTTGGTTTTTTCCTCTTTCCTTCTGCACCTTTTCACATCAGAACAATCACTTGTACACTATTAATCTTTTCTTTGAGTAAAAGCCAGATATCCAAGAGAAGGTGATGAAACATTAATCTTAAAATGCTCAGGTGGAGCATTGTACATGTGCATTTTACTTCATACTAATAAGCTCAGTATGGGACAAATCCTGTAGCTTCAGAGGGCTGCTTCAGAACAGTAAGTGGTTCATTCCCACAGCACAAATAAAGATGAGCATGGCAGTGCCGTAGGTGACGCGGTCTTGCTTCAGACTAACTGGTTGTGCAGCAGCAGGGAGAAGGTAGGAGGAAGCAAGACAAAACCAGGAAGAAAGAGAAGAGAAGAGTGAAAGCAGGCAGGCATGTAGGCAGGCCAGAGCATCCAACATTATTCCTGTTTTAGGAGCAGAAGACTAGGAGGATTTTCCAGATCCTCAGGCCCAGGAGAAAGGTAGCTGTTGCCCAGTCGTGCACAGAGTACCTACCCTGCTTGGCACCTTGCTCCGCTGTATTGCAGAGCTGCATGGTGACTTTGAAACATACCTTCTCCTCGTGAACAAGAGAAATTTGTGTTTCTTACTGTTCTATTTTCCTAACTTTTCTTTGTATGTTGCTAAAATGAAAGCATAAGCATTGAGATGTCATTATATAAATACTCTTTCGGTACAATAAGGTGCCTGTTTTCTTCTTCTTTCATTATCCACAGAGGCTAAAAAATTAATGAAGTATTTTAAAGTGGTGTCGTCGTTTAACCCCAGCCAGCAACTAAGCACCACACAGCCACTTGCTCACTCCCCTCACAGTGGGATGGGGGAGAGAATCGTAAGGGTAAAAGTGAGAAAATTTGTGGTTTGAGATAAAGACAGTGTAATAGGTAAAGCAAAAGCTACGCATGCAAGCAAAGCAAGACAAGGAATTCACGCACTACTTCCCATTGGCAGGCAGGTGTGCAGCCATCTCCAGGAAAGCAGCACTCCATCATGTGTAATGCTTACTTGGGAAGACAAACACCATCACTTCAAACGTCCCCCCCCTTCCTTCTTTCCTCAGCTTTATATGCTGAGCATGATGTCATATGATATGGAATATCCCTTTGGTCAGTTGGGGTCAGCTGTCCCAGCTGTGTCCCCTCCCAACTTCTCATGCACCCCCAGCCTGCTCACTGGTGGGGTGGTGCGAGAAGCAGAAAAGGCCTTGACTCTGTGTAGGCACTGCTCAGCAATAATGAAAACAACCCTGTATTATCAACACTGTTTCCAGCACAAATCCAAAACACAGCCCCGTGCTAGCTACTCTGAAGAAAATTAACTCTGTCACAGCCAAAACCAGCACAAGTGGTCAGCCTCATCATTCACTATTATGCCTAAATGAAACAGTTATCTTCAAATGGTGGATTAATCTATTGTTCATATAACAATCTGAATTCCTAAGACACATTGGGTTTAGGGAATGCATTTACTTCTGAATTTGAGCACATTGTCTATGTTCCTACTTCTCTTTTTATTTGGTTTTAATTTTGGGGTTTTTTCTCCACAAAACTCTGTTTCATAAGTTTTCATAGGATTGAAATTTCACAGCTTAGTTTGAAGATAAATGCAGTAAAAGTAAACATCCTTCAGAAAAAATACAATTTTTGGGTTTTTTTTCTTCTTTTCAAGCTCAGAAAGCTAACCACTCTGTCTTTCTGTTTTGCAACATTGAAATCAGCCCATACTATCAATATTACCACTTGAAAAAGCAGATGAGGCAGACTACATGTGATTATCTTGCCTGAATGTCAGCACTCTAGTGTTATCTGATGTCCTGATTTTGGCTGGGATAGAGTTAATTTTCTTCCTAGCAGCAGGCATAGTGCTGTGTTTTGGATTTAGTAGGAGAAGAATGTTGATAACACACTGATGGTTTAGTTGTTGCTAAGTACTGCTTATGCTAGTCAAGGACTTTTCAGCTTCCCGTGCTCTGCCAGGTGCACAAGAAACTGGGAGGGGGCACAGCCAGAAGAGTTGATCCAAACTGACCAGAGGGCTATTCCATACCATATGACGTCATGCTCAGTATAGAAACTGGGGGGGGTTGGCCAGGGAGCAGCAATCGCTGCTCAGGAACTGTCTGGGTATCGGTCGGTGGGTGGTGAGCAATTGCATTGTGCATCACTTGCTTTGTATATTGTTATTATTATTATCATTATTATATTGTTATTTTTATCATTACTATTTTACTTTATTTCAATTATTAAACTGTTCTTATCTCAACCCAGGAGTGTTTCTCGCTCTTACTCTTCTGATTCTCTCCCCCATCCCATCGGGGTAGGGGGAGTGAGTGAGCGGCTGCGTGGTGCTTAGTTGCTGGCTGGGGCTAAACCACGACATCTGAGATGCCCTAAAGTGTCCAAAATATTTGCGCCAGGCAAGCAAAACACCTACAGGTAATATGCCTTCTTCTACAGCAGTACCTATAGACCAGGCAGGTGATTTTAGGGAATCTTTAATGGCATTAGATTCCTTTACATAGGAATGCACCAAATTAAGGAAACATCTATCTCAAAGTTTGTAAGATCTAGAAGTTATATGGAGATTCAAGTCAGAGCTGGACACTGCTCCCTGGCTGCAAAGAAATGATGCAAGTGTGTTGCCACTGCCTGTTCTGGAAGTTGTGCCCTCACTCATTGTTCTCAGTGACCAAAAAAAACTGATTAAAAAAATTAAAAAGAAACACTCTTGGTTTAATTTCTGTGTGAGAAAGGAAGAATTATGATGTATTTTGTTAGGCAGTGGTCAAATATCTCTCTGCCCAGAACAAGTCCTGATTTCTGAATCCTACTCACAATTTGAAGTACATTTACTTCTAGCTTTATTAGAAGAAATTGTTGGTTTCCTACTCATAGAAATTTAACACAGAAAAATCAGTTTAAAAACAAAAAGCAGCATGTTGGTCTCTTCTGAACAATGTGTATAGAGAACATCACATTTAAATTTTCATTGACAAAGTTTTATGTGTCAACTTTAGTGTTACTGATTTAATATAACACAGTTGAAAATTAACAGTAAAACAAATAAACCCAAATTACTTAGATGAAGAGAATTTACACTGTTAATACCTTATGCAGTCTCTTATTAAAAAATGCATATAACAATGATTAAAAAGTGTGGCTTCAGGCAAATAAATAAAAATTGCATGCTGAAAATAGTGCTAGTTCAGTTTATGTTGAAAGAAATTTATATATATTTTTTGTAATGAGGAATGGTAGTAAGACTTTCTTCTCTTCATTCCATGCACAAAAACCATGACTTAATCAGAAAGGAAACTTTTTTTGGTATGCATTTTTCATGTTGATCTTTATAACCATATATCATTCATCATTAAAACAATAGAAGGGATAGACTGGATAATTTTTTCCCTCCCTACCCCAGCATTTTGACACACGTGCATTGCACACTGTGGATCTCCAGATCCAATTCTTCCTGCTTCTGCGGAACTCTCTGGCTTCTTGTTTATTAATTTTCATGTTTGTTATATCCTGAAGAGAACTATAAAAATGTGAAAATTCTCCTGCTTTGGTGTTGATCTACAGGCTTTTCTGTGAATCATCTCTTCCTTCAGCAGCAGAAAACACATCTGGAGTAGGCATGGGAGGGGCACACAAAGCACTGACACAGAAGTTTAAATTTTTATGGAGGCCATCAAACGTACAGATCTTGCCAGTATTACAGACTCTGACTTTAACATGGCATGTGCTTATTTCAACACCCAGTAATCCTCTCTATTCATGTCTGAAAGCAAAGGAGCCCTTTTGTACATTTTGGAATGGCTCCATTTGGATAACCACAAATCTTTTGTCTGTTTTCAGATGAAATATGAAGCATCTACCACTCAGAGAGAATCAGAACGTGTGTTATGGAAATGACAAATTAATGAATTAAATGTCACACCAAAGGTGCAATAAAATTTGTAAGTGCTTTATATAAATAACAACCCCCAGGAATTTACAGCTGTTAAATTAGCTACAACCTTTGCTTGAATTATATAGCTCTGATCTTCAGTTTTTAATTAAGTTTTTCCTTGTGCAATAATTTTCAATATGCTTCTGTTGAATTCAAGAATCAGTTGAAATACTGCACAAAGAAAAAAATGTAATTTAAATTGGAAGATTGGGGCTATGTAACTCAAACAAAGGCTATTCTCTTGAAAGTACGACGAGGCTGATCACTAGGTAAGCCGGGCTCTTTCAAACAAAATGGTTTTTAAATGCAAATTCACATACTGAGGAGTAAGGAATACCTACAAAATTGGCAAGTACATCCTGGAATGAGTAATCCAGAGAGGTGTTAACATCTAAATCAAAAACTATCAGAACATGGACTTTTGGGATGTTGTTCTGACAAAAGGGCTGACTTAAGGCCCAGATTCATTATTTGTAGCTTTAGGACTTTTGTCTGAGTTATCAAAATGTAAAGTTCATCTCTGAGTCTTTATATAGGCAGCACCAGGAGGCAGATAGCTCCAGAGGGTGATGCAAATATTCAGGAAGTTCAGTTATCCACTGAGGGTCTCTGTCTCCCTGTTGATTACTGAGCTCCCAGCTTCAGCACATCAACTAAGTTGCCTAAAATGAGTCAGATAAATCTGGGCCATGTCTTTAGCAGTGAGGCTGACCACCACCTGGGATGTCTGCCATAGAAAATGGTGTAATTTTGATCTGGTATCTTCAGAGTAAGATGGGATGGTTTCAGAAGATGCACCCAGAAACAAGTTGCACATTGGTCAAGGACAAGTCACTGAATACACTACAGAGCTGAGGGATGTGGTATGGCCTGTTGCATACAGCAGACCAAACTCTTGGTGACCTATGAAGCAGTAAAGGCTGATCAAAATGGTGTGGATTTGTCAAAATCCTTTGCTTGTGCTGGCCAGTAGTTTATGCACCAATCCAGCACTCCTCTCACTACCCTGTCTCAGCAATGTCCTCTCTCCCTCATACCAATGAAAGTCACATTATCACTTCTGAGCAACATCCAAACCTAGAAACTACCAGCTGACAAGCTGATGGTTTTGCAACAGTAAGCCTCCTTGAAAACAGTAATCTGGGCTAGAAATCTACTGTGTTAGTCTGACTGGCTCCAGCCACTGCACTGCTGCTGTGTCATCTCTGTAGTGAGATGCAGCAGCTGTGCGACAGTGCGCAGGACAGAGAGACAAGAACGGACCTGTTAGCAGGTTATCTCCTTTGCAAATACTGTCCTACTGACGCTAACTTCAATGTAGTGCTAAGAAATTCGACTAAGTACTCCTTCTTATGTAGCTTTTTACATTGCCTTAGTTTAGATTCACATGTCTTAAACTGGATTTATCTTGGGGTCTCAGTCTGATTGATAGCAATCTCCCTATTTTTAGGATTAGATTATTTTCCTATTTCATGGTTTTCTCTAATTGTTACCATAAGCTCAGGAAGGAAATGCTAGAGATCAGTCGCCCTAAACTCATTCGTACCTCCAAGAGTCCATCTCAGTCAGGAAACAATAATGAGCTACATACAGTCAGCATATTCAGGTGGTTATTTGAGGTGTGTTTTTAACATTCAGCTAGAAATATAATGCAAGGTCCACTGAAAGACATATTGCACAATAATCCAAGACAAACAGCAACCAAGGCACATGGCAAAGCAGATTCTACCTTTTAAGGAAAAGAGTTGTTCACTAGCCAGTTAAGCTGGTTTAAAGCAAAGTGAGGTCTGACAGCCTTTCAGCTCAGGAGGGAATAAATGGCTTCTGAGGAGAAAGGGTGATACGGATTCTAAATCTGTCTGATGGGGCGATTGCAGAGCTCTGATGGAAGCTCTTTTATACAGGTGAACTCCTTGGTGAAAAATCTCTCTTCGTGCTTTAGATGCATCTTGAAATATATGGCAAGCACAAAGCCATACCTCTGTGTCAGAAGAGAGGAAGTCAGCAGAATTTTTAACTGCTTTGGATACTGCAAATTAAGTATTGTATTTAGATTTTACCTGGCAAAAAAATACCTTAAATTGTAAGCAAAAAAATAGCTTAAATTGTGAACACTAACAGGCAGCAGATAACTGGGTGTACATCTGTCTGCAACTCAATGTATGAATATGAACTTTTGCACTCCCAAGCAGAAGCCTGCTACCTGCTAGATACAATGGGTATTGCCTGGTTGTAAATTTTGATAATGCCTGGACTTAAGAAAAGTGGGACATCCTGAATCCTCTTATTAATAGAGATGAGACAGAAGCAACAGTCAGGAGGCTGATCAGGCATTGAGCTTTTGCACATAAGTTACTTGACCAGGAAAAGCAGGGCCTTGGGGCTGAAAGAAGGGTTGCTGAAAAGAAGACCTGGTCTCAGAAAGAAGAAAGGGGCCTAAAGGTGGTGAAGATGCTGGCTGGGTGTCAGGGACTGAAAGAGTTAATGTCTCAAACATCATGGTGAGGCAAGTTAAGGTCTGCATAGAGACAAGTTAAGTCTCTATAGTGATAAACTGGGGTCTGCATAGCACCCCAGGTGAGAAGTTGATTGGCATAGAGCCAGAGGCATGTCAGAGGATTTGCAGTTCCACCTTCTAATGGCCAAAGGTCACACAGAGTTCATTTGAGGAAGGGACTCACAACCACCCGAAAGACTCCCGAAAGACCCCTTGCAACCAGCCCCCCTCCCCCAGTGGTGCCTGCGCAGAAGATGGGGAACATTCTGGAACAAGCCTCAGGGCGGGTGAAACTAGAGGCAGGGACTGGCTTATAAAAGACACAACTTCGAGGAGCCACATGGTGCACCCCCATCCTCAGAGGACCCCATGCTGCTGCCACCCCTGCTCTGAACCAGCCTCCCCCACCTGCTGCCAGCGCAGCCAGAGGCCCTGTGCTCCGGGAGCAGCGCGCCCACCGCTGGAGGACTGCCACATTTGTCATCAACATCGCAGGATCCAAGGGGGTGATCTCTCTCTGTCTCCTCTTTCTTCCTTTTCCTTTCCTCTTATAAGTATTTGAATTAGAACCCATGTTGCTTATCATTGTACTTTCCTGGTTTGGGTTGCCTACCCTTATGCTATCCAAGTTCAGGCTGGTGTTTACTGTGAATAAAGTATTTAATTGATTGTTTGGTGTCGTTTCACCTTAATTTAGCCCAAGGGAATCACAGAACATCCATGATCCTGTCTGGACAGCCCAGTTCAGGTCATAACACTGGGGGAAAGATCATGGAAGTTGGGGAAGATCCTAAACATAGGGAGATAAAATGAGACATATACAGGGGGATGTCCCAGGACCTTGGTGTCCTGGTTTTGGCTGGGGTAGAGTCAATTTTCTTCCTAGTAGCTGGCATAGTGCTGTGTTTTGGATTTAGTATGAGAATAATGCTGATAACACACTGATGTTTGACTTGTTGCTAAGTAGTGCTTACGCTAGTCGAGGACTTTTCAGCTTCCCATGCTCTGCCAGGAGCACAAGAAGCTGGGAGGGGGCACAGCCAGAATAGTTGATCCCAACTCACCAAAGGGATACTCCATACCATATGACATCATACACAGTATATAAACTGGGGGCAGTTGGTCAGGGGGCAGCTACCACTGCTTGGGGACTGGCTGGATGTCAGTCAGTGGGTGGTGAGCAGTTGCATCACTTGTTTTTTTCCTGGGTTTTGGTTCTCTCCTCTCATTGTTCTCCTTTTCATTACAATTTTTATTACTATTATTATTATTGTTGCTGTTGTTGTTGTTGTTATTTTATTTCAGTTATTAAACTATTCTTATTGAAACCCATGAGTTTTCTTACTTTTGACCTTCCGATTCTCTCCCCCTTTCCCTCCCAGGGGGGAGAGTGAGCGAGCGGCTGTGTGGTGCTTAATTGCCGACAGGGACTAAACCACAGCACTTGGCCAGTAACACCCAGTGCTGATAACTGCGAGCAGCAGCATAGCATGAAGAAACACACTTTGTCCATGGCGTTCCTGGGCTAGCAGCAACCTACCTGCTGGGAAGGGAAGGCAAGACCTACTGAATGTAATGATGGGAGGGAGCAAGTGCATGTGCAAGATAATCAAGTAGAGTAAAAGCTCTAATCTTGTTGGTTTTTGAATAAACGTAAGATGTACCACAGCTCCTCAGTAGCTCCTCCATTATAGTCAAAGAGCAACATAGTGTGTCCACATCAGAGACGGATGGGCCAGCCCACGCAGGGTGGGAAAGGCAGGGCCACTCTCCACTGTCAGTGACTCAAAAGACTCCCTGGGATGTGGTAAGGTAGTGTAACACACAACTCAACTCTCAAGGTCACAGGAAGAGTTTCAAAGTAATAGAAAGGTTCAAACTCTTCCTTTTCTGTATGACTAGTAAAGTTCTATCTTTCACACAGCCTTGCATTTATGGGAATATAATATTGCTGTTGTAGTTCCAAAAATATAGCACTAAAGCAAATTACAGTCAACAATTTTTTAGACTTCTTAATGGATCCATTAGGGATCCATTTTCTTATCAGAGGTGGATGACAGATCTGCTGGTTGATGTCATCATAATAACTGAATTTTAGACACATTTTGTTCAAAACCTTTGGTTTGTGCAAGTTCTGTGTTGCCTAGTGTGAGGAGTCCAAAGCTGGGAGGCAGCTGGCCACATGGTTGCAGACTGACATTCAGCACTGCTAGCATGTAAGAAGAGACAATGAACCTGGGTGCCACAAACGACACTTGGGAAACCATTTTGACAATGTTCAAAAGCCTCAGTGATACACATCCAACACAGCAGCACATTTTACAGCTTTGAACTCTGTGGTTCTCTGGTTCTACATGCTTTGATATGCAATGAGGTCATAATATGTGTTTATGACAACAATGCTCACTCAGATGAGGACTACGATATCAAAGTTGAAATATTTTGAGTTCAATGCATGATTAAACGTCTTGAGGAAAAAACAGAGTTATACAGGACAATCATAAACCTTTAAAGCATATTTCTCACATAAAGATAAAGGTTACCTCCAGTATGTTGCCTCTGGAAATGTTCTGCCAGGTTGCTATAGCAACCTCTGCTATGTAAATTAGCAAGAGCTTTATCACAAGATTTTTAGACTGTTGGATTTAGGAAAAAAAAAATTGGGAATAAGAGCTGAAGTGAAAAATAAACCGGAGAAGCATCTAAAGGGACCAATTAGTAGTTAGTCGTGGTCCACTGGCAACTAGATACTAAATGATTTTTTAAACTACAGTTTTCAACATGATTCTATTTTCCCCTTGCACAGTCTGTACTGGCAAAGGTGGTGGCACTTAAGATGAAGAAATTCCCTTCTAGGCTTAAAACCATTTTAAATAATCCACTTGTACCACAGAAGTACAAAAGTACAGAAGTACAGTATCAATAAACTTAAGATGCTTAAGAAACTAAAAGACCAAATGAGGAACAACAGAAGGGAAATACCTAAGTCTAAGAGTACCCCAAATCTGTTGAATGCTCTGAACTTGGGAAAATCACTGGAAGGTGATTTTTAACACCCTGCTCTGCTTACAGATTGCTCATTAATATAGCAATGCAACTGTCAGGGGATTCTTTTTCTAATCAGCCTCTCCATTTCAAAATGGACCATGAAAGTGCAAAGGCAAAAGCACAGGGAGACAGAGGCTACCCCAGCCCCACCCCAGAGTGGGAAAGAGCGAGCTCCTGACAAGAGGCAGCTGATGCAGTGTGGGTGGGGACAGGAGTGATGGCGGCCAAACCCCCTCACGTACAAAAGCAGGCCCCAGGGAGCATGGCGACCAGGACAGGCAAACAGGGCATGGCGCGTCAGAAGGGCATGGTGCGTCAGTTTGCGCAGAAGTTCGTGCAGGGAAGGCCAAGTGTCTCTCCTGGCTCTAAAGGGAAACTCGGCTAGTGGTCATCACCCTCCCAGGAGAGGACCCAGCAGCCATGGTCACCACCCGCCCGACAGCCACCGCCAGAAGGAATGCAGGGACCCAGACGGAGCTCCTGCACAAACACGCAGCTGTCCAGGTCTCCAGCTGCAGGGAGTACCTGAGCCTGTTGCTTGTACCAGCGGAGGTACAAGTGGAGGTACAAGTGCCTCCACTTGGCAGCGGAGACGGCAAATGTCTTCGCGGTGAGCAGGGAGATGATCTCCTCAGCCCGGGGGCAGAGCTGAAGGAGGAGGTGGAAAGGCTGAGGAGTATCAGGGAGTGCGAGAGGGAATAGACTGGTGGAGCCGCACCCTGCCCTCCCTGGGGCCAGGGCAGCAGGCGGAGGCCCCACAAGGAGCGGAGGATCCCCTGCCCTCTTGCCGGCAAGCAGAAGGAGGGGATCCAAGAGATGGGGGGAATGGAAACGGGTCCCTTGGGGTGGCAGGCGAATCCCCTTCCAGCCTCCCTCACCTTCCCAGCTGCCCTTACACAACAGATATGGGGCTCTGGGAGCTGAGGGCCAGGCAAGTGGGGATGCAGGTGAAGGTCCATCCAGGGGGTTGCCAAGGGCCAGTCAGTCACCCCCACGCATTAAGACTGCCCCTGTTAAGAAAAAAAGAAAGGTAACTGTGGTGGGTGATTCCGTCCTGTGGAGAACAGAGGGCCTGATTTGCTGTCCAGACCCATCCCACAAGGAAGTCTGCTGCCTCCCTGGGGTCTGGGTTAGAGACATTACTAAGAAACTCCCCAGTCTGGTACAGCCCTCTGATTATTACCTGCTGTTGGTTATGCAGGTTGGCAGTGATGAGATTGCAGACAGAAGTCCAAAAGTGATCAAAAGGGACTTCAGGGCACTGCGGCAATTGGTTGAAGGATCAGGAGCACAGGTAGTGTTTTCCTCAATCCCATCAGTGGCAGGGAAGAATACTGAAAGGAACAGGAAAGCCCAGCTGATCAGCAAGTGGCTCAGAGGCTGGTGTCATCAGTGCAATTCTGGTTTTTTTGATCATGGGGAGGTTTACACAGCACTGGGCCTGCTGGCAGCAGATGGAGTTCAGCTGTCTCCAAGGGGGAAAAGGATTCTCACTCATGAGTTGGCAGGACTCATCGAGAGGGCTTTAAACTAGGTTCAAAGAGGGAAGGGGATATAAACAGGCTCACTAGAGAGGAGCCCAGGGGCGGCATGGCAATGTTGGGGGTGAAACTGATAGCCCAGCTCAAGTGTATCTACACCAATACATGCAGCATGGGCAACAAACAAGAGGAGCAGGAAGACATTGTGCAGCAGGATAGCTATGACATAGTCACCGTCACAGAAACATGGTGTGGCGACTCTCATGACTGGAGTGCTGCACTGGATGGCTATAAGCTCTTCAGAAGGCATAGGCAGGGAAGGAGAGGCGGAGGGGTGTCTCTGTATGTTAGGGAGCGTTTTGATTGTATAGAGGTCAGTGGTGGTGATGATAAGGTCGAGCGCTTATGGGTAAGGATGAGGGGGAAGGCTAACAAGGCAGATGTCCTACTGGGAGTTTGTTATAGACCACCCAAACAGGATGAAGAGGTAGATGAAGCATTCTATAAGTGGCTGGCAGAACTTTCACAATCAGTTGCCCTTGTTCTCGTGGGGGACTTCAACTTTCCGGACATCTGCTGGAAATACAACACAGCAGAGAGAAAACAGTCTAGGAGGTTCTTGGAGTGTGTGGAGGATAACTTCCTGATGCAGCTGGTAAGTGAGCCTACCAGGGGAGGTGCCTCGCTCGACCTGCTGTTTACAAACAGAGAAGGACTCGTGGGATGTGTCATGGTTGGAGGCCATCTTGGGCTTAGGGACCATGATATGATAGAGTTTTTGATTCTTGGCGAAGTAAGGAGGAGGGCCAGCAAAACCCCTACCGTGGACTTCCGGAGGGCAGACTTTGGCCTGTTCAGGATGCTGGTTGGGAAAGTCCCTTGGGAGGCAGTCTGGAAGGGCAAAGGGGCAAAGGGCTGGGCATTCTTCAAGAAGGAAGTCTTAAAAGCTCAGGAGCAGGCTGTCCCCATGTGCCGTAAGATGACCAGCCTGGCTGAACAGGGAGCTTTTGCGGGGACTCAGGGAAAAAAAGAGAGTTTACCCCCTTTGGAAGAAGGGGCAAGCAACTCAGGAAGAATACAGGGATCTCGTTAGGTCATGCAGGGAGGAAATTAGAAAGGCAAAAGCCCAGCCAGAGCTCAATCTGTAAGAGATAATAAGAAATGTTTCTACAATTACATTAACAACAAAAAGAGCCAAGAAGAATCTCCATCCCTTATTGGATGGGGGCGGGGGAGGAACATTGCCACCAAGGATGAGGAAAAGGCTGAGATACTTAATGCCTTTTTTGCCTCAGCCTTTAATAGCCAGACCAGTCATCCCCAGGGTACTCAGCCCCCTGAACTGGAAGACAGAGTTGGAGAGCAGAATGAAGCCCCCATAATCCAGGAGGAAACAGTTAATAACCTACTACACCACCTGGAAACTCACAAGTCTATGGAGCCAGATGGGATACACCCAAGAGCACTGGGGGAGCTGGCAGAGGAGCTTGCCAAACCACCCTCCATCATCGATCAGCAGTCCTGGTTAACAGGGGAGGTCCCAGATGGCTGGAGGCTTGCCAATGTGACACCCATCTACAAGAAGGGCCAGAAGAAGGACCCAGGGAGCTACAGGCCTGTCAGCCTGACTGCAGTGCCAGGAAAGATTATGGAGCAGTTCATCTTGAGCGTGCTCAACAGGCAAGTGCAGGTCAACCAGGGGATCAGGCCCAGTCAACATGGGTTCATGAAAGACAGGTCCTGCTTAACCAACGCGATCTCCTTCTATGACCTGGTGACCCGCCTGGTGGATGAAGGAAAGGCTGTAGACATCATCTACCTGGACTTCAGTAAAGTCTTTGACACTGTCTCCCACAGCATTCTCCTTGGGAAGCTGACGGCTCATGGACTAGGCAGGTGTACTCTTCACTGGGAAAAAATTGGCTGGGTGGCTGAGCCCAGGGAGTTGTGGTGAATGGACATAAATCCAGTTGGCGACTGGTCACAAGCCGTGTTCCCCAGGGCTCTGTTTTGAGTCCAGCCATGTTTAATATCTTTATCAACGATATGGATGGGGGCATTGAATGCGCCCTCAGTAAGTTTGCAGATGACACCAAACTGGGTGGGAGGGTCTATCTGCTCGAGGGTGGGATGGCCCTGTAGAGGGACCTGGACAGGCTGGACCGATGGGCCGAGGCCAGCTGTATGAGGTTTAACAAGGCCAAGTGTCGGGTCCTGCACTTCGGTCACAACAACCCCATGCAGCACTACAGGCTTGGGGAAGAGTGGCTGGAAAGCTGCCTGGCTGAAAAGGACCTGGGGGTGTTGATAGATAGCCGGCTGAACATGAGCCAGCAGTGTGCCCAGGTGGCCAAGAAGGCCAACAGCATCCTGGCTTGTATCAGGAATAGTGTGGCCAGCAGGAGCAGGGAAGTGATTGTTCCCCTGTACTCGGCGCTGGTGAGGCCGCACCTGGAATACTGTGTCCAGTTTTGGGGCCCTCAATACAAGAAAGACATTGAGGTGCTGGAGGGTGTCCAGAGAAGGGCAACGGAGCTGGTGAAGGGTCTGGAGCACAGGCCTTATGAGGAGCGGCTGAGGGAACTGGGGTTGTTTAGCCTGGAGAAGAGGAGGCTGAGGGGAGACCTTATCGCTCTCTACAACTCCCTGAAAGGAGGTTGTAGTGAGGTGGGTGTTGGGCTCTTCTCCCAAGTAACAAGTGATAGGATGAGAAGTAATGGCTTCAAGCTCATCAGGGGAAGTTTAGATTGGGTATTAGGAAAAATTTCTTCACGGAAAGGGTAGTCAAGCATTGGAACAGGCTGTTCAGAGAGGTGGTGGAGTCACCATCCCTGGAAGTGTTCAAAAAACGGGTAGGCGTGGCACTCTGGGACATGGTTTAGTAGGCACAGTGGTGTTGGGCTGATGGTTGGACTGATGATTTTAGAGATCCTTTCCAACCTTAATGATTCCTAGTTTTCACTTTCATTAAAAATAATCCAGGTCTTTTCCAGCCTAAACAATTCTATGAATTTCTGAATTTCTTTGTGTGATCCAAAGTATATTGAAAGGCACCTGCTGACCTTAGTTGGTTTTGTATTAATCCCTAATACATTTAGGGATGATCAGTTAGTTTACAGATAGTGACAACCTACTGCGTCAGAGATCCCCAGCCTCATTAGTGTTTCTTAGTGAAATTATTAGGTGTACAGATGGCGTAGGTTACAATGACATATCCTTGTTTCCAGGAGAGAAACAGACCAGTCAGAAAGTAAAATAAAATGTAGGGGAAAAAAGCAGTTTTCTCTTTTTCTACATAAAAGCAATATGTCTGTGGTTCCCTGATGATAATTTCCCACATTAACTATTGCTGTAATTGACACCAGGATATTACACAGCAGTAAATGGAGAAGAACATATTGGCCCTTGTGAATGGGTTAGCAGGTGACATGGGCACCATGAGCAAAAGGCTAGGTGATTCAAAGGACTATCTGTCTGATAATATGTGTCCATTTACGAAACATTTGAAAACTCCTATATTTAGATCATTTGAGGGCACAATGTGATTTTTCCCAATAGAAAACATTTCAGATGGAAAGCTTATGCTGAACTAGCTTTTTCACAAAAGCCTGTTTTTCATCAAAAATAGAGCTTTTAAAGGTATGTTTCAGTGTTTTTGCCAGGAATTAAAAAATATAATGAAAAAAACCCACAAGGGAGAGGAAAAATGAAACATAACAACAACTTTTCGAGTGAAACAATTTGAACAAAAATATGTCTTCAATGAGGACTGGAATAGAAAATAAAAGCTTTGATGTGTATATATCCATCTTAATGATGCATGAAAAAACATTCAGACACAGAGTTTTGGGTTAGGTCATGATAAATGCTAGGTTGCTTTTCTCAGAGAATTTCATAGCAAATGAATTTTTTTAATTTTGTTTTTCCACTACATATACAGGTTTTGCCTACATAATTTTTCCCCTGAAATATAATATGATTTAAAAAACAAGAAAAATGAGATTACTAGGGCAAATGCAAGCAGTCAATCAACACAAAATTTCACAGTAATATTTTATTTATTTATTTCTATCTATTTTGCTTAACTTACATGTGCAATCTGCTTGGTAGAAAGATTGTGTATATTAAAGATCTCTCCCGCTATTTCAATTAGGGGTTGAAAATAAAATTTTCACTTTGATTATTTTATACCACCAGAAAGACTTTAGGAAGGGAAAAATGGATATTACTTACATTTTAAGCTAAAAAAAAAATTTTTTTTTGATGATCAGGAAGTCACCAAAACTTACATTGAACCATTTTGTTGGGTTGGGTTTTTTTTTTTTCCCCAGGTCATATATAAATTAACTTTTCATCTTAAATAAAAGCTTTATCAACATTCATCTATTACTATTATCTACTATTATTCTCCTTTTTGCAGCTGTTGTTTCTTGTTTTCTATAGAACCTGAATATGTGCCATCTGCATATCAATAATCTAATAAATTCAGAGTCCAATCTGTAAAGATTTCATCTATTTTTAAATCTGGAGGGTAAATTTAATTTTGCATTTTTCATTAAAATGATGATCCAGAAAGTACTTTTATTCTCATTGGATAACCAAGGATAAGATTCGATAGGAAAGAAATGAGATGAGACTACTATCTTGTATCCTATAAAAAAAATTCTAATTTTTTCAGCCTACTGCTTTGTTCATATACTGAACTATCATAAAGAACAAGACAGGAATAATCAAAAAGCAAATAAGCTTTTTAGGGAAAAAGAAAACAGAAGACATTCTTTTTTTTTTAATTAGAAATGGAGTAACAAAGAGAGGGATGTTTTCCACTAGGCACTTGAATGAAAGGGCAAGACAGAGAATTTAGGTGCTTCAAATCTTTGTCAAATGATGAGTTATTTAAATAGTATCCCAGTATGGAAGGTTTTGGAATTGGAAAGAACAGGCTAGGAAAATGGCAAGAGAATTGGGGTGGGGGTTGTTGGTATCAGGATTGAAGTTACCAGACAGCAAGATGAGTGAGAGTCTGGAGAAGGAACTTTGACCTTTATTGTGGCCCTTTAGAAAGATACCAGCATGCAGAAGAGTAGCATCATAAATCATGAAAAACACATTTCCAAGCACATCAAAACTAGGTTTATGTTTCAGTCAGCAGCAAATCAGGGATGATGACATTTGCTGTCATCATTCATGACATCTGATGACATTTGCTAGGTCATAGCATTTGACATTGGTTTGGTAAGCCACAAGCCAAAAACCAGGTGGTCTGTTCATCTGAGTTCAGGATCATGACTGCTGAATAAGAACCGGACACCATCTCAGGGCTTCAGTGACACACGGCAACTTTCTGGGTATCCTCCTGGATCACAAGTCCTGAAGGTAGAAGCCAACATCCATTTGACATGACTGAGCTCATCAAACTTAGAACATTCTCCACTGAGGATTCAGATGATATTGAAGAGAAATTTTGGTACTTTTCTGTGTAAACATGGACAGCTCCAAAGCTTCTAATGCATCTGTTTTCTTACATTCACATAAGCTCCATGGTACAGTTTTGTTGCCAATCACACTGGAGCTCTGTCCTGGGACAGGTTTTAGGCTCGCTGGATCCCACTTTAATATCTGAAGTCTCTGCATTTTATTCCTCTCTTCCCATTTCCCCATCTGTGCCACTGCATACATAATCGCCTCAGATCTGTGACAGCTACCCTGAATCTCATTACAAAGTCAGGTAAAGAGGAAATCATGGCATACCATAATGTTAATAAGCTAAGGCAGGTTCTGACGACAGCTGCATTCTTTTTGCAGATCAGATATGCAAGTAAGAGATGTTCTCAGCTACTTATCTAAAAGCCATAGTGCTCTCTATTGCTCAAGGTACTCACTGAGCCAAAGCCCAGAGCAATCAAATAAAGGTAGTGCTAATAAATGCAGCACTAATGCCTGCTTCCACACTTTGAAGAACACTTCCCGTCAGCTTCATATCCTGCGTGTTGCCACTCATGATCTCCTTTTGTGTATGGCCCCATAATCGATTTTGAATTAGTGTGATCAGTGATCCTCTTCAGGATGGGCTCCTGACGTGTGAGTCTCTGCTGCTTATTAGCAGAGGTCCTTATGCAGGACGGGAAGCCGAGAGAGGTCAGTGCTATGCTCAGCTGATTTAAATATTAAACGTTCTGTTCGTGACATCCTCTTCTCTGACTGGAAATCAATGGAGCTTTACTGCTGCAAAATATAAAGGCTATCTTGACAAATCAGGTCTTTTCTGTGTGCAATTCAATTAATATAGTACAATGAATTATACATAACCAGTGAACAAGATGTTTGACATGGTCATAGAGCTGCAGATGAGATTTGGTAGGTGACCTACAGGCTCAGATACTCCTCAGTGTGTAGAGCTCCAGCTCTCATTGTGGAATATGATATCCAGCAGACCTCTCTGCTCTCCTTGGATCAGGTCCCTGAAAGCCCTCCCTCTGTGTTCATAATTAATATGTTCTATATGTAACAGAATAACATGTAGGATTAACAGCTCCCTTTTTATGGACATGATTGCATAACAACTAAACAAAGGATTTATTACACCAGTAAAATGGTAAAGCTGATAGCAAGGTATTATTTTCTCTCCTTGTTTCTGCTTTGATGCAACGAACATAATTTATTTAAATAACAACAAAAAATAAGTACATTTAATTGCATTCCAATTAAATGCCCCATGATTTAACATACAAACAATGCTACCATCTTTGTTTTTATAGAAGTAAGGCAGAGAACTCTGACCTAAGGTCCAACTCTGCTAAGTCAAAATCAACCATACAATAAAAAACTGTAGTGGCACAAAGCACTAAATCTCAAAGACAGGATCACCAAAGAGAAGCTGGAAGGGATTATTATTAATTCCTGGTTAGAGTTTGCAACCTGAGACATAAAAGATTATCCAAGGATTTTCAAGGCTTTGTTTATACCCAGATACTCAAATCAGACAGAGAAGGCTCAGATTTACTGAATAAGTCTCTGTCTTAATCACAAGATAATTCTAGTTCTGAACTGCTGCTTGGTAACTACTTTGGCACGCTTTTCTAGAAATCTAATTTTATACTTAACTGAAACGATTCAAGGTCTGGACAGATATGATGTTAGCCCTTTCAATTTTTCAATTCAGGCAACAAATGATGCAGGTGATATTATTATCATCTGCCCAGGGGTGACTGCTTGTGTGTGTTGACTCCAGGTTTCACACAATTTGGGTTAATTTTACAATAAACAGACTTATTGAAAAAAACAGCACTAATCTTTCAGATATACACATATTCTATACCTAACACAATAGATCTCTGGACCTGATGAAGTTATAGGCATTCTTACAGTAGAAGTAATAAATAATATGATATTATCAGTATAAATTGAGGGAGAGAAGAATGGAATCTTATAAAACTTTGTTTGTTTTTTTTTTTTTCATGAGACTAACATTTCTCCTTCCATAACTGTGAATTCATAAGATGTGTTATATAATTTGGTACATCAAACCAATTCTGCAGCAGAATGCCTAGCTGGGCTCTTAAAACAAATTGTTTCATAGGGGAACAGTGCTCTCCAGTGATCAAAGAAAGGAACTGTTTGAGTCAAAAAACAGGTAATTGTGGTCTCCTTTACTTTCTAAGCTTTACCTTCTTTTTTCCACAGTGATTAGTAGGATTATCTTCTACGTATATATTCACATTTTCACTTCAAGGATTTTTTCCCTTTTCTTAATGAAATATGTCTTACAAGGCTAATTGTTTTATACACACACTTGTCCTTGAAATTCCCACAGCTCTTTTTTTAATGCTGGTATAAAACCACAAACTTATGAAAACTGAAAACATTTCTTGGCTGAATCACATGAGTATTAGCAAAGGTTTATTTGCAAAACTAGTAATCCTTTATGTTCATGAAAATTGTAAATCTATGACTCTAATTATTCATGTAAGTCATTGGAAGTATCCAGTGTAGCTTGTTTTACATTTTATTGAGAAATAAATTCCTGGAGGATTTTCAGCTAAAGAACTACAGAGAATCTTATACAATTTTTTGCGGATCACATACAGTTAAAATGTAAGAGAAAATAAAAAGGATAAATCTTTGATTTCATGTTATTCTTGTCTCCTGGTAAGAGAAATATTAAGAATGTGTTAGATCTTCATTGCTTTATGTCAGTACACTTTTACTTAAGCCAGTAGAGAGATGGGACAAGACTCATCTTACCATTCTATCCATCTATAACTGGATGTCTGGTAACCTCAGGCTTCTGCTGTATTCAGTGTAGAGAAATAGGTACATCATCCCTTTCTAAGAGACGTGAGATGAATCATCTTCCAGAGATGACTGTTAGCTCCACTGAATACAGAATGAGCCTAGAGTACTAGTGCAAAAGTACATCCTATAGATGATGAATACTTTAGGGGAGTCTACATCATGCTGGTAGACATGAATCAATATCCTAGATTCTGGATCAGCAAAATAACCCATCAAGGGAGGGAAAATCCTCCCTAAAACCAGAGTCCAAAACCCTATTTTGTAAAATGTGGCTTAAAGACTGAAATAGAATAGATCCATTATTATACTCTTTTTTTAATGATCTCTATTGACAAGCAGACATTCATGTCAGTACGCATGTGCTAAGATGCAGTATTAATAATGACACGATATTACAGCCTAGAGCTAGGCAGTTCTGCAGAAACAGGTCAATGGTGTTCCATGTAGAAGTTGTCTTCTGGTGACCTTCAGTGACTCTGAGCTAATGAGCCAACTCCTTTCATATCTTCAGTCTCTTGGGAGGATGAACATCTACTTGACAGTTTGTGGTTGTCTTCTAAATAGCAATGACTGCATCATTTTCTTGTCTCTTGGGATCAGAACCCAGATGCTGTGTCTGCATTAATGCAGCAAACTAAGGGTAGATCTGTAGGATGAAACAGCTGGTGTTGAGGGCTCAAACTCCTCATCATATCCACTTCAGAAAGGTCTATCTTGGTCTAGTTCCATTCTGGCCCTACAGACTGAATGACCATCAGTGACCAGATTGCTTTGGCTGTGCTACTGGCACACTTTCTCAAGCTTAGCTTCATCCAAAATTAATCCAGTTTGAGTACCCCAATGCAAACTCTCCATTGCAAACTGCTCCGCAATGCAAACCAAAGTGAAGTAAAAGAGGATGATTAGGAGATTTGTCCCTGATCTGGACTAAATAAATGCTGATGTGGACACACTTGGTGTTGCATGGGTATTGTTATACTTTGTCTTTAAATTGCTGATGGGACAGTTGGAAGTCATCAAATTTTACAGAATAGTGATGCTCCTCTTAGTAAATACAAACTTCTATTCAAACACCTTTTAAGGATCAAGATTAAAGTCCAAAAATAACATGCACCTCCATGTATGCGTATTACACGATACCTATGCTTTGCAGCAGGTATTTCTATAGAAGAGTTACAGTTAAAGTTACATGTATCTGTTACTTTTCCAATTCCATGGTTTTTTAAGATGATTTGAAACATGTCAAAAACAGGCCTTGTGATGTCTGCCTTTAAAGCTATTAGATGGTTATTCACATTACAGAGCATAACTAAGGGGTCATATATTCATTTTCTGTCTGCTTTATGATGTTACATACAATGTCAGCTAGAAAATATGATGAACATCTAAAATGTGCACTGCCAGTTTCACAAATTCTGGGTATATTTTTTACAAAACCCGTTGCCTACTTCTCTCCAAATGAGAAATGTTCCACAATGCTCATAAGAATAATATATGGCAACAAGTTTGTGTTCTGCAGATCTAATGCATTTTAGTTGGCAGTAGTGTATTTCAAATGTCTTTGTATACACAATAATGCCTGATGGTTTGAAGTCTAGTAGAAATAAGATTTTTGTGCAATCAGTCTGCAGACCTAGAAAAGACCTTGAATGACTGACAAAACTATATCTTGTTCCTAACCTATTAGTTATGAAGAGTGTCTTTTAATTGCAAAGTCAAGATTATATTTCCAGATATCACAAAGACAGCATTTAAAAAAATAAAGTTGTTTTAGCCATGATGTTCTGAAGACAAAAGACAAGCAAGATTTATGGGGTGATGTAAGGATGTAAGAAACAACAAATACAATCATTACACCTATACTTGTAGTGCTCACACCTATTTTCTGCCCCAGATGAACTGGCATAGTATAGCTACATCCATACTTTTACCATCCAAAACTGTGGCCACAATCAATCTTTTCTTTCAGAAAAATCCTGAGCTCCTGCAAACTCCCATATTGTATCTGGCTATTGTTTAGGGAAACGATCATGAGTCCATGGCCAGAAGTGTTCCAGAGTCTATTTTAACAACTTAACAAAAAATGCAATTATGTGGCAAAGCCCAGGTCTGCACCTGGCACTGTTTAATGTTTGAGTATAGAGTTACTGCAGTGATACAAAAGTTTTAATTTCTGCATGGTAGTCTCAATCTAGATACCATATACTTATGTATGGAAAGCCACTTTGAAGAACAAGTGCATGGTTTCAGGAGTTCTTGCTATTTATGTCATCCGCTTAGCTTTATAGTAATAGAATTTCTCTTGAAACATAAAATCTAGAATAAGTGTCATAATTGTACTAGTAGCCCAGTCTACTAAGATGTCTTCAGCTGAGAAATCTTTCTTCCTGAATATTCAGCTGGTTGAAAACTATAGACAATCAAATTAGGAAAGCTGCTCAAACTAATTCAGAGACTTTTTCTCTGAAAGCTCTTCTCTTCTCTCCTCTCCCTCTTCCTCTCCTTCTCCCTCTTCCCCCCTCTCTCTCTCTTTCTCCCTTTTCTATTAATATTCCAGTGAGTTTACTTCACTCTCCTTCACTCCTGCTTTCATCCCTTTGGTGGGAGTTACCACACTTCTCCTCTAAAGTTTGGTGAAATGTGGGTATAAAATGCTTTTCTCTAAATAGTGGTTCCAACATCAAAAAAGATAAAGGTCTTTGTCATTCACAAAGAAGTAGAATAGCAAGAATAACACCTTAAGACTGTGGGATAACTTATATATCATTTAACAGTATCTTAGAAACAGGTACCAGGAAAAAAAAAAAAAAAAAAAAAAGACATGAATCCAGACTTGGGTATTCTCTGCAGATCTTATTCTCTGAATCTCATTAAGTTTGTCAGTTCCTTTGTAGCTGTCCTGGTTTCGGCTGGGATAGAGTTAATTTTCTTCCTAGCAGCAGGCATAGTGCTGTGTTTTGGATTTAGTAGGAGAAGAATGTTGATAACATGCTGATGTTTTTAGTTGTTGCTAAGTACTGCTTATGCTAGTCAAGGACTTTTTCAGCTTCCCATGCTCTGCCAGGCGCACAAGAAACTGGGAGGGGGCACAGCCAGAAGAGTTGATCCAAACTGACCAAAGGGCTATTCCATACCATATGACGTCATGCTCAGTATATAAACTGGGGGGGGTTGGCCGGGGAGCAGCGATCGCTGCTCGGGAACTGTCTGGGTATCGGTCAGCGGGTGGTGAGCAATTGCATTGTGCATCACTTGCTTCGTGTATCATTATTATTATTATCATTATTATACTGTTACTATTAGCATTACTATTTTACTTTATTTCAATTATTAAACTGTTCTTATCTCAGCCCAGGAGTGTTTCTCACTCTTACTCCTCCAATCCTCTCCCCCATCCCATCGGGGTAGGGGGAGTGAGCGAGCGGCTGCGTGGTGCTTAGTTGCTGGCTGGGGCTAAACCACGACAGTAGCATTATGAAAGTAAATACTGTTCTTTTGAAGAAAGCCACACTAAAGAGATTTCCAGGATCTCTACTGAGAGTTCAGAAATCTGCACCCTTGATTTCAGTAAGAGACTAGCTGATCCTAAAGCATGACATTTTTTTTCAGCACAAAATCAAGATTTTTGTGGACATTTATTAGTGTTCACCATCAGTCCCTTTGATTTCATTGCTGGCATAAGAATGTAGTTGCATGTCACCTGTAATTTTTGATCTAAAAATGTTACCGAACAATTAACTTGTTCCCATCTAATGTATTCACATATGTTGAATTAAAGCAGGATGGCTGAAGATTACCTTTTCATTTTCTGCATACTGTGACGATATCAAACAAGTTTTGCATCAAACTAAAGAGTTTGATTGAAAGAAGAGACTGATTTGAAAATATTCAAATTTTGGTTTGCATCATTTCTGTTCATAGAAAAATATTTACTATCTATCCTTTGAAAATATAATACATATTTAGACAATAATGTTTAGGACCAATGTCTACCCATATCTGCAGGACCCGTAGTTCTACTTAAATGTGAATTATAAAAATAAATCATTAAAGTTAATAGGCGGCAAGGCTGAGACTCTTTATTCCCCCTTAGTTATTTGTGTGGAAGATGGATGGTCTAACCTTGGTAAATTTAGTCTCTTACTCAAAAAGTGGCATCTCATATTAAAGTGACTTATCGCAGTGCCCAGGAATATTTCTTAGTACTTGCTCTTCAATTTGGTGAGGTCAGAGCTTGCCTTGTTAAGTCACCACTGACCTCTCACTGCCCTTGTGAGTCATGTTTGGGCAATCATTTTGGTAAAATCCCAACTGCCAAATTTTAAAACACTTTAAGTTTTCCACATTCCTTCCTCAGAAGAAGTCACTCAGTCATCTGATTCATCTCTCTAGGTGAGCTTCTTTCCCCTGACCAGCATGGGCTGACATCTCACAGGCAACAGCTCAGCTCCAGGACCATCTTTGCAATGGCTTCCTAAGCTCTTAAAGGGCTTGCAGATAATAATCACCCTTCTGTCTCTCTTCATGCTCCATATCCACATATCTAAGGGGTCCATTTGTCCTTAGCCTAATCCAGGTTTAAGATTCCATGAGTCTTTAGTCACACAGTCAGTCGCCTTCCACTACTCCTTTACTCCCTCCTATGCATTCTGCATTTCAATTTTCTGCCTGTACTGTGGCTCCCAAGTGTAGTTCTCTTAGCTTTCATGGTTTATAGTACTTGATAGCTACTGGTAGCTGTGGGTGACATGAACTTTTTTGAAGTTATTGAGAATTTTTGCTTATGCTTCATAGTGTCTGGAAATACAGAGAATTTTTCTTTCTTTTTGTCTTCCCATTCACTCCTCGTGGTAGTAATACCACCAAAGTTCTCTGCTATGGGATTTTCTGTCTGTATCCCTAAAACTGTTACTGATAGACCATTAGGCAGACATACCAAAATCAACAGCATTTTGAAAATTCTGTTTCTAATCTTATAGCCAGAGGTTACACGAGTTTTATTCCTTGGGATACTCTGTATACTGAAAATCACATGAGGTGTAATGAGGTTCAGGTGCCATTCCTTTACATCTTCTTTTGATTACTAATTTATGTAGACCATTTGCTTCTTATCTGTCTACTCTTTACAGTTTCTGTGTTTTGTATGTTTTCATTCAGTCCTCTTTATTCTGACTAGTTCAATTTCAGTTCTTTTTGGTTTTCTTTTGATTTTCAGCCTTGATATTCATGTTCTTCTCCCAAGTAGCTAGCAATAGGACAAGTGGAAATGGGCTCAAGCTGCATCAGGGGAGATTTAGGTTGGGTATTAGGAAAAATTTCTTCATGGAAAGGGCAGTGAAGCATTGGAAGAGGCTGCCCAGAGAGGTGGTAGAGTCACCATCCCTGGAAGTGTTCAAAAAATGGATAGACTTGGCACTCTGGGGCATGGTTTAGTGGGCATGGTGGTGTTAGGTTGATGGTTGGACTGATGATCTTAGAGATCCTTTCCAAGCTTAATGATTCCTAGTTTTTACTTTCATTAAAAAATAATCCAGCCACCAAGCCAGGAAACATGAAAATGCTACTCTACCCTTAACTGGTTTAGTGATGGACTTGGTAATGTTAGGTTAATGGTTGGACTGGATGATCTTAAAGGTCTTTTCCAGCCTAAATGATTCTATGATTCTATGATTCTATATTTTTGTGCCAAAGGCTAAAAAACTCTCTTAGAATACTTCAACAGTAAGCCAAAACTATGAGAGAAATGTTTTACATTTTCAAGTATTCTGAGGAGGGTTTTTAAGGGTATGTCATGAATGCAGGTTTGTGAATCCTGCTGATTATGTCAATTCACTATGAATGAGTGACTTTACACAGTTTGATTTAGTAACAGTTAGAATTTACTTGTAGCAAATTGCAGAATTTGATTATAATATTTTTAATAGCACTCAATCATCGATTAATAAAGTGATTAGACAAAATTGATCAAAACAGTGACTTAGTTACAGATTTGAAGATGGCAAGGTTCACTCTATTACTACATAGAAGCACATAAAAGAGAATTAAATCACAATGAGTTAAAATGATTCATAAAAGGATTGCGTATATATGGAATAAAGGCAAGGGCCGGGGGGGGGGGAGGGCCTCCCGTTGAGTCACGAGGTTCAGACTAGACCCCCTTGCTTTCTAAACTCCTTCTCAGAGAGGAGCCGAGGTGCGGCTCGGTCTAGTCTTACTCTCAGACTTGGTCAATGGTTTATATAGATAAGGATAATGTATATATATGCATATATGTATACCTAGTACATAGGAAAAGTATATAAAGGAAATTGATTATATGAGAGAGAGAGAGAAATTGTATGTAGGGGATACGGAAACCCTCCCGTTGAGTCACGAGGTTCAGAATGGACCCCCTTGCTTTCTAAACTCCTTCTCAGAGAGGAGCCGAGGTGCAGCTGGGCCCACTCTTAGTCTCAGACTTGGTCAATGGTTTAGGAGAGTAGTGCTATAAGAATAATACAGCAATATAAAACTCCTTTTAAAATTAAATCATACATCTACAAACTACTTAAATTGATACATGCATGCACACTTACAACTATAAATGCATATATGAAAATAGTATACCTGTTAAAAATTCCCCTTGAGTTTAGTGAAATACTCACATCTAATGCCTTGGCATTTCTCAACGGGCAAGAGTAGAGTCTCGAGGAGTGAAGAATATCAGCAGCCCAGGCTCCGTTGTCGATCTCCGGCAATGGAGTTCTGGTAGCAGCAGACTTCCGGAATCTGCTAGTTTTCTCTGACTCTGAGAGACATTTCGATCAGAGGGAGATGCTGGTGTGGCCTGTGGCGGTCCAGGAGAGCTCAAAGGGCCTCACTTAGGACTGCCGTTTATAGGATTGTGAGATGATTGACTTTAATCACCAGTAAATTTCCATCTGAGCCACAATTCGGGTCAGCTTGTTGCTGGAATTCCAGCAGCGATGATACCACCCTGTTTCAAGGCTGTCTGGGGTAGCTGTTTGTTCTCGCTCCCCTCGTTAGCCATAATATGAATGTTGATAAGAACAGAGCTGCTCTCTGCTCCAGCCATGTAGAAGTTTCTGGTACAATTAAGGGGCGCTTAACTGACCAACTCGCTACACAAAAGCTGCGGCCTGGAATTCCTGAGATTGTAAAGCGGCCGAAGTGAAGGGGAAAAACAGAACAGAGAAACAGAGTGGGGGTGGGGAGATGTACCACCACAGGGTAAAATTGAAATATGTATCAGATTCATTTTTTAAAGTACTTCAGCACTTGCAATATCAAATTCCATTGTCTTGCAATTAGACCAAGTTGGTGGAGTGCCTGCAGCAGATTCAAAAACAGCACAGGCTCCAGAGTTACTTACTGAATGTCTATACTGCAGATGAACTATTCACACCCTGAAAGCTGCACAGAGATCCACGAAGGCTCATTTATTCCCCATCTGTTAAACTAGCCTGTGTAGACCACCATGCTGCTATGGTTTAACTGTTTATAGCCATTCATGGTTATATTGCATTACAGTCTGAAGTGCGGATAACTCTTCATCTGTAATAGATTAGAATAGATGCTATGGTCAAAGCAACTTAGAAGTATATTCTGCAAAAATTCTTTACTTCTCACAGTTAAGTGGTGATGTTTTCAAAGAGTTGAGAACTAAATGTCCTTTGACAGGAACAATTCTCTTTGTGCACATATAATTTTCACACAAAATTAAATTCACAGATGAGAAGTGTTTGATTTCTGCAGCACTTGAATCCCACAATTTGGAGACCACTCACAGCCACACATATGATCCTGAACTGTAGCTTTAATGTTTTAAAAATCCAATTAGGTAATTGGAAGAAGAAATATTCCTACTGGTTGGGCTCCTGAAGACAGAAGTATCACATTGTCCGACAGGTAGTAGAGCTACTGAAACCTGATTTCTTATACATTTGAGTCCTATTTCCCTTATGTCACCCACATCACTCTGGTAGAATTACCTCCGCTCCTTACTAGATGATCTCTTATGAAATACACATACAAGAAGAGAAAAACATGCACTAGTCTTGAACTACATGCATATGAAATGGCTGCCTGCTACTAAAGAGAATGTGTAATGGCTGATTTCAGTCTCCTTTGGCCGCAAGAGAGGCACTATTTTGGGCTTTTCTCCTTTAATCAGTCACTCTTTCAGTAAATTTGTAGGAACATAGTTACCTTAAAGAATTCTACCCATCTCTCAATGAGACTAAAATTAGCCAATGTATTTCAAAGTTATCAAGAAGGGACATACAAATGAAATAGAATAGAGTTTAAATTAACCTCATTTCATCAAGAAAACATGCTAAACAGGATGCATGATACAGAGGATTCCCTATCCTATCCCCACCTGGCTGAACCCAGTGACTTAAGGGATAGGGGGCAATGGCGACAAGTTCCTGCCCAGCGCAGCAGGCACATTTCCTCTGTGACTACCCCACCTTCCCAGGTGCCTTTGCATAATAAGTATGAGGATCTGCAAGTGGAACCGAACAATAACGAGGATGATGGTTCATCTACCTTGGAGGTGTCACCAAGGTTAAGTCAGCCTACAACCTGCATCAAAACTGCTTCCATAAAGAAAAAAAGATGGGTTATTTTCATAGGAGACGCCCTTCTGAAGGGAACAGAAGGCCCAATATGCAGACTGGACCCACTTCTTAGGGAATCATAGAATCATAGAATCATAGAATGAAGGAAATCTTAAAAGTGCAGAAGCAGGCTCTCCCCACGTGCAGAAAGACAAGCCAGCAGGGAAGAAGACCAGCCTGACTGAACAGACAGTTTTGACTGGAACTCAGGAAAAAAAGGAGAGTTTATGACCTTTGGAAGAACAGGCAGGCAACTCAGGAGGACTACAAGGGAACTGGGGTTGTTTAGTTTGGAGAAGAGGAGGCTGAGGGGTGACCTTATTGCTCTC
Source organism: Pelecanus crispus (assembly GCF_030463565.1). Classification (NCBI taxonomy): domain Eukaryota; kingdom Metazoa; phylum Chordata; class Aves; order Pelecaniformes; family Pelecanidae; genus Pelecanus; species Pelecanus crispus. The sequence continues at coordinate 155,825,002 of NC_134644.1, read as the reverse complement.
TACAACTACCTGAAAGGAGGTTGTAGTGAGGTGGGTGTTGGTCTCTTCTCCCATGTAGTTAGTGATAGGACAAGAGGGAATGGGCTCAAGCTGCGCCAGGGGAGGTTTAGATTGGGTATTAGGAAAAATTTCTTTACGGAAAGGGTGGTCAAGCATTGGAACAGGCTGCCCAGGGAAGTAGGTGGTTGAGTCCCCATCCCTGGAGGTATTTAAAAGACGTGTAGATGTGGTGCTTAGGGACATGGTTTAGTGGTGGACTTGGCAGTACTAGGTTAACAGTTGGACTTGATGATCTTAAAGGTCTTTTCCAACCTGAATAATTCTGATTCTATTCTATGATTTGATGATTCTAAATTTGCCATTTATATTAATGGTCATCAGGAATCTTCCTGAGTATAAGCATTGTGTAAAATATTTCAGCCAATGCACCCATCAGTCCTCAGTTTATGCGGAATGAATACTAAGTTTGTCTCTAAAGTGTTACAACTTTAAAAACAAACAATCAAACAAGAAACAGAAAAAAACTTGAGTCTGTTCCAGTATGTTCTCAATTTCCCTTCTCTATTTATCGAGCTCCTGAATAAGTTATTCACCCACAGTGTCCAAAGTGCAATATTTTCCTGTCAACAAAACAATAAAATAATACCAGAAGAGGGGGGTTTTCCTGTACTTTTACCTAAAAGCTCTTCGTATGTTTTATTTATATTTTTGCCATCCTAAACAACACAAAATCAAGCATTCATTATGTGCATTTCCAAACAGGAAACTGAAGATGCAGCTCCCAAAAGCCATAGATATAACAGAGACTATTGGGAGCTTCCTCTTCTTGTTCTGTTGAGAGAAATATGATGAACTTTCGGCTGAAAGTTGTCTGATAGAAAAAAATGCTGAAAAGAAAAAAAAAATCTACCACATATTAGAACAGAGTACTTCCCATTTAGTGTCTCCTAGTCATCTTTGCCTTTAGCCATCCAGGATTTCTGAGGGCAGCAGAACAAAACCAGCTCTCCTTGCTTGGGGTAAGACACATTCCTCTTTATAGAAGTACAGAGGTGTATGCCACATATCACAGAGAACCAGAAGAAATTGGTTTAAAACCATGATTTTCAAATAAAAAATACCATTTAATCAGAACTTTTTTTCAGGATTGTGACCATTTCTACAGCATTTGGGAATACTGATTTATTAACTACTGATGTGGCTGAGTATATTGAAATGTACTTTAAAATAAACTTTAACAGGTTTATTTTTGAGTACATTTTCATTTTATTTCAACCTTTTTGTTGTTTTTAAAGTTTAAAATTTTCTTCATATGTAATATTTGCAGCATCTAGATTAAGTAATTGGATATTGTTAACATTAAAAGATATATGCTTTCAAAGCAATATTATTTTATAAAATCATATTCCTTAAAATCCTGTTGTTTTTTCCTTCTGCTTTCAGCAAGTTGTGTTTTGGAATGTAAAAATTCCCATCAAGCACAAATGTTGTATTTTGACAAATTCTAAGTCTGAATATCTGTGATTCTGTTGCAGAGGGCAGTGACAAGCAAATACAACATCCAGGACATTACACTGCCCATATAGGAAACAATATAGATCGAGTCCTCCAAGAGAAAGAATGGTGCTAGCATGACACTGAAAATAGCAGAGTGAATGGACATGAGGTGAGGTGATAGGGAAAAGGAAGGGGTAGAAAAGAAAGAAATGGAGATATTGGGCTGGAAGCAGACAGAAATGAAGAAATTCATTTTCACATGAAAAAAGGTGAAACATGAGAAACCTGAAGCCAAGCCTAAAAAAAATGCATAGATCAACTTGGCTGGCACAAGGAGAGGACAAAATGTGGAAGGTAGCAACAAATAATTACCAGAAGGAAAAAAAGGGGACAAAGTGCCCTGAAAATGCTGATTACACACAGTGTTAGCTAAACCCAGCACAGTAGTTTATAAAAGCCTTGCTACAGGAGAGGTGCTGCTGCAACTGAAATGAAGCTTTTGCAATCGGCTTGGAGTTAGAGGTCAAGTAGTAATACGCTTTTCCCCACTATCAGCACTTTTCACAAGTGCAGTTCGTTAATTTACTGGGAGGCTCATTCAGAATGCCCTTACCACCACAAGTTCAAATAGCCAATATGCCACAGGCGTTTTATTTTACATGCTTTTTGAGGCTAACTTGAAAACAACCAAGTGCAGGACTGCTAATTGTAAATGCTATAATGATAACCATCACTCAAGGTGAAAGCGTGTTCCTGACCAAACTGACAGCAGTATACCTGCTGTCCAGGTAACTGCCCTGTACCCTGACCGCAGTATTGGCACTGACGCGTTAACTTCTCTGGAAGCTGGGGTAAAGAAGATAGGAAACTTCTGCTAAAATACTTATCATTAGAATGTGGGGGTTTTTTTAATATTAAAACTGACCTTTTTAATATTAAAACTCTTTCAGCCCAGATTTACCCCATGTAACTAGAGTGTTAACTAAACCGCTTGCATTAGGAAACTGTTTTCTCTAAACTGCCTACAGAACCAGTGGAATTCAATTCACTTTTGGTCTTTTGGCAGTGCTTGTATTTCTCCATTGCATATGAAAGGTAACCAAAGACTCTTCAGCTGGTGGTGGGACAATTTTGTGTCCACACTTAGGTGAGCAGAAGCTCTGCGTTCCCCTCCAGTTCTAGTTGAGATTGCTCATATTTCCACAAGATTAATTCCTATAAACACATGAGCAATCAAAAGGACTTTATTAAAAATTTACAATTATCACAATTATTTCAGAATGTGGCATGAAGCACAGGCCATCAGAATACATGTCTATTAATAACCTGATATAGCACAAAGGTAGTTTCTTTTAAAAAAATCATGTGACTCTTAAAATCTAATGGTCCTCCTTTCTTTTTCTAAGAAATGCTTCCATAGCCACAAGATTTGCAGCAGACAGATAAAAACATGTGTCTACATTTGAGCACTCTGTACTTGGGGCTTAAGAAATATTTCAAAACTAGAGTAATTTTATTAAATATTGAAGAACACCAGGAAGTCTTTGATTCATTCTTTCTGATAAAAGTCTTTATCTTTGTATATATTTATGGACATAATATTGTTAATTTTTTTACCACTATGAGACCTGGATTTCCCAAACTGATGAGCAAGTAATAGGGATATGATATTCACCATTCAAATGGATGAATATTCACCAAGTCTCAGATTTAGCTAGTGAAAAGAATTTGTCTAGGCTTCCTCTAATGATAAAGGGAAAAGACAAGCTTCTGTAAAAAGACGCTTTATTCAGAGGAGGGTTTTCAGCTAGTTTTGGTTATAGGTGTTCTCTGGCTCCAGAAAATGTACAGTTTATTTGCCTGTGAGGCAAGAGTTAGCATTTGCGAATCCCCATTCATGTGGATTCAGATGAAGGCCAAAGTGCTTCTGCAGAAGATACTTGAAGTTGAGCCTTACTATATAACTAAATGGCAAAATCATGTTTTAGTTATGTGGGGGTAAGTTGAAAACAACAATTCTTCTTCAAATAAAAGCAGGACTACCTTGCAAGTAGGATAAGACCTTGGGAGCCAGGTATCAGACCCGGATACTGGAGAGACCAAAGGATCTGTGGGTTGGATACTGGATGGGCCAGGAGATCCCAGGAAGCTCTTGGAGAGACCATGGAGCCTGAGGGTTGACTGAGAGACCCATTTGTGTGTCTGTGTCTGAGCATGAAGCAAGGGAGGTCAGGACGCCTGCGGCCAGCTGCTAAGGAAGTCTGAAAGTATAAGGCTGAAGGGATCCATAATGTGATATTAGACATCTAATATCATGGTCATGGTCATGTAACATCTGAGATATTTGTACTCCTTATGTAAAGCTATTTTATGTATTGGATTTTTTTTTTTTCCCCTTCAGTTTGTCAAGAATTGTTTCTGACTATTGGAACAATTCCAGTTCAGTCAACTCCAGACTTTTCCCCATCTTGCACAGCTCCTTTGCATATGGAATACAGAACAAGTAAATTTCCCCTAGCAGAGGACTATACTGACGTTTTTTAGGGAAAGCTGATGCTTTCCCATTCCTCCTCCATTCTCATCTACCATACGTCTCAAAAGTATTCTACCTAGGTGTCCAAACATGTCCATTTTCTACCATCCTCAGTCATAAAGAAAAAGTTCTGTGTGGGTGAAGACTTCCCAGGGATTCCTAGAGAAAAACATTTTCCAAAGAAATAACTAAAACAGTCATGGATCAACATGTACATTGTTATTTAAAGCAAAGTAAAATATGGCAACATGCTAGAAAGGTTATTAGCTTTTGAAGTTTGAACTGCACAAGCCCATGAAAGGGATGCTAAAGGAGAAAACAATTACTTTAACTTGCTTATCCTGTACAATGGTAGCAGCTGTGCTTGACAACTGTTTTTTGGGGAGACTGCATTATCATAGCAGTGCAGACACAGCTTTGCTTCCAGCCCCATTTATCTTAATGCCAGTATTATTTCTCTGAGCAGAAAGAAAAAAAAATGTTTAAAAATGTAGATAAAATTCTTTTTCATTTGAATCAGTGATAGCTATAACATATACATACATTATGGAATAGAAATTAAGTAGTAGTGTAAAGCACTTGACAGCATTGCCTTCATATAGTTGAGAAGCAGCAGTCTGAGTTATTTCACAGAATCACAGAATCATAGAATGGTTAGGGATGGAAGGGACCTTAAAGATCATGTAGTTCCAAACCCCCTGCCATGGGCAGGGACACCTTCCGCTAGACCAGGTTCCTCAAAGCCCCATCCAACCTGGCCTTGAACACTTCCAGGGATGGGGCATTCACAACTTCTCTGGGCAACTGGTTCCAGTGCTTGACCACCCTCATAGTGAAGAATTTCTTTCTTATATCTAATCAAAATCTACCTGCTTTCAGTTTAAAGCCATTATCCCTTGTCCTATCACTACATGCCCTTGTAGAAAGTCCCTCACCAGCCTTCTTGTAGGACCCCTTCAGGTACTGGAAGGCTGCTATAAGGTGTCCCCCAAGCCTTCTCTTCTCCAGGCTGAACAACCCCAGCTCTCTCAGCCTTTCTTCATAGGAGAGGTTCTCCAGCCCTCGGATCATTTTGGTGGCCCTCCTCTGGACCCGCTCCAACAGGTCCATTTCTTTCCTGTGCTGAGGACTCCAGAGCTGGATGCAGTACTCCAGGTGGGGTCTCAGCAGAGCAGAGTAGTGGGGGAGAATCACCTCCCTCGACCTGCTGGCCATGCTTCTTTTGATGCAGCCCAGGATACTGTTGGCTTTCTGGGCTACTTTCCATCTTGTCATCAGGCCAAAAGTAACCTTTGCATCCTGCATGCTGCTAACTTCACATTGAGAATGCATTTTTCATTTTATCTGACACAGTCATCTCTCATTGACTGTCAAAGTCTGTCTGTCTCCTTTTCAGAGTAACAACCTGCTACCCTACTGTCAGCACTCCCTACTCCCACCAATGTCTAATTAAGATGATCCTGTCTGAACGCTTCCTTTCACCCCTACAAAATTTGAAATAAACTACTTATAAATGAAAAGTGTTCACAGAGGAGTATAATTAAATCCTTTAATAAAAATACCTTTATTTAAGTCAATTTCTTATGAGGACCAGACCTGCAGTTCAGTTTGAAGAGTCTTGGTAATTACTCTGTGCAGGAAAACCACTGTGCCCACAGAAAGCTTCCTCCAAGATGGAAGCATATGCAAAGATTTGGCCTGATCAGTACGTGGATAGGATATGTGAGTGAACACTGTGAACACTGCACTTGCATCAGGGATTAATTCACTGAATTGATTTCTACATCAGCTAAGCCTTAAAATGCTGTTTCAGGATATGGTGGTCTTGAAGATGCTGCATTCAGGTAACCAGTTTTTATTGAAGACAAGAGATATTAGCAAAAGAGTCAAAGGGAGATTTTTATCTAACTTTCCTCAGCCTAAATAACCTCAGATCTTTTGGGCTCCTCTTACCTCCTTACAGTCTCTCTGCATTTTCCCTTGCATGCAGGATTCTTCCCTGTTCGCACTCCTACACAGATCTGCAATGCTATTTTCCCTAGTAAATAGCTGTCTCATTCCACTCTAGAACAGACTGCTCCTCTTTGATGGGCACCATGCTATTTCTGTACGAAGTTTGCTGACTGTTGTATGATTCTCTAGGGTGAAATGAGAAATGTAGACGCAAAACATCAAACAGAATATTTGCACCTGAAAAGAGCTTTGATAATTTTCTGTGGTGAATGCCTTGACTTCTGGTTGCTGAAAACTTCCTTATAAGACATGCCAATAAATTCCATACAGTCCTTCCAATAGTCTTAATATCCAGAGACATCTGCACCAGTAAATGAACAACACTAAGGCAGAGCTTGGCATTGAAAGGCTATAGTTTATAGTACTGTTACAGTGGTTTCTGGCACACTTTTAGCCTAGGTGAATTAGCACTCTTTCCAAAAAATTCACAGGCACAGTTTGTGAATTCAAGTTGTACTTCCAACACACAGTTTGGATGTGGCCACCTGAATGGGAAGCTAGAGAGTTTAGTAACAAGGAGGTAGCTAGACTTTACCCAGCTGGTCTCAAAATCAGAGCTAGTGTCCCAGCTTTGCATATCTCCCAGCATAAATGTCTGTAGCGGTTTAGTTTCTAGACACACACAATGTAACAGTGAAAAATGATCATAAGTCAATTGTTTTATCCACAGAAAAGATAAAAAAGTATTTGTCTACAGATGCCTCTAATCATCCCAGACAAGTATCATTTACTCATGTGGTAGATCAGACTTTAGTTGACAGATCTGTCATACAGGGAGGTGCCTTCCAGTATGCCTAAGACGTCAGGTAGATTAGTCGTTGTTGGTCCACTTGAAATCCAGATGGAGTATAGGTGACATCCTGCCCCAGGACTAGGTACAAATGTTTGCAAGCAAGTTTTTATGCCTCAGTTACTCACCACTAAGGTAAAACAAAGCTTTCTGTACGAAAGTAGGAAGAGAGAGATCTTTCAAGAGATCTAGAATAATCTCTGAGCAGGTGAATCTGAGGATGAGATTCAGCTCCAAATTATGACATTTACATTTACTCGTCTACTTGTCAGTAAAGAGTTGAGTTCAATTCACATGCCCAAACATATGTGCCTATTGTCATGTGAAGTAACACAAAATATCCAAGATATCCAGCAGGACTGGCACAAATGGCACAGGACCTATGGGAGATGCCTTGTCTGCCCAGATGAGTAACTGGGAGCCAAGAAGAATACCTAAGCAAGTAGGCATCCATACTCTGGCAACTGCATCAAAATCCACATATTTTTCCATATGTAGTGCTATGATCACAAAATAAATTAATTTAAACACATCAGCTAACAGTAACTGGACTGTGTTCTTTAGTTCCATATAGTCTTCAAACATCCATCCAGGAAATTTTTCCCCTCATTAGGTTACAGAACAAATAAGAGAACAGATATGACCCCTAGAGGGCTGATTGTTACTAATCAGACCATATAAACGTATTATATGGCCCATGGAAAAATGTCTTATGTAGTTGACCTTCAACATGCTACTGACCAAATTGCAGGTCACAGAGCCCAAAATGGAGGCAAAATTATGCTTTACAGTTTCAATAAAGGTTTTTTTCATTTTCTTCTAGCTCCAGATCCCAGTTAGAGAATATGGTAACTTGTATCAAAGGCACTGAACAATGAGCAGAAAGAATTTGGAATTCTCTTAAATTTTTAATGTTCAGACTCTAGTGTCAGTAATGGTGGGGAGAAAGTGTTTGTATGAGAAAAAGCTACAAAGGCAGATACTTACTGTTGAAAATAAATGTGGCAAAAAAGATGAAAGCTTTGTTTTTGCAAAAGAAAAAAAACTTTTAAGTCATTCACTTCTAATTATTCTCCAATAATAAATGAATAGAATAATGAAAGTTGTTAGTATAATTTCCTATTCATCAGGAATACCAAGTAGGAAGGATCACTTGCTATTTGCATATCGTTGAAGTTAATGCCACTTTCATGTTTTAGTGAATACAATAAAAAGTTAAACAAAAATAGAATTTAAGAGCTCATTGACAATATATTAGCAGTTTTCTCATGCTTTAAAGTCAGAAAGGCACATAATGAGAAGACAGAATTGCAGGATTTTTTACAATCAATTCCTTTTCAAGACAAAAGTAATTGCTGTCCACATTAATTCCACAAAGGAATGTTCAGCCAATGGTCATTTTACTTTCAACTCACCATGTGCTATCCAGTCTTTTGGAATAGTGATTTAACTTACATCACTATGCATGGACAAGCATGTCCAGATTTAACCTTGAGCTACCCTGAACTGCTTCCAATACCCTGAATATCTCTATTGACACTAGTGGAATTATAATGATGAAAATAAATGAATAAACTGCTGTTAGAGTGGACTGCTCCCCAAGGGAAGGCAACAGTGAAAATAAGGCAGGCAGGGCACCATCCCCTCTGACACAGGGATGGCTCTACAGCACTCAAAGAAGAGTAGAGCAGGGCAGTGACAGAAACCAGAGTCAACCAGCAGCCCAGTGACAGCCAAACATCTCTGTAGATCCCAGCTTACCTCCCAACAGGATGATATGGGTTACAGCCACACACTGAGCACAGGCAGCCAAACTTCTCAGGGGTGAGTGTGGCAGAGCCTGTAGGTGCATTTGGGGCCCTGACATAATTTCCCAGAATATGTGTTATAAGAGAAAGAAAAATTCGGCACATAACAATAGTCAGAAAACAGGTCACAGTATATTTTTTTTAAGTTTGAAAGACTAAAAAACTGTATCTTTGAAATCACTCATCTGATGTTTCCGTGGATTGATCCAATGAGATTGCTCCCTAGATTGCTTCAATGAAACCTTGACATAATCATTAATAATTAGAATTGGCATACAGTAAGCACTTCAGGAAAACATTTTTCTCCCTCTCAGTCCTGCCTCCCTAAGGACAGGCAGCCATCTCCTACTAAGTGGGTTGAATATTGATCACCATTTTTTTGAGTACAGTGCAAGTCAGACTGCTCTATGAGTAGTCTGCATACATGGAAGCAGCTGTAACGAGCCAGCTAGGTGTTCCTCTGCTGATGAATTCAAGGAAGTTTAGAGCTTATAACCTGGAGCTGCAAAGCACCTTGCAGCTGTATTCACTCCAGGACAATCTTACATAATGAACAATTTTGTGAGATGTTATTTTACATCACAATTACACTGAAAGGAAAGTGGTCCTCTGCTATCTTTGATTGAATGTAATTGTTTGAGAAAGATATGTAGAAGCTACAATACAGCTGTAATGGCCAGAATGTTCTGCAGGGCACCCCTGACAAATGAAGCACTCAAAAGTTTGGATTAAACTATTTCTGTGACTTAAACACCAACTTATAAAAATGCCAAGTTACATTGCTGGGTTCTGCCAAATTAACTTATGGAAAAATGCAAAGAAAGGAAATGCTTCAGATCAGAGTCTCCTGACAGAGGCTCAAAGTGAAAGAGCCCTAACAAGTATGGTGGAGTAAACTCAGCAGTTTTAAAACTGTTAGTAAGGAAGCTGGAAAAATTCTCTAGGGGAATCTAATTTATTCTAATAGACACAACAGATTTAGGCTGAAGAGTTCTTTTATTGGAGGATAGTTACTTAGAAAGTGGAAATTACTTCATTCCCATGAGGGGGAAAAAAACACAATAAAAACTGCCTTCAGAAATGAAAAGGGCTAAACAAGTACAGAAGAAAATAGATCAGCCTAGAGTTATTTAAGAACACATAGGATGTTGCAAGACTCTTTGGAAGGTAGTTCTTTCCAAAATTATCCATTACAGAGTTTAAATTTCCTCCTAAATTATTTAAGAAATGAGAGCGAGCTATCTCACCCTTCTGCAAAAACAAAAACTATCACTGATAGAAAAACAAAAGGGCTCTTATCTGTAATAAGTTTCATTTTCACAAGAAAATAGTCCTAAAAGCCAGAATGGTTGGCTTTGAAAATTCTTTTCCATTTAACCATCACACATTCAGCTTTCACTAACCAGAGAGAAAAGAGAACCAATTCCAGTGCTAGTTCAAGAGAATTTATCTTTGAAGTTATGATCACAATGTTTATCATTCAGCTAAGCCCCCATCTTTTAAAGTGAAGGTTGCACTGCAACCACTGGAGATAGAAAAATTGAACATGAAAACAACTATCATTGCAAAGTACTTTGAAGTATTTCAATGGAAACTGGTGATTTTTTGATAGAACTATATGCCTACAGTAACACAGTCTGTGCATGTCTCTAGAACTCAGTTTCCGTACTGCTGCCTAGCCTGCAGAAATGTATACTCCAGTAATTTGCAGCATATAGGTAGCCCTAAGGTCACAAAAAAAAATATTAAATAGAATACACATGAAGTAACTTAAATTTGTGCCATTTCCTTGACATAATGCTTCAGATTAAATCTATTCTAAAACTTACCTCTAACATTGAAATTTTTAATATTTATAAAGAAAGCAGAGAGCTATGAAAAGCACTTTCAACAGAGTGAAATTTTCCAATCCAAATTTATTACAAATGTAGCATGCATTTTGGAAGCTAAGTATTTTGTTGCCTGTAAGTTTCTTCACTGAACTGCATATAAAAATATGCAACCCTTGGATGAGTCTCAGATGTCTGTTCCTCAAGAAGAAGAGTGTGTTAGGCTGACTTTGTAGAAATTTATTCTAGACTACTTGAAAGCTTTGTGTTTATCTAGGGTACAGAGGCATTTCTGACATTCACGTATCTCATAGTAGGGGCCAATGGGGAAACAAAAACTGACTCTCGGCACAGGCAAATTTGTTATGTGATTAAGTACAAGGCTGACAAGAGGTAATGAAATTACTTCATTGCCTTTTTTTGCCAGATGTGTTTTTCAGCTGCCACTGCTGTGGTCAAAAAAGAAAAGGAAGTCAGGGAGCACAGGATGGCAGCTATTATGGGATGGGGTAATCTGCCATCAGCAGGAAAAGGCACTATCCCTGTTCTCCTTATAGTAATATCAGCAACAAGCTTATCTCCCTAAAGCCATCTTCTACACCTTATCGAAACACCCTGAAGTTTCATTACTTGTGATGGGACTGACAGCCCAGGGTCAGCTTGCTCCTCTGTACTGTAGCATTGCAAAACTCAGGTTTGCTTGTAATGCTGAGGAGGCTTGACTTGGTTCTGGAGGAAAACAGTGAAAGAAATCATCCATGTAATTTCAGCATCAGTGTGCTCAGAAATGATGTCACCTGAGATGTCTCAGATTCAAGAAAATATAGACAGTGTCTTAGCTTCAGACATTTGGCATGTACATTAAATTAGATGCAAATAACTGTGGCATTCATTAGGAAAAGAAGCTTAGCTCAAGAGCATTTCTATTTTAAAGTGCTTGCTACAAGACTAAACTTAAACAGCTAAAACAAATAATCAAGTGCTAAAAATATTCACTAGATTCCTTTATGATTTTAAGCATCAAGTCAGTTTCAAAAAAACCCTGCATAATACCAGCATCTTTGAAAGTCAGGCTGTGTTTTTAAAACATGCATGAAGGTGCTTACTCTTAGTTATCTGTTTACCGAAATGTTGGGGTCAGTATTGCTCTGAAGAAGAGAACAATGAGGCAATCCCACATGTGTTCCCATGAGGGCCTCAGGCTGAGGTGGTGGGTTCTATTCTGAAAGCCCAAGCCAATTTCTCACCTTATGCACCACATGTCTTAATGCACACCTTCTCTTACGCATGCGCTGCTTCACTTCTTCCACACATATTGTCCTCTAATACCACATCTCTCCACCCACAGTCTCACAGCCTTTTTGCTCCAGGCACTCAAATCAGAGCCTCAGTATCTGGTTATCTCCCTCACAGTCACAGCTGTCCCCCTCAATCTATAGCCCTATTGACCACTTATAATTTTTCTAATGGGAAGAAAAAAAAAAAAAAAAAGAGTACCTTGCAGGAAGGACAAATCCCTATGACTAATAAAGTGCTTATAAACTCCTCTCATCTTCCCAACCTCCAGCCCCTATACCCCCAGCACAGAGATACAGAAATTCAGGGCTCAGAGAAATTTCAAGAAATCGTTCAAACCACAGTCAAGAGCCAACTTATTACCAAGGCAAATGGGTTTTTTTGTCTCTTGTGAGAATGAAAACCAGTTAATCATCATTGTTTTAATAACTGTGTTTTATGCATTAGAATATTATAGTTTCATTCCTTCACATGTTTTCTCTTGCCTAGATTAAACTACTGCAATTGCATCAAGATTTCTTCATAGGTCATGTTTTTTCTAGCAATTTTATTTTTTGTTGGTGTCTTTCAGACTGTCAAAGTTGTTTCTCAGAAGTTAAAACATAGTACACAGAAAATGGACACAGCATTTCAGGTGATATTTTACTAGTTCTCCCACCTGTCACATATCAGCTCCTCTGTCAATACTTACTGGAAGAAGATAAACTATATTTTGTGATAGCATTGCACTGCTGATTCACATTTAGTTGGCATTTCAGTGCAAACCTGAGATCCTTCCCAGCTGCTATTTTGCCAGTCATTTCTCCTTCCTAAACCTAGAGCATAAATAAGGCAGGAATTCCACCCTTCCTCTGAGCTGGTCTACAATATACAGCTTGTTTGTGGCATTACAGACCACTGACTCTTTACATCATATACACATATCCAGTGCTGTAATTAAAGTTACAGCTTCATGCTCTAGACATTTTCTTCCATCATGCAATGCTGGGCACTGCTGCCTGCTTTGGACACTGAAGTAGGTACATTGTAGATGTGACCAAATATGACAAGTCTTACAATCTTCTATGCCCACTGTTTAGTCTTAAAGCCTTATTCAGGGCAAGTGAGCACATAGCTTGGGATGAACAATAAAAATTAAGTGTGATAGAACAATATATCAAAATATGTATGTCTTCTCTCTGACAGTCTTTATCTACTTACAATCTTCCTCATGGACCTGACCAGTCCCACGATCGCTATCTTCTATTTAGCTTTTATTACTGTCCTGGTTTCAGCTGGGGTAGAGTTAATTTTCTTCCTAGTAGCTGGCATAGTGCCGTGTTTTGGATTTAGGACGAGAATAATGCTGAAACACACTGATGTTCTAGTTGTTGCTAAGTACTGCTTATGCTAGTCAGCTTCCCATGCTCTGCCAGGTGCACAAGAAACAGGGAGGGGGAACAGCCAGAAGAGTTGATCCAAACTGACCAAAGGGCTATTCCATACCATATGACATCACGCTCAGTGTATAAGCTGCAGGGAGTTGGCCGGGGAGCAGCGATCGCTGCTCAGGAACTGTCTGGGTATCGGTTCGCAGGTGGTGAGGAATTGCATTGTGCATCACTTGTTTTGTATATTATTATTACTATTATTATTATATTGTTATTACTTCTGTTTTATTTTATTTTATTCCAATTATTAAACTTTTCTTATCTCAACCCAGGACTTTTCTCATTCTTACTCTTCCGATTCTCTCCCCCATCCCACCAGGGCAGGGGGAGTGAGCGAGTGGCTGTGTGTGCTTAGTTGCTAGCTGGGGTTAAACCATGACAATTACACATGTATGTTTTTGGAGTATGTAGAAGACTCGTTGTGTGGACAGGAATCCCAGCATGCATTAAAAGAACAAACAAAGCAAGGAAACAAATCCATCCATGCTTGCCAAATGAATAGTGTAAGTGAAAGAAAAAGCAACAGAAAACACAGATACAGAATGGAAATACCTGGAGCTAAGTAAGGTATACCTAAAATCTCCCTGGGATGCTTATTTCATAGGACATGCTACATAGGCGTTTCATATTTGGGTCCATCTCTGAATTGCCCTTTGAGGAACCTGTTTGTGTCCCAGTAGCTCCTTGGAGAAGCCAAGCAGAAGCAGGAGTTCAGCAGTGTGAATACTCAGTGAGAAAAGAGTGGTCAGAGTGACAGACTGGCGTTGGCAATGCAGGTGCCTAACCACTTTCAATCCTTTTTTAAATACCACTGGCTACTTATCTGAGCTCTGAGCATAATCTTAATGGACTCAACTGAAATAAATAAGATCCTTCTGAATATTTAAGCTATGTAACATGAGACCCAAACAGGACATTGGAATTTCTCAATAGTGTGCAGAATGCAGTTGCCATTGGCCAAATTTCACAATGTATGTACATTTCAGTGCACATCTTTATGTACATTTAATTGAACACTTCTGCATAGATAAATAATAAGCAGATCAAGATCAGATCTGTGTTCTGCACACTTCAGCCATCTTGCATCTTTACAAATGTGATCCTGTATCTGGGAACAAGCTTTATTGTTTTAAACATAGCTGTCTCTCTTACATTGCCAAGATACTCTCTAACTTCAGAAGTTCCTCAAAGGCAACTCTAAGTAACGTGAAATTGATTGATCATAATTTCTTCCACCTGAGAAACAAATTCTACTTTGTGTTACTTTAAAATCAGTTGGAGTGAAATTTGCATTTACTTTTATGGAATGACAGGCTTTCCTACCTCCAGATAAAAAAAGGCAGATAAAAAAAGAATTGGCACTCACTGAAATTATTATGAACTCTACACAAAAAGAAAAGACTGGGTTAATCTGTGTGCAAGGCACAACTGGCTTGCGATACACAGGAAGCCATACAACTATCTAAATTTTTTTGTCTTACTTTAAGATGGAGTTTTCTCTTTAAACCCACTGGGTATCATCTCATGATGATGCACACAGAACAAATTCATTATTTATGTTCTAATGTCACCCATTTGGCATGTAATTATTATAAATGGCATGCATATAAAATTGCAGACAGGCAAAAAATTTTGAAACTTTAAGGGAATAAATAATGGAATGAAGGGGGAGTGAGGGGGAAATATCAGTTGTATTCAATCCAACTATTGGGAAATTGCTATACTTTGAGAGGCACGTTAACCTAAAGGCACACAGCCTTAAGGCAAAATATAGATCAACATTTTTTCTCTTCCATTTCTAAATACAGGAATATCTTCTTGTCTGAACTGATGAAGAAGGTGCATTTAAAGTCAATATTATCCTGACAAGAACTACAGAGCACATTAATTTCTAAAGGCATTTTATCAGTAGACACAGCTGCATTGAAAAATATTTTTTGAGACTACTGCACAGACTATTTTATGCAGAACACCACTGTCTAGACTGCTTCATGCAGCCTAAGAAGACATTTACTGTCCCAAGTGGTGAATGCCTGTTTCACTAACTATGCAGTGATATGTTAGGCATGATCCCCTTCAGGCCGCTGCTTTAGAGGCTGAATCTGAGATTATTTATATTATGCTGTTGATAACAGTTAGGCTTATGGAAAGGAACCGTTCTTTTTTTTGCAGCACGCGTTAAAGCTTGTTGTCAGTTTGTGTAGTGTGCTATGCTCTGCAGTGATTCATGATCTTTTGCTTGGGAGGCTCCTTATCAAAACCCTGACCTTGAGCATTCTTTGGTATTTGGGTTTCATACAGAAGTCACTACTGTACTTCAGGTACTACCTCATAGAGAGAGTTAGCAATTATACTTCTTACTCTGAGAGGCTTGTTGTGGAGGAAATACAGAATGGCACCTTTGCTGCTTTCTTCTATGATGTTTCCTCCTTCATTACAACAACTTTCCTGTATCTTGAACACCCCTGGGCAGTTAAGATACTTCTATTGATACCAAAAGCCCACCGGTACCCTTTTGGGTCCATGAATCACTGCAGAGCATAGCACACTACACAAACTGACAACAAGCTTTAACACATGCTGCAAAAAAAAGAACATGGTGCAGATCAGAAGAACTAATATCGTGACCGGCAACTGTTAACAGACTCCTTAATACACTCTGGTTAATCTGTTGTTATCTCAAACCCTTCGTGCCCCATGTTGGGCGCCAAAAAAGGACTGTCGTGGTTTAGCCCCAGCCAGCAACTAAGCACCACGCAGCCGCTCGCTCACTCCCCCTACCCCGATGGGATGGGGGAGAGAATCGGAGGAGTAAGAGTGAGAAACACTCCTGGGTTGAGATAAGAACAGTTTAATAATTGAAATAAAGTAAAATAGTAATGCTAATAGTAACAGTATAATAATGATAATGATAATAATAATAATGATACACGAAGCAAGTGATGCACAATGCAATTGCTCACCACCCACCGACCGATACCCAGACAGTTCCCGAGCAGCGATCGCTGCTCCCTGGCCAACCCCCCCCCAGTTTATATACTGAGCATGACGTCATATGGTATGGAATAGCCCTTTGGTCAGTTTGGATCAACTCTTCTGGCTGTGCCCCCTCCCAGTTTCTTGTGCGCCTGGCAGAGCATGGGAAGCTGAAAAAGTCCTTGACTAGCATAAGCAGTACTCAGCAACAACTAAAAACATCAGCATGTTATCAACATTCTTCTCCTACTAAATCCAAAACACAGCACTATGCCTGCTGCTAGGAAGAAAATTAACTCTATCCCAGCCGAAACCAGGACACCTTGTTATTCTGCTGTGGAAACAGCAGACATGGGAAATAGATTATTCTCATCTTCTTTGCCCATTTCCATGGTTTTAGCCAACCCTTCTCCATCTTCTCAAGACTAAAAAATTGCAATTCATTTGTGTTTCTTCTCATTCTGAATGCTTTCTGTGAGATCACTTTTTTATAGTAATGCTTCATAGGTTCACAGATTCTTAATGCATGAGGCCCAGAAATGTTTAAGGATTCCATCTGATGCCTTACCAATGTCGAGTAGAGAAGTGGTTGAATTGCCATCTTGTACAGGACCTATTTCTGTTTATATTATGTCCTTCCTTCTTGTTTTGGCAATAGCTTGAAATAATTGACTCATCATCATCTGGTGGTGTACTGCAGACAAGCAGTCCATCAAATATTACCTCTCAGCTGATTTTTACACTAGTGCAGAACCTTAGTCTTGTCTTCCACAAGCATATGAATAAAATGGTTTCTTCCTGTTATGTTTAAAATGAGTGAATTTCAGAGGAAACTCACAGTTTTCACTTTGCAGTTTCTATTAGAGCCTCATTCTACAAGTTTAACTGGAGCTTTAGAGATGTATAGTCTTCTACAGGTTTTTTTTCCCAGATGAATTTTACCTAGTGAGTTCTTTCCTCAGCTACTCTAATTTCCTAGCAACCCTAGGTATGTATTTATACATTTTACCAGCATTTCTACCAGTATAGCTATATTTGCTAGAGATACTATATTTTAAACAACTTAACTATCTCCATAAATGCCCTAAAGTACATGTCATTGCAGCAATATATCTGTACTTCTACTGTTATTAGTCATCTTGATCTCTGAAACTGGCATAACATTTTTTTTTTTTTAAGTGATATAACTGCTACCAGATTATCAGTGTGCTAGCTTAGTTACACCATCAAGAATTTATAAAGAAACAGATATTGATATAGACAATACTTAAGGGCATACTGTTCTGATCATAAATTATATCAATTAAGATATTTATGCCCCAGCTGCTTGCTAATGCTTCTCTGTCACAAACCAATGTTCCCATCTCCTGAAATCCACAGTGTCTGTGTGTGCGGCTGCACCTTGATTGTCTCAAAATACTGTACTGAGAAAAGACATATAAACTAACCAGAAGTACATCACTTTATGTGACTGCTCCATCTTCATCAATATCTGCCACTGTTTAACCTTGAAGTATATGTATGCCGAATAGCAGAATATGGCCCAGAGATTCATTGGCAAGCAATGAAAGACTTGCTTCAAAATCAGAAGTTAATCAGCCATTCTCAGAGTGATTCTATGTCCAAAGTAATAAACCTGCTGCAACACCAAACACAAGATTAAGGAGAAGCCCTGGTGGCAGACTGCAATTAGCAGTACTTTCTGGTGGGGAAGCAACAAGAAACTGGAGGCAATTATTTCTTAATCTGGATCCACTCTAGAAAGAGCAGTTCATCTGATCCAATTTTCTGCACCTTTCTAAAACACTATAAAACATTTTAGTGTATCTAGGAATAAAAATCCTCTCTAATTTTCACAGGACTTTATCCATCTCATCTCCCTTGAACTATATTCTACCCATTAAACAAAAAAAAAAAAAAAATGGCAAAAGCATAATGATCTTGATCCATTTCAGGAGATGGAAAAAAATATTTAGCAGTATTTGTTCAGGGAAATTGTTCTAGATCTTGCTGTTATGAGACATAGTTAAAATGTAAATGTTCCTTTACAGCAAAATTACTACTTCATTTATGAACACATAAAATGGACTTTAAAGCTACAGGATTTTATACCTATTCATAAGATTTTAGTGCTGTTCTTATAAAAACAAGCACAGAAGGCTTGTTCTCTCAATGTTCTTCTTTTTTCTCTCCTTTTCTCCATTAAACCCAGCAAATTTCAAGGTCATACTGAGAGATAGTGCACAGCAATGTGCACTAATATAGTTAATGCCAGGAATGTGTTCTAATATATCCATTTGTATTTACTTGTAAAGCAGCTATGCAATTTTTTCTTCAAAGGATTTTTTTCCAGCAACTGGACAGTGTCTTATTAATAATTTTACTCACGTCACTGACAATATTATCTATCTTTAAAGTAGAGATATATTAGTGAAATCTATCCCTATATGATTTAAAACTAACTTAAGCTGTTTCAGTTAACAGTATTTCCTAGGGAATGAACTGGAGGAGTAATGAATTGTACCATTGCCAGTTTAAAAGGTAAGAAAGAAAAATATTTTAACAATTATATGGATTAAGAATGGACTAACTAGTGTATCTCAGAAAATATACTTTTTTTCAGTGGGGAATCATTGTCAAATATTACCTTCCTATATAAATTTCCAATTGGATGGTTGTAGGCCCAGTGATCCATGATGTAGAATGAAATATAAACTTATTTAAGAATCTTCATAGGACATTAAAAATGTATCTGCACAGCAGAATGAAATGTCATCAAAAAATACCAGCTCAAATCCTAGAAGCAGCATATCTGGATTATCATATGTTGTTCCTAAACTAATTACTTTGCATCTCAGCAGAGATTATTAACTGGGGCATACAGTCAGTCTCAGGATGGCTGTTTAGCTTCTGATTTTCAAGCAAGCCATTTGAGGATAGCTGGGAAATCTCTGCAACATATTCCATAATGAGGTATGAATATGCCTGAGGAATTAAGAGCGGCAAATAATGATGTCAGAGCAGTCACACAGAGTGATCTGAATCTCTTTGTAGGGTAGGCCCAGTTAAGTTGTCTTATTGCAACAAAGCTCAAGATTATACAAGGAATGACTAAAACGCAGATATTAAAATGGTTACTAACTTTGAGATGATGTATACATTGCAGTAAGTGAACTAGTATGATCCAGTGCCTTGCAGAAGCCAAAAAAACTAATGGAATCTTTGAATGTAAGCACAGGAGAATAATTGAAAAAGGAAAGGAGATAATGTTTCATCTTCAGAAAAAGTGGTAATCATTGATGAAACTAGTATTACAGTTCTGTTCACTGTATTTTTTTTTTTAAAAAGTGGAAAAAGGGAAAAGATGTAAAAGGAAGCCATAGAAAAGAGAAAATGCATTACAACTAGACAACCATGTAACTTAATCTGATTATTCTGTTTGATTTCAACAAGTAAGCAATTTTTTAGAAGTATGTGCTACATTTGAAATGAATTTTGATCCAGCAGAAAAGGGCTTCCTGACTAAAGCCCAAGAAACTCAGATTAACATTTTCTGTTACCTTTACAGGTAAGAGAAATGGTTTGATTCTCCATTTTTTGTTCCTGGAAACTGATGACAAGATCCTTTCCAGAAGCTATTCTTCAGCCAGTAACATGCTATTGGTCTCAGCAAAAGAGTAACAGAAGAAATTTGTATTGTGGGTGACATATAAGGGATCAAACTAATTAATCATGTCTTCTGGCTTTAAAAATCCATGAATTCATGAGGAAATCTGAATAAATGAGCTAGGAAACTTCATCGTTACATTATAATGCATTCACTTATGGTTTATTCTGACTAATTCCAGGGCCATGGGAAAATAACTATGATAAATTCCTAGGGACGATTGTGGTTCAGGCATGTTCCCCAATACACTGCTGAATGCCAGACAACATTCCTGGTTAGTCATGTCATCCACACCCACTGCTGTGGTACTCAGTACCACCTACACAACCTCTGTAGGGTATTTGGAGAATGGGCTAGGGAGCTACAGCACTTACTGTGTGCATCCCCTTAGCTCACATAACATTTCAAATGCCAGGGGAAAATGCTTCCTATAGCTGTTATCAGTTCTTAAGTGAGTTTAGAAGCTCATCTTTGGGGAAGTTAATGTGCAGCCAGATATCTTCTTACTGGAAAATGCCTTTCTCCCAGGCATGTATTATGGGCAAAGAGAGAAGAATTTTCCTTTTGGGGAATTGGATGATGGTGATGCCAGATGTGCTCTGTTCCTGGTAGCCTGCCAGAAGGCTATGAAGACAAGGATGCTTCTCAGAGCCTGGGCTACATAAGAAGAGGTGGAGAAAAGCAAAGCAAGAAGAGAGAAGCTGAAACCCAGTGCTGAGAGGGAGGGAAAGGGAAGCTCTGTTCAGGACAGCTGACTGACAGTTTTACAGCTGCAAGGCAGTGCTGTGGCAGTGGCAGTGATGATCAATCAACTAATCTGTCTCTCATTCCTTTCCCCACAGGATGGGGATGTCTGTCTGTTACCACATCCTCACTCCTGACCCCAGAGGACTGAGCAGAGGTTGGGACCATGTTAGGTGCTGTCAGAGCTGGGGGTAAGGGGATGGGGAATTCACAAAATTAAATATAGGAAAGGAAAAGAACCACTGAACTAACAAGCAAATTTACAGTGCACAAGCTATTCAGCACTCAGCCCTTGGCAAACACAGAGTGCATGCTAACTGCCACCACCTACGCTGATTTGGTGTGTGTATATATATATATATAGCATTTATACATACATAAAATTATATCTATAAATTTATAGAGAATCATTAGGTTAGCTAACCACTCATCAGCCTGAGGCCCACATTACTCAGATATTGTGGCAAAAAGATTGGCCTGGACATGCAAAATGACTTGCAGTGTATTCATGAGGTTTAAAAAAAATGTCTTGGTAATGCAAAATACTGTTTTCTTCATTGTAGGTATAAAGCTACCTAAGTGCAGTTAAAATCTGTTTGTTACCATAGAGCTCACACTTAGTATGGTAAAAAACACAGCAGACATTGTTTAATGTGTGATGTGGGCACACTGTATATCTATAGAAGCTCTTTAGTTTTCTTAGAGCTACATGGATGACCCAGACAAAGAAATAGAGAATAGAGAAATTGATTACACATCAGCATCCTACAGAAAACAAAGACCAAGAATTCTGTCTTTAACTGAGTAAAATTGAGCAGTACATATTAATTACAATCTTCCACTCAAATTACTTTCATTTTGCAAGAAACCTCTAGAGTAGCTGTGGATCTTCTGTTGATCAAAACACATTGACTACTCCAAGATCAATACTCCACGCACAAGTGGAATCTTTATCTAGACAGTATCTGGGAGACTTTAAGATAGCAGAGTCTTACAATAAATTATTGAATATCAATATTTTAATTATTTCCACATTTTCATGCAAGAGTAATTGAAATTAATCTTTAATTTTAGCAGATAAAAAAAATTAAACATATTGTCCATCATTTTAACATTGATTTCAATGTATGAGTTACTTGCAAAGAAACACACTTTTTCAGGTTGTTATTAAGACTGTTATGAAAACATTTCTTTTTCTTTTTAATCCTAACATAAAATATAATGGAGGAGATTAAAATTTACAAGGCTGACATTGTAACTCTATCAAAACACCATGCAAGCCCTGCCATCTGAGTATATTTTCTTGCTTCTCATAGCAGCTTTCATAAATCCAGCATCTTTTCAGACATTCATTCCCAGTCCCTTTCACCTGATGAGAAAACAAGAGATTCACATACTGGGAGTAAATAAATTTTTGTAGTCAACCTGCTTTTGAAAAGCTGGGTTTTAGGCCTATCAAATTGTGCTCACCCATTCTGTGGCCCAATACAGGACCCTCGGTTATGCCAACGCAGCCCTTTGCAGGTCTACCTTGCAGCGTACAGTGAGGAACTGATTTGACTATAAAAAAATAAAACAAAGCCATTGGTTTTGTTTTGCTGTTAGGTGACTGTCATTCATATCTCTTTTCCACTGCAGCACCCAATGGTATGATACTGGACACAGATGTAAGGAAGGAATAGGAAGGAGCAGTAGTTCTGGAGGCCACTATCACTGGCCAGTATCACAATATATAAAGTAACTGCAGCAACATTTCAACAAACTCCTGTAAGGAAATAAAACTATACTTCATCTCTTTGCTATCATCTGCATACTATTCGGTCCCGAATTGTGACATACTTCCAAGTTTTTACTGCTGGTCTGTAGTTTTGATCTGTATTTATGTTTCTACTGTACCTGGTAAAAAGAGGCTCTGTCTTCATCTTGTCTTCATCATCCTGTCCTGGTCTCCCTCCTCTTCACACTAGGCCAGCTTAAGCATTTATGAAGGCATGCAGTAAATCATCTCAAGCACTGGTCCTTCCGAAAAATAACCAAGTATAACGTTGTATTAGTATTAAATATGTTGTGAGAGAGTGAGAATAAATAGTTGGGGGCATAAAGGAGGTAAGAAGAGTCATCTATTTCCAGTGAATATGCTGATTTATGCGTATGTCAAAGACAGCCTCAGAAACTAATTACAGGCAATAAATTTTTCTTCCATCTCCATATAAGAAAACTCTTCTTTTTCACTCTGTGTTAGTACAGCTTTACAGCTTTACACCTCATGGAGTGCTTTACAATGCTTGCTGAACATAGCATGTTTTTCGTTTGTCTTTGCCACCTTTTCCAAATATTTAGAGAATGGTGAAAACTATAATGAACAGGAGAAGGATGGCTGTGAAACGTACTGAAGGTAAGAAGAATGGACACTCTTAGGGCTCATCTGGCTGACTTCTGGCCTCTAGAAACAATTTGTTGTTTGGAAGAGACAGTATTTACTTTCAGCTAAGTATACATCTGTTATTCTATGTATGACACCTGCTGCATTCCCATGGAGTTTTTTAAGGCTGCACAAAACACTATTCCTTATTTTTATCCACTGTTAGCAGAATAAATTTCATCCAGCATAGATAGGATCTGCCCCTTAGTTCCATGGAGAAAGGGAAGATGACAGTTACACATGATTTTGTAGATTATATTTATAGTTGCAATAATATTTTGCTTTTTATTTGTTAGTGCTTCTCTGTTCTTGTGCACACAAACATCAGGAGCTTCGCAATGAGGATCAGTACAGGTCTTACACCTCACCTCTCCCATTCCACCTTCTGGAATTTAGTTATGAGGCAAAACCAAACAACCTTTT
Source organism: Pelecanus crispus (assembly GCF_030463565.1). Taxonomy (NCBI): domain Eukaryota; kingdom Metazoa; phylum Chordata; class Aves; order Pelecaniformes; family Pelecanidae; genus Pelecanus; species Pelecanus crispus. Next base: position 155,801,574 of record NC_134644.1, on the reverse strand, counting down.
TCAAAACTATTTTTTTCTGTAGTAAATTTCCTGCTTTAAGTAATTTCCCATTTTGTTGAAATTTTTCAATTTTCACTGGAAAGAGGGAAAAAAAACAACCAACAAACCAACCAATCCATATCAAACCATCTTCCTCCACTGAAATGGCACGACATTTTTGTCAGATGCCAATTCTCTTTTAAGCCATTAAACCATCTTTTGGTATTTTTTGACATCCCCTTATGGGAGTTGAAGACTAAGCACATAAGAATCCATGTTTTAAAACTCCATCATTGTCCTTCAATGAAACTAAATCTCCCACAATGCTAAATAAGTGCAGGATAAGAACCATTCGGTTTGTTTGCTGCCTAGCACAATATAAGCCCTTATCCTGACCAGGGTCTAGGGATGCTACTGCTGTGCAAAATATAATTAACAACATTATTAATGCACAATTATGTCAACATCTCCTCATGTGTTAAAGAAGGTTTGTTTGTCTTGAGTCATTTATTGAGCTTTAGGTAAGCACAATTAAATACAATAGTTAATTAAGATACTGAAATCACCTAATAACTGACTATATCCTGAGACTTTCAGCATGAAAAGACATCAAACTAGAAATACAAAACTAAATATTTTGATAAAACTGATCATCATTAAAAACTCCTAAGAATGTTACATTTCATTAGTTTCATCAGTTTTATCCATGAGCTGTTTTATAGATTTCAGAAGGATACTCTGCAAGTTGCTTAATTATTAAGAGTGGCAAAACTGGTCCCTTTGACATGACACAAAGTTATCAAAGGAGAAAATAACTCTTCAACAAATAACAGTAAGTTGTGCATTGCTGGTAATTATACATAACTCCAGGTGGAAGGAAACTCAGGGTCTCTCGTCCAACCCCGTGCAAGCAGGGTGAGCAAGGAGATCAGTCCAGGTTCCTCAGGGCTTTATCCAGTCAGGTACTGAACATCTCCAAGGATGGAGACTGCACTACCTCTCTGGCAACCTGTTCCGCTGACTGACTGTCCTTATGGAGGAAAACTTCTCATTCCCAGCTGGAGCCTCTCCTGCATCAATACATGTCCACTGTTTCTTTTCCTCCAACCAGGCAATTCTGTGAAAAGCTTGACTCCATGTTCTTCATGGCCTCCTAGCAGGTACTGACCAGCTGGTTTTAGATCCCCCGTAGCTGCTTCCCTAGCTGAATAAGCCCATTTCCCTCAGCAACTCCTCATATGGCACGTGCTCCAGCCCTGACCCGCTTGGTGGCCCTCTGTTAAACTTGCTCCAGTTTATCGATATCTTTCTTGTATTGGAGGTACCCACTCCTGGATGCAGCACTCTAGATGTTGTCTAGACAGTGCTGACTAGAAGGGAATACACCCCAGGATGCTGTTGATTTTCTCTGTTGCAGACTGGTTCCTGTTCATCTTGCTGTGCCTGGCTCCTTTTCTGCAGAACTGCTCCCTTCAGTCCCCAACCTTTCCTTTCCCAGGTGCAGGACTTTGCATTTGTCCTTGTTGAGTTTCAAAATGGTCTTTGTTGGCCCTATCTTCCAGCCTGTCTAGGTCCCTCTGGATGGCAACACGGACACTGACTGTATTGGTTAATCCTCCCAGTGTCATCTGCAAACTTGATGAGGGCACATTTCATCATCTCCCAGTCATTGGTACATATTAAATGTGATGTGTCCCAGACAGACCCCTGCGGCACCTCACTTGTCTGTTCTTTATCAGGTAGAGTCCAGCCCACTGATTTTCCCAGCCCAACTGTCCAACCTGTTTTTTTATAATTTGGTTGTCAACCCATCCAGACTGTAACTTGCATATGAGAGTATTGTAGGTGACAATGTTGAAAGCCTTGATAAAAATCAAAGAAAATCACATCCACTGCTGTCTCATAATCTGAAAATCCAGGCATTTTGTCATAGAAAGCGGTCAGGTCAGTCAGGCCTGATTTACAAATGATAACTCTCTGCTGAGTATTCCCAACCATCTAACACACTGCAGAGTTTCATACCAAAAAAAAAAATCTTCCTATTAGCCACCCATCTTGTCTGGTGTTATGATTACCCTTCCAGTGCTTCTTGGAACCTAACATGGGCAGTTTCAGCCTTCCTCAAGCAGACTGGGGGAGGGATGGGAGGCGAATTTGAGGGGTATGGTGTTTCAGCAGCATCTTGAATCCTTTGTTGGGAGGACAATGATGTTTATGGGAGTCTGAGGGCCCACTTGGAAAGCTACCCTTATATTTTCTTATCACGGCCTTCTTCCTTCTTACTCTTTGCTAGCTACTTTGAAAATTGCACAATAATGTCCTCCAGCCCAGATGGTAAAAAGGTTGTTGTTTGTTACACATTAGTTACGTATGTTTGTCAGGCCTGTACCATACATGATATTTCCAGATGTTAAGCTCAAACAGCTTAGGCAAGAAACACTTGACCACTAGACAATTACTGAAACAGTGCAAAAGCAGTTGAGACCACAACAAACTCAGACAAATCCTAAGCCCTGCACTGTCAACACAGGCATTTTATTAGGAATGGGACAAAAATCATGTTCATTGAGCTAACAAACCACATAAAAAAATGGTGGAAGGGCAGCAGTAATGCAGAGACACCTTAGTAAAAAACTATAATCTGGGCATCATATCAGGATGGAAAATTGACTGTGTAATGGAAACCATGCTAAAACATGTTTCTTTCAAAAACTTTTTAACCACAGTATACAATCCACTTAGTTGCCAGAACAAGTGAATATTTTAACTAATGAATAGGCAGCTGAACACACAAAAAGACATAAAGTATCATTGCACTAAGGGTAAAATGTTATCATCTTCCAAAACTCTGTTAAAATTGAAACAGTAAACCTAGAAATTATAATAAAGAGTTTCTTTTCATCAGTATTTTTTCCTGATTGCTGTTTAATCTTGAAAACTGATGGTTATACTTAAATCATGTTATAACACCTAAAAGAAAGGGGGATCATTAAGAGGGAATAATTTTCACCTCCTAAATTTAAATTAGTTTCTTCTAATCATTCTACTTTTCAATATAAATGCACTTTTGTCATCTTTAGTTCTGGGCAAACCCTGTACTACTAGACAACTTTTTTCCCCTCTTCTCATCTTTTAATTCTGTGCTTTATCTTCGTGACTGACTGAAATTAGGCAGATGTCATGACACTCATTATTTAATACATTGACATTACATTTCATAAACCTTTGTAATACACCGGTTCTCTTTGTCCTTACAAAAATAACAGCAGCAATGAAAAAAATCTGCTGCTAGAGTCTCATCTAATGTCTTCACTGGGTTCACTGCAAAGACTTCTCCATCCATGCTTAGAGGCTCTCACCTCTGGAAAGGAGCTTAGACCATTTTCAGACTGTGCTACATTAAAATCACCCAAGAATGTGCTCCAGTTTTCAAACTATGTATTTTGATAAGAATGGCAAAGACATTTCATTGCTTCAGGTAGTTTTTGTCAGTGTAGAGAAGCATCAATATAATCAATTAAGCATTCAAAAAAACTGGCATTTGCATGACTTAAAATTATCTCCAGAGGTCTGGAGGTTTTTAATATTTTTTTTAATTTTTCCTGTTTTCTTGGGAAAAGTCAATGATGAAAGCAAATTGTACTGTTTTTGACCTACATACTGTAATACTTAAGATTCATTGAAAGTTCAAGAGTTTTTTGTAGTATAAATTGGTAACAGACTTCTAGCCTTAAATTCAGGGAAGAAAACAGCCCATCATTGTGAAATTGTATATATGTAAGTATTGTGCTTTGGCATTTTCTAAGTTGTGAATTTTACTTTAGAGTATTATTGCTACCCCGTTTACATGTAGTGGAGGTATTGTGCCATGTAATGATTCTTGTGTCAAATGATACATTAATTCCATAAATTACAGATATTTTTAACTTCCTAGTTCCCAGTGTACATTAAAATAAATCCAAATTACTTGTAATCTTAGACTAGAAAGACACAAACTAATTCCTTAATGGAACAGGACAAAGTTGCTACTGATGTATAAAAAATTCTATTCTTTAATTCTCTAAGGTTAGTGATTCTCACTATTTATATACTGCTAGGAGAATCCTGGCACAGTTTCACATGGACAGTAAGGTTTAACTAAAGAAATTCCAAACTTTTTGAGTTATAAGACAGAACAATTAAAACATAAATTAATCTTGATTTTACAGTAAAGGAAGAAGCCTATACTTTGACTCATGTAGCTGTGCCATGAACTTTGACATAAGACAAAATCTTTAATCTCTAGCTGCTGCAGCTATCCTTTTCTAGAATGGGGATAAAAACATTTCTCACTATCTTCTATTTTCTTCTTCTTCCAGATTATACATTTATATTATCAACTTTTACAAAAATAAAAGTAATTATTTTAATAACCATATTTGCTAATGAAGGCTATGTTATGTCTTTGCTAAAGTAAAAAGGTATTGTTTTCAGCTAGTTATACTCCTTATTTTAGAGCTGTTAGAGAATTTCAAGGAGCGTTACGATTGCTGATTACATCCCAACTGCTTACAGGAACTCAGGCAACAGCACATTAGATGTTTCACTATGGCATGGTGCCACTTAAAACAGGCATGTAATGTCAGTTAGCACAGTCTTTCAGGATACAATTTTCTGTGCTTAGGAGTGTTTGATACTGTTACATTCCTTTCTGTTAGCTATTCACATAAGAGAATGCATATTATTTTACTAACAGCATGAATGGTTTTCTTTAGTTTGATTATTGTAATTACACTCCACTGGTACTTACTGATATCTGCAGCAATCGCTACTAAAAACTACCTTTTCTTCATTCTCACAGATTTTTTTTTTGCTTGAATTCTGAAAGACAAATGTAGCTTGAATTAGAAGAGATCAGTCCAAACTCTTGATAATGGTACAGATAATAATCCACCATCTATAGTGGTTTCATGCCGTCCTAATGTGAATTACAGTAAGTTCTATCAGGGTTTTCCTTTGACATAATATAACAAACTTTTATTCCAAGAAACTTAGAAAATGTACAGTAAAGTCTGAATGCAATAACTGACATTATTGTATCACCGTACAATAGCACTTGCTGAAAAATATTCTAGAGTCTGTTTAAAGACAAGGGCCCAGAATCACTATTATGCAGATGCTAGTGGACTTCACACATGCCGGTGACCTCAGCAAGCTATGGGCTTTATCTATGCCATGAATTGATGGAATTTCAGTGGTGCAAAGCAACTTAAGCATATTGGCATATAGAGTGCAAATCCCTATATTAGAATCCAACAATGATGCCTTCCTAAATTAAGTCTCAGTGCAGTATCACTGTTTCTGGATCCATTCATTTAGGAGCTGAAATGCTGCACACTGCAGACAATGTCAGAAATGTCATTAAGTCAATTTCGCCAAAATTTTGCTTAAGGAATGCAATTGCCTTGCAATTGCCATTGGAAGAATGTCCTCCATGATCAGGAAACATCAAGCCTCAGTAATCAAACTCCTGACTATAGTTTACACACTTCTTGGCACTGAAAAGATCATGTAAATACACATGGAAGCAAAATACACATTTCTGATGGTGGTAGGTTTGTTTCAGCTACCCTTGACAATGTGTGGATTCTAGCACTGTTTGCCATTTAGCAAATTACACATACAAAATGTATTAGTCAAAAATAACATGCTCTTGAACAAGAGGGATGTTAAGAGTTCATGGAATCAAGTTTAGATTTAATGTTCAAGAACTGGTATTAATTTGCTTTGGGAATACATTGATGATTGCTTTCATGGAGTGCACTTAGACATCTGTTACCATCCAGAATAAACTGAAGTAGCCACTGTAATAAAAATAATTTAATTTAACTGTTCTCTGAGTGAAATTTCACACTGGCCCACAAGGAAAGCATCAAGTAGAATTTTCATTCTTAAAATAAAATTGATATTCCTGACAGATGCCTGTATTTCACAACAGTATCCATGATATAGCTATGGAAACTAACTGATAGAAGGCGTTGAAGAATATGTTCAGTATGCGGTGGATATAACTCCTCAGATAATATATTTTGATAGGTAATTTCCTCTCATCTTTGATAATATTCTTGATAAGTAGGAGACAGCAGAAAGAGGAAGGAAGCAATGTGTCCACATCTCTAAACACAAAATTAATTTAATTATTGCAACAAGAGAGTTTAAGTTATGCATTTGGAAAAACCTTTTTAGCAGACAGGATAGAATCAATTGGATGTACTGCTTAAGGACAACATTTAGTTCTTATAGCTGGATTTTAAGCACAAATAAAAGATACATCTGTTGGGAATGTTCTAGGAATAGGTAATTTTGGTTTTGAGGGTATGTGTGGGTTTTGGCTGGGGTAGAATTAGTTTTCTTCATAGTAGCTAGAATGGGGCTATGTCTTGGATTTGTGCTGGAAACAGTGTTGATAACACAGGGTTGTTTTCGTTATTGCTGAGCAGTGCTTACACAGAGTCAAGGCCTTTTCTGCTTCTCACACCACTCCACCAGCAAGCAAGTTGGGGGTGCATGAGAAGTTGGGAGGGGACACAGCTGGGACAGCTGACCCCAACTGACCAAAGGGATATTCCACACCATATGATGTCATGCTCAGCCTATAAAGCAGGGGGAAGAAGAAGGAAGCGGGGGGATCATTTGGTGTTACAGCGTTTGTCTTCCAAAGTAACCATTATGCGTGATGGTGCCCTGCTTTCCTGGAGATGGCTGAACACCTGCCTGCCGATTGGAAGTAGTGAATTAATTCCTTGTTTTGCTTTGCTTGTGTGTGCAGCTTTTGCTTTACCTATTAAACTGTCTTTATCTCAACCCATGAGTTTTCTCCCTTTTACTCTTCTGATTCTCTCCCCCATCCCATCGGGGGGGAGTGAGTGAGCAGCTGTGTGGTGCTTAGTTGTTGGCTGGGGTTAAACCATGACAGGATGGAAACTATGATTCCGGCTCATATCGAAGTCTCATTTTTCATGAATGTATATGATACAAAACACTTACAGTGATTGCAAGTCTAAGCTTCCTTGAACTGCAAGATCAAAATAAGACTAATGTATTCTAAGGCAAAGTACGTAGAGCTGTACGAAGGCATGCTACTTGCTGGTATAACAATTTGGAACCGTGCATCAGGAAGTCACATGTTTTCTGGGTCAATAAGCCTCCAGATGATGAAATCTGGAGTGTAACTAATCTACAGAATAGATTAAAGATGTATTATACATAGTGCTAAAGCTGTCTGACGCTGCACATTTGAAGACTATTATTTTCAAAAGCTTTAAACTAAATCAACATTTCCCACTTAAGCCTTCCCATCTCACTTAGCTGTGGAAAGTACGAGACCTAATTTATGACTGTCCTTTAGACTCCCTCTAAAGGCAACAGAGGGAGATAAATGCTTCTGGAAGATTATCTTGGTTTAAGATGATTGTTCAAGGTAGGTGGTTACCATCAATCTCCACTGACTACCAGGGCAGTCAACAGGAACAGCTAAGACTAGGTACCTCCAACAGCTGCAATTGCATGAGCAGAACCCCTCCCAGAGACTCTGAGTTATTTGTACTCTTTCATATGAAAACATATTTAGAATATTTACAAGGTATCTCTGAGGCGAACTGAAATGAAGGCTACTTTTAAGACAGATGAGAATTTCTTCCTAGATTTTAAATTGGAGGAATGTATCTCAGTTGGATGCTTAAGGAGTCTATATGGGTCTCTCAGGTTTCATTGTTATTGTCCCTTGCTAAAATCTGTTGTAAAAAATATTTACCTAACTGTGCTCTTCCTTGCCCCTTAAGAGGCACCATATGCATAGTGCTTCCTGATTAACTGTATCCTCACATTCAATCAGGCTAAAGAATTTTCCTTTTCAGGTGATTTCAGTTGTTACATAGAAACTTGTTAAATTAAGTGAGAAAATTTCTTTCAACTGTACTCAAAACTGCTGACAGCTGAGACAGATTAAACGCTAAACTGAAGATGAAATATTTAATCAATCACAAAGTAGTTTTCTGTGAAGCTGGGAGAAAGCAGAAGAGGTGACTACATTCTGTAAATACGATGTATTTGTGTGTTTTTATAACAACCTTCAACCAACGATCTTAGAGAACTTCCTGACAATTTTTAAAAAGCTTTTAGAATACAAGAGAAGCAGTGGAGTCAAAGAAAAATAATCCTTTTCTTTCCTCTTAATGCAGATTTCCTAGAATGTGGTACTTGTTATTTTCTAACCCAGACACATCAGAGACATGGATAATGAATTATTTGGTAGTAATGAAATTCAGTTTTAACTGAAACTTGGCAAAAAACTTCATGAAAGAGTAATCTTGGAATATATGTCACAAACCACAGCCAGCAAAAGAGAATCAATGTCAATATCACTGGTGAAAGAACAACAATTGAATTTCCTAAGGAGAAGTTAATAAAAAATGAGATCTCATCAACCTACATCCTGTTTAAGATTAGATTTATATATCCAAAATCTACTTATTATTTGAAGCAGCAGCCTGGTCTGCCTACTTCCCAGGACAATTTGGTTTTTACATACCTACCTTACTAAACCCCCTTCTCATTAGCTTGGAAATCATAGAATCATAGAATTATAGAATGATTTGGGTTAGAAGGGACCTTTAGAGATCATCTAGCCCAACACCCTGCAGTGAGCAGGGACAGCTTTAACCAGATCAGGGTGCTCAGAGCCCCGTCCAACCTCACCTTGAATGTTGCCAGGGATGGGGCCTCCACTACCTCTCTGGGCAACCTGTTCCACTGCTTCACTACCCTCATTGTAAAAAAATTCTTCCTTGTATCTAGTCTAAATCTATTCTTCTTTAGTTTAAAACCATTACTCCTTGTCCTGTCACAACAGGCCTTGTTAAAAAGATTCTCCCCCTCCTTCCTGTAGGCCCCCTTTAAGTACTGAAAGGCCACAATAAGGTGTCCCCAGAGCCTTCTCTTCTCCAGGCTGAACAACCCAAACTCTCTCAGCCTTTCTTCACAGGAGAGGTGCTCCAGCCCTCGGATCATTTTTGTGGCCTTCCTCTGGACCCGCTCCAACAGGTCCATTTCTTTCCTGTGCTGAGGGCCCCAGAGCTGGACGCAGTGCTCCAGGTGAGGTCTCACCAGAGCAGAGTAGACACACCACCCAGCATTCATAGAGAGACCTTCTTTGGTAAGATAAGCACATTCATCACAGTCCAGGCTTGGGGCAAAAAGCACAGAAGCTTCATTTACATTTCTGGAATGCACAAAAGTTCAGATGTGTCAGGACTACTGCTAATTTCATTTGACATGTTGGTGACATTTCCCTTCCATGTAATAATTATCTGGTTAGGAAATTTATTCAGAAGAAAGTAATTTAGTCAGTTCTTATTGGAGGAGTACTCAAAAGACACAGGTCAGCTGGAAGCTGACTTGAGCTTACCATTAATTATTGTCCAGTCCTGATTTAGTTAGTTAGTTACTACTTTTCAGGGGGACAAAAGATGAGCTAGGTAGTCCAGCCACCTGAACCTGGATAATTTCATTAGTTTGTAGACTATCATGCAAAGAATACTAAGCCATATCGTCATGTCTTTTCAATCCTCAGGAGAAAATTAAGCATACTGAATCCCAAATGGATGGAGGCATTTGACGTATAGTATCAGTTCCCTATATTCTCAATGGATGTAACAGAAATGCGATTTAAGTAGACTGGGTCATTTTATGGAGACATTCACATTTTCTTTACAGCCAATGGATAGAAAGAAATGGGTAGAAAAAAACCCAGCTAAATTAATTTGAGAGTCCCCTTCAGAATTCCCCAAGCATCAACCCCTTTCCTCTCCCATTTTAGCACAATGCTCTGTGCCATCATGACAGTACATGTCCATTTTTAATTAACACACATTCATCGAAAATGCCAAAAGCAGCAGTATGATTTTTTCTGTAGGGGATGGTGAAAATACGGTCCATGCTATTCTATAGCACTGTTCATCCTGTTTTGTCAAAGCGACCACCTATTCCAACACTGTAATCATCCCAAATGCGCCAATTACCTTATTCAGCTGGAAGTCACACCCATCGCACTATAGGGACACTGAGAAGTCGTGCCTGTAGGCTCACTGGAGGAAGAGGAGGAAGTGTGGGAAACTGGAGAGGAGGTGGGATAGAAGTGATGGCTCACATGTAATCAGGCTGTTGCAGTGCACTTTTCTCTCTGCTCTGTGATGAGCAGCTGAGGGATGACTGGCTACCAAACTTCAACCTGGACCAGCCAGGTCAGACAAAGCCAGGGTCAGGGCTGGAGGCTGGACAAATGGGGCCCAGGGCCTGGGCAGGGGCTCTGGGCAGATCTGATCAAGACAGACTGCTCTGGGGTTTGAGGAACCCGTGGATGTGCATGCGCCGGTGGATGAAGAGAGTGTAGGATGAGGCAGGGAGGGGGTGCCCACTGGAGAACCCCTGCCGTGGTGAGCTGGAGAGAAGGAAGAGAACTTGCTGCCAGTCGTGATGATGTCGGTGTGAGTGCTGTTGGTTTGTGTGGGTGCCAGGAACGGCACTGCTTTCTGTGCTGGTCTCTGCAGCCAGACATGTGCATGTGTGTGTGTGTGTGTGTGTGTGCTGTGTATCTGCACGGGACAGGAGAACTCCCCTGAGTCTTAAAGTCCACTAAACTTGGCTTCTTTTAACATCTCCTCTGGCTCCACTAATGAGGGTCTCTGCAATTTCCTTGCTTGTGACTCAAGGTTTCTGGTGTCTGTTAGAACACAGGCAGTCCACCACTGTCAGTAGTTATACCACTACAAATGCTTATTACAAATATGTTACACTGATGTATATCAAGATTTCCACCTGTACACAAGAGAAAATTACACCCTGCTTAAGTTTCATTTTATTAGGTCACCAATCTCAACCTCATTGATGTGGTTACACCAATGGGAAAATTGCTTGGAACAGTGCTTGGCTGTGAAGAATCAGTTCCTTAAATTACTGAAAGATTTAATTTGTTCATCTTTATCATATTAGCTCTGGCCATGTTTCACATTCTCGATGGTATGTAGTTTTGCTGAAGAGAGCTGCAGAAAATGATGCATGATCTGAATACGTACTTCCATCAGATCATTGTGTAGTAGTCTGGAAACTCATTTGAATTGTTAATTGTCTTTTTTTTTTTTAATGTGTTGTGCATGTCATGCATTAAATATCTGGCACAGTTGAACTAACAGATGTGGTTTTTAGGTTGCTCACTCTCATTATTTGACTAAGATTAGTTAGAATTATTAATCTTTTTGTAATGCATATGTATTTTTAGCAAAGAAAGAATAAAAACCACTTTTTATAACTGAATGTACTTTAATTCTGGATTTCTCACCAGTTGTGACAAAGGTCAGCCTCATTGTGCCCATACAAAGGAATATCGCCAGAATTTTCAATATGTTCGCATGGGAACTGAAATTTCTATTCATTCTACACGAGAAATAATACATGCATATGAATCAGGAAGAGATCTATGCAAATACAGCTTTTTCTTCTACTGTTTGAAGATCTCCCACAGAACATTTCTCCATATACATCTCTGCATGTTATACTGCATAATAGAATACAGGTTCTGTTTTGTAGGAAGATTATTTATTGAAACAGATATTCATAATGTTGTACCTTGGTCTGCACTGCAAAATTACACAGGGTGTTTTGTTACTTTGATATCCAAACATAAGGCTCCTGTCTAAGAAGAGCAGAGGCAATCGCAATGCTTCCTGCAGCAACACAGAGAGCGCTGGGGGATAGCAGAGAGAAGGCAAGGCTTGTTACTATGTGCTATAACCCTGTTTTCACCCTCTCAGCTGCCCTCTGGCAGCTGGCCGACCCCTCTGTAGCTGTGTGGTCCAGTGCCCTGGCCAGCACTAAAAGGAGTTACAGTGGCTGAGCGTGATGCTAGAGCACTCTCCGAAGCCCTCGAGGGACCTGAATAAAACCAATTTCATATCTCTTCCTTTCAGGAAAGAAATTGTGTTTACATATCTTACTGAAATACATTATGCTGATTTCATTAATATTTGCAGGGTGCTTTGGTATCCCCCAAAAGCAGGTTGAATGGAGCTGTAAAGTATAATCATCATCATCACCATCATCATTATTTACCTAAGATTAAGACCTAGTATTAAATGTGTGTAAGTCCTGTTCTTTATGGATAAAATGTTGAACTATATATAGTGTCACCTTCATTTTCCTTTTCTAACACTGCACATATTAGGCAGAAGGCTGAATTTTTTTAACACATGTGCACAGTGCCACCCACTGTTCTACAGAAATTTCTCTCTGCTCTGCACTGTCTCTCTTATGCTGCATTTGTCTGGTGTCTCTATTTCCTCTTCTTTATTTGCTGTACCACAGGTATATGTCACAAAATGGCCATTTATTTCCTGTGAGTGTTCACCTCACTTAAGCTACCAGGCTAGTGCTTGTTCACACATCTAAGCCTAAGTAATAAATGTTGTGGCTATTGTATCCATGCACCAATTCACGAACAGGCTGTAGACAGTTTGTGGAACAGACTTTTCAAATGGCAGTAGTTGTCTCTGTTCTAAATATATAAAGTCTGTTTAATTCTCTTTTTTTTTACTGAAATCCCAAATCCTCCCTTCATCTCTGCAGAGGAAGCTGTGGGATGATGAAGAATGTTTCAGGTTTGTCGGAAATGATCAGCTCCACTAGGTATGATCCAAAATTTACTGAAGGTAATGGGAGCTTCTAACCTTGAATCTGCCCCTTTCAGAGGGAGAAATTGCTACACAACTATACATCTATTCTTTTCTTCCAAACCTCCTTGTGTGCCAAACAAGAGCTAATTCAGTGTTCAGCACGCAGGCACCCTACCTTGTTATCACATGCCCTGTTCCTCTTAATGTATGTAACCATAAAACATTTCTCTTCTATGGGGTGGAAGACTGAAGTACACTAATCTACAAATTACTTACTAGGTTGAGGAGAACTGTTGTTTGGTATCACTTTAATCTTCTTTGGACAGTATCAGAAAAATCTACTCATCTTAACATGCCAAACAGTGATTTATTCATCACCTTATCTCTCTCCCAAGCAAGTTTGGCAAAAATCAACAACAAACTACATGATTAAAGAAAAACAAAAATGTTGCCCCACTCCCCCCCTAAGTAATTAGCTAGAGGTTGTCTAGACACATACTTTGGTTTTCTCATGATTCGGTGCTCTCACTACAATTTATGTCCACACAGGGAAATGATTAAGGGTCAACCTGTTAAACTGGAGACAAGGCACAAGTAGAAATGAGCAAAGGCAATAAATGACTGGATAATTAAGTTCCATTTTCAAAAGTGTCCTTAGCACCCAATGTTGTGGAAACCTAGAAGGAAACCAGTAAGTCTAATAAGACCCTATCACATGTTATGATTTTATAGAAACTATTGCTATATTCTGTAAACAGAATGTGTATAAGTGGAGTTACTTTAAAAAGTAACTCAGGTACTCTGTGTACTCTTGTGTGAGAATTTTACCCAAAGCCCTCTATAGTTGCTAAGGAGAATTAAAATACTGTTAATGAAACTTCAGTGGTACAAAACCTGTGAGGACTAAGGCTAAGGTAGGTATGCATAAACTCCATTAATATGAGACTTTTTAACACCATCAGTGACATAGGTATGCCAGTAATAAGAATGAGGAATTCTGAAGACCTTACATACTGATAAATAAATAACTGGGAAGAAAAAATTTTGTCTACAGGGTCCTAGGAACAGAGCAATATAGACATAAGAAGATAGGACAACACTTGCTTTAGTTTGTAAAGACAGGCAGTGAAAAGGAGAGAAATTAGCTAATTTGTGCTTGGAGATGTCCACAATTAAGGAAAAAATCTCAGGGAAACTGAACACTGAGGCACTCTGAAGTTTCCTCAATGTGTATCATTAATCCCTTAAGTAACAGTAGAGCTATTTGACTGGTTGTGGATTGAGAAAATATGTTATTGCCCATAACTATGGTTTTAATAACAGTAAACTTGGTTATGACTACCAAAATTTTATTTGGTAAAGAAGGCAAATGGCTTTCTTGCATTCGTAATTTGAAATGCATCTAGATAGATGTCTGAAAATGCAGATAAGTGCTTAACTGCATTTTCAGAAATACTCATCACTAAAACCCACTGATTCCAAAAATCTCATTATTGGCACATATTATTTTTCAGAGATGTTGCCATTCCAGGACATAAAGTATATGGGACAGGCAGATGCTGTTGTACTAGTAACAGAGCAGTAGTTTATAAAAGAATACTTAGAGTCAAAGCAGATAAATGAGTCAGCCATATCAGCTCATAACACCGAATATCTATTACAGGTAATAATATCACTATAGTATCACTGCCTGACCAAGACAGCATCAGATGCCATGCTGTGACATGCTGAGATAGGTCTAAAAAGTTGCAAAACTAAGAGACAGAATATGTGGGATCACTCAAATATATGAGACATCACTTCACAGACAATTCTGAAAATACATTTTTAGACACTGTAAATGGATCTGCTAGGCTGAGAAGACAGCCAAAGAGAAGCAATACCACTCCCCACAAGTTCTAAAGGAAATCAATTCACTGCCATGTGTAACCATGCACTTAAAACCATCTCAGTATCAAGCGTAGATAGTAGTAAACATGATGACAATTTTTAAAAAGGGCTCTAGGAACTCCAGAGCAATAAATCTGAAATTATACCAGGCAAATTCTTAGAAAGTATAATAAACAGTAGAATTAAAGAGTTGATACATAGATAAAAATATTTGAGGAAGAATCAACATAGCTTTGTAAAAAGAAGCCATACCTCACAAATCAGTTGGAGAAAAATCTATTTGGTATAATCTGCTAGGATCCCCAGAAAGCATTCAACAGTGTTGTTCACCAAAGCCAGTTACAGACCATAAGCTATCATGAAGTAAGAGGGAAAGTCCTTACATGAATAAAGATCTGCTTTAAAGCTATAAAACAAAAGTAAGACAAAACTAAGAATAAGCTATTTTTTTCTCAGTGGAAGGAGGATAACAACAGGATCCCCCAGATATCTGTGTGAAGGTTTGTACTATTCAACATGCTCAAGAATGATCTGGAAAATGGAACAAATAGTTAAATGATACAGTTTTCTTATGCCACTAAGTTATTCAGGGCTCTAACAGTAACAGTCCAGTGGGTGGAGTTGGGGAAATAACAGAAGGACCTCATGATAGTAAGCAGTAACGCATGGAAATCAGTCTAGATAAAATAAACTAATGCACATAGAGAAAAACAGTCTGACCTTTACATTTTCATTGTAGGATTCTGAATTATCTACCACTACTCAAGGAAGAGCCTGTTTTTTTAGCAGCACTTATGAAAACCTGAGCTCAACAGAGGGCAGAAACCACACAGAATGCTAAAAAGTGTAAAAATAGAAATATAAAATAAAATAGAACAGATCGTTATAAATCCAAGGTGCATCCACAACATTAATAGCTTGTGCTGTTTTGGTCCCTCCCCACTCTTCACTTCATATTGGGTAGAGCAAAATTAGAGAAGGTTGAAAAGGACAATGAAGGGTGGAGAATGAGATGCTCAACTGTTCCTGTAGGTTCTTTAATCCAAACTCTAGCTTCTTAAAATTCCCATTCAAAGAGTGTTGATTCATAGAGATGCTTAAGATCTACACTTGCTGAAGTTTTAACCTGTAGAGTCACCCTGAATACCAACAGATCTGCTCTTGGTCTGTCCAAAACTGCCTAATGGTACTATATTAAGCAAGCCAAGGTATGAAGGTTCCTTAACTCCACTATCAGCCACAGTCATGCTTCTGCAGACTTCGCACACATGCCAAATACTATGGGCACTCGAAGAGCACATGCACCAGTTGAGGTCCTGAATCAAATGAGAAGGAAATGGTATAGCTTCCATACAGTCTGCCAGTGGACTCCACCTTCAACAGGCCACGAAGAGATATGAACATTCATCAATCATCTCTCAGAGCAATGGTGTGTGTCAGTCCCTCCCTATGAAGTTACTCCATTTTTCCAAATTAACTAAACATAAGAAAGAATAATGTTAGCATAGCAACAAATACCAGCCTGAGGCTACCAGCTCAGCACCACAGCTCCTAAGCTTTCTTTTGTATCTATCTTTTGAAAGTGGGAGCAAGCCTCTAAATTACTCAGAAAAATCTATACAAACCGCATGAGGTAACAGCAGGTGGCACTGTCACGTCAAAACTCTTAAAAACATCTCATCTTCATATTTAATCAGCTTTTATTCATAGACAATGGAATGGAAAAGTGAGTGACATGCAAACTTGCACAGAATAATTAAATATGATTTGCTAAATATTCTTTTTCCTCTCTGATTAACCATTTCAGTCTTGCAATGTTCTAATCCTGGATTTGAACTATTACATTTCCCAATACATTTGTGCTGATTCCTTTTTGTTCTGTTCAGCTAGCACGGCAGTTCAACAATCCCAGTAGAAATAAGCTGAAGTATGCATAATTATTTCTTCAAAAACTGCTCATCATCACATAACTAATAAGACAACAAAACTGAAATTTCTTCTCCTTTCACATACAGTGCTATCTATGAAAGTTGTAATGACAAAGGAAAAACGGATTTTACTATATCTTAAAAGCAACAGCTTCTTACTGAAATATTTACCAAATGGCTGGAAATAATCAGACACTTCACGAATGAGGGGCAGGAACAGTCTGGCCATTCTGAAGCACCGGTAGCTACAGCCATAACAGTTCACACGTAGAAGTGTCAGCTAATAACCTCTGGAAAAGTCCCCAAAATGCATGCTCCCTGTTTGATATCTATGAAATACTTTTGAGTGTTTCTGCCCTTCACATTTGTAATGGAAGCTGATACATATTTTTCAAGCCCCTTATTCCCAGACTGAGGCCAAATTTCTGAAGCACAAACAGTTTACAAGTCACTGGGACATGCAATGGACAACTAACTACAGGTCATGATTATGAAGCCTAAGCCAACTATCAGAAAAGCAACTGCCTGTTTAACTGCCAGTTCCTCTCTGTAATGAAATTTTTTTTCCATTTCCAATAATCACAAAGTGGGCTTCAACCGCAGACTCCCTGCCTTCTCAGGGCAGGTGACTTGGACCATAATCTTGAAGACAAAACCAGTCTGTCAGAGATGAGAGCTCTCCCTCCACAGAGCCCTCCTGGCCCCAGGGAAGGTTTTCATACCAAAAAATGTATTTCCAAATCAAAAGTGTGATATCCCTGCATGGGAATGGAGGATGTGCCTGTCTATTTTTTATTGGACTGAACTAAGAAAATCTCAGTTTCATTTCCGGTCAAACATTCATAAAGCATGAAGCAGAGGATGTTACATCAGCATGTGTTTGTAAATCTGACTGTGATTGTGACTTCTCCTTTGTGCCATCACCACAGAGCAGAGCACCACTCCAGCCTGCCCTCCACCATGAGGGTCCCTTCAGCAGGGCACCACTCCACCAGTTCCTCCACCGCAAGGCACCACCGTGGAACAGGGCACCACTCCACCAATTCCTCCACCATGAGGCACCAATGCAAACACCACAGCAGGCGCCAGCAGGCTGCTGAGGAGTGCCAGGCAAACTAAGGGAAAAGGCACCACTGCAACTCTATGTATTACAGTATTTTGTAAAATCTTAAAAGGTCCTTGAAAATTTTCAAAGCAGAAGGCCCAGAGCAAGCTCTCTCTTTCTCCTCTCTGAGGCAATGCATTGACTGCCACCTGGTTTAGTGACAGGGGAGCAGCTGAAGAAGCTGACACACACCTGCCCCACACCTCATCCCCCAACCCTGTCTCCAGTGAGGCCAGACATGGGCCAAACTACTAACGTAAGGCATTCAAATCCCATGAGATCTTTTCAGAAGCATGTCTTTGAATACTAAATAGTTTCCTTTAATTCTCTCTTTTTTGGGTTTGAATTGTGAACAAAGGATCATCACTTTCTTAACATGAGAGCCAAGACTTTTATTTTACTTTGTATTACAATAAAAAATTAGATTATTGTCTAACATCACAGGAGTTCTGGAGCCAAGACTTTACAGAAAATGGGAAAATAATATGAGATTTTAAAGAGAATTGTAGAACTTGAAGTAGGGATTTGTAATAAATGGGTGATTATCCGTAAATGGAGTTAGAGGGAATCTCATGCCAGAGGAAAATTTGATATACAAGCGTTATCTTTGGCCTGCACTGGAAAATATAGATTAACAAAAATGAAATTCAAAATTATTTCACTATTGAAACACTGTAAGGTCTTACTGAAATATTTATACCTGGTGATGTAAAAATGTATTTGTGTTTATACCTGAAAAGCCAAGTTTGTGACTTATCTTGGCTTTGTGCTATAGCATCTTATGGTTATATTGCAGGGATTATGTTACAAAAGACAAGGCCAGATCCAGCTCCAGTCTAGATTAGGGCCCCTGTGCAGCAGCACAGGCTATGTGCCTCAGAAGGCCAAAAGAGGAGAGCACAGCTCCCCTCTGCTCCAAGGGAACTTCACCCCAGTGTAGGACACTGAGGGGAAGGTAGGGACTCTCATTTAAATAAAATAGGTGACATTCTCCCATCAGGAATCCGTCTTGTTGATAGATGTCTCCAAACTAGGCCTAGCTCTCTTCAGCAGCATCTGCGTGTTCATCACCATGGTTCTGCTAGCATCCAGAACATGGGATGAAGTGCAACAAACTGAAGCTGAGCAGGGAGTTTGGACCAGATGACCTCCAGAGGTCTCTTCCAACCTCAATCATCCTGTGAGTCCGTCATTTCAAGTCTTGTCTAATCAAGATTTGCTAAATGAAATTAACAGATACTAGTGGCCTGCGAGGTAAACTGTGGTGCCCTTTTCAAGTGGTTCAATTAGATTCATTTCCCTAGGTTCTCTCTGTAGTTAATGTTATCCTTCCTCCCTGCCTACTCTAAGAAATCTAGACAGACACTGTTTAAGCCAGCTGTGAGGGTGCAAGGACATGATGCAGAATTTCTTAGCAATTGCCGCCGTTTCTGGGCTGTTCAGCATCCCATATGAACATGCTGTCTGTGGAAAAGCAGTACCGGCAAAACTCTCCCTGTTTGTAAGATCGGAGTGTACGTGCCGGAGTGTACATGCCATTAGTGGTGCACATGTTGATGCACAAGTGTTGCACAAGTGGAATGTGTCCTTGCTGTATCTCCCAGTCGAAGGCCAAATCTCAGCTACTCTGCTGAGATCTGTAGCTCACAGCTGCAGACCCTTGTTCTTCATCTTAGAATCATAGAATTATTTAGGTTGGAAAAGACCATTCAGATCATCCAGTCCAACCATTAACCTACACTACCAAGACTACTCTAAACCAATCAAGGGTAGACTAGACTAAACCATGTCACAAAGTGCCACATTTACCTGTTTTTTGAACAGTTCCAGGGATGGGGACTCCACCACCTCTCTGGGAAGCCTGTTCCAATGCTTGACTACTCTTTCCATGAAGAAATTTTTCCTAATTTCCAGCCTAAACCTTCCCTGGCACAGCTTGAGCCCATTTCCTCTCGTCCTATTGCTACCTACTTGGGAGAAGAGACCAACACCCACCTCACTACAACCTCCTTTCAGGTAGTTGTAGAGAGCGATAAGGTCTCCCCTCAGCCTCCTCTTCTCCAGCATAAACAACCCCAGTTCCCTCAGCCGCTCCTCATAAGGCCTGTGCTCCAGACCCTTCACCAGCTTCGTTGCCCTTCTCTGGACACACTCCAGCACCTCAATTTCTTTCTTGTATTGAGGGGACCAAAACTGGATACAGTATTCCAGGTGCGGCCCCACCAGCACTGAGTACAGGGGCACAATCACCTCCCTGCTCCTGCTGGACACACTATTCCTGATACAAGCCAGGATGCTGTTGGCCTTCTTGGCCACCTGGGCACACTGCTGGCTCATGTTCAGCCGGCTGTCGACCAACACCCCCAGGTCCTTTTTGGCCAGGCAGCTTTCCAGCCACTCTTCCCCAAGCCTGTAGCGTTGCATGGCGTTGCTGTGACCAAAGTGCAGGACCCGACACTTGGCCTTGTTAAACCTCATACAGCTGGCCTCGGCCCATCGATCCAGCCTGTCCAGGTCCCTCTGCAGGGCCATCCTACCCTCCAGCACATCGACATTCCCACCCAACTTGGTGTCGTCTGCAAACTTACTGAGGGTGCACTCAATCCCCTCATCCAGATCATCGATAAAGATATTAAACAAGGCTGGCCCCAAAACAGAGCCCTGGGGAACACCGCTCGTGACCGGCTGCCAACTGGACTTAACTCCATTCACCACTACTCTCTGGGCTCGGCCACCCAACCAGTTTTTTACCCAGTGAAGTCTATGCCCATCCAAGCCATGAGCTGCCAGCTTCCCAAGGAGAATGCTATGGGAGACTGTGTCAAAGGCTTTGCTAAAGTCCAGGTAAATGACATCCACAGCCTTTCCATCATCTACCAGGCAGGTCACCAGGTCATAAAAGGAGATCAGGTTGGTCAAGCAGGACCTGCCTTCCATGAACCCATTTTGGCTGGGCCCGATCCCCTGGTTGACCTGCACATGCCTGTTGAGTTCACTCAAGATGAACCTCTCCATAATCTTTCCCGGCACTGAGGTCAGGCTGACAAGCCTGTAGTTTCCCGGGTCCTCCTTCCGGCCCTTCTTGTAGATGGGCATCACATTGGCAAGCCTCCAGTCATCAGGGACCTCCCCTGTTAACCAGGACTGTTGACAGATGATGGAAAGTGGCTTGGCAAGCTCCTCTGCCAGCTCCCTCAATACTCTCAGGTGGATCCCATCTGTCCCCATAGACTTGTGAGCATCCAGGTGGCATAGCAGGTCAGGAACTGCTTCCTCCTGGACTGTGAGGGCTCCATTCTGGTCCCCATCCCTATCCTCTAGCTCAGGGGCCTGCATACCCTGGGGATGACTGGTCTGGCTGTTAAACACAGAGGCAAAGAAGGCGTTAAGTACCTCAGCCTTTTCCTTGTCCTCGGTGACAATGTTCCCCCCCACATCCAGCAAAGGATGGAGATCCTCCTTGGCTCTCCTTTTATTGCTGATGTACTTGTAAAAGCATTTTTTATTATCTTTTACAGCATTGGCCAGATTGAGTTCTAGCTGGGTTTTTGCCTTTCTAATTTCCTCCCTGCAGGACCTAACAAGATCCCTGTACTCCTCCTGAGTTGCCCGCCCCTTCTTCCAGAGGCAGTAGGCTCTCCTTTTTTGCCCTGAGTCCCTGCAAAAGCTCCCTATTCAGCCAGGCCAGTCATTTTCCCCGCCAGTTGGTCTTATGGCACTTGGGGACAGCCCGCTCCTGCGCCCTTAAGACTTCCTTCTTGAAGAAGGCCCAGCCTTCCTGGACCCCTTTGCCCTTCAGGACTGCCTCCCAAGGGACTTTCCCAACCAGGGTCCTGAAGAGGCCAAAGTCTGCCCTCCGGAAGTCCATAGTAACAGTTTTGCTGCCCCTCCGCTTGGCATCACCCAGAATCAAGAACTTTATCATATCATGGTCGCTAAGCCCGAGACGGCCTCCGACCTCGACATCTCCCACAAGCCCTTCTCTATTAGTAAACAGCAGGTCAAGCGGGGCACCTCCCCTGGTAGGCTCGCTTACCAGCTGCATCAGAAAGTTATCCCCCACATGCTCTAGGAACTTTTGAGACTGTTGCCTCTCTGCTGTATGGTATTTCCAGCAGATGCCTGGCAAGTTGAAGTCCCCCACGAGAACAAGGACTAGCTATTGTGAGACTTCTGCCAGCTGCTTATAGAACGCCTCATCTACCTCTACATCCTGGTTGGGTGGTCTATAGCAGACTCCCAACAGGACATCCACCTTGCTGGCCTTTCCCCTCATCCTTACCCATAAGCACTCTACCTTGTCATCACCACTGTCGAGCTCTATACAGCCAAAACCCTCCCTAAATACAGAGCCACCCCAATGCCTCTCCTTCCTTGCTTATCCCTTCTGAAGAGCTTATAGCCCTCCGGTGCAGCACTCCAGTCATGAGAGTCGTCCCACCACGTTTCTGTGATGGCGACTATGTCATAGCCATCCTGCTGCACAAGGGCTTCCAGCTCCTCCTGTTTGTTGCCCATGCTACGTTCATTGGTGTAGATGCACTTGAGCCGGGCTATCGATTTCACCCCCAGCATTGCCATGCTGCCCCTGGGCTCCTCACTAGCGGGCCCGTTTATATCCCCTTCACCTTCCCCCTTCTTTTAGTGAGGGTCAACTCTAGTGCTTTCAAAACTTGTTTTGTACCAAACCTCCTCTCAGAAGTAGAAAGTAAAGGACTACATAGAAAACCCAGGAAAAAAAGCCTTCTAACCTAAGTACTTAAGTTTGTAAAGCTAGGTGCCTTAAAAGCTACTTCATGTGGTTTCAGGAGTTTGATGTTTAGGATATGTTCTAAGCTATTCTGCTACCATACAAGATTAAATTGGAGTAAAAAAAAAAAAAAAAAAAAATCAATTGTTCGATTTAAATTTAAGCTAAATTAAATTCAAGCCCATGCTGTTTTAAATTCTTCAAAGGGCATATAAACTGTTTGGGTGGAATAGCAGAAACAATTATTTGCTATCAGCAAGACCTTCAAGTATTAGCAAGTCGTGTTCCCAGATGCATAAAAGCAATGCCTCAAGCCAAAGAAGCTTATTCTAATTCCTCCCAACTTGTTCCAAATTATTCCAGCCAAGAATCTGGCCCAGCACCTTTAAACTTGCTCATACTATTTTGTCTCCCAATTTATTTCAGTGCATTGATTACAGCATAACTACCCAGTTAGGTGATGTATGTAACAAATTAGCATATTCTTCTCTTTGACAAGTTTGGAAAACACAAGAATATTCTTTCTCTCTTCTGTGCTCCAAAACTTGTCCTGCTGTGATGCTCCTTGTACTCTGAATCATACCACAATGCTAAAACTGTTGAGGGTTATAACTTATCTTGTAACATGTGAGAGCAAGCCATTGGGCCTGTTTCTGATTTCACTTCTGTCAGTATATTTTACATACTGCTTCAGTGAAATCAAGAGTCACTGAGGTCTTTAGGAGGAGAAACAGAAGATATAGGCCAGAAGAAATTGAGCATTTGCTTATAACTCTTATGGTATGCTGTATTTTAAGAATTCACTAGGTGGGGCTGATACCTCACAACCAAGAAAAAGACTGAAAATAGCTGGAAAGGAATTGCTTCAGTAAAAGTAATGCTTTTGTTTAAAGGAAAATCTTTGGGGAAGGAAAAATTAATAATTAACTTTAGATGAGATTTTTTTTGAGGTTTGACTTTCCATATTTGAAATTTTAGTTATTTAGCTATAAAGTATTTGAATTCTTTTAACATG
This sequence comes from Pelecanus crispus, assembly GCF_030463565.1. Lineage (NCBI taxonomy): Eukaryota > Metazoa > Chordata > Aves > Pelecaniformes > Pelecanidae > Pelecanus > Pelecanus crispus. Next base: position 155,778,203 of record NC_134644.1, on the reverse strand, counting down.
GATATTTTGGGCTTAACTCACTTTTTTAAGTGCAAGTGTCTACTGCCATTTGATATTCCTAAGGGTACCTGAGATATCTGCTTAGGACTAGCAGATGTGATGTAAAACCTATAAAAGATCCACACTTCCCCAAGGAAGCAAGTGGAGGCCAAGAAACAGAAGCATGTTTGTACATGTAAGGTGGTATGAGATGCACACAGGTAAGTACCATTATAGCAAGAAGCAGCTGAGCTGAATATAATGTGTCAAGTGCAGGGAAACAACAGGGAAAAAAAATCTGAATTATTAATAATTATTGAAAAATAATTATAATCCTTCTCCGACCTATCCAGAGCATAAACCCTCATCTGGACAATTTGAAAGCTGGTTTGGAAAACAGGGAGGGAGGTCTTTTTTTAAAAGTCATATACAACATCATAAGCAAAGGCCAGAGACAAAATTTGCTATAAACCACTTTCCAGAAAAATGCCTTTTCTTAGATTTAACTAACAACGTCCAATCTAGAGATTCCAGCCTGGCAGCTAGGATTTAGCCATATACCACAGTTGGAGCCATAAAAAGGGAATGGTTGTGAAGCAAATAAGCAGCAGAGGTTTCCCTTACACAGAGGCAGACTCTATCCCAGAGCAGCTTAAAGGGGCTGGCAGTCATATTGTGTTGCTGAAGCAGCTCAAAGGAGTCAGCTCCGACGAATGAATTGAGGCCTGATCACCAAGGTTCTGGAAGTCATTAAAATAGCAGCAAGAAAGGGGCAGGAAAGAGTTGATTCATACAGTTCAGTATAGTTATTAAACCTGATGATCTCAGGACAAAAATTTAGGAAGGGAAGCAAGGCAAGGCAAGGCAAGGTAGGAAGACAAAAGCTAACATAGGGAAGGGGACACAAAAATTGACATAGGATGCAGCCACTGGCTAGTTTCATGCAGGAGGGGATTCAAGTGAAAATAAAAACTAAACCTGAAAGAATTCCTTAAGATAATATTTGTTCCACAAATCAGAGAAATCTAGTTAAAACTGATGAAGTGGATGAGAAGAATTTTGTTAGTCATATGAGTGGAATTTAAAGCAAATTAAATCTAGGTGAGATAACTGAGATTGTGTTTTGTGGCAAGCAAAAATAATGTGTAGAGAAGGACCCTTCACAGTATCCATGGATTCACAGAGAATTCATAGCTCAGTAGCCTTTGCTCAGTATTTCTGCTATTTACTTTTAAAATATCTTTACTTGTTAATAAAAATTATTCCTACTATTAATGATCACGTAAAACACTAATAAAGGCACATACATTTAATTATACTTTCAAGGACAAATTAAAAGCAATTATTTTAGAGAATCACATACCAATTATTCATCAAGCACACAATGTCTTTGATTAGGATTATTATATATATTCAGTTACAGAAAAACATATTGTGTGCTTGGGTTTAAGGCTTCTTCCTGAAATGACTGAGATTATTTGCATGCTAAAGTTACATATTTTTTTCTTGATGACAAGTTTTACAGCTTTCTTAGATGGAAGTCCTTTTGTCAGGAATTTTTCCACTGAGCCAGAAGTTGAGAGCTATCAAATGCAGCAGCATGATTAATGCAAACGGAAATCAAAATAGAGTGCAAAGGAAAAAAATTATGGAGACAAAGCAGTAGTATAAGAAAGAGAAAGGAACAACACAGCCAAGAGTCTTTCAGGCTTTCTACCATTCCATTCAGGCAAAACCTCAGAACAGCACAAACAGGGTTACTGAAGAGCAGATTTGGATATTACAATTAGATTACCCTTTCTTTCTGGATTCTAATTCCCTTTCAGATGTCAACATGACTGTAGTCTTTTATGGTTACTCATGTTTATTTATGGTGTTATTGACATTTAATTTTATTACTGCTATAATATACATTATTACTAATGGTTTGTATTACAGTAGTGTCTAGAGGGGAATTCAACTGTATTTGCTCCCAGGAAGCTGAGAGCAAGGTTTCACTTTCAATGCTCTAAATACCAACCTTAGTTCAAGACACAGAAGAGAAGGACCAAGGGAAGGAGTGAGGACTTCCCCTCTACAGCAGTGATAGGAGTATGTGCTCACACAACCAATGTCTGGGCCCTGTCCAAAGACTGTTGAAATTCAATTTCCTTCCACCTCCACCCCCAGAGATTCTCTATTGCTCCACAGGCTTTAGAACCCTAAAAGTCAAAATCAAGTGAGGAATTAGTCAGTGTTGCAAAATTCCTTTGGAAACTGTCAGTGGAACCCAAAATCTGAGCATTTAGACATTTAAGACTATCATCTGTGAATTCATTATTAGTACTACCTAAGGAGACTTTCTGGATTCTGATAGATTATGAATTCTCTCCTATTTGTGAACATTACATGTTTGATTGAAGCTATACCACGTCTCATGCAGCCTGAAGAGAAGAGTGAAATCGATCAGCACACCCATCACCACCCCTAGGAAATGCTGACAACAATGAAGGATTTACAAAAATTGGAGACATTAAACAGATTTTTTCTGACAGACTCATACCCATAAACATACACCTACTGACATCTACAAAATTGCCTGCTAGAGTTCTAATAAGTGAATACCAAAGATATTGACACCGAAGCAATTGGAATACTGTGTATGAGGGGCATCAGTACTAATATATCTAGTTTTGTAGTTGTTTGAGGCGATTACTTTCATACATTTGCTTATATGCCATCACTTCTTCTTGCTACATGCCTTCAACCAAATCAAGAAGAAGTTACTAATGCTGTGTGGGAATATCTGTGAGATGATTTATTCTTCACAGTAAAGCCTACGATAAAGAAGGGCATTTTTAGCTATTGAACAGAAATTATCTTGATTGCTTATTACTGTTCAGATGTAATAAGATGTGACCAGATTATTCAGAATCCAGTCTTCTCTTACAAAAAAAGAGTCATGAAACATCAGCCCCTACATCCACAGTCATGTATGCATCTCACAGTGTATAAAACAAGGGAACTGTTCCAGTGAATGTTCAGGTCACATTGTTGGTCTATTTGAAAACCTTGAAAAATTTATTATGGCTAGTTAATGAGGTATTATTTATGCAAATGTGACAGGCTGAAATTGAGGAACAAGGACTGTTTCTATCCATGAAAGTTTTCTCACAATTGCACTCCCAAAGGTCTCAAGAGGACAAGGACTCCTCGCCTGGCACAAATAAAGTCCAGTGCATGAGCTAACAAGTCAACAAACACACCTTCCTTTCTGTGCACCCAGAATCAGTGACAAATGCCTCTCCCAAGAAGTTCAGCACTTTATCATGCAGCCCTATATGACTCAGTCCCTCTAAACATTCAGTCACCCGGAAGCATGAGGTGTCCTGGGTTAGTACAGTTTAATTGCACATGGCAGCATCATTTAATCATAATGGTACCTACCTATTTCACAGTGATGCTGTGAGGATTAACCAAATATTGCATTTCTAAAATGATCTGTGACATCCAGAACAAATGATGTTATTTCAAAAACACAAAGCATTTTCACAGTTATCAAAATAAGTGTGTGATACTCTGGTAATAAATGCTTCTGTTGGTAAGCAAGAACTAATAAATATACTGATTTAAGTAGTAAAGAATTATTTTGGGAAGCCATAGACATCTACAGTGTTGATACCTTATCTCAGCTGTTGTCTAGCCTTCCCTTGCCATCAGGGGAGACAAATGGACCTGTGTAAGGTGTGATTCATCCCATCCTAAAGCAGAGGTGTATAAAACGAATAATGAATTGCTTCTTTGAAGCTTCTATTTCTCTTCTTTGACTGAAGAGCTAAAGGTGACAGGCAGGGCAACGAAACCTCTGCTTTTCACAGGCAGACAAAGTTAGTCAGTTATGCAATCAGTCACATACACAGGAAGTCAATTTACACATAATAGCCACTTAAGAACCACAATTCCTCTTACAAAATGAATTATTCTTTCTACAGGATATATGTGAGGTTAGCCAATATACCCGAATTAACTTTGCAAATTTAAAGGCTCTTAAGCTACTTCCAATGAATGAAAAGATGGGGAACAGTCACCTTACATACTACGCCAAGTACGGGGTTTTTGCATTATTAAGTGAAGAAAATTATTCAATACATAAAATGTAAAGTGCAGCATTGTGGGGCAAAGAAACCCCACTTAAAGTCAGCAAAGAATGGCAGCAGAGATGAAGTTGCCTGAACACGTTTCTCTTTTGCACTGCGTGAAATAATCTAAAGTTATTTCCATGATGATGTTTTTTTCTGTATGAAGATATGCCTGTTCTGGTTCTCCTGTTTGTTACAGGATGCTAAGCTATTATGCCTGTTCAGTGCTGTAGATAGAACTGTTAAGTACACGGATAGATGGATTGGATCTTTTTTATTTTAGTGCAGATATATAAGTTATTATGATAAACAAGTTTTATTAATTATTCAATACTTTAAAGCTGCCAGAGGTAACTGAAATGTTGATACTTTGCTGGTGTTATACAAATTTTTAACAAATAATTATTAGTTTTCTCCAAAATAATTATTTTCCATACTAACTATTGCTCCGAGATTGCTACTGATTCATATGTATAAGTAGTATTTTTAACAGGCTGGAATTGTTCATACCACTTTTAAAGAAGATGCTGTTGGCTGTTATACTTTCTGACGTTTTATAAGTGGGAAAAATAAAGGCTTACAAAAGCTTACAAAAAAGGGACAATTTTGTTAACCAGTATGCCACCAGAAGATCATGATATGTTGCATAATGCAATAAACATTCACAGATTCAGGAGCCAATTTCTTTGGAGGGTATTCACTTTATTGCCTGAGAGACATTTGAAGTTTAAAAGAGCATTGTCTTCCATCTCTGCTAAGATGTGCTATTGAGAAAATAACTAGTAACAAATTCCTCACAGAGCCTTCACTTTTGAGAATCCTCAAAGATTCTTCACTTAAAAGTGAAGGGTCAACCACATATTTCACGTGAAAATTAAAAGTTCTGTTGTACACTTTACTATGGTATGGTAATATATTTTTAATAATATTTTTACTATCTGATATTTATTTACTATACTCAAAATTATACAGAGAATGGTTGAGATTGGAAGGAACCTCTGTAGGATATCTGCTCCAAGCTCCCTGCTCAAGCAGGGCCAGTTGCCTAGGACTGTATCTAGATGTTTTTTTAATATCTCCAAGGAGGGAGACTCCGCAACCTCTCTGGGCAACCTATTGCAGTGCTCAGTCAGCCTCACAGTAAAAAAGTGTTCCCTGATGTTCAGACAGAACCTCCTGTTTCAGTTTGTGCCCATTGCCTCTTGTCCTGTCACTGGGCACCGCTGGGATGGGTACTGTTCAATATCTTTATCAGTGACATAGACAGTGGGATTGAGCACATCCTCAGCAAGTTTGCAGATGACACCAAGCTGTGTGGTGCCGTTGATATGCTAGAGGGAAGGGATGCCATCCAGCAGGACCTAGACAGGCTTCAGAACTAGGCCCATGTGAACCTCATGAAGTTCAACAAGGCCAAGTGCAAAGTCCTGCACCTGGATCAGGGAAATCCCCAATATCAATGCAGACTGGGGGATGAATGGATTGAGAGCAGCCTTGAAGAGGACTTAGAGAGATTGACAGATGAAAAATTAGGTAAGAGTTCGCAATGCACACTTGCAGCCCAGAAAGCCAATTGTATCCTGAGCTGCATCAAAAGAAACATGACCTGCTGGTTGAGGGAGGTGATTCTCCCCCTCTACTCCATCCAGGTTGGATGGGGCTTTGAGCAACCTGATCTAGCTGAAGATGTCCCTGCCCAAGGCAGGAGGATTGGACTAGATGATCTTTAAAGGTTCCTTCCAGCTTAAATCAGTCTATGATTCTATGGTTCTATGAAAAGAGCCTGGCTCTGTCTTGTTTGCACCCTTAGAAGAGACAAAGTCCCTGACTATATGGTATTTCTGTCTTGACCTCTTCCCTTCCCAGTTACTCAGCTATCTAAATAGAGGATTATCTTGAAGTTGGACAACAAAGTTCATAAAGTGAGAGATACGTATAATTCTTTGCAAGATATTTCTGCTCAGTGTCTCTGAATTTACCTGCATACAGAGGTCTCCACAAAATGTAGCTTACAGAAGTGTTTTTCCTCATCATAAGAGAACAATGACGAGTCATCAGAAAGTCAATACTGTGTAAAAAAAATGGTAACAGCTGGACAGGTTTTTTCTGTTCTGAAGAGAAGAGTGGGTATTACTTGTTTCATATACTTGGTTTTATTAACCAAGTACAATGTTGCAGCAGCACATCATGTTATCATATACAGTCTTCAGTGTTCCTCTTTGTGATGGGTTGACCCAATTGGCAGCTAAGCCCCGACACAGATGCTCACTCATTCCCCCATGGTGGGGGAAGAGAATAGGAAGGGCAAAAGCAAGAAAAACTTATGGGTCAAGATAAAGACAGTTTAATAAAGGAAGGGGGAAAAAGAAGAAAAAAAAAAAAAGCGATGCAAAGACAATCACTCACCACCTCTCACCAGCAGACAGATGCCCAGCCAGTCTCCAAGCAACGGCTACTTTCAAAAGACTTCCACACCCTCAGTTTTACCACTGAGCACAGTGTCATATGGTATGGAGTATCTGTGTCCCCTGCCAGCCTCCTGTCCACCCCAGCCTACTCCTTGTGGGGGCACAGTGGGAAACAGAGAAGTCTTGATGCTGTGTAAACATTGTCCAGCATTAGCTGAAACACCGGTGTGTTACCAACACCATTTTGGTCACAAATCTAAAACACAGCACCATATGGGCTGCTATGAAGAAAATTAACTCCATCCCAGTCAGACCCACTACACTTTCCTTAATTTACAAACAGATGGTACAACTTGAGAAAACGTGTTGGGGTGCTGTTAACATTAATGATGCCAAGTTATACATATTGGAATGTCACAGCTGTCCATGCAGAAGAGCAGTGAGCATTGATATTGGTTTGAAATTCCTGAATGCTGAATCCTGAATGGATCCAGAAGATGGTCCAACCAGGTTCTTGCACTGTTGACTAGCCACCAGCAGCCTAGAGTGTGCTACGGTAAGCACTTGCAACTCAGCTTAGACTCAGCTAAAGAAATAACCCAGGTAATAAGGTGTGAGTGGTCTTGAAGGAAAGAAAAAGGTCATGTGGTAAATTAGCACAGGAGAAACTAGAGAAAACACAAACAGTAAAAAGTAGCCGTTGGAACAGACCATGGAAAAAAATGAATACAAAACGGATTTAAAAGCTGCAAAGTTTACCTGAATTGCTAGCAGAAAGGAACTGACATTTACCAAATTAGAAGATTTCATCTGAAGGTTAAGTAATTTCAAATTTATTATTTATTATTCAAATTTACTTCGCTAGTTGGCTGATCCAGCAGTGAGCTTACCTGCTAAATAAAACAAGTAATCCTGGGCAGGAACAGTAGCAGGAACAGTACATAGATTGTTGCATGCATTTATTGTCCAAAACTTTAGTCTCTTTCAGTGAGGATTGAAAAGGTTTTTCTGTAGAGACGTTGATTCTGTCACTGACAATATGGATTTAAACCTCTGATTGATTGATTTAAATCTCATCCTGTGTTGAATGACTTCACTCTCTTTGATCTATTTTTAAATTTCTTTTGAACAAGGCATTACTTTGGATACTAAGTCACTGGAGCTTTCCTTCAGAGCAACAAACCGTGTCCCAATTTAAAGAGAAGTATTCTTCCTACCTTGATATTTGTATGTAATCTTCCTTGGCGTTGCTGGGTTGTTCCTGTTCAGTGATAGAGAATGGAGTAATAGCTCCTAAAAAATGCATTAGATAGGTGAACAGTCATGTTTGATTGCATATCTTTTATTCATCTCTGAGAACTTTGGGGCATTTGGCATAATGCAGCTAAAATTAAAATTTGAAAATTCTTAATAATCCCCTTCACCAATCTAATAAAAACGGAAGTAGCATTTAGCCTAGCATTACACACATGGTTTACTAAACTCAGTTTTATATATTAAAGCCCATTTCCAATACAATTTCAGCAGAAGATATCAGCAACTTGCTTTCTTAAGCAGTTGGTGGATGCAAAGTTAAGCCTTTGAAAATAAAACTGCTCATATGTGTAGGTTGCTCTACAGAACTACCTCCCCAGCTACTCTTTTTTTACTTCCTACCACATTGTAAAAGGCAAGAAAATAAATAGGGTCTGAAAGTGGGTAGTGTTCAAAGATACTGAAAACAGCTTTCTTAACATAGCCCTGGTTCCATACTCTCTTAAACTGTTTTCACACAATGTGGACCAAACTGTGTGTCGTCTTCTGATCTGCCTGTTCTGTGCAGCTAGCTCAAAGAAAGTGAGATCTGGCTGGTTTCGGCTGGACCATTTCCACAAGAAAAGCACAATATCCCTGGAGGGAATAAAGCTGTTCTAATAAGCTTTTATGTCACTTGCCAAAGGAAACAGCAGAGACTTGTCTAGACAATTTCTAGGTTTCATATTTTCTCACCTGTTATTGCAAAAGTGAGATTACAGCAGCTCCCAGACTGTATGAAAGGACAGGCTTCAGATAACTAGATTGTAAAGGCACTACAACTGCTCCCTAAGAGCACTGCTTCACACTAACCAAAGGGGAAGATTCAGCACAGGATCTAGCCAGTACCACCGTCATTTTAAGGAAATGACTCTTGGTCTATGTCAAGGGAATTGAGTTTATGATACGGATTATGTCTGGTGCTGAATGCAATGGAGCTCAGGGCTCAATGGCTTGCACTGAGTCCAAAATTTGCAACAGACAAATGGTGAAATACTGGAACTTCCAAAATTCATTAATTTTAACCCTTGATATGATGTATTACTCACAAAGCTTGGATGCATATGAAAAACTTAAAGATATATTATTGAAACTGACTACTTCCATAGAAACTACTGTATGGCAGATGTCAGAAACACCATGAATGGTGCTGGCAACTTGAGCAGGACCCCATTATTCAGCAGTCACAGCACCAGAACAAAGGAAGGTTTAACAGAACTGTACGTATCTTTCACCCAGTGCACAGATAAATTGTGGAGAACCTTGCACAAAGCGTTATCGACATTGAAACAGAAATTAGTTCAGAAATTAATTTGCAGCATCATGAAACATTATTAAACTTGTTAGGCTCCATGTAACCTCTGGCTCTTTAAGTCCCTGTGCTGCTGGAAACTATGAAGATGTTCCTGCAGAAAGTTTTCTCTAGATATGTCCTACCTATCATACTATTTTCCTAACCTTTTCCCTCTCTTCTACCACATAAGGTCCAGGAGAGCCACTCTGATTTTATGTTCCAAATACAGACTAATATATGAGATCAAAACCCTTTAAAAATTTGGAAATATAATGTGTCAGAAATCCCAGTAACTTATAATCAGTTGATTGTGAAGCACTACTGTATTTTGGGACCTGCACATCCTGTTTTTTTCCTGTATATCACAATATTCTGGCTGGAAAAAGTGACTACACAATTGCCATAGAAATCATAGCTTTCAACGAGGAGTACAGAAGATCAGGAAAATATATTATAAAAGAGATTTTTGTAACAGCTGGCTTTCTGCTGAAGCAAATTTTCAACTCCCACTACAGACATACTGGCTTGCAACTCATATTTCAGCATTCCAGCAAAAATTTTTCTGTACGTCTCTTGAAATAATGAAATCTGTTTTTTCAGTCAGTGGCATCACACTAGGGAAATATCAGCTGGAGCATTGGTAAAGACAGTAGTTCAGACAGATGTCACTACCATTCAGTTGTTACAGATACTCCTGACACGACAAAGCAGTACTGTATAACCCCTTCGGTCTGAACCACATCTCTGAAACACACAGACATGGTTCTACCCAATGTCACAAATTCCATGCACCAAACCACCTTGGAAATGTCCGTGGTTCACTTCAGCAGCAGCACGTCACTGGCAGAGTGAGTAAGACCAAATGACTCTCTCATTGTACTGTTATATTAGATTTGCCACTATTCCAGTGGCATAAGAATATGGTTGCCTGAGCGGGTTTGCCAAGGGAATGATAAAATTATGAAAGCTGTTGCTTTGGTTCCTCATGTACAATGAACAATGAATAGCTGATCCTTTAAGAGTTCCCCAGAAAATGAAAAAATGCACCAGTAGTCCCTGTTTCTTGTGTCTCTAGTGGTAGAAAAAGAAATCCTCTATTTCTGAGCCTTTCTACTCCTAAAACATTTTTCTCATTTCCTTGAAATGTTCTAGCTGTATTTTATTGGTACATTTGACAATAATTTTCTGAACAGTTTTCTAGTTCTTTTTTTAATGGAAATCTAAATTTACAACTAGTAGAGATCCAGAACTCAGAAGTAAGGTACTATATCTACATCATGCCCAGATCTCCTGCCTAATTGTAGTGATGTGAATTGACATTATGGAAGTTATAGACACGATGGAAGTTTGTTGGTGATGCTGCTTTCCTGCAGTGAGAAATGAGCGCTTTGAAGAAAACACTCTAGTTTGAACACTTGATAATCAGACAAAAAATTAACTTTGAAGTGACATAAATATACCTGTATACAGTTGTTATTCCACAAAGGACACAGGTAAACAGAAAATTGAACCTAGCCTCTCAAAGTCTTATACGTGCACTGAAAATGATACATCAGAGTATTTTCAGAACAAGTGATCTACAGTTTTAATGAAGCTGTGAATTGGATATTCACCTTGACTAGACAAAATCAAAACTTTTAGTCAGGTTCTTAGAAACACCAATGTATCTGGAATAACAGAGGAAATACCTGTCTTTTGAATCATGGTAATGGGAGGGTAGTGTTTTCAGATCTCCCTTCTAACAGAGAAAATATGCCTGAAAAAGTCTTTCTGGCTGACGGAAAGAATGACTACTGGAAAGAGGAGTCTGAAAAGAGGTTGGGTGAGTAGTTTTATGACTGAACAATTATCAGTCTGTTACACTCAGTAAGGCATCTTGCTGTTCTCAGGTACCTACTTCTCATTGATGGTCTTAATGAATTGGTCTTACTGATGGTCTTAATGAATTTTTTTAATTATGACTTTTAATTAAGTGCTGGCTTAAGAGCTATCCATCAGAGGGACTGCATTCCTGAATGGCAACCCAGGACTAAAGATGGGCTCTACCTGAAAGTTGGCTTCATAAAAGCAGTTGCTGATAATTTCAATGGAAAATGAATTCACATTTTTGTGATTATTCACTTCAATTATTTTTTAATGTGATTGTTTTAAACAATAAAAAGTAGAACGTCTATGCAAATAAGTAATTATCTTTCTTTATGACACACTTGAAGTACAGGCTTGTAGAGCCGGAAGGGGCCTCAGGATGTCGTCTAACCCTTCCAGCCTGCCGCTATTCCCGACAGATCCTTGTCCAGTCAGTTCTTCAATGACCAGTGACAGAGACCAACATCCCAGATGACCTCCCCCACTGCTTCACCAAAACCTTCATAATGCCTACCCTATATGTCCTTCCAGTCATTCAACCCTGTTACTTTTACACCTGTCCAACGCAGCAAAGGAGAACAGAGTATACCCTTCATCTTTGCAAGCAGCCTTTTACATATCTCAAGAGTATTATAACGCCCATTTCCCTCCACCATAGCTATCCCACCCTACCTTTTCTTCTTGGGCCGTGAATTCCAAAGCCCACCCTGACTGTTCTCTCCGATTGGTGAACACTTTTGCCAACAGTCACCTGGAGCAGATTTCTACGCCAGCAAGTGCTGAGCAGAGAGATTGCTGCGGCTGTTGCAACACTGCAATACGGTAAATGTTCAGCTAATATTCACATAAAATACAGAAGATAACCGGTATCCAAAAGATGAACCATTATGAGACTTCTGTGAAATAAATGCGAGAAAGGTACATAAACGGAGGCAGTTGTATGCAAGAAGTGATGGAGGATCAAAAGCCAGTGGTACAACACACAACACTGGTGGCACAACGCATAAAGCCACGTTTTGCATGCTACAGAATTTCCCCTCCTGGCAGGCTCCACCGCAACGCAGGCAGCCGCCCGCCCTGATGAGGAGTAAGAGGTGGCAGAAAACGCAGATTTGCAAAAGTGAATATTTTAAATTTGTCGGGAAAAAGCTGTTTCGGAGAGGAGAGGAGAGGAGAGGAGAGGAGAGGAGAGGAGAGGAGAGGAGAGGAGAGGAGAGGAGAGGAGAGGAGAGGAGAGGAGAGGAGAGGAGAGGAGAGGAGAGGAGAGGAGAGGAGAGGAGAGGAGAGGAGAGGAGAGGAGAGGGAACCTAACTCTTGTATTGTTTTACCGAGGTGCTACAAAGTCAGCCCAGGATGGTGCCAGAGATATTCTGGAGTATTTTAGAAAACAGGCTGACTGCAGCTAAGTTAAAATAGGCTCTCTCACGTACATCGGCCGGCCTTTACAATGACTGTTTTACGTGAGTGACTTCAGACTTGTGGTCGTGGGAGCAGCATAAGTGGGGGTACATTACCTACTTAGAAACGTGTTTACGTATATTAAAGGGGGGGTGGCTTCAAAATCACTCTGCGAACTTGCCTGGCGCAGTTCGCAGGTCTGGTCTGTAGCTGGAGGGAGCCCCCGGAGCGCGGGAGTGCAGCCGGCCGGCAGGCAGCGGCCCCGCCCCGCCCGCCCCGCCCGGCCCCGCGCCCCTGCCCCCGGCATCGCCCCCGCCATCGCGCCCGCCGCCGCCGGCGTCCAGCGGGGCCCGGGCCGGGGCGGGGCGGGGCGGGGCGGGGGCGGTGGCCCGGCCCGGCCCGCCCCGCGTCCGCGCAGCCCCCCCGCAGCCCATGAGCCGCCATGGCGGCGCGCCGGCGCTGCCCAGAAGTTTGGAGCCGGGGCAGCGGGAGGAGGCTGCGTGCGAGGGGACGGCGGCAGCCGGTGCCCAGCCGCGGGCGGCACAGCCGGGCGGCGGGCAGGTGAGGCGAGGCGAGGCGAGGCGGGGCGGGGCGGGGGGGCGGCCGGGCTGGCCGGCGGGGAGGATCCGCGCAGAGGCGCCCGGTCCGCAGCGGCTGCCCCGGCGGGGGGCGGCGGACGCAACTTCGGCAGCGGCCTCGGGCGAAGTGCGATCGCGGGGCGAGCGGGGGTGGGTGCCCCGCGGCCGAGGACGGAGCTGTGGGGCCGGGGCGGGCGCGGGGCGCGGCCGGGCAGCGGCGCGGCCCCTCGGGACGCTGTCGGGGCGGCCCCTGGCTGCCCGCAGAGCGGCTGAAGCCGGCGTTCCGTCCTGTCCTGTCCTGTCCTGTCCTGCTTGGTTGCCTCCACCCCCGACCCAGCGGCCGGAGATGGGCGCTGAGGCGGAGCGGCCGTCGCGGGCAGGCGGTGCCGGGCGCTGCCCGACGGCTGCCGGCGCGGACGCGGCGGGAGGCGAAGCCGCCTCAGGCACCGTTGTCCCTTCTGTGTCCTCACAGGTGCAGGCAGTGTTGGGCTGCTCAGCACCCCGCCTGACCTCCGTCTCGGATGGAGGCGTCGCTCGGAGGAAGCGGGGACCGTGAGGTGTCCCTGGGACGGTAGCCAAAGCAGAGTGATGCATTCCTAGCCTGGCCCAGCCACCCGCCCCCCCCCCCCCCCCCCCCCGGCGGGGCAGTCTTCTCTGCAGCTTTGTGGTGTTTTCGATCCAGGAGAGTGTGGGCTGCTGCTGGCAGCTACAGGATGAAGTCGCCTCCCTGCTGCATGTCTCTTTCTTCCCAAGCATCCCTGGAGGAACCAAGGAGTAGCACATCCCTGGGCTCCCTGGACTCCAGTGTTTTCTCCAGTGAGGAAGAGCAGGGGCCCCTGCTCCAGAAGGTCATTCCCTCCTTGGACTGCTTTACTATCAATGTAGGAGGCAGCCGCTTTGTGATGTCCCAGCAAACTTTGTCTTGCTACCCTGACACCCGTCTCGGCAAACTGGCCGTAGTGGTCTCCGCTGCCCGGGATGTGGCGTCTGGCCTCCTTGAACTTTGTGATGATGCCAACCTCATGGAGAATGAATATTTCTTTGACCGGAGCTCACAGGCGTTTCACTACATCCTGAATTACTACCAGACAGGGAGGTTGCATGTGATGGAGCAGCTTTGTGCACTCTCCTTCCTGCAAGAGATCCAGTACTGGGGCTTGGATGAGCTCAGCATTGATTCCTGCTGCAGAGACCGGTGAGTTGTGGGAAGATGTGTCACGCAGGATTGTGGGCTGGGTGAGCTCAGTATTGACTTGAGCGCAGGGACGCTCAGGTGGGAGATCCAGCAGTGGGGATAGGCGAGGTAGCAGAGCATTGAGAAAAGTGTGCTCAAAGCTGCATGAGTTCAGCCCTCAATCCTACTCTAGAGGTGTATGGGTGTAGCAAATGGGAGGAGATGTGTTGGGTGAGGTCACTGTTGACCTTTCCTGAAGGACAGGTTGGCAGGGAGTCAAGACAGTGGAACCCTAACAGGAGCAGGACCTGTGTTGTCCTGTACCGGCTTCAGACTGGCCCTGGAAGCTCAAAATGTTTGAAAGGGACAATGCCAGACATGAAAAAGCTTGTGACGGGAGAGATGTCCTTTCAGTCATCCAGTTTGGGGTTATCCTAGTTAGAGAGATTGGATGTGGAGTCAGACGTGGTGCTGGGAGGGTTTGGAGCCTCCCAACCCCACACTTTTCATTCTGGAGGATTTCCAGATCCAAGCTGGAGAGGCAGAAGGGGGGGTGGTCACCTGCCAGGCTGAGTGTGGGTGGCATGGCTCCAGGAGGAGCTGTGATGGGAAGCATGGCACATGGATGTAGCAGCTTACAGGGAGGGGGCAGCAACAGCGGGAACATGGCTCACTGGAGACAAATTGTAACAGGCAGCTTAGGAACGAGGTGGGTTTCGACTGCACCACCCCCAGGACATTTCTGTTAATTCTGTTTGCAGTTAATCTTATTTTTTGGCCACTATTTTTAGTGTTACTGGTTGGTTTGTTAGTGTGGAAGAAATTAATTGTCTAAAGAGTACAACTGCTATTTATCCAAAGCAAAATTACTAGAAAGAAACAAAGAAGCCCTCACCCCAAAAGGATACTAAAGTTATCCTACCCTAGCATGGTCTGGTTCTGCAGCTGAGAGAGTTGGATCCCAGTTTTCATCCCTTCCTTCCTTCCCTGCTAGGTGTAACGGAAAGCTCCTACTTTTTTGGTGGTACGAGGAGCTACAGACCTCTGACATATGCAGGAGTAACTGTGTATCAAATGAAGGCAAAACTGCATAGCCCCTTTGTCTAAGGCTTGAGATTTGCAGCAGTCAAGAAATAAATATATGAAAGAAAAGAGGGGTTTTTGTGTGTACTTTAGGAATGTTTTTGTTTCATGAAATTGTTCTATAAATACGCTCTTCCTCTAACAAAATACTCAACTATGCATTTACAATCTGTAGGTTTTACTCAGCACAGATGCTTGTGCACTTTGTTGTGTGAGGACTCATAAAATAAAAGAAAGTAAGATAACTTGTCATTTTGGTGTGTATTGATCAGAACCTCATCCATGAACTGCATGGCTTTTATTATGCCTTCCCTTTTAGTATTGCCGGTACACACCAATGTAATAAAAATGCAATATAATTAATAAAATTGAGGACAATTTAGAAACAGAGAGTCTGGTTGTGCCAGGATTGCTTACAAGAATGCATGTTAGTCATGCAGCAAATCCTACTGTAGTCAACATGATCCATATAAATAGCGTGCTATCAGAATGAAATTACTCTGCACATACAAACTGTCACTGATATGAAATGAGGGAATAGAAATATCAGGTCAATGGAAGCATGCTGCAGGGTCTCAATTAATAAAATCATCATCCATATGCTTGACATCAGGGTTTTCTGAGCTCACGTAAGGTATACTTTAATGTGTATTCTTATACCTCACGTGGTAGAGGATAAAAAAGAAAACCCCATATGCATATTGGTATTAAAAATCTCTTTGGGGGGGGGGGGGTGGATTCTGGGCAGGTACTTCAGGAGGAAGGAGCTGAGTGAAGCCTTAGACATCAAGAAAGATGCAGAAGAACTGGATGCCCAAGATGAGGAAGAAGACTTTTCTGGTAGCCTCTGTCCCAGTGTCAGACAGAAACTTTGGGAAGTTTTGGAAAAGCCTGGCTCCTCTGCAGCAGCCAGGACTTTCGGCACTCTGTCCATGGCTTTTGTTGTTGTGTCCATTGCCAACATGGCTTTGATTTCGGTCGAGCTAAGCTGGCTGGCACCACCACTACTGGATGCCCTAGAGTACCTGTGCATTGCGTGGTTCACTGTGGAGTTTGTTCTGAGGTTCCTGTGTGCACGGGATCGGTGTCGCTTCCTAAGGAGTGTGGCAAACATCATAGACCTCCTTGCTATTTTACCTTTCTACATCACCCTGCTGGTGGAGAGCCTGTGTGGTGGGGAGAGCTCCCAAGAACTGGAGAACGTGGGGCGCATTGTCCAAGTGCTGAGACTGCTCAGAGCCCTGCGGATGCTGAAGCTGGGAAGACATTCAACAGGTACTTTCGGCCATGGCAGTGGTCCTTCTCGGTTTTGCTGCCTACAACAGTTGTTCCTGGGCACAGTCCCCCATTTTGTGTGCATTTCTGCCTAACCTTTTTACCCAATCTAATGTTAGCAGTAGTGGCTTGTGAAAATCTTACTTTTGGACATTGATAATTGAGTGGCAGGGGCATTCTTCAATAAAAGTTAGTTCTTCATAAACCCAGTGTATATTGTTTGCACAGAATATTTACAAAAACAGGCCCCAGAGTTGCGTACTGTAAATCATCCACCAGTCATTCACAATGTCATAAATTTGCAAACATATATTTGAGTTGATTTGGTTAGGAATGAAGCAAGAGAAGAAGCAGAGATCATTGACCCATGCTTTTTGTATTATCAAAAGCCCATTAATGACAGCTTATATTACCTGTCACAATTTGTTTTGTTAAGAACTGTATGCAAAGAAGTATATCATGATTTTGTCTACTTCATAGATCCTGAAAACAACCAGGATAGAGAATGTTTCAAGAAAACTGTTAAAACTGAATCATACCGGGCAGTGGGTTGAGGGGCTCTCTGGCCCTGTTGAACACGTTGATATCTCTGTGATATGTGGAGCACTGCTGGGGGCTGTTTACTGAATGGACCTAGGTGCAGCTCAGAGTAGCCGTGTCAGGTTCAGTCAGCATTCCCCCATTGGTGTGGGGCCCTTGGTGACCAAGCATTTCTGACAGGTCAATAGACAGATGGGTGAACAGCAAGCAGGGGTAGGGTGGAAGGTGAAATGCATTTCTGAGAACATTTTTATTCACTCTTTCTGAGTAGTGAAGGGAAGGCGTAAAAGGTAACATTTTCCAGTGGGAATTTATCAGAGGAAGCTGGAAATGATTGGAAGGTGTTGTGTTTCCCCTTGTGTTTACCCCATTTTTATTACTACTTCATGACACGTGCATGCCTGGATATATGAAAGAGTAAAAGCCACTCCTACCACACCCTCTCCATGCCATCATGTTGTCCAGTGCATGGCATTTTCAAAGTGATTTAATTATGTTTCCACTTAAATCAGTGCTGAATAGGGCACTGAATTTGACAGGAGAAATGTTCAGACAACACTTGGAGCTTTGAAAACTCAGATCCTGATAGTAAATCACAGTCTCTGTCCTGCAATATTAGCCTGTTCTGAAGATGGTGGTGGTCATTCTTACATGGCATTCAACATACCCTTCCAGGACTTCCTGCCATGGAGTAGGAATAGGTTGATGCTTCTCTTTTTTGGAGAGCCATCTCCACCCTCTTTGTGAACTGGCCCTACTCCATCAGGCATTACAGTGTGCTCGCAGCAGCAGAATGTTTTTGTTCCCACTGAAGGGCCGTGAACCTGCCTGCCAATGGCAGGGAGTAGCTTTAATGCTACTGAGCGTAATCATAGTGGTTTGGGAAGTATCTTAATCTTACTCACCTACCCTAAATTATGCCTATACTGATGCGGTTGAAAGGAAGATTATAATGATTCAGTCTGTCAATGAGTTTGTTTTGCTTCATTACTCTTTTTGCAGGGTTCAGGGGGTTTTGATGGGTTGTTTTGTTTGGGTTTTTTTTTTTTCAAGAAAGGTTGCTAGCCACTTTTGATGGTAGCTCTAATGTGAATGCATTTCTCTCTAATTGTATTTTGAAAATAAGAAAAGGATTTGAAGTCATCAAGGCACTTTTGTGCTGAATAACAAAACAGTGATCCAAAAGTATGTTGATTCTAGTTATAAAGTTTCCAGTTTATCGCATTTTACTGTTACAGAATGAATCCATGAAACTGAGTTCTAAGGCTCTTTCTATCAAATTGAAACCAGATATTTCAGACACTTGTATAACTGTTAACTTCAGGTATATTAACTTTCAGGGATGGTCTAAACTTTTGTGTTTATTTATTCTTAAATTCATTAAAATATTACCACAGTTTATATCACAATATTGAGTGCCATTAAGAGTTTAGTAATTTCATGTTAGCTAGAAGTGAATTAATGATACGAAAATCTAGTCTCCTAATCTGGAAGTGAGCCATCATCTTCCTACTAGAACCACAGTACCAGTTGCAAAAAAAAGCAGCAACATACTTAATCTACTTCATCCATCCAGACCAGCATTACCATTGCTGTGCTTGCTTCTTTGGTAGTTCAGAGTTGCTGCCCACTTAGGCCCAGAACACTAAATCAAATCTGTATAATTTAAATGTAGAAAGTCACTGTTTCGATCTTCTGTCAGAGGAGATGCTGCTGCTAAGCCAAAATGTAGCCCTAATGAATCAAAATAGAAACATACACTTGCAGATCTGAAGCCCTATTTCTGAGCACTAGAGGTGTGTAGCAGAAGAGAGTTTTGTCAACGTGCTTCTAAACACATCCTTAACCACAGCTGCTAAATGTAAGATGAACCCTGTAAGTACCATATACAAAGACTATCCCTGCACATACCTAGGTAGTCCTGAAAAATCTCAGTGTTTAGGGATGGCACTCACAACAACTCTGCTCTCTTGCTGTGGATCTGGCAGCGGAAAGCTACCTCCCAGTGAAGCTTCTCTCTGACTCCTGCACTCTCAGATCAGACAAAACTTCATGCACTCCTTACCCGCTTTGTGTGGCAAGAGGAGTGTGAGATCAGAAGAGATGAGAAAATTCGAGGCTGCAGGCAGCACCTCCTCTTTCACCAAGCAGGGGTGATCACAGTCACAAGGAGAGCATCTCTCTAGCACTGTGCAGACCCATAGGAAAGCTGGGATCCCAACAGCTGCCTGGCTCTGCTGTCAGGGGCAGAAATGAGTTAGGAAAAAATGTAACATCAATTTTTTTTTTTTTTTTTTTCACTTTACTTTTAAAGAAATGGCAGATTAACCTTTTTTGTAGGGAAGGGATAGTAAAAGAAATGGAAGAATAATTTCTGCACCTTTGAAAGCTGAACCCAGCTAGGAGGGATGTGATGCCTAGAAACACTGGAGCTAGACTAGAGTGATTGTGTAAGTACTTAGTAAAGTGCTATACTTCTTCAAGGAACAACTGAGAAATCAGTAGTACCTCTACCTAGAAAATGTATGGCTAGAAGGTGAGAATACTCTTCTGAGATACCGAAATTATGGATTTGAGTGGCTGCAAGCATAGGTGAGAACTGAACCTGCATTTTTCACATTCTCTGATGCTTGTCAGCTGTTGGCTTCCTTCTGGGGCTGCGTTTTGTGTGAAGCCTTGCCGGCCCTCCTCTGGGAAGCACTTACAGATTGACTCCTTGAGGAGAGTTAGGATGTGAGCATCTTACTTCTGATGGCTGTAGCGTATGTCAGGATGAGATGCCTCCAGATACATGAAAAAGCAAAACCTCAGCACTTTTAGTGCCAAAAATTTAGGATGATTTAAATGCTGTGTGTAAACTGAAGCTCCCAAACACCAGTTTGTATTGCCAAGTCCCCTTGGGCAATAGAGAGATGGAACTTTACCTGCATGGCAGAAAGGCTTCCCCTTCCTCCTGCTGGCGCCAGGGCTGGGGCAGCTTGCCTGCCCCACGCCAGCTGTGTTGCAGCACCTTAGCACCTTCCAGCACAAGTAACCAAGCTGTCACAGCTCCTGGCAAGGAGTTCGCATGAGAAGTCATAAGACTTGCTGAGGTGTCTGTGCTGGAACAGCCCTAGCTTGGCTGTGTGCTAAGGCTCAGAGACATTTTAAGAAGTTACAATATAATATAGCAGAATATATTATTCTTTTGAATACACCAACTGATTCCCACTTAGGAATGAACTGTGGAGTCCAGTAAGTTGTCTGATTCATAGATTCATCTAAAAATGTCTTCTGACTTCATCTGAAGACATGAAGAGATGGAGAACCATCATTTCACTGATAATTCACACTAGTGACTATGTACCCTCGCCAAATTAATTTGGGTTTGGTTTGGTTTTTTTTTTTTTTGCTTTGACTTTAACAAATTAAAGGGTTCTTTTTTGATATTATTATGATAACCAAGATAACTCTTCAATACCTGTTTTTCTTTTTGATAACTGTGACAGCTTGAGCTCTGTTTTTCCAGACCCTGAATCATTTCTGTTACACTCTTCTGCACCTTTTGCAGTTTTTCAGTACCTCTGTTTTAGATGAGGATAATAGAACTAAGAATACTAAAAAGAATTCAGACTCCTTAACAGTCAGAATAATTAACTATAGGAAAAATATTTTGCTGAAGGTGTCATCAATGTGATACAAAGAGTTAGTAGTCACTGCCCTGTTCCTCCTTATTTTGACCTGGTTTATGCAAGAGTTGCACTGGTTTTTAGTTATAGTATTCTCAGGATCCATCATAAGGGGCAGACCCTGGCTTCTACAGTACTCATTTATGCTTTGAAAGGAAGTGCTACAGAGGTAATTTTAAATTGGAGTACCTTCTTCCTAGGTCACCTGAAAGGACTTATTCTTCTACCTTGTTCAGTAGGAAGTTTTACAGGGCAATTGATGATAGTAACTTCCTTGGAAGATGAGTGTTTGATCCGGATCCTTGCAATTGTCTCGCACAGCTTTTACGCTGCTTATCATTGTGCATTTTCAAAATGTGGTGGCAGTCATATTAACAGAGAAAAGATTACACTGGTATATTGTATTCACCTCGTGTTGCAGATTTAAACTATATCTTTGTAATAAACATTCTAACCAACAGATCATAGTTATAGTAATAACAAACGTGGATATGGGCAAGTCATTAACTGGAGTTCATAGAAGAAAACATTCCCTACAAACTCTAGTGTGTACTTCCACTGTTTGCTGTACATAAACAAAAACTGTAAAACCCATTAGACCTGATGGGGAAAAGAGCGAGCCAAAAGCAAGAAGAAATTTTAACATCTTTTAGTTTGAGATTGAGGAAAGAAAAGCAAATAGAATTGCTTGCTACCCTAATGAGCATATGAAGTCTGAAAGCAGAGGCAGAGCTCTAATAAGCTATTTTGCAAACACTGGTTTAGAGAGAAATGTACCCCATGAAGGGTAATTCATAAGCATTGTGTTTTTCTTATTTATTAAAGAAAACACAGTATGTTTTTGAAGTATTAAAAACCAGTCCAAAATCACTTGTGATTCAAAGGATAATTTCAGTCTCCCATGTGTCTCAGCTGAGTTGGTACCCTGTTATCTTCCTTCTTTGTTTATGTGCACAACATTTATCCATTGCACTGTTATTGGATTTACTTTCCTGCTTGCTTTGTCAGGTAGTCAACCCTTGAGGCAGGAGCTCTAAAAGGAATGTGGCATGGTACGGAGAGCGGTCAGCTGCACACAAACTCCCTGTGCAGCTCACACGCAATAGGACTGATGTAGTACATTGGTGAATTAACAGGAAAATATCGTGTTTGCGTTGGGAGGCTTTGCTATCTCCAGTTTTGGCACAAATGCAGCTGCTGCTAGAATACTGTATTTGTTTTGATGTCTACAGATGAAGCTATTGATAAGGCTGGGGGGAAAGAGGGGTTGAAGAGAGGCTATGAGAGCTATAAAAGGTTGAAAACAGTCCTTAGCAAAGAAAAAGTTACGGAGTGACTGAACTGGGCTCTAAGCACCTACCTGGGAACACAAATTCAGTAACTAAGGGTTGCTTGGTCCAAGAGAAAAATATGACAATGGCTGGAAAATAGGAGCTTGGCCCATTCAGACTGAAAGTAGGGAGCAGGTGTTTCTAGTGTGATTTTTTTAATGGTTATTTAGATAATTTATTAAAAGTTGTGCTAGATCTTCTGTTATGGCCAACTACTAAATCAAGATTGGTTAGTTTTTCTAAATCATATGTATATGTAGTTCAGATGATAAGTAATGATAATTTCTATGCTCTGTATTAAAAGAAACAGAGATGATGTCAGTAGTTCAGTCTCACATTTTAATCTATTTCTCTAAATCATGTTTTCCCAGTAGTGTTGAGGGCAGCACCCCTTTTTCTTAAGGCATGCTCACTAGCAGTCAAAGAAATACATAAGGCAGTCAGCTTTCAAATAAGAGATGTTTTGCAAAGTTATGACGGCTGCTACGTGAATCAGCCTGCTGACAGCATTTCTTGTCTTTCAGGCTTGCGGTCGCTTGGGATGACTATCGCACAATGCTACGAGGAGGTTGGCCTTCTGCTGCTTTTCCTCTCTGTAGGAATCTCTATATTTTCCACTGTGGAGTACTTTGTTGAGCAAGGCATGCCAGGCACAACTTTCACAAGTGTACCTGGTGCCTGGTGGTGGGCAACAACTTCCATGACAACTGTTGGTTATGGTGATATTAGACCAGACACTACCATTGGTAAGGTAGTGGCTTTTATGTGTATACTATCAGGCATACTGGTTTTGGCTTTGCCAATAGCTATAATAAATGACCGTTTTTCTGCCTGTTACTTTACACTGAAGATAAAAGAAGCTGCTCTTCGGCAGCGTGAGGCTTTAAAGAAACTCACGAAGAACTCATCCAGCGACTCTAATATCAATGTTAATTTGCGAGACATATATGCACGCAGTGTCATGGACATGTTACGGTTAAAAAGCAGAGAGAGAGCAAGTACAAGGAGCAGTGGAGCAGATGATTTTTGGTTTTGACTTTTAATTTACTTAGCCTGGTGTAGCAAATAGACTACTTCAAAAATGTAGTATTAAGCATCTCTTTTTTTATTATTCGCCACATGGTCTATTTGCTTTCCCAGCTGGAGTTTTACTTACTTGGACAGACTGAGATAACCACTGTATACAAAAGGCAGAATTCATAATATGGAGTCTCTCAAAGGCCTCTGAAACCTGCTTCTGGGACTGGATCGTGGTGGGTGAGAGGGGAAATAATGTGTCCGTCAAAGTAAAACAGTGATGCAAACACTTGTATATGATTCCTGTGTCCTTGCTAATGTATAGTAATAAAGTCTTAGCCAAAATTGCCGTGGTGTTTCGAATTTTAAAGAACTATAAGAATTGCATTTGCATTGGAAGAACAAAAATTAAAGACACTAAGAAAATCTGAAAGGGGAAGTCTAAGGGAGTGAAATGTTGAATAAATTTATGATGACATTCCTGTAATGAGCTTCATCTTGACCCCCTTTCTTGTCCCCATCTTCTACTCCATTTGCATGAAAAAGAGGTTACTAGACCCTGTTGGGGAGAATTTCCTCATTTGAAGAGAAGCAAAGGGCTACCAGATATGTGGGGGGTATCAGGAGATAGGTGAATGTATTAAGCAGAGGCAAGATCTGCAGCAAAGTATAAAATAGTCATGAAATAGGTGCCATAATGTAGAGCATCCTCTGCAGTTGCTCTAGAAGTTGCAGGAGCTAATACAACCTTTGCACCATACAAGTAATTTACAAACTTGGTTTGAAATATGCCTTCTCTGTGTGTTTTGATTCCCATAGCTTATGTGTGTAGCTAAGCAGGTTTTTTTCTCAAGTCAAGTCACTGGTGGATATCAGAAGAAACAGAAGTGGTAAAAGATAACAAGCTACTCATTTCTCTGTCTTCCATTAAAATCAGTAGGTATTCCAAGTGGGCCAGTTTTTTTAAAAATTAATAATCTTCACTAACCCATTATTAGAAAAATCCTTCATCAAAATCTTTTGTTCCAAAGGAAAAATGACCACTTGTTGGACTGGATGCTTAGTCCAATGTAGTAATCAAAGTACAATATTAAAATAATGAAAGGTATTTTTGGTCAAGTTTCCCACCACTTACCTCTGCAGTGGCCCAATATCATTCTTAGTGAACAAAGCTTTTCTTTAATATAATTTCACTGTCCTAGACTATGACATTGCCGCAGTATACATATAACTCAACTAGTAGGTTAAATAAAGAAATCACAAACCTCGCTCATTTCATGTTTCTTTTGGGCAATATAACTACAATCATTATTTATATTTGACATTAATTCTACATACTGAAAAGAAACAGCTATTAACTGTGGATTATTTAATTTTATAAGGTATTTATGTATATAGAAGGCTTAAACTGCCTTTGAGGATATATGAATGGGTGAAATAACCTGCTTTTAATAAACATTGAATAATACTTGTTTTGAAACTACAGTGTGTTTCCCTCCCGTTCCCTATAAATGGTGGTGTAAACATAATACAGCAAGCAAAATTTTCAAAGGCTCTGACCTTTATGCAAACTGAATAGCATTTCAGCATGAAACTTCTGATTTATCAGCTTGTATCAGTCAGCATTTGGATTTGGGACCAATGCAGCACATGCAGCCATCACCCAGTGTCAGAAGGAAGCCAAGGGAGAACACTGGAGAACAGAGACCAAAAGAATGTGTCTTGCTCTACCAGAAATTGTCTAGGTGTGAAAATTCATGGGTCAGCCTCATGGTCTGTGTTACACAGAGAGCAAAGTGTGTCAGTGTTCCCCTCTGCCCAAATATTCTATGAATCCATCATAAACCTCCCGTTGATGTCCAGAAGACAAAATTAATTCTGCAGGGGAAGGTTTGATGCATCCCACTCTACGTTATTATTTCATAGCTCCTCCGAGCAGGAAGTCTCTTAGGCTGCACAAATTGTACAGGCTGTTTCTCATTCAAAAGTCATTCTAATTATAGAGAATTAGGAAGAAGCTTTCATTGTGGGAAGGCTGTTTTGTAATGTCTTTTGTGCTTTCTTGTACAGCATCTGATCTCTGTTTGAGAAAGGAAATGCAGTTAGATAGCTGATTGATTCTCTTTAGGGAAAGGCTGCTTTTATTGCATCCTGTGCTTTTTATGAAGGACTCAAAAGAACAAGAGAAATGTTCTGGGATGTATCAGTTGATTCACTCCTTTCACCAGCTCTGGAGATAAAGTGTCGTAGAAATGCCCATGGGGAAACATGGCTGAGACTTTATCCAGTAGCTGCCTGGCTGCTATTTTCAGACCTCTTGATTTTAAATTCAAAGTCTCCCAAGAAGTGTTTGTCAATCACATTGTTTATGCAGCAAGGTTATCTATCACATTATGGGCTGAGACTAGCAAATCATTTTGCAGATGAAGGCTGGTTCTGCTTTCAGCTCTTACAGACAGAAGGACCGGAGTATTTGTCCTGAGCAACAAACAGTACAGGACATTACAACTCTAAAACATGAAGCTATGCCATGTACTTACTACCACAGAAAATAGCTCAGTCACCACTAAGGCACCACATTAAGGATGTTACTGTGCTATTTTTAGAATATCACACCGAAGATAAGAAACTACCTCTTGTCCTCACATCTGTTCTGCCATTTCCATCCCACAGCAGACTTGGCAGAAAGGATCATGTGTTAGAACATCAGTAACATTGGCTGAAAAATTAGCATTTTAGCTTAAAACACCAAGTATTTCCAAAAACTGTTATCAAAGGGTGTAGCTGCAGCACTTACAGCAAGCCCACATTAACCTTGGTTCCCTAGTACATGAAACAATAATAGTCAAAATGCAGTGGCACTGCAGTGCAGACTAACAGTCTGAAAAATCTTGTATATTTGTTTGTAGATGCTTAGGGGCAGCTTTTAGATGGGGACAGTATAGTCCAACCCCACCAGAACTAAAATTGTTATTTGTTGTTCTTACTTTGAAGAAAGCCAACAGCCTCCTGAGGCGCATCAGGCAGAGCATTGCCAGCAGGTCAAGGGAGGTGATCCTGCTCCTCTGCTCAGCACTGGTGAGACACATCTGGGTGCTCCGTCCAGTGCTGGGCTCCCCAGTACAAGAAAGACAGAGAGATACTGGAGATAGTACAGCAAAATATTGGAGTCCCAAGTTGCAGAGACCAGTGTGTTGGGGAACCCCTATGTCCAGGACAGGTGGGTGTGCTGGAAGCTGTGGGGGGATTTATCACTTTTTGGGTTAAGAAAGGTATTTAGAATTCTTGTTTGCTAATATTTTACAAGTGTCTAATATTGTGATTTACCTGCTGTATTGTACTGATACTGATCCTGAATGCATAGTTCATTGATCACTTTAATTATGTGGTGTTAGTAAGTCAATAAACTACTTCAGTCTTGATTTGATATAAACTGTGTAAGTTGAGCAATTTTTCCCCAGGACAGGAGTTTTGCTGGCCAACTCTGAGCTTGTGGGATTGCCATGTGGTAAATACAGTTGAACACAAAAAGGAGCAAAAAGGAAAGGAGAAAGTGATGAAGTCTTTTACAACTTAATTTTGTTTTCTGACATAACAAAGTATTCTCATCTTGTTATAATTATTTTAATAATGAATGACATTCTTTTCTAATTTTCTACAGTATTGTCCTCTCAAACCTCCATTGAGGTATACATGCATACACACAGCTCTACCAGAACATATTCTGTTGAGATGCCCACCATCTAAACTACACTAGAGCAGCTGCTGCTGACACCTCCGGTACTTAGTTGTCTGTGCTCTTATCGCATAGCCTCACTGCAGAAAGGGTAGAGCAGTGCAGGCTGTAGTCACACCTCTGACTGCAGACAAGGGGTTTCCAGGGTTCTGAGCTCTTGAAAATATCATTCACTAAAGAGGAGGGCTGGAGTCAATAATGTCTCTAGGACTGAGATGCATTTTTCAATTATAACCTCTTGTCAATTTTATTTTTTGAGTGTCTTAATGAGTCCTGTAATTACTACAGCTTTGCCTTTTATTTAAACACAAATTCTAGAAAAAACATACATCTCCAGACAAAAGCAGACCTGCCATGCACTCACTGTTCGTAAGAGTTTGATGAGGCATTTAAGTTTGTTGTAAATAGTGAGCTTGACCTGATGAGCAGTCAGTAACTGACCAGGGGAGGTTTAGATTGCCCAGGGGAGGTTTAGATTGGATATTAGGAAAAATTTCTTCATGGAAAGAGTAGTCAAGCATTGGAACAGGCTGCCCAGAGAGGTGGTGGAGTCACCATCCCTGGAAATGTTGAAAAAACAGGTAGAGGTGGCACTTTGGGATGTGGTTTAGTGGGCATGGTGGTGTTGGGATGACAGTTGGACTGATGATCTTAGAGGTCCTTTCCAATCTTAATGATTCCTAGTTTTTACTTTCATTATAAATGATCCAGCCACCAAGCCAGGAAACATGAAATTGCTACTCTGCCCTTAATTGGTTTAGTGGTAGACTTGGTAGTGTTAGGTTAATGGTTGGACTGGATGATCTTAAAGGTCTTTTCCAACCTAAGTGATTCTATGGTTCTGTGATTCTATAAAGCCATTCCTTCAGTAAATGGATTTTAATGAAAGACTAAGCTGAAGAATTCAGTTACAATTAACTTTGTTGTTGCTTTTGATATATGTGAAATAGAATCTTTTCTGACAAAACCTTGACCCTGATGTATAGGACTGGTACTTCTGCTAGAGGATGGCACTGTCAGCAGGAGGGAGAGCACAGCCCATTTTGCGTGTACCTCTCACAGCTGTGTTTGAAAAACATGAGCATACACACCCATTCTCACAGAAAAACAGGAGAGAAATTTGGTGCAGGTGGGTCTTGCAGACTGCCCTATTACAGAATTTCTATGTAAGACAAAAAAATTCTAGACTAACAACAAAGCCTATTGAAAGGTATTTGGGGCACTATTATCTATTTTACTTATGCTAAGTTTCTGCTCTGCAGACATCAGCAACCCCTTTAGCTGGGGTGAAGATAAGGAAGGGATGCCACCTAATGTCACAAAAGCAGGTCCAACACCAGCCAATGTAAACATCAGTTGCTCCCAGTCTTTCTCAGACCCCCAAGAAGTTGCCTGTGAGATGGACGTATAACATACCAAAGAGTGAGGAACCCAGAACAGCCTGAAGTTAGGTTAGGTCTTTTAAAAAGTCTACAGTTGTGTTCATCTAATTAAAATTATGTAAAATGCCTATTAGGATGTGAAAAAAACATGCCTTTGTAACAGCTTCTCAAAATGGAATCATCTTCCTTATCAAGCAAACAAAGACTCCTGCAGATGTAAGATTTTCTCTAATTATACCTAATTTTGTATAGCTTTTAATAAAACAAAGTGCTTGTAAGTCATGTTGTATTACTGTGTAGTCCTGTAAGCTGATACACACATTTCATTTCCAACGGCTTGACTCAGAAAGGCAGTTTTATTTCCAACTCTGTGCAGCAGAGATAGATGCTGGGAAGTGGCTGAAGTGCATGACTCTTCACTACTTAATGCATGAACAAGTTTCTCAGGAGAACTTGGAAAATAATTCATAACGGCCTCTTGCAATTGCCATAAAAAACAAGCACAGTGAATTAACTTGTCCTAAACACATTTTTTCAACACAACCAAAAAAGGTAATTGGCTTGAAAATAGTTAAAAGATAACTAATGATGTCATTCTCTACAGCTGGCCCTGTGTTACAGATTTCTGAATTGTAACTCTCAGCCTGAGGTATGAAATATATTATGCAATCCAACCGTGTTGAATTATGGAAAAATATTCCAAGATGCACATGTCTCTGCTTAAGAACTGCTGTCCAGTGAAGCAACATTCATAAACTCATAGCTCTTTTGTCCTTAACTAGCAATGTCATTGCGGCCTTTAGAATATGATGTCAGAAACTGCCAGAGTTACAGGCTCTGTGGGATCCCTCCATAGCTTTTGTGATGTGTGTTAGACTCTGCAGTGATAAAAGCTATTACTACTGAAACCCTAAACAGACAGATTAAGCCATTATTAATGCTGAGTATATGAGAAGAAAAATAATGAAGGTAGAACAGGAAAGAGAAAATGAATTTAAATTTAAATTAATTTTAATTTAAAATAAGAAGTTGACATTCTTCAGCTGAGATTTACCAGTAACTTTTTGTGACTGACCTTGTGTGTTTTACTCCTCATATCTTCTCATAAGAAATGAAGAACACATGGTTCAGTGCAGAGGAAGAAATTCTTTTCAGCTCATTAACTGACAGGCATCATATGTCCATACCACAAATTAGATCGCATACTAATAATTCATATCTCATCCTGGCCATTCAGCCCCGTATATCAGACACACCTCTGCCCTGAACCATGCGTAAGCATGTGTCTTCATATTTGTATTGTTCTTCTGTAGACCAACACCAAAAAAACTTTTTGTAAGAGGTAAACTTCAAGTTAAAGGGATAAGATCATGTTTAATCTATTTCCAGTTCCTGCTATTTGTTACTTCTGCTGTCAGTCCTCATTTAACCCTCCCATCTTCTCTTCCTGGCAGGAATTGCTGAATAACAGATGGAAGAATTGCCAATCACAGCCTTTCAGTGTCAAAATGTAGACAAACCTACCCCACAAACCTGTGTTCTGTTTTCCTATATTAGAAACAAAATCCAAGTCCAAAGAAACAAGTGTGGTGTTTCTCTCACAGCTACAAGGACAGCATTGATTAGGAACCAGCAGAACCACCATTTGCCAAATTACTGGAAGCTATATGCTTACAGTTGGTCAAAACCAACCTGTCATGTCACACATCTATTTATATCACTAGGAAAACAGACTTCAGTAGCAAATGAAGAAGGAATACATTCTGAGAAAGTATCTGTCTTCTGAGTTTAGAGAGTTAATGTAACTGGTACTGCAAACACACCCAAGAGGCAAGATCCCATTGTGCAAGTGTTGCACTTCAAGCAAAACAGCCACTTCCTAAACACCCTTCCATCCGAATGTGTAGGACAAACCAAACTCTGTATTTAATTTGACAGTGTAAAGCAGTGAAGCTTGTCCAAAGAGCCTTCATATGGTTTTGTTGTAGAAATAATGCAACATGTTCCCCATGGCAAATCTACTGATGTAATGGAATTATACCAGGATGAATTTGGCCCATATTCCAGCAGCCACTCTTTATAAGAGGCTTTGCTGTGTGAAAGCTGGATATGTGGTTGGGCCACAAAAGGGACCAAAACCAACATCCAAATTATGGCCTCTGTTTATGCAGACTGCCTCCTTCCATATGGAGGTGAATCCAGTTTGCTTGTGCCAAGCATCATAATGGAAATACTGGAAAACTGAGCTAACAAAATGCCACTGGCCATCATTGCAATGAGAGTCTGCATTATGCTGCAAATGCTCCCATCAGCTGTCCAGCAGGAGACTTCATTAGAACAGATGTGACAATACAGAAGCCAAAAAAAATTTTAAAAAAATGAAAAGGGAAAGCTCTTGTCTTCACCTATCACCAGGATTCCAGTCTGGTTCAGAGCTAGTGCATTTCACTATCAATTATTTAATGTGCTTAGAGTTCAACACTAGAGTAAGCAAAATATTCAGTGCAAAAATGATGGGTGTTATTTATACAGTATCTTTCTGTATGAAGAATGTCACTTTCCAATGACAATTCAGTACTTCACTAATCATTCCTTATGACATAAACCATCACAAACTGCAGACCTATCTCCAGCTGGTGGATCAAGACAATCTCATTTATTCGTGGTATGTTTCTGTTCACATTATCTTTTCAGTTTCTTAAGATCAAGTGTGCTATTCTCGCCTGCATTTTTTCATGTCTCAGATCAGAGCTACATTTACCAGAGAGACATGGTCCTATAGATGATTCATGCTAGAATGGCATCGTCTGTGGTGCAGGCGCAAGAAATAGTAGTAAAGGCAGGAAAACACAATACAGGTGCAATAACAGGACACAAAGTCGCACAAGTGCATTGGAAGAGGCTGCCCAGAGAGGTGGTGGAGTCACCATCCCTGGAAGTGTTCAAAAAACGGGTAGATATGGCACTTCAGGACATGGTTTAGTCTACCCTTGATTGGTTTAGTGTGGACTTGGTAGTGTAGGTTAATGGTTGGACTGGATGATCTTAAAGGTCTTTTCCAACCTAAACGATTCTATGATTCTATAAGTGCCTGTTTCAGAAGCAGAAGATGCTATATGGGATGAAATAAGTCACAGCTTTTCACATGGCACTCCGCAACCCAAGACCAGTCTGTGAGGCAAAACCAAGTGGTCATTAAATGAGCCCAGGGAAATGCAGACCCACAAGGCACGCAGGCTGAAGCAGCTGCTCTGCACATCCTCAGCTCCTTCTCCAGCTTGCCTATTCCTCATATTTTTCCCAGCTGGCCTCCCAAAACTGTGGAAAAGCCCTCAGTAGGCCAACTGCACCTGGGAGGATGTGTTCAATGCCACTGAACTCACCCAGGGAACAAATATTCTAGAATTTGAATGTGTTGAGCGGTAAAGCATTAGTTGCACATTCAATTCTAGACAGACCAATATGCTTTTTTTCCAGACAGTTTCATTTCCTCACCTAACCTTCCTGTGTAGAGGTGTTCAATTAGCAAGGTAAAATATAACTTGCTAATTAAAGGGCAGATTTTAGCAAAGACAATTAGGAATCTAAGTAAGGCAGGCAAGCTGAAAATACATGACAGTTTGCTAACTGTAAAAATAATCAAAAGAAAAAGAAAATCTTAAGAGACTGATTTACAGTTTA
Source organism: Pelecanus crispus (assembly GCF_030463565.1). Taxonomy (NCBI): domain Eukaryota; kingdom Metazoa; phylum Chordata; class Aves; order Pelecaniformes; family Pelecanidae; genus Pelecanus; species Pelecanus crispus. The sequence goes on along the minus strand of NC_134644.1, from coordinate 155,746,382 downwards.
AACCTGACCAAAGAAAGGCAGAAAAGTCAGAAAATTGTAGAAGAGATAAGACAGGTCCAGAATATGAGATCCAGTTTCAGATACTAAATATTTCCAACCACCTAGCATATGGCAACTCCTATGCAAACTACTAACTGTTTTGAAATGCACCTCATCCTGTACTATGGGCAAGGATTAGATATTTCTCATGTA